>NC_133406.1:217522500-218730000 GCF_049350105.2 Macaca mulatta | reverse complement strand
AGTGCTGCTCAGGGGTGAGCAACCTCCAGGGGGAGTGGGGAAGTAGAGGGGAAATATTCCCCGGCTTGGAGTTGGGGACCTGGAGCCCCAACTCCAAGGATATATCCTTCCAGGGTCTATCCTCCCAGGGTCTTGGTTTCCTCATCCGTAGAAAAGGACTTGGGGTCCATTTGAAGGCCTACTCTCCAATACCAGAGGCTTAGCAGAGCTTTGGGCTTCTGTTTCTTCCAGCTCCCTTCCCAGGAGCCGGGTGTAATGGGGAAAAGGGTTTACAGCGCTCTCACTGGGCTCTGGCTAAGTTTTCTACCCAGGGCTTTCACTGTAAGGAGTCACCAGTGAAAATCTGCCAATGTGTTTCTTCTAGGGCTGCTGTTGAGGGTGTTTTCTGATTCATCACATGATCCCATTATGAGGAACCCCAGGAAAAATTGGCCAAGAGAATTCAATGTAGGCGATTTGCGTGAAGTCTGAGAAACTGGTATCATTTTATATTTTGGACACCGATTGTGTCTGTGAGTATGTGTGTCTGCTTGCCTGAGTGTTTACATCTTTGTTTTGCCCATGATGAAGCTCAAGGCTAAAACTATGACACACGACAGCATGGGACTTCCTGATCCAGGTCACCTCCCCTTCCCCTTGCCACAGGCCCCAGAATATAATTTTCATTTATTGACCTACTGCGCAGCATGAAGATACAGCCCTTTACCGATTTCCTCGTTTCCTTTGGGCCAGGGTGAAAACTGACTTTCAGAATGTGAACAAGGTGCATGATGGATCCATCCATTAGTGATGTCTGCTGTGGGCACACGAAGGGAAGTACTGGTGCATATGCCTCATTTTTGTCTTCCCTCATTCAAGCAATGTATAATATTGTATCTAATCACATTTTCTATTTAACCATATATAATTTCATAAGCTGCCTTTAAACATTTGTGGAACAAGTCTTCGTGTTAATAATGGTAATTCATTGCAAATAACCATTAGGTTATTTAACATAGGTTATATTACTATGTCCTTACCATATCTCTGTAGGAGAAAATGGGTGGATCATATGGCACCTTTGTGTATATTTGAAAACTATGCCCCTCTGGGCAATCATGGCTTAGAGAGCAGAGCACAGGGTAGATTTTAGCCCCATTCACTTCATCACTCAGGTGTATTTGTTCAGTGCACAACCTTAACAACCACACACAGCAAGCCTCTTCAGTGTCTTGCCAAATCCCATGGTTATATCCTTCACTCCAAATCCAGTTCTCATTTTATTACGTGCAGCACACAGACCATATTCTGAGTCTTGGACATCTATTCAGGCTCCAGGATGGTTGGTATTTGGTCTGAGGTTAAGTGAGGCAGTGGAAGGAAGAACAACGTAAACAACCTAGCTCGCATTTGTGCCACAAACAGGCAAGATCCCTGCGGGTGCCTGGCCCTGCCTGCCAGATTCCGGTGAGGATCCTGGGCTATGAATAGTCCCAGTGATGCCCTCTCAGAGGACCCACTGGACTTCCCGCAGGCCTGGTCCTTGGCCTCCACCCCACACTGGCCACTGGGAAATCAGGGACAAGACCTCTTCCCTGGCACCTTCATCCCGCACGTTTCTTCCCGCTCACTTTCCGCCCGGGATTACCGCCGGGGCTGGGCTTCTGCACGCGGCTGTTGCTTGGGCCCCCACGTGGGCTGTTTGAAAAACATCTCTCTGAAAGCAGAGAAAGTGTGAGCCGTCAAGAAGGAGGGTGTGGAAGGAGAGAGGTCCTCGGAGGAGGGGAAATTTACAGCATTCATTTGGCCCGTTCTAAGGACACCGTGAGGCCTGCATGAAATGCCTTCCGGAGGTGAGCACGGGTATTTTACTGCCTAAAATTCAATGTCAGTGCTTCCATGCCCTTGGAGATTGCCTCCACCACCCCCTCCTGTGACAGATAAGGAAACTGAGGCCCATGATGGAAAGTGACTTGCCTAAGCCTGTACAGCTGAGTGAAAAATCTCAGGCACTGATGGGGGTGGTCCTGAGTGCATGCTAACTTCTCTGGACCTGATATGTGCATGATGTCAGGGCTGGAGATTCAGGTGGATGCCCCGCTTGGCTCCCTGAACTGTCAGCCTACTATGTGCTTTAGCATAGGTTATATCACTGTGTTCTCACCGTGTCTCTGTAGGAGAAAATGGGTGGGTCATTACAGAGGCAGAAACTCAGGTTCAGGGTCGGGACCATTGCAGGCCCGTCGGGCACCTTTGTATATGTTACAAAAATTTTCCCCTCTGGGCAGTCATGGCTTGGTGAGCAGAGCCACAGAGGGCCAGAGAGTCTGACTCACTTTCCGAAGGTCACACCGCACCACGGCAGAGGAGAAAGCCATGTGATCACGATCGGGAAGACCCTCTTCAGAGTTCAACAGTCTGGTTTCTGTGAATACCACTTACTGGCTCTGTGACCTTAGCCAGGTGACTTTGTCTCTCTGAGCCTCAATTTCCTCGCTGATAAAATAGGAGTAGTAACTGTAAGGCTGTTATTACGAAGACTTGGTAAGACAATGCAGAGAGGCACTCGGCACAGTCTTGGGATATCCTCATGTCCATAAACAGTAGCGCCAATGTCAGTGTGATTATCACTACCAACAGGAGCAGGCCGTTACAGCAGACATTTGTTGGATTGGTTGCCAGAGTCCAGCTTCTGGATTCCTTGTGGCAAATGGCCATGCCCTCTGTGTGCCATCTCGGTGGGGATGGTGGCGATGGGGGTCATTCTAGGCGCTCCTCTCCTTCTGTGAGAGGGAGCCACAGTCCCCCTCCGTCACCCCCATTCCAGCGCACACTCCCACTTGACCAGCTGCCCGTGCTCTGCTAAGTCTTTGAATCTTGAGCGCTGATCCAAGGTCAAAAGGAACAACGGTTGGGGATTTGTTGTTGTTGTTATGGTGGTTGTAGCAATGTCTTAATCGGCCTTTTCCTGTCATCAGATGCCCGTGGATTTATTCATTCGGCAGCTATTCTCGGAGCGCCACTCAGAGCCAGGCACCAGGCTGGGGGCTCAGGTCCCAGAAGTGCTCACAACAGGCAGCTTCCTGCTCCCCTCATTCCAGTCCTTCCAGAGCCTCCCTGAGACCTGCCTCTCCTGAGCTCACTCCTCCAGCCTCCTGTCAGTTCAGAGAGCCCCTGTGCTCCTTCTAGTACATTCCCCTCTGCTGTTGTCAGCCAGGGCTGACTTGGCTGCTGACGATGAGGGAGGCCTGGCTAATTCCAGGCTGTGGTGGGCTTGAACCTCACGCTTCTCTGTCTCCCATGCCTGGACTCTTCTTGCCATCATCTTCCCTCCTGGTACCCACAGTCATCTCTATGCCTGAGCCCTGCGGACCTTAAGGCTGACCTGGGTGGGTCAAGTCACAGGATTTGTCTGAGAAGAACCAGGGTATAAACAGTTTTGTGGGTTTGAGATGCCATAAAACCGTCCAACAATGACTTCCGAACTGCGGTGTCTGCAGAGATCCCTCCTGGGCTGTCAGGATTTGAGAGTGGGTTGGGGCAGTTGAGTACAAGGGCTCACTCCCCTCTCTACTCCCACACCTATTTTAACCAGAGTGGCTTTACCTAGCACAGCATTTAAGAGGCATGCACTCTGGGACCACGTTGCCTGGGCTTGGATCCCATCTCCACCATGCCTGAGCTATAAGACCTTGGATAAGTCACATATCACTCTGCACCTTGGTTTCCTTATCGGTAACAAGAGAATGGAGAGACCTCAGAATGGTGCAGTGAGGATTCCAGGAACGTATGCTATAAAATGCTTCACAAGTGCTGGCCTGTGGTGAGTCTTCAACACACGCGAGCCACTGTTACTCTTTGCTTTTCCTAGTGGGTTTCAGCGGAATATTCCATAAGAAAAAAGAAGGGTCTTTTTTTGTCGTTTAAGAAATGCCTGGGAATCTGATCTCCCGTGCTCTCTTGGGCGTGACCCCCTAGACCCGCCTGGCGCTGGTGTCTTCCTCCAGCACAGCGCTCCTCTGTGGGATAACGCCCAGCTTGAAAAAGCTGCTCTCCATTTGTGTGAGAAGTCACTCCTCGCTGGTGCTCTCGCCCCAGGCCATTTCAGGACGTCTGGCCTTGTGGCCAACATGGAGAAGCAGGTGGCAGCTGCCCTGCTGTGGTGCTGAGCTCCCTGGGCAGCGGGATTCTGTGGGATTCTGTTCTGCCCTGCAAGGTGGACCCTTTACACAGGCGTTTGGGCAACTGGGGCTTCATTGGGCCCAGCTTCTCAACACATCAAAAAAGTTTTCTGGCTGATGTCGCTGGTGTGGGGTGGGGGTAGAGACCTCCCCTCCCCTCCCCTCCTCTTCCCCTCCTCTTCCCCTCGCTCCCCTCACCTCTCTTCTCTCTCTGCCACTCCTGCATTTGTTTGTTTGTTACCTTTTGCATGGCTTACTTTATTCAAACGCATAAACAATGAAACTTAAAAAGCACCGATTCTGGAGTCAGACACAAATAGTTCCTGTCCTGGCTTTGCCATTTACTGGCTGTGCGTCTTAGAACAAAGCACTCAACCTCTCTGTTCCTGTCTCTCCATCTGGGAAATAAGGATGGTGAGAAACTGAAACAGCAGGGAGGACTGAGTGAGCTCATGCATGTGAAGCACCGAGTGAGTGCTCAGGAAATGTGAGTTTCTGTTTTTTTTTTTTTTAATTTTTATATAGAGACAGGATCTCACTATGTTGCCCAGGCTGGTCTTGAACTCCTGAGCTCAAACGATCCTTCCTCTTCAGCCTCCTGAAGTTCTGGATTACAGGCATGAGCCACTGCTCCCAGCCAAATGTGAGCTTTTGTGAGACCTGGGTTAATGTGGTACAGGAAGGAGAAGCAACTCCATAGGAGGGAGTCAGGGAAGACTTCTCAGAGGAGGTGATGTTTGGACTGAGTCTTGATGGATGTGTAGGAGACTGTCAGGAGAAGGGCAGCTCAGGCAGAGTAAGCCCAGAGGCCTGGAATTATCTGGTGTCTTGGGAACAGCATATCATTCCAGAGGGCTGAAAGGTGGGATGGGACTTTTGGGGGAAGCAGTTGGAGGCAAGGCCTGAGAGGTGAGCAGGGCCACATCATGTGGGGCCTTTGGGCCAGGTTAAATGTATCCTGAGGGCAGTAGGGAGCCATGGAAGGGTTTGAGCAGGGGAGTGACCTGGTCTGCTGTAAGTTCTAGAAAGACAACTCAACAGTGGCATGGAGAATGGGCTGGAAAGGGGGACTCTGCAGCCCCTTGCAGTCATGGTGATGAGGCTCAGAAGGAGACAGGATGTCAGCAAAGCCCTTTGACCTGGGCCTGGCAGTCGTCACTTTGGTCCCATCTGGTCAGGGTGGCCGAGCTGACCTCCACCCCACGGCCCGAGGCCGCTGCTCTGAAGGCCCGCGGAGCTGGCTGGAGAAGAGGCTGACTCCAGCCTGCAACGGGGAAGTAGAAATATTTGCTCAGCTGCAAGGACAAGCTCGAGTCTCTCCTTCCACATGAAGGGGAAAGACGCTGCCTGGGCTGGGGTCTGTCCACGGTTCTCCCTCGGATCCCAGAGCTCGCCCCCGCCCCTCCATTTCTGCCTTTGAGCCATCCAGAAAAAGTGTCCCTGCTCTTCCCTGCAACAGCCACTCAGAGCTCTGAAGTCAGCAAAAGTGACCTTTTTCCTTTTCTTCTGCAATTGAACACACCCAACTCTTTCATCTTTCTCTCATGTGACAGGGACTGACCTTTATTTTTATTTTTAGAGAAATGTCCAGATTCAGCAGCCATTGATTCAAATCTTTTTTTGTTTTTTTCAACTAGCTGACACAGACAAGTCACCATAAGGGTTTAGAGCCAGGACTTTGATGTGAGGCAGCCTGGGCTTGAATCCCAGCCTGAGTTCTGCCACCTCTCTGCTGTGTGACCTTGGACAAGTCACTTAATCTTTCTGACCCTCACTGGGCCTTTTCTCTAAGGAGGTATTTATAACCTTTTCTCAAAGAGTTGTTGAAAGAGCCAATGAGCAAGTATTTACAAAGTGCTTAGGACAGTATCTGGCATGTAGTAGGTGCTCAGTAAATAGTAGCTACTATTGTCTATGTCCCTGGACACCTCAGCCCCTCTTCAGCTTCCTTTAACGCATGGTACTAGGCAGCTGTGCATTCATCAACTGCCAGGCCTTGATTCAACACTTCTGGGCTCGGAGGACTCTAAGATGGTCTCTCCCTAGCGGACAGGCATGGTGGCTCACATCTGTAATCCCAGCACTTTGGGAGGCTGAGGTGGGAAGATCACCTGAGCCCAGGAGTTCAAGACCAGCCTGGGCAACAGAGCAAGACTCTGTCTCTACAACAATTTAAAAAATTAGCTGGGTGTGGTGGTGCATGTGCCTGTAGTCCTAGCTACTCAGGAGGCTGAGATGGGAGGATTGCTTGAGCCCAGGAGGTTGAGGCTGCAGTAAGCTGAGATCACACCATGGCACTCCAGCCTGGGCAACAGACCCTGTCTCAAAACAAACAAAAACAAAAACAAAAAATTTAAAAAAAGATGATCCCCAGTGATTTTTACCTAGTTTTATTTTTACTTTTATCTCCTGCTATTATGCCTTGTGTCATCCCCTCCCCTTGAATTCGGGAGGATCTGTGACTTGTTTCTAACCAGCAACGGTGACAGGAAGTCACTTCTGGGATGATGTTTGGTAAGATTGTAACTTCCTTCTTGCTGGTGGCCTCTGTCCCTGGCTGGCTTGCTGCAGCCAGCCGCTATGCTGTAAGCGGCCCCATGGAGAGGCCCGTTTGGCAAGGAACTGAGGGTGGTCTACAGCCAATACTAGCAAGACAACCTACAAAGAACTGAATACTGCTGTGATACGATGAAGATTAAAAAAATACATTTATTCTTCATCTCCGATTCCTGGCTCAGAGCTTCTAAAATGCTTATAATTTCCTGCATGATGGGATGATAGGAGCATCTGCTGTTATAATATTTGGTCTTAGTCCTTGGTTCCTGGCGTAAGAGCTTTTAAGACCCTTGGAATCTCTGGAGTGATGAATGTCATCTCATGCTGATGAGATGACTGGTGGTTGGGGTTCCCTAGATAGCTTCAGGGTTGGGGCTGGTTGCCAGAAAGACTGAGGCAGGATGAGAAGGTTGGAACTTTCAGCCCTATCCCCCAGAGCTCTGGGGAAGAAAGGAGGGCTGGAGATTGAGTTTATCACCAATGGCCAATGATTTGATCAATCATGCCTACATGATGGGACCTCCATAAAAACCCTAAACAACAGGTTTGGAGATCTGGGTTGGTGAACACATTTAGGTGCTGCGAGGGAGGTACACTGAGAGGGCACGGAGGCTCTGCACCCTCTCACGACACACCCTACCCTATGCAACTCTTCCATTTGGCTGTCGCTGAGTTGTATTCTTTATAATAAACCAGTAATAGTAAGTAAAGTGCCTTCCTAAGTACTGTGAGTCTTTTTTATTTTTTTAATAAAAAATAGAAGTTTTTAATTGAGTTCTTTAAATTCTACTCCATGTTTTTCTTCTTCTTGGAAAAGTTTTTAAATCAACCACTCATAATTTGACCAAAATTTTAAAAAACTGATATTTTGTAAATGTGTCACAGACACATGAGACAGAATCCTACTTTTTGTAGAGGACCTTAATCTGAATAAAGTCATGAGTTTTTCAGTAAATCTCCACTGAGTTTTCTGGTAACGTTACAAAAACGGGCCCATCACTGTCCATTGGAAATGGGTTAAATAGATAGATATTCTTTCAGTTTATCCATGATTTCATTCATCTTGTCGCCTGGAATTAACATCACAGTTTGCAAGGGTGTCATCGGTATGTCATCAAAAGACCATTTGCCTCCCAGACAAGTGTCGCTCTCCTCCTGCACTGAGTAGTTGAACTTCAGAATTGCCTTCTCATAGAAAAGTTCTTCCTCTGCATTTGCAAACGTGAATGCAGCTTTCTTTTTGTTGCTAGGTTTCTTTTTTGGAATTGTTTTTTCCTGCTTCCACAAATGTCTTACTAATCAGAAGGTAAAAGTAGCACTTCCCACATGGTTTACTGGTTCTGTGTGCCTCTGCCAGTTCTTTCTGAAGCTGCTGGTACATGGGCAGAGTGATCTGTGGAGGGATATTAATGAATCTTTCACTTAGGAGAAGGCCCACAGGCTTGGTGGTGTCATTTAAAAACTTGTCCAGCTGTTCAACCATGCTCTTTTCACGGTTCTTCTCACAGAAGCTTAGAATCAACTCTTGAATTTGTTCAGCACACTGGGTACCCTTTCTTTCAGTTAAATTTAAAAGGCTTATGAAACCAAAAACCTCATCTTCATCCACATCGTATTCGCTGTCTTCTGAAACATCCGTTTGCTTAATCACACTCACAATATGGTTCTGTTGAATTAAGAGATCTGTTAGTTCTGCAGTGTTCACAGGATCCTTTAGAAAAAGCTGCTGCAGTAATTTCTTAATTCCATCATAATCATTATCTGATAGGGAGTAAGCTTCAAATTCAATATTCACTTTCTCATCAGTGACGTCATCCTCTTCATCCTCTTCCTCGTCACTGTCGTCATTGTTTTCATCCTCATCCTCGACTTCATCTTCCTCTTTGTCATCACACTGGACTAGGGGGTCTGGTGACTGCGGAACCCCACTTTCCATGGCCCGCCGCTTAGACCTGGATGCCATGTTACTGCTCACCTCTGTGAGTCTTTCTAGCAAATTATAGAGAGGTGGTCATGGGAACTCCTGATTTATAGCTTGTTGGTCAGAAGTACAGGAAGCCCAGGACTTGCAATTGGTGCCTGAATGGAAGCAGTCTTGCCAGACCGAGCCCTTAACCTGTGGGGACAGATGTTAACTCCCAGTAGTTAGTGTCAGACTTGAATTGAATCACTGGACACCTACTTGGGATCTGGAGAGTTGGAGAACTGGTTATTGTGGTATGGGAAAAAAAACCCTACACATTTGGTGTGAGAGATGTTGCACTATAAAAGACTTCAGCCCTGCCAACAACCACATGAGCTTGGAAGTGAATTCTTCCCCAGTTGGTCCTTCAGATGAGACCTTGACCTTGGCTGACATGTCAATTGCAGCTTTGCATAGGACTCAGGTAAACCATGCCCAGACTCCAGACCCACAGAAACTGTGAGATAATAAATGTTTTTAATTTATATAGTTTTATTTTTTTGAGATAGAGTTTCACTTTGTTGCCCAGGCTGGAGTGCCATGGCATAATCTCAGCTCACTGCAACCTCTACCTTTTGGGTTCAAGTGATTCTCATGCCTCAGCCTCCTGAGTAGCTGGGATTACAGGCGTGTATCACCATGCCTGGTTAATTTTTTTGTATTTTAGTAGAGATGGGGTTTCATCATGTTGGCCAGGCTGGTCTCGAACTCCTGACTTCAAGCGATCCACCTGCCTCAGCCTCCCAAAGTGCTGGGATTACAAGTGTGAGTCACTGTGCCTGGCCATAAATGTGTTTTAAAAGCACTAAATTGCCTGGGCGCAGTGGCTGATGCCTGTAATCCCAGCACTTTGGGAGGCCAAGGCAGGCCGATCACAAGGTCTGGAGATCGAGACCATCCTGGCTAACATGGTGAAACCTCGTCTCTACTAAAAAAAAAAAAAAAAAAAAAAAAAAAAATTAGCCAGGCGTGGTGGCAGGTGCCTGTAGTCCCAGCTACTTGGGAGGCTGAGGCATGAGAATCGCTTAAACCCAGGAGGTAGAGGTTGCAGTGAGCTGAGATTGTGCCACTGTACTCTAGCCTGGACGACAAAGCAAGACTCTGTCTCAAAAACAAGCAAGCAAAAAAGCACACTAAGTTAATGGTAATATTGTTATTCAGCAACAGAGAACTCATACATTTGAGAGTGCGTTCGAGCAAAACCACAGTGGGCTGGCAGAGCTCTAAACTCCTCACACCAGCCGATGTGGCATCATGGGGATACTGTTAGTGAAGTGGTTTTACTAAACAACAACAGCAGCTTATGATTACTGAATGCTTGCCATGTTCCTTGCTCTATGCCAAGCCCTTTACATGTTTTATTTCATTTAGTCTTTGACATAACCCTATGAACAACAACTATTACCCCACTTGTCACCTGGGAGAGCGAAGGATTTTTGATTTTGAGATGACCTCCTCATCAGCAAGGGATTTGGCCAATTCCCCTTTGACCTGTCTAAAGACAAACACATTTCATCACTGCGAATGCTAGCTTTTTTTGTTTAATAAACATTTTATCCTGAAAAACATTTAGAGTTACAGAAATGTTGTAAAGATAGTACAGAGAGTCCTTGTATACCTTTCACTCCATTTCTCTTAATGTGAGCATCTTGCATTACCATGGCACATTTCTCAAAACTAAGACATCACCGTCGGTACATTACTCTTAACTAAACTATAGATTATTCAGGTTTCACCCATTTTTCAGTGAATGCTCTTTTGCCATTCCAGGATTCAATCCAGGATCCCACATTGCATTTAGTAAGCATGGATTTTTTTCTTCCCCGGACTCAAGCCAGTCTGGTCTCACACGATGAGTGTGTAGCCCTCTGTTGCCATGCGTTGACCCTAATCCTCGCAAAAGAACAACTCTGGTATCACTGAATTAAGGGCGCATTTGCTTTTTTCCTGAGCAAGGAAAGAATGTCCCATATTGGCTAAAAACACCTTGGTCTGAACCATTTGGGAGGTTGACTGATGTCAACCCTCAAATAATTTTGCTCTGGTACCCACATTTTTGAAATTTCTGAAACAGGGGGAGGAGATGTCAGGTCATCACTCAGCACACACTGTCTCACAGTTCCAGAGGCTGGAAGTCCAAGGTCCAGGTGTCAGCAGGGTGGGTTCCTTCTGAGGACTGTGAGGGAGAATCTTCCAGGCTCTCTCCTAGAGACAGAAGGAGGGGCCCCTGGAGGTCATCTGCTCCTCTTGTCCCCTCTTCCCACCAAACGTTGACTGAGCATCTCAGCATCTCCATTGTCAGTTATAGGACTCCTCTAGTCACAAAAGATAAAAGGCACCCCAGCTGATCTAGAGGAAAAATAAAGGGAGACTTTTTAAGGGACTCAGTTCACATCAAAGTCCAAGTGAGGGAGAACCTTCCAGGCTCCGATGGTTTCCTGGCAATCTCTGGCATTTCCTGGATGGTAGAAGCGTCACCCCCATCTCTGTCTTTATTTTCACATTGCATTCTCCACATGTGCATGTTTCTGTGCCCAAAATCTCCCCGATTTATAAGGACACCAGTCACGTTGGATTAGCCACCCTATTCCAGGATGACCTCATCTTAACTAAGTACATCTACAACAACCTTATTCCTAGATTAGGAAATTCTGAGGTGCTGAGGGTTAAGACTTCAACAGATGAATTTGGGTGGGGTGGGGGAAACACTATGGAACACATAATACTATCTGTGATTTCTCCCTGTGTCTTGGGCTTCCCACAGCCGGTGGCTGGGCCCTTAGAGGGAGCACCCCAGGGCGGGTGTCCTGAGAAGGACAGCGGGGGCTGCAAGGATTCTGACCTCCCCTCCGAAATCACACAGCACCCCTTCTGCTGCGTTCTGTTGGTTAAAAGTGAGTCATGGAGCCTGTGCAGGTCCAGGGGAGGGGCCCCACAACGGTGTGAATTTTGGGAGGTGTGCTGGGAGCTGGCTTTCGAACCAGCTACCCCAGGTTCATGGCAGGCTAACATCCTGAATCCCAGATTAAAGCGTGTTCTGTTCCCTGATTTTTGTCCCTCTGGTTAGCTCCCAGGGGTAATTGCTCAATAAATTGTTGTGGTCTGGAATTTTATCGTGACGGGATCTGTTCCATCAGCAGGAAAGTGCCAGCTCCCACCGCTTCTCTAGTGCACTCCCTGCCTCTTTTCCTTGGGAACCCAAGCCTGGCAGGGGCCAAGTCCTAGGACCGGAAGGACCCAAAGCTGGAACACAATGAGCTGCTTTTTCCTGCCCACACACCTGGGCCTGGCACTCAGGGGGAAAAGTGCCCCAGGCAGGCGGGCTTGCCAGACTTAGAAAGAAGGAGACCGAACTTGAAATGTTTTCTAAATCCTCCAAATGGAGCTTCTGCAGCACCGGTACCAGCTTCCCCCATCCCTACCCCGGGAGAGAGGAAAAGCAGGGAGAGGAAGAGAAGGAGTAGGTTTCCAGTCTGTTTATATTTCAGGCTATTTTGGAACCCCCTGAAGGCACTCATACACAGGGGCACATTTAAATGCACCAGGAAGTGCTCCCGGAATGGAAACTGGAGTAGGCGGAACTCTGGGGCACTGCACTGCCCGCTCTGTTCTGCTGTCCCTCAAACAACCAGCAATTCAGCCCCTTCAATGCCCAACTCAAAGCCTCTCTCAACGGAAGGGCTTCTGGAGGTCATCTAGTTCCTTCCATGCCCCCTTCCCACCAAACATTCACTGAGCATCTCAGCATCTTCATTGTCAGTCACAGGATTCTTTGGGTCACAGGGAATAGTGGAAAGGTACTCAAGCTGATCTAGATGAAAACTAAAGGGGGATTTTTTGAGGGGCTCAGTTTACATCAAAGTCCAAGGAGAGTTTGGCTTCAGGTATGGTTGAATCCAGCTGTTCCAACCATGTCGTCAAGGGTGGGTCTCTGAATATCCCTCAGCTCTGCTCCCTCCATGGTAGCCTCATTCTCAGTATTATAAGGAGGCAAGGTGCCTGCCAGCAGCCCCAAACCTTTGTCAAGTCCCTCAGAAGACCTTGGGATGTGAGTTCCCATTGGCCAGGCTTAGTCACATGCACTGCTATCCTTACCATCTGGGAGTGGAGTCAACTCCACCCGAAGCTCAGAGGTCCCTCTTCCACCAAACCCTTATACCCAGACACCAGGCAGCAAAAAAAAAAAAAAAAAAAAAAAAAAAAAGTGGTACCCATGCTGTCTGCTTATATCCCTCTAGTGATGTAGGACTCATCAGCCTGGGGGCATCCCTGTCCTCTGATAACTTTATTCAGATTTCAATATTTCATACCATACTTCAGTGCAATTTATTTGTTTGCCTACATCCCTTATTGTACTCCTTTGTTTCTGTATCTTCAGCACAAGGCCCCCACAGAACAGGTGCTCAATAAATGTTTATCAAATGAAGGATTAATATCTTCCATTACTAAGCACATACGATGTGCCAGGTGTTTGATGAATATTATCTCATTTGATCCTCGTGACCACTGTCTTAGCTAAAGAGCACCGTCCTGTTTTTGTATGTGAAGAAACAGGTTCAGACAGGTTAAGAAGTCACCTTACCGAGGTCATCCAAGAAGAAGACAGTGGAGCCAGGATTCGTGCCCAGGTCCTTTTGACTTTAACCTGATATGGACGTGGGAAAAGCCAGGAAAGAAGGGCAGAGGACAGGAAAGAAGAAGAAGAGCAGAGACAGTAGGGGAGGAAAAGAGGACAGAGGAAGGGGAGTGGGAGGAAGATGTGAATGTTAAAATTTCTTCCTCTGATGGTTATAATTATTATTATTTAAAGACACAGTCTTGTTATATTTCCGAGGTTGGATTAGAACTCATGCTCAAACTGCTAAAGTTTGAGTGGTCCTTCTGCCTTCTGCCAGAGCTACTGAGCTGGGAACACAGGTGTGCGCCACTGTGCCCAGTTGGATGGTTGTTCTTTATTTATTTATTTTTTCTTTTGAGATGGAGTCTTACTCTGCTCACCCAGACTGGAGTGCACTGGCCTGATCTCGGCTCACTGCAACCTCCACCTCCCAGGTTCAAGTGATTCTCCTGCCTCAGCCTCACCAGTAGCTGGGATTACGGGTTCAAGTCACCACACCTGGCTAACTTTTATTTTATTTTATTTTTTAAGTAGAGATGCAGTTTTACCACGTTGGCCAGGCTGGTCTCAAGCTCCTGGTCTCGGGTAATCCACTCGCCTTGGCCCCCCCAAAGTGCTGGGATTATAAGTGTGAGTCACTGTGCCTGTTATTCTTAATTTGCTTTTTGGTCACTGACTCCTTAAGGAATCTGATCCAAGTTAGTACCTTTTGGCGTGGCAATGCACCAAAGTACCGCACAATAAGAATATTAAATCAAAGTAAATGTCATCCATATACTGACATAGTACATTAAGAGTATTAAGTTCAGTAAATGAAGAAAAAAGATGATATTTTATTTGGGGTACAGTTCGAAAATCATTTCAGCTTGGGAATTTTGTGGTGGGGTAAACTGCTTATCTTATCAGTACTGTTTTTGTTTAGCAAGCCTCAAATCATTTTGTGAAACACTTGCAGAGAATTTAAAAAAAAGACTCAAATATCTGGGTCACCAGAGTCCCTCATTTTAATAAATGACTTTCTGTTATGATTGATAATGGCATTAATAGAATAAGAAGGGAGAAACAGAAGACCAAAACTGGTGACCAAGGATTACACCTGGCAGGTCTACAGTGTTCCCAAGTCATGTCATCATCATTGGATTTGCTTTTTGAATTCAGAATAGGTGTTGGGTTGGAGGGTGGCTCTTTGTCTTCATTGCTGTGATGTTTGGAATATAGAAAAACTATGGAAAATAGGATGGAGGTCAACAGCCTCCTAATACTAAAACCGGGCAGAGATACAACAGGAAAAGAAAATTTCAGGCCGATATCTGTGATGAACATCAATGCAAAAATCCTCACCAAAATACTGGGAAATCGAATCCCGCAGCACATCAAAAAGCTCATCCACCATGAACAAGTAGGTTTTATCCCTGGGATGCAAGGTTGGTTCAATATATGCAAATCAATAAATGTGATTCCTCACATAAACAGAGCTAAAGACAAAACCGCATGATAATCTCAATAGATACAGAAAAGGCTTTCGATCAAATTCAACATCCATTCATGTTAAAAACGCTCAATAAACCAGGTATTAAAGAAACATACCTTGAAAGAATAAGAGCCATATATGACAATTCAACAGCCAACATCATAATGAATGGGCAAAAGCTGGAAGCATTCCCCTTGAAAACTGGCACAAGACAAAGATGCCCTCTCTCACCACTTCTATTCAACATGTTATTGGAAGTCCTGGCCAGGACAATCAGGCAAGAGAAAGAAAGGGCACCAACACCACTGAAAGAAATAAATGGGAAGGGAGAAAATCAAACTACCCTTGTGTTTGCAGATGACATGATCCTATAGCTTGGATAATCCCACAGTCTCAGCCCAAAAGCTTCTTAAGGTGATAAACAACTTCAGGAAAGCAGCAGGATACAAAATCAATGTGCAAAAATCACTAGCATTCCTATACAGCAACAACAGTCAAGCAGAAAGCCAAATCAGGAATGCAATCCCATTCAAAATTGCCACAAAAAGAATAAAATACCTAGGAATACAGCTAACTAGGGAGGTGAAAGATCTCAACAAGGAGAACTACAAAACTCTGTTCAAAGAAATCAGAGATGACACAAACAAATGCAAAAACATTCCTTGCTTATGGATAGAGAGAATCAATATAGTAAAAATGACCTGCCTAAAGCAATTTATAGATTCAATGCTATTCCTATTAAACTACCACTGAGATTCTTCACAGAACTAGAAAAATCTATTTTAAAATTCATATGGAACCAAAAAAGAGTCTGAATAGCCAAGACAATCCTAAACAAAGAGAGCAAAGCTGGAGGCATTATGCTACTCTGCTTCAAACTATACTACAGGGCTACAGTAATCAAAACAGAATGGCACTGGTACAAAAACAGACTGAAAGACCAAAGGAACAGAACAGAGATCCCAGAAGTAAGACTGCACACCTACAACTATCTGATCTTTGACAAAGCTGACAAAAACAAGCAATGGGAAAAAGAATAAATGGTGCTGGGATAACTGGCTAGCCATATGCAAAAGATTAAAACTGGACCCCTTTTTAAACACAATATACAAAAATTAACTCAAGATGGACTAAAGACTTAAATGTAAAACCCAAAACTATAAAAACCCTGGAAGACAACCCAGGCAATACCATTTAGGACATAGGCACAGGCAAAGATTTCATGACAAAGATGTCAAAAGCAATTGCAACAAAAGCAAAAACTGACAAATAGTATCTAATTAAACTAAAGAACCTCTGCACAGCAAAAGAAACTATTAGCAGAGTAAACAGACAACCCACAGAATGGGAGAAAATTTTTGCAAATTATGCATCTGACGAAGGTCTAACATTCAGCATCTATAAGGAAGTTGAACACATTTACAAGAAAAAAAAAAAACAACCCCATTAAAAAGTGGGCAAAGGACATGAACAAACCCTTTCAAAAGAAGCCATACATGTGGCCAACAATTATATGAAAATAAGCTCAATACCACTGATCATTAGAGAAATGTGAATCAAAACCACAGTGAGATACCATCTCAGACCAGGCCAGATGGCTATTATTAAAAAGTAAAAAAAAAAAAAAAAAAAAAAAAAAAAAAACAGATGCTGGCAAGGTTGTGGAGAAAAAGGTGCGCTTATACACTGTTGGTGGGAATGTGAATTAGTTCAACCATTGTGGAAGACAGTGTGGCAATTCCTCAAAGAACTAAAGACAAAAATACCATTCAACTCAGCAATCCCATTACCAGTTATATGCCCAAAGGAATATATGCTCTTCTATTATAAGGACACATACACATATATGTTAATTGCAGGACTATCCATGATAGCAAAGACATGGAATCAACCTGAATGTCCATCAATACTAGACTGGATAAAGAAAATGTGGTACATATACACCACAGAATGCCATGCAAACATAAAAAGGAGCTAGATCATGTCCTTTGTAGGGACATGGATGTTGCTGGAGGCCATTATCCTTAACAAACTAACACAGGAAAAAAAACCAAATACAGCATGTTCTAACTTATAAGTGGGAGCTAAATGATGAGAACACATGGACACAAAGAGAGGAACAACAGACACTGGGGCCTATTGGAGGGTGGATGGTGGGAGGAGGGAGAGGATCAGGAAAAATAACTAATGGTTACAAAACTTAATTCCTGGGTGATTCCATAATTTATATAATAAACTTCCAAGAAACAAGTTTACCTATGTAACAAACCTGCACACGTACCTCTGAACTTAAAATAAAAGGGTTTTTTTTTTTTTCTTTTTTTAAAAAGAAAATAGAGTGGAGGCTCCAGATGACAGGTGAATAGTCAGGGGTCTTTCTGTGCATAGTTTCAGGGCTTTTGAACATTCCCTAAGTCCCATAAGCATATAAGCATGTGAAAAAATTGCCCAAGATGAGAAGAACCACCCCAAAGCATGAGAGAGTACTCAACACTCACACAGAGTATGCAACAGAGCCTATTCTCATCTGGCAATTGAAAAACCTCATAACTCATGGGGCACTGGGGAGAGTACTCAAAAGAGTCTTGCTTCAACAGTGGGAATAATTATCCCTTTACAAAATGCAGCTCTCGTCACTCCTAACAAATATAAGAAGCAAGACAAAATCGAACTACTCCAGCAATTTAATTGTGTCCCAGAACAAAGATCAAACATTTTTATAAAAATACAAAAATAGGCAGCACCCAATAAGGTCAAATTCACAATGTCTGGCATTTGATAAAAAATTTCCAAGCATTTAAAGAAACAGGAAAATGCAACCCCAAAAGGAGGAGAAAAGTCAATCAAAACTAACCCAGAACTGACACAGAGGTTCGAATTAGCAGACAAAAAGCATTCAAAAAGTTATTATAACTGTATTCTATTTGTTAAAGAAAAATTAGAGGAAAGATTGAACAGGTTAAGTGGAGTCAGAGAAGATATCAAAAGGACCCAAATAAAAAATCCATTAAAATGACACCATCTGAGATGAAAAATAAACTGGATGGGAATAATAGCTGACTAGACATTGTAGAAGAAAGGATCAGTGGACTTGAAGATATATAAATAAAAATTACCCAAAATGAACCACAGAAAGTCAGGTGAGGTGGCTCATGCCTGTAATCCCAGCACTTGAGAGGCCAAGGTGGGTGGATCACTTGAGGCCAGGAGTTCAAGGCTAGTCTGGCCAATATGGTAAAACCCTGTCTCTACTAAAAATACAAAAATTAGCTGGGCATGGTCGTACCTGCCTATGGTCCCAGCTACTTGGGAGGCTGAGGCATGAGAATCACTCGAACCCAGGAGGCAGAGGTTTTAGTGAACCAAGATCATGCCTCTGCACTCTGGCCTGGGCGACAGAGTGAGACCCTGTCTCAAACAAAACAAAACAAAACAAAACAAAACAAACAAAAGCCAAAATGAACCACAGAGAAAAAAGATATTCAATTTAAAAAAATTGAACAAAGCATCATTGATCTGTGGGACAACTTCAAGCAGCCTAATACATAGGTAAATGGAGTTCCCAAAGGAGAGGAGAGAAAGGGGGTAAGGGAAAGCAACAAATCATTGGAAAGAAAAATACTCCAAGGAAAAATGATTGTATTTTTAAAAATTTGAGCCAAGACTTCCACTGAACTCCAAACACAGAAGCATGAGGAAAACTATACCAAGTTACACCATAATCAGATTGCTCAAAACCAATGGGAAAGAGAAAAATCTTAAAAACAGCCAGAGGACAAAAAGACACAGCGTACAAAGGAATGAAGATAAAGATGACAGCAGATTTCCAATTGGAAACAATGCAAGTGAGAAGACAGTGGAGCAATGTCTTTAAAGTATTAGAAAAATAAAAAAGTATTGATCTAGAATTCTACACCCAGAAAAATATCTTTTAAAAGAGAAGGTAAAATGAACACTTTTTCAAGGCCAGGTGGCTCTGGCCTGTAATCTCAGCATTTTGGGAGGCCAAGGTTTGCAGATTGCTTAAATCCAGGAGTTCAAGACCAGCCTGGGCAACACAGCAAAACCCTGTCTCTATAAAAAAATTAGCCAGGCACAGTGGCTTGCACCTGTGGTCCCAGCTACTCAGGAGGCTGAGATGGGAGGATTGCTTGAGCCTGGGAGGTTGAGGCTGCAGTGAGCAATGATTGTACCACTGCACTCCAGCCTGGGCAACAGCCTAAGACCACGTCTCAAAATTTATATATTATAAAGACTTTTTCAGACATACAAAAGCCAAAATAATTCACTACCAGCAGACTCACACAGTAAGAAGTGTGCAAAGAAGTTCTTCAGGCAGAATAAAAAAATGATATTATGTGGGATATGAAATTACACAGAAGAATGAAGAGCACCAGACATGATCACTCTAAAGATTAAAAATACAAACTTTTGGCCGGGCGCGGTGGCTCAAGCCTGTAATCCCAGCACTTTGGGAGGCCGAGACGGGCGGATCACAAGGTCAGGAGATCGAGACCATCCTGGCTAACACGGCAAAACCCCGTCTCTACTAAAAACACAAAAAATTAGCTGGGCGAGGTGGCGGCGCCTGTGGTCCCAGCTACTCAGGAGGCTGAGGCAGGAGAATGGCGTGAACCCGGGAGGCGGAGCTTGCAGTGAGCTGAGATCTGGCCACTGCACTCCAGCCTGGGAGACAGAGCGAGACTCCGTCTCAAAAAAAAAAAAAAAAAAAAAAAAAAACAAACTTTTTTCTTATTTAAATCTCTTTAAAAGATGACTGACTACTTACACCTGTTAGAATGACTGTTAATGAAAAAGGTGAAAGAGAACAATTGTTGGTGAGGATGTAGAGAAAATGGAAACTTGTATGGGATTGGTAGCTATGTAAACTAGTATAGCCATTATGGTAAACGGTATGGACGTTCTTCAAAAAACTAAAAATAACACTACCACATGATCCAGCAATTCCACTTCTGAGAACATATCCAAAGGGATTGAAGTCACTGAAGAGACATCTCCATTCCCATGTTCATTGCAGCATTATTCACAATTCATTATTGCAGATGAGATATGGAATAAATACAAGTGTCCATCAGTGAATGAATGGTAAAGAAAACGTGGTATATAAACATAATGGAATACTATTCAGCCTTTAAAAAGAGGAAAATGCTGTCATTTGCAACAACATGGAGGAGCCTGGAAGGCCTTATGCTAAGTGAAATAAGCCAGGTACAGAAATACTACATGATATCACTTATATGTGGAATCTAAAATAACTGAACTCATAGAATCAGAGAGTTCAATGGTGGTTACCAAGGACTGGGGTGGGAGGGCAGGAAATGGGGAGATATTGGTCAAAAGGTACATTTCCATTAGACTAGAGGAATAAGTTTTGGAGAACTGTGGTACAACATGGACTAGAGTTAATAATCATGCATTGCATATTTGAAAATTGCCAAGAGACTAGATTGTAAATGACCTCACCACAAAAATAAGTATGTGAGGCGATGAATATATTAGCTTGAATTAATCATTTCACTATATATATATACACATACATATATGTTTAAAAAATCATACTGTACCCTATAAACACATACAATTATTATTTGTTAATTTTTAAAAAATCTAAGAGATATCTGACTAAACAAAATCAATAACAAGATAATGAGGAATTCATAGCATAGATAGAGGTAAAATGTATGAAAATAGCACAAATGCTGAGAGAGGAGAAATGAAAGAATACTATTTTAGGGTTCTTATACTATTTGTGAAATGGTATAATATTCCTTGAAGGTAGCATGATAAGTTAAATATGCATACTGTAGACCTTAAAGCAATGATCAAGATAGCAAAACAGTTGTAGCTAATAAGCAAATAAAGAAAAGAAAACGAAATTAATTAATCTAAAAAGAGGGGGGAAATAGAGGAGAAAGGGAACAAAGAACGAATGGGACAATTAGAAAACAAACACTAAGATGCTAGATTTGAACCTAACTATATCAATAATAGCATTAAATGTAAGTGATCTGAACATCTCCATTAAAAGATAGAACTGTTAGGTTGGATGAAAAAGTAAGACTCAACTATATGCTGCCTATAAGAAACCAACTTTAAATATGGGGACACAAATAGGTTAAAAGTAAAATTATAGAAAAATAAATATCGTCTTAACACTAATAAAAAGAAGGCTGCAATGGCTATATTAATGTCATACAAAGTATATTTCAAAGCAAATAATTTGACAATGGATAAAGGAAGTCATTTCATAATAATAAAGAGGTCAATTCATCAAAAGGACATAGCAATTCTAAGTATATATGCACCTTATAAAGAGGTTAAAGTAGAAGAAACAGAAACTGATAGAATTCCAAGGAGAAACAGACAAATCCACAGTTATAATCAGAGATTTCTATACTCCTCTTTCAAGAATTGATAGGGCAAGTGGAAAAAAATCAGTGAGTGTACAGAAAGTCTGAACAGAATTATCAACCAACTTGATCTAATTGATATTGATAGAACACACCACTCAAAACAGTAAAATACATATTCTTTTCAAGTGTACATGAAAGGGTTGCAAGATGGACTATATTCTCAATATAGTCTCAATAAATTTAAAGTGATTCAAGTCATAAAAGAATGTTCACTGATTATGATGGAATTAAATTGGAAATCAATAAGAGAAGGATCTCCAGAAAATCCTCCAAATACTTGGAAATGAAATAACACACTTCTAAATAACTCAAGGCTCAAAGAAGAAATCAAAAGGGAAATTAGAAAATATTTTAATGGAATGAAATTAACAACACAACATATCAAAATTTGTGGGATGCTGATAAAGCGGTTCTTAGGTGGAAATTTGCAGCACTAATATGTTACTAGAAAAGGAAAAAACATCCCAAATCCTGGATCTCAACTTCCACCTAAAGAAACTAGAAAAACAGAGTAGAATAAAACCAAAGGAAGCAGAAGAAAGGAAATAATACAACTCAGAGAGGAAATAAATGAAATAGAAAACAGAAAAACCTGAGAAAAATCAATAAAACCAAAAGCTGGTTATTGAGAATATCAATAAAATTGATAAACCTCTAGTCGCACTAGTCAAAAAAGAGGGAAGATACAAATTACAATACCAAGAATGAGAGGTGACATTACTACAAATTCTATGGATACTAAAGAGACAATAAAGGAACAATATGAATAACTTTGGGCTAATAATTCCATGAGTTAAAAAAAAAATGGACAAATTCCTCGAAAGATGTTAGCTACCAAGGGTCACTCAAAAAGAAATAAGTAAGAAATAGATGTAAACCCATATCTGTTAGAGAAATTGAATTATAGCTAGAAAATTTCTCTCAAAGCACCTTATAAAGAGGTTAAAGTAGAAGAAACAGAAACTGATAGAATTCCAAGGAGAAACAGACAAATACACAGCTACAATCAGAGATTTCTATACTCCTCTTTCAAGAATTGATAGGACAAGTGGAAAAAAATCAGTGAGCGTACAGAAAGTCTGAACAGAATTATCAACCAACTTGATCTAATTGATATTGATAGAACACACCACTCAAAACAGCAAAATACATATTCTTTTCAAGTAACTCTCAAAGGAAACCTCAGGCTTCACTGGTTAATTCTACCAAATATTTAAGAAAGAATAATATTGGTTCTGCACAATCTTTTCCAGAAAACCGAAGAGGAGGGAATACTCCCCTACTCATACTATGAAGCCGGCGTCACCCTTATACCAAAATCAGAAAATTACATTATAAGAAAAGAACACTACAACTAATATCTCTCATAAACATAGATGTAAAAATTCATAACAAAATTTTATCAAATTGGGCCCAATAACATATAAAAAGGATGATACATCATAACCAAGTAGGATTTATTCCAGGAATGCAAATTTGGCTTAACATTGAAAATTAATCAATGTAATTCACCCTATTAACAAACTAGGATCAGGAATAAGAAAAGGATGTCTGCTCTCACCACTTCTATTCAACACTGTACTGGAAGTCCTCACGAGAGCAATGAGGGAAGTAAATATATAAATACATAAATAAGAGGCATTCCGATTAGAATGGAAGAAGTAAAGCTGTTGCAGATGACATAATCTTGTGTGTAGAAAAACTGATTTGCACTGGAATTTATTACTGAGTTTAGCAAGATTGCAGATTAATATTCAAAATTCAATTCTATTTCTGCATATTAGCAATGAACACTACAGAAACTGAAAATTTTAAAAAGCAACATTCGCATCAGCCTCAAAAGACATGAAAACACTGAAACATGGTGCAAACACTGAAAAACAATATGCAAAACGTGTACACTGAAAGCTATAGAACATTGCCGAAGTGCGAGAAAACCTACACAAATGGAGAGGTATGCTATGTTCATGAGTTAGAAGACTCAATAGTTAAGATGTCTGTTCTCCCCAAATTAACCCATAGAGCCAACATAATCCAATCAAAATCTCAGTCTTTTGTGTAAGACTGATAAGCTGATTCTAAGAGTTGCATGAAAAGCAAAAGACCTAGAATAGTCATGGCAACCCTGAAAAACCATGAAGTGGGAGGACTTAACACTCCCTGATGTCAAGAGTTAGCATAAAGCTGCAGTAATCAACACTGTGTGGCATGGGTATAACAATACACACATAGATCAATGGAATACATAAGGAAATCCAGAAATAGATCCACATGTATATGGACAACTGATGTTTGACAAAGATGCAGAGGCAATTCAGTGGAGAAAGAACAATCTTTTTATGGAATGGTGCTGAAACAATTGAATATCTACTTGCAAAAACAAAGAAAGAACTCCTATCTATAATTTATACTATATTTTTAAAAATGAGCTCAAAATGGATCATAGATGTAAATGTAAAACTAAATCTATGAAATTCCTAGAAGAAAACGTTGGAGAAAATCCTTATGACCTTGGGTTAGGCAAATATTTCTTAGATGTAACACCAAAAGCATGGTCCATAAAAGAGGTGGATAAACTGGACTTCATTAAAAATTTTTAATAAAAACCACTTGTACTATTCACAAGACAATGTTAAGAGAATGAAAACACAAGCCACATAGTAGGAGGACATTTTTTCAAATCATATATCTGATAAAGGACTTATGTTCCAGAATACATAAGAACTCTCAAAAACACAAATAAGAGAGCACCCAACTTAATTTTTTAAATGAGCAAGATTCAAAGTTATTTAACCAAGTCACATATTCGGATGGTAAATAATCATGTGAAAAGATGTTTGATAGAAAGTATGTCGGGGGTGGCTGGGGGAAGTGAGAGCATCAGGAAGAATAGCTAATGGATGCTGGGCTTAACACCTAGGTGATGGGATGATCTGTGCAGCAAACCACCATGGCACATGTTTACCTATGTAACAAACCTGCACATCCTGCACATGTAGCCCAGAACTTAAAATAAAAGTTGAAGAAAAAAAAGAAAGAAAACATGTCAGTCTCGGCAACATAGTAAGACCTCTTCTCTGCAAAAAATAAAACAATTAGCAGGCTGTGGTGGCATACACCGGTACTCCCAGCTACTTGGGAGGCTGAGACAAGAGGATTGCTTGAGCCTGGGAGGTCCAGGCTGCAGTGAGCCATGATGGCACTGCTGCACTCCCACCTGGGTGACAGAGCGGGACCCTGTCTCAAAAAAAAAAAAAAAAAAAGTAAAACATGTCATTAGAAAAATGTAAATTAAAGCATAAGGAGATATCTATCACTACACATCTCTCAGAATGGCTGGTATCTGAAAGACTGATCATAGCAGGTGTTGGTGCTGAGTGTGGGGAATGACTGGGTCTCTTATATGCTGCCGGTGGGAATGGAAGCTGGTACAAATATTTTGGAAAACAGTTTGGCAACTTCTAACAAAGTTAAACATGCATGTACCATATAACCCATGAGCAAAAAAAAAAGCACGTGACCCATCTATTCATACAAAGACTTGTTCACAAATACTCATAGCAGACTTATTTGTAATAGCCTCAAACTGGAACCGACCAAATGTCCTTCAGCTGGTGATGAATGAGCAAATTATGGTATATTCATGCAGTGGAGCAATAAAAAGGAACACACTCTAACATATGAGACTGCGTAGATGCATAGCAATATAATTAGGTGGAGTGAAAAAGCCATCAGTAAATACTGTATGATTACTCTTATATGAAATTCTAGAAAATGCAAACTGATCTTTAGTAACAGAAAGTAGAACAGTGGTTGCCTGGAGAACAGGGTGGGTTGGAGGAAGGAAAAATTACACAGAGGCTCTTTTGCTTGTAGTGTTGGTTTCACAGGTGCATCCACATGTCAAAATGCATCTAACTGTACAAGCTTATTGTAGTTCAGTAAAGCTCTTTTTATTTTTATCTTAAAAAAAAAATTTCTTTTTTGAGATGAAGTTTCACTCTGTCGCCCAGGCTGGAGTGCAGTGCTGCGATCTCTGCTCACTGCAACCTCCACCTTCCAGTTTCAAGTGATTCTCCTGCCTCAGCCTCCCAAGTAGCCGGGATTACAAGCGCACACCACCATGCCCAGCTAATTTTTGTGTTTTCAGTGGAGACAGGGGTTTCACCATGTTGGCCGGGCTGTTCTCAAACTCCTGACCTCACATGATCCGCCTGCCTTGGCCTTCCAAAGTGCTGGGATTACAGGTGTAAGCCACTGCACCCGGCCTTTTAAAAAATGTTTTTGTAGAGACAGAGTCGCTGTTGCTCAGGCTGGTCTCAAACTCCTGACCTCAAGTGATCCTCCCTCCTCAGCCTCCCAGAGTTCTAGGACTACAGGCATGAGCCGCCACACCCTGCCAAAGCCGTTTGTAAAAGCCACGTACACTTATTGGCTACTTACTATTCACAGACTATTACTTATTATTAATACAACCTTTTTTGGAGCCACAGACATACATTCACTTGTTCACTCAAAAGCATTTTTTGAGCACCTACTGTGTGTCAGATACTGTAATAAGATCTGAGAATACTTCAATCAACAAAATACACATGACATTTTTGACCTCTTAGAATTCACATTCTTGGGAGGGAAAAGTGGAGAGTGGGGAGACAAATGCTAGTAAATAAATATCTGGCTGGGCGCAGTGGCTCACGCCTGTAATCCCAGCACTTTGGAAGGGCGAGGTGGGCGGATCACTTGAGGTCAGGAGTTCAAGACCAGACTGGTCAACATGGTGAAACCCAATCTCTACTGAAAATACAAAAATTAGTGGGGTGTGGTGGTGTGCACCTGTAATCCCAGCCACTTGGAAGGCTGAGGCAGGAGAGTCGCCGGAACCAGGGAGGCAGTGGTTGCAGTGAGCCGAGATCGCGCCACTGCACTCCAGCCTGGGCAACAGAACAAGACTCCGTATCAAAAAACATAATAAAAAGATAAATAAATATCTAATATATCAGACAATGATAGGTAATATGATGGGAAAGAAAAAGCAGGGTTGGGGGTGGGATGTGGGGTGGGGTGGAGCTGTCATTTGAAGCAGAATGATCAAGGAAGGCCTGAACGATAACATGACATTTGAGCATCAACATAAAGAAGGTGAAGAATCCAGGTGTGGTGGCATCTTGGAGAAGAGAGTTCTTGACAGAAGGAAGGACACATGCAAAGGTCCTGAGGTGCGAGTGTGCTTGGAGAACCTAGAAACAGCAAGAAGCCCGGTGTGGCCGGAGCAGAGTGAGGGAGGGGGTAGAAGATGAGGTCAGGGCTGGGGCAGGTCAAGTTCAACCACTGGAAGGATTTGGTCTTTTACAAACGTGCAATGGACCGTGATCCTAGAAAGAGGGACGGTATGTCAGTTAGCATTTTCCGTGGATCTACCATGTGCCTTCTGCGTCAGAAGTCAGAAAGTTCAGGAGGCTGCTTTATCCTACTCACCCAGTGGGCTAAGACCTGAATGGCCCCCAGCACCATGCCTGGCACACAACTGGCATTACAAAATGTCACCTGTGATTATCAGGTTGTGGGAGGAGATTGAGACAGGCTTTTCTGAGAGAGGCATTTGAGCTAGGCTTGGAAGGGTTACTAGTATATTCTAGAACCTTTATAGTTGAAAATTATGGTATCTAGAGGAAGCCAGAAGGAACAGTAGGCTGTGGGTTCGCTGAAAGCGTGGTCTCTGTGTTTCTTGTTAGCCTCCATCTGCAGGGCCTGACACAACATCTACATGTTTGTTGAATGAATACACGACAGAAGGAAGGAACAAATGAATAAATGTGTCTGGGGCAGAGCCAGATGATGCAGACCTTCCCTTTCTTTCTTTTTTTTTTTTTTTTTTTTGAGACAAAATCTTGCTTCATCACCCAGGCTGGAGTACAGTGGCGTGATCTTGGCTCACCACAACATCTGCCTCCCGGGTTCAAGGCTCACCACAACCTCCGCCTCCCGGGTCCAAGTGATTCTCATGCCTCAGCCTCCGGAGTAGCTGGGATTACAGGCATGTGCCACCATGCCCAGCTAATTTTTGTATTTTTATTAGAGACGGGGTTTCACCATGTTGGCTAGGATGGTCTCGAACTCCTGACCTCACATGATTCACCTACCTCAGCCTCCCAAAGTGCTGAGATTACAGGCGTGAGCCACCGCGCCCGGTCAGACCTTCCTTTTCTAACCAGGAGCTGCCTGGATCCCAGCAAGACTTCAGCTCCTAGAATCACAGAAACCAGGATCCAAATCCCAGCCTCATCCCTTTTCCTGTGAGACTGTGGGGAGGCTACTTGACTGCTTGAAATCTCAGTGTTGTCCTCCGCAAAATGGGAACAACAGTAACATCTACTTCACAAGGTGATCATGAAGGTAAAATGTGACAGTGTGGAGTGCCCTGCATGGTGCTGGACACATGGCAAGTACTCAACAGGCATTAAACCCGGCTTTTATCGAGCAGTGCCTGGTAGCAGCCACTGTGCTAGGGACTTTTCACGGATTCACTCTAAATTTCAGCCTTGTGAAGTAGGTACCATTATTATCAACCCATCTAACAAGTGAGGACCCAGAAGCTCAGAGGGGTTCACCGACTTGCCTGAAGCCACACAGCTCGGCAGTGTGGAAGCTGGGATTTGAACCAGAGTCTGTGCTTGTCGCCACTGTTCTGTTCTGTTAGGTCTCTCTAACTCTATCTGTTCCTCTCCCAGACTGGGGACTGGGGCTGTGTTCATGAGGCAGCAGAGAGCTGTGCACGGCTCTTGAGGAGGAAATTGGGGAGCCAACCCTTTCCTCCCCTTTTCTGTGGAAGGCTAGAGTCTCGTATGGAAACTGAAATGGTGCGGGGTGCTTTGTGTACGAGAACTCACCGATGACCCTCCTTCCTCCACACTCTCCCAGCTGAGCTTGCTGTGGCCTTGTGGCAACTGGGGGGAACATGCCCCCCACAGCCACGCTATCCCTGCGCTGGACAAGAGTAGCTGGGTGTGCTTTTTGAGTTGCTAGGTAGCTGGCCCTTTGGGGTCATTGGCCTCTTCTCCTAGAGGGACTCTTGCTGGCTGTGACCTGCCTGGGCAAGGAGAAGACCAAAGAGGTGCCTCAGGCTGCTCGTCTGGGTGGGGTGCACGGCAGCCATAATTGCTGGGCACCAAAGTCCAGGCTGGGCCCTTCTTATGAAGACATTTATAGCCAGTCCGCCTGGAGGACCATTCAAGTGGTTTTCTCTCTTTTGTGTCCCTTTAATAAACGAGAAGAAGAGACATCAAATTAAAGCTGATTCTGGACAAACTTGGCTTTGCTGAGAGGCTCTGGGGAGGTCAGGGGAAGGTTATTCTGCTTGTGACCCTGAGGCCTGGATGTTTGACCACATGCTTTGAAAATGTAGATTCGGATGTCAGGGCCAGCAGGGCCTTTGAAGTCACCCAAGCCAACTCTCAGCCTTGTGCAGGGATCTCCTGAGCAGTCTCTGGTTGCAGCCTTCCAGGGATGGGGAATGCACTTCTTTTCTTTTCTTTTCTTTCCTTTCCTTCCTTCCTTCCTTCCTTCCTTCCTTCCTTCCTTCCTTCCTTCCTTCCTTCCTTCCTTCCTTCCTTCCTTTCCCTCTCCTTCCTTCCTTCCTTTCTCTCTCCTTCCTTCCTTCCTTCCTTCCTTCCTTCCTTCCTTCCTCTCTCTCTCTCTCTCTTTCTCTCTCTCTCTCTCTCTGTCTCTTTCTTTCTTTCTTTCTTTCTTTCTTTCTTTCTTTCTTTCTTTCTTTCTTTCTTTCTTTCTTTCTTTCTTTCTTTCTTTCTTTCTTTCTTTCTTTCTTTCGAGACAGAATCTCACTTTGTTGCCCAGGCTGGAGTGCAGTGGTGCCATCTCAGCTCACTGCAACCTCCACCTCCCAGATTCAAGCAATTTTCTTGCCTCAGCCTCCCGAGTAGCTGGGACTACAGGCGCCTGCCACCATGCCTGGTTAATGTTTGTATTTTTAGTAGAGATAGGGTTTCACCATATTGGCCAGGCTGGTCTCGAACTCCTGACCTCAGGTGATCTGCCCACCTTGGGCTCCCAAAGTGCTGGGATTACAGGCGTGAGCCACTGTGCCCAGCTGGGGAACTCACTACCTTTCAAAGCAACCATGATGTTAATAGGCAGCTCTCCATAGTCTCTCTTCTTGGGGGGCTTTGGAAACAGGTGAACTTGAGTTAAATCCCAGCTCAGATATCCTGAGCAACGGCTGTCACCCCTGTGAGTTTCAGCTTCCTCCTCTGTCAGGAACATTCATTCATGCATTCATGTATTCCACAGATATTTTGTCTTCGGCTGGGCTTCCCTGGAAGCAGACTGGAGACAAGGATTCGCGTGAAGTAGTTTGGAAGGGAGGCTCCGGAAGGACCTTGGGGATGAGAAGATTGAGATGGGGAAGGTGTTGCAAATTGAATCGTGTGTTCCCCACACAAAGAGTCCTAACTTCTGACACCTGGGAATGTGACCCTGTACTTGAAAATAGGGTCTTGCAGACGCGATCAAGTTGAGGTCATATTGGGTTAGCGTAGGCCCTGATCCAGTGACCGGTGTCCTTATCGAATGAAGGGAATTGGGGCTCATCGCCACACAGGGAGGGTAGGGGGACATGTGAAGGCACAGGGACACACATGGGGGACACCATGTGATGATGGAGGGAGATGGCAAGATGCTGACATGAGCCAAGGAGCGCCCAGGATTGCCAGCAAACACCGGAAGTTGAGAGGTGTGGAACAGATTCTCCCTCTGAGCCCCCAAGAAGGAACCAAGCCTGCTAGCATCTTGACTTCAGACTTCTACCCTCCTGAACTATGAGAGAGTCCATTTCTGTTGCTTTAAGCTACCTTGTTTGTGGAAGTTTGCTATGGCAGCCCTAGGACACTAGAAGAGAAGGGGAGAGAGTCAACATAGGGCAGTGTGCATGTATAGCAGATTCCAATGTGGGAAACTGAGGCCTGGTCCCTCGGGGTTGCTCAAGGAGACGGGGGCATCATGCCTCGGAGTTACCCCAGCTCAGGCTGGGGTCTTTTTCACCAGCTTCCGTCTGTCCTTGCCTGAAGGGTTCTCCTGGGGAGCACCCACCCCTGAAACTTCTGGTCTGAGTAATGTGTGGACAAGGCAGGCTCGGGCTGCCGAAAAGCCCCCAGGTGAGAATTGCAGTTGCTGCCAGTTGGGAATGTTGGGAGTCAGGAAGGGGGTGCTGAGGGGGTGTGGGTGGACCAGCAACAGTGTCCGTCGGGTCTTTACTGAGGGCCTACAGCGTGGCGCAGGCGCCTTCTAAATACATGGGGTGCAGCTCCCCACCTGATACTCAGAGAGGGAGGCAAATGGTGACCTAGCAAGCCCCAAGGCAGCGGATAATGCCCAACAAAGCAGGCAGGGAACACACAGCAGTAGGTGGTTGGCCAAGGTCCCTGGAGGACACAGGGATGGCATTCATTCCTCCTGGATGGTCAGAACAGGCTTCTCTGAGGAAGTAGCCTCTGGGAGTGAGACCTGCACATTAAGAAAATCAAAAATTCAGACATCTGGTGGAAGAGCGTTCCAGGCCAGGGAACAGTCAGTGTGGAGGCGCTGAGGGGATGGAGGGCCACCGTGAAGATGGAATGAGCAAGAGGACCCGGCGTGGGCCTGCTGCGGAGGAGGCTGGCAGGAACTGACTTCACTCCTTCCATGTCAAGCTTCTGTCCCTGGCGCTGCTCTCCAGCCACCCAGTCACTCCACTTCCTGGTCTGAGGGAAGCCCTGTGAGGCCCTGGGCACAGGAGTCAGAGTGAGAAGGACTTGGACTCCCCCGTCCCCACCCCTTACAAGCCTTTGACCTTGGACCAGCCGTTAGCGCTGAACCTCACTTTCTCACGCTGTAAGATGGCCATCATAACTGCATGCGCTTCTTGAGACTGGTGTGAAATTAAAGGCTGCCTTTTCCTTGGGGGTCCCTAAAGGGAGTGGGGGTCGCTAAAGGGAGGTGCAAATCCCTCTGTCCTTGGATTTCCACTGTTCACTCCTGTGGGAGGCTGGACAGTGGTCAACAAATGCTTTCTGGGGTGAAGGAGAGTCATTGGTGTCCAATTAATTGGAATAACACTAATACATCTTTACACATCTTTAATTTACCAGTTTATAAAACATACAAACTGGGAATGAACAAGACCCCTGAAGAGAAAAAAATGAATGAGAAGGTGGGGGCTGGGCTGCCTCCCACCCCCGCCACCACCAGCCTTCTGTATGCATTTACCCTTTAGGTCCTCATAGCAAGAATGGGGGCTGAGGTTAGATTGTTTTTAATTTCTATTTTTTGGTTACAAAATTAGTACATGCTTATTGGTTTAAAATTTTTCAGGCCAGGAGCTGTGGCTCATGCCTGTAATCCTAGCACTTTGGGAGGCCGAGGCAGGCAGATCATGAGGTCAGGAGATCGAGATCAGCCTGGCCAAGATGGTGAAACCGTCTCTACTAAAGATACAAAAATTAGCCAAGTGTGGTGGCGTGTGCTTGTAATCCCAGCTACTTGGGAGGCTGAGGCAGAAGAATCGCTTGAACCCGGGAGGCGGAGGTTGCCTGAGCCGAGATCACGTCACTGCACTCCAGCCTGAATGACAGAGCAAGACTCCGTCACAGGAAAACAAAACAACAACAACAACAAAAAAACAATTCAAAGAGTGTATAGAGTAGGAAACGAAAATCATCCACCTCTCCCCCTCCATGACCCTTCTACACCTGTTTGGGGCGTTTCCTTCCAAGGTTTTGCATGTATCGCGAACATATAAATAAAAGGGTTTGCTTTTGTTTTTGTTTTTAACAAACATGGGAACATATTTGCCCTTTTAACTTAATATACCCTGGATGTCTTCCCTTATCAATGATCACAAGGTAGATATGATAGCCTCATGTTATTAACTAAAATGGCTGGGAGAGGTCAAGGCTTTTGCTCAAGGTCACACACAGGTGAGTGGCAGAGCGGGGCCTGTGATCCGGGTCTGTCTGAGTCTGGAGCAGAAGGCCTCTGTGCTGTACTGAAACGCCGTCATCCGTCATCAGTCATTCTTAGCATCTCAGCACCACCTGGTTAAGAGGAACTTGTTTCTGGAGATAGACAGCTGAGAGAGGCAGGAGATAGGGGGGAAACGGTGATTGTAGGGCTGGGAACATTGTTCCAGGACTAGGGGCGGAGCCAGGGAAGGCACAGCCCCCTGCTGGTCTGGGCAGGGAGTGCAAAGGGGCCAGGAGGAAGGGGGCTGGGTGCTGGGACCTCTTAAGTGGTCCCTGTTGTCTCTGCCAAGCTCCCATCAGGCATACTCACCTTCTTTTTTGAGACAGGGTCTCACCTGTCACCCAGGCTGGAGTGCAGTGGTGCAATCATAGCTCACTTCAGTCTTGAACTCCCGGGCTCAAACGATCCTCTGGCCTCGGCCTCCCAAAGTACTGAGGTAGATTGCAGGTGTGAGCCACCATCCCTGGCCAGTCACCTTCTTGATACCATCTTTGCCTCTTGTCTGTCTGAGCCAGCCTGAAGCTCTGAGCCCCCTCCAGAGGGGCCGGCTGGCCTGCAGCCTCTCTCCCATCCTGTCCATGGCTCAGCCCCTATGTGGGCAAAGTAGCCAGCGTTTCCTGCCTCCCACCCCGTATAGGCTCAGAGGCATTAGTCTGGCCTCTCTCTAAGGGATGCTCGGATCCCCTGAAGCACCCAGCAGGTGGTCATTCAACTTTTGTTTGGATGACTCCAGAGATGGGGAGCTCATTGCCTTCCAAGGAAGCTGGTTCCATCTTGAAAGGCTATAATGGATGGTGGGGAACAAGCTTGGGCCCCGAGGCAGAGCCAGGTGTGTGGGGAGACTGGAGAAGCTGATTGATGCATATAAGTCTGCTCCAGTTGTGTGTGAGGGGAGGGAGTCGGTGAGCCTCAGTTTCCCCCTCTGGCTTCCTTTGGATCAGTGCAGGTCACAAACCATGAATGAGTCATGACATTAATTTAGTGAGTTGTGACCAGCATTTTTAAAAAGGAATAGAACAGAATAAGATAGAAAATATCAGCCTGTGTTTCAAGAATTTAGGGGTATCTCTTTCTTGAGGCTTTTGCTGTTGGTGTGGGGGCCGCACGCTGGTACAGCGGGCACAGAGGTATCTTATAGGACGGGTGGGGGCAGGGGCCTCTGGCAGCGCTGAGGGTGGCCTGGAGGGGCCTCTTCCTGCCCACCCCGCACCCGCACCCCAGTCTAAGCAGGGGCCCCAGGGGCGGTGGGAACAGGGAGACCCTCTCAGCTCTCCCCTGTGCATCTCATGGGCTTGGAGTAGTCCCATAAATCGTCTGCCTGGAGTCAGGGGCATAGAACTCCCTGATTTATGCCCCGCCGGGCCCGCCCCCTCTGCCTCCCTCTCGGGCTTTGTGGGGCCAAGGCCTGGCAGGCTGCTGGCTCCAGACGGCCCCTGCGGTTGCCGTGGCGACAGGTTCAGGCTGGGCCATTATCCCGGCTCCCTCACCGCTTCCCGCCCTCAGGCAACCCGCCCTCCCTCGCTTGTATCAGGGCTGGCATTTGAACAGCACCGAGGGCTTCTTCTCTATGAGCCTGGCCCCTCCTGCAGGATGCCCCCCAAGTCTGGTGGGACCCATGCATCCCTGTCACAGTGAAGTGCAGCCTTGGGACTCACCAAGGCAAGGCAGGACGGGCTGCTGAGCAAGTGCCTGGCCTGCATGCGATCTCGCTCCTCCACTTCAAGGCTGGCCGTCTCAGTACCAGCCTTATGAGCTCGCTGTAAAGAACTCGTGAGGGTCTACAGGGAAAGGGCTGGTCCCTGAGACCCCTGCAAGTCTTCATCGCCTCATCTGTAAAGTGTGTGTAATGACATTCACATTCATTGCTGTCTTCCAGGGCCTTCAGCAGTGTCAGGCACACAGTAGGTGCTCAAAGGATGTGAGTGGATAAATGGATCCCATAGATTACTGTAAACGTTCTTTTTTTTTTTGAGACAGAGTCTCGCTCTGTCACCCAGGCTAGAGTGCAGTGGCGCAATCTCAGCTCACTGCAAGCTCCGCCTCCCGGGTTCACAGCATTCTCCTGCCTCAGCCTCCTGAGAAACTGGGACTACAGGCACCCATCACCGCGCCCGGCTAATTTTTTGTATTTTTAGTAGAGACGGAGTTTCACCGTGGTCTTGATCTCCTGACCTTGTGATCCACCTGCTTTGGCCTCCCAAAGTGCTGGGATTACAGGCATGAGCCACCACGCCCGGCTGTAAATGTTCTTAAATGAGAACATAAGTGTAGTGAGTTGAAGATGGCCATCAGTCCTTTGACAAGCTTCTTACTGAGATGGGGGGGATTCACTTCCCATCCCGCTGGCATCTGGACCCACGTTATGCTTGTTTGTAGCCAACAGAATGCAGCAGGAGTGACGCCGCTGCCCTCCAAGGACAGGGCAGAAGGACCTTGCTGCTTCTGTGTTAGTCTCTAGGAGACCCCAGCCACCATTGAAGAAAGAGATGACCCTCACACATGTAATCCCAGCCCTTTGAGGGCAGAGGTAGGCAGATCACCTGAGTTCGGGAGTTTGAAACCAGCCTGACCAACATGGAGAAACCCCATCTCTACTAAAAATGCAAAATTAGCTGGGCATGGTGGTGCACACGTGTAATCCCAGCTACTTGGGAGGCTGAGGCGGAATAATCACTTGAACCTGGGAGGTAGAGGTTGCGGTGAGCCGAGATCGTGCCACTACACTCCAGCCTGGCAACAAGAGTGAAACTCTGTCTGTCTCACAAAAAAAAAAAAAAGAAAGAAAGAAAGAAAGAAAGAAAGAAAGAAAGAAAGAAAGAAAGAAAGAAAGAAAGAAAGAAAGAAAGAAAGAAAGAAAGAAAGAAAGAAAGAAAGAAAAAAGAAAAGAAACTGATGACCCTGGGGACTCCATACTGGCAAGGTCACGTGGAGGCCCTGACCTGCAGGAAGAGAGGGAGGGAGGGACCCAGCCAGGCCCCAGCTCTTCCAGGCATTTGGAATCATCCCAGCTGAGGCAGAGATGAGTAGTCTCCACTGAGCCCCGTCCAAATTACAGACGCATGAACACAAACATATAACTCATTGTTCTAATCAACTTTGGATTGATTTGTTCTGCAGCATGGATTTGCTAGAACAGAATTAAAACCCTGAGCTCCATGCCTAGCACATAATAAGTGCTCAGTGAAATAGTAGTGGGTAATAGTAATAGTAGTAGTTGTTGTTGTTGCTGCTGCTGGGAAGCAAAATAGCCTAATAATTCAGAATCGAGGCTCTGGAGTCAGGATGCATGGGTCTGAATCCCAGTCACTAATTCTGCAACCCTGGACAAGTTACTTTCCCTCTGTAGGCCTCAGTTTCTTCATCTGTGTAAAAGTAGTAATGGGGCTGGATGTGGTAGCTCATGCCAGTAATCCCAGCACTTTGGGAGGCTGAAGTGGATGGATCCCCTGAGTTCGGGAGTTTGAGACCAGCCTGGGCAAGATAGGGAGACCCCGTCCCTACAAAAAAGTAGAGTTAGCCAGATGTGATGGTGCATGCCTATAGTTTCAGCTCCTTGGGAGGATCACGAGCCTGGGCGGATGAGGCTGCAGTGAGCCATGATCATGCCACTGCACTCTAGCCTGAGTGACACAGCAAGATCCTGTCTCTATAGAAAAAAAGGAAGAAAGAAAAAAAAAGTAATGATGGTTGACTACATTGTAAGGTTATTGAGAAGAGCACATGAGACCATGCTATACACAGTGTGGCACAGAGCCCGTGCTGGTACATGACAGCCACCACCCTCAGCATGGGCATCATCCTCGTCAGCTTCAGTTAAATGTTGAAAGTGCATGCTCTCATTTTATAAGACCCTGAAGGAGTCAGAGTTGGGAGGAACAAAGTGATTGTGTGCAACCCTCCATCACACAGATGGGATTGGGTGGCTGGTGGAGGCTTTGAATTATGCTATTTTTATCTTTATAAAGAGCTCCGGGTGGTCCATTTGAAAGGCAAATAAATAATAATGATGACAATGGAGAAGGAAGGAGAGGAGGGGGAGAAGAATTTGCCTGGAGGCTCACCTACATCACTGCCTCTAGAACAGCCTAAGGGATTGATCGGTTCCTCACTGACTGGGCTAAATTCTGCAAGCTTTTGGGGTTGGGGGGTAGAGAAGCTTCTCAGTTTCTTTGGGTTTGTCCATCCTGCCTGTTGGACACTGTTAGCATCTTCCAGATCAGCCAGCCCATCCTCTCATTGTACATACAAGGACCAAAGAGGGACGGTGACTTGCCCAAGGTCACACAGTAGGTGAGGATCAGAGCTGGGACCAGAATCAGAGCCCCCGCCTCCCTCCCCGGTTGAATCTTTCATGCTGCTTCCGGCCTCAGAAGCAACACGGTTTGGCAGGGGCTTTGCTTACAAAGCTTTCAGGAGCGGGCTTTGCCCTCTCCCTCTTGCCTACTACGGACTTTCTTGCATTAAAAATTCTCATTGTGGGAGTCTCCGCTATTACTCATTTCTTTCAAAATGGAATGCTAGCGGCTGACCAGGGGCCCGCTCATCTCCAGCACCGGCTAGAGCAGGACAGGGGTGGTTTTGCCACCCCCCTTTCGCAGATGGGGAAACAGAGGCCCTCAACAGGCAAACGAGCCTGTGTTTGCTCATCTCGAAAGGCCTCCGTGGCCTCTGCTTATAAAACAACGAGCAGACTCCCATCTACCTGGTATACTCGGGAGGGCCCTAAGACCGCTGTAAGCTCCCCTGCTCAGCCACTGTCTCCCCAGTCATTTCGCCATGCCCAAGAATCCCCCTTTGGAGTTTCCTGCTTTTGAGTGAGAATGGTGTTCATGGAAACCTCCCAGTTGCCCTGCTGTTGCGCTGACGGTAAAGGGGTAGCATGGAAAAAACACAGAAGTTGACGTCGTTTAATCTTGCTTTGCCACTCGTTATTTTGAGCCTGTCATTTTACCTCAGTTTCATGAGCCTCAGTTTCTTCGTCTATAAAATGAGGCTCATAATTGGGTCTATGCTACTCTGTGAGGGTAAAAGGTGGCGCTCTAGTTGCCTATTGCTACATAACAAACCACTGTACAACTGAATGGCTTCAAAACAACAATCCTTTGTTTTGCTCATAAATTTGCAATTCGGGCAGGGCTGGGCAGAGCCAGCTGATCTCGCTCCCCTCCCTGTGGAGTAGGTGGCAGCCAGGGCTGGCTGACGGGGGCTGGGGGATTGCCCTCCGCGGTGATGACTGACTTGACTGGTTTCTCCCCACCTGGTTCTCTCGACGGGGCAGCTTGGGCTTCTTCGTACCATGGCAGCTGGGTTTCAGACATGAGCATCCCAGGAGAACGGAAAGTAGCTTTGGGCCTGGAAAGCATTACAGCAAACACTTCCATTGAAATCTGTCAGTCAAGGCTAGATTCAGAGAGAAGGGACACAATAAATGGCATTTACCATTGCAACAAAATACAGCCATGCCTCATGTAATGATGGGGATACGTTCTGAGAAATGCATCCCCAGGCAATTTTGTCATTGTGCAAACTTCATAGAGTGCATTTACACAAACCTAGATGGTACACCATACCACACTCCTGGTCTCTATGGCTTAGCCTACTGCTCCCGGACTACAAACGTGTATTGCATGTTATTGTGTAGAATACTGTAGGCAACTGTAACACAATGGTAAGTATTTGTGCATCTAAATATGGAAAAGGTAATGAGTTGCATTGATAGGGCGTCACTAGATGATAGGAATTTTTCAGCACCATTACAATCTTTTTTTTTGTTATTTAGTTTTAATTTCATAATCATAAACTTAACTCTGCAATCCAGCTAAGCATAGAAGGGAACAAGGAAAACATGGAACCCAAAGGGGACTAAGCGAGAGCACAAAGTTTCTAGGATACTGCGAGCAAATGGGGTGGAGGGTGCTCTCGAGCTACAGAAGGAATGATCTGGTGGTGAAGATAAAACACAAGTCAAATTTGTTGGAGTTGTCCACAGTCAGCAATGGTGATTTTCTTGCTGGTCTTGCATTCCTGGACCCAAAGCACTCCATGGCCTCCATAACATTCATGCCTTCTTTCACCTTGCCAAAGACGACGGGTTTGCCATCCAAACACTCTGTCTTGGCAGTGCAGATGAAAAACTGGAAACTGTTTGTGTTGGGTCCAGCATTTGCCATGGACAAGATGCTAGGGCCCGTATGTTTCAGGATGAAATTCTCGTCATCGAATTTCTCCCGGTGGATGGACTTGCCACCGGTGCCATTATGGCGTGTGAAGTCACCACCCCGACACATAAACCCTGGAATAATTCTGTGAAAGCAGGAACCCTTATAACCAAATCCTTTCTCTCCAGTGCTCACAGCACGAAAGTTTTCTGCTGTCTTTGGAAACTTATCTCCTCAACGAACACTGTGGGGTTGACCGTGGCTGATAGTACACGGCTCCTGACGGTGGTGGTGTCTGCAAAATGAACACACCATTATAATGTTATAGGACCACGGTCATATACACAATCCAGAGTTGACCAAAACATCATTATGTAATGTGTGACTATGATTATCTACATAATTATGTACTGATGTCTGCTTTCCCCACCCCTTTAGATTGTCTTGTTCATTGCTGTATCCCCAGAGCCTAGAACAGTGCCTAGAAAGCAGAAGGCCTTCAATAAACACGATTCAATGTATAGCTGGATGAACGAACGGAGACTTCTCCCTTGAAATGACCACCCTGGGTCCCTATAGCTCAGGTTAGGGTGGGGGCAGGGAGGTTATGAAAGGCGCACCGGCTCCAGCAGCTGAGGTCTGGTTTTGGACCCCAACTCTGGCCCCAGGGTGCTGGGCGACCTTGGGCAAGTCACAGACTTCTCTGTGGGTGTCAGCAAAAGCTAATAAAACCAGACCCTGCTTTTCAACTTGTGTCATCCCAAACTCTGAGTATGACTTGCTTTAATTAAGATAAGAGCACAGTGAAATGTTTGGACTTGCTGTTCATTCTTTGATGTTCGGCCTTTTGCGTTGTTGTTTTGATGTCCAGGGTCTTGGAGAACTGGACTTGGGTTGTTGGCCCTGGCTGGCGGGCTGCCTGCCTTCTGCTGTTTGCCTTGTTAAAAGCACTTATGATCTAATAAAGTGAGATTGATGTGGCCTCCCCGGGGATGAAACACTTTCCATTCCCCATATTCACCGTGCTTCCCAGCTGCACTCATGGTTGCCATGTACTATGTAGCGATTGAAAACTAGGCCCTGGGCTGAGTTTCATTTCATCCTATGAGGTGGGTACTATTACTGTCCCCATTCTACTCATGTGGAAACTGAGGCACTTAGAGGCTACGGGACTTTTCTGAGGTCATGGTAAGTAATCGGGTAAGTAAAGGTATCAGGATCCAGGTCCAGAGAGCTGCATGGTCTCTCGTGGGCTGCTGGTGGTCCTGGCTTGGATGAGAAGCCCATGGGGGACTTGAGTGGGAGCTCATAGGATAGGAAGCAAGTGAACCTTCACCTCTTTTTTTTTTTTTTGAGACCAAGTCTTGCTCTGTCACCCAGACTTGAATGCAGTGACATGATCTCCACCTCCTGGGTTCAAGCAATTCTCCTGCCTCAGCCTCCTGAGTAGCTAGGACTACAGGTACGAGCCACTGCACCCACCTAATTTTTTGTATTTTTAGTCACCCACCTGGCTGACATGGGTCTTCCCATGTCAGCCAGGCTGGTCTTGAACTCCTGACCTCATATGATCCACCTGCCTCAGCCTCCCAAAGTGCTGGGATTACAGGTGTGAGCCACCACGCCCAGCTGAACCTCTGTCTCTGAATTTGTTCAGTGACAATGTCAGGCCATGGAGAAAGATAACAGGCCTATGAGGTATTGGCTCTATGAATCCCCATTTTACAGCAGGGAAAACTGAGGCTCAGAGAGGTTGCCCAAAGAGGATTAGAAAGAACAATGGCTGGGAAGAGGGAAGTGCCTGGTTCACTTTCCAGGGTTAAGTCAGGTCAGAATGTTACAGTCATGCCAGTCTCATGTGCGAGATGTTGACTGAACTGACTTTGGCATCTTACTGCCCAAGAACAGCGGGGATGGGAAGTGACTGGGCCTCCCTGGGGGCAGCCTGTTCTGTGTGGAATGGTCCTCAGGAAGATGAAATCATGTAGGAAAACACCCCACATCCCTGGTTCCCACAGTCACTGATGGGGGTGGAATGGGGGGCTGCAAAGGAAGCTGGTACTCTTTCCTGATGCTCAGCTGAAGCTGTGGGTGCCCCCAGGAGCACAAATAGCCCAGCGACATCCTTTGCTTTTAGTCTGTTGCAACATCAAAAATTCCACCATTAACAGCTTCCAGAGAAAGCGCAACCTTGTTGGGAAGAAAGGAAAGTCACACGCAAGGCCACTTGCACAGCAGCCTAGGAGATTCGGTTTCCTTATCTCGAAAATGGAACCAACACCAACCCCCTCAGGTTGTGAAAACTCCCAACACAGTTCCAGGGGGCAAAGGAGGTGTGTTTTTCCTGAATGGAGGGGCCTCCCAGCAGACCTGGAGCCTCTGGCCCTGCTGCAGAGTGCAGGATGAGGATGGCAGGCAACTCACTGGAATTCCTCACCAGCCTGTAGGTACCCACGTCACACTTATGTTACTATCCAGATGAAGAAGTTTCTTAGACCTCATCCCCTCCAAACACCCCTCCCCAGCCCCAGGTGGAAGGCCAGTTACTCCCAGCGCCCCCCAAGTGGTGCCCAACCCCCGGCTAGGAGTTTTCTTCACTTCTTGGTGAGATGCCTGGTGACTGCATCGGCCACAGACGCTCCCGCAAAAATGCCGCACCAGGTGTGGCCACCCTCCACCTTGGTCACCCGAAGCTTCCAGGTGCCACGTTTGCCATGGCGAGGGAGGCACCACATTTGCCACATCGCCGTGGAGGTGGTCAAGCCGTGGGCTTAGGCCAACTCCAGTTTGCAAACTATCACCTGGGCCCTAAGGCAGACCTTCCAGAGCCCCGGGTCTTGCATGGTCTCCATGACAATGGCTTGGGCTGCATCTTTCCCTGTCCTTTTCTCATCAAGACTCAAAAACAAGGTGGGGCAGGGGACATACCTTTTGCCCCCATCACCCTCATCTCCCGCATTCTCAACCTCAAGTACCCAGCTCCTCCCTACCTCTGTGAATCCCCACCAGAGAGGACCCAGCAGGGCCACCATCAGCCAGACTGGGAATCCCAGCATGGGTTCAGCCGGCCCAGCCTGCTACAGAAAGAAAGGGAGTCCCACCGCAGCCCTCCAGCTGAGTGTGGGGCATGAGCCCCAGCAGACTCGGGCCCTCCGTCCTGGCTTGGCAAGCCCCTTCCCTGTCTGGGCCTCTACTTTCCCATCTGAGGGCTAGACACTTCCCAAGGCCCCCTCCAGCTCAGACATTCTGAGGCCTGATGTCCTCGCTCCACCTAAGGCAGCCGGCAGCGACCAGTCCCTCTTTTCCCTCCAGACCGTGCTGGGGCAGCCACACGCCTTATCACACACAGCCATCTTCGTTGTTTGCATGGTGCTCATTTCCCCTGGCTAAGAAAACATGTTTGCAAAATCAGATTTCCCTGGAAAGCCGGCAGGTTAAAAGGAAAGGAAACGTTGAATTCTGTGGAGTGGGGATCTGAAGGCAGAGACTGACCTCTGGGACTGCCCCCATGCTTCTGGGTCCCCTTGATTAGAGGAAGTAGGGCCTGATCCCAAATTCCTGCACCTAAGTAGTCCCCTCTGCCTCCCTCGGGTCTATTCCAGCACCCACAGGCAGCTGAGGCCTGGAGAGGCTTCGAGCCTTCTCAGGGTCACACAGAGTGTTATCATTTGTTATCATCCAGAACTTTCTGCGGCTCCCCACTGCTGGCAGGGCAAATCCACATGCATCCTGGTGTTCAAGGTCCTCCCCCTTTTCCCTTTGGCTCTAGACACCCTAACTCCTCACCAGCCCAAATAGCTTTGTCTTTGCCACGAGTGCCTCTCCCCCAGCCCACTTCTGTCTGTTCAGCTCCGTCCTACTCTTCAAGACCTCACTCAGACCCTGCCTCCTCCAGGAAGCCTTCTCTGACTAGCCCTGCCCACATGATCCTCTCTGAGGGGTTCTGGCCACACCAGAAGGAGCCTGGTCACTTCTCATCTGTCCCCACCCTCTCCCTGGTGACAAACCCTGCTTGGGCCCAGCTGTCTTCTTGGTCAGGGCCTGGTTCCCACTTCCTGGAGCTGGCCTGGCCGGCTCAGGGCCGCCATGGGCCACCGAGGAGAGGACCAAAGGATTTTCTTGGTATGAAATGATACCAACAGCAGCCAAAGGCTGCCTAAGGACCCCACCTTGGGTTCTTTCTTAAAAGTGACTTTTCCTGATCTTAAATGTGGATAAAGCATGAGTGTGGTCACGCAACAGCTCTAAAACTGTTGGTAAGATGAGATAGGCCTACCTGAGCTCCCACGGAGAGCCGTCCATGATGAACATGCAATCTACAGAATGAAATGTACGTGTGGTGCCATTTGTTTTTAATTAAACAAACAAAGCAAAACGCCTATAATGGCTCCTGTGCGCCCAGCACCGGTCTGAGTGCTTTGTGTGCATGGACTCCCTCGATCCTCCTAATGACCCTGTGTGGCAGGTTCCCTAATGACCCCATTTTACAGATGAGCAGACTGAAGTTCAGGGTAAGGATTCAAGTCCCGGCCACAGGCAGGCTCCAGTGCCTGTGCTCTCAACCCCTCCCCGTGCTGGCTGCTGCATTCTCGGGGCTATTCTGTGCTTCCAAACAATACATAACCGAAGGGAGAGAAAAGCCGGGAGGAAGGTGCCGCGGGCCTTGCGTGGAGCCAGGTTTGGAGAGAGAAAAATAGGGAGACTTTCACTTCCTCTTCTTACATTCTGTATTGATTGGTTGTCACAAATAATATAATCTATTTGAAAAATAGAAAAAGCAGCTCTTGCTCATTGTAGAAAACTCAAGAGAGATGAGAAAGGTTTCAGAAACTAGAGTCAGCCTGGGTTCTGGGAGCTGGCAGGGAAACATACGCAAGGCTGGAGGATTCTAGAAGGATCACCATGAAAATGGGTGAGTAACCAGGATTATTGCAGGTCTAGCGGCGTCAGGAGTGAGAGCCGACTGCAGCTTGGTGTGGGAGGTACTTTATAACCCATCAGTGCTATTTCACCATGGAAAACGGCAGCCTTGTTTGGTGGTAAGCTGCCCATCTGTGCAGGCATAGGAGGAGATACCAGATGCAGGATTCATGCTGAACTGTTTGCTCTATGTCATGTGAGTTAGTCTGTTTCCCAGTCCTCCACCTTTAACTCAGGCTAGACAGAAATGAGATGTACCTACAAGGATGAAGTCCCATGCCTGACTGATTAAAAAAATATCAAATAATTTAAAAACAGGATTCAGAGGCTTGCACAGATACAACAGCTCCAGGAGCCCCTCAACATAGGTGGTTTCATGTGATTTCAGAACCTCCCAACATCACTGGCAGAAACATTTTGCAGAGGAGAAGGAAGAAAAGCTCAGGGAGGTCTCGACTTGCCCGAGGTCACCCAGCTGGCCCAGAGTTCCTGGATCTGCTCTGTCAGGTGGCCATCCCACGTCGGGGCATTTCTCACAGTGATTGTTCATTTCCTTCCAGGACCCGCATCCAGGAGGTGCTCAGGTCCTTCACGAAACGTCGTCAGAGACCCTGGTTCTGGTCTAGCTCTGGCCGAATGTGCTGAGTCCCCCACTCGTCTTGTGCTGGGTTTGATATTTCCAGGCTCCCTTCCAGGTCTCATCTCTCTGCCACCCACCCCTGTTCCTTAGTTTTCCTAGCTTGTCTCCTGACATCAGACTCCAGGGAGTCCTCAGATGGACAGGGGAAGGGGGAGGGCCCGTGGGGCGTCAGGCGCCCTGATTCTTGGACCTTTCTTTCATTCTGTGCAGATTTATAGGCGTGTGTTCCTGAGCTCTCATTCACTGTCCACAGCCCAGCACATGGCCTAAAAACAACAGATGCGATGAAAGAGATCTTGCCTGCAGATGAAAGCAAGAGGGAAACTGGCCTCCCCCAGCCCTGGCCTGGCCCTGGGCCCACTGCACATTGTGGTCAAGGCAAAGTCAGGGCTGGGATGTCTGGAGAAGGCCAGAAGGCTCCTGCCCACCCATGGGTCTAGGGCTTCCAGAGGCCCTGGTGCAAAGCCTCAGATGAAGTACTGGGGGAGGCAAAAGGAAACGGAGAGCCCTGTTTCGAGGGGCAATGGGCTGGCATGCCAGGAAGGGGGCCTTGACAGAGCCTAAAGTCAGATAGGGTGATGACAAATGACCCCGGAGCCCCTCCAGCACCACCCCTGGGGACTCTGCCTTGCCCACTCTACTCCAGCCACTCAGGCTTCCTTCTGTTCCTTGAAACTCAGCAAGCTCATCTCCCTCCACCCCAGGGCCTCTGCACACACTGCCCACACTGCCCGAACGCTCTCCTCTGCACCCTCCTCGGCCTTCAGGTTTCGGATTGAATGATGCCTCCTCCAAGAGCCATCACTGGTGACCCAATCCATTCTCCAATCCAGCCCTCTGTTTTCCTAATGTACTTGGCACACTTTATAATCATTTTTTGTAGTGATTACAGGTGATTTAATTAACATTTTCCTATCAATTAGATTGTTGATAATTAAATTGTAATTATTATCATTTATAGATTATTGAATGATTTAATGATTATGTGAAGGCCCCATGAGGATGCGTTCCTTGCGCCCTCTGGGTAAATGGGGCTAGCTCTGCCACCAACTCACTGCTCTGGACCCAGGCATCAGCTCTTCTGATGATAACAGCAAATGATGTTTAGCTCTTCCCAGGAGCAAAGCATTTTCCACATATGACTTTATTTAATCCTCACAGCTACCCAATAAGGCAAGGCAAGGGTTATTTCCATTTTGCAGATGAGGAGACTGAGGCTGAGTGTATCTCAGCTGCAGCCTGGACACGGTCTGCTTGTACACCGTGCCTCTCTGACTACCTGAGTCCCCAGGAGCCTTGCTCACCTTTGGGACTCTCCCGTATGTCACATGTGAGCGCTATGGGGGAGGACATAGAACTGGTCATCAGGCAGTGACACTTAAGGCTGAATTCATCTGTTCACTCCCTGAGCAGATTTCCTTCCAGGTGGGGAAGATAGGGATTCATCCCAGAGGGAAGAAAGCCAGAGCTCCCCACAGGGTGAGCCACTGTGGGGACTGGGATGCCACCAAGGGAGATGCCTGGGAGGGAGGGGGCTTTCTCTGCACAGCCCCCACCCACGGACCCCTCTGACCTTCTCTTGGTCTGCAGAGCGACCACCAGTGTTCCCAGGGGGAGGGACTTGGACCGTCTCCTGTGTTGCAGGCGGAAGATGGGTGGTGGATGGTGAACTGTAAACGCTGGTCTGGGCACCACACGGCACCAGGAGCAGGGTCTTTCGTAGCCTCCGTGCCCCTTGCTCTAGGTCATTCTCCTTTGAAGGATGCCTTCCGAGGAAGCAATCAGGGACAAGGACAGCGACTTCTGACAGGCAGTGCCCCCAAACTAACCACCCCAAACCCTGTGCCAGCCCCTTCCTGTGCTCAGGAGACCAGAAATGAGTGTTTATAACCAGCTGGTGGAGTCTGGGGGAGCTGGGGATGGAAAGGGAAGAAACAGCTGCGCAGCTTGCGTGCCCTTAACAAGATAAAACACAAACCGATGCCTCGGGACTCCCATGGTCTACACGGCTGACGGTCAGGGCTTCATAGGTGGACAGAAGTCACGGCACGAGTGTTTATTTGCTCATATGATGAAGAGAAGAGAGGAGGTTTTAAAATGTCTGTTGGGGGTTCTTTACACTATTCTTTAAACTTTTGTATAGCTGAGTTTTTCTAGAATAAAAAGTAAAAAAGAAAAATAGGAAGGAGGGAGGGAAAGAACGAAAGAAGGAAGGAAGGAAGGAAGAAAGGGAAAGAAGGAAGAAAGGAGGGAGGGAGAAAGGAAGGAGGGAGTGAGGAGGGAAGAGGGGAGAGAGGGAAGGAGGGAAGAAAAGACGGATTCCGTATATGATTCCATTTTTTTAAGTAAACGAGTTGTGTATTTGTATGCATGAAGAAAGTCTGGGAGCATATGTACAAAAATGTTCACAACTGCTATCTCTAGTAGAGTTATGGGTGATTTTCATTTTCTTCTTTGTACTTTTAATTTTTCTAATTGGGAAGAAATAACACAACTATTAAGAAAAAGAAAGGGTGCTGGGCCCAGTGGCTCACCCCTACAATCCCAGCACTTTGGGAGGCCGAGACAGGCGTACGGCTTGAGTCAAGGAGTTCGAGACCAGTGTGGGTAACATGGCGAAACCCTATCCCTACAAAAAATACAAAATTAGCCGGGCATGGTGACTCACACCTGTAATCCCAGCTACTTGGGAGGCTGAGGTGGGAGGATCGCTTGAACCCGGGAGGCAGATGTTGCAGTGAGCTGAGATCATGCCACTGCACTCCAGCCTGGGAGTTAGTGGAACCCTGTCTCAAAAAAAAAAAAAATAAAAAGAAAAGGAATGTCTTGTGTTCTAGACTCTCCTCCACCCACTCAGCAGCTCTCTGACTCTGCTTCAATGACCTCATCACAATGAGCCTCATCTCCCTCCCCAGCAAAATGGGGCCATCTCTAATGGGGATGCAGTGAGGACAGAAAGGGGCGGTGCTGAGGGTACACCTGGTAGGAGCCCAACATCTGTGATGCCCCCCACACACACTCAGGCACCCACACGAGTGAGAGCCCGCAAACACCATAGACCCCAGAAGGACAGCAAGGCTTCCTGGCCCCACACACGTGCCCTGGTTCACCCTCGTGCCCATGTGCACAAACACACACTCGTGGTGCACACATGAGTACATGCTGTAACCTGCGTGGGGTGGGTCTGTCAGACGACAGGGTGGGTGAGAGGAGAGAGCCCCATCCCTTTCCAAGATAAACACAGGAAGTGAGGATCCCACAGTGTCAGGGCAAGGTTGGGAGTCATCCATAAACTCCAGGCAGGGGTGGGGGATGGAGAGGGGCCCAGAGAGGGGAGGGGGGTGTGGGAGTCTGGGCAGGGCCTGAGTTTGACATCTGCTGTCTTGGGTTCAGATGTGAAAAGTTGAAACGGTGACTAAGCTTGGGGGCTATCTTAGCTCTGTCTGTCTGTCTGCCTGTCTGTCTGGGACAACACCTCCCACCCTCACTCACCCCTCTCTCCCCAGTCCTGAGCTTAGTGAGCCAGGTGTTCAGTCCAATCAGAGGCCCGAGGGCCCCCAGCCAGGCCTCCACACTTAGGGAAGCCAGAACCTGTGCTCAGCAAATGCTTGCAAAGGCCATGAGTAGATGGAAAGAAACAGTCATCACAGATTCCAGGATGCTCCCGAATCCAGCACACGCTTGAGTGCGTCCCGGCCCAGCTCAGATCTCTGAGAGATTATCCTGGGGGCAGCTGCCAGGGCCTGGTGCCCCAGCCTTCTCCTCCCGAGTCGCTGCTCCTGCTTTCCTCAAAACCCACTGAGTCCCAGGGGAAAGGAGCAACGGGGCCTCTGCCAGGCCAAGGCGGGTGGGAGGGCACAGGGCTGACCACTCAGGGCCTCTGGAGAATGTTGTTGGATGAATTAGCACTTGCTGTGTGCCAGGTACTTTACATCAGCCTTAAATACTTTTCTGGAACAAATCAAGGGTTGGGGGAGAGAAGAATGTTTTCTACTTTACCCCCCAGCCACCCAGCTGTCCTCACTTTGTGATGAGGTTACTAGCTGGATCCAAGTCGTACAGTTATAGGTGGTGGCTCCCACCTGCAGGGGCAGAGGGATGGATGGAAACCTTTTAGAAGGTTTCTTTTATGAAACTCCCCACTCATTCCCCTGAGCAAGTGGGGTTAAGTATAGAGTTTCCCTTTTGAATACAATTGTCTGCCCATCTTTTGCTATCAGAAGGCTCCAGCCCCACAGCTAGAGCCCCCGGGCAATCTGAGAGCCTGGGCACACTCCACCTCTGCCTTCTGGCCACTTAGGCAAGTTGCCCACATTCTCCGCCCTCTCCCTGCACCTGCTGCTTCAGGTGTACCTGGATTTCTTTGGCTTCTCATAACCTCACCTGTGCATCTCCCAACCATTACATCATTTGCTTCTCCCAAGCAAACCAGGAAATAGAAAGATTATGTCCATTTTGTCGATGAGGAGACTGAGGCCTGGGAAGGTCATACAGACAATTAGAAGCTGAGCCCAACACACACCCAGGTCTGCAGATTCCAAACCCAACCCTCTTCTCCCAGTCCCAGCTCCTGCCTCTGCCACGGCTGCTGGGTCATTGGTGGTGGCACCAAGGCTACTGCAGAGACCTCAGGGTCTGGGCTTCCTGTGGCTTCTGCCTTCCTTTTCACCTCCACCCCACTACCAGCTTGGCCTCAGGCCCCAGACCCAGACTTCAGGCCCCATAAGGTCCAGCACTGCCTGGTCCCTACCGGGTTCCCAAACAGATTTCCCTCCCTTTGCTTTTTACTCAACACTTTCAGTCACGTGGTTCCTCTTTCAAATCCTCAAACTCTCTGTTTTTACCTACCCCAGGGGTCTTACTGTTACTTCTATTTTGCTCTTTAAAAAAACGTATTCACTGGATGGATGGATGGGTGGGTGGATGAGTGATTGGATGGATGGATGGATGAATGGATGGATGGATGGACTGGTGATTGAGTAGATGGATGGATGGATGGATGGATGGATGGATGGATGGATGGATAGATGGACGGATGGGTGATTGAGTGGATGGATGGATGGATGGATGGATGGATGGATGGATAGATGGATGGATGGATGGATGGATGACTGAGTGGACAGATGGGTAAATGGATAAATGAGTGATTAAGTGGATGGATGGATGAATGGATGGATGGATGGATGGATGGATGGATGGATGGATGGGTAATTGAGTGGTTGAGTGGATGGATAGACTGGAGGGACGAAAGGGTGGTGGGTGAACAAACTTGACTGGATGAATGGATGGATGGATGGGTGGGTGATTGAGTGGATGGTTAGACTAGAGGGATGACAAGGTGGTGGGTGAACAAATTTGACTGGATGGATGGATGGATGGACGGATGAATGGGTGGGTGGGTGGTTGAGTGGATGGACAGACTGGAGGGATGATAGGGTGGTGGGTGAACAAATTTGACTGGATGGGTGGATGGATGGATGGATGGATGGATGGATGGATGAAGGAATGAGATGGAAGGATGCTGCTATAGTTCTGTTCAGACTTTGGTCTTCTCTGTCCCCACCTAAGTGACTTGTACCTATAGTTTTCACCCCCAACTCTAATTTGCCCTGCCCTGCAAAGTTTGAGGGAACAACTGGGAGACCACAGTAACCCTTCTCTTTGGTCCCAAGTTTCAATTCTTGGGATGTCCTGACAGCTCCCCTCAGGACCCCAAATCAGCCCCTGGGGGGAAGGAGGCAGCCTCTGTCCTCAGTACAAATGCCTGAACATTTGAGCCTTTTGCCTGTTACAGTGAATCCTACTTTGGGGGTAGTTTTACAGCTCTTTAGTTGTCTTGAAACTAAAAACGAAACTGAAAATTCCCTCAAATAATAATGCACTTTAAGGTTAATTAACTAAAATTACTTTTGGTGACTTGATTTTAAACTCTAAAAAACTAGAAAGATTGTGTTGAAGTGTTCCAAAGTAAATTTATAAAGTTTAAAGGGGTACCCGTCTCCTACCAAAACACTGTGTAGTTAAGAAATTCTTATTTAATCACCCCCAAATCACGCATGAATGTCTTTAAGCTAAGTAGCTAAAAAACAAAGAAAAAGTGGAGCAAACAAAATCAGATACTCAGTGGGTGCAAAAACACTGAAGGGGGGCATCAAAAGGTAAACAGGTCATTGGGTTAACAGAGTTTTGGAGAATGTAGCAGACACCCCATTTTTCTCTCCCGGATTCCTTATCCCAACTCAGAGAGACTGGAGCAGGAACCTTCATACTTGAGTTCTTGTCCAGGGGCAGCCTGTGAACCCTGTGCTCACCTGGTCACAAGAGGCAATCACTAACGCTCAGGAAGTACCTGCCATCTTTGCCCTGGACCAAGCCCCTCACACGAGGGCCTCACTTCATCCGGACCCCAGCATTGTGATCTCCATCTGCCAGATGCAAGGCTGAGGTTCAAAACAGGAAGTGGCAGATCTAGGATCAAAGTTCACCTTAAAGAATATCTACCTCATATTCCCATGAAGTAGATAAAGCAACCGAAGGTTAGAGCAGACCAGACCACACAGCCGGTGAGGGAAGACTGGACTTCAGTTGTACAAACAGCAGTGCAAGTGTCGAGTGAATGAGACAGACAGTGGATGCCGGAGCCATCACTTGGGAGATCAGTTTCTGCGAGGGTGTGAAGTGGTGGTGAATAGAAGCAGAGATAAACAGCACTGGTCAGGGAGGACTTCCTGGAGGAAGGGGGCATTGACCAACACAGAACATCTGACAGGACCAGTGTCCTCCTGAATTTCCATGGAAGTGGAGGAAAGGAGAACCTCTCTTCTCTCTCCCCTGGGCTCTCTCGTGCAGCTGGAGTCAACAGAGTATCCACTGGCTCCCCAGCTTTGAGTAAAACCCCACCCCCTAGCAGGGCAAGAGGGGCAGAAGCAACCAGCAGCCTCCCATCAAGTCTTGACAGGAGTTGTCACCAGTGCAGAGCCAGCACGGGTGTGGTGGGGCCCTGTCTGGCCCCAGCCCCACTGTTTACCTGTCGGGCTGTTGCTGGAACCATTCATCTCAGTGAAGGATGACAGCCTCCCTCTTCCCTCCTCTTGCTCAGCTCCTCCACCAGGCATCCCCTTCTGCAGATCTTCAGAGTGCTCCAAGCCTCCTAGATGCACTACCTGCATGTATACTCCTTCCTGGCCAGCCTTGCCCCAGGTGTGAGCTTCCTCCCCTTCTCACCCATGTGCTGAACAAGCAGAGTGCCACTGGCCACATCAAGAGCTACCTGTGCGGCTGCGGCCCTGCTGGGTGTCAGGTCCCATGCTAAGGAAGCACCTGATGGCCATCACTTCTTGACTCTTCATCTACATGGTGGCTATGAAGGAAGAGAAAAACAGGAGATCACATTTCTGTGTGATCAGTGAAGTAGGAGAGTCCATATTAGTTATAATGATCAGACTACAGATATTGGAGATTGGAGCTGCTAATTCTGCCAAAGGAAGTGGAGAGGGATGGGAAAATGGAGATGGATGGATGAGTGGGTGGTTGAGTGGATGGATGGATTTGTTCACCCACCACCCTTTCATCCCTCCAGCCTATCCACCTACTCAACCACTCACCCATCCTTCCATCCATCCACTCAATCACTCATTTATCCACTTACCCATTTGCCCACTCAATCATCCATCCATCCATCCATCCATCCATCCATCCATCCATCCATCCATCCATCCACCCACTCAATCAACCATCTACTCAATCACCTATCCATTCATCCATCCATCCACTCAACCACCCATCCACTCAATCACCTATCGATCCATCCATCCATTCATCCATCCATCCATCCATCCATCCATCCACTCAATCATCCATCCATCCATCCTTCCATCCATCCATCCATCCACTCAATCATCCATCCATCCATCCATCCACTCAGTCATCCATCCATCCATCCATCCATCCATCCATCCATCCATCCATCAATCCATCCACTCAATTATCCATCCATCCATCCATCCACCCACCCACCCACTCACTCATCCATCCATCCATCCATCCATCCACTCAATCACCCATCCACTCAATCATCTATCCATTCATCCATGCATCCATTCAATCACCCATCCATCCATCCATCCATCCATCCATCCACTCAATCACCCATCCACTCAATCACCTATCCATTCATCCATGCATCCATTCAATCACCCATCCATCATTCCATCCATCCATCCATTCATCCATCAATCCATCTCTGTGGGAAAGCCACAGAGAGGGGACCATCAAGGATGTCCTTGAAGGAGGGATAGGTGTTTTCAGGTAGACCAGGGACGAAGCATTCCAGGCAGATGCAGGGTACCATGAGCACATGTACCTGGGTACTCCACACATGACCAGCAGTCAGGAGTGACCAGGTGTCTGTGTGTGGAAAGGGGCTGGTAACTTCCACAGGGCTTTTTGAGCACCCTCCTTTTGAAAAGCCCCCTGGTCACTGGTCCTCAACCCCTTCCATGTTCTTGTAGCATTTGCAGATCATACTTATAAGACACTTAAAAGAACAAAACTCATCTTCTGGTGTAACTCTCTCAGCCCACATTTCTACTATCTGAGGATCACAGGCCCCTTGAAGGCAAGAGTCATGTCTTATATTTCCTGACATTTGTTATCCCCCACCCCTGGCCCTGTGTTTAGTATAATCGTGAAAGCATACTTGATGTTCAGAAAAGATTGTTTAAAGTGGCCGGGCCTGGCCGGGCGTGGTGGCTCAAGCCTGTAATCCCAGCACTTTGGGAGGCTGAGACGGGCGGATCACGAGGTCAGGAGATCGAGACCATCCTGGCTAACACGGTGAAACCCCGTCTCTACTAAAAAATACAAAAAATTAGCCAGGTGAGGTGGCAGGCGCCTGTAGTCCCAGCTACTCGGGAGGCTGAGGCAGGAGAATGGCGTAAACCCGGGAGGCAGAGCTTGCAGTGAGCTGAGATCCAGCCACTGCACTCCAGCCTGGGCGACAGAGCAAGACTCCATCTCAAAAAAAAAAAAAAAAAAAAAAGTGGCCGGGCCTGGTGGCTCATGCCTGCCCTCCTAGTGCTTTGGGAAACCAAGGTAGGAGGATCACTTGAGGCCAGGAGTTTGAGACCAGCCTGGACAGTGTAGTGAGACCTCATCTCTACCCAAAGAAAAAAGAATTAGCTGGGTGGTGATGTGCACCTATAGTCCCAGCTACCCTGGAGGTTGAGGTGGGAGGATCACTTGAGCCCAAGAGGTCGAGGCGAGCCCAAGAGTTTGAGGCTGCAGTGAGCTGAGATCATGCCACTACACTCCAGTCTGGGTGACACCATCTCTATTTTAAAAAACAAAAATTAATTAATGGAATCCTTGGTGAATGGATGGGTTGCTGGCATCTCTGCAGGTGTGTGTGTGATAAGACCACTCATGGTGAATTCTCAGGACATAGCAGGTGTTTAGGAGATGATGGTTCAGGCCACTTTCCTCTCTGCTCATGTAACTCTCAGAAGCCAGGTTGCCTCAGAGCTCACAGGGGACAGAGCTGAATGGGGGCATACTTCACCTTCCACTTTCTCACCTGTGATGTGGGCAAATAGGTTTCTTCCAGCTGGACGGCCTTTGGGTCCCGCGCCTTCTGTCTCTCACGCTGCTGCCTAAACTCAGGACACCTGCCGTACGGTGGTTATGAACACGGGTTCTTGGGACTGGCACGCCTGGGTCTGGAACCCAGCTCCCCTCTCTACCCACCGTGCATGCTTGGAACGGTCCCTGCCACCTCCTGAGCTGCAGGGTCCCCACTTCTAATCAAAGACTCTGGAGGCCCTTCCCTGGTGAGCTTCCATGGAAAGAATGAGATGCAGTGTGCATAGGGGGCCACAGTACTCTCAGTAAATGTTATTATCATAACCATATTTTAGCATCCTAAGAATACCCCCTCCTCCAGGAAGCCTCCTCTGACTCACTAACAGAGTAAGAATTTCCCCCTTTTTGCTTCTGCTCAGCAGCTCCCAGCTCATACTCTGTAAGCTCTCAGTTTAGGATAGAACAGCAAAGCTGCTCTGACCCTAGTCCTGGCCCCAACTCCAGTACCAGCTCTGGCCCCAACCCTAGAGTCCAGAGAGGCCTCGTTTATGCCGTTTAAGTCAGAGGGTCATTTCTGGGCCAGGCACCAGGCTCCATTCAAATGGGGGATCCCAGAGGGTACAGACTATGTCCTGTAAATTCACCCCAGTGGCTCCAGGAAGGCTCCTCGGGGTGTGAGACATGCTGGTGGCCAGCTACCCCACAGCTGGAGTCCTCACACTGAAGGCGAGACAACCTCACTGGCGGTGGCACTGGCTGTGCCTGACACTCTCACCTGGCACATCGGGCTGCCCTGCCCAGCCACCCACGGGACTGAGGCCTCACCACATTTGCTGCAATACCCGCTGCCCTTGGGCTCGCGGCCATCCTGTCTGCGGCAGCCTCTGTGTGAACTCTGCCCCATGACCCCGGCTGGAATGGAGGACGCCTTCTCCAGCAGCCTCCCATTGGTAGCCAGCAGCAGGGCAGGGCTGGGGCGGGAGCCATGGGACACTGGGGACCAGGCCAGGCTGCACTAGGAAAAGGGGCGCCTCAGTCCTCAGAAGACCCTGATGGAGGCTGCTTTCCCCATGGCCTCTTTGCTCAAAGGTCTGGTCAGAACCCCTGTGAGCGTGGAGACAGGGGATCCCCAGAAAGCAGCCCTGGGGGAGGGGGCCTGCTCACCCTGGGGGAATGGGGCTTTCACAGTTTAGGTAGGAAAAGAGAAGCGGCTCGGCAGAGAGCCCGCTCCCGCCACCCACTCACCCTGGCCACAGATGTCCTCCCCAGTCCCCTACATCACACCTTGTTGGTTTGTCTTCTCCTTAGCCCTTCCCACAACCTGAAACCCCCCACCACAGTGTGAGCACCACAGTGTGAGAACAGACGTTGTCTGGTTTGTCACATGTCCCCAGTGTCTGGAACAAAGCCTGGCACATGGTGAGGTGCTCAATAAATACTCATTAGATTGATGATCACACTCGTTTAATCCTTACGCCCACCCTTCGCTGTAGGCAACTTCAGTTCTATTTTGCAGATGGGGAAACTGAGGCTCCAAGAAAAGGGGAATTGGCTACTCTACAAACCCAGTAACCAGCGGAGCCTAAATCAAACCAAGGCCTCTCACCTCTTGACCACAAGCCGGTGTGCGGTGACACCAACTGGTTGGTTCAGCATAAAGAAAGAAACAGAGGCACACACGGACCTGCTGGCTTCTGCTCCCCTCAGGCTGCTTCCCCAGGCAGGTTGTGCAGGCTTTCGTTGGGGTAGGGGGGTGGATTTTATTCCTTGAGTTAAGTAATCTGTGATCAACCCCTTGTGTTAACAGCTATCATGTGTAACCTCAGCCTCTTGCCTTGCCCCTGAGAGGATCGGTGTTAAATTGACACCAGTGATGAACAGTGGGGCTGAGGGGCAGGGATGGGCAAGGAGGGGCAGGAAGCAGGGGCTGGCCTGTGGACATGGATAGAGGCTCTGGGCCTTGCTCATGGCCTGGAATTGACTGGATACATGGTATGTGTACCAGGCGTTGTTCCCAGCACTTCCCATGCATCATCCCAGTTCATCCTCACAGCCATCCTTGAAGATCCTCAGCATCATTCTCCCCAGTATCTGGATGAGGAAGCTGAGGGCAGGAGAGGGTGAGCCACTTGTCCAAAGTCACACAGCTGGCAAGTCAAGAAGCCGGCGCCTGGGACCCAGGTACTGGGCTCCAGTGCCCACCCATGGCTCTCCCATGTCTGGGAGAGGAACACAGCTTCAGAGCTGGATTCCAGCCTGAGTTGCATTGTGTACAAGCTGCCTGAGCCGGCTGTTTACTCTCTCTGAGCCTCAGTTTCCTCAGCTGCGCAATGTGGACCCAATACCCACTTTGCAGGATCCCAATGAGGCAAGGGATAGAAAGGGATAGAAAGGGCATGGCACATGGAAGGGGTATGACAAATGGGAGTGGCACTTGTGGTTCATGTCCTGCGGCCCGTGAGTGTGTCATGACGGACATTTCCACTCTAGTTTCATTTTCTAGAAATGCGGGGTCAGTTACAAGTCAGTGAAACCAGCCTCAACCCAGTCTCAGTCCTTTCTCTGTATCCTGATGGTGCCTGGAATTCCGCCACTGGGGCAGCATTCCCTGAATTGAAAGCTGTGTTCCTGGGTGAAACGCAACTTCCCACGGGTGTTATTATGGCTGGGGAAGGAGGTGATGCTGCACATGATGGCTGTTTTTGTTTTTTGAGGTGGAGTTTCGCTCTTGTTGCCCAGGCTGGAGTGCAGTGGTGCGATCTCGGCTTACTCCCCCCTTCCCAGGTTCTAGTGATTCTCCTGTCTCAGCCTCCCGAGTGTCCGGGATTACAGGCACCACCATGCCCAGCTAACGTTTTGTATTTTTAGTAGAGATGGGGTTTCACTATGTTGGCCAGGCTGGTCTTGAACTCCTGACCTCAGGTGATCCACCCTCCTTGGCATCTCAAAGTGCTGGGAGTACAGGTGTGAGCCATCATACCCGGCCAGCTGTTCACAGTCACTTTCACCTCCATGTGAATGAAGATTCCAGAATTGCGTGCCTTGGTGAAGGGGTCCCCAGAAAACAGGCAGAAAAGGGTGACTGCCGACCTCACAGCTTTCTGCCCGTCCAATGGCAGTCTTGGGTCACAGCCCACGTCCTTGGATACCTTCTTTCACAGTCCAGGTTTAGAATCCTGAGCACTTCCCTCTCCACCCAGGATGCTGATCTGAATGTGACTTTTAGTTCATATTGGTGATAACACACTCTTTTCTCTTGTTTCTCCAGTGTGAGCATTATACCCCATTTCACAGATGAGGAAACTGAGGCCTGGCAAGAAGTGACTGGCAGTACCAAAGCCTGGGCTCAAAGCCAGCTCCGGGGCTCTCTCTGGGGCTTGGGCCTGGTGGGCCTCCCCTGGGACCACCGCTGCCCCCGTGGCCACACTCTTTCCCATCAGAGAGGCCCAACCCCTGGGCCAGGCTGGGAACGTTCCTGGGGGAGGCCCACCCGCCCGCCCCGTGTCAAAGCCGTGTGTAAGTGTTTTATTGTTTGCCCGCAGAGGTGTGAATGAAGTAATGGGCCTTCTCCGGCACTCCATCCGTCTCAGGCTGACAGCCGCGCTCCGAGCCCGGGCTGCTCTGTGTAAACGCTGTCACCCTGCCATCCCCGAGCAGGCAGCTTCCTCCGGGAAACTGTAATCAGGGCCTCCCGCACCCGCAGCTGGCCCTGTCCGCAGCTCATAAATCACGCTGCCTTCCCGGAAAGTGGAGGGAGAGACAGACAGGGTGACGGGAGACAGACGAGGCCGGGCGAGGAAGAGACGACGGGGAGGCCGGTGGGGAGAGAGGGAGGCAGCGAAGGCAGGCTGGGCAGGCAGGGCAAGCAGGGCGGAGGAACGAGCAGAGATGAGCAGGGAGCAAGGCTGAAGGAGGAGAGGAAGGGAGAGAGAGTGAGAGACACAGAGCAGAGGGAGAAAAGAGTCAGAAAACGGAGGTATGAGAGAGAGAGAGTCCCACAGAGGGGACACAGAGATAAGGAGACAGAGACAGGGAGACAGGCTCAGAGACACAGAGAAAAGCAGAAATGAGACCAGAAGAAAGGTAAGGAGCCAGCAGGGGGAAAGCAGAGTGACAGAAACGAAGTGGAGCCACAGGGAGTGGACAGAGGGATGGACACACACCTGACAGGTGGCCTTGACTGGGGACGAGGGACAGGGGTCCAGCCCATCAGCTAGAGGAGAGGACCAGGGGGCAGCAGCCTTGCTTCAGCTGACAGGTCCTGCAGCGCCCCCTGGCCTGGGCTGGGCCCCTCCTGGTGCTCAGGACCCCCTCCCTCCACACCTGACCCAGCCAGAGTTTGCAGTCAGCCAGAAGGAGGGAGGGCTGCATGGGTGGGAGAGGAGGAGGGAGGGGGGAACCTCCTGGACTCCGATTCCAGGGGTCCTCACCCGAGCCCCACTTTCACCCTGGGAGGTCACAGTGAGCCTTTGAGGGAAGACAAGTCACTTAGCCAGCAGCCCTGGGGACACCTGGGCCTTGCAGCCACCCTCATGCTCCACACACTCTCACGTCCCCCAGTGTCCATACACACTCAGGCCGCAGGCACACGGGTGAGTGACCATGCACACCTGTTGGGAGATTCCCACAGTGTGGACAGGGAAACAATGGCGCTCAAAGCCCTGCTGGCCAGGTGGCGCCCTGGCTGCCCCAGGAAAGGCCTTCCAGAACTGGGAGAGAATGTTTCAGGCGGCATTCAACCTAGCAAGTGATTATTTTCCCAGCTTCACTGGGAAAATAATCGTCATGAAAGTTGATTAAAACAAAAAAAAAATCTCTCCACCACCAAGCCCTATTATAGGCTGTCAGGATCTAGAGGGAAACAAAATCAAATATCTGTCTCCTGGACTCCACATCTAGTCAGAGAGACAATCAGCTTACAGAGCAAGCAGACAGCGCATCACAGAACAAGCACTGTAGAAGCATGAACTGGGGGGAAGAATCAGGGTTTGACTCTGTTGTGAAAGGTGGTCAGCAAAGCCCTCACTGGGAGGAGGACCTCTGAGCAGAAACTTGAGGAAAGTGACAGCGCAGGGGAACAGCATGTGCAAAGGCCCTGAGGCAGGAATGTGCTTGGCACATCTGTGGCTGCAGCAGAGTGGACAAGGGGAAGTAGGGTAGGGGGTAAGGTCAGGTCCCAGGGTACCTTGATGGCCATTGTAAGGGCTTCGACTCTCCACGTGAATGCTGGGGAAAGTCACTAGGGGTGAAGATGACTTGAGCTGATGCATCTGCAAAAGGGCCTCTGGCTGCTGTTTTGAGAATAGACTAAAGCAGGTGGGGGTCGGGGGAGGGCAGAGCAGGGAGCCCCGGGAGGAGGTGATGGGCGACCGAGGCGGAGGTGAGGGAACTCATCCAGGCGAGAGGCGACGGCGCCTGGATGGGGCGGCTGCAGTGGAGCGGGGAGATGTGGTCAGATTTTGGATGTGTTAGAGTTGCTGATCGACTGGATGTGTGAGAAATAGAGGTCAAAGATGAATTCAAGGTTTCTGGCCAGAGCGACTGGAAAGAGAGAGTCGCCGTTGACTGTCATGGGAAAGATGGTGAGGATTCGAGGGCTGGGTTTGGATGGGTTCAGTGTGAAAAGCCTCTTGTGCCTCTAAGTGGAGACGATGAGTAGGCAGCAGCGGCTGCTCCCGGGTGATCCAGGGGCTGCAGACTTGGACTTGGAAGTGGCTGGGCTGCAGTTGGTATACAAAGTCACGGAGCTGGATAAGGTCAGCTGGCGAGCGGGTGCAGATCGTCCAAAGACTGGGGCTCTATGCCTCATGCAGAGGTTGGAGAGAGAAAGCAAATGCAGGAAGATGAAACAGGAGACTCAGTGAGATACAAGGAGAGCCAAGAGACAGCAGCACCTCGAAGCCAAGTCGAGGAAGCGTTTTAAGGAGTTGATCAGCAATCCTGCTGAGAGGCCAAGAAAGTTGAGCCCTGAGGATGGGCCGTTGGATTTAGCAGCATGGAGGCCCCTGGAGACTTGGACAGGAGTAGTTTTGGGGGACATATCGAGGATGAAGACATGACTGGAGTGTGAGCTTGCAGAAGACTGAGAGAAGATGAACCGGAGACAATGAGCGCAGACAGTTCTTTGGGGGAAGTTTTGATAAATAAGAAGCAAAAAAAAGTGGGAGGGGTGTGGAATCAAGAGAAGGTTTTAAAAAAATAACCTTTTTATTTTGGAATAACTTTAGATTTCTAGAAAAATTGCAAAGATACTACAGAAAGTTCCCACATACCCTTCACGCTGCTTTCCCAAATGCTAACATATTCCTTAACCACAGCTGTGTGCATAAGTTGGTGCATCAGCTCCGTCCACCCCTGGTGCACCAGCTCCGTCCACCCCTGGTGCACCAGCTCCGTCCACCGCTCGTGCATCAGCTCCGTCCACCCCTGGTGCACCAGCTCCGTCCACCGCTCGTGCATCAGCTCCGTCCACCCCTGGTGCACCAGCTCCGTCCACCGCTCGTGCATCAGCTCCGTCCACCGCTCGTGCATCAGCTCCGTCCACCCCTGGTGCATCAGCTCCGTCCACCCCTGGTGCACCAGCTCCGTCCACCCCTGGTGCACCAGCTCCGTCCACCGCTCGTGCATCAGCTCCGTCCACCCCTGGTGCACCAGCTCCGTCCACCGCTCGTGCATCAGCTCCGTCCACCCCTGGTGCACCAGCTCCGTCCACCGCTCGTGCATCAGCTCCGTCCACCCCTGGTGCACCAGCTCCGTCCACCCCTGGTGCACCAGCTCCGTCCACTCCTGGTGCATCAGCTCCGTCCACCGCTCGTGCATCAGCTCCGTCCACCCCTGGTGCACCAGCTCCGTCCACCGCTCGTGCATCAGCTCCGTCCACCCCTGGTGCATCAGCTCCGTCCACCCCTGGTGCACCAGCTCCGTCCACCCCTGGTGCACCGGCTCCATCCGCTCTTGCATCAGCTCCGTCCACCCCTGGTGCATCAGCTCCATCCACCCCTGGTGCACCAGCTCCATCCACTCCTGGTACATCAGCTCCATCCACCACTCTTGCATCAGCTCCCTCCACCCCTGGTGCATCACTGTGGGCCTTGAAATGTGTCAGGTGAGTGTGGTACAGCATAGTCTAACTGGGAACAAAGAAGAAGAAAAGGCAAGTCAGAGGCATAGAGCCAGGAGGGATGAAGCAGGGGACCTAGGACAGGACTTGGCCTCACTGTGTCCTGGTGAGTGGGGATTGGTGGAAAACTCTAGCCCTCTGCCTGCTCCCCACTTTCTTTGTTTGTACCTGTAATTCACTTTATATATAAAGTGAACTTTGCTCTCTTCAACTGACCATACTGATGTTTCCAAAACTAATGGATGAATGAATCCCATTCTTCTGTAAGACCCAAAGCCAACATCTTGATGCTTGGTTGCAGAGATCAACATAGTTAGACACTGGCACCCAAATCAAGCCTTTACACACACACGTACACACACATGCAATCACACACACAATCACACATGGGCACCTTGCAAATTGCTCTCCCCACCCCTCTTCTGGAAACTACAACTTTACCCTCGTACAAGTCCACAGTCCCTTATCTAAAACCCTTGGGGTCAGATACATTTCAGACTTCAGAATGTGTCCAATTTTAGAAGGGGGATTTGGTGCATATACTGTAGATTTCATAATAACCCCTGTAGGGCCTGAGCAGCACTCAGTAAGCAAACATGACTATTTCTGCAGTGAAATGTGTGAATATTCACAGTAAGTGGGGAAAATAAAGGCCATAAATAGCCTCGTGACATTTCAAGTTGTGTTTTACCAGGCTCATGAGTTAATAGAAAACACGGCCTTCCGAGCTTCTTGGATTTCAGGATCGCAGGTGAGTGCCTCTCACGAGTCCCTCAGCCAGGTGGGCTGCTCAGCCCTGACATACACCAACCCACATATTTGTTCACTTGTAATAAATGTCAAGAGCCATATTCTTACCATGGGAGCAGGAGGGACAGGGGCCGTGTGTGTGTGTGTGTGTGTGCGCGCGTGTGTGTGTGCACCTACATACACGTCCACATACCAGGAACATCCTTGCCTCTTTCAGTCCTTGAGTTTTTCTCTTTCAAGGCTGGAGGGATCCTCAAAGGCATCTCTTGAATCCTCTCAACAACAGCCTCATTGAGTGGCTACCCAGCTTCTACTGCTGAGGCTGCCCTGAACCCCATCCTTCTCCATGACCCCTCCTCCTTCCTCTCTCCTCCCTAAGCATCTCCTTCCTATCCCTTCTAGACCTTCACTATCCTCCTCTTCCTCTTCTTCCTCTCCCTCCTCTCTCTCCCTTCCTCTCCTCCTCCTCTTTTGTCCCAGGAAACAAGGCTAGAAAATCAAGCAGCCCAATAGGTTATATTCATCAGCAAAATTCTCCCAGTGGGATCTGGTAGCACATTGAAAACTTGGGCCACTTCGGCTTCTGCAAGAGGGATCCAAGCCCCAGCTTTGGTGCAGCCAAACTTCTGGCCAGTGAGTTTACTAAGAGGAGGGTTCTGGATCACTCGAGCCTGGGAAACTCAAGTCTGTAGTGAGCCATGATCATACCACTGCACTCCAGCCTGGGAAATGGAGCAAGACTTTATCTTAAGAAGGAGAAGAAGAAGAAAGAAGGAGAAGGAGAAGAGGAAGAAGAAGAATTCCCTGACGCCTACTCCCTCTGACCTTCAGAAAGGACTAACCTGAGCAGGCCTGTAGATATTCAAACAGACGCTCCCTGGCCTTTGAGCCTCTTCTTTCATTTTTATTATTTTAAAATGAGAAATATTTAAAGTTTTAAGTTTTTTTTTAACCGAGTAGTTCAAAAAAAAGATGAATTATTTTTAAAGCTTCTTATTTTGAGATCATTTGAATCTACAGAAGAGTTGTAGGAGAATAGTACAAAGAATTCTTGGGTATCTTTTGTCCATATTCAGTATTTTGGACATTTTGCTGTATTTGCTTTCTCATTCTATGTATATATATATATTCCCTTTTTCTGAACCATTCGAAAGCAGGCCATGTGATGCTACTGTTTGCCTTCCTACTTCAGTGAGTATTTTCTAAGAATAAAGATCTTCTCTTATATAACCCAGAACATGTAATTTCACAATCCAAGACATTTAATATCGATAAAATATTTCTATCTAATTCACAGTTCTCCTCCATGATTTAAACGTCCCTTTCTTCACAATTTCTTGGACGGATCATCTATGTTTGGGGGAAACCCATGGTGCTGAGTCCAGCCATGGTGCCCTTGGGTTAGTATGGATTTTAGACACAAACAGTTCCAGGGGCCCTCAAACTAGGTACCGCGGAACCCTAGAGGTTTCATGGAGGGAGGGGAGGCAGCACTTTGGAATGGAATTTGTTTGAAGAAAAAAATTCTACTTTAAAGAAAGAAGACGGATACCCACAGAGAGGCCAGTCTGTCCATTTTGTATTTGAGAGTGGAGGCTTAGGGAGCTTAAGCAACCTATCCTATGCCTCACTGAGCAGTAGCAGTGAGTCGGGCAGGGATCTAAAACCAAGACATTTATTCATTTAACCGATGTTTCTCGAACACAGTGGGAAGAGGGAAATGGGCTGCATCCTGGAATCTCAGAGAAGATGGACGCCCAGCCCACCCTCCTGAAGCCGCCTGGTACGGCCAGGAGGATGCTCTCATGGTCCCCTGTGTGGCTCTGCCGAGGTGGGCCATGAGTTCACCAGGAACCTCGGAGACGAGAAGCAGCCTGTGAATCAGCAGCGGCTTTTCCAAGAACAATAGTGTTCTCCCAACAAACATTCATTCCATCAGCAAACTTTGGAACATTCAACAAACATGGGCCCATTCAACAAATATTTGTTCTCTCACCAGTGTTGACTCAGCTCCTTCCCTGTGCACAGGGACTGCAGACATGGTATTAGGGACAGAGCCCCAGGTGGCATAAAGTCAAGTTGGTCCTTCGCAAAAGACTCAGGGTGGCAGAACGCCTTCAATACCTCCCTCCTTTCCTCTGTCACCCCAAACCACAGCAGAAGAGACAGGATGACCCCAGCCCTTTGCTCCCAAGGGACTGACTCCCAAACTCCTCCTTTATCAACAAAACTCTTCCTGTTATCAAGCAGACCCTCTCATCCCAGATTCTGCTTTCCAGAGAGCAATTCAGCAAGAGTTAGTGGAAACTGGCCAGGCACAGTGGCTTACGCCTGTAATCCCACACTTTGGGAGGCCAAGGCAGGACGGATCACTTGAGGTCAGGAGTTTCAGACCAGCCTGGCCAACACAGTGAAATCCTGCCTGTACTAAAAATGCAATAATTAGCCAGGTGTGATGATGTGCACCTGTAATCTCAGATACTTGGGAGGCTGAGGCAGGAGAATCGCTTGAACCTGGGAGGTGGAGGTTGCAGTGAGCCGAGATCGTACCACTGCACTCCAGCCTGGATGACAGAGCGAGACTTCGTCTCAAAAAAAAAAAAAGGAATTAGACATCTCTCAAATGTGTACAACCTTTGAGGTAGCCATTCTACTTCTAGGAATTTAATCAAAGGAAAACCTCAGTACAGGGATGCACTGAGGTTTAGCCTCAAGGGTTGTTTGGAAGAATAAAAGATAGCAAAATCAACGTGAATATCATGGCTCATTCATACCTGGAATGCAAGGTGTCCTTTAACAACAATGGGAAGCAGCATGTGGAATGTCAGGCAAGAAGGTTCCCGATATATTAAGCAAAAAAGATTTTAAAATAGGATTCATTGGATGATCCTGGAATTTTTTTTTTGTTTTGTTCTGTGATTTTTGAGGCAGGGTCTCACTCTGTCATCTAGGCTGGAGTGCAATGGTGTGAACATGGCTCACTGCAGCCTCAACCTCCCGGACTCAAGTAAGCCTCCCACCTCAGCCTCCTGACTAGCTAGGATTAGAGGTGTGCACCACCATGCCTGCTTAATTTTTGCGTTTTTTGTAGAGACAGGGTTTCATCGTGTTGCCCAGGCTGGTGTCAATCTCCTGGGCTCAAGCAATCCTCCTGCCTCGAACTCCCAAAGTGCTGGGATTACAGACATGAGCCACTGTGCCTGACTGATCCTAGGTTTTAAGAAAGATATACACACAGAAAATTGTCTGATGGAATATGCCCTGGAAAAGTTAAAAATTACTTATCTCTGTACAGAAGAATTACATACGATTTTGTGAACTTTTTTTTTCTTAAGCGTGCTTTCCTGATTTTCCAAATGTTTTGTGATGGATATGGATTAGTGTTATAATTAGAAAATAATACACAGAAGGGTAACTTTTCTGTTAAATCCAGTGGAACACCAAACACCAGTTATTAATCTTTCTTTGGTTTTTTATTACACAACCCTCAGTGGCAAACCTTTATTACAGACACGACACCGTTTACAGAAATTCACCCAAGAAAAACGTATGGTGCTTCACCCTCAGTGGCAGTCCTAATGCTCCTTGCTGGGTCCTGGGTTTCAACCCTGTGTCTCACATGTACATGCACACGTGTGTGCAGACAAATGTGTACAGAGTGTGTTTCCTGAGGCTGCGCATGCTGCCAGCTGATGCCAAAATAGGGGTTGGGACAGTAATCTCTAATCCAGAGAACAGAATGATCTTTGATGTGAGAGTTGGTTCTTAAAGCTGCTTCTCTCATTACAGGCAAATAGACTCATTGGGATTCCCTCCCCATCATTTTCCCACCCTACTCCAAACACGCACTCACACACCCAAGAGACACACATGTGAAAAGACAGATTCTTAACAGCTAGGTATGTCTTCTCTTTGCTGGGAGAAAAACAGAGACAAAAGGATTTAAAAAATACATGTAGTGACCTCGAGCGTGTCTGCACAATCTCCGCTGGGAGTGCTCCAGCAGGCGCACCCGCGTGCATGTGCACACACACACACACACAAACACACACACGGCATAGTCCCAAGGACACAGCATCTGTGTGTGCTTTGGGGGGGTACACACATGTGCCCACACATCTGGGCAGCGTGGCCCTGTGAAAAGAGACAGGTCCATGTCCAGTTTGCTGCTTATTAACTTTGTGAATTTAAGCAAGGGTGGCCTCTGGAAGCCGTTGTTTCTTCCTCTGGGCAGTGGGAGGGCAGGTGTGGACGTGCTTTATAAATTGTAAACTGCTGTCTACATTAGAGAGCCCACCGTTGTTAGATATGCACAGGCTCATATTTATAAAAACCATAGGAAGCAGTGTTGGTAGAATCTCCCTCTCCCCGCCTCTGCCTTCCGCACTGGGATGCTGTTCCCATGGCCTCCCTTCTGCTCGACTCTGCTCACTTCTGTCATCCGGGCCTGCATCACGTTAATTACAAATCTTGGCCCTTTCAGAGCTAGCTGGGGAAAGGATCTCAGAAGTTACCCAGTCAAAGAGGCATGCGCTGTTTCTGTCCCAGAGAGGTAACCCAGGTCTCAGCAGAGCCTGGCATACACTCTGGATGTGGCTTCAGCCTGCTTAGGGAGGGCACCACTCCTGGGTGACTGAGCCAGGGCGCAAGCCCCAGGGAAAGGGGGATCAACAGACCCAGGAACTCGCACTAGCTCACCCCAGCAAGGGGAGGGGCCGGCCCAGGGGCCCTGCTGGCAGAGCCGGCCAGGCTGGGATTTATGGGCCCCTTTTGGACACGTTAAAGATCACATTAAGTGCAATAAATGTAGATCACGCTCCTAAATAAGCTGAGATTTATCCCCGGATCCTCTCTGCAGGGGCCAGCTCCATAAATCCTGCGCGACCCTGTCCCCTGGCCAAGGGATGGGGGAGGGGAGGCAAGAGGCAGGAGGGGCGAGGTGTAGAAGGGCAGTTCTAGGTACAGAAGGATGGAGCTGAGCAGGGGCTGCAACAGGGACCGAGAAAGGGGGCAACAATGGGCCCAGGCGGCCTGCCCCTGACCTCCCCCTCCCTCGCCCACGTTCCTTACCCCAGCCCTCTCCTAGCCCCGCCCCCTCGCATCCTTCTCCTCCTTCCTGCCCCCGCCCCCGCCCCCACCCTCTCTCCTGGCCCCTGCCTGCCTATAATCTCGTTTTTGACATTAAAACAATATAATGACTCCACTGCTGGAAAAGACAAGCATCTGTAGCTTCTAAATGGGCAGCTCAGCCACAGCTGAAATTCCCTTTGTCTGTAGGATGGGAGGGCCCTCTGCGAAGAAAAATGTATTGTAGGAAAATGCAAATTTACAGGCCAATAAATTAGGGGGTGATTAGTCACGTTGCAATCCTTCTTCAAAGGATTCTTTAAAAGCTAAGCTCGTTCATTTAGGTGTCTGTTTATAGCTCAGTCACTTCCAGACGAGAGGCTGGGAGGCCCCACGGGACACAGCCAGGGAAACTGGGAAGATGCAGAGAAAAAGGAAGAAGTCTGCTCTTAACCAGCCTGCGGCTAAAACATCCCTCAAAGGGTCCTCCCATCACCTGGATCGTGTCGATTCAAAACGGGTTCGTCCAGCCTCTACTACAGGCCACGTGCTGCCTCCAACACGGGGGAAGCGGCCAGACAGGACCCCCGGGCTCTCGTGGCGTTTACAGGGTGTTGGGGGGCCGGGAGGTGGGGAGCAGGGAGAGTCACATTCATTTGATTCTCACTGGCTCCAAGTTGACAAGATGTGATTTACAGGCGGCTGTTTCTGAACACACTCATGGCCAAATGTCAGGGACAGTCCAGATGCACGAGGGCGGAAGGAGGGGTGAATAATCAAAGATGGGATTTGAAACAGGGGAAAACAAGCATAAATGCCATGGCTTCTTCAGCTTCCCCAAAGGACAAACACAAAGTTCGGCCTTCACCAAATCACTGTCCTGGAGTTCCCTGTTCTGTGTCCTGGATGAAATCCCTTAGCCACTCAGCACTTCACGCCATTTACTGCAGAGAGACAGGGAGAGACCAGCTCGCGCCCCGGGCGGCCACTGGGATGGTGAAGGAATCTCTTCCCAGGGTGAAGCCAGGTCGGTTGGGTCTGCACTACTCGCCCTCCTTGAAGCCACCTGGATTTGACGCTCTTTCCCAGGCTCTTCCTGCCTGGTATTTCTGTTCTTCCCCCTTCCCTGCCTGGCAAACTCCTCCTCATTGTGTTCTGCAGGACACAACTTCCGTCAAAGAGTTATTGCATTATGTTGTCATTTATCCATTCATGCTGACTGCCCCCAGGATTATAAGCACCTTGAGTTTAGATTTAAGATGTGTTGGCACAATTCTTAGAGTCAATCGCAGTGCCTGGCACATTAGGTGCTGCTCCATAGTTGTTTGCAGAATGAATGGCTTGAAGTAACTGGACGTGTAAATGATCACAGCATCACCGTCATCAGTCACCGTGCACCAAGCACCTCACCTGCATCATCTCATGTAATCTTTACACCAACCCTGCAAGGGAGGTTTTTAAAATCACTGCCTTACAAGAGGAAATACTGAGCCTGGAAAGGTTGAAGGCTTGCTCAAGGCGAAGAGCTGGTAAATGATAGGACCTAGGTCCAAATGATGTTTTCTTTCGCTGGCATCAGTTCTCCCTCCCAGGGCCAACTGTGCGGCACTCACCTCTGCACACCCCTCCTCCCAGGACCCAGCATAGTATGTGCACAAAATCAAATGACTGAATGAGCGAATGAATAAATGAGTATGTAACCATTGTCATTTTCACATCAACCACCACTGAGCTAAATTCCAGGGCCACTGTCCCAAGCCATATTGGAATCCAAGCAAAAGGAAAAATGTGCACCTCTCTATACATATTTTAGGTGGTTTTTCAATTGTTACTTTTTTTCTAGAACATTAAGGAAAGGAATATTGAAGAATAAAAAGCAAGAGTACTAAAAATCACAACATTAAGTTTCAATATTTTATTTATAGCAAAATCAGAATGTATTATAATTTTGCCTGCCTGCTTTTACTGAAAACAAACTCATCAGTAACAATCAAAATGTAAAATCAGTCTACTTATTTGCTTCTTTTTTCTTCCTTTCTCCTTCCTTCCTTCCTTCCTTCCTTCCTCCCTCCCTTCCTCCTTCCCTCCCTCCCTTCCTTCCTTCCTTCTTTCCTTCCTTCCTGTTTCTTTCTTTCCCTTTCCCTTTCTTCCTCCCTCCCTCCCTCTCTTCCTTCCTTCCTTCCTTCCTTCCTTCCTTCCTTCCTTCCTTCCTTCCTTCCTTCCTTCCTTCCTTCCCTTCCTTCCTTCCTTCCCTTCCTTCCTTCCTTCCTTTCTCTCTCTCTGTCTCTTTTTCTGTCACCCAGGCTGGAGTACAGTGGTACGATCTTTGCTCACTGCAGCTGTGACCTCCCAGGCTCAAGCGATCCTCCTGACTCGGCCTTCCTAGTAGCTGGGACTACAGGTGCCACCACACCTGGCTAAATTTTTTGGATTTTTGGTAGAGACAGGGTTTCACCATGCTGCCCAGGCTGGTCTCAAACTCCTGGGCTGAAGCGATCCTCCTTTCTTGGCCTCCCAAAGTGCTGGGATTACAGGCGTGAGCCAACACACTTGGCCATGCTTATTTTTCTTTTTCAATTGAGAGTTGTAACTTACAATAAATGAGAGAAAACTTTGAAAGTACGTTTGATGAATGTAAAACTTTAGAAAAAGATACGAATATACTCTCTAGATATTTAAGCTTAAAATACTATTGTGAGTTTTAATAACCCACTTTTTAATGTTTTAATAACTTTTCAGCTTCTTTAACATTCTGGGAAGCATATTTTTGAAAAATGCATAAAATCATGTGTATAGGGGCACACAGTTTTCCTCAGGCTTCGACATAGCAGTGTGGTGGGCACTGTCAAATCTTATTTTTATTTAAAATTTTGATATTTTATTCATCATGGGTTTTCTTTTGGCATTAACTTTGATTTTTAAATAAAGTATTGCATTGAAATAGCATTTATCTTAATTACTGAGCTTTTTGACACCCTCTCAAATTTTGTGCCCCAGTTAAGTGCCTCATGGGTCTCACCCAATCTCAGCCCAGGTAAATTCTAAAAGAGGAAGAAGGTGTTGTGAACGGACCTGCTCCTGTCCTACTGGCTGGGATCCAGACTGATACAGCTTCTCTGAAGGGCAGACTGGTGACATCCATCCAAAAACATTAAAATATTAATTTCCTATGGTCTACCACTATGCCACCCCTGGAGATTCATCTAAAAAAGTCTTTTGATATGGACAAAGTTTGTTTTTTTGTACAAAGATGTTCATTTCAGTGTTATTTATCACAGCACGGTGTTGGAAATAATCTGGCTGCCCCAAAATAGAGGATTTATTTTTCAAAACGCTGTTTATCCATGTGCTTAAAAAAATACAGCTGTTTTGAATCATGGTTTTTCAGAATAAAACTTTTGAAGAATATTTAATGACATGGGAAAATATTCATGATGCCTTTTATGGAAATGCAAGATAAAGACTGTAAATTCCACATTCTTTCATTTTAAAATGCATATTTGTTTTGAAAACCCTAAATACATAAAAATGTTAATAGTAATTGTCCCTGGGTGATGGGATAATGGGTCAATTTTTAAATCTTCTACTTTTTTTGTATACGTCTTCTTTCTACGGTTTTTTATATTCCAAGGAGTTATGTTTGTTTTTATTTCTTACTTTTTTCTTTTTCTGTGTTTTATTGTTTGGTTTTGTTATTTTTATTATTTATTTATTTATTTTATTTTATTTTTTGAGTCAGAGTCTCGCTCTGTCACCCAGACTGGAGTGTAGTGGCACGGTCTTGGCTCACTATAACCTCCGCCTTCCAGGTTCAAGTGATTCTTGAACCTCAGCCTCCCCAGTAGCTGGGATTACAGGCGTGCGCCACTACACCCAGCTAATTTTTGTATTTTTTGTAAAGATGGGGGTTCACCATGTTGGCCAGGCTGATCTTGCACTCCTGACCTCAAGTGATCCTCCCACCTTGGCTTCCCAAAGTGCTGGAATTACAGGCGTGAGCCCCCATCCCCTGCCTATTTTTTTTGTTTTGTTTTAGAGACGGGGTCTTGCTATGCTGCCCAGGCTAGTCTCAAATTCCACCCTCAAGCAATCTTCTTGCCTCAGCCTCCTAAAGGCTCTGGGATTACATGTGTGAGCCACTGCACCTGGCCCTATTCATTTTATAACCGGGAATTAAAGGTGATTTTTTTTTTTAAGAGATGGAGTCTTGCTCTGTTGCCCAGGCTGGAGTAGAGTAGCACAATCTTGGCTCACCGCAGTCTCCGCCTCCTGGGTTCAAGTGATTCTCCTGCCTCAGTTTCCCAAGTAGCTGGGACTACAGGCATGCACCACCACGCCCAGCTAATTTTTGTATTTTTTTTTTTGGAGAGACAGGGTTTCACTATATGTTGGCCAGGCTGGTCTCGAATTCCTGACCTCAAGCAATCTGCCTGCCTTGGACTCCCAAAGTGCTGGGATTCCAGGTGTGAGCCACCGTGCCTGGCCTAAAGGTAGTATTTTTAAGTTAGTTCACCCTTTGAGTCTATACTTCAGATAGGCCTAGGAAGACCAGAAACATGCCTGCTTTGTCCCCTGTTGCATTTCCAGAACTCATACTAGGACCTGGCAGATAGTAGGTGCTCAATAAACATTTGTTTAATAACTGCCTTTTTTTTTTTTTTTTTTTTTTTCAAACAGGGTTTCACTCTGCTGCCCAGCCTGGAGTGCAATGGTGTAATTGTAACTCGCTGCTATGCCTTGAATTCCTATGCTCAAGAAATTCTCTCACCTCAGCCTCCCAAGTATAATAGCTGGGACTACAGGTGCACACTACTGTGCCCGGCTAACTTTTAAATTTTATGTAGAGCTGGGGTCTCACTTTACAGTCCAGGCTGGTCTTGAACACCTGGCTTCAAGTGATCCTCCTACCTTGGTCTCCCAAAATGCTGGAATCCCAGGCATGCGCCACCGCACCTGGCTGAACAACTGCTTATTAATAAATGGCTCAAACAGTCCTCAGATTAATCAGTACACTTTTGGCTACAAGAGACAGAAACATAACTCGGTTTATAAGAGAAAGGGAATGTGTTGCCTTGCGGGTGAAGCTCAAAGCTTTAAAAGGCTGGCCTGGGGGATCAGGGCCATCTGCATCTACCTCTTATTCCTGCTTGGTTCCCCTGGTTTCAGCAGGGAAGAGGGGCCTGATAGCTCCTGAGCGGCCTCCTCCCACCTCTTCTTCAAAGCCATGGAATCAGGGGAGATTAATCCCAAAGGGATAGATTCCGGGTACAGGCCCCTCCAGTCTCACTTACCCTCTAGTCAGCTCTGTATCCATGACTAATGGAATGCAAAACTTAAGTGTAGTCAAATACAGCATCCTTAACAGAAATTTTTTTTGGGCTGGGCACGGTGGCTCATGCCTGTAATCCCAGCACTTTGGGAGGCCAAGGCAGGCGGATCACTTGAGGGCAGAAGTTCAAGACCAGCCTGGCCAACATGGTGAAAAAACCTCATCTGTACTAAAAATACAAAAATTAGCCGGGCATGATGGCAGACGCCTGTAATCCCAGCTACTTGGGAGGCTGAGACACAAGAATCACTTGAGATTGCACCACTCCACTCCAGCCTTGGTGACAAAGGGAGATTCTGTCTAAAAAAAAAAAAAAAAATTTTTTTTCTGCATGCCTTATACTCATAGGGTAGGACTCAAAGTTTGTAACATTTAAAGTTTCAGTAATGTAAACATAAGGGACTCTGAAGTTAAGACTCAGACAGTTCACAGGATAATTAGATAGCAATGGCCACTGGACAAAGAGGTTCCCAAAGATTTCTGCTTTGGCTGAACTAACATCTCCCCTCCTTCAATGCATGCACCTCACCCTATTGGTCAGAGCCATTAGACATTGACATTTCCCATTCCTAAAGCTCCCAGTGACGTAGGCCGGAGGCCCCTGCTTGCTGGAGGGCAGTTGCAGGATGTCAGATGCAAGCAAGCTATTGAGTTCCCAAGGTTACCATATTTCTGTACCTGGGGGATTCAGTGTGTGGGTGACAACTCTTAGGCTATCACCACCAAGGACACTGTTCATATCCTTTGATGGTTCTGCTGCAAGAGCAGAATTTAGTTCAGAGAAGGATAGCTCATTGTGCCAGGCTCTCAATGGATGACTTCATATAAATAATCCTCAAAACAAGGCAAAAATAAAACAGGTAAGGCAATAATTATAATGATCCCATGTTACAAGTGAGCAAATGGAGGCTCAAAATATAGAGGTCACACAGCCGCCCAATGGCAGAGCTGGGCCCCAAACCTGGTTGTGCTGTCTCCAAGTCCTGTCATCTTTCCACTCCCCAAGTGTGTCCTATGGGTCATGAGAGCCACCAGGTAATATGCCAAAAAAGAACTTCTCGGGTGAAGTTCTTTTGGGAAATGCTGCAAACTATTTCTCCCTCTTGGAAAGTCACAATATTCATTAGTACCTAAAGGCTCTGAGAAATCCTCCATGAAAGAAGCTGGATTGATATTGTTTAATCTAGTGTATCAGTCTGTTCTCACACTGCTATAAAGATACTACCTGAGACTGGGTAATTTATGAAGGAAAGAAATTTAATTGACTCATAGCTCCATATGGCTGGGGAGACCTCAGGAAACTTACAATCATGGTGGAAGGCAAAGGAGAAGCAAGTACCTTCTTCACAAGGCGGCAGGAGAGAGAGAGCATGTAGGGGAAACTGCCACTTTTAAACCATCAGATCTCACGAGAACTCCCTCACTATCAGGGGAATAGCATGGGGGAAACCACCCCCATGATCCAATCACCTCTCACCTCCCATCAGATCACTCCCTCGACATGTGGGGATTACAATTCGAGATGAGATTTGGGTGGGGACACAGAGTCAAACCATATCATCCATTTTGCCTAAATGTATTTGACCATGTAGTTCTTTTTCCTTCCCATGACAACTATATCTTACGGGACACACTGTGGGAATCACTGTGTTCATTCATTAGAACAACAGCTTTCAAGTGTTTGCCTAGCAAGTGAAAATCTGTGGGAGGTGTATCCCAGCTAATTCTACGGAAAGTTACTGAGACTCAGAAGGAATTGAGTTATCATGGTTCTCACCCACGTACTTTTGGACAGCTTTTTGGGTGCAAGAGAAAGCTGTGGAATTACAGCTTTAGCCCTGGGCTTTGCTCAGGACTCACAGCCTATGCGCACCTTGGCATGGAAACAGTACTGGCATCATGACCTGCGTGGAAACAACTATAGTGCTGACAGGTTTTGATGGGTTTATAGTCATTACCGTTTTGTTTTCCATTTGAATCAAGAATAACCTTTGGAGCACAGGTGCAAGGGACATCACTTGCTACGTCTTCCCCAGGTTCCCATCCCGCATGGTTCCAGTGGATATATCAATGGCAGGGCTCCCTACTGTGTCTGTTGATTTGCCATGGGTCTCACCCCTCATAGTTCTTGGCCCAAGGAGTGGGCAGCTGATCCAAATACAGCCAATTAGATTCCTTCCACAAGGTCAGATGTATGGACTGTGGGAGAAAACAACTTATTGGATCATAAGCAATATAGAGTTCGGCAGAGACTTGGCAGAATTTTCTTCTCACTCTGTGAGGTAAAGGTTGTCTGAGATTTAAGCTAACACACAGAAGGAAGCAGAGTTGAAAACTACAGAGAGAGGAATGCAGAGAGATGGCCAGAGTCTTGGAAACATTACTTGAGTCCCTGGATCCAGCCATGCCTGACACTGTCATACCCTCGGTATTCTAATTATATGAGCCAACGCCTTCCCTTTTTGCTTAAGCTCATTAAGGTCATGTTTCTAATCATTAGCAACTAAAACAGTAATGATATACTTAGAAATTGGTACCCCAAAATGATACATTATAAATGACAACCTAAAACGTGGAATGAGCTGAGTTGAGGGGAGATGCAGGCCTGGGAGGTTCCCCAATCCTTGCTGGGGAATTGAAAATCCTTGTTAGGTAACAGGAGGCACTTGGCTGAACTATACTAGTTGTATACTGAGACTCTGATTTTGTGCCTCAAGAGCTAAAGCCGTAGGGAATTTGTTGGAAAAATGTAAGGATGTTGGACTGTGTTGGCTCCTTTTTGTAGCCCTCAATAAGATTCTTCAAGAGAAAGAGAAAAGTTTCAGGTCTAGCCAGCCCATATGAAAGCAGAGGAGGTTATTGATGCCATTTCTGCTGTGATTGCCCTGGTGGGGCAGGCTTAGTATGTAGTCCTCCTGAGTCCAGAGGGAAGAGTCAATGTCACAGACGCTTATGGGGCCAGGGTTCTTCCTGGGGGTTGGGGGAGGTAGACCCCCCAGAACACAGTCCAGATAGAGGGCAGCATTGCCAGCGTCCTCTGTCCAAAACCAGGAGAGGAAAGCAGTTAAAGAAGGGGACATGGTTTGGATACTGGTCTTCTCCAAATCTCAGATTGAAATGCAATCCCCAGTGTTGGAGGTGGGGCCTGGGGGAGGTGACTGGATCATGGGAGTGGATCCCTCATGAATGGCTTAGTGCCATCTCCTTGGTAATGAATGAATTCTTGCTCGGTGAGTTCACAGGAGATCTCTTTGTTTAAAAAGAGCGTGGTACCTCCCCTCACTCTTGTTCCATCTCTTGTCATGTAATACACTGATTCCCCCTTTTACCTTCCACCATGACTGGAAGCTCCCTGAGGCCTCATCAGAAACCAAGGGGACGCTGGTACTATGCTTCCTGGACAGCCTGCAGAGTCAATTAAACCTCTTTTCTTTATAAATTACCCAGTCTCAGGTATTCCTTTAGAGCAACACAAAGACAGACTAATACAGACAGGGACTAGGGGAGGAGAGTCATTCAGTTATTCATTCAACAGATTTTTATTGTAAGCCTGTATGTGCCAGGCACTGTCCTAGACAGTGAGTATACAGTATCCTAGGCAGGGAGACAGGCAAGGCTCCTGCACTCAGAGTGCCGAGTCTGTAGCTGCGGACACAGGAAGTAAGCAGGGGGAAAAAAATCGACAGAATACTTGCCAACAGTGCAAAGCGCTACAAAGAAATTCAGCTGGCTGATAGGACAAAGAGGGACTTGGAGGACTTGTGAACTGAGATTCCCCAAGATGAGAAAGAACCAGTCCAGGCTGGGGGCGAAGCATCCAAATTAAACAGTAAATGCAAGGGATCTGAGGGTAGAACCAGCTGGGTGAATTTAAAGAACAATAAAAAGGGGTCGATGTAAAGGGATCAGGAGTTAGCAAGTGAGGAAGAGAATGATGAGAAATTCAGTACAAGAGGTAAAGAAAGCGCAGATCACTCTGAACCTTGTAGACCAAGGTCAGGTTTGGGTGTTATTCCAAGTACAATGAGTAGTTCCAGAAGGTTTTCAGAGGGATGGTGACCTAATGTGAGTTATGTTTTTAAAAGATTGGGCTGGGTGCAGTGGCTCACAGATGTAATCCCAGCCCTTTGGGAGGTCAAGGGGGGTGGATCACCTGAGGTCAGGAGTTTAAAACCAGCCCGGCCAACATGGCGAAACCCTGTCTCTACTGAAAATACAAAAATTAGCCAGGCGTGTTGGTGGGTGCCTGTAATCCCAGCTACTCAGAAGGCTGAGGCACAAGAACCACTTGAGCTAGGGAGGTGGAGGTTGCAGTGAGCCGAGATCGAGCCACTGCACTCCGGCCTGAGCAACAGAGCAAGACTCTGTCTTGAAAGAAAATAAAGGGAGAGAGAGGACAGAGAGAGAGAGAAAGAGAGAGCGAGAGGAAGGAAGGAAGGGAAGGAGGGATGGAGGCAGGAAGGAAGGAAGGAAGGAAGCAAGGGAGGGAGGGAGGGAGGGAGGGAGGCAGGAAGGAAGGAAGGAAGGAAGGAAGGAAGGGAAAGAAAGAAAGAAAGAAAGAAAGAAAGAAAGAAAGAAAGAAAGAAAGAAAGAAAGAAAGAAAGAAAGAAAGAAAGAAAGAAAGAAAGAAAGAAAGAAAGAAGGAAGGAAAGAAAGAAAGATTGGATTGGTGGTTGGTTGTAGGATGGTTGGTGGAGGCCAAAGTGAAACCAGGAGATGGGCTGAGCAGAGGGTGTGGGGTTGGTGCAGGCAACAGGCAGTGGTGACATGGACTAAGATGAAGAAGTGTGCGTGGTGACAACTTGTCATAATGGAATGCCCCAGGAAGGCAGAGCTGATGGTGTTTCCAATGCGTGGATGTGGGACGTGAGTGGAGCGGGGAATGAAGGATGACTCATGCGGTGGATGGTATTGGAGCCCCCACGCATCTCCCTTGCTGCTGGGCACACCACCACCTGGGTGGATGGTGATGTCATTTGAGAGGGGGAAGATTTTGGTAGGAAAGTTTTAGCTAGAAAGTAAAGAGTTTGCTTTTGGATGTGTTAAGGTTGAGATGCTTGCTAAAAGGTGTCAAGCAGCTATTTGGAATGGAAAAGTGAGCAGGCTGTATTTAGCATCAGTCCTGACCCTGTGATATCACTGGAGGGATGGTAGAAGGCAAGGAGCCGCTGAGAGGGGGTGGGGAGCTTGGAAGGAGCAGGAACTTAGGTAGACATCGGACCAGAGAATGCGACTGGCCTTCGGGGGAGAAAGTTCTGCCCTTGGCACAAACCAACTGCAATGAGGACTGAGAATGATCCCTGCCCTCCTCTGCGAGGCTGTTTCTCCATCCCTTTCTCTGTTTTAACAAAAATCAGGAGGCTGGAGAAGGCTGACTCCCACCTGCTGAGCTAGTGGAGAGATGAACAGGACAGCTCAGATGGACTCTTCCTCCCAGCAGGGAGAAGAAGAGAAACTAAGTTGTTCTCTAAGGACCCAAACACCTCTGCCAGATATTCATCTCTGAATGAATGAGTTCTGAGAAGGGCAGCCATCACCCTCTCCACCATTTGGGATGACGAAGGGGCTGTACGGAGGTCAGGCAGCAGCCTGGGTTTTGGGACATTTGGTTCTAGTTCCTCCATCTTTCTGTGCAAACTCAGACAATTCATTTTCTGCATTTAAGCAGAAAATGCTTAATTTTCTTAATTTCTTAAAATTCTTACAGTTTCTCTACCTGTGAGAACTGGAGGGACTCTTCTAGGTCTGACGTCTCCCCCAGACCCGTCTTTTCCTTCAGAACCTCTTTCCCCAAATCCTGACTCGATTCCCATGCAGTTTGACTTGGTTTTTCTCCTGGCTGGCAGAGTTAGTAGTTCCATACACTAGTTCACACTAAAGTGCTAATGACTAACAAAAGATGGGTTTATATTTAAATATATACCTGGAACTTGTTCAGTAACTGTATATTGAGCTCCAATGAATGGTTTAAGACCTAGGCCAGGTGCTATTTATAAAAGGTTCCAAGAGAAGGAAAATAAAGCCCCAGCCTCTGATCCTGGAACTCTGGCAACAGAGATCTCATTGGGTCCCCAATGTGATCTGGGCTTCCCAGCTATTCTCTCTAGGCCTTCATATTACAATACAGATACCTTTTCTCTGTGTTTGCAGAGAAGGAAGTAGGGGCAGTGCGATTAAAACCCAGGATTCCAGCTTGGGTAATATGGTGAAATACCATCTCTACAAAAAAAAAAAAAAAAAAAAGGTTAGCCGGGCGTGGTGGCTTGTGCCTCTAGTCTCAGCTACTTGGGAGCCTGAAGCATGAGAATCCCTTGAGCCCAGGAGGTGGAGGTTGCAGTGAGCCGAGATCGTGCCACTGCACTCCAGCCTGGGCAACAGAGTGAGGCTTTGTTTCAAAAAACAAAAACAAACAAACAAACCCCAGGATTGTTCAGGTCCAAAGCCTAAATGCTTTCCTCTGTGCCAATGACCATCCATTCAATCTTTGCTTGTTCCCCCACACCCCTTGGAGGAAACATGGCCTGCTTCTGGGCTTGCTGTCTGTGACGAGGCGCTCACTTCCAATGTGGTCTTGTTTGTGATTCAAGGAATCTCACAGTTCAAAGGGATCCAAATGGTTTTCCTGTCTAAAGGTTTCTACCCTGACTCTACTCAGGTGAGAAATACCAGGGCCACGCCCTCATCCTGCAATAGGCTGATTCAGTAGTTCTGGAGTAGGTCTGCGAATCTGTATTTTAAGGATGAGTCTTCAGGCAGGCAGATTTGGAAATCACTGGAAATGTGCACCTTTTCCTGGATCCTGAACCAATCCTGTAATGAGACCTTGGCTTGGGGTTGAGTAGACTTGAATCCGGCTCTGCCACATACAAGCTGTGTGGCCTTGGTCAAGTCACTTCATTCCTATGAGCCTGTTTTCTCATCTGAAAACACCGGTAAGAACACCTACCCATAGGAAAGTGGGGAAAACTGAATGAGAACTATGTACTCAGCAAGTTGTCACTGTCACCAATGCTATTGTTGCTGCAGATATGTGACCATCTGTCCTAAGAACACAGGTCCCTCCTGCCTCCCACATCCAGGCCAGTCTCTCCCTAGTGCTCAGGACGTTTATATTGTCAATCCTGGCACCGGCCTCCTCCCAGCTTCCAGCACCAGCAGTGAACCCCCTACCCTCTTGCCAATGCCTCTGGAATACTCGCTTCTTCCACGGGACCTCCCAGGGCTGACCTCACCCCAGGCCCTATCAGCCGAGCCCTCAAAGCATTTCTCCCACTATCTCAGCTCCCCACACCCAGTGGTACCTGAGTGGGGCTGGACAGAGGATCACGCCCTTGTGTCTGCAGCCCAGGCAGCCCACGGAATGGTCGCTAACTCAGGGACAGGGTCAGGGGCACATGGAGTTTGCCGTCTATGTTACCGTCTTCTGTGAATGGTGACCGGCTGTTAAGAGGCATCAGTGAAGTCAAGGGCAGAAAGCACTCGGTCAGCGGGAGGCGTTGTCTTTGAGGTTGCTTTCCTTGTCAGTTCTTTCCAGGAGCCTGGTGTCTCCTGAGGCTATGGCAACAGAAAAGGCCTTTTCAACATCATTCGAAGTGAGGAAGAACAGACACTCTTTCAGCACAGTGCAGTAGAAGAGGCTACTACTCCCAGGGCAAAAGATGCTATCTGCACCTGGCTGGCTGCTGTGAAAACTCCAGCCAAGTCCCGGACCACCGTGAAGGTCTCCCCGGCCACACTCCAGGCCGCATCCTCTAGGATCGAAATCCACAGGAAAGAGTGGACAGGGTAGATAAGGAAGAGCTGAAAGGGCAGGGCTGTGGGGAGATGTCAGGAAGGGAGAGAGTTCAGAGAACCGAGAAGAGAGAAGTCAGGAGGCAGAGAGCCCAGCCGGGCCGTCCTCCAGGACCTGGAGCTGCTGCTGTGCCATCGCTGTGGACTTGGGGACAAGGAGCCAGCGGGGGAAGCAGCACTGAAACCACCACACCTGGGCAACTTGGGCCACCTGCTCCTATGTGTGCTCAACCTGGTGACTGCAAGGCCATTGTGTAGCAGCCCGTCTTCGCCTGTCTTCTACAATCATGGAATCGTAATAATAATTGCTAACACACAGGGCACTTGCTATTTGTCGGGCGTGGTCCAGGGACCATCCACATTAACTCATTTACCCCTCACCACAATCCCAAGGGGTAGAAGTAGTTCATGTCTAGATGAGGAAACTAAGGCACAGAGAGGTTAAGCCGTAGCTTGCCCACAGTCACACAGCTACTAAGTAGCAGAACTGGGATAGTTTCAGAGCAGTGCCAGGCTCGCACCCTGTCCCTGCTTCCCCCTCCCTTCTCCTTATCACCCCAATGTTTCCACAGGTCCCTTCCCATCTCTTCACTCCTTGGCCTGCCCCCTGGCCTGCAAAGAGTGCCAATTTCACTCTACTTAATCCCTGTCCAGGTTTGTCACTCAGAGGCCAGTGTTTAAGCTCTGACACAGGCCACAGCCCCACTGCTGGACCTGATTCCTGTCTGTCTCTTCAGCTCAGCCTTTCCTCACCCCCCACCCCCACCAGGAGCCATTTGCCTAAGTGCCTGGCTGCTTCTTGCTGCCCCCTTAGCCTGGAATGCTCCTGCCTTACCTACTTGCTCTTCTTTCAATGATTGAAGCAAGCAGTTGTGTTTTCACAGAAGCAAAAAGCTGGAAACTGCTTAAATGTCTAGTAATAGGGATTTATTGAGCAAATGAGGGAAATTCATACACTGGAATAGTATGCAGCCATCAACAAAGATACTGTAGAAAAGTAAGCTCCTGAGATGTGCCAGTCATTGTGCTAGGTACCCTGTCTATGTACATCACCATGTTCATTTAATCCTCAGGGTTGTTCTGATTATTGAAAGAAGAGTAAGTGTCCTCCAAGTAGGTGGGGGCAGCGGCATTCCAGGCTAAGGGAGAAGCTGCCAGGTACTTAGGAAGATGGCCCCTGGTTGGGGTGGAGTGAGGCAAGGCTGATCGGGAGAGCTGGTCCTGCAGGGGGAACTCTGGCCTGCACTTTTCTCTCCTCATACAGATGCAGGAAGTGAGGCTCAGAGAAGATGGTAATTACCTGTTCCAAGTGGCGGGACCGATTTTGACCCAGGACTTCACTGCTCATGCTTGGAGCCGCCAAGCTATGCTTACAATATGGAAAATGTTCATGGCACATTGTATTGCATGAACATCAAAGCAAGTTGCCAAATAATACAGCTGTGTGATCCCAATTTGATTAGCAAAAATGCACGCTCCCCCTGCCACACAGAAAAAATATCACCATTTCAACTGTTTCTGAATGGCGGTGGGATTGGAGTTCAGTTTTACTCTTCTCCTTCTGTTCATCTGCTTTTCTTCATTTTGCACAGTGAGCAGGCATCACTAATAGGAGACAGTCCTTACCACCCACGACTACCTGCTCTAAACAGACTCCAGGTCCAAGTTCATGCAACTTGTCCGCCCTCACTGCCTGCCCAGGTAGGCCTGTCCCATGTGCCCCACCCACCTGTGCCTGCCGCAGGCCTGGGTTCTCATGTCCATCAGAGCCCCGTGAAGTTTCAGGACACTCACTGCTGGTCGCTTCTTTCCATGGCATTGGACTGTGGCTTCTCTCAAAGGAGCCCCTTTCCCCATGCCTGCCTTGCCCGTCTGACGTGGTTTGGCTGTGTCCCCACCCAAATCTCATCTTGAACTGTCCCATCATCCCCACATGTCATGGGAGGGACCCCCGGGAGGTAACTGAATCATGGGGGCGGTGACCTCCATGCTGTTCTCGTGGCAGTGAGTGAGTTCTCACGAGATTTGATGGTTTTATAAGGGGCTTTCCCCAGCTTCGCTCTGCACAGCTCCTTGCTGCCACCATGTGAGGGACGTGTTTGCTTCCCTTTCCGCCATGATTGTAAGTTTCCTGAGGCCTCCCCAGCCCTGAGGAACTGCGATTCAATGAAATCTTTCCTCTATAAATTACCCAGTCTCAGATATATCCTTATAGCAGCATAACAACAGACTAATATACCCACCTCAGTCTCTCCAGCACCCCAGCATGAAGGGTGGCCTGTGCTAGGCACCCCATGTGTGTTTTTGAAGTGACTCACGGAGTGATTGCCTGGCTGAAGTAAGAGAGAACGGGTGGTTCTAAGGCCAGCTCCAAGCGGGAGTCCCTGTTCGTTCATTGCTGAGGGTTGTCCAAGCAGCATTCCCAGAGCAGGAGACGCCTTGTCCGCATGAAAATGTCTGATTTGGCTGACGCTGAAGGATGACCTGATACCCCATGTGTTCAAAGGAAGCATTTACTGGAACCCCAAGCAGTCAGGAGGCTCCCCATGCAGAGGGGAAAACCAAGGCCAGAGCTTGCCTTGGAGTCAACATCTCACCCTGCACAAGACTTTCACAAATACACATGTACACAGAGATGTGTACACATCCTCACCAACAGCATGGGCATAAACACAGTGATATACAAATATACACATAAAGGCCATGTACACACTCAGGCATGTACATACACACAGAAAATGTGCACACATAAATGTATACATGCAGAAAATGTGTATGCACGGACATACACACAAACACATACATGTGCACAAAGACATATATGTGTGCAGAGAACTGTGTGTAGGCAGGTACATGAGCACTCACAGAAATGGGCACCCACAGACAGGTGTACATGCACAGACATGTGACTACACATGCACAAACACATCCCTCCAGAGAGATGTGTGCACACTCCCGTCAGCATCCATGTTGCAGAAAGGAAGCTGCAAGGCCTGGGAAACCAGACACCTGGGCTTTGACCCTGACGCTGCTGCTCACTTGCAGCGTGACTTTAAGCAAGATACTTTCCAGGATGGGCCTCAAGTTCCCAAATGTTTAAATATAAGTTAATTTCCAATTAACTTAGTGAGTAAACACCTAAAAATCAAGGGGCTGGATGAACCTTCACATTTTAGATCTGGAAGATTCCTCCATGGTCTTATTCAAACCCCTCATTTTTTTTTTTTTTTTTTTTTTTTTTGAGATGGAGTCTGTCTCTTGTCACCCAGGCTGGAGTGCAGTGGCATGATCCTGGCTCACTGCAGTCTCTGCCTCCCAGGTTCAAGCAATTCTCCTGCCTCAGCCTCCCAAATAGCTGGGATCACAGGTGCCTGCCACCACGCCCGACTAATTTTTGTATTTTTAGTAGAAACAAAGTTTCACCATGTTGGCCAGGCTGGTCTCGAACTCCTGACCTCAAATGATCCACCCACCTCAGCCTCCCAAAGTGCTGGGATTATAGGTGTGAGCCACTGCACCTGGCCCAAATCCCTTATTTTGAAAAGTAGGCAACAGGTGAAGTGACTTTTACAAGGTCCCTCAGAGTGACCGTGGCAGATTAGAATTAGAATTCAGGTCTCCTGCCCTGGGCAGAACTTGATCTCATTCACTCAGCTGTTTAGGGAGTGATCGAATGTTACTCACGCTGAGTTCTTTACACCTATTAATGCCACAACTCCCCTTAATGAATTCAATACCGTAGACAAAATATCCACATTCTGCTGGGGTTGTGGAGAAAAGGACCTCAGGAGAGTTGCTTGAGCCAAATACTGCTGGGATTGTAGTTCTAACTCCAAATGCCAGGCTGCTGCGTCCACTGAAGCGGGCAGAGTTGAGAGGTTTGGGTCAAGCACATCTGAACGCAAAGGTGCCCTCCTAACCTATCCTGGCAATAGGCACAAAGTGCTTAGTATTTTGCACACTCTTTGACAAAGCAATTCATCTCTAAGCAATTTTTTGGGAAATAACTGAGGATGTGAGAAAAGATTTATCTACAAGAATGTTCATCCCAGTGTAATTGACAACAGCTAAAATATAGATCCAATTTAAATATCCCAAACTGGGGACAAATCTGTCTATTGGAGATAAATGATCCCCACAGTCATGCAATTTTTTACAATTATTCCCCTCCACCAAAAGAATACTTCATTGCATGCAGAAGTGGCTATGGCATCTCATCAAGTGAAAGAACCTGTCAGGAAGCACTTCTAGAAGAGGTACTCTAGCGTGGAGATGAGAGGCATTAGAATTAAATGGAACTGGAGTGAAAAAATTTATCAGCATTCTAGCTGATTATTTTTGGATGGGGGTGGGTTCAGAGGTCATTTTTAGTCTCTTCTGTTGATCTGCTATTCTTCAATTTGTACAGTGTGCATACATTATTTATTTAAGACAGTGCTCACCTGAGTACCTCTCTGCATGCTTTAAAAATTGCTCCTCTTTGCAACTTTTCCTGCCTTCTCTGCCCAGCCAAGTAACTGTGCCCCACCTGCCCCCTGCCATCTGCGGGGACTTCTACCACTTAGCAGCTGTGTGACCCCAGGCAAGCTCTTAACCACTTTGAGCCATGGTTTCCCCATCTAGAAAAGAGGCATGATCATAGTACATGCATAATAAAGCTATCGGAAGGATTAAAGGATATTATGCATTTAATTTGCTTAGTGCAAAGCCCAGCATAGTGTTAAGAGCTGTAATGCATTGTTACATATATATGTGATATGTATACACACACATATGTAAACTGATAGGAGATACACAACGTATTAGAAGTGCATCTCTAGAGGTTTTTGTTTTCTTATTTATTTGGAAATCATAGGAAACAAAAGTTATTTAGAAAGGAAGCTACTGACCTCCAATACCACTGTGTGGGATACAGCAGGATGCTGGCAGCACGGGAGCCAGTCCCCATGTGCCTCGTCCAGGGCTCTTTCCTCTGGGCCATGTGTGGGATGGTGGATGCTAAGGGAATTGGCATCCAAGGATGATCACTGTGGATCATCAGAAGAGCCCAGAGGTTGGCTGGGCACAGTGGCTCATGCCTATAATCCCAGCACTGTGGGAGGACGAGGCGAGTGGATCGTTTCAGGTCAGGAGTTCAAGACTAGCCTGGCCAACATGGTGAAACTTCATCTCTACTAAAAATAAAAAAATAAAAACAAAAAATAGCTGGGTGTGGCACATGCCTCTAATCCCAGCTACTGGGGAGGCTGAGGCAGGAGAATCACTTGATCCTAGGAGATGGAGGTTGCAGTGAACCGAGATCGCACCACTACACTCCAGCCTGGGCAACAGAGTGAGACTCCGTCTCAGACAAACAAATAAACACACACACACACAAACAAAAAACAACAACAAAAAAGAAGAGCCCAGAGGTGGGAGGATTGCATGAAGCCAGGAGTTTGAGACCAGCCTGTGTAACATACAAGAACTCATCTCTAAAAGAAAAAGAAAAGGAGCCCAGAATGGTAAGTGTAGAAGGAGTGAATGCATGAATGAACACACAAATGAACAGATGAATCAATGAGTCTGACTGACTGCAGGAAGAATAGGAGGGAGAAAGTGAGTCAGGTGTGATTGCTCCTTTTTATAGGAGACCGAGGCTCTGAGTGGTGAAGCAACTTGCCTGAGGTCACTCAGCAGCCACTGTCTGAATCAGGATTTGAACCAAGCCCCGTTGATTCCAAAGGGTATCCTCTTGACACCATTTCTCTTTAAATGGTGAGGTCTTTGCAGGTAAAGGGAAGGCACAAAGCCTCCCAGGTTGGTCCAGCCTGGTCCTCGGGAATTCAAAGGTCTGATGAATGAGACCATCCTTGACTTCTGGAGTCCTTCGGCCCCCGGGACTGTTGGCTCGATTGCAGATAAAAAAGACATGGAAACTTCTGTCCCAGTGTGACCTGGTTCCCTGTTGTCCTTCTAGTGCAGCAAAGCCAAGTTCTCACAGCCCCTGCGGCTCCCAACTGCTTCCAATGGATTCATTGTCTGCCTTGTTTTGTTTGTCCCAAGTTCAGGCCACCCTGTTTTTGCCTGGTGAGTGGCCTCTTTCAAAGGTGAGCTGGCCTTTCTCTGCCTTTGACAATTGGTCCATTCAAAGGCGGCATGCATCTCCACAAGCAGGCCAATGTTGTCACACAGGCAGATCTCCAACACAGCCACCAAGCGAGTGTGCAGGTAGGTGTCCATGTGCCTCAATGCCTGGTTGTGCACTCTGTGCAGGAGGCAGGGCAGGAGTGAGAAGGGAGAGCCTGAGAGCACAGGGGAGTGTAGAACATGCCTGGGGACAGTCAGGTTAATGGCAGCTCTACCAAGAAGTGCTCTGCCATCCAGTAAGTGTGAGGAATGATCAAAGCTGTCATAAATTATGTAGAATATTTATGTACAGTAATATATGTGTACAGTATAAATAAAATATATGTGTACAGTATAAATAAAATGTACAGTATATATGTGAGCATGATGAAGGCTCTGAGAAGTTTTGCTGTAAGAAAAATTGGGGGACTTTTGAGAATTTCCTTTTCCTTCCTTCCTTCCTTTTTTCCTCTCTTCCTCCCTCCCTCCTTCCCTTCCTTCCCCCTTCCTCCCTCCCTCCCTTTCATCCTTCCTTCCTTTTTTCCTTCCTTCCTTCCCTTACTTCCTTCCTTCCTGTCTCCCTCCCTCCCTCCTTCCCTTCCTTCCTCCTTCCCTTCCTTCCTTCCTTCTTCCTTCCCTCCTTTGCTCATTCTTTCCTTCCTTTCTTCCTCTCTCCCTCCCTCTTTTCCTCCCTCCCTCTTTCACTTCCTTCCTCTTTCCCTCCCTTCCTTTCTTCCTTCCTTCCCTCCTTCCTTCTTCTTTCCTTCCTTCCCTCCCTCCCTCCCTCCTTCCCTCCCTCACTCCTTCCCTCCCTCACTCCTTCCCTTCCTTCCTCCTTCCCTCCCTTCCATCCTTCTTTCCTTCCTCCTTCCCTCCCTTCCTTCCTTCTTCCCTCCCTTCCTTCCTTCTTCCCTTCCTTCCTTCCTCCCTCCCTCCCTCCCTCCTTCCTCCCTCCTTCCTCCCTCTCTCCCTCCCTTCTTTCTTCCTTTCCTTTCCTTTCCTATCCTTTCCTTTCCTTTCCTTTCCTTTCCTATCCTTTCCTTTCCTTTCTTCCTTCCCCTCTCCCTTCTTTCCTCAACAAATGCTCCAGGAGTTCCTGATATCCACCAGGAACTGTCCCAGGTGTTAGGGATGCAGCCATGAACAGAGTAAGCCATGGCTTCCTGTCCCCATGGGGCTGACATTCCAGTGGAAAGAGACAGACAAACATAGTAAGTAAAGCATGCAGGGGTGTCTGATCTTTTGACTTTCCTGGGCCACATTGGAAGGAGAAGAATTGTCTTGGTCACACATAAAATACACTAATGATAGCTGATGAGCTTTAAAAATTGCAAAAAAAAAAAAATCATTTTAACGTTTTAAGGAAGTTTATACATTTGTGTTGGGCCGCATTCAAAGCTGTCCTGGGCTGCATGTGGCCCATGTGCTGTGGCTTGGACAAGCTTGGCATACAGTATGTCAGATGACGGCAATGCTGTGGAGGAGAATGAAGCAGGTGAGGAGGATAGAGGACACTAGAGCGGGGGGTGCTTTGCAGTTGTATGGAGGTGACAGCATCCTAATTGAAAAGATGATGTTTGATCCAAGACCTACAGGAGGTTGGGAAGCCCAGTCTGCAGACACCCACCTGGGAGAAGAGCATTCCAGGCAGAGGAGACCACAAATGCAAAGGCTCTGAGGTCCGAGCAAGCCTAATGGGATTTAGGAGCAGCAGGGAAGCCAGCATGGCCACCAAACCCATTTCTCTCCCACAGGACAGGTTTTAAGCATCTACCAAAAGGGTCTGGGACTCTTTAGTCAAAAAGACCTAGGTTTATCCCAGCTTTGCCTCTTTTCCTTGCCGATGCAAATTGAGGCAAGTGATGACACCTCTCAGAGCCTCAGTTTCCTTATCTGTAAAACAGGGATAACAACATGCACCCACTTCATAGAGGCCTGGTGAGGTGCAAATGAAGTAATGTGCGCTGTGCCTCCACTCTGCCTGGCCCATGTAAGCTCCAGAAATGGCAGTTCCGGTTGTCATCATCAATATTATTACAAGCTGGGCATGGTGGCTCATGCCTGTAATCCCAGCACTTTGGGAGGCCAAAGCGGGAGGATCACTTGAACCCAGGAGTTCAAGACCAGCCTGGGCAACATAGCGGGATCCTATCCCTACAACAAATAAAGAAATTGGCTGGGTGTGGTGGTGTGCAAGTGTAGTCCTAGGTACTCAGGAGGCTGAGGCAGGAGGATTGTTTGAGCCCAGGAGTTTGAGGTTGCAGTGAGCTATGATCTTGCCACTGCACTCTAGCCTGGGTGACAGAAAAAGACCCTGTCTCAAAAAAACACAAAACACAAAAAACGAAAAACAAAAACAAAGAAAATAGAATCTAGGCCAGCTGCAATGAGTCATGCCTGTAATACCAGCACTCTGGGAGGCTGAGGTGGGAGGATCGCTTGAGCTCAGGAGTTCAAGGCTGCAGTAAGCTATGATTGCACCACTGCACTCCAGTCTTTGTGACAGAGCGAGACCTTGTCTCTGAAAAAAACAAAAATGATTACAGCCATACGAGGTTGTCTCAGCCCCAGCAGACCCACTACCTTCCCAGGAGACTCTAGACTGAAAACATGCTGGCTATGGCAGCCCCCTCTGCCGAATCCCCCAGCCCTGAGGCAGCAAAGAACAGAGGGAGGTTCTGAAATGCGCAGGGCCCCAGAGGGAGGGGTACTCTTCATGGTAAACCTGCTGTCAGCTCTCCTGACAGCAAATAACCCCTTGATGACAAGGAGAAATTGATTAGAGAGAATCACAGGAGAAATCCAAGATGCAGGGCCAAACCAAGACGCCCACCAAGGTCAAAGCTAAATGAAATGTGAACTTGCAGAGTGTCTTCTGAAATCCTACTGGGCTTCCCGGCACCTGCTCCGGGCGCTGAGGGTAGGCTTTCTAAAACTAGGAGTTTAAGTATTCTTTCTTACAGCTCCTGCCCAGCATGCCAAAATTGCTCCTTCCCTGCCAGTTAATTTTCACTGAGGCTCAGGAACGGCCTCCTTACTGCTGAGATTTTAAGATGGTTTACTTAAAAAGTATTTATAAGCGCCAACTATGCACAGCCACTATTCTAGGCATTAGGGTACAGGATACACGATCTCTCTCCTTCTGTGGAGCTTTCAGACCAGTAGTTCTCAAAGTGCGGTCCCTGGACCAGCAGCATCAGCATCACCTGGGACTCGTAGAAATGCAAATTCATGGTCCCACCCCAGACCCGCTGAATCGGAAACTCTAGGGTGGAGCCCAGCAGTCTGGGCTTTAACAAGTCTTCCAGGTGATCCTGATGCATGCAAAAGTATGAGAACCAGGCTGAACACCGTGGCTTATGTCTGTAAGCCCAGCACTTTGGGAGTGGATCACTTGAGGCCAGGAGTTCGAGACCAGCCTGGCCAACATGACAAAACCCCTGTCTCTACTAAAAATGCAAACATTATGGCATGGTGGCTCATGCCTGTAATCCCAGCACTTTAGGAGGCTGAGACAGGTTAATCTCATGAAGTCAGGAGTTTGAGACCAACCTGGCCAACATAGTGAAACCCCATCTCTACAAAAATTAGCCAGGTGTGATGGTGTGCGCCTCTCATATCAGCTAGTCAGAAAGCAGAGGCACGAGAATTGCTTGAACCTGGGAGGTGGAGGTTGAAGTGAGCCGAGATCTTGCCACTGAAATCAGGCCTGCATGACAGAGCGAGACTCTGTCTCAAAAATAAAACAAAACAAAACAAAAAACCAAATAAACAAAAAAACAGTATTAGAACCAATGGTCTAAAATGGTGGTTCTCAACCAGGCCAAATTTTGCAGGGCATGAACATGCACATCCCAGGCTTGCACATGTGGCAATGTCCAGAGATATGTTTGGTTATCATGATATGGCAGAGGATGCTACTGACATCCAGCGAGTAGAGACAAGAGATGTTGCTAATCATTCTACAATCATAGAATGCACTTCACTCTCCCACAACAAAGAATTATCCAGCCCAGAATGTCAATAGTCTGAGGTTGAGAAACCTGGCCTAAGAGGGACACAGGAAGCTAGATAATGAACAATTACATAAATAAACGCATAAGTTAATGCATTGTCAGGTGGTAGTAAGTGCTCTGAAGTAAATAACTCAGGTCATAAGAGAATAGCTAGTGGTGGTGGTAAGACTGGGTGGCCAGAGAGGGCCTCTCTGAAGAGGTGACTTTTGAGTTGAGACCTGGTGATATGGTTGGGCTATGTCCCCACCCAAATCTCATCTTGAATTGTAGTTCCCTTAATCCCCACATGTCATGGGAGGGACCCAGGGGGAAGTAATTGAACCATGGGAGCAGTTACCTCCATGTTGTTCTTGTGATAAGGAGTGAGTTCTCATGAGATCTGATGGTTTTATAAGGGGCTTTTCCCCACCTTTGCTCATTTTTCTCCATGCTGCCGCCATGTGAAGAAGGACATGTTTGCTTCCCTTCTATCATGATTGTAAGTTTCCTGAGTCCTCCCCAGTCATGCTGAACCGTAAGTCAATTAAACCTCTTTCTTTTATAAATTACTCAGTCTCAGGTATGTCCTTATAGCAGCATGATAACAGACTAATACACCTGGATTACAAGAGGGACCTTGCCAAGGAAAACTTTGGAGGAAGATGACCCTAGGCAAAGGGAACAGCAAGACAAAGGCCTAAAGTGGGCAGGGGCTGGATGTGTTGCTGATTCAGGGAAAAGGCTGGATTATGACCCCAACTTTTGTAGGAAAACTTTCCTTCCTTCCTTCCTTCCTTCCTTCCTTCCTTCCTTCATTTCTTCTTTTCTTCCTCCTTCCTTTTCTCCTTCCTCCCTTCAGCAAATATTTATTACGTACTCACTATATGTCAGGCATTGTACTAGACTAGTGCCCTGAAAAACACCTGGATGAGCTGGACCAAATCACTGGCGAACAGAGAGTAAACTGAATAGAGTTCCTGAAACTAGGATGGAGGTGGGGTATGGTGGTTCATACCTGTAATACCAGCAACTCAGGAGGGTAAAGCAGGAGAATTGCTTAAGGCTAGCAGGTTGAGACCAGCCTGGGAAACACAGCAATACCCTATCTCTACAAGAATTGTTAAAATTGGCCCAGTGTGGTGATGCTCACCTGTGGTCCCAGCTAGTAGGGAGGCTGATGTGGGAGAATTGCTTGAGCTCAGGAATTTGAGGCTGTAGTGAGCTGTGATTATGCCACTGTGCTACAGCCTGGGTATGACCCTGTCGAATAAAGGAAGCAAGAGAAAGGAATGGAATGGAATGGAATGGAATGGAATGGAATGGAATGGAATGGAAGAAGGGAGGGATGGAAAGAAAGAAACTAGGATGGAGAAGTGAATAAAATGTCTGGGAGGATAATGCAGTAACTGGCCTCCAAATATGGACTATCCTTCCCAGTGTCCACACCTAGTATAGTCCTCTCCCCTTGAATCTGGATTGGCTTGTGACCTCTTTTTGACCAAAAAATGCTGTAGAGGTGATGCTGTATAAAACCTGAAACTAGGTCAGAAAAGGCCTTGCAGCTTTCACCTGAATCTCTTAGAATATTCACTCTTGGGATGCCCTGTCTTGGAACCCAACTGCCATGCTGTGAGCAGCCCATGCCATATGGGCAGGGCACATATGGTTCCCGGCCTTCTGCCAGCATCAATCACTGGCCATGTGAACATGCCATCTTGGATATTCCAGCCCCGTTGAGTTTCCCACAGATGACTGCAGCCCCTAGAGGGTGCTATGTGGAACAGAAGAACCACCAGCTGAGCCCAGTCAATTGCAGACTCACAAGAGATCATATAACTGTTATTATTTTAACCCACTCAGTTTTGGGAGGATAATGCAGGATGAAGCAATAGAGAGGTGAGACAGATAGGATTTTGACACTTGTGGGTTCCACCCTGAGGAAATCCCATGCATGGAAATTCAAGCATACCTGGCCATTGTGTGAGCAAAGCTAGGGGTGAAGAGAGCAGCAGGAAAAGCAGGTGGGAGATCAGATACTTGGGATCTGGTCCTGATTCTCCCACCAAGTTGCTGTGTGGCCTTCAGCCTAAACCTTTCAGAACATCCTCTTGACACTTAGGGGCTTGGGTCCCATGGTCTCAGCACTGGCCCAGCTCTGACATCTTTAGCCAGCTGGATTCTTCACTGATCATCAATCAACCAGCAGATTCCTACCTCCAAGCATTTGCTCATGCTGAGCCACCTTCCTAGGGGGTCCCTATGCATCCTCCCTGCTGGTGCCAGCCAAATGCCCATTTCCTAGTAATATTTACAGAGCATAGGGTTTCTGGATCCAGACCATTTGGGTTCAAATTCCAGCTCTATCAACTCCTGTGTATGACATTGATGAGTCTCTTAACCTCTGTGCCTTAGTTTTCCTTAGTAAAATAATAGTACCTCTTTCATGGGGGTAGTTGGGCAGACTTAATGTGATAATTCGTGTAAAGCATTTAGCCCTGGACCTTACCCAAGTCAGCTACTGCCATGATTTCCTGCTCATTGCCTGTGTCACACATTTGCACTCCACTGAGTATATTTCATTTGAGTCTTGTCTCTTACCCATACATATCATCGCTCTCCTGATAAGCTGCAGGCTTCTGGAAGGCCTGACTCAGGCTAAAACTCAGACCACAAGACTGAACACCAAACAGGAGAGCAGACCCTGCAGGGGGAAGCAGGTGTCTACAGTCCTTTAACTAGCAGTGGGATCTGGGCACCATTCAGGGCTCTTCTGAGCTTCTGCTTCCTTATCTATAAAATGGAGGTGACTTCCCCGACCCTGCCTCCTCCTGGGGTTGAGATGAAAACTAACTGAGATCCTGGGCACAGAAGTGCTGTGTGAACTGCTCCATGCTGGAACACGCAAGCGGCCCAGTGGCCCAGGGTCAGGATCACAGTCCTAGAAGGCAAAGGATCTGGTTCTTGCTCTGGCTGTGGGCACATTGCGCCCCCTCTCTGGCCCTCAGTATCCCCAGTGGTAAAGCAAGGTGAGGTCACTAAACCCGCAGACATGCTAGTTGAGCCTACATAGTGTCCTTCTGTAATTCAAATTTGTTTTTATTTTTATTTATTTATTTAGACAAGTTCTTGCTCTGTTGCCCAGGCTGCAGAGCAGTGGCAAAAATGTGGCTCTCTGCAGCCTCAACCTCCTGTGCTCAAGCAATCCTCCTGCCTCAGCCTCTGAAGTAGCTGGGACTACAGGTGCTGGCCACCAAGCCCAGCTAATTTTTGTACTTTTTGTAGAGATAGGGTCTCACCATGTTGCCCAAGCTGGTCTCAAATTCCTGGGCTCAAGTGATCCTCCCACCTTGGCCTCCCAAAGTGCTGGGATTATAGGTGTTAGCCACCACGCGTAGCCCAAATGTTTCTATTTTTTATTTTTTGAGATGGAGTTTTCACTCTTGTCACCCAGGCTGGAGTGCAATGGTGTGATCTTGGCTCACTGCAACCTCCACCTCTGGGTTCAAGCGATTCTCCTGCCTCAGCCTCCCGAGTAGCTGGGATTACAAGCGTGTGCCACCACACCCGGCTAATTTTTGCATTTTTAGTAGAGACAGGGTTTCACCACGTTGGCCAGGGTGGTCTCGAACTCCTGACCTCAGGTGATCTGCCTGCCTTGGCCTCCCAAAGTGCTGGGATTACAGGCAAGAGCCACCATGCTTGGCCCCCAAATCTGTTTTTAAAGACTGGAGGCATTCACCTGAAATTTCTAGGCTCTCTTGGAAAAATCAGGAGATATGGCAGTCCAGGTCCCATGGCTCCACATGGCAGATGCTGAGTGGTGGCAGTCCCCTTTCGAGAGGGGGCTGTGCTCTCCCATTCCCAGCGATGCTTCATTCATACCAGGCTTCATGCCCCTCCCGCTGTACTCATGAATGTCGCCTGCCTGGCCCTGAGGGCCATGAGTTTGAAAGACCCGAGCAAACTGGCCTCTGGGGTTGCTTGTTGCACTAACATCCTAAGAATCTCTGCCCGCAATGATTATGACAGTCATGATTCCTGGTATCCGACTTAGCCCAGCACAGTTCTGGGAACACAGTGGATGCTCTGCAAACATTTGGTTCCCACCCCTCCCCAGCTGCCTAGTGACCTCGGTTACCCTACAACCAGGAAGCTTGAGATGAGCCCTGGAGGGTGTGCCCTGCCAAAGCCTTGCTCCCTGCAGGCCTGTCCCCATGCAGCCTGCCCCCACACAAGCTGCATCCGTGGGGCTGGTGCAATGGAAATCAGGACCTTGTTCCGGGGGGTGAGTCTCAGGAAACCTCCAACACTGTGGCAGTTTCTTTCTGATCACTTCCAAATTGGCAGCCCTGCCCTCTCCCCACTCTCTTACTCCAAACAGAACCAAACTTCACTTGTGGGCAGGAATTTGCCTTCATCAGAGCAGAGATGGACAGCGTGGGCTCCAGCATCGCATAGAACCAGGGTTGAAGCCGAGCTCCGTCACTTGGCAGCTGTGACAACAGCTGAAAGTCCTTCACTTCTCTGACTCACAGATTCCTCGAGTGTAAAATGGGAATAACTCTCCCACCCTGCCCACTTCGGGCCACTGGCAAGATTAAGGGGAACCTGTCTGTGGAGCATTTAGCCAGGCACTCAGTGAATGCCCAGGAAGCGGTAGCTGTCGGTATCTTTGTCCTAGCCACAGAGGGACGTCATGGCTTGCTTGGCATTTCCAAACCAGAAGAGGCCGTTTCCCCTAACTCCGTCATGAAACCGAGAGGAAATTGCAAAGATAGAGTAGATGTGTCTGGAGTCAAATTGAAACTGGGTGGGACCCCTGACTCCTGTGTAGAAGGCACCCCTAAATTTTGCCAGCATTTAGGGGCAAATGAAAGGGTAATGAAAGAGTTTTATCTTCTTAGTGCTAGCATGCTGATATGGTCTGAATGTTTCTCACCTCCAAATCTCATGTTGAAATTCGATTCTCAGTGTTGGAGGTGGGGCCTGCTGGAAGGTGATTGGATCATGGGGGCGGATCCCTCATGAATGGTTTAGCACCATCCCCTAGACGACAAGTGAGTTCTCATTCTGAGTTCACAAGAGATCTGGTTGTTTGAAAGTGCAGCATGTCCCCCGTCACTCTGTTGCTCATGCTCCAGCCACATGATACACCTGCTCAGCCTTCACCTTCCACCATGATTGGAAGCTTCCTGAGGCCCTCATCAAAGGCAGATGCTGGCACCATGCTTCCTGTACAGCCTGCAGTACCAGGAGCCAATTAGACCTCTTTTCTTTATAAATCACCCAGTCTCAGGTATTGTATTGCAATGCAAGAATGGCCTAATACACATGCCAAGTTTCCTTGAGGAACTAACCCTCCTCCATGCTCAGTATGTGTGATTACTGGGGTTGACACCATCACCCCAGAACCAGGCCTGCCAATCAGATCCCTGATTCCTCTAACCACAGTGATTGGTTCACAGATAAGCATGTGACTCAGGCTAGGCCAATGAGAGGTCTCTCTGGGATTTTTGCTGGAGCTCCTGGGAAAGAGTCCTCTTCCTTGAGCAGAGGTGGCTAAGCTGATAGGACACCAGCCTGCAGCTGCTGGTGGGCAACTTTACAAGCAAAGGAAAAAGCAAAAAACCGGCCTGTGAGTGATGCCAACACAGAAGAAAGCAGAGCCAAAGGCTGTAGGGAGAGTTTCTTGACAATAACATCTGAGCGCCTAGATCCACCTCTGACTGAAGCTGTCCTGTCCTTTGGACATGTCAGATAAAAGTATTCATAAATTTCTTTTTCTGCTTGAATCAATTTGAGTTATGTTTCTGCCACTTGTAATAAAAGACTCTGATGAATACAGTCCAGAAATACAGACTGCTGCAAACAGACTGGGTGATTAAACAAATGAATTAATAAGTGAATAAGTACATGAGTTAATAAAGGAGAAAGAAAACAGCGAGTGAGTGAATGACTGATTTAGGGAGTGAGTGAGTGAACGATGTATGCTAGGAAACGATCCACTCTTGTCCTCTAGGCCTCAGGTAGCAAAGCCTTCTGTTCCAGAAAGACCTCCTCTATGGCTCCAGGTTTCAAGAGGACCCTGAGTAGCCTGTGGTATTGTGTTAGGGAGGATTTTGCAGTGTGTCTCAGAGGGCATCCAGATATCTTGGGCAAGTCACTTAACCATTGGAGAGCCTAAGCTTCCTCGTCTATGAAGTGGGGATAAGAAGTCTTCTCTTCCAGGGCTATCGTGATGGTTAAATGAAGTAATGCACATAAAGCACTTAGCACAGGGCCTGGTGCTTGAAAGCCATTTTGCAAGCAGTAGTACAATTACCGTTCCTGTTATTAGGCTTTCAGGCCCAGTTCATTTCTGCCTCCTCCAGGGAGTTTTCCCTGACCATCTTCGCCCTCATCATCTGCCTTCTTTTGTAGCAGAATTGACAAGCTGGCCAAGCACTTGGACACTGTCTCCTCTAGGAGTCTTGCTCAAACTTTGGGACATTGGAAACCCCAAGGGGAATGTGTTACAAATGCAGACTCCTAGACCCACCTCCTGAGGACCCTTGCCAGAGGCCTGCTGTGAGGCCCAGGAACCTGCACTTTCACCAAGTCCCACACCCTGAGATGATTCTGAAGCAAGACCGTACCTGGAGAACACTCATATATGCATCATCGCATTTTACAGATGGGGAAACTGAGGTTCAGAGGGGAACACAGATTGGCCCAAAGTCACGTAGTGATTCACTGGCAGAGTTGGGCTTGCACCAGAATTTGTGCCTTGCGGACCTGGGCTGGTTCCGCCCTGCTGTGGAGGGGCTCCCTTTCTGCAGACTGAAGCTTTCCTACAGCCCCCTCAGCATGCTTTTCACCACTGGGTGCTCCAATCCTGGCCTGCCTCTTGCTTCCAGAACATACGTCCACCAGGGCCCTGAACCTAGTTGGTGCTCAACAAATATCTTCCAGGTGATGGGCATGACTCAGGCAGGGCCAACATATTTAGCAGATTTTTTAACAGACGGGTGGGAATGGCATGAATGACCTGGCCATGGGAATGATGGAATCTCCAAAATGGCACTAGGAAGAAACCATCATGCCTTGATGAATCCCAAAACGTGTATAGTTTTCCTTGGTTTTTCTTTTCTCTCTTGATGAGAGAGTTACGATGTTGACGGAGATACTGAATAAACCTGCTAGAATGTAAACTCCATCAAGCAGGAGTTGCCTGAAATTTACCTTTCCCCTGCCTGGCATACTGTAGGTGCTCAATAAGTGTTGCTGAGATGAAGGATATGAACTGTGGACTCTGCTTCCCACTCTAGTTTGTTCACACTGTAGGTGGTCTGATAGTAACAAAAGTGTTATGTTCCCTGGAGGTGTCCCTGCTCCCCTCCCACAATCCCTCCCAACCCCTCTGGAGAAGGCAGAGATGGAGAATCACGAGATGGTCCCGGTTTGCATTCTTGGGCCATCTTCTGCAGCTCCATGTATCTATGGGATGGAGTGTGGGTGAGAAGAAGGTTTATGCTGAAATTGCCTCTGCACCGCCAGGCCTGCCATCCCCTCTGGCTGCCCGGCCTTCCTCCATTAGCACTTTGGCGCCGCAGCCCTTGGCTAAGCCCAGACTGGATTTGATTGATTCTTTATGGGCTGCAGATTTGATACCCACGCAGAGCACATGTGGAGGATATGCCAGGGAGGAGGCGGGAGAGAGAGTCGAGGCCAGGGGGAACCTCGGGGGTCAGACCCTAACCTTTGCAAGACATGGGGCTTCCCCAGACCTGGCCCAGACCAGGACACCCCTTCCTGCTGCACCCTCATGCAAATGACTCTGGTTTCTAGAATGACCCTGAAGTTCATTTTCCAGCAATGTCTGATCAAATAGGGATGTCCAAGGGCAGTCTCTTCAGATGGGACAAGCCCGGGCTAAACGTCCTCCCCAAAAAATGCAATGTGAGCATTGTTCATCTGTTATTGATTGGGAGACTGTGAGCTTTGCATCCAAAATCTCCAATAAAACTGGCTTGGAAGAGAATTTCCTGAATCCCTGGGTAAGTGGATAAAGATGTTTCGGGAGTCTGGGGTGGTGCTGGTGGGGAAGCTCACACACCACACACAGTTGGTTTTTCCCTTTGTTACTTAATGAAGAACAGAAAACAATCAGCCTCATCTCTCTGCATCCAGAGCCGGCTCCCTTCTTCCTTTGAGTTAATTTCCGGTTGGAGGCTGGCGCCTGCTTAGCCGGAGGGCCCCTGGGAATCTGCTCCCCTTCTCTTTTGGGTTGGAGACTGGAGGCGGCTCATTCTTCTGGGCATCCCGTGGTAGGGGTCTTGCATCTGTGTGTGGCATGAGGCGGGTAGGGGGTTTTGAGGGAGCACAGTAGAGCATTTGGGAGCTGGTTCAGTTGCTGGAGCAGCCTAGATTACAGAGAGATGGAGCCAGCTGTGAGGTCCTGTCTCAGCCGTGACCAGCTGTATGACCTTGGGCAAGGGACTTCACTTTCTGGAGCCTCAGTTTCCTCATCTGTGAAATGGGTGTCATTTCAGCCCCTGCCTCAAGGGGTTATGATAAGGAATCGAGGAGGTTATGTATGTAAGGCACTTGCATGGTGCTGGTGCAGAGCAAGCACTCAATACATGTGTGTTGTTAGTCCTATTCGCTCCTGACATCAGCAGCTGGGACTCCGCTGACTTCATGGTGAGCCCCAGAGACAAGAGAGATGGGATCACCCTTTCCTTGGACTGTTCCTCCCCTTCCTCCACCCCCACCACAGCCCCCTGGGTCATGGCCGGAAGGATGAGGACAGGCTATCTGAGTCAGAGTGTGTGTCATCTGGGAGTGGGGGGTGGGGTGGCCCCTCCATGGGAGAAGAGCCTGAGGCAGGCCAGGAGCTAGAGACCTCAGCCCAAGCCAGGGTGTGGCTGGAGAGGTCAACTTTTGGCCTCACGACTCCACTGTGTGGAGAAAAGAGGCTTGGGCAGCCTCCCGCCTCCATCATCACTGATCTGGGCTTCCTGAGCCCTCACAGCAGGTGAGGAAGGTGCCCCCTACAGGTGGTCTCTGCCCCTGAGCACCTCTGGGGCTTTGAGCTCCGAACGCCTCATCCCCCAGGTGAGGAGGCTGATTTTTGCCTTGTGAACATCAAAGGTTGTTAGACAGCTCCAATCATGGCAGGGCTCAGAGAACTAGACTGAGATCCGAGCCACCGGACAAGTCTCAGCCTATCCCAGAACTGCATACACACTGAACAGGTCCAAATCAACATGGCTAAGCCTCAGAGGACTGGACTGGGAGTCCAACCACCACCCAAATAAGTCTGAATCTAGCAGGTTGTTTGGCTGCTCTAGGAAAAAGCTCAATGTTCTCTAGGAGACAATAATGATCCCCCCTACACAATGTAACAGTCATGACGGCGAGGTGCAGTGGCTCATGCCTATAAGCCCAGCAGTTTGGGAGGCCGAGGTGGAAGAATTGCTTGAGGCCAGGAGTTCAAGACCAACCTGGGCAACATGGGCAGATCCTGTCTGAAAATAAAAAAAGAAAAAACAAACAAGAACAGTCACAACGTCCAAGGAACAATTCAACATTATTCAAGACACAAAGAACCGGCCGGGTGTGTTGGCTCATGCCTGTAATCCCAGCACTTTGGGAGGCCGAGGTGGGTGGATCAGCTGAGGTCAGGAGTTCGAGACCAGCCTGACCAACATGGTGGAACCCCATCTCTACTAAAAATACAAAAATTAGCTGGCCCTGGTGGCAGGTGCCTGTAATCCCAACTACTCAGGAGGCTGAGGCAGGAGAATCGCCTGAAGCCTAGAGGCAGAGGTTGCAGTGAGCCGAAATCACACCATTGCACTCCAGCCTGGGAGACAAGGGCAAGACACCATCTTAAAAAAAAAAAAAAAAAAAAGACACAAAGAACCATGAAAATATGAAGGCCTCCATCTGATAAAAGTTACCTATGAAAAATCTAGAACTAAGAGCATACTTAATGGTGATAGATTGAAGGCTTTCCCCTAGGAGCTGTATCCTGCACTAAACATAAAATGAACTCAAATGGATCATATACCTAAGTATAAAACATATACCTAAGTATAAAACATAAAAATATAAAAAAAATAAAAATATAAAAGTTCTAGAAGAAAGTATAGGAGGAAATCTTTGTGATCTTGGGTTAGGAAAAACTTTCTTGGATTCAGCACCAAAGCCTTATCCATAAAATAAAATTTAAAAAAATGGATACGATGGACTTTGTCAAAATTAAGAACTTTTATCCTTTGAAAGACTCTGTTAAGAAAATTAAAAGACAAGCCACAGTCTGAGAGAAACTATTTGCAAACCACATATCTGTTAAGAGATGTGTATCTGGTATATATAAAGAACTCTCAAAAATAAGAAAACAAATAACCTAACAAAAAATGGGCAAAAGATTTGAACAGATGTTTTCCCAGAGAAAATATCTGGATGGCAAGTAAGCATGTGAGAAATATTCAAAATAATCATTAGAGAACAATTACAGTCATGCATCACTTAATGAGGATATGTTCTGAGAAGTGTGTCGTTAGGTAATTGTCATTGTTTGAACATCAGAGTATTCTTACACAAACCTAGATGGTAGAGCCTGCCACACACATAGTCTACGTGGCAGAGCCTGTTGTTCCTAGGCTACAAACCTGTACAGCATGTTTCTGTACTGAATACTGGAGGCAACTGTAACACAGTGGTTAAGTATTTGTATATCTAACCATTGAAAGGTGCAGTAGTATAATATATATGGTATGATAAAATACGGTATTATAATCATATGAGACCACTCTCGTATATATGGTTCTTTGTTTAACAAAAATGTCATTATGCAACCCATGACTGTGAAACTTCAATGAGATACCATTCACACCTATTACACACCTATAAGAATGGCTACAATTTAAAAGACCAACCATACCAAATATTATTGAAATGGAACACTCACACTGTTGGTGCGAGAGTAAAATGGTATAACCACTTAGTAGTTTGTTTCTCAACTAGTTAATTATATGCCTCCCGTGCGACCCAACTATTTCATTCCTAGGTACTTACCCTAAAGAAAAGGAAATATGTGTGTTCACACAAACTCAAATGCAAATGTTCATAGCAACTTCATTTGTAATAGCAAAAAACAACAACCCAAACGTTCATCAACAGATGAATGAATTATTAATAACAAATTGTGGTATATCCATACAAGGGACTACTATTCAGCAGTTAAAAGGAATAAACTATTGAGACACATGACATCGTAGACAAATCTTGAAATAATTTTGTTGAATGAAAGAACCCAGACAAAAATACATGCTCTGCGACTGAAGTTATATAGAATTCCTGTATTGTGACAGAACGCAGATCCGTGGATTTCAGAGTGATGGAATTATTTGTTGTCCCAATTATAGTGATGGCCCCATAATTGGTATACACAAGTCAAAATTGAGAGAATTGAACACTTTAAATATGTGCAGATTGTTGGCCTTCAAATATACCTCAATAAAGTCTGAGCGAAAAGGGAGAGCATCCTTCCCATACTGATATTAAATGTCCATTCACACATCACTCTAAGTCATCCCCTGCATTTCCAAGCATTCGAAGCATTTCCTTAAGCACTGTAATGTGTCCAGCCTTCCTGCAGCCTGGTGAGCTAGAGGAGGCAGACATAAAGCAGTAACCATATGTTGCTGTGAACTTAATTTGACTATTCAAGACACGAAGCCCAAGAGTTACGGGAGTACTGGAAAAGAGTAATTCTGTCCTAACCCAGATTCCTTCTCTAAAACCAAGCCTGAGACAGAAGGCTCTTGCGCTATTACTTGAAAGGGAGGAGCTGTAGAAGGTTGTGTGATCAAGCCAGCTGCAGACGAGAGTCATGATGGCCAGATCTGTGAACTGCGCCCTGGGACGTCCCTTGCGGGCGAACGGTGGAGCGAAAAGGAGACCATCTATGCACTGGCTCCCATCTCTCATTGGTCAGAGGTTTGCACACAGAACGACGGCTCTCCTACACTACTAGGCTGTGCACACGTGAGCGTGGGCCACACAGGCGTCCCGAGGCACAGTTAAGGGAAGTGCCAGGGTGAGCAGGAAGCTCCGCCTGTGAAAAGCCTGTTGGGCCCAGGAAAAGCTGGAACAGGACACTGCCTTAGGACTGAGGACAGGGAGGACAAAAGGATCTAACTCGGTGAGTAGGAGACATCTGGAAGACTCCGGCAGGGGTTGCTGGGAAAGCACCAGAAGGAACAGAGATGCTGCAGCCAGGCACTGAGGAATGAGTAGGATTCCACAAGTACGAGAGTCTGTGTGGCAGGGGGCAGAGGTGGCAGTCTCAGCTGAGGGAACAGCAAGAACAAAGATTTTGAGGCAAAATTACGGCGTATCTGTTCAGTTGCCTTGTGTGCCTCCGGCTTCTGTTACCATTTCTACTGAGCCTCCATGACTGGCTCCTGCGATTGGCTCAGGAGCTGGCACATGACCCATGCTGGGCCAATCAGAGCCAGGGAGCATCATCCCTGGACTTTGCAGGAACAACCTGGCTCTTTCCATGAGGATTGCTAAAGGGGTAGGACAGGAGCCGGGAGCCGTTGGGGGCACCATTGTCACATTGAGGAGAGGATGCCTGAGAATGACTCTGACACCGAAAAGAAGAGCTGAGAGATGAAACAAGTTCTTGACGTCATTCGAGTGCCTGGATCCAGGCATACCCCTGATTAGGATCTATCTTTTGCTTTTTCAGCTTACTCAAGCCAGTGAATCCCATTTTCTATTTTAGGGCATTTGAGTTGAGCTCCTGTCACTTGCGACCAAAAGTGACCAACAGGTCCTAAGTATCCTCAGGACCTCGTAAGCATCTGATACAAAGTAAATTTTAGAGACTGGCATTCCTTGGAACACCTAGAACATCCTTTCTTCTTTGGACACTGGCTCCTGGGGGGATCCCTTCCATTCTTGTGGCACATGGGATGCTGGTCAGCACATGCACTTTGAGACCAAACACCTGGGTTCAAATTCAAGCTAAGCCAATTACTAGATGTGCAACCAGAGGAAAATTCCGTACTCTCTCCGTGCCTCAGTTTCTCCATCTATAAAATGGGATTCATACTACTCTTTACTTCGTAGAGTCACTGGGGCCTTTAAGTGAGTTAATATATGTGAAATGCTTACACTGGAGCCCAACACATAGTCAGCACTCAGTAGAGCCAAGCTGATATTAGCAGTGTACTGGTGACTTCTAAATCGAGATCTCTAATTCATACTGGCTGCTGAGCTCCAGGCCAATGGACAACTCTGTTGAATGGGCACAAGACTGGGCATAGCCTCTACCCCACCTCCTACAACTCATCCCCCATTGGCATCTGATTCCAAAGCTCGGTTACTCATGCCAGAAAACTCGAGCTTCTCCTGGAATACTGTCCCCATCCCACCCCCATATCCAGACATCAGCAAGTCCTGTTGATTCCACCTCCTCAATATCGTCTGGAAATTCTTGCTATTCAAAATGTGGCCTGTGGACCAGTAGCATCGACATCAGACTCTCGGCCTTACCCTGGACCTAAAGACTGAAATCTGCATTTTTTTACAACATCCTCAGATGGTTTGTGTGAACATTAAACCCCTTCTGATTTTCTCAACCTTGGCCGCACATTGACATCATCTGGGGCTGGGGGCAGATCTTTTAAAATGCTGATGCCCGGGTCCCACCTCCATAGACTCTGACTGCATCAGTGGCAGGTGTCAAATACAACAGTCCTCTGGCCTCCAGGGTAGCCCCTGCCACTCCACCCCCAACGCTTGAGGCCAAGGTGGCCTTCTACAGCAGGAAAGAATTGTTCCCACCCCAACAGAGAGGTACCACACAGGTACAGAAGCAAAAGTTATTTTCTCCAACTGACCCCAACTTCCTCATAAGGCTCCTCATGCTGCTGATGACAGGTAAAACAAACAAATGAAGAAACTTGATTTTACCAGTTAAAAAGGCTTCAGTGACCCTATGAAGTAAGTAGTAGTATGAGTCCCATTTTACAGATGGGGAAACAGAGGTCTGGAGAGAGTAAGGAATTTCCCTCTGGTTGCACATTTAGTAATGGGCTTAGCTTGAATTTGAACCCAGGTGTTTGGTCTCAAAGCACATGTGCCATGAGAATTGGTACCTTGGTCTTTCAAGGCCAAGGTGATGCTGTCCTGCAAGGGTTCTCCTCCTACCCACACCAGAGCTTTCCTTCCCGATCTAGGCTGTGCATTCAGGGGGCACATGCTTACTCTCACAGTGGCGAGGGAGTGGCTGCTCGTCCATCTGTGTCCTCTGACCCCACTCCACCTCAGGACCTTGGGTGTACTGAGTCACTTATCTCTGAGCTTTGGCCTCTCTGGTCGCTGAATCTGCTGGTGCATTCTTCGTTCCTCCTGGCCTGCAGACGTGTGCCCACACTCCTGCTGCTGATGGTAGGCCCTGCCCACCTCCCTGTGGCCTCCTTGTCCTCATCCTCTGGGCTCCTCTGAAGCTCCCCACTGATCCCCAAGCCACTGAGTGATACAGGGGGACTTATGGACCTTGTGAATGTCACTCATAGGCCTCTGGGAACCAGCAGGGCTCTCTCGGGCCTGCTGCTCTAGACACCTCCCTTGGTGTCTACGTGAGTGAGTCAAGAAGGCTGGCAGGGGATGGCAAGGGCCGGATGCTCTCAAATTCCCCCTTCACTTCCCCAAAGTGCCCATGAGAGTTTCTGTCTCCTCTCCTCCCCAACAGACCCAGCCGAGCTTCAGCACTGGGCTGGGGCCTGTTCCACCTCCTGCTCCTTCCCTGCTCCCTGGAAGGATGTCTAGGTTCCATTTTCTCTAGGGCGGGAGCTTCTCTTGCATTCTATGTAGGTTCCCTCTCCCTAGGGCTCACAGTAAAGCTCTCTGGTCCAAGTTGGTCAGGCCCGACCTGTGAATTCAGAGGGAGCTTTGGATATTTTAAAAAACTTCTCTCTTCACACAGCTGGCTTCTGAGACACTTCTCCCACTGCAACCCTAAGAAAGCTAGCCTGGCCTCTTCATTCTAATGAATACCTGCTCTCCGCATCCCTAGGCAATAAGCCTCCTGGACTTTTCTTGGAGGTGGAAAGGCTGCAAGACAATATGCTTTAGTGTTGTAGGAGGGGAGGATTCAAAGCAGCCTCCTCACATCCTGAATGGCCATCAGCTGGTGAAAGATACAACCATGTAATGGATTATTACTCAGCACTGAAAAAGGAACCAGCTCTGATACACACACACAGAAATCTCAGAAGCACTGTAATAAGTGGAAGAAGCTAGTCACAGAAGGCAACACACTGTGTGAGTCAATTTATGAGAAAGTTTAGACAAGCCTAGTGTGTAGATTTTAGAGCAGATCCGTGGTTGCCTGGGACTGGGTGGAGTGGAGGGGAGGGACTGATTGCAAAAGGGCATGAGAGAACTTCGGGGAGTAATGGAAATGTTTATATCTTGATTATGGTAGTAATTACATGATTGTACACCCTTGCCCAAAATGATTGAATTATACATTTAAAATTGGTGAATTTTATTATATGTAAAGTAGACCTCAGTGTAGCTGATTAAAAAAAATAGTAAAAATCACCAGTTTTATATTTTAAAACATCAACCTCATTTCATATTGAAAACTGACATCCCAATATCTGATTCTCCATTTCAAACCCCTCACTATCCTCAGTATCAAGTCTAAACATCTGCCCTGCTCTCTCCCTTCCTTCACCCTTCTAGCTCAGATCTGTTCTTGGAAACTCAGCTTAAACCTCACCTTCTAACATGGGCCATTCCTGAACCCCAGGACTAGGTTAGGTCTCCATGTTCTGTGATCACACGACAAGCCTCCACCTCCTTCGTGTCTCGTGACTATTTGTTGGCTTTCCGTTTTCTCCCCCACACTGCAAGCTTGGTGTGCCGAGGTCCCAGTGCAGTATCTAACATAATCCATGAGTGTTTGCTGAGCAACTATTGTAGGCTCTCAGTGAATGTTTGTTGAATGAATAAATGAAAGACCTGTAAGTAGTTAGGTGGGGCTAGGGTGTTGTTTGCAAGGAAGGGAAGGTATTGAACAAAAATTCGACAAAGATCTAGGGAAAAGCCATGTGAACAAGGCTGAACCCTGAAGGGGAGAGGAAACTTAGAAAAGAGAAAAGGCAATGAACAGATGTTCTGAGCTGTAGGATCAGCCTAAACAAAGGCTTGGAGGTGACACATCACAGCGATCAGGATGGTCAAGAAAAGAATGGCTGCTCTAAACCACACTCGGACATCATTAATACGTATTTACCAAATGCTAATCACATGCCCAGAACCGTGGGGGAAGTTGTAAGAAGTACGAGCTGTTCCCAGTTCCCTCCTCCCTGCGTCTCACCACCCTGTGCATTAGTCTCTGCCTTGTAAAGATCAATTCTGTATTGACAGTTTCTGTCTACACCCAAACAGGCAGAAAAAAAGCCTGTTGCAGGAACTTGACAGCAACTAGATTTATGACTGCATCTCCTAGAACCCAGCCCAAATGCACCAGCCCTGCTGCGGCATCCAGCACTCTGAGCCACACAGCTCCTGGTTGGAAAATCAAAGATAGATCCAGGAGGGCAGGGTTAGTCCAGTAAACCAGCATTTACTGATGTCTACACTGTGCCAGCCTCCGAGGATACGGAGAGTAGTAAAACACCATCCCTGCCATGTGTAAGCCCTTAGATCAGCCAACAAACATTACCGAATGCCTTCCATGTGTATTCAATCATGATTGTTGAGTTTTTGGTTATTTAACAAACACGTACATCGTGCTTTCTGTGTGCCAGAAAATGTTCTAAGTACTTTACAAAGATAAACACAGAGAATCCTCATAACAACCATTATTATTCCCATTTTACCAATGTGGAGACTGAGGCAGAGAAAAGTACAGAAACTTGCCTAAGGTCTCATGGCTGGTAAGTGACAAAGCTGGAAACCAAACCCAGGAAGTCAGCTCCAGAGTTTGTGCTCACATCCCCGCTACTGTAGTGCCTTATTTTTGTAGATCTAGAGCTTCATTCATTCAACAAATATTTAGTGAGCTCTCACTGCGTGCTAGGCGTCTGCAAGATGCTATGTATGCGGAGACTAGCGCGTTCCGATTACATGAGAGGAAGCTCTGCTATGTGCCTTGAGGGCAGAACCATGTCTGGCAGATTTTAACACCAGACATAGGGTTGTAACACAGAGTTGGGGCCTGATCATGTTTGTTGAGTGACTGAAAGAGTGCTGAGCTTGGAGCCTAAGAACTTGGATCCCTCTTTTGGGAAAGGAACGTGTTTTGACGTGCTCGTCCATACTCAGGTACGTTATACATCCCAAGGGGCTTATATTTAAAGAGTGGAACTGAGATAAGGCCATAATATCCTCCAAAAGAATGAAGTATTAATAGTGGAATTTCAGGCATCCACAAAGGAGATAATTCGGTGGGTGGGTGGCCCCCAATCACGCCCTGTCATTGATTGCCTCCTCTAAGGGCCGGGGAATGCAACAAGCATTGTCCGCCTAGGAGGTGCCAAGCACTCTGCTTGGGGCTGTGAGTCATTGGCTGGTCCCATTGGAATCTGACGGGGAGGCGGGGAAGCGTGTCCACCCTGCAGGCAGACAAGTCCCTGGGGACAAGGCAGGGTCTGTGGGAGCAGAGGGAGAGTCTGGCCATCCATGTCGTGGAAGGAGGAGGCTGCCAGCAGCCCCATTTTTGTGCCTGGGCTGGGGCTGGAGCCACTTCTCTGGGCTGGTAGGAGCCTGGAAGGAGCTGGCAGAGAAGTCCTGAGGGCCCCAGACTGGGCTGCCCTGAATGAATCCAGCTCCCTGCCATTGACCTGGGGTGCACCAGGCTCACCAGTTGCCCTCTCTCATAGCCAGAGACGCAGCAGCACCAGGGTCTACCTCATAAGAGGGCAGAGGCAGCCACACTGGCACAGACACCACCTGGCACAGAGTTTCTCAGGAGGCAGCTGAAACCTCAGAGACACATGTGAATAATGCAGATTCCTGGGCCTGCCCCAAACCAAATGGAGCCCTGGGAAGATTGGAGCTGGGATCTGCATTGCTAATAACTTCTCGAGAAGCGTCTTATGTGCTGCCTAAGCCACTCGCAAAGTCCACTTTCATATCTTTGTCCCTAGGACCCAAGCACAGTGGGAGCTGGCAGAGGTGAGACCTCCCCACATTCGCTTGGCTCAGCCCAGAGGTGGGGCAGAGGCTGCAAGTGTCTTCTGCTGGATGGGCTTCCTGTCCTAACGAGCCACCCACCCGTGCCCAGGTACACCTGACACGTGGCCCGGCCTCTGACATAATCCTAGCTCCTGCTCTTTGAGGCGGGACTGTTACTTTCCCTCTTTCTGATGAGGAAACAAGGTTCAGAGGAGTGAAGTCAGCAGCCCAGGATAGCTCAGCAGGAGTCGGTGCCAGGCTGCAAAACTGCTTCTTCTGAATCTGTAGCCTAAACACAGAACTACAGTGCCCAGCTACCACCTGCAGGGGGTGGAGTCCTGCCTCCACCTTCTGGTCATCCATCCTTTGCCCTGGGTCTGGACCCTGGCATTGGTGGTGGCCATCGGCGCCGATCCATGGCTTGTCATTGTATCCAACATTGAAAACCTACTACCAGCCCTACTTGGATCAGAGTCTTTAAGTGCAGCCCTTAACAGAAGTCAGTTAATCCCCACTCCTGCCCCAACCCACACACACACACGTGCACACACACAGGGTTGGCTCTGCTCTCCTTGGGGGTCTCTCTAGCCTTTGCCTCCCCATCCTCCAATCCCGTCCATGCTCTCCAGGAGTTCCCAGCAATCCAGTGGGGACACAGTGAAATATACCCCAACCTCTCCAAGGTAGAAAAGGTGGTGCTTAGGTGTGAAATTCCCCCTTAGCAGTTACAGAATTTAAAGCTAAGCATTGCCTTTCTTGAAATAGCAAGAGTGTTGCTTTTCCCCATGCATCTGGTGATGATGTCAGAAACATCAGGGACAGCTTCTATTCGGCCACAGTTGAGCCAATCCTAGGCAGTGGTGACCAGGGAGGCCCTGAGAGGCCATTGCAGCCAACGCCTTCATTATCAGACGACGAGCGTAAGGTCCAGTGATGGTCAGGGATTTACCCCAAGTCATACGATGGCATCTAGCTAGGGTTGGAAGCCCACTCCCTGCAGTCCCAGTGGGGCACTCAAAAGCCGTGAGCAGTCTTTGGGACCTCCAGCACGGAGCCCCCTCCTCAGAACCGCTGCCCCTGCCCGGTGGACAGCTCCAGACAGCTGCTCTTCCTGTCCCGTCCATGGCTGTTCACATTCACGGCTGCTGCCCCCACATCACTCTCTTCCCCGCCCTGTAACCAAACTAAACACTTCTCCATACTTCATACATCACCAAACAATAAAAGCAGGCTATTCGCCCTTAACGGAAGCGTTAATTTATTCTCTATCTTGCAGACCCGCTCAGCCAACATGATCCGGCCAAGCTGAGCATGGGAGGCCAAGTGGGCAGCAGCTGTCCAGAGGGCCCAGGGACCAAGGTGTCTTAGCTCTCGGCAGGAGTGCTGGGCTCCATCCCAGCCAACAGCGCAGGAGAGAAGCAGCTCAAACTCCTTTCCTGGTTGGGCCAGGGCCAGCAGGCCCCTGTCCTGACAGTCCTCTGGCTGGAAGGCATAGCTTCTCCACAAGGCTGGGACGACAGACCCATCCCAAAGCACCAAATTAAGAGTAAAAATAAGCTCAAGGTCGGGGGGAAAGCCCTTCTAGCAGCCTGGCGCTGCTGGCTGAGCTGCTTCCAGCTCTAGTGGCCCAGATCCCAGGGCTGGCGCTCACCTAATCAGTTGGACATTGCAAAGCTGGGCTCTCCCACCACCTGTGTTGAGATGAATCATCCATTGCGGGTATCTCCATCTTCTGCATCTCTCCTCACACACACAATGACCCCAGAATCTGGATTGTCATTACCTGTGGCCTTCTGCACCAGTGAGGAGCAGGATAACACACTGGTTAAGAGCTAGACTTGGAGTTGGCTCCATCCTTTCCTGGCTGTGTGACCTGGGGCAAGTTACTTAACCTCTCTAAGCCTCCCTCTCCTCGGTCAGTAAGATGGGGTAAGAATCATACCTTCCTCTTGCAAAGAGTGACTGTAAAGATGAATGAGCTAATAATTTAAAATGCTTAACCCGATGCTGGGCATAGAGTCCAGACAAACAGTGGTGATTAACAACCAATAATAGTTGTAGCAGATGCGTAAGAAAAGTTGTGGAGAGGTGAGCACGGTGGCTCAGCCTGTCTGTAATCCCAGCAACTCTGGAGGCTGAGGTGGGAGGATCGCTTGAACCCAGGAGTTGGAGGCTGCAGTGATCGTTCCTCTGCACTCCAGCCTGGGCAACAGGGCGAGACTCTGACTTTTTTTTTTTTTTTTTTTTTTTTTTGAGATGGAATCTTGCTCTTGTCGCTTAGGCTGGAATGCAGTTGCCTGATCTCAGCTCACGGCAACCTCTGCCTCTTGGGTTCAAGCGATTTTCCTGCCTCAGCCTCCAGAGTAGCTGAAATTACAGGCACGTGCCATCATGCCTGGCTAATTTTTTTTTTTTTTTTTGTATTTTTAGTAGAGACAGGGTTTCACCATGTTGGCCAGGCTGGTCTTGAACTCCTGACCTCATGATCTGCCCACCTCGGCCTCCCAAAGTGGTGACTCCGACTTAAAAAAAAAAAAGTGGAACGTGGAAGAAGGCACAATGCCCAGGGCCCAGAGAAGCCAGGCAAGCATCCTTAGAGGCTGTGGGGACAGTCAAACAGGGGCTTGGGCCTGCACAGAGCTGTGGGATGTTCTGGGCCTGCAATGAACCCCAGGCAAGGAGGCAAGAGCTCGAGGGGCAAGGGCTCTGCATTCAGAAGCAAGCTGATGGCTGGGAGCCAGGGAGGTGGGCTAAGCATCAGACCAAGGACCAGGCAAATAGGGTGGGGGTCAGGAGTCCAGCAGGCCAAGGACACAGAATTCAGCAGAAAAATGGATTCTAATCCCTGAGCAGGAGCACTTGCCTTCCATTCTGTTTTAGTGCTTCCTTCTCCAGGAGGGGGTAGGCTAAGGACATGGATAATTGCAGTGGTCACTGGGGTTACCTCCCCTCCCCCACTACGATGGCCCAATCCCAGGAGGTGGGACTGACCCCACTCCTATCTCCAGGATGACCAATCAGGGTAATCGCGACTTCCCTACCATCCATAGCCATTGTCCATCAGAGACGTTCTTCTCAGAGCATAGCTCAGAATACCCGTTTCATGGGTATGGGAAGAGTGGTTTCTTTCTCCCAGAAGAGGAAAAAGGAACTGTATTACCCTGATTTCTGCTGGCAGCATTCCTGTGACTATCAAATAAGCCATTTTAAGGAGTAAGCATGGAAGGCAGAGCATAGAGAAACAGAGAAACAAAGGTCAAGTCCTGATAAAACTATGCCCGAAGCCCACACACAGTACCTTCAGTCCTTTACTACACAAGGCAATAAATCTCAGAGCTATTAATAGTTTGAGTTGGTGCAGCAGACAGAATAATGCCACCCCCAAAGAGATGCGCTATCTCTAGAAACTGTGGATACAGGCCAGGCACGGTGGCTCATGTTGTGATTACCCCAGTGCTTTGGGAGGCCGAGGTAGGTGGATCACCTGAGGTCAGGAGTTTGAGACCAGCCTGACCAACATAGTGAAACCTCATCTCTCCTAAAAATACAAAATTAGCCAGGCATGGTGGTGCATGCCTGTAATCTCAGCTACTTGGGAGGCTGAGACAGGAGAATCACTTGAACCTGGAAGGCACAGGTTTCAGCGAGCCAAGATCATGCCATTGCATTCCAGCCTGGGCAACAAGAGTGAAACTCCATCAAAAAAAAGGAAGGGAGGGAGGGAGGGAGCAAGAGAGAGAGAGAGAGAGAGAGAGAGAAAGAAAGGGAAAGAAAAGAAAGAGAAAGAAAGAAAGAAAGGAAAGAAAGAAAAGAAAGAAAGAAAGAAAGAGAAAGGGAGAGAAAGAGAGAGAAAGGAAGAAAAAAGAAGAAGGAAAGAAGGAAGGAAGGAGGGAAGGAAAGAAAGAAAGAGAAAGAAAGAAAGAAGAAAGGAAGGAAGGAAAGAAAGAAAGAAAAGAAGAAGGAAGGAAAGAAAGAAGAAAGGAAGGAAGGAAAGAGAAAAAAAGAAGGAAGGAAAGAAAGAAAAGAAGAGGAAGGAAGGAAAGAAAGAAAGAAAGAAGGAAGGAAGGAAAGAAAGAGAGAAAGAAGGAAGGAAAGAAAGAAAGAAAGAAAAAGAAAGAAAGAAAGGAAAGAAAGAAAGAGAAAGAAAGAAGAGAGGAGCGTAACTGTGAATACAGGCATTTACATGGCAAAAGGGACTTTTCAGATTGATTAAGGACCTTGATATGGGTAGAGTACTCTGGATTATCCAAATGGACCCAATCTAATCATATGAGTTCTTATAAACGGAGAATCATTTCAAGGAGCGGTCAGAGGGAGATGTGACTAAGGAAGGCCAGTCAGAGAGATGCAGTAGCACTGGCTTTGTTGACGGAGGATGGGGACCATGAGCCAAGGCCTTCTAGGATCTGGAAAGGACAAAGAAACAAATTCTCTCGCAGAGCCTCCAGAAAGGGATGCAGCCTGCTGATGCCTTGTTTTAGCTCAGTGAGATCCACAAGAAGCTTCTAACCTAGAGGATTGTAAGATACATTTATGCTATTTTAAGCCACTAGGTTTGTGGTAATCTACTGCAACAGCAATTGAAAACGAAAAGAGTTAGGTTTTCAGTTACTTTTAACCAAAAGCATCCTGATTCCATCATAACTCCACTTATGACCATAGCGAACAGTCTTTTTCAAATGTATTATTATTATATTATTATTATTATTATTATTATTATTTTGGAGATAAGGTCTTGCTCTATTGCCCAGGCTGGAGTACATCTGAAGTGTGATCATAGCTCACTGCAGCCTCGAACTTCAAGGCTCAGACAATCCTCCTGCCTCAGCCTCCTGAGTAGCTGGGATTGCAGACACAAGCCACCAACACCTGGCTGTAGCTAATAGTTATTAAGCTGGTCTTCTCTTTCAGTATGTTGCTAAATGCATTATGCATTCTATCTAATTTAGTCACCACAATAATTCTATATTATTGAAACTATTAGTCCCATTCTAGATATAAGAAAAACTGAGTCTCAGAGAGGTGAAATCACATAACTTGTGAGTGAGGAGCCTGGATTTGAAGTTTGTTTGACCCCAAAGCCTGTCCACTTTTCTTTACACCCTGCTGCTAGCTCTCAGTTCACCCCTCTGTGGTGAAGGCTGGCTATTCTGTATCCCAGGAAAGGAAAGTGGTTCTAGCTGCCCAAAGGACAGTAGAGAAATGTCAGTGTTTCCAAATCTGCAAGCCAATTCTCACGTTAACTTTGAGGCTTGCCCTCACCCACACACTCCTCTTCTCTGTTCCACTCACAATGCTGTCATTTAAAAATCACCTTCCTTATGGAAGAAATGTCATTATATTCACAAAATCTAAAACACCCAAAGAGAAGATAAAGAATTCCACCCTTTCAGACGTGTGACCTACATCAGTGTTTCTTAAACTTTTGTCTGTGTGTGGGTGGGGGTGTGTGTGTGTGTGTGTGTGTGTGTGTGTGTGTTTTATTAGAGAAGGGTCTAGCTCTGTCACTTGGGCTGAAGTGCAGTGGCATGATCATAGCTCTCAGCGTCCTCAAACTCCTGTCCGCAAGTGATCCTCCCCGCTCAGTCTCCCAAAGTGCTGGGATTACAGGCATGAGCCACTGTGCCCGGCCATTTCTTATACTTTAACAAGCACACGAATCACCTGGCAGGGCTGAGCATCTAACCAGTTCCCAGCTGATGGTAGTGCTGTGTTTTCTCCATCCACACTTTGAGTAGGGAGAGTCTACACAACAGCAAATCAATGAGCATCTGGAAATTTGGAAGTTGCCAGGGGTTGGCTGGCTGTTGCGGGCTTCCATTGCTTGTGTGCGTGCCGTGGAAACATAAATCCCAGAAGAGAACTCTCATATATCTGAAAGCTCCCACTTAATTCCCAATTGTTGGTCATTCTCCACCCCTCTTCCTCTCACCCTTCCCCCACATGCAACGCATCAGCAAACCCATTGGCTCCATCTTCAAAATATATCTGGAATCTGACCACATCTCGCCCTTCTGCACCACACTCCTTATGATGAAGTCCAAGCCACCATCACCTGTCACCTGCAAGATTACGACTGCCCCTTCCTGGGCTCCCCACTTGCACCCTCGCCTTGCTATAGTCCATCTTCCATACAGCAGCCAGAGGGATTTTTAAAAAGGAACATGGGATCTCTTTCTTTTTTTCTTTTTTTTCTGAGACGGAGTCTCGCTCTGTCTCCCAGGCTGGAGTGCAGTGGCATGATCTGGGCCCACTGCAACCTCTGCCTCCCAGGTTCACACCATTCTCCTGCCTCAGCCTCCTGAGTAGCTGGGACTACAGGCACCTGCCACCACACTCGGCTGATTTCTCTTTTTTTTTTTTTTTTTTGTAATTTTAGTAGAGACAAGGTTTCACCGTGTTTGCCAGGATGGTCTCCATCTCCTGGCCTCGTGATCCGCCCACCTCGGCCTCCCACATGGGATCTCTTTCTTACCTTGCTCAAACACACCGGGAGAGCAAAACATACCCATGAGGGGACAGGCATTATATAGGACATTATATAGGACTCTGCCCTCACAGAATTGATGATGTTCTATGGAAGTATAGACATGAACCCCATAGCCTGAAAAGGACAATACTCTGGGGCTGGGCACGGTGGCTCACACCTGTAAACCCAGCACCTTGAGAGGCCGAGGCAGGTTGATCACTTGGGCCCAGGAGTTCAAGAATAGACTGGGCAACATGGCAAAACCCTGTCTCTACTAAAAATATAAAAATTAGCCAGATGTGGTGGTACATGCCTGTAGTCCCAGCTACTGAGAAGGCTGAGATGGGAGGATCGCTTGAGCCTGGGAGATCGAGGCTGTAGTGAGGTGTGATCACACCTCTGCACTCCAGCCTGAGTGACAGAGTGAGACCCTGTCTGGAAAGAAAAAGCAAAACAAACCAAACACAATAGTCTGAGCTCCTGATGACAGCTACAAGGGCCATAAAACAAGGGAAGGAGAGAGAACCAAGCCCAGCACTTAGTCCCTAGTCAATGAATATTTCTTGAATGAATGAACCCTTGGAGCATTTTAAGTAGAGGAGATGAATGATCTGATTTCCATTTAAAAATAATTATCAAAAAATGTTTTTTTTAAAAAAAGGTAATACATGTTTGTTATAAAAAAAAATCAAATAGCATATAGGGGGAATATGAAAATCATGCATTATGCAGCCCATAGAGAGCAGCCACTGCAGACACTCTGGTGAATGTCTTTGCCAGCCTGCCTCTCACTCACTCTCTCGCTATTCCTGTCTGTCCCTATCTCTCTTTATAAATATATAAAAGCATTTTACACAGTGGATTCAAGCCATTCATGCTGATTTGTAACCTGCTTTTTTCCTGCCCTTTGTAATTTTATGCTCATTGTAAACTTTCCACAGTGGGCATATATAACTTTTATAATCCGGAACATTAAAAAACAAAAAAGCAAAAGACCACAAAAAATAAAGTTAAAACCCGCAAATACAGGATGAGGGTTCCCTGGCTGAGCAGTAAGGCTGTGAAGAAAGGCTTTGGGGTTTAACTGACCACAAACTCAGCATGAGTTGACGGCATGGTGTGGTTTCTAATTTCGATCCAGTTCATGTTATCGGACAATTCCCCAGCTCCCGGTATGGGAAAAGTAAAGGCAATATAAAGAAGCTTCTCTGGGCTCAGCTTGAGACAACTCATTGTTTGCTCAATCCCCTGCCTTACAGCTTTTGAAACACCTACTATGTGTAAAATCAGGATAAGAACAGCTAATGCTTCATGAGCACTTACTCTGGCCAGGCAATATTCTAAGAGCTTTACATACATTAACTTGTTTAATCCTCCCAACAACTACCATTATTCTTCTCATTTTATAGATGAAGAAACCGAAGCCCAGAGAGGTTAAGTAACTTGCCTAAGGTCACACAGCTTACTAAAGCATCATGAGAAATACCAAGAAGAGCAAGCTATGGGTCTGCCCTCAAGGAACTGACAGTCAAAAGGACACATGTAAAAGACTCACATTAATTCATTCAGCAAACATTTAACTGTGCAAAGCTCCTATGAATACGTTCTCTCAACCCAGCCTCAGTGGATGTTCATTTATTCAGTCACCCAACACAGTTTTATTATGCACCAACTATGTGCCAGGCTTGGTGCTAGGCACTGGGGAAACGGTGCCAAACAAGACAAGTCCCCACAGCTCAGCTTATAATCAGGTAGGAGACAGAAGAATTAGTGAAGCAAATAAGCACATGATCTAATTAAATGTGGACCTCAGTCCTGTGAAGACAAATACAGCAGGCAAGGACTGGAACTGCCCCATGTAGAGGTCCAAGCAGGAGACCCAACGTAGGTCATTTAGAGAAGGCCATTGAGGAGGCATTTCAGCTTTGGGCCAAGGAAGATCGAGGAGGTGAATATGTCTTGATTGCAGTGAGACAGAACCATAGAAAATGCAGGTGGAGAGGCAGGTTGCAGTCAGTCACACACAAGAGGGTTAGCTGCCAGGCAAGACTCTATCACGTGTATGCTGGGAAGCATTCGAGAGTGTTAAGCAGAAGAGTAACAAGATCTGATGTCCACTTTTGAAAGATCACTGGACCAGAGGGCAGCAGGTAAGAGGGGAAGCAAGGAGACAGTATAAGGCCGGTTTCATAACAGGGGCACAAGCTGATAGGACGAGATTAGTGTGGCAAGAGGGTGCCTGGGGAGTCAGGATTCATGATTAAATGAGCACTGACCAGACTTGTGGATGGATTGGATGCAGGATGTGAGGGAAAGAGGAGGCAGGACAACTTCAGGGGCTTGGACCGGAGCAACCTGGATGCCATGTACCGAGAAGCAGAGGATGGAAAGCAAAGCAGTTTTCAATAATCCACCTGGTGTGAGATGCGGCGGGCCTTCTCCAAGCAGGGGGCTGGATGCACCAGTCTGGAGCTTAAGGGAAAGGTCTAGCCTGTAGATCGGCATTTGGGAGATGTCAGTGTCTGGGGGGACCCTATCTACAACTTCAGCCTGGATAAGCCCACCCACGGAGTAGGTGTAGACAGGGCCCCAGGGATGAGTGTAGACAGAGACCTGGGAGTAGGTGTAGACAGAGACCCAGAGAGAGTGTAGACAGGGCCCCGGAGATGAGTGTGGACAGAGACCAGGAGTGGGCGTGGACAGCCCTGGGAGTGGGTGTAGACAGCCCCGGGGTGCTCTGCCACTTATCAGTTTGGAAGAGGAGACAGATTCCAGAAAGGAGCCTGAGAAGCAATGGCCAGGGAAGAAGGAAGAAACCGAGAGCGCGTTGTCTTGGAAGCCAAGTGCTTAAGGCAGCGGGGAGAAATCAGCTCTGTCAAAAGCTGCCGATAGGGTGAGGAAGATGAGGCCCGGGGATCGCCCACTTTGGCAGCAAGAGGCCACTGCACAGGAGGCATCCCCGAGGCCTGGAGCTTCCAGCTCCCAGCTCCATCCAGACTCACCAGCAGCCCACAGACCTCTCCTCTGCTCATGTGGGCCCCAGGAAACGTTAGCCAGCACCTTGGTACAACCCTCCCCAGGCTGGCCTGGGCAAAGACGGTCTTGCCTTGATCGAGCTGACACGGGCACGCTGCAGCTTCCCGGAGGCCCTGCAATGTCTCCACTGTCCATGCTCACACTGCCCCAGTGCCTGCGGTGGCTGCATTGAATGGAAGTAATAACGCCCTCCTTCAGAGATCCCCACGAAGGCTAAGGAACTCGAAAGGAAGCCTCTTATCAACTGAGCGCACGGAGTGATGTAAGTTAATGACCATCATCTGAAATGAACTCCTCCCGCCCACTGCCTTCCCACTCCTCCCAGCCCCTCTCGGCTCCCCCTGCCCCGCCTAACTTGTCCCATCTCTTATTTTCAGGGGTCTCTTCTGGCTTGTCATCACAGTTCCTCCTGGTCTGCTTAGCCTTCTTTCTTCTGGTCTTACCATGCTGTCTCCCACCCTTTGTGGAGGAGAATGCGGGGAAAGAATAACAGAAATTACAGAGAGATGATGATGATGATGACGACGACAACGATGATGAAGAGTGTGAATACCCCTTACTGAGCATTTCTGCAGGCTGACCTAGTGCAACTTCTCATCTATTCTTGCCCGCAGCCTCAGAGGTAGGTGTTCAAAATGGTAGTGGCTGCCCCTGACATCAGCAGAATAATAATCATGCTTGCTATTTATTAAGCACTTACTCTGTGCCCAGTTTGGGATAAATACCTTCTGCTCACTCTCTCCTTTCAGCCTAATGTCAATGGTAGAGAACAAAATATTCTTTTTTTTTTTTTTTTTTGAGACAGGGTCTCCTTCTGTTGCCCAGGCTGGAGTGCAGTGGCACGATCGTGGCTCACTGCAACCTTGACCTCCCGGGTTCAGGTGATCCTCCTGCTTCAACCCTTCAAGTATCTGGGACTATGGTGCGTGCCACCACGCTTGGATAATTTTTGTAGAGATGGGGCTTCCCATGTTGCCCAGGCTGGTCTTGAACTCCTGGGCTCAAGCAATCCACCTGCCTCGGCCTTCCAAACTGTTGCAATTACAGGCGTGAGTCACTGTGCCCAGCCAAATATTCTTATTACATCCATTTCGCAGGTGAGAAAAGGTTAAGTTGCTGAGTAAAAGAATAAATGGTGTTCAAATGATTGAGTTCAAAACTGGGGTGGGGGATACAGAGGCAGAGAGACTCCAGAAATGCCCTACTGTGCCACCTTGAGTGCCCAGAGAAGTGCAGGTGGCAGTGGTTGTCAATGTGTGCATTGGGTGGGGCAGGGAAACACACAGCCCCATTCCCCTGCAAGTCCTGGCCCTGGAGAGGGATCAGTGGGTCCACGGTTTGTGGCACTTGGTGTGTGTGCTGCCAGGACAGTGGTGAGTGGGGCGAGCATGTGGGGTGCGGGTGACTGTGAGTATGTCCCAGCAGGACTCGTGGTAGCCTTTACATTTTTGTGGCATGAGGTGGAAATTGGAAATAATAAAGAAAGGAGGTGGGGGAGAGACAGAAATAAGAAAGAAAGAAAAAGCAAGGAAATCATAAAATGTTACCATCCTGCAGGCGCCAGCCTGGGCGATGAAACCACTAATGAGCCTGAGGTTCTGCAGAGCCCAGCATCTAATTCAAACCAGGCAGATAACAGCCGCGCGGTGCCCCTGCGCAAGTGTTAGCATGCACCCTCGAGGCCATGGCACAGGGAGGGAGTCCCAGAGCCCCGGAAAGTGGAACTCAGCTGCCATCCGCCCAGCCCCAGCAGCCCAGCCCCAGCACCTTGGCTTGGGAGAGGTCCTGCTGCCTCATCCGCAGAGCACTGCAGAAGGCCAGCTTGCCCATGCCTCCAGCAGGTCCACATTCCATCAGAATCACATCTGCAGCGTTTCGTGATTGGGGGTGTAGATCCTCCATTTAATTGAAATTTTTTACGCTTTGACCAGCATCTCCCCAATCCCCAACCCTGGTAACCACCATTCCTCTCTCTTCTGTGAGTTCTACTTTTTTAGATTCCACATGTAAGTGAGATCATACAATATTCACCTTTCTATGCCTGGCAAGTTTCACTTAGCAAAATGTCCTCTGGGTTCATCCATGTTGCCACAAATGACATTATTCTGTTCTTTTTTTAACCCTGGATAGTATTCCATCATGTGTATTTAGCATGTGCTCTTAATCCATTCATCTGTTTTTTTGGTTTGTTTTTTGTTTCTGTTTTTGTTTTTTCTTTTTTGAGAAGGAGTCTCGCTGTGTCATGCGATTTCAGCTCACTGCAACCTCCACCTCCCGGCTTCAAGCGATTCTCCTGCCTCAATTTCCCGAGTAGCTGGGACTACAGGCGCCCACCACCACACCCGGCTAATTTTTGCATTTTTGATAGATATGGGGTTCCACTGTATTGACCAAGCTGGTCTTGAACTCTTGACCTCAAGTGATCTGCCCACCTCAGCGCCCCCAAAATGCTGAAATTACAGGCATGAGCCACCACACCCAGCCCCATTCATCTGCTGATGAACCCTCAGGTTCATTCTGTGTCTTAGCTATTGTGAATACTGTTGCACTTAACATGGGACTGTGGATATCTCTCTGGCATACTGATTTCATTTGATTTCCTTTGGATATATACTGATTTCCTTTGGATATATACCCAGAAGTGGAATTGCTGGATCATATGGTAGGTCTATTTTTACTTTTTTGAAGAACCTCCATACTGTCTCCCATAATGGCTGTACTAATTTACATCCCCATCAACAGTGTACAAGGGTTCCTTTTTCTCCACATCCTGGCCAATATTTGTTATCTTTTGTCCGCATTCAATTGCATCTCAATTATACACAATCCTATTTGAATGAATAATTTATCAGTTGTCACATGTTTGTTTGTTTTTAATGCAGGGCTTTCATATCCACCACACTTGGAGGTGGGGCCAGCACACCCACTTCGCAATAAGAAGATGGAGACTGTCTGGCCGGGTGCAGTGGCTCATGTCTGTAATCCCAGCACTTTGGGAGGCCGAGGTGGGTGGATCTGAGGTCAGGAGTTCAAGGCCAGCCTGGCCAACATAGTGAAACCCCATCTCTACTAAAAAAAAAAAAAACACACACAAAAATTAGCTGGGCGTGGTGGCGGGCACCTGTAAACCCAGCTACTGGGGAAGCTGAGGCAGGAGAATCACTTGAACCTGGGAGGCGGAGGTTACAGAGAGCCAAAATCATGCCGTTGCACTCCAGCCTGGGTGACAAGAGCAAAATTCCATCTCAAAAAAAAAAAAAAGAAGGAAAAGATGGAGACTCTTCTTAAGGCATGATCAAATGGCAGCCAGCACTCAACCCCAAAGTCTATCCCCTGAGCAGACTGTATTCCCTCACTGAGCCACGTTTCTGAGCCGAGTGCCAAAGCCTTGGGTAGGAGTTGGCAGGGTCTTATCCTCCCTTACCAGCCTCCCCCACCCCATGGATCTTCTCTTCATTAGGAAGTTCCTGGGCTTGGACGAGCAGAAGCTTCTCCTCCGCATCCTCCACAGAGCTGCCCTTGGTGGGGTGGGTTGGGTATTGATTCTCCTTGTGTTTCTGCAGTGATTGCAGATGTTGGAGTAGGTGGGAAACATCACCTACTCCCCAGCTTCAGAGACCCCTGTGCGTCACCAGAATCAACCAGAAGCACTCCTCCCAGGCTTTGAGGCGGATGCCACCGTCCACCATGTCACGAAGGGAGCAAAGAAAAGCCCTAGACTTGGAATCGGCTCCTTGCCTGCTGGAGAGGTCATTGTCCCACCCTGAGAGCATTTTCCCATGCAGGAAATGGGGACATGCCTGTCTCACAGGAAAGCTGGGAGAATTCAATGAGAGTATGTGTCTTATTATAAACCTCAAGGAATAATGCGTTGAAAGTCACCGAGCTGACGCTAGAGTGACGCTTAACATAACTTTGTGGGGATGAAATCACAAGAATTTCTTCAGCACTGAAAGCAACATTCCTCACATTTCCTAAGCTGCCATGGATCTGATGCCCCATTTCCACAGCATTCTTTTGGTTGCAAATGATAGACACAGAGAATTGAAAGAAAGACAGACAGAGACAGACAGAGAGAAAAGAAAAAATGCTGCAGAGAAAATGACCAGGTTGGGGGAGGAAGGTAAGGGAACAGAGAATGGCCAACAGAATACCAGAGGCATTGAAAAAAATAATGCATAAAAGAGCTAAAGATCCCAGGAGAGAAAAGGAGGAGTGGGAGAGACAAGAGGGGCTGAGGGTGAAGGAGAAGAGGCAGAAGGCTTGGGAAGCCAGGGATGGAGGTGGGAGGGTTGCCAGCAGCAGAGGGGCAGGGGTCAGAATCTGACCAGGACAGGGGCCCAGGCACTTAAGCTGAGGCCTAGACAATGTGGCTCTGAGGCATCGTCCTCTGTGACAGGGAAAGAGTCAGAGAGGAGAGTGGCCATGGCGCCTGGGCTGCATGACCCCTTTGGCCATATGGCTCTGGGTTGGGATTGAGGAGAGAGCTTGGGTTTTCTAGCCCCCACCCCTGATCCAGAGAAGAGAGAAGACCATCTGTTCCATTTCTGATGCCAGCACCTCCTCTTTACCACCAAGGTCCAGGACAGAAAACCCAGCATCTGTTTAGCAGTCAGATATTGACCTTTGTCCATAGGTCAGTGATTTCTAGAAGGTCACAAGAAACTCAAAGTCCAGTTGTTCCAACCCTCCCTCTCTCACTGTCCATTATGAAGATGAGGGTTCAAGGCTCAGAGGGAGGGAGACTACCTCAGTTACCAGGTGAGATCGTGGCTGTCTGGAGCACAGCCCAAGCCTCCTGCCACCGGAGGAGAGGGCTGAGAGTAGAGTGGGTGGAGGGTGAGGGGAGGTCTCAAAGCTGGGAGACGGAGAGGAGCAGGGCTCTCCTCTCTGTACAAGGCATTGTTCATCTTCACAGAAGCATCCTCGGTACCTAGAAGAGGGCCTGGCATGCATGGGGTCGTTAGCAAATATTTGCTGAATTCGTTAAAGGAGGTTTTCCAGACTGAGCACAGGAAAGCCAGCTGGTGACCCCTCTGCCCCTGACCAGAGCATGTCACTGACTACCCTTGGGGCTTCGGGGAAAGCTCAGGCTGAGGTGACAGCAGAGCTGAGAGCAGGATTCGGGGCCTGGGTTAGGTTTGAGTTTTAGGACTGGGCTGTAGCTGCAGTGGGTTTGAGGTTAGGCCTGGGGTTGGCAGAAGTTGAGTTTAGCTTGGGATGGAGTTGATGTCTGGTTTGGACTGTGGATGGGGCTGGTGCAGCTGTGGGATGGTGTTCAGAGCTGGAGCTGCTGCCCAGGTCCAGGCGGGATAAGGGCTGAAAGGAGGGTTTGAGGTGGGTGCTGATGTGTATCCAGCCTGACTGGAAGCTGGTTTAGGAATGGCCTTGGGATTTGCTCTAGGGTTGGTTTGGAGGCTGTTGGAGGAATCGGGGCTGGGGTTCTGTTCCTTCCACTCCCCCAGCCCCGTTCCCTTTTGGACAGAAATCCTCCACCGAGCTTGCCCAGTGGGTCCTTCTCAGAGTCTTGACAGTAGCTCACAGGAGGGCAAGCAAAATGCCATCCTCTGACCTGGTGCTGCAGCCTGAGACACACAGACATGGTGGTTCTCAAGGGGCACTAGGCTGGCCCCCAGCCCCAGCTGGGATGGGGCATCTTTACAGCTCTGGCAGACTCATGAAAAGTAATGGGGCCTTGCCATTTACTGCCTTTTCACAAAGAAAATATATCAAGTGAGACATATTTTTCTTAGAGGCAACATAAATATTTATCAGTGTTGTGGCTTCCTGGGCCCCTGATTTATAGAGGACCTGGGCTATGGGGCAGGATTCCTCCCAGTGGCTGCTGAATCCCTGAACCCAAGTGTTAATGGGTAGAGTCAGGTTTCTACCCCTCAGGACTTGGCAGGAGGTGCTGATGTAGCCAAAAGCAGAGATGGGAACTTCTACCAACTGGGAAGAGGGGAAACCCACCATCAGGTCTTGGTTCCTACTTCTATATAAAAGTGTGGGGATTTGGAGCCAGGTGAACCTCAGTTTTAATCTCAGCTCTGGTACCTATAAATCAGTTACATCGCCTCCTTGATCCTCAGTTTCCACACCTCTAAAAGTGGGACAATTCCTCCTTAATAGAGCTGTTGAGAGGATTAGCTTATAGGTCTGGCTTAGAGGATTTATAGATTTGCTTAGAGGATTTGCTCAAGGTCTGGCTTATAGGAAACACACAGGAAAGGTTTGCTGGCTCTTCTTTCTCAGTAGAGGTTGAGAGATCGGGCTCTGGAAGTCAGACAGACCTGAGTTTACATCTTTGCTTTGTCACTCATAATCTGGGGGACCCTGAGCCTCAACTTTCTCATCTGTAAAATGGGCCAAATAAGAGTATCTCGTATCTCATAGGGATGCATCGGTCAGAGTGAATGGTTGCAAGCAACAGAACCTGACTCTGTCTCTGAAGAGTGCAAAAGGGAATTTAATGAAAGGATATCAGAAGCTCACAGAATCTATAGGAAACTGGAAGACCAGGCCTAGAAAGTAGATGGAATGCAAGGAGTGATGGAGGAATAGGTCAAATAATGATTCATCAATCAAGGCAGTAGACTCTAGAGCAAGCAGGAGCAGCCCAGGGTGCCGGCTGCCACAGCCACAGTCATGGGCAGGACTGCAGAGGCCGCTGAGCCTCTGCATGCTCAATGTTCAAGGCCCAGTTGAGGTTCTATGCTTATCTCCTGCCCATTTCTTTGGTCTCTAGGGTTGGGATACCATGACCTCCCACCAGTCTATGTTCACTGAGGATGCCCCAGGAAAGACTGGCGTGCTCATGTAGAAGGGGTTTGGCACTCTTAACAAGGTCCATGACAGAGGTCTTTGAGAATGAAATAAGACCACCCTCATTGATGCCCCTGTGCCTGGCACCAAGCATAACTCCTCAAGTGGCAGCCATTAGCTGTCATGACAGCCTCCTCCAGTGCGAGCTGTGCCTGCAGTGGCCCCTGGACTAAAGGTGGCAGATACAGACAGAGTTGGAGATTGGCTCAGGAAGTGCCATCTGCTCATCAGGCAGTCTGACATGAGGGAAAGAGCACCAGACCAAGAGTCTGGCCCTACTTCTTGTCCCATCTCCGCCACTAATTAGCAATGCCAGCCTGGCAGGCCCTCCCTCCTCTCTGAGATTCCAGTTTCTCTGCTGGGAAACAGCATCAGTGCTACCTTCCCTCACTCTGTCACCAGAAGGCTGGGAAGTGCATATTTAATAACACATAGGCCAGGTGCAGTGGCCCACACCTATAATCCTAGCACTTTGGGAGGCCGAGGCAGGGGGATCACTTGAGCCAGGAGTTTGAGACCTACCTGGGCAACATGGCGAAGCCTCATCTTCAAAAAATACAGAAAACTAGCTGGGCGTGGTGGTGCAGTCCTATAGTCCCAGCTACTCAGGAGGCTGAGGCGGGAGGATCACCTGAGCATAGCAGGTCAAGGCTGCAATGAGCCATGATTGTGCCACTGCACCCTAGCCTTGGTGACAGAGTGATGCCCAGTCTCAAATAATAATAATAATAACAACACATAGAAATATTATTTTTTATATTTTTAATGTTTTTAATAACTTTAAAATCTTTCCAAAATATTTTATATTCCATGAAGTTCACCCTTTTAAAGTACACAATCCCGTGATTTTTATTCACAACGTTGTGCAACCATCACTACTAATTCCAGAACATTTCATCATCTCCAAAAGAATCCTGTATCCTTTAGCAATCATCCTTCATTCTTTCCTCCCCTCAGCCCCTGGCAACCACTAATCTCCTTTCTGTCTCTATGGATTTGCCTGTTCTGACAAATGGAATCATGCAATGCGTGGTCTTTTGTGTCTGGTTTTTTTCACTTAGCATAGTGTTTGCAAGGTTCAGCCATATTGAGGCATGTGTCAGTGCCTCATTCCTTTTCACAGCTGTGTACTATTTTGTTGCATGGATATGCCACAGTTGGTTTACCCATTCATGTAGGATTCTTTTTAGTTGACACAGGGCCAGGGCCGGGGCTTCAGGTATTCTTACAGAGGGAGAGGCTAGAGCAGAACCAAGAGGAAGGGCTGCATCTAAACAGGGGATGTGTGTGCAGCCTGAATGAGTCTGTCTCTGGCTCTGCTTACTCTCAAAGTGCCTGAGGGCATTTCAGAGAGCTCCTGGATTCTGAGAATCGGAAATTATTGCTACCTAGACTCTGAGCTTTCCATCACCTCTGCCTCAAACCCAAGGTGACTATGGGCATGGGGCCTTCCTGGGGGTTGGAGTCAGTGGACAGAGTTGAGCTAGGCACATAGAAGTGATTAATAAATACATGGATGGATAAATGGATGGATTGAATAGATGGATGATTGCATGGAGGGATGCAAAGGTTCATGTGGAAAAATGGATGGACGGACGGACGGATGGATGGATGGATGGATGGATAGATGGATGAATGAATGGATGGGTGGATGAATGGATGGGCAGGTGGGTGGGTGGATGGATAGACAGAATGTATAAATGGAAGACTGGATGAATAAACTGGCATGCGGAGCTGGCACTACATTCTTGCCAAGGCCTACTTAGTTTGTTTGTTCTGAGACAGTGTCTTGCTCTGTCACCTAGGCTGGAGTGCAGTGGTGCAAACACGGCTCACTGCAGCCTCTAAGTCCTGGGTTCAAGCAATCCTCCTGCCTCAGCCTACCATGTAGCTGAGACCACAGACATGCACACCATGCACCACCATGCCTGGCTAATTTTTTTTTTTTTGGTAGAGATAGGGTCTCTCCATGTTGACTAGGCTGGTCTCAAACTCCTGGACTCAAGTGATCCTCCCATCTCGGCATCCCAAAGAGCTGGGATTACAGGCATTAGCCATCGCACCTGGCCTGCCAAAGCCCACTTTATGCATGGGAGAAAGATACATTTTTTTACCTAGAGAGAAATTCTAGCACAAGGCATCCTTGAGTCAAAAGACCTACCATTTAGGTACTAACTCTTAAACAGGTGTAGGGAGGATCAAATCTTAAATCTTTAGAGTTGCAAATCAAATGATCTAGCTGTGTTTGGCACACTGAAGGTGCTTACTACATAGTTGGAAGCGAACGGATGGACGAATGAATGGTTTGAACAAATGAACAAACCTACTTCCCACCCAACTGGTGAATTAGGAAAGTGACACCCATTTTAGAAATGAGGAGGGTGGCACCTAAAGTCACCCACCGATCAGGGTCAGGCTGTGGCGTGGAATCCAGACCAACTGGAAGTCCAGCATTCTTTTCCCCATACCAGGCAGTTTCCCGGTTCCTGATCTCAGTGGGGACATCTCATGTCAACCAGACAAGTCACCTCCAGGCCTTGGATTTTGTGTTCTTCTACCTAGGACAAGGAGGTCACTGAACTGACCACATGTCTATTTGATGATTGTTTGAGACTGGGGTGTGTGTATGTGTCTTGGAATGAGAGAGAAAAAGAGAGAGAGAGAAAAAAAGAGACACACAGGGAGAGAGAGAGAGGAGAGAGAGAGAGAGAGAGAGAGAGAGAGAATGCGTACATTCTCACGAATGGAAAGGCAAATACATCTTGTCAGCAGCTTTCACCTTCCCGTGGTGCAGCTGTAACATGTCAGGTGTATTGGGGCACCCGAGATAAGCTGGTTTTGACACGCTGCAGATGCCTTCCTACCTCCCAGGGAGGCTGTGACCACCCCATGTGACAGAGACAATGACATTCAACATCTGGGTAGCGGCTTATGTGAGGTCATGACTCAGTGCCCGGCACATGGCAAGTACCCAGTGAATGGTGGCTGCTTTCATTCATGAATAGCAATCTCCCCGGCCCAGACCTTCTTACCAGGCTCATACTTTCCAGCACACTGAACTGGGATCAGGAGGTCTAATTCTACTCCCAGCTCTGACATGCACTTTCTGGGGGACCCTGGATGTCTAACCTCCCTGGGCCTCCATCTCCTCATCTGTAGAATGGAGAAAAGCATACTCTCCTCACAGGGCTGCTGGGAAAACAACCAGAGAGACAGGCTATGGGGGCACTTTGCATGCTATAGACAAGGGGCAGTAAACTACCAGGGGCCAAATCCAGTGCACCACTTTGCAAATAAAGTTTTATTGGAATGCACCCACCCTCATCCATGTACGTATTGTCTGTGGTTGCTTTCAAATGACAGTAACAGAGCCAAATAGTTGCAACAGAGACTAAAGGTCTGCAGAGTCTAAAATATTTACTATCTAGTCCTTTAAAGAAGAATTTAGCTGCTCCTGCTATTGAGCGATTATTCCCAGGTGTTAGCAGCTTTCCTCCTTCCTCTTCCCTGGGAGATGCTCACTCTCAGGCCCTCCCAAAGGCTGGTGTAAAGCCTGGGTATCTCCTCTTTGACAAGGTTTCCTGGTGACTCTGATGAAGAAAGGCCCCTGGTCCAGACTGCAAAACACACCAGGGTAGTGGAATCAGACAGACCCGAGATCAAATCCCTGTTCACTGCTTCCCACCTGTGTGACTGCGGACAAGTTGCTTAACCTCTCTGAGCCTCAATGCACTTATCTACAAAATGGGGACAACAATGCCTATCCCTTAGAGTTCCTGGGAAAATTAAATGAGACAATGTCTATAAAGGGCTCAGTCAGGCCTGATGCAGGATGGGTGCCTGGTAATTGATGTTTTTTTTTTTTTTTTTCCTGCATCCCTAAACTAATTCAGTCCCTGGGTATGCTGCATCTTCCCAGTTCTTCCAGAACCCTCCTAGCTTCTCCCTTTCTGCCCCACTGTGGCCTCTCAGGTGGACTCTGCCCCCCGTCTTTGTTGAGGGTCCTTCTTCCCCAGCAGAGAGAGGTGCATTTGCTGAGAGGCAGCGCTGGGGAGCTGGTCTGATACAGCCTGGAGTTCTCGGCCCATTTCTGACACTGAAACACCGGCTCCGTGTTTACACAAGGACTCTCATAATATTTGCTTTCCGTGGCCATTATTTGTCCAGGGGCTGACGTCAGATGAAGACAAGCAACTCCCCACTAGCGCTTTCAAAGCACAAGGTCAGCACCTCCCTGTCCCCACTTCACTGTCCCATCCCCTGGCTCCTTGTCTGAGTTTTCTAAACTAACCACACTCCAGGCTTTGGGTGACTTAGCAAATGAGTTGGCGTGGGACCAGCAGAAAGGCAGATTCTGGTCCCAGCCTGTCGCTAACTAGCTGGGCGACCTTGGAGGGTCTGGTCCTCTCCCTGGGCCTCAGTTGCCTCCTCTGTGCCCTGGGAGGGTCGCTTCCAGCGCCACAATTCCATGACTCTGGAACTTCAAGAACCCCCCAGGCTGGGAGACTCCAGCACCCGCTGTCACTCTCCTTCCCACCCCTCCACCCTTCTCAAGCTGCCTGAGAGTGGGAGGAAAGCGAACAGAAATTGTGAAAACAAAGCCACACTTCGACTTAGCTACAACCCTGCCGACAGCACAATCTTTCATCAAGAGAGAAAATAAGAAGTGAAAAAAGCTATAAGCCTTCAACTGGGCATTTTAACATGGAGGTATGTCCTCCACCAGAGCAAATACCCTGCACCCTGACCAGCGTGTGGAGCCTGTGAATGGACATAAGTCCAGCTTCTTCCACCCATCTGCCACTCATATGAGAAGGTTGCCGGGCGCCATGGCTCACGCCTGTAATCCTAGCACTTTAGGGGGCCAAGGGGGCCAGATCACCTCAGAGAGGTCAGGAGTTCGAGACCAGCCTGGCCAACATGATGAAACCCCATCTCTACTAAAAATACAAAAATTAGCTGGGTGTGGTGGTGCGCGCCTGCAATCCCAGCTACTGGGAAGGCTGAGGCAGGAGAATCACTTGAACTCGGAAGGTAGAGGTTGCAGCGAGCCGAGCCGCTGCACTCTAGCCTGGGCGACAGAATGAGACTCCATCTCAAAAAAAAAAAAAAAAAAGGAAAGAGGTCAAGTTGCAGGTAAAGCCACCTATGTCACAGGGTCAGCTCTGCTTCCCAGGGAGGAAGAATCATACATAAGTCCAAGGGGAGAAAAAAAAAAATGACAAAACCAATCCTGGGAGTTACTGACTCCATTGAAATGTGTATCCATACCAAAGACATACGGGTCCACACCTCCCGAGGACTAAATAAAGGACACTCATCTGAAACTTCAGCCCAAGGGACTTCAGTAGGTCACATCAAACTCTTTCCTGACTTGGCATGGCCAGTGTGGGGCAGTCCAGTGGTTTAAGCAAGTCTTCGGAGCCGAACAGACCTGGGTCTGAATTCCAGTAAGGCCACCCAGTGGCTGGGTGACCCGCGGGAGCCATGGTGCCTCTCTGAGCCCGGGTTTTCCCAGCTGTGAAATGGAGATGATAATAATTCATACCTTGTGGTGCTGCTGTGAGAATGTAAGAAGCAGTTCAGCGCTTATGCCAGTTGGAAGGTCATATGGGGCCCTTGCCAAATGATCTTCTCCTTGGGTTACTGGATGATTCTTCAAGGGTGATAATCATCGAGACCTACTCTGGCAGGTCAGGCACAGTGGCTCATGCCCGTCATCCCAGCACTTTGGGAGGCTGAGGCAGGCAGATCATTTGGGGTCAGGAGTTCGAGACCAGCCTGGTCAACATGGTGAAACCCTGTCTGTACTAAAAATATAAAAATTAGCGGGGGGGGGGGGGTAGCTCACGCCTGTAATTCCAGCATTTTTTGAGGCCTAGGGAGGTAGATCATTTGAGTTTAGGAGTTTGAGACCAGCTTGGCCCAACATGGTGAAACTCCATCACTACTAAAAATACAAAAATTAGCTGGGCGTGGTGGTGTGCACCTGTAATCCCAGCTACTCGGCAAGGCTGAGGCAGGAGAATTGCCTGAACCCAGGAGGCGGAGGTTGCAGTGAGCTAAGATTGCACCACTGCACACTCCAGCCTGGGCAGCAAAGCAAGACTCTGTCAAAATCAATCAATCAATCAATCAATCAATCAATCAATCCCACTCTGGCATGGAGAACATCTGAGTTCTTTGAAGCACTCACAAGTGCATTCTCATTTGTAGCACTTCTCACAACAGTGACATAAGGTGGATATCACTCTCCACAGTCTATAGATGCAAAAACTGAGGATGGAAGAGACAAAGCCATTTGTCCAGAGCTCACCACAAGCTCTCGCCCTGAAGCCCAGGCCTTCGACTCCCAGTCATTGCTCTGGCACCTCTTTCCACAGGCTAAGATCCTACTGGCTCCATGGGGCCTCAGTGGGTCCAGCTGTGTCCAGAGGCCTCCCAGACACTAGCTCCAGGCCTCTCAATTTCTCTCCAGCCTCAAGAGGAGGTTCAGACATCGGGGGTGAGCTCAGCCAGAAGTGTGAGGAGACAGCGCCCTCCGGTGGCCTCTGCGCAGCAGCGAGGGAAGCCGAAGGAGGGGGTGGGGCATTTTGATGTCACAAGGGCTGCAGCCCAGAGGAGAGGGACAGAGATCAGGGGCACATTAGACTCCTGTCCTCACCGGTCCAGCCCCTTGATACCTCCAATACTCCTTCTGACCCAGGACTCTTAGAATCACATCATTCCAATCTGGAAAGAAACTGAAACGCCATCTAAATGAACGTTCTCTGCACTCAGATTATTGAATCCAGGGTGGAGACAGATCATCCAAGGTCACGTGAGGAATCAGGGTGGAATGCAGTCAGAGCTCAGGTCCCCTACCTGCCCCTTCAGGCCCAGCAGGAAGTTCGGGGAGGTTGGATTCACCAGCCCTGCACCTCCCCGCTCCCCTGCCTTTTTCTCCTCTGCCTTCAGGGCTGCCAGGCACACTAGGTAGAGTGAGAGGGGCTGAGGCAGAAGAGTGATGGTAATGGGCTCTCCAACTCTTGATGGCTGTGTGACCTTGTGCAGGTTACTTAACCTCTCTGTGCCCCAGTTTCCCCCTCTGTGAAATGATATTGAATCCTCAATGCCACAGGACTAAATAATGCATAAATTTAAAAAGGCCTGGTACATAGTAAGCAACCCCTAAATGTGGTAGCCCCTGCTACTGCTTTTATTACTATTCGTTTGGTGCCTCTAATTAATTGGTTCGCTTCTGAGGGACCACAAGCTCTCCCACGCACCTTTCTCCCCTCCCCTTCTCTCACTTCATTTCTTCTCACCAAACCCCAAAGTGGCAAATTAATCCCTAGTACCTGTATCTCTTGTCTGTCACATTCGAGGCTCTGCAAGATGGTGTGGCCTGGCCGGGGACTGGGGAGTCAGTGCCACACACATAGCCCCTCTGTGGGTCAGCCTGCCACTCTGGCCCAGGATAAGCTTAGCTAAGGCTGAGTCTCAGAGAATGGCTGAAACCCCAGAGGGTTTTTCTGGGGCCAAGAGCAGACCAGGTTGAAGGGCGTGGTCAGTACCTTCCTGGGATGATTCCAAGGGCCCAGCTCTAACAGCTGAACATCACCAGGCTCGAGTTTCAGGATGGGAACCTTGAAAACCCCTCTGCGATTTTCCTTTTCACACCAGTCTTGGGGCCAGGCAGATGTGGGTTCAAATCCTTGCTCTGCCACTCGTGAGTTCTGTGATCTTGGGAAGAGACTGAATGTCTCTGGACCTCAGTTTCCTCGTCTGTAAAGTGGGAGTGGTTAAAGGAGTGTATGGAACTGTTGGGTTTGGATTAAGGTGCCCAGCCCACTGCCTGGAATGCAGCACTCTGACTAGCTTATTGAACATCAAAATTAATTTACCACCTTTTCCCCCAGAATCCTGTTCTTCTTCTGGAATTCCCTGTCCTGGTGGGTGTCTATAATACTTACATCTAGGATGTCTATAATACTTACACATCCAAGGAGGGGTGGCCCATGTTCTCATACTTTCTATCAACTGTGTCATAGCTGTCTTGCATGGAGGTGAATCCATCACAGCTGCCTTGCATGGCCATTCCTCTCCATCTACTTTGGCCATGGCTCTTCTTCCAGGACAAGGTTATGGCAAATCCTTCATCACTGGTTTCCTCCTTCCAGCCTCCTTACTCCTGCTGGGGTGGTTACATCAGCCCCTCTCCACACCTCACTCTGAAACACATGTTCAGAGCACAAAGTCCAAACTGCTCAACAAAGCCAGGGCACCGAGGTCCCCCATGATCTGGGCCCCTCACTCCCACCTCCCCAGCATCATCTGCTCCCATCCTGCCTCCCACACAAACCAACCCTCCCTCCCAAACTCCCAGTGTTCCCTGAAGATGAGGCTCCCTGCTGCTCTGTGCCTCTAAGCCTCTGCCCTCTGGCCCAACCACCCAGAATGCCCCTCTCTGACACCTCCTCTGCAAGCCCTCTGTGACTGCCCCCACCTCCCCAGTTCTTCTCACGTGGAGCCAAGCACTCTCTCCTTCAGGCCCCATCGACCTCTCTCAGACCCCCACGATGGCCCTTCCTACCTGTCTGCGGCAGGTTTACCTGACTAGGCAATCCAGGAGGGAGGCGAGAGCACTGGTTGAGAGCAATGCCTGTGGGGTCCTGTCTCCTGGGATTTACTGAGAGAACGTGTGGAGTCCTAGCACTGTGTCTGCTGCATATAGATGCTCAGTAAATGAAAGTGATTCTTTTTATTGCTATCTCCCCATGAGACTGCAAATTCCTAGAGCAAGACTCATGTCTTAATTATCTCTGCATCCCCAGCAACTAGCCCTGTGATCTGGCCCACAGTAGAAGTTTAACAGATGTTTTCACATGGATGAATGGATGGATGGATATATGGACGGATGGATGGATAAATAGATGGATGGTGTGGCTGAAAGAGGAGGAAGAAATATGTAAGAGCTGCATTCAGCTGGTAACTAGGCAGTGACAGAAACGTGCACGGCACTTTACAAAGCAACGTCAGCCAAGCCCAACCACGGAGACTGATTCTATTTTTATCGCTGTTTCATGGAGGGGAGGAACTGGCTCAGGGAGGTGAAGACACCTGCCAGAGTTCCATAGTGATGACATTGGTGACAGCCGATATTCAAAGTCACTTCTGTCTGGTTACAAACCCCATGCAATTTCCATTTATCCACGCTGCTTCCTAAAAGGAAGCAGGTGGAATAGCAGCCGCATCTGAAGGAAATATGAACTAGAATTTATGTCGAGATTGCTAAAGTTCCAGCCTGGCCAACATGATGAAATCCTGTCTCTATTAGAAATACAAAAATTAGCTGGGAATGATGGCGCTGCCTGTAATCTCAGGTACTCGAGAAGCTGAGGCAGGAAAATCGCTTGCACCAGGGAAGCAGAGGTTGCAGTGAGCCGAGATCTCACTATTGCACTCCAGCCTGAGGGACAGAGTGAGACTTTGTCTCAAAAAAAAAAAAAAAGTTGCTAAAGTTACCAGCAGGTGCTTCACACTAAAGAGATGAGGAAACTGAGGCCCGAGGAATTTGGGGAAGGGCGGGTAGATCCAGAGCCCTTTACTGCTGCCTGAGCCATTCTGGTTCCCAAATGCTGGAAGTATCTACAGCACAGAAGGGCTGGCCTGGAGGTAGGGTTCTGGGTCTAAAAGTTAGAGGCAAACAGTGGAGGGAGGAAGGTATTGGTGTCTCTGGGTCATTGGTCAGAGCTGGGGTCTTAGGTGCCCAGGAAGTATCACTGTTATGACTGTTATGAATGATAAACTGCATTATTAGAGATGCTATGTAACCATAAACTATAACATTACTTATGTTGTTAGGGCACTTCAGGGTGTCCAGAGCACTTTTGCATGTACCACCAATTTTCCCCCACAATTCCTTCAAAACGTGCAAAAAGCGGGGGATTATCACAATCTTACAAAGCAAGTGGCTGCAGAGGAGTCACGTGGATTCCCCCAAGGGCATAAACTTGGCAAATAGTTTCCCTAGTCTCAACATAAACGTTTCTGATTCCTGGTTCGGTGCTGTTTCTCACATACCTGCAGCCTTCCCGAGCCCCTGGTGTGTTATGGTTGCTGTTTAGTAAGCCGATGTGAGCATCGATGGAAAGCAAGAGAAAACAGAGATGGGTGGGAAAGAGGAAGCTGAACAACGGCTGGGAAATGGGGAAGGAAGCTCTGGGGAGCCCAGCAAGGGGACTGGCAATCCAGGCTTCTTTGGGCCCCTCCTCAGGTCCCAGTCTTTGCTGGAGCCACACATACAGCTGGCAGCCTGATGCTGGCACGAGATGGCGCCCTTGGATGGGGAAAGGACTGGAGTGAGCCTGGACAGGCTGGTGATTAGCTGTGAGCACTGCTGACTGGGCTGTCTGCAGTTTCCACACTACCCCTGGGCAGTGGGAACGTCAGCTTCTGCTTCAAAAAGGCCCTTTCAAGACTCCTCTACTGAAATCCTAGACCTGTTCACTCAAATGCACAGTTGCAGGATGAATCAGGGGTGTTCACAGTTATCCCCAGCCAGGTGAGTCCAAACAGGTGGATACAGAATTTTTTTTTAGACGGTGTATAGCTCTGTCACCAGGCTGGAGTGCAGTGACGAGATCTTGGCTCATTGCAACCTCCGCTTCCCAGGTTCAAGCACCTGCCTCAGCCTCCCAAGTAGCTGGGACTACAAGCGTGCGCCACCGCACCCAGCTAATTTTTGTATTTTTAGACAGAGTTTCACCATGTTGGCCAGAACGGTCTCGATCTCTTGACCTTGGGATCCACCCACCTCAGCCTCCCAAGTACTGGGAGCCACTGCACCCGGATTGAATGCAGATTTTACCCACAGTCCAGGCCTCCCAACTGAGTCCCATGAAATCAAAGTGTTGGGTTTCAGCAGAGAACTTCCTAAAGTGTATTGATCCCTTCCAATGGGACAGGCATCACACTAAGTGCTTTCTCTGCCTGTAAGGCTGTCAGATAAAATATAGGATGCCCAGTTACATTGGAACTACAGACCAACACGGAATAATTTACTAGCATGAGTGTGTCTCAAATATTGCATAGGACATACTTACACTAAAAAGTTATTCCTTGATCTGGAATTCAAGGTTAACTGAACACCCTGTATTTCTATTTGCTAAATCTGGCAACTCTATCTGTATTATTTCATCTTCACAGTCATAGAGGGAGAAGATCCCATCTCCACTTTACAGGCATTGTAACTGAAGTTCCAAGAGGTAAAGGAATTGGCTTGTGTTTCACACGTGGGTGAGTGGTGGGGCTGCGATGCCAATCCAGGCCTGCCCATTTCCCCAGTCTGCACCCTCACTGATTTCCTCTCTAACCAACACAAGGGGCAGAGGAAAAAAAATGCTGAATGCCTCTGGCCTTTCAGGGAGATGGTCAGCTAAAAATGGGCTCTGAGGGCATCAGATGTAAATATCTTCAATGTGAGAATAATAAAGGTTCTATTGTAAAACAGGAATGAGTCTTATACATCATCCAACCAAGAGACTTTGGGGTTAACAGGTGGGCTCTGGAAACAGGTTGTTGAGTAAAAGCCTCAACTCCATCCATTACTAGCTGTGTGACTTTGGGCAAGTTAATCGACCTTTCTGTGCCTCAGTTGCCCTATTAAGAATATGGGGATAATAACAACACCCGTGTCATAAGGTTGTTGTAAGGATTAAATGAAGTATACATGGAAAATATTTAGAATGGTGCCTGGCACTTGTAAGCATCCCAAATTATGTATTCTAGCTCATGTCTGTAGACCAACTGCTTCGCTCCATGAAGGAGAATGCTGACGCCCAGAAGCCTCATTCAGGGCCACACAGCAATCGGGTGGCTGAGCAGAGTCTCAGTGCCAGGTCTCCAGGCTGATGTCTGTGATGCCATCTTAAAAGAAGAGAGAGAAATCGGCATCAGATGGCAGCAGGCACCCGGTTCCTGGTGTTCCTATCCTGATTTGTCTCACGCCTTTCAGTACAAAGGAATCCTACCACTTCTAAGGTCACTAGCAGAATTTAAATCCTCCAGTTCTTTTGCATCAGTACAACGTTGTACATTTATTTCACTCCCTCCACAAACCATTATGGGGGCTAGCCACATGCCAAGCACTGTGTTAGGCATACAGTATATAAAGAAGCTTGGCACACGGCCCCTGTCTCCGCCCTGTTGAGAGAGGGAGAAAAGCAAGTAGATACCAAAAGATAGGCTGGGTGAGGTGGCTCACACCTGTAATCCCAGCACTTTGGGAGGCCCAGGTAGGAGAATCACTTGAGGTCAGGAGTTCAAGACCAACCTGGCCAACATGATGAAACCCCATCTAGACTAAAAATACAAAAAAAAAAAAAAAAAAAATTAACTGGGAGTGATGGCACACGCCTGTAATCCCAGCTACTTGGGAGGTTGAGGCTAGAGAACCGCTTGAACCTAGGAGGCGGAGCTTGCAGTGAACTGAGATTGCACCACTGCACTCCAGCCTCGGCGACTGAGCAAGACTCTGTCTCAAAAAAAAAAAAAAAAAAAAAAAAGATGGCTGGGCAGAGTGACTCACACCTGTAATCCCAGCATTTTGGGAGACGGAGGCAGGTGGATCACTTGAGGTCAGGAATTCAAAACCAGCCTGACCAACATGGTGAAACCCCATCTCTACTAAACACACACACACACACACACACACACATACACACGCACAAAATTAGCTGGGCATAGTGGTGCACACCTGTAATCCCAGCTACTCATGAAGCTGAGACAGAAGAATTACTTGAACCTAGGAGACGGAGGTTGCAGTGAGCCGAGATTGCACCATTGCACTCCAGCCTGAGCAACAAGAGCAAAACTCCATCTCAAAAAAATTTAAAAAGATACCAAAAGATGGTATGCACCATCTTTTAGCACCAGGAGTAGGGAGCCCAGGGCCTGTGGGAGCCAGAAGACGGAGAGCTGGCAGAAGTAGGAATGATGGAGAGACACTGCTGGGGGAAGTGATCTCATTGATCTGAGCCCATCAGGACAAAGAGGGTCGGCCAGGGAAGAAAGGGGCAGGAAAGGCCTTCCAGGCTGAAAGAACAGCATGTGCTGAAGCCTAGAGGCCAGACAAGAAAGGACAGAGCATCCTCTGCTGGGCCCATGACAAGGAGACCAGGGTTCTATCCTAGTGAACCAAATGCTCCCCAAGATGCCCTTGACCTGTGCAGGGAAGCAAGCCCCCTCCAGTGTGATGGCTGCCTCCATGGTTAAGACGCAGTTGAGAGAAAGAAGCTCTTTTGTCATAAAGAAACCACTGCTCACCAAAACTGCCAAGCAGGACTCAAATCAATGGCACACAAAGAAAGATTCTGTCTTAGAGACTGACTTGGGTTTGGGCTCTATGCTGTTGTGGATATGAATTCATTCACCGTTGGAGAACTGAACCTGGAATGGGACTTGGAAGCATCACTCTGCACCCTGAAAGTCACTAGAATACAAGCTGGTGTGCTGGCTGAAGGTAGATCTTTGGCAAATCTCCACCTGTTTCATCTTGGTATTCTTGATGTGAAGAATTCTAATTGCTACCAGGCCAGAGAGGAAGGCAGCTGTGCCCTTTGAAATCTGTGGGGCTATGGCCCCTGGGTTGGAGAGTTTTGTCCAAACAGCTTTGTGCTTGCTTGGATTTTCCTCTGAAGGTTATTACCACCAAGGTCACTGGCAGTACTGCATCTCTGGGAGGCCAGGGGCATTTGCTGGTTATTGGATGATATTTCTTCCAGGGTCCTAAGGGAGCCTCAATTGTGCAAATGCCAGAAAGTCTGAAATGCCTGCTTGCTGAAACCATTGATATAATCTATGCCCAGTAGCCCCTCCCACCCCTGCCTCAGCAGGTGCTTCCCCCTTCTTCGATGGGGAGCCATTTCCCCCACTCTTTGCTTTCTAGGAAAAGATGGAGGTGAATTGAAAGGGGTCATGGGCCCTTAGTCCATGTCTTCTGGAGTCCCCAGGTATATTAGTCTGTTCTCATGCTGCCAATAAAGACATACCCAAGACTGGGTAATTTATAAAGGAAAGAGATTTAATGCACTCACAGTTCCACATGGCTGGGGAGGCCTCACAATCATGGAGGAAGGCAAAGGAGAAGCCAAGTTACATCTTACATGGCAGCAGGCAAGAGTGCATGTGCAGGGGAACTGCCCTTTATAAAACCATCAGATCTTGTGAGACTTACTCACCATCACTAGAACAGTATGGGGGAAACTGCCCCCATGATTCAATTATCTCCACCTTGACCCGCCCTTGACACGATGGGATTATCGCAATTCAGAGTGAGATTTGGGTGGGGACACAGAACCAAATCGTATCACCAGGCAATCCCAACATCATTCTCATGGGCTTCAGGTTTCATCTCTGGCTACAAGCAGATCACAGCCACAGACTGTCAATGGGACCCCAAGAGCCCAGCTGTCCAAGTCAAAACTATGGAGACCATCTTGGACTCCTGCCCCACCCCGGTCACCAAGTCCTGGATCTATTGCCCTCCCAAGCCTCTGTTGGCCACTTATTGACCATGAGTAAGTTTCTTAACCTCTCCAACCTTCCATTTCCTTGTCTCTAAAATGAGTAAAATGAGCAAAAAGTATTAAAGTGTCTCCAGAATGCTTTCTCATGAAGGAATCATTCTGACTATGTCATGGAAAAGGTGACAGTATATAAACACATTTGGTATCACACACAAATATGTTTTAAATCCCTCATGGGAGGGCACGGTGGCTCATACCTGTAATCCCAGCACTTTAGGAGGCCAAGGTGGGTGGATCACCTGAGATCAGGAGTTTGAGACCAGCCTGGCCAACATTGTGAAACCCTGTCTCTTCTAAAAATTACAAAAATTAGCCAGCCATGGCAGCAGGCACCTGTAATCCCAGCTACTCGGGAGGCTGAAGCACAAGAATCACTTGAACCTGGGAGGTGGTGGTTGCAGTGAGCAGAGATCGCAACACTACACTCCAGCTTGGGCAATGGAGTGAGACTCCGTCTCAAAAAAAAAAAAAAAAAAAAAAAGAAAAAGAAATAAAAGCCCTCATGACTGTGCACACCTGCATTTCTTCTGGATAAAAGCCTTGAGTGAGAAAATCGTCACTAAACAAATCTGTGAAGTTGAAGGCAAAGGTGTTTTTGAGGTGCAGAGCATCAAATGCGCCTGGGGAGCAAGTGGAGTGGGGTGAAGGGTCTCTGCAGGGGGCCTGCACCTGTTCACATGGCAGTGCCCTATATTCCTCTCTAGAAGCCTCTATCCAGTTTTGACAAGTCACGGGCTGAATTCTAAGAGATAATCCTGTTGTTTTATTTATTGCCAATAAACTGCATGCTTATAGGAAAGCATTTTGAGACACTCTAATAGCAACTTTATAGGATTGCTGTGAGGTTTGAAAAAGATAATGAATGGAATGAGATTGCCTCTGTGCTTGTTTGGCACAGAGAAAACTTATTAATAAGTATGTGCTGATTTTAGAAACGTGAGGTCACCCTCGTTGTTGACAGCAAAAGCTAAAATTATGAAGCACGGCTTGTCTCATTTGTCCCAGAATCCCCCAGCACCTAGTACAATGTTGGCACATACCAGAAATTCAATAAATATTAGATGACTAAATATATAAATAGGGTGGGAAATTAACACTGAAAGGGGAAAATGTCTTTTGGGTTAATTCTTAGAATGATGCTAACCTGAATAGGTGTATAATGAAGAGGTTTTCACAAAACTCTTCAAACAATGCATGATTTGTGCAGTCAATAGATATTTAGTGGGCTGGGTGCAGTGGCTCATGCCTGTAATCCCAGCACTTTGGGAGGCCAAGGTGGGAGGATCATCTGAGGTCGGGAGATCTGGACCAGCCTGGCCAATATGATGAAACCCGTCTCTACTAAAAATACAAAAATTAGCTGGGCCTGGTGGTGCAAGCCTGTAATCCCAGATACTCGGGAGGCTGAGGCAGAAGAATCACTTGACCTCAGGAGGCAGAGGTTGCAGTGAACCGAGATCGCGAGATCGCGCCACTTCACTCCAGCCTGGGCAACAGGGGGGGATTTTGTTTCAAACAAACAAACAAACAAACGAAAAGATATTTAGTGAGCACGTTCTCAGTTCCAGGCACTGTTCCCAACATGGGGATAGAACGGTCAACAAAGTAGACAAGGTCTGGTCTCATGCAGCTCGCCCAGCGGTGTAGGGAGACAGATAATAAACGAATAAACATATAATATCATATAAGAAGTGCCATGAAGAAAGATAAAGCAAGGTAAAGGGGCAAAGGGGGCATGGATATGCTATTATAAATAGTGAAAAGCCTCTCTAAAAGATGACATTTGAGCGGAGACATGAAGGAAGCCATGTGGATATCTGAGGGAAGAGATTTCCACACTTGGAAACAGTTGAAAAGAGAACCAATGCATTTCATCCAGTACGAGGCCTCATTTTCAATCGACTGAAACAAAATATTCTTTGTAGCATAGCACCTGAAAGTTGAACAGAAATATACTCAACATGAAAGGCAAACCTTTAGTTAATCTGTTTTCGTTGTTATTGAAATCTTAAGTACCTCCTTTATCGCAGATGGCTCAAAACCTGCAGGGAAGGAGATGCTTTAGAAACATAATTCCAAATGAAAAAAAACGACAACCACCACCACCCAGGGATGATAATGGCCTCACAAGAAATAACTTGAAATTGTATGTGCGATGCTTGATGAGATTAAGCCATTGGAGGCAAATGATGGAAGCCCCGAAGAGGAAAATATTCTTATAAATCATTACACAACTCCTGTGCTGTAGCACGTAAGACTCAGCGATACTCAGTTTGGGGAGTAGTCATTCATTCACTCTTGAAATATTATCAAGCACCCCATTATTTGTAAAGCTGGGTGCTTTGTGACTTGAATGAGATGAATTCAGTCTGAGGTGAATTAAACTCAGATCTACCCTTAAGGAGCTTCAATCTGGCCACAGGTTTATTACTTACTTTTTTCATTTCATTTCATTTCAGTTCATTTTTTGACATGGACTCTCGTTCTGTCACTCAAGCTGGAATGCAGTGGCGTGATCTTGGCTCACTGCAACCTCTGCCTCCCAGGTTCAAGCAATTCTTCTGCCTCAGCCTCCCAAGTAGCTGGGACTACAGGCGTGTGCCACCATGCCTGGCTAATTTCTGTATTTTTAGTAGAGATGGGTTTCATCATACTGGCCAGGAGGCTTTCGAACTCCTGAGCTCGTGATCGCCCAGCCTCGGCCTCCCAAAGTGCTGGGATTACAAGTGTGAGCCACTGCGCCTGGCCTATTTTATTTTTAAATTTAATCTTTTTTCTTTTTATCTTCTATATCCAGTCCCATTCTCCTTGCCTCATAGACACTGTCCCAAGGTTCTCTGTCCATTTTATTTACATTTATAAATGTATTTGCATTTTAAATGCATACATGTGCATTTATATAAACAACGTATGGCATTGTTATATGTGTATGTTTAATGTATATAGTGATACATGGCTAATGGCTCATTCTGCTTCTTTGACATCTATTGATCTTGATTAATATAGATGTAGAATTTTTTTACTGTTGTATTATATTCCATCATTTATACATATTATATTTAATAATTATTTATTGAAGAACATCTAAATTACTTCCAATTGTGTCATTATTTACTGTACCATGCTACAGTAAACATCCCTGAATATATCTCTTTGTGTACTTAAGCAAGAATTTCTCTGGGGTTTATATACAGGACAGGATTTACATTATAAAGTGATGTGCACTTTGTCCGTATCACTAAATACCTCCAAGTTGCTCTCCAAAGTGGCTGCATCAATTTTTACTCCCAAGAAGGGAGGGAGGGAGGGTCACAAAGGTTGAAAAATGACCTATAGGATACTGTGTTCACAATCTGGGTGATGGGTTCACTAGAAGCCCAAACCCCAGCATTACCCAATATACCCATATAACTAACCTGCACATGTACCCACTGAATCTATAGTTTTTAAAAAGTGAAAAAAATTTTTTTGCTCACCTCCGCAGTGCGTAAGGGTTGCATTTTCCCCAGATCCCCACATCTGTGGCTGTTTGATATTATCCTACATTTTATCATTGGATGTAAAGTAGCATCCATTTCTCACTTTATTTTGCATTTCTCTGATTATTAATAAGATGAAACATCTCTTCTGTTTATTAGCCATTCTGGTCTCCTCGTCTATGAATTGCTTGCTCATATCCTTTCCACATTTTTACATAGAGTTATCTCCCTCGATTTTTGGTTGTTTCTGATTTGCTGTTCATTTCAGATATTACTGTCAGTCATGTATATTGAAAATACATGCTCTCAGTCGAATTGGCATGGACTCCGTCTATGGCATTTCTTTGTTGTGTAGCTACTAGCGAGTTCCAACAACTTCCCTCCCTTTATTTCCTAGTTAAAACAAATACAAACTCTGATTTGTAACTGGATGCAAGGCTTCCTGGCATAAAGACTACATTTCCCAGCACACCTTGCAGATGTTGCCATGTGACTAGGTTCTGGCCAATAGGATATAAGAGAAGATACGTGGGAAATTTGTAGGCAATATTCTTGAAAAGAAAGAGCTCCCTTCTTTCTTCTTTCCAGTTTCCTCCTTCTTGTAGGTTGGAATATTGGATTGAGAGGTCAGAGCCATGTGCTGAGGTTGGGGAAACATCCCGGACGCCAGCCCTGGACTGCTGGTAAGCCTAAATCTAACTGATACAGGCAAAAGTCTTTCATTTTGAAATAGTCAAATCCAGCTATTTTCTTCTTTAAGGAATTCTTACTGATCGCAAAGTCACAAAGGTATTTGCCTACATTTGTTTCTTCTAATAGTTTTATAACTTTGCTTTTTCACATTAGGTCCTTAATCCAGCTGGAAGTAGGTTGACTTTCTTCCCCACCTTATCATCCAATTCTCCCATCAGCATTATTCAGTAATTCATTTTTCCTCCCTGAATTGTGATGCCACTCTTTATTATATCCCGGGTTCCCAGTACCACATTAAACAGTAGTGGTATTGGAAAGTATACTGGGCTGGTTTCCATATTCATGGGAAATCTTTATTTTTTTCCCATTAAATATGATGTTTGCTGGCCAGACGCGGTTGCTCACGTCTATAATCCCAGCACTTTGGGAGGCCCAGGTGGGTAGATCTCCTGAGATTGGGAGTTCGAGACCAGTCTGACCAACATGGTGAAACCCCATCCCTATTAAAAATGCAAAAAATTAGCCAGGTGTGATGGTTCATGCCTGTAATCCCAGCTACTCAGAAAGTTGAGGCAGCAGAATCGCTTGAACCCTGGGAGGTGGAGGTTGCGGTGAGCTGAGATTGTGCCATTGCGCTCCAGCCTGGGCAACAAGAGTGAAACTCCGTCTCAAAAAAAAAAAGTATGATGTCTGCTGTAAGTTTTTGATAAAGTACTTTTATGTAAGTATCTTTTGTTTAAGAAAGCTACTATAATCACTAATAAGTGTTTTCTTGTATCTATTAAAATATTGTAATTTTTTTTTAACCTGAAACACCTCAATAGATTTATCTGACTCTAAATCATCTGTACATTCCTAAAATAAATGCTACTTTGGTTTTTTGAGTTGGGAATTTTGCATCTGTAATTATAAGTAAAACTGGCCTATAATAATTTTGTCTCATACTGTCCATATCTGGTTACAATGTCAAGGTTTAGGCCAGGTGTGGTAGCTCACACCTGTAATACCAGCACTTTGGGAGGCTGAGGGGGCAGGTCACTTGGGTTCAGGAGTTGGAGACCAGCTAAGGCAACATAGCAAGACCCTGTCTTTACAAAAAAATTTTAAAACTTAGCTGGGTGTGGTGGCACACACCTGTAGTTACAGCTACACAAGAGGCTGAGGTAGGAGGATTGCTTGAGCCTGGGAGGCCAAGGCTGCAGCAATCACAGCTCATTGCAGCCTCAACCTCCCTGGCTTAGTCAATCCTCACACCTCGGCCTCCCATGTGGCTGGAGCTACAGGTGCATGCCACCACACCCGACTAATTTTTTTTGTATTTTTTGTATAAACGGTGTCTCACTATGTTACCCAGGCTGGTCTTGAACTCTTAGGCTGAAGCAATTCTCCCATCCCAGCCTCCGTGGGTGGCTCACCTGGGCTATGAGCTACCACGCCCAGCCAGTTTTTCTTATTATATATTGTCCTTACCCCATGGGTTATTTAGAGATATAGTTTTTAGTTTTCAGATATATGAGCTTTTTTGTTATTAGTTCCCACTTTTATTGCATTTGATTTAGATAACTAGCCAATATGTTGCCAATTCTTTGTAATTTATTAATAATTCTTTTGTAGCTTAGCATATAATTCATTTGTACATGTTACATATGATTTTGAGAATAATTTGTATTCCGGGTTTGTGGATGAAGTTATATAAATATTAGCTTAAGCTCATTAATTGTTCAAATGTTCTATATCCTTGCTTTTGTTCTCTCTTCTTTATCAGTTTCTGAGAGGGTTATGTTTATATCTCCAACTGCCCTTGTAAATTCACCTGCTTTGCCTTGTAAAGACTTACAGTAAAGTCTTTCAGTAGATTGTAAAGTCTATCAGTAGATTAACATATGTATTTCTAAGTTATTAGAAGCATTTACATATAGTATACATATAGAATATATACTATATATTGACTATGTACAGTATATAGTATATATATTGTATATATACTATATATTGTATATATAGTGTGTGTATATATAATAATTGTTATATGTCCTCAGTGTAAATATCTTTTACCGGGTGTGGTGGCCCATATCTGTAATCCCCGCACTTTGGGAGGCCAAGGCGGGTGGATCACCTAAGGTCAGGAGTTCGAAACCAGCCTCACCAATATGGTGAAACCCCTCTACTAAAAGTACAAACACTAGCTGGGCATGGTGGCAGGCACCTGTAAGCCCAGCTACTCGGGAGGCTGAGTAAGGAGAATCGCTTCAACCTGGGAGGCAGAGGTTGCAGTGAGCCGAGATCGTGCCACTACATTCCAGCCTGGGCAACAAGAGCAAAACTCCATCTCAAAAAAAAAACACAGATATTTTACTGATAAATGTGGCCCTTTTTCTTTGTATGAATGCTTTGTTGTCTTAGGTTTTTTAAAATTTATATTTGATGGTGTATATTTTTATCTTCTTATTTTTAATTTTTGGGTAAGTATTATATTTACATGATTCAAACTCAAAATAATATGAAATGGTATACAATGAAAAGTTTTGCTCCCACCTGGTTGCCATCTGCTCTGTGCCAGTTTTCAATTTCTTGCTTTTCAGCTCAAAAAAAAAAAAATATTAACAGACATTTACGATTGCATAGTTCTGGAGTAAATTCACTCTTCTTTATGCTGCTTTTTGACTCTGGGGCTAGACTCTAAACACTTCTCCCATTTTGCAGATGGCAAAATGCTAGACTTTATGTAGAGGGTACTGAGGGAAACTGCAAGAGGAAGGGCTTCTCTTCAAGGTTCTGGGTGCTTTTCTTCTGGCTTGTATAGTGCAGCTACCAATGGATGGCTTCTCTGCAAAACGAGTGTAGGAAATATAGTGATATACACCCTCCAGCATCCTGTGGGCTATAGCCACACACTCCCCAATGAGGTCTGCATCTCAACCTTGGGGTGGGTTGGGGAAGGGACTCTCCTAACCTTGTCCCTTCCTCGGGTACACTCAGCCTTAGAGACAGCAGCTACTCCCAACATCTGCTCTGTCTGCGTTCTCTAGAGCTGCTCTATCTAACCTGGCGACCACTTGCCAAATGTGTCACTTCTATTTAAATATAAGTTAACGTTCAGTAAAATTAGAAATTCAGTTTCTTAGTTGCACTAGCTCCATTTCAAGTGTTTCATAACCATATAGGTACATTGGATAGTAAAGTTATAGAACACGTCCTTCATTGCAGAAAGTCCTGTTGGAAAGTGTTGCTTTCGAGGTCTCTATTCAGATTCCCTTGTTCAGATTTCCCTGGTTTCTGTCTCCTGACTGATACATACTCCATTTTTCTTATATATTGTTCCAATGTTTTTAAACAAATACAAATGTATATTCTCATATCTGCCCCCCCCTCCATCACCACCATTAGCACAAAAATAGCAACTGTAATTTAAGTGCAGCAGTTTGACAAACTACTTCCAGCAAGACAATCCAGAGCCATTTCTGACCACATTCATTTGTTGAATGTATTGTCTAAGTGCTTTCATGCTACGATGGAAAAGCAAGTCACGTAGTTGCAACAGAGATTATATAGCAGGCAAAGTTGAAAATAGGTACTATCTAGCCCTTTACAGAAAAGGTTTGTTGATCCCTGTTCTATATCTTTGTAAAGTTAACCATGCAGTCAGCCTTCTGTATCCTTGGGTTCCACATCTATGGATTCAACCAACCTCAGATCGAAAATATTTGGGGAAAAAATACAAAAGAACAATACAATCGTAGAAAATGAGACAGCTAAAAATACAGTATAACAACCATTCACCCAGCATTTACATTGTATGAGGTAGTATAAGTAATCTAGAGATGACTTAAAATATACAGGAGGATGTGTGTAGGTTATATGCAAATATTAAGCCATTATAGATATCAGGGACTTGAGCATCCATGGATTTTGATATGCAGGGGTGAGGGGGGTAGTCCTAGAACCAACCCCCCACAGATATGGAGTGATTCTATGTATTGAAGTTATTTCCTATAAAGATGTTTAGAGCTTCTTCACTTATTTAAAACTACATAATACAGCCTGGGTGACAGAGTGAGACTCTGTCTCAAAAAAAAATAAATTAATTAATTAAACTGCGTAATATACCATTATATGGATGCATCACAATGTATTTAAGCTAGTTTTTTTTTGTTTGAATTTTACTTTTCTCCTATTTCAGGAATCATTTCAGTGAATAACTTTGTATATACATTATTTTGTACACACACAGGCATGTATAAAATCCCAGAAGTGCAATTATTGGGTCACTGGGAAAATGCATTTTAAAATGTTGGTATTATTAATCTGCATAGGGATTGTAGATTGGAGTTCCATTTCAACCAGCAATGGATGGGAATGCCTGTTTACCATCACATTGCCAAACTTCCAGAATTTTTCCCAATGCATAGATGAAGAAAAGATATTTCAGGATAGTTTTCATTTGCATTAATAATACTATGAATTAATCGGGCAACTTTTTGAGTATTTATAAGTCATTTTTGTGCCTTTCGTGTGTATGAACTACTTCTTCGTGTCTCTGCTCATTTTTCTAAGATTTTGAAGATTTTTGGTCTTGTTCTTGTGAATTTCTAGAAGCTCTTCATATATTAGGAAAATGAATCCTTTGTCTGTAAGATGAGTTTCGAATGTATTTTCCCAGGTTGTTATTTGTGTTTAGACTTTATTTATGGATTTTATAAAATGTGATTGAATTTATCAGTCTTTTCTTCTATGGTTTTGGGAATTTCAGTCAATTAGGTCTTTGCCCCCTCAGGGTTATAAAGAAATTGCCCATTTTTTCGTAGTACTTTAATGTCTACACTTTCTTATCTTTAAGTCTTTGATCTTTTTATAGTTTATCCTAGCATAAGATGTGATCTATAGATAAAACTTCTTTTTCAAATTATTACCCAGTTATCCCCAACGTTTAATTATAAAGTTTATCTTTACTTCACATCTTCAGCATGAACTAAATTTCTGTATATATTTTGATGTATTTCTGGGCTTTCTTTTTGTTCTATTTGTTTGTCTGTTTATGTGCTAATTATTCACTATTCTAACTGTTGAAGCTTTAAGATATAGTTTAATATCTGGCAGAGCTGGCTCTCCATATTCTTTGTTGCTTATTTTTCCATTTGAACTTGATAATCAGTTTCTCCAGTTTCAGAAAAAAAAAAAAAGTGTTGGTATGTTTGCTGGGAGTTAACATTTTTATGATGTTTACCTTTCTTGCTTCAAGAAATGGTATGTGTTTCCATTTGCTCGAGTTTTTTGTTTTATCCTTCATTAATTTTTTTTTTTTTTTAGACAGTGTCTTACTCTGTCACCCAGGCTGGAGTACAGTGGTGTGATCTCTGCTTACTGCGACCTCTACCTCCCTGATCTTCCCACCTCGGCCTCCTGAATAACTGGGACTACAGGCACCCACCACCATGCCCAGCTAATTTTTGTATTTTTTATAGAGATTGGGTCTCACTACGTTGTCCAGGCTGATTTTGAACTCCTGAGCTCAAGTGATCCTCCCGCCTTGGCCTCCCAAAGTACTGGGATTACAGGCATGAGCCACTGTGCCCAGCTTATCCTTCACTAATATTTTGAAGTATATACATTGGTATTTTATCTTTCCTTGCTATTGTAAATGCAGTCTTTTATTCCATTTTTCTCTTCTAACTGGTTTCTGTATATTTGTTTAATATTCCATCTCCACCTTATCTTAGCACCTTTTACTCCTTTTTCCTTCCCCCACATCTCTCTCTCTCTCTCTCATTCTATTAGGTTCTTCAGCCGATTCTTTAGGCCTTTCTAGTTATATAATCCTGTTATCTCTCATTTTTCTTGGAGTGTACAGAATAATACCTTCAATTTGATGTTAAAGAACAGTAGTGAGAGTGGGCATCCATGTGTTTCTCCTAATTTTAGGAGAAATGCACCAGGGTTTCCCAATGAAGCAGAAATACTGTGACAATAATTTTCTTCCTAAAAGAAAAAAATTGATAAGTTAAATTTCATCACAGTTAAAAACTTCTGCTTTTGAATGATACCTTACAAAGACGAAAATATTTGTAATACAGACTGAAATATTCATAATACATACATATGACAAAGGACTTGAATCCAAAATATATTTTGGATATCACCTGAGGTCAGGAGTTAGAGATCAGCCTGGCCAGTATAGTGAAACCCCATCTTTACTAAAAAAAAAAAAAAAAAACTACAAAATTAGCCGGGCGTGGTGGTGGGTGCCTGTAATCCCAGCTACTTGGGAGGCTGAGGCAGAAGAATCATAACTGACAACACCAACTGTTGATGAGGATGTAGAGTAACTGGAACTCTTGCATGTTGATGATGGAAGTATAAATGATACAACCACTTTGGAGAACTGTTTGGTAATTTCTTATAAAAGTGCATAAACACCTCTGCCTCCTGGATTCATATGACCTAGGCTTCACATTCCTAAGTGTTTACACAAGAGAAATGAAAACATATGTTCACACAAAGACTTACACATAAATAAATACTCATGAACTTTATTCATAAACTTTATTCATAATACCTGAAGCTGGAAACACACAAATTCATACATTCACACAGGTGAATGAATACACAAATTGTGGTATATCCATATCAGTGGACCCAATAATTAAAAGAAACAAAACTGATAAATGTAACGATATGAAAACATCTCAACTACATTATGCTGAGTGAAAGAAGCCAGGCACAAAACACTACATATTATATAATTTTGCTGATATGAAATTCAATAATTTTGCTGATATGAAATTCTAGGATATGTTAGAATTCCATATATATTACATATATAATATGTAGTGTTATATAACATGTAACATATGTTAACATATTCTAAAATTTCATCTCTAGAAATTCTGAATATGGAAATTCTAGCAAGTCATCTCTAGGGACAGAAAGCAAATCAGTGGTTGTTGGGAGATGAGGATTGGAGAGATGGGAAGATGGGCAAGTCCAGAGCGGGAGGGAGTGTGTTGAACTGGGAAAGAGTACAAGGGAACTTTTGCAGGTGATGAAAATGTTCTAGGGTGTCTAGTTTCCAAGCTGTCATGTAAGAAACTTGAAAGTTGCCACTCCATCCTAACAATAAGTAAAAGCCAAACAAACTAAACGTCAAGAACTCCTAGATTTGTAGAGAAGTGAGGTCATAGGGCAAATTACTGCCCCAGAATTGGAGAAACAGACAGGTGGATACAGAAATCATAATTTACCAGAGTGTAATAAACCTCCATGGAAACTAATGCTGGATAAGGAAGCCTGAACTGTGACTGATGAATTGCTGGAGGCTCAACGTACACAAGTTTGAGAGAGAAAAACTCCAGGGACCCAGTCATGTTGGAGGAGTGCACATACCTTTTTTTGTTGTTGTTTCAATTTTTTTATTGTGGCAAAATAAAATACCATAAAACTTATCTTTTTTTTTTTTTTTTTTTTGAGATGGAGTCTCACTCTGTTGCCCAGGCTGGAGGCTGGAGTGCAGTGGCAAAATCTTAGCTCACTGCAACCTCTGCCTTCCAGGTTCAAGCAATTCTCTAGTCTCAGCCTCCCAAGTAGCTGAACTACAGGCACGTGCCACCACACCTGGCTGATTTTTGTATTTTTAGTAGAAACGGGGTTTCACCCTATTGGTCAGGCTGGTCTCGAACTTCTGACCTCAGGTGATTCGCCCACCTTAGCCTCCCAAAGTGCTGGGATTACAGGTGTGAGCCACTGTGCGTGGCCAAAATTTACCGTCTTAACTACTTTCAAGTGCACAGTTAGTGTTATGAAATACAATCAAAATTTTGTGCAACCATCACCACCATCCATCTCCATAACTCTTTTCGTCTTGTAAAACCAAAACTCTGGCTGGGTGTGGTGGCTCATGCCTGTAATCCCAGCTACTTGGGAGGCTGAGGCAGGAGAATCGCTTGAACTCAGGAGGCAGAGGTTGTGGTAAGCCGAGATCACAAAGTCTCAAAAAAAAAACAAAAAAACTCTATCCCCATTAAACAATAACTCCCATATCCCTCTCCCTCCAGCCACTGGCAACCACTATTCTACCTTCTGTCTCTGTAAGTTTGACTATTCTAGGTATTTTATATTAGTAGAATCATATTTGTTTCTTTGTGATTGGCTTATTTCACTTAGCTTAATGTCTTCAAAGTTCATCCCCATTGTAGCATATTGCAGAATTTATTTCCTTTTTAATATTGAATAATATAGTCCATTGTATCTATATATGACATTTTGCTATCTATTCATCAGTCAATGAACACTTAGAGTTGCTTTAATGCTTTATGTATTGTGAATAATGTTGTTATGAACATGGGTGTACAAATATCTCTTTGAGACCCTGCTTTCAATTTTGGAGTATGCACCCAGAAGTGGAATTGCTGGATTGTATGGTAATCCTATTTTTAACTTTTTGAGGAACCACCATACTGTTTTCCACAGCAAGTGTACTGTTTTACACTACCAACAACAGTGCATAAGGATTCCAGTTTCTCCACATCCTTGCCAACACTTACTAGTTTCTGGTTTTTTGTTTTATAGCAGCTGTCCTAATGAGTGTTGACAGGGTATCTCATTGAAGTTTTGATTTGCATTTTCCTAATGATTATTAATGTTGAGCATCTTTTCATGTGCTTATTGGCCATTTGTATATCTTCTTTAGAGAAATATTCAAGTCTTTTGCCCATTTTTATTTTATTTTATTTTATTTATTTTTTGAGATGGAGTCTTGCTCTGTCACCCAAGCTGGAGTGCAGTGGCATGATCTCAGCTCACTGCAACCTCCACCTCCCAGGTTCAAGTGCTTCACCTGTCTCAGCCTCCCTAGTAGCTGGGACCACAGGTGTTCACCACCATGTCTGGCTAATTTTTGTATTTTTAGTAGAGACAGACAGGGTTTCACCATATTGGCGAGGCTGGTCTCGAACTCCTGATCTTTTGATCCACCCACCTTGGCCTCCCAAAGTGCTGGGATTACAGGCATGAGCCACCACATCTGGCCTGCATCATTTGCCCATTTTTAAATTGGGACTTCTTTTTGTTGTTGAGTTTTAAGAGTTCTCTATATATTCTAGATATTAATCCTTTATCTGATATATGATTTATAAATGTGTTCTTTCATTCCATGGGTTTCCCTATTACTATTTTTTTCAGGCACAACATTTTTAATTTTTTGTGAAGTCCAATTTGTCTATTTTTTCTTTTATTGTCTGTGCCTTTGCCATCATATTCAAGAAACCAAATCAATGTTGCAAAGCTTTTGCTTCATGTTTTCTTCTAAGAGTTTTATAGTTTAGGTCTTACATTTATGTCTTCAATTCATTTTGAATTAATTTTTGTATATGGTGTTAAACCAGGGTCCAACTTTATTCTTTCATATGTAGTTTTCCCAGCACCACTTGCTGAAAAGAAACTATTATTTCCTCATTGAATGGCCTTGGTGCCTTGTCAAAAATTATTGGACCATATATGGGGAACATTTATTTCTAAGCTCTTTATTCTACTCCATTAGTCTTTATGTCTTTCTTTATGCCAGTACCACACTGTTTTGATTACTGTAGCTCTGTAGTAAGTTTTGAAATGAGGAAGCATGAATCCTCCAGCACTGTTCTTTTTTAAGATTGTTTTGGCTATTTGGAGATCATTAATATTCCATATAAATTTTAGAATGTGTTTTTTTTTTCTATTTTTGCAAAAAATGTCATTGGTATTTTGATAGGGATTGTATTGAATCCATAGATAGCTTTTGGTAACATTAACATCTTAGCAATACTGTCTTCCAATCCATGAACATGGGATGTGTTTTCATTTATTTACGTCTTCTTTAATTTCTTTCAGTAATGTTTTATAGTATCCATTGTAAAGTCTTTCATCTCCTTGGTTAATTCCAAATTATTTTATTCTTTTTGACACTATCATAAATGGAACTGTTTTTGTAATTTCCTTTTCAGATGTTCATTGTTAACATATAGAAATACAACTGATTTTTGTGTGTTGACTTTGGATCATTCCACTTTGTTAAATTCATTTATTAGCTCTAACAAGTTTTTTTGGTGGAATCTTTACAGTTTTCTACATGTAAGATCATATCACCTGCAAATAGAGATCATTTTACTTCTTCCTTTCCAATTTGAATGCCTTTTATTTTTTCTTCTTGCCTAATTGCTCTGGCTAAAACTTCTAATACTAAGCTGGATGAGGTGGCATGCCTGTAGTCCCAGCTACGTGGGAGGCTGAGGCAAGAGAATTGCTTGAGCCCAGAAGTTTGAGTCCAGCCTGGGAAAAATAGCAAGATCCCAGTCTCCAAAGCAAAAACAAAACAAGTACAACTTCTAATACTATGTTGAACAGAAGTGGTAAAAGTGGAGATCCTTGTCTTGTTCCTGATCCTAAGGAAAAGCTTTCAGTCTTTCACTGCTGAGTATGAGGTTTGCTGTGCATTTTTTATATATGACTTTTATTGTGTTGAGGTAGTTCCTTTCTATTCCTAGCTTGTTGAGTGTTTTTTTAATTCATGAAAGGGTGTTGTGTTTTGTCAAATGCTTTTTTAGATGATCAACTGAGATGATCATGTGGTTTTCTTTCCTTCATTCTGTTAATGTGGTATATTACATGGATCAAGCTTTGTATGTTGAACTATCCTTGCATTCCAGGAGTAAATCTCACTTGGTCATTGTGTATAATCCTTTTACTATGCTGCTGAATTTGGTTTGCTAGTATTTTAAGAAATATTTTTATATTAATGTTCATAATAGATATTGGTCTATAGTTTTCTTTTTCTTGTAGTGCCCTTGTCTGGCTTTGGTATCAGGGTCATGCTGGTTTCAATGAATGAGTCGGGAAGTGTTTCCTACTCCTCAATTTTCTGGAAAATTTTGAAAAGAATTGGTATTAGTTGTTCTTTTAATGTTTGGTAAATTCACCTGTAAAACCATTTGGTCCAGGGCTTTTCTTTGTCAGGATATTTTTGATTACTGATTCAATCTCCTTACTGATTATAGGTGTGTTCAGATTTTCAATTTCTTTGTGATTTCATCTTGGTAGGCTTGGTGTTTCTGGGAATTTACACATTTCATCTAGGTTATCCAATCTGTTGGTATACAATTGTTTGTAGTACTCTCTTATACTCCATTTTATTTCTCTAGAATTAGTAGTAATGTCCCTATCTTCATTTCTGATTTTAGTAATTTGAGTCTCCTCTTTTATTCTTAGTCTGTCTAGCTAAAGATTTGTCACTTTTGTTCTTCTCAAAGAACTAAGTTTTGGGTTTTTTTTCCTATTGTTTTTCTGTTCTCTGTTGTTTATCTCGGCTTTAGTCTTTATTATTTGCTTGCTTTCTTTCTTTTTCTTTCTTTTTTTTTTTTTTGAGACAGAGTCATACTCTTGTTACCCAGGCTGGAGTGCAGTGGTGTGATCTCAGCTCACTGCAACCTCCGCCTCCTGGGTTCAAGTGATTCTCCTGCCTCAGCCTCCCAAGTTGCTAGGATTACAGGCCTAAACCACCACACCCAGCTGATTTTTGTATTTTTGGTAGAGACAGGGTTTCACCATGTTGGTCAGGCTGGTCTCAAACTCCTGACCTCAGATGATCTGCCCACCTCAGCCTCCCAGAATGCTGGGATTACAGACATGAGCCACTGTGCCTGGCCATTATTATTTGCTTTCTTTGCTAGCTTTGAGTTTAGTTTGTTCTTCTTTTTCTAGTTCCTTAAGTTGTGAAGGTAAGTTGTTGATTTTAGATCTTTATTGTTTTTTAATGTAAGCATTTATACCCATAAATTTACCTCTTACAACTGCTTTTGCTATATTACACAAGTTTGGGTATATTGTGTTTTCATTTTTATTCTTCTCTAAGTGTTTTCTAATTTCTCTTCTGATTTTTTCTTTGATTCATTAGTTGTTTAAGAATGTGTTGTTTAATCTCCACAAATTTGTGCATTTTCCACTTTTACTTCTGTTAGTAACTTCTGACTTCATTCCATTATGGTAGGAGAAGATACTTTGTATGATCTCTATCTTTTTAAGTCTATTGAGATTTACTTTTTGGCCTAACATATAATCTATCCTGGAAAATGTCTCATGTGCACATGAGAAGAATGTGTGTGCAGTTGTTGTGTAGACTATTCTATATATTTCTGTTAGATCTGTAAGGTTAGCCGAGAGAAAGGACGAGAGAAAGAGAGAGACCCAAAGTCAGGCAAGAAAGTTTATTAACGTGCTGGGCTGCTCCACCACAGTCAGAGGAGGCAGCCGTGAGCTTACAAAATGAGGGGTTCCTATGGGAGAGAGAGACCCTGGGGTTGTTTGTTGGTTAACTTTACCACATATCATCTTGTGACCTGCTTACAATATAGGAATTTACAAGAGGGTGTAACTTAGGTTTATCCATGTTTCTTGTGACCTCCCCCATGCCACCTGGAGGGCTGTAAGCAAGTCTGGTGACCTTGTGGTAGCACCTAGATAAAGGTCCAGGAATGCAGCTGCAGAGTATTCAGAGTATTCAGGTAAGGGTCAGCTGCATTGGATGGAGGTGGAGGGTCCTGGGGCAGCTTGTCCCTAACAAGATCTAGTTGGTTTATTGTGTTCTTATCTCCTATATGGTTGTTCTACCCATTGTTGAGAGTGGGGTAGTAAAGTCTCCAACTGTATTGAAGAACTATGTCGTTCTCCCTTCAATTCTGTCCATTTATGCTTTATTATATATTTTGATGGTGTGTAATTGGGTGCATAAATATTTATAATTACTACATCTTCCGGTTTTATTTAATCTGGAGGTTCACACACTTTTGTGAGTTTTATCTCCTGGAGCTCTAGTCAGGTTCTCAGAGCGAATATCTGAGAAAAATCTCCTCATGCTTCCAGAAGGGGAAGGAGAAAAAAGAATCATTTCAAAATACTCCAGAACGTTATGTTCTCTTTCTAACAAAGTCTCAACGAAAATTATTTAAACCGAATCTAACCTGCTGGGGTTTGTTGATGATAAAAGCCAAATACTATAAAATATATAAAGAGATTTATTCTGAGCCAAATATGAGTGACCATGGCCCAGGGTAGTCTCAAAAGGTCCTAAGAACATGTGCCCAAGGTGATTGGATTACAGCTTGGTTTATTCATTTTAGGGAGACAGAAGCCACAGGCAAAGACATAAATCGACATATGTAAGATATACATTCTTTCGGTCCAGAAAGGCGGAACATCTCGAAGCAGGGGCAGGGGCCTTACAGGTGATAGGTGGATTCAAAGAGTTTCTGGTTAGCAATTGGTTGAAAGAGTTAAGCTTTATCTAAAGAGTTGAAGTCAGCAGAAAAAAATGCTTGAGTTAAGATAAGGGTAGTTGTTCTTGTTATGCAGATGAACCCCCTAAGTAGCAGGCTTCAGAGAGAATAGATGGTAAATGTCTCTTTTCGGATCTTAAAAGGTGTCAGACTCTTACTTAAATCTCTCCTGGATCCGGAAAAGACCTAGAAAGAGAAGAAGATTCTCTATAGAATGCAAATTTCCCCCGCAAGAGACAGCTTTGCAAGGCCACTTCAAAATATGTCAAAGAAATATATTTTGGGGTAAAATACTTTGATTTCCTTCAGGGCCTGCTATCTGTCATGTGATGTCAGGTTGGAATTTGGTATTTTATTGCTACCGTCTGTTTTGTCAGTCTTATGATCTCTATTTTAATGTTAATGCTGATCAGTAGTGTATAAACTCCAAAGGTAGGGTGTATAACGAGGCATGTCCAACCTCCCTTCCCGTCATGACTTGAACTAGTTTTTTAGGTTTCTTTGGGATTCCCTTGACCAAGAATGGGAGTCCATTTGTTCCAGTAGGTAGTCAGACATAAGCAGGGCAGGAGAGGGACTCCTCCACCAGGAATGTTAGGTGACCATCAGGTAATGGTCAGGTTGTTGTTACACTGTCTCTCTAAAATAATAATTGGTCGCTGGATATGGTGGCTCATGCCTGTAATCCCAGCACTCTGGGAGGCCATGGCAAGTGGATCACTTGAGGTCAGGAGTTTGAGACCAGCCTGGCAAACATGAGAAAACTCATCTCTACTAAAAAAAATACAAAAAATTAGCCGGGTGTGGTGGTGGGCACCTGTAGTCCCAGCTACTTGGGAGGCTGAGCCAGGAGAATCACTTGATCCCAGGAGTCGGAGGTTACAGTGAGCTGAGATCTTGCCACTCCAGCCTGGGTGACAGAGAGAGACTCTGTCTCAAAATAAAATAAAATAATAATTGGTCAAAGTGTTACCAAGGAAAGGCAGTCTCCCTATAGAAAAAACCTGAAACTGGTGATCAGCAGCTTCCCAATAAGATCTCAGGAGTCCGGTGAGTGGGTTCAAGCATGTGTACTAAGAGGCAAAATGGTGGAGTTTAACTGGTGTTAATAGACGATCTTCTAGGAACACTTGACTGGTAAGGGAAGAATGCCTCAAGTGAGCATGCGTACGACTTCAGTAAACTCACTGTGCATGCTCCCCTCCCAAGTGCTGGCAGGCCACTGCTCATGCAGACAGCCCACCCCAAAGGAAGAATTAGAGGAGAAGAAACACAACTCCCCAGGAGTATGCTGCTCTATAAAAATCCCAAGTCAAAGGTCAAACTACGTATTTGAATCTCTCAAATCACCTGCTTGGTCCACTTCCAATTATACTTTACTTCCTTTCCTTCCTGCTCTAAAACTCTTTGGTAAACTTCCACTCCTGCTCTAAAACTTGCCTTGGTCTCTCACTCTGCCTTATGCCCTTTGGTCAAATTCTTTCTTCTGAGGAGGCAAGAATTGAGGTTGCTGCAGACCCAAACTCACCGCTGCTAACGTCCTTTGGTGCCATGTGATTTAGATACATTCCTTAGTGCTAACATATTTTGGTGCTGTCTGACTTGGATACATTTCCTAGGGCTAACATAGTTGCCCAACATTTCTGGTTGGGGAGACCATCGCCTGCCCTGCTCATGTCTGACTAACTACCTACTATAACACATTCAGCCAATTTTGGGGGTTAGAATTTTATTTTTGATGTACAGGTTTTTCCAAAGACCAGCCTATCTGGGAAGAGGGATGAATCCAACTCTAACCCCCTCTGGCTTTCCATGTGGAAGCCCACTGAGGCCATCCTGCCCTACCTAAGTCGGGGTAAACACTGAGAAGCACTTGTAAAGTTCACAGTCCAGGGGCACAGGCTCACCAAAAGACTGGGCCCTAATCATAGGACTGGAGAACACTTCCCATATCCTCTCACCTTACCACCACATCACTAAAGGCCTATTTACAGAAGATCTTATTTACCCAGTACACTATGTCTGGCTGTCAAGAAAAAAATACAAGGCATACCAAAAGGCAATATACAAAAAACCAGCTGGGCGCGATGGCTCACGCCTGTAATCCCAGCACTTTGGGAGGCCGAGGCGGGCGGATCATGAGGTCAGGAGTTCAAGACCAGCCTGGCCAACCTGGTGAAACCCCATCCCTACTAAAAATACAAAATTAGCTGGGCATGGTGGTACACACCGGTCGTCCCAGCTACTCAGGAGGCTGAGGCAGGAGAATTGCTTGAACCTGGGAGGTGGAGATTGCGGTGAGCTGAGATCACACCACTGCACTCCAGCCTGGGCAACAGCGCAAGACTCCATCTCAAAAAAAGGGGGGAAAAAATGGAAAACAAAAAACCAAAACAACTACAACACAACAACATATGATTTAAAGAGACAAAGCAAGCATCAGAACCAGCCCCATTGGGTAGGGATGTTGGAATTATCAGACCAGGGATTTTAAGCAACTTTGAATTAACACGCTAAGAGATCTAATAGATAAAGGAGACAGCATGCAAGAACAGGTGGAAATGTAAATAAAGAGATGGAAACTCTAAGAAAGACTCAGTAAGAAACGCTAGAGATAAAAACACTGTGACAGAAATGGAGAATGCCTTTGATACGCTTATTATAATACACTGAACATGGCTGCGGAAAGAATCTCTGAGCTTAAGGATATGTCAGTAGAAGCCTCCAAAACTGAAAAAAAAAAAAAAAATGAGAAAAAAAGACTGAGAAAAACAAAACAGAATGTCCTGGAACTGTGAGACAACTGCAAAAGGTGTAACATATGTAATGGGAATGTCAGAAGAAGAAAGAAAGGAACAGAATAAATATTTGAAACAAGAATAACTGATAATTTCCCAAATTAATGTCAGTCATTGAACCACAGATCATTTCCCAAGTGAATTTCAGTCGAACCACAGATCACAGAAGCTCAGAGAACACCAGGTATGATAAATGCAAAAGAACAAAAACTCAGGCCGGGCGCGGTGGCTCATGCCTGTAATCCCAGCACTTCGGGAGGCTGAAGTGGGTGGATTACGAGGTCAGGAGATCGAGACCATCCTGGCGAACAAGGTGAAATTCCGTCTCTACTAAAAATACAAAAAATTAGCTGGGCACGGTGGCAGGTGCCTGTAGTCCTAACTACTTGGGAGGCTGAGGCAGGAGAATGGCATGAACCCGGGAGGTGGAGCTTGCAGTAAGCTGAGATAGGACCACTGCACTCCAGCCTGGGTGAAAGAGCGAGACTCCGTCTCAAAAAAAAAAAAAAAATCTACCTAACCATATCATTTTCAAAGTTTAGAAAAGCGAAAGATGAAGAAATCTTGTAAGAAGCCACAGAAAAATAAAACCTTACCTACAGAGGAGCAAAGACAAGAATTACATCTAACTTCTCCATGAAGGTTCTCCAGCAACCATGCAAGCGAGAAAAAAACGAAGAGAAATATTGAAAGCGTTGAGGGAAAACTCCACCAAACTAGGATTGTGTACCCTGTGGAATTACTCTTCAAAAGTAAAGAAAAAATAAAGACTTTTTCAGGCGAACAAAAATTGAGGGTATTTGTTGCCAGGAGACCTGACTTGAAAGAAAGGTGAAAAGAAATTCTTTAGAGAGAAGGAAAATCATATAGGTTAGAGGCTGGTCACGGTGGCTCACGCCTGTGTAACCCCAGTACTTTGGGAGGCCGAGGCAGGCAGACCCCTTGAGTTCAGGAGTTTGAGACCAGCCTGGGCAACATGGCAAAATCCCATCTCTACTAAAAATACAAAAATTAGCTGGGCATGGTGACATGCACCTGTAGTCCCAGCTACTCAGGGGTATGAGGCAGGAGGATAACTTGTACCCAGGAAGTCGAGGCTGCAGTGAGCCATGATAGTGTCACTGCACTCCAGCCTGGGTGACAGAGCAAGACCTTAATCTCAAAAAAAAAAAAAAGTTCTATTTCTTCATCTGGTCGGTAATGGTTACACAGGTGCATATATTTCCCAAAATTCCATTTTTAATGAGTACATTTTTATATGTAAATTATACCGTGGTAAAGTTGATTCTAAAGGAAATGAAAGATCATGTTGCCTTGCTTACACGCAGAACATTGTAAAGGATATGAAAAGTGGTTGCAGGGGGAGGGTAGTAGAGCAGTTAAGAGGTAAAGGTCATTTGGACTTTGGCTGTGGACATGGACAGAGTATATCAGAGGTGAAATCAAGACTTGGTGAGTGGTAGGCCGGGTGCGGTGGCTCATGCCTATAATCCCAACACTTTGGGAGGCCAAGGCAGGTGGATCACAAGGTCAGGAGATCGAGACCATCCTGGCTAACACGGTGAAACCCCGTCTCTACTAAAAAATACACACACACAAAAATTAGCCCGGCGTGGTGGCGGGCGCCTGTAGTCCCAGCTACTTGGGAGCCTGAGGCAGGAGAATGGCGTGAACACAGGAGGCAGACCTTGCAGTGAGCTGAGATTGCGCCACTGCACTCCAGCCTGGGCAACAGAGCAAGACTCCGTCTCAAAAAAAAAAAAAAAAAAAAAGACTTGGTGAGTGGTTGAGGGTTAGAGAGAGAAATGTCTGTGACAATTTCCAGGTGTCCGACCTGAGCAAGTGGGCAGAGAATGGCAGGTGGGCTATCTTCTCGGAGCTAGAAAGCCTGAGGGGAGAAACAGGCTTGGCTGGGAAATCATCACTCCAGTTTTGGATCAGGTAAATACGACGGGCCTGTGAGCCATCTCAGTGGAAATGATTCCATCCTTCTAAATGTGAGTGCCTTCTGCCTTAGGGACAACCAAGGCAAGGGATTCATAGGGTCAGGCCCGCAGAAGTGCTACTGTTGTCTGGGCAGCCCCACTGGAGCAAGGCAGTCTCCCTCCTCCTCAGCATTTGTCATCTGGGATGGATGAGCAGGCAGGCAGTTGACCTTTCTGAGTCATTTGGCAAATTCCAACAGCAGCCTCATCTGAGACTGTCTGGTATCCACTGGGGAAGAGCTGAAGACTGAGCTTCATTTGGACTGGAGAAAAGGTAGTGAAATTCTAACACTTAGAAAGCCAGGAAAGAGAATGCCAAGGCCCAGACACCTACTCGAACAAATAAAAAGCATATGTCGAGCCTCCAGCAAACTTCACTTCCACAAATAACACCACTGCCTTGGGGAACAGCAGAGACATTTGACCGGACAGCAGCTGTGCAGAGGGTGCTATTTAAAGACTTAGCTTTTGCAGCCCAAGGACTCTGGGCATAGGATTTGATTGGAATGTGGAGAGAAGACAGCAAAACTGAGGAAAGAACCAGCTTTGGGGAAAAACATCACCAGGTGGTTGGCTGCTGATGTGAACCCTGAATATGTCAAATGAGTTCATTTTAATAAAATTATGTCAATCTATCTCTCTTGGAATAAATTAAATGTGTTAATTCATGGAAAGCACTTAGAACAATGTCCAGCACATAGTGCTTATTGCATGAAGCTGTCATTATTATCGTGATTATCTCCCTATCAACCCATGTAAATATGCCCAGAGTTGGGAGAAATTCTCATCTATAATGATATGTTGCTGCTCAGTGGTAGGATTTACAGCGATTCTGTTTTACTCTTTCTTTTGTGTTTTTCTGTAATCCTTGAATTCTTTATAATAAACACATTTATTTTGTAAAACCCAAAAGTTATTACCAGAGGTTGAAAAAAAGTGCAGACTCCGGAGTCAGACCTCCTAGGTTTAAACCCTAACTCTACTATTTAGTAGCTGTGTTTCTTTGAGCAAATTATTTACCCCCTGAGTCTGTTTCCTCCTGTATAACATGGGGTAAAAATGTTACCTACTTCATTAGGTGGTTACAAGAATTAAGTGAGATAATTTAATTAAAGGGCTTGGCATGGTACTTGGCAGAAAGAGTGAGATAAATGATTGCTATTATTAGCAGGAGAAGTCGTGGTGGTTGTGTTATTTCTTTTTTTCTTAAAAAAAAATTTTTTTTTTTTGAGACAGAGTTTTGCCCCGTCGTCCAGACTGAAGTGCAGTGGCGTGATTTCGGCTCACTGCAACCCCCGCCTCTTGAGTTCAAGCAATTCTCTTGCCTCAGCCTCCTGAGTAGCTGGGGTTAGAAGCCCGCACCACCATGCCCAACTAATTTTTTTTTTGTATTTTTAGTAGAGATGGGGTTTCACCATGTTGGCCAGGCTGGTCTTGAACTCCTGACCTCAAGATCCACCCACCTTGGCCTCCCAAAGTGCTGGGATTACAGGTGTGAGCCACCACGCCCGGCCGGTTGTTATTTCTTACTACAGCCAGGAACATGTTTTGTTGACTTCAGTGTTCTTGGCATATAGTAGTCACTCTGGAAATAACTGGCAGTTTAGTAGAGGCACCTTGGGCATCTTACACAGGGTGGTGGCATGGGAACACTCTTTTCCAAAGTAGAAAAGAGTTGAAAAGTTCTCAACCCTCCCCGTCAAAGTCAAGGTTTGGGTCCTTCCGGTGATTGGGAAGCAGAAGTTATTTCTCCGCAGCTGTCGAAGCTCTGTGAGGAGAGGAGGCCCTTAGAAGGTCTAGAAGGTCTAGCCATTGTCTTCTTATTCTTCCACACCATGACCAGCCAGAAGCCAGAGCCATTGCTCTCCATGACCCTATGTCATTCTTCACGAACTGTAGGCAAGTCAGCCCCATGAGAATTTCTGTTAAAGCAAAACCTTAAGTAAATGGTGATGGGGAAACTGCAGTCATTGATCCATTGACTGTGAGTATGTGTGTGGGGTGTGTTGGGAGATGTCTAAAACAATCCCCCGAGGGAAAGATTCCTTTCCATATTTTCTAAATATTTTATAATAAACATATATTCATTTTTTAAAATAAAAAAAATTATAGAAAGCCTCTTTTTTGTCACTGCTGTCCCAATAATTGAGTACACTTGGTGACCACTTTTCCTTTGCTCTCTCTGTTTAGTCCCTATAGTATTTGAAGTCTTGTTAAGTGGAACAGGAGGGACAGATGGTGCCTGAAAACTTATTCCTATTGAGACTCCTGAGCTTCAGGGCATCTGCATTCACATACAGCACACTGGCAATGATACTGTTTTTTAAAATCCATTAATTTGATAAATACTTCTCTTTTTTTTTGAGACGAAGTCTTGCTCTTGTTGCCCAGGCTGGAGTACAGTGGCGTGATCTCAGCTCACTCCAACCTCTGCCTCCCGGGTTCAAGCGATTCTCCTGCCTCAGTATCCTGAGTAACTGGGATTACAGGCACCTGCCACCATGCCCAGGTAATTTTTCTATTTTCAGTAGAAACGGGGTTTTGCCATGTTGACCAGGCTGGTCTTGAACTCCTGACCTCAGGTGATCCGCCCAACTCGGCCTCCCAAAATGTTGGGATTACGGGCATGAGCCACTGGGCCCACGACTCACGCCTGTAATCCCATTAACTCGATAAATATTTCTGGAGTACCTACTATATGCCAAGCACCCTTCTAGGTGTTTGTTTGCTAAATCTAGCAATCCTATGTTCCCACTAAAAGAGAATGTGAGGCTGGTGGAAATGAGGGCTTAGGAGACACAACAGCCATAGGCATGGTTCCAGTGACTACAAAAGTGACTGAATATCAGCTACAGTAAATCTGACCCTGAATGTAACAGTGACATGAGTATAATAGTGAAAGTGACTAATTGGGCACAAGGGTATGAGGACAACTGTGTACCCTGAAGGGGCCTGTTAAATACTGGCTTGACTGTGTGGCAGAGAAAGTGGCTGCATGACAATGACAGTGAAAACAACAGAAAGGGCAATAGCTGGGCAAACAGAGTGCTATTTTGAACAGAACCGTTTGAAGTTTATGGTCATTGACAGTAGCTGCATGTCAGACAGTGACAGTAAATATGATCGACCGGGAGACAGCAACTATGCAAGTGACAGTTCTGCCCAGTAGATTGAATTTGTGATGTAAAACGGTGATGGGGTGAGTCAGTCTGCCAGAGACAGCTCTCGGAACGACTGAATATTGACATTGCGAATGGAACAGCTATAACCACAGAGGAAGCTAGACATTGCACTAAGACGGCTGGATTTGGGTGCGTAACTGGCAGGGATAGAAAAAGTGGCTGCATGTCAGTGACAGGGTGACTGTGTTCAGTGGGCCAGCGCGGAGGTGACTCAGTATGATACTGCTGGATCTGATTTAAATGTTTGTGTAAGGAAGGTGGCAAGGGGACGCTTCAACGAGGAACGCATAGTGTGTGAGAAGGAAAATGAGCAAAAGAAAAGCTAGGGCTAAATCCCTTAAGCCCCTAAATCCCAAAATTGGGAGGTGCGAGAGGCAGGATCAAGATGCCTCCAGGACACCTTCAGCCCACCGCACCCCACCGGCGCCAAGCCTCTCCCACAAAGAGTGGGACACTGGGGACGCGGCTCAGGTTGCCTCTCCATCTCGCACGTGAATGTGTTGTTTTGGAAAAACGAAGCCTTTTGTGTTCACTTCCTTGCCATCCTTTGAAACAAAATCCTAACCCTAGAGCTGCCCAAGCGAGAGACTGCGGAGCTCCATTACAACTTTCCCTAGGGCCGGGCATGGTGGCTCACGCCTGTAATCCCAGCACTTTGGGAGGCCGAGGCAGTCGGATCATCTGAGCTCAGGAGTTCGAGACCAGCCTAGCCAACATGGTGACATCCGATCTCTACTAAAATAGCAGAGAAAAAAAATTAGCCGGGCGTGGTGGCGCGCGCCTGTAATCCCAGCTACTGGGGAGGCTAAGGCAGGAGAATCGCTTGAACCTGGGAGGCGGAGGATGCAGTGAGGCGAGATCGCGCCACTACACTCGCCTGGGAAACAAGAACGAAACTCCCGTCTCAAAAAAAAGAAGAAAAAAACTTTCCTTAGGAAGTGTGGGGAGGGAAAGAGGGCGTGGCCAAGATTAGAGGTCAGAGAACCGGCCTAGCAACCGGCCGGCCCCGCGGTCCTAGCATTGGTGGAGAGCGAGCGCGTGACGCATACCCCGCCCCCAGCACGTGACCGCGGCGCGCGGGGCAGGTCGGGCTGCCCCCTCCCCTCTGATACCCATTGCGCGCCGGCCTCAAGATGGCCGCCTTCTGGCGTCTCCGGCGCTGTTGAATGGCGAAAGCTTTATTGTTCCCTTCGGGCAGGAGTGTTCGTGTCCTCTATGGCGCTGTCAATAAAGAACGGCAGTTTGAATCGGTGCTGAACAGGTAACCATAGAAACGGGGCTGGGACTCCGCGTGGAGACCCTTTTTGCAGCGGAGGCCCGGTTGCGCCCTAAGTGAGGGGTGTACACAGACCCTTCCGCGTGGCGAACCCGCGGGACTCTGCCGAGTCACAGCCGCCTCACCGCCGCCTCACCTACACCCCGGACGTGCCCCCGCCAGGGGCGGCCTGCATCCCTAGCGCAGGGTCTGCTGTAGAATGCAGAGGAGAGAGACTGCGAGGACCCACTCAGGGCGCCAGGCCGGGCCTGACACCGCCTGGGGCCTGTTGTCGCCCCGCACCTCCCTCTCGGCACGTCCGGAGGCCTCTTGTCGCTGTCTCACTCCCCCTCCCTTCAGGTCCCTTCACCGGGCGTCAGCAGACTACGGCCTTGGGCCTAATCCATCCCCCTCTTCTCTCTTCCCCTCTCGGTCTTTGTTTACATTTTCAAATGGTTGAGGGGAAGAATATTTCATGTAATTTGAGAAAGTTCTGTGAAATCAAGTCCATAAATGAAGTTTTATTGGAACACGGCCATGTTCATCGCTGATGTATTGTCTATGGCTGCTTTCCTGCCAAGAGGGCAGAGTTGAGTAGTTGCGCAGCCGTTGCTTGGCTTTAATCGGCTGGCTCACAAAGCCAAAGCTCTTTCTGGTCCCTTACAGCAAACGTCTGCTGACGCCTGCCCTAAACACAAGTAGATTGGATCAGTGTTGTCATCCAGCTATTCCTCTCGTCCCTTCTCCTGGAGGGGGAAACGAGTTAAAACTTCGAGATGCACCGAGAGCGCTTTAGTTGACAAACACTCTGGCTTCCCTTCTGGTCTTACTATTCAGAGTTTCTCCTGCTTTGAATAGCAGTGATACCATGCAGCTAGTGCTACAATGAACCAGGTGCTTTATTTATATTCATACAAGTGTTGTTGTACTTTATGACCACGCTTTATAAGTAAGTATGGTATTTCCATTTTACAAAAGAGGAAGAAGTTGGTTCTGAGTGGTTAAGATATTTATAGGTGTACTAGGTTATAGGGCTGCGAAACTGAGCCCGTCCCTGGGAGCCCCCTGCCTGATGGCGTTGGTCAAACTGTTTGGATTTTATTCTTTCATGTCTTTTCTACCTGGAATTGTTGGCTCTTCCCTGGAATTGTACCCAGATCTTTGTATGGTTAATGGAGATTTAATTACAATCTCAAAGTGCAATTTTTTTTTTTTTACTTAGCTAAAGCATCAAACTTCTGCCCCTCCTTTCTAATATAAACACTTTTCTTCTATGTCAGTAGTCCCCAAACTTGGCTATTCATCAGCGATTTAACAAACAGTTTCAGAACACCGCGTGCATGTACGCATGCATTCATTAATCAGTTAGTGTTTGTTGAAGACTTACTGTGTACCAGAGACGTTTCAAATTCCTGGAAATACAGTGGTGAACAAGACAAACACGATTTCTGCGCTTCCATGGAATTTAAATTCTGTATGGGGCTTGGACAAGTGGTATACAAGTAGACAAATATAATTTCGAATACAGCTGTAATAGCATCATCATAGTAAAATTAGTAGTTGCTATTTATTGAGTGATTATTTTGTGCCAGGTACCGTGCTAAGTGCTTTATTTATATGGACTATCATTTAATCCTCACACCAATACTATGACATAAGTAGTATTAGTATTACCATTTTACACATAGAGGAAACAAACTCACGGAGAAGAAATGTTCGAGGTTACATAGCTAATGCATTCAGCTGGGAGCTGAAGCTAATCTGATCACACTCGCCACCCTGTATTGTTTCATCTGTTTTTTGTCTTTCCTACTAGTTTAGGAGGTCATTGTTTCATCTGTTTTTTGTCTTTCCTACTAGTTTAGGAGGTCCTTAAGGGCGGGGACCACACCTTACCTGTTGTATCCTCAGCTGCTAGCCAGTACCTATAACCTGGTGTTTGCAGGTAAATACTAAGTAAACAAATCCAAGTCATTCATTGAACAAGTTTTTCTTTTCTTTTCTTTTCTTTGTTTTTTTGAGATGGAGTCTCACTCTGTTGCCCAGGCTGGAGTGCAGTGGTGCAATCTCGGCTCACTGCAACCTCTGCCTCCCAGGTTCAAGTGATTCTCCTGCCTCAACATCCTGAATAGCTGGGACTACAGGCATATGCCACCATGCCCAGCTAATTTTTTTGTATTTTTAGTAGAGATGGGGTTTCACCATGTTGGTCAGGCTGGTCTTGAACTCTTGACCTCAAATGATCTGCCCGCCTTGGCCTCCCAAAGTGCTGGGATTATAGGCGTGAGCCACCGCGCCCAACCTCAAACAAATATTTTAGTGTCTCCGTGTACCAAGCACCACTGTCTAGGTCCTATGATTACCAGAGTGAGCAAGATGGACCTGGGGCTCTGTTCTGGAAGCTAAAGCCTAGTATCAAGACAGTAAAGAAATAACAAAGTTATTCCAAATTGTGGCAACGCTCTAAAGGAAATAAAACAGCACCGAGAGAGAGACACTAACCTGGGAGACTCACTTTTTATCTGGGTGATCAGGGAAAACCTGTCTTAAGAAAGGTAGTTTAAGTTGAAACTTGTTGAGTGACAAGGAACTAGGCTAGCAATAAGGGGAAAGGGAGAGACGAAGCTGGGAGGAAGAACTTTTCAGCAGGTTAGGAGACTAAGGTGGGTAACAACTTGAGATGTTGGAGAACTCAAAGGGAGTCACTGTGCTGTGGTTCACTCCTGTGCTCAGTCCCTGGCCCTGAACCAGCTACTACTGAGAGAACTGCATGCCCAAGGGCAAGTTACAGATTAGTTATCTCATCTGGAAAATGTGAATGATGGTGCCTCCTCAAAGGGTTGTGCAGATTAAATAAGAGAAACTGTATTCATAGCTATGGTATTTTCTTTTTATTGTTGTTACACATATTGCTGAATAACCAAATTTAGCTCCAAATGGAAACTTTATAAAGTGCTAACTAATAACAAAAGTCCAGAAATACATTACAGACAAAATTAAGAATGGGGGATCCAATTAAAAATAGAAGCCCACTACTTTTTATCTCCGGAAAGAGGGGAGCAGATCTTGTTTTTCTTAGTGTTTCTGCTTGGAGAAGAACTTCTCCAAATGGCATCTAATTTTTTTAAAGCCAAATTGTACAGCTGTCTATGCAGAACACTTTTCAGCATTTTAGTGTTTTAAGTTGGAAACTACTTGTGTTCCTCCATCAAAGGTGTATTTATTCTCTTAAGGCATTCTAAACAAATGTTAGACTTCTTTTAGTTGGTGGCAATTTAAAAATTTGTTTGCAAATGATTTCAAGTTTCCTCCAAAAGTTTTCAAAATAATGTCACGTACCCTAAAACAGTATGGAATGCTTTGAAGCAAATGGTAGGCTTTTTGAGTAAGTAAAGAATAGGATAATGTTTGGGTTCATAAACATAAGAAATTAGAAGCAATAATAAATCAAGGGAACTGTGTAAGAAGAACAGCATGGCAAGTGTCACTCTAAACTCTCCCCGGTAACCATATTGCACATGTCATCGGAAGACACAATCCAACCCTGCAAACGTAGCAAAGAACTGGACAGAGAGTGGCATGTTAGTGCAATGTTAAACAACACGCCTGAATTAAATTGCTGTTTTAGGTTTGGGTGGGACCTTTGCATCTAAAGTATTACAGTTTTACTCTGTGATTTGCATCTGTTGGGTTCCAATAAAGAGCAGGTGCTAAAGCTAGCTTTGAAGGATAATATGAAACTGCAAGAAGAGCCAGGGCATACCAATTTGTTTTTCAATCTATTTTATTTCAGTTCAAAGCATCATTGCAGACAGGCAGTCTAGGAAAACGAGCCACACTTTGGCAATACTCACCTGCTTTTGGAGATTGAGGAAGACTGAGTGTAACGCAAGTGTGGCTTGTTTTCTTGGACTATCTGTCCGCAATGATGCTTTGAACTGAAATAAAATAGATTGAAAAACAAATTGGTATGCCCTGTTGCCTCATACTGAGTATTTACATTACCCTTCTTGAGTACTGGCTGAACCAGCACCCTGGGGGAAGGCAGTGACCCCTCAGCCTCTTTCAACTCTTCAGCAGAGTGAGCTCTTTGATTTTCACAAGGAAATTAAATTGGGATATGTGGTTTTCTGGATCTCCAATAGTCTGCCTTCCAAAGCCATCATCTGGATAATGTGGAGAAAACAAGCTACTAACCGCATAGAGGAAATAATTAAATACTAAGGGCGTTGAAATTCAGAGATGAGATTGTCACTTTCTGTAAGTCTTGCAGAGAGTGCAGTATTTCATTTGCAGAGAGCATACAGTTTTGAGACTCTGGCAGCCCTCGAGAGAGAAGGATAAGGAAAGAAAGCCAGCTTTCCTTACATTTCCCTAATGTTGTTATTTAACTCCAAATCCTCAAAATTATGATGCCACGTATTTCATTTCCTCACATAAATGTATTATACTGATCCATGTAAGTCAGAGATTGTTAATTTCAGGGTAAATGGTTGAATTTCAAGAGACCCATGAATCCTTTGAAGTTGCCTGCAAATTTGTGTGAATGTCATTTTTTTCTGGGGAGAGAGCCAGTTACTTTAATCTGATCTCAGAAAGGCTCTTGACCCTTTAAAAGGTACAGAGCCGTTTAAATCACATGTTAACACCATCTAACTGAAGGCATGATGAGAATCTCCCCTGAAACCAGGTGCTGTTTCACTGCTCTGTAACCTCAACCTCAGAGTTTAAGTCTTATCAGTCTTTGTTTTCTGTCTAAAGTGGTCAAGCATAGTTGAATGTTTGTGTAATATAAGTATCTACCCAATGAACTGCTTCATAAATGCCTTAGAGATGGTTGTTAATTTACATGAGACTGGTGAGATGTGGACCTATTGTCTAGGCAACCTCGTTAGCAGATATCATAACATTTCTACTGAGAGAGGAAAGGAAGAGGTAGTGGAATTCCACTATTTTGTTTATAGGCATCGGCTTGTTACAGATGGAGTCAGTTCCTCAGACTCAGGAAAGTTGGGTTAAAAGGGAAAGAAGGCTGGGCACAGTGGCTCACACCTGTAGTCCCAGCACTTTGGGAGGCTGAGGCAGGAGGATCACTTATGCGAGCCCAGGAGTTGAGGCTGCAGTGAGCTATGAACAGACCACTGCATTCCAGTTGAGACCTCTTTTTTTTTTTTTTTTTTAAAGGAAAGAAGAAGAGAGGAGGGGATAGACTTGAAGAAGCAGAGGAGTAAAGAAAGATAGGCTGTTTCCCTGCATTTGTCCAGAAGAGTCCCCTCCCTTTATATCTGTGAAAAGGAAGAGCTTCTATATTGAGACAAAACCTATCTGAGAACTTAAATAATACTCGGACCTTTGAAAAAGTCAATTCATAAATGTAATTTCTGGTTGTATTAGTACCCAAAGGGAAACAAAAACAAGGAAATATCTTTACCTTAGGTTATTCTGTAAAACTGGTACCTCAATAGAAAACTCTTACAGGCCAGAGTTTGGCTCATATAGTGTTTAAAAAGTAGTTGCTTCCATTTAAACATTAGAGATTGTCTGTCTGTCTGAGCCCTGGAGGCGTTTGCGTGAGTGACCTCTGCTGCAGGTACTAGCGTGGCTCTGGAGCAGGACCAAACAGTAGAGGATGCTTTATGAAAGAAAGGGGCCAGGAAGGATGAGGAAATTAGAAACAAAGGATTATAACTGTAAATAATAGCTTTTGAGGCTCCAAATATTGATATCTGTTGGTTAATATTCGTTAGCTAGTGTTAGCTATAGTGGGGTTATTTTTAGTGTTAAAACAAAGGTGAACAATAGGTGATTCTATGTCTTATTTTGAGAAAATACTGTAAGAGGTAATCTAACCTGCTAATTTCATCCTATTTCTCAGCTTTCTAGGACTGGGGCCTGACCACTGAGTCTTCCTGAGTTTTCCTTTTTGACTCCTTTTGCTCCTTGTCCCCATTAGCTCCAGAAGATGGTTTCCAGGGCATTGGCAGCAGTGAGTTTGCCATCTTTCTTCCACCTGGTACTTCTCCCTGGCTCTTAAGCTCAGTGGATGGCACCACAGAGTTGCCAAAGGCAGAAACCTGGGAATGGTGCCATGATCTTCTCTTTCAGCACATATTTAGTTAGGCTACAAGACTGTTGATTTCTTCTATCCTTTCTCTTCCTTTGGTTAAAGCTGCTGTAATCTCTTGTCCTGGATTATGAAACAGCCTTCTAGTTGGTCAGCGGCTTTCAGCTTCCCTCCTCTCCAATCTATTTGGTACACTGTTACCAGTGGTCTTTGTAAAGCACAGATCAGAATATGTGATTCCCTTGCTTTAAAACTCTTGGATGGCCTGCCTGCCCTTAGGATGGTCCAGCAAGTGCTACCCTCCAACTCTGGCTGTGCCTGTATCTCAAGCCTCATCTCTGAGCAGCCCCTCCTCCCACAACTCACCTTGTATTGAGCACAAGTTGAAATCTCTCAGCGGCCACAGGACTTTATCCTTTCTGGGGCCAGTGGGTCACATTCCAAGGCTTCAAGGCTGCTTCTTCTCCCTGGATTTCCCCGGTGGTGGCATCAACCAGGCCAGTAGCAGTGCCATTATCTACATTGACCTTTATATTACTGAATGCTGTTTGGGTTTTCTGTTACTCCTTTTGTCCTTAGAATATATGCTATTTGAGGTGTGCAGTCAGATACTGTCTTAAAGTCACTTGATGTAATTATCTTCTGTGTAGTTGTATCACCAACTTCATAAACAGGCTCTTTTTCTTGAATACTTTTTAAAAAATTAATTTATTTTGAGACTGGGTTAGGAAAATGGCTAATTTTTATATTTTTTGGTAGAGATGGGGTTTCATCATGTTGCCCAGGCTGGTCTTGAACTCCTGGCCTTAAGCAATCCACCTGCCTCGGCCCCCCACAGTGCTGGGATTACAAGTGTGAGCCACTGCGCCAGGCCGTCATTTTGTTTTAAACTTTAAGGATTGCTATTAAAAATTAAGTTCCTTTTTACCAAGAAGTTTTTATTTCATACCTAAGCCCTTCTTCTCTGTTTCTCCTGTCTTGCTAACAAAGTAGGCTGTTAAAGTTTTGGGGTTTTGCCAATCTGCCAGGTAAGAAATAATATTTCAGTGTAGCTTAAATTTGTTTTTTCTTTTTATGAGATAAAGGATATATCATGTCTGGGATACAAATTACAAATATATTTTTCCAGTTGTCAAATGCTTGACTTTGTATATATTGTTTTATTGCTATCCAAGTTTTACATCTTTATATAGTCGTATTTATCAGTCTTACCATGTATTGCTTTGGATTTGCAGTCATAGTTAGGAAATTTGCCCCACTCTCAATTTATGGAGAATCCAGTTGTATTTTCTTCTGGTACATGTATAGCTTATGGTTTCACTTTTCGAAAAACATTTAAGACTCTATTTTCTTCTAGTACATGTATGGCTTATGGTTCCACTTTTTAAAAAACATTTAAGAGTCTGATCCATTTGAAATTTATCTGAGTATTTGGTTTGAGGAAGGATCTGATTTTATCTTTATCTCAATGGCCAGTGAGTTGTCTCAACAGTACTTATTAAAAACTTTTTTCTTCACTGATTTGAGATGCTGTCTTTATTGAATACTAAACCTTTGTATGCATTTAGATTTCTTACTGGATTTTCAGTTTTGTTCCATTGGTTTGATTGCCAATTCATATGCTGTTACAAAATCATCTTAATGTTAAAGGCTTTGTCATTTAACATCTGGAAGGGCCAGTTTTTTTCATATTGCTCTTTTTCAGGGTTTTCCTGGTTGTTTTTGCTTGTTTATTCTGGCATATGAACTTAATAATCAATTTGGTTTCAAGAGGAGATGACTTGATGGTATTTTTATTAGGATTGTGTTACATTTTATAAATGAGCTTAGGGATAACTAACATCTTTACAATATTGACTCTTCAATCCAAGATCATGGTCTGTCTTTTCATTTGCTCAAAGCTACTTTGGTGAGTTTTCAGGAGTGTTACATGTTTTTCCTTACAAAAAATCTGTATGCTTCTTTCAGTTTATTAGACCTTAACATTAAAAAATAATAATTCTGTTTAGAATCCCTCCAGAAGATCCCAGAGAAGTTTTACACACCCACATATTCTAAACATTTTGCATGTGACTTCAGATGGTTCCTAGATACCTCCCCCCTTAAAGCTCATCCTATTATATTGTTCCCTAAATCCCCTTCTTTTGTCTGCCTTCATCTCTTTCTCACTCTCACCTCTTGGCACTGTGTCCTGCCTACAGTTCAGTCAGAACATATTTGCTGAATGGACAAATAAAGTAGTGAGGGGAGAATGAAGGTGGGTGAAAGAGTGAGAGCCTGTCAGACTCTATTTGGAAAGGTCGTCCTTGTTGTATTTCTAAGTCTGCAGTCTGATTCACTGGGTCATAGTACTTGATTTTCCTCTTTCCTCCATTCTAAAAAATTTTTTAAAGTTCTTGTGAACTTTTTAAATTTTCATAATATTAAAATATAGTAACTCATATCTTAACATTATATAACATTTCACATCATGTTGATAATAGTTACCATTTATTGAACACATTCAAAATGCCTGGCAGTGTACTAGGTATTTTACAGTATTGTTTCATGTAACCCTCACAACAACTAAGCAATAGGTATTATTACTGCCTTTTCTAAAAATTATTAAGAAAATTTGCAAATATAAAAGTGAGAGTAGCATTATGAGCTCCCATATACATGTTAACTTCATTTTACACTTGAGAAAACAGGTTTTGAAAGGTTAAGTAACTCAAGTTTACAAAGCTAAAGTCAGATTCAGACCCCAACTCTTTATAGCTCCTTATTAAAAATTGTTTTTCAAATTTTAGGCTCTAACTGACCAGGGAAGAGCAGAAGCAAAGGAGAGAGTCAAGAGCCACTCTTCAAACTAGTTTAGTATTGTAGACGACTCTAATAGTAGTCTTCCCATCTAAAAATTCACACTCAGATACTTCCCTCTCTACTGACTGCAGACAGTAAGCCCTCCCATCTTTCCCCCTTTACTGCTTCTCATGTGCTCTGCTCACTCTGTCTTCTATTTCTCTAGTTGTATTACTACACTCTGATATTGGTGGGTTTTTCAAAGGCTTGCCACTGTTTTGAATACTTACCTCCTAGTATGATGTCATGAACATAGTGGGAACCAATACATTTAAATTAAATAACAGTGAAACTTGCTCTTATTCATTTCGCCTATAAGTTTGGCATGGTACTGTTACTTTTGAATGTTGCTCTGAAGGCCTGGCAGTCATTAAATTTGACCACCCTAGACACAAGCTGCTCATTCAGTTGGTACTCTGCTGTCACCTCTCCTCAGTTGTAGTCAGGTTAAAACCAGAGGGAGACTTGCTAAGGTCAAAGTCCAAGACAGCAGAATAATTGGCCCCTAGAGTTCTGGGTTTTTTTGTTTTTTTTTTGTTTTTTTCCTGGGCAGTAAAATGTTGAGGATGAAATTTTCATATATTCCTTTGAACATTTTTGAGCAAATACTATGGAATCCCATAGGCTCTTTCCCAACATTAACAGCAATAGAGAAGTTATCCTCTTTTGCATTTTTTTGTTAGCTCCTTAAGTTAACCCTCTTGTCATACTCCCTGGCGATGGAGGGAAATAGAGAGATGAAAATACTTCCCACTTCTTCAAAGACAAAAGAAAAAGCTTATAACACTAGGAGGAGACGAGAAAGGAGTTGATCTGTGAAATGTACACAGAGGGGTACTGAAGGCTGAGTGATCTGAGTAGTGGGATAGGACAGTGTTGCTGGAAGTTGGGGGTCTGTAGTCTCTTCAGTGCTCTGGTGCTTAACTACAAAAGTGTGAGAAAAGAAGGATTTAAGATGAAAGTGGTCTGTTCTTCCTAGCTGTGCCATAAGCTCCTTGAGAGCAGGGATTATGCTGAATTTCTTCTCTGTGTAGTGCCAAGCCTCAGTTAAGGGCATTTGGCTGAGCTCAGTGACAATCTACTGGATTGACAAGCACATTTTGTTCGCTGATAGGGCTAGGACACAGCCTTGGGGCCACACTGGGGCCACATGGACTCCCACATCCTTCGCTGCCCTGTTACCAAGGTGCACGGCCTTGAACAGAGAAATGAGACTCTTCCTGTTACCTGTGGCTTAGATATGTATTCTAATTGGAAGGCAAAGAAGATGACATTTTGGAAAAGGGAAGAAGAATGAGTTTGGGAGGTTAACAATAATAGGTAACTTGAACAAGTAGGAAGTGGCTTAGATATGTATTCTAATTGGAATGCAAAGAAGATGACATTTTGGAAAAGGGAAGAAGAATGAGTTTGGGAGGTTAACAATAATAGCTAACTTGAACAAGTAGGAAGTGGCAGTGTCTCACATACACACAATAAGTAGGCTCTATATCCCCATTATCTGTTCTTATTTAAAAACCACTACATTTACAGGGTATCCTTGTAATGCCTCTGAACAGAGAAGTTATCAAAAAAGTAGGAGAAAGAGTCTAAGGTTAAGAACGTCACCACTTTTTACATGTTAAAGTTTGGGCAGTATCACTCAGTGGTCAAAGTTTCGGCTCTAGAGTCGGACAGCGTGAGTTCACTGACTGACTCTACCACTCATGGGCTTTGTGATTTGGAGCAGGTCATTTAATCTCTCTAGGCCTCCACTTCCTTAGTCGAAAGTGGGGTTAATAATAGTAACTCTCTCACTGGCTTTGCAAAAATTATTTAAGGCCGCCAATATAAAGTGCTTGACATAATACCTGAGATATAATAAATGCTTGATAAATGTTAGCTATTATTGTTAACCTCCCAAACTCATTCTTCTTCCCTTTTCCAAAATGTCGTCTTCTTTGCATTCCACTTAGAATATATATCTAAGCCATGGGTAACAGGAAGAGTCTCATTTCTGTCATTAATGAACTGGAGGATCTTAAAACACTTTACATTTCAAGGCTGTGGTTTCCTCATCTATGAAATGTGGGAATTGGGCCAGGTGATTTCAAAGTCCTTTGCATCTTCTAATTTTTAATGAGTTTAAGGTTTTGTATGAAATCTCTGATTATAGCCCAGCACTCTTGTTATGAGAAGTCGGACTCTCCCCACTTTCCTTCTTTCCTAGCTGAGTCACATTCCAGACCAGCTGTATGAAATGAGCAATGTAGTTGTCTGTAAATTCTTTTCTTTTTAAAAAAATTATGTGACATTTGACATATATAGAAGATACATATGTAACTTGAAAGTGATGAAGCAGAATGATAAAAAGCAAATACTTGGATAGGTGTATTTTTATGCTTCCTTTTCCAAAGGTAATAACACCTAACATTTAGTAACTGTTAACAACATTACAGGAACTGTCCTTTATGTGTATTGACTCATTTACATATAGTAGCTTATTCATACAACTACCTCGTGAAATAAGCACTAATATTATTCCCATTTTACATAAGAGAAAACTGAGGCCAAGAGAGTTAAGCAACTTGACTAAAATTCAGCTGGTAAGAGGGGCAGAGCTGGGATTCATGCCCCTGGCTGTCTCTAGAGCCTGCGCTCCAAACCTTTACTATGGAGCACATAGCCGCTGGCATCACAGTGCCTGGTGTGTTATTCTTTAGTTGCCAGGGCCCCTTAATTTTTGCATTAGACGGGTATCTGTGAGCTCTGGAATTTGGTACTGTATTAATGTGTGGCCCAGATTTATTCCCTGATGAAGAAAAGTGTATTATAATCAAGTTGACGAAAATGTAGATATCATCCATGTTTTCAGGGCAGAGCAAAATGCCTATCAGTGCCAGTGACAAAACCAAGGATCTTTTTGATACCTAAAGAGGTTGGATTTGAAAGCATTGGAGTGGTAATTGCTTGTTGAGACTCTTGACTGCAGGATGGAAAAGTTGGCCTTAAATATAATGCAGTCACAATCTCTAGTCACTCATTAGATGCATGTGTCACTCAGGAGATTTTGCAGTTTGGTCTGTAAAGAGTTATCTTGAATGAACTACTGGATCAGAGCAGCATGGCCTGGAAAGACACTTAAATCTCTCAAAGCTTCCTTCTGTTATAACAGCCTTGAAAATCGCTTGTTTCTATGAATTAGTCAGAAGATAAGAGGACATAAGCAGTTTGTTATGTTGAACATTTTGATGTTTTGCCTCATTGTGTTTTGTAGAACACCTCAAAAGAAGTTTCATTAGAAATTGAGAGAATCTAGAAAAATAAATTAATTGAAAAGAATGGTTATTATAGGCACATCAGGAATCAGATGCTACCTACCGGTTTTGAGATTTGGAAAACAACCTTTCCAGTGGTCCTTAATCTTCTCCATGTCTATCGCCTTGAGAATCTGTGAGATGGTAGTGGTGGGGCAATTATCATGATCATGGCAGCTAGCAGCTAATTATTGAGTACTTACTACGTCCCTTTCCTATAGTGCCAGTGCTTTAGGTGTAACTCATTTAATCTTCCAGCAGCCCAATGAGAAAGGTACTATTACTATCCCCATTTTGTAGATGAGGAAACTGAGCTCCTAATAGGTTAGGTAATTTGCCCAGGATTACACACTTTGTAATTGAACATTGAAGATTCACACCCAGGTAGTCTGGCTCCAGCTCCGGCCTTTAACCACTAAGCTACATTGCTCATGAAAGTCGGGGCCCTTACCCCCAGAAAGTGTGTAGTTGGACAACATCACATGTGCAGTAATTTGAAGAGCTTCTGGACCCTTTTTCCCCTATCCAGTCCATTGATTTGGGTTCAAATTCTGCCCTAGACTTACGTAAATTCCTTTCAGGCAGAGATTATGTCTTATATCTGTGTTTGGTACATAGTAGGAGCTAAATAAATGTTTAATGAATGAATGGTATGTTGGAAATGACACTCGCTTTAAAGCCAGCCCCACCTGTCTGGGTTTTTATTCTTAAATTTCCTGTTATAAAATTTATACAGGTTTACTATAGAAAATTTTGTAACATAGATGAAGAAGAAAATAAGTCTCCCATAATGACAGTACCTAGGATAACCACTTTTAGCATTTTTCTCTATTTTCTATATTTTCAAATGCAAATGCGTATATGCATGCACACATATTTTTAAACCAAATTGGAATTATACATGTATTCAGTTGCATGCTGGTTGTTTTCTTTTTAGTATATTGAGAGCATTTTCCTGTGCCATTAAAAACCTTCAAGTGCCTTTTTTTCTCCCCCAAAAAATATTTATATGTAATTTACATACCATACAATTTACCATTTTAAAGTGTACAATTCAAATGTCTGTGTAACTGTCATGGGATCTTTAGGGTGTTGATTTTCTTCCTGGAAACCTCTGTTGGCCGTTGGCACCTTCGCCCAACCTCTTGTCCTGCATCCAGGTATGCAGACAAGTGAAGGATGAAGAAAACAAAGAGGAGCTTTATTTAGTGTTAGAACAGCTCAGAGGAGACCTGCGATGGGTAGTTCCCCTCTGTAGGCAGGCAGGTTGTCTGTTAAGTGTTCAGCTCTCAGTAGAGAGGAGGCCCTGGAGAGAGTAACTCCTCTCTGCGGGCTGGTCATTTGGTGGTCTCTGCAGGTCTCTGAAGTTCTCAGCAGAGAGAGTAGCTCCTCTCTGCAGCTGGTCATCCCATGTCTGCTCAGCTCTGGCTGAGTCTGGGGCTTTTATGGGCCTCAGAGGGGAGGAAGTGTGGTATGTGCCAATTGGCCCATGGGTGGCCATGGGCAGACCTGGGAAAAGCACCAGTTCCCACTCTGGTCAGTGGAATTGGCAACCAGGTCCCCAGCCTTCCGGCCCCTCCCTGGCCTGAAGAAGGGACGTTACTGGGACCTGCCCTCTTCTACCTGGGACTCTGTCTGCCTACTGCTGTTCCTGGTGCTCGGGCTCTGCCTAACTTTGCTCCCAGATTGAGATTGGAGTGGGTGCTGATAGCAGGGAGAAACCAAACAGTGGGGAGAGGTGCTTCTGAGCCTGTGAGGGTGGGGCCTTCCCAGACCCCCAGGAATGTGGGGATGCCTGAGTCTGCAGCCATGGTTTGGGGGGTTGCAGCTGCCCCATGTGGGGCGGGGCTCCTGCCTGCTCCTGGTCCCCCGAGAGCACAAGGAGGCTCAGATCTGCAGCCACAACTTGGATGGCACTCTTGCCTGCTCCGTGGAGCATGTAGCCCTAGCCAGGCCCTCTTTGCTTCAGCTGGGATGATGGCAGGCCGACTGGATTGGCTGCCACCATCATAACCATCACCACTTTCCAATTCCAGGATGTTTTTTATCATTCTGAAACCCCCTCTGTACCTGTTAGTAGTCACTCCCCATTTACTCTTCCCCAAAGGGTCTGGTAACCACTAATCCATTTTCTGTCTCTATGGATTTGCTTATTCTGGACATTTCATATGAATGGAATCATATACAGCAATATGTGGTCTTTTATGTCTGGCTAAACTGGCTTTTACTTAGCATAACGTTTTCAAGATTCATCCATGTTGTAGCATGTATCAGTACCTCCTTTTTATGGATGAATAATGTTCCATTGTTTACATATACAATATTTTGTCCATTCATAAGTTGATGGACATTTAGGTTGTTTGCATTTTTTGGCCGTTAGGCTTAATGCTCCAATGAATGTTAATGTACAAGTTTTTGAGTGGATCCATGTTTTGATTTCTCCCAGACGTATACAAGGAGTGGAACTGCTGGGTCATATGGTGTCTCTGTGCTTAGCTCTTTGAGAAACTGCCAGATTGTTTTCCACAGGGTCGGTACCATCTTACGTTCCCACCAGCAATTCCGTGAGGGTTCCAGTTTCTCCATATCCTCAGCAACACTTGTATTTTCTGTTTTCTGTTTTATTTTATTATACCCATCCTAGTGTTGTTACCTGAAGTGGTATCTCACTACAGCTTTGATCTGCATTTACTAATGACGGATGATGAACATCTGTTCATGTACTTATTGGCCATTTTGCCTGTCTTTGGAGAGATGTCTATTCAAATCCTTTGCCCGTTTTAAAATTGGCTTATTTGTCCTTTTATTGTTGAGTTGTAAGAGTTCTGGATACTAGATTCTGATATGCCATATGTATTCTGAATACTAGACCTTTATCAGATATGTGATTTGGAAGTACTTGTTCCCATTCTGTGCATTGTCCCTTTACTTTCATGATCATGTCCTTTGATAAACAGACATTTAAAAATGTGATGAAATTTGATTTATTTATTTATTGGGAGGATTACATGTTCTTTTAGTGTCATATAGAGAGCCCCTTTTATGGCTGCATAATATTCCATACTATGGCTGTATGCCATATTTACTTTAAAACCTCATATATTTAAGTTTGTCTCCAGGTTTTTTGTTTTTTTTTTTTTTAAACCATTAATACTATTGCTGTGAATATAGTGTACATAAATATTTCATTGGATCTCTAATTAATTATTTCTGATAGATTCCTAGAAGTGATTCTAAAAGGCATAAACATTAACATTTTTTTCCTGCTACTATCATAGATTTCTTATTCCTTTTTTATCTGGAATTATACAACTGGTATATAAAGTAACTCTGGTAAAACATTCAAACAGTGCAAGTAAAGTATACCTTTCCCACCCTGCAAATTCTCATGTCTCTAAGGACATTTTTATAGCTTTAGGTGAGCAGATTACTCCCAGATTATTTACCAGCCTTGTTTCCTAAAAAGTTTTACCAGTTTATACTTCCATCAGCATTGTGTGGGTACCTAGCTCACTGCTCCCTCTCCTGTGTTATTAGTGTAAGTAGTTTTGTTTTTGTTTTTTTGAGACAGAGTCTTGCTCTGTTACCAGGCTGGAGTGCAGTGGCGTGATCTCTGCTCACTGCAATCTCTGCCTCCCTGGTTCAAGCAATTCTCCCACCTCAGTCTCCCGAGTAGCTGGGATCACAGGTGGGCACCACTACGCCTGGCTAATTTTTGTATTTTTAGTAGAGACGGGGTTTCACCATGTTGGCCAAGCTGGTCTTGAACTCTTGACCTCAAGTGATCCTCCCACCTCCGCCTCCCAAAGTGCTAGGATTACATATGTGAGCCACTGTGTCAGGCCTGTTTCCCTCCCTCACCCCCCGCCAATAATAGCAGACTGGGCACAGTAGCTTATGCCTGTAATCCCAGCACCTTGGGAGGTTCAAGCACACTTGAACCCAGGAGTTCGAGAGCAGCCTAGGCAACATAGGGAGACCCTGTCTACAAATCAAAAACTTAGTCAGGTGTAGTGGCCCATGCCTGTAGTCCTAGCTACCTAGGAGGCTGATGTGGGACGATTGCTTCAGCCCAGGTGGTCAAGGCTACAGTGAGCCAAGATCTCACCACTGTACTTCAGCCTGAGTGACAGGGCAAGACGCCACCTCAAAAAAAAAAAAAAAAAAAAAAAAGAAAGAAAAGAAGCTAATACTTACTGAGCATTTACTGTTGATAGTCACTTTGCTAAAGCAATTCAAGTGCATTCTCTCATTTCATCTTCACACCAAAACTATTAAAGATGTTAAGGCTCACAATGATTAAAGTGATATGCCCAAGGTCACCGAGTAAGTGTTCAAGTTAGTCTGCCAAATCCGAGTCCATGGTCTAAAACGCTATTTCGCAGTTAAATACTATCACTGAAAAACTTTTCTGATTCCATGTTTTAATATGTGTTTCTTTAATTATTCACCAGGCTGAATTTTTTAATCAGTTTATTGACTTTTTAAGTCAGTTTATTGACTTTTAATTTTTTGTGAATTATGTGTATTTTTCTTCTTAAAATTTAAATGTTAAAGTTTTCTTTTCTTTTTTTTTTTTGGAGACACGGTGTCACTCTGTTGCCTATGCTGGAGTGCAGTGACACAATCATGGCTCACTGCAGCTTCGAACTCCTGGGCTCAAGTGATCCTCCTCCCTCAGCCTCCCAACTAGCCTATAGGCATGTGCCACCATGCCTGGCTATTTTTTTTTTTATTTTTTTATTTTTTGTAGAAATGGAGTCTCGCTCTGTTGCCTAAGCTAATCTTGAACTCCGGGGCTTAAGTAATCCTCCTGCCTTGGCCTCCCAAAATGTTGGGATTATAAGCATGGGCTGCCATGCTTGGCGTTTCCTGATTGATTTGTATAATCTTTCTTTTTTGGTTTGTGTGATAGGGACAGGGTCTTGCTCTGTCACTCAGGCTGGAATACGATGGCATGGTCATAGCTCACTATAGCCTTGACTGCCTAGGCTCAAGCAATCTTCCCACCTCAGCCACCTGAATAGCGAGGACTACAGGTGTGCTCCACCACACTTGGTTAATTTTTTTTTTTTTTTTTTTTTTTAGAGATGGAGTGTCACTGTGTTGCCCAGGCTCGTCTTGGATTCCTTGCCTCAAGGGATCCTCCTGCCTTGGCCTCCCAAAGTGCTGGGATTACAGGTGTTGGACTACTGTGCCTGGTTGTCACTTACATGCCATGAAGTGTTCACTGGTTTATTATTTATCTTTTAATTTTGTTGATGGTGTTTTGTTTTAAAGCTTACATTTTTATGTAGTCAAATCCTTTGGTCATTTGTGAATTTCTTGTTTCCTTTATGTATAGAAAAGCCTGCTCCAGTTATGTTTTCATTAATGTATTACTACTTTTTTTTTTTTTTTAAGAGACACAGTCTCACTGTGTTGCCCAGGCTAGGGTGTGGTGTCTGTTCGCAGGTGTGATCAAAGAGCACTACAGCCTTGGCCTCCTGGCCTCAAGCCATTCTCTTGCACCAGCCTCCTAAGGAACTGGGACTACAGGTACATGCCATTGCACCCAGCTATATTATGTTAATAGTCACCTAAATGTTTTTGAGGTCAAGTCACAAATTCACCTTATAGTTCTGTGTGTGTGTGTGTGTGTGTGTGTGTGTGTGTGTGTGTGTGTGTGTGAGTGTGTGAGACGGAGTCTTACTCTGTCACCCAGGCTGGAGTGCAGTGGTGCCATCTTGGGTCACTGAAACCTCTGCCTCCTGGCTTCAGGCGATTCTCCTGCTTCAGCCTCCTGAGTAGTGGGGATTACAGGCATCTGCCACCACGCCTGGCTAATTTTTATTTTTTAGTAGAGACAAGGTTTCACCATGTTGGCCAGGCTGGCTTTGAAATCCTGACCTTAAGTGATCCACCCACTTTGGCCTCCCAAAGTGCTGTTATTACAGGTGTGAGCCACTGAGCCTGTCCCCACCTTACAGTTCTAATGGCAGTGGATTGGGAAATTTGCAATCATATGTTTGCATATATTTTGGGCAGTTTTATGGCTTAAAGATAGTTATTTTCTTGCTGAAAGAGCTATCAGTGGTTGAATTTTAATCAACATTCAAAGAAAAAAATGATAAACAGGCTGTGTAACCAGCCTAGTGCTGGTATGTGAGATGCATGGAAGCCCTCCCCACTGAAGCCCTGTTGTGTGTACTTAGGAGTTTGGTATCTTGGTTCAAATACTGGCTGAAAAGCTCATAAAACCTAGATCCTAGTTCTGGCTCCGCTGTTGCCTATTATAGATTTATGACTTGAGCAGGTCACTTGATTTCTATCAATTCTTTCATCTGTAAAATAGTAGGGCTGAATTACATAATCTCTAAGGATAATTCTAGTTGCATAATTCTGACTGTTATCCTTCTGATAAGGAATCATTTCATGTATGTTTGGTATTGATAAGTTTTTTTATAAAGTTTTAAGTGGATTGAAGGAAGGCAGAGTAGTAACAAGTGAATGAAGTGTGTGGGAGAAAGGAGCGGGTGAGGGAACAGGGAAAGGGAACGAGGAATGAGTCTGCCACAGCCAGTGTATGGCAGATGGCCCAGAAGGAAGCTAGAAGGGGGATACATCTGAAGTGAGTTGGGAGCTTCATTGGGCTTAGGTTTCTTAAAGGAAGAGTAGTTCTGATCTGGTATAGATAGATGTCCTGAGTGTCAAAAGAAAAGCCTATAGTCAGGACCAGTAGAAGGTACTCTGAGAGAAAGAGACTGAAAAATTAGCACATGGTCATCACTATTACATGCCTGCCAAACGTTATCTCAAAGACAAAGCAATGCGACTGTATTAACAGAAACAGGAGCCACAGAAGAGTCTAGGAACCCCATGATGGACGAGACATCACAGAAGGTCAGTTGGCAGTGCCCGTGCGGTGTAGCTGGCCCTCAGGCTCCACCTGCCGGGTTGTGGGGCCAGGCATTTACTTTAATGGTAAAGACAGAGGCACCAGGCTTCCACTAAATGTTGGTTGCATACAACTAACTTCCTTTGCTGTCTTCTGTGATTCTGAAGAGGCTTTCTGATGATATTTGACCTTGCCATTTGAATTTTTTCACAGATAACTGCAAAGAATAGGTATATTTCTCCTTGTGAATTAAATAATTGCCTTTCTGATTTGAGCTTCTTCTGTGTCTAGATAGTGTTATCCAACCTCCTCAAGTTCAGTTAACTTTAAGACTTTGACAGGATAAGGTTTCTGTATCGGCATGGTTGACAACCAAACTAGACTTTTTGGTAAATTAAGTTGAAGCCACCTTGGAAAGTCTTTTGGCTGCCAGCCAGCTGGCCTATTCCAATAGCACTCTTTCCCAGATAACATATCACCATCCATCCTTTAGCAGAGACCAGCAGAAAAAAACAAGGAGCCTCAAATGCAGGCACTCCTGCCAGGCCACCCAGCAGTCCATCTCTGCCTGTGAGAGGGGTTGGGGAATGATGGCAGCGAGCCCAGAAATCCTGTCAGCCAGAGAGATGAAGGTAGTAGTTAAGAACACGGAGCCAGACACATCTGCATTTGGGCTCTGCTCAAACTTATTAACTGTGTGGTCTTGTGGGTTATATAACCTTGCTGGACATTAGTTTCCTCATCTATAGAATAGGGATATAATGGTATCTGCCTCATTGGGATGTTAGGGGAATTAAATGAGAAAGTGTGTGGAAAGTGCTTAGCACAATGCCAGATATTATTACCATGATAGAGCAGTTGATGACCTTGCCAAAGGCATTCGAGAGCCTCAAGGATATGAAAAAGGACAGAGACCAGTGGATTGGGCAAAAAAGATGTTTTAATCACCTCCTATTCACCCTATCCGAAGAGAGGGGGATTCCCACTGTAGGGTTATGGGGATGCTGAACTCATGACATCTGACAGTGGACAGATGAGCTTGACAGCTGTAGTCACATATACTCGCAGCCTGGAAGCTGGGATACCACACGTCATGTAAGCTCACATGGGAGTTGCACTCGGGAGCAGAGTAAGCCACCGACGAGGGGCTGTGGGAAGCAGCCTTTCTAGTGTCAAGAGCGGATGGTGCCCCCTGCTTCTGGCCAGAGGATATGATTGGCTTGTTTGAATAATTCAAGGGGCTGGCTGGGAACTGTAACCCACTCACTTCTCAAGAATAAGCAAGAGCTATAACTGGTCCCTTTAGTAAGGAGGATTGTTCAGCCAGGGTACCTTATCCATGGAGCACAAGGGGGAGGGGTACTTGTGGTAGGCCATTTGAGGCCCTCGAGATTGTACTATATGTCAAGTAAGCATGTAACTGAGCTTTTTTTTTTTTTTTTTTTAAAGACAGGGTCTTGCTCTGTTGTTGCCGAGTCTAGAGTCTGGAGTACACGGTACAAACATGGCTCACTGAAGCCTTGACCTCCTGGGCTCAAGTGATCCTTCCACGTGAGCCTCCCAAGTAGCTGGGACTGTAGGTGCACGCCACCACACCTGGCTAATTTTTTGTGTTTCTTGTAGAGATGGGGGTCTTGTCATGTTGCCCAGGCTGGTCTTGAACTCCTGGACTCAAGTGATCCTCCTGCTTTGGCCTCCTAAAGTGTTGGGATTACAGGTGTGAGCCACTGTGCCTAGCCTCATATTGAACTTTAATTTTAGACTTTACACCACAAGAGAGAATACTAGCCTTGAAATGCTGTTGAATACAGCTTTCGGGAAATCTGGGTAGGAGGCTATGGAAGAGAAGTAGAGTTGTTTGATTCTGTGGGAGACAACAGATGGCATAGTGGCTAGAAAGGAAATGTCACAGTAGGTCACATATCGTGTCATGAGCCAAGATTTCTTCACTGTGTTCAGTTCAGCATATATTTATTGGCTGACTGTACCACTGTAGGTCCTTTGAGGCTTAACTAGGTCTAGTTGACCACTTCCTAGATCAGGAGCAGTGTGTCCTGGCACAGGATCCTGTAAGGTCTAGTTACTTGGGCAGCAACTGGCCAAAGCCTGGGGCCCTAGAAGATAGGCTGCTGGAATGCATTCCAAAAGAGTTCGGGTTGGTACCAGGAGGTCACAGCGCTATTTGCCTAAGGCCTGGTTGTTCGAATCCTCCATGTCGTATAGATTTATTCCCAGAGCTACTTTGGACATTGTTTTTCTGTCTGGAGCCAAGCGCAGGTGCATAAGAGGAATTTGAGTGTGACTTGTGACTTTCTAGAGGTGGAGTGTTGCTTAAAACATAGTTGATAATAATTAAATGTGATTTGAGACTAGGCATTGTTATATAGCACTTTGCTACTCAGAGATGGTTCCTTGGACCAACAACAGCTGGGTCTCCTGGAGCGTGTTAAAAACAAAGAGTCTGAGGCCCCACTCAGAACTTCTGAATCAGAATCTTTTCATTAGCAAGATCTGCAGGTGATTCTTATGCACATTAAAGTGTGAGAAACTGTTCTAGTGGATAAAGGGCATGAGCTTTCGGGTCAGTCTGACTGGATGAAAATTTCTGTTCCTCTACTGATTTGCTATATGTCCTTGGGTCTGTTACTTAACTTCACTATCAGGGGCTTATTTGTAAATTGGGTTTAACTGTCTTGCTGGCTTGTTAGTATTAAAGGAGATGATAAGGAGAAAGAGCTTAGAAACGTAGTAAGGCACTTAAATATCAGTAGCTATTAGTGGTTATTTGAGAAATAATATCCTAGTATTATTTAGTAGAATATGAAAAGAGAGTGCAGGATATCATTAGGGCTGACCCAGCCATGAGGTGTGAATTGGAGATTGAGAAAAACATGGTCTCCTGAGTGGATGGGGCAGTGGATGTGTTTGGCTCACTGACCAGTTGCCTCAGGATGAGACTGTAGCTGCTCGTTTTAAGTAACCAAGTGTTGACAGCTATACTCTTAATGGCTTGTAAGCTCTTAGGAGGGAGAAATTATCTGCAGAAGTGGTAGCTAAGTCTTAGCATTCAGTGAGGCCTTTGCATTACAGAGGAAAGAACCATGTCTTAGGAATTGAAACCTGAGTTCAAGTATGGATTTTGCCATTTGTTAGCTCTGTGGCCCTTAACAAGGCAGTTAACATCTCTGAGCCTTAGTTCTCATCTGTAAAATGAGGATAAGTGGGATTATGAGCTGTAAATCCCAGTATATAAGCAAGTGTTATTAGCATCATCCCTACTTGATATCTACAACAGAGCTCAGCCTCCCAAATCCACAAAGGTGAACTTTATGCCTGATTCACACCCTTTAGAATCTTCAGTGCTGGCATTCTTCAGAGCTGTTCTGGCTGCCTGGATTTCCCAATGACCAGAATAGCACGTACCTTAGGAAGGCGTACAGGCCATTTGAGTATCGCTCCAAATCTTGGGGAGTGGAACCGAAGCACACTAGCATTTGGGAAGGAGTCACGATGACAGTGAAAGCATTTGAAACAATGATAATACATGTGAGAGATACTGTCATGAACCCAGGAGTGTAAAATACAGAAATCTGCATCTCTTACACCCCACATTGTTGCCTTTCAGGCCCTCAGTACAAGAGAACAGACCAAATGACAGCTGCTTTTGAACTTGAGAAATCTGGGCCTACTAAAAGCTACAGTCACCCTTTCCTAACCTTGCCAATCCTCCTTGTATTCTCAGAAATAATTGCTAGGGGTTCTCTTTTAACTTAACTGATTCCTTAGATACCTTACATTTTAAGTCATCTTTTTGTGTGTAGCAAACCCCCCATTCTTGTTTCTGAATGTGTGATCTTTGCTCTAATTATGTTGAGAGTGCCTGTTATTTCACCTGGCTCTGGTTGTTTGTGAGCTACTAAGTAGCCATGAGGTTAAAACAGACTAGGATCAGAGAGCATCTCAGCCTCTCAGGACCTTAGTTTCTTCCTTTAAAAAGGAAGGAGATTGGACTGAGGTCATTTGGTCATGCGACAAGAGTACGTGATAGATAAAGTAATGAACTTCTGTTCGGTGAAAGCAATGAATAGGGCTCTCCAAGGTCCCTTTCAGCTTTCTGGTTCCAGCAGAGCCCAGGCCTCAAAATAGAAGTCAAGATTTTATTCAGAAGATAGGGATTACCAGTACCAACAATAAGAAAAAAAAATACAGGTAAGCTTGCATCAAGCTGGAACACCCAAAAAGATGTCTCAGACCATGGGGTAGGTCTGCCCATAGGAGGGTACAGAACTGTTAGGGGAGACAGAATCGAAGACCTTGATCAAGAGTTAGAATGACTTTTCTCTCTTGGATATTGAAATACGGAAATCCAGGCAGAGATGGGTCTAGCTTTTGCTTCATGAACTTCCAATTGTTTATTGGGAGACAATATATGTAGGAAGCCTGTTACTCCTTCCTAGTGCAATGTCTTTCCCTTATTAGTCCATTCTGCCAGTCACTGGCAAAGCTCTGCTTTAATTGTGCTGTTCCTAGTTCAGTGTGCCTTTCTCAGAAAGCAGGCGTTTAAAGTTCCTCTGCCATTGTCTGGACTCATGCTCTGTACTTCCTCTTACATGGGTGTTTTTGGAGACCTACTTCTGGCCAGCCCAGTGTCCATAACAGCGATAGTAGTTGCTTATCAGGTGCCTTTCCAAAGCCAGGTGCAGTGCCAGTTGCCTGCAAGCATATGTTATTTCCAGCATATGTGCCAAGTATGTCTCTTTAGGTCTGGGTTCGTGTTCCTTCCTTTGTCTGCAATTCTTTTTCTTTTCACCTTGTCTGTTGAAATTGAACCTTGAAATTACCAGCCCTAGTCCTTCCCTTGCCACTCACTGGGATCAATCTGTTTTTTCTTCTCTCCTTTTCTTCCTTTCCCTCTTCTTGTCTCTTGCCGTTTGAGTTAAGAGTTCTCTTTTCAGTCATTCCAGTGTTGGATTCAGTATTGGATTACCATCTCCCTGTGGGCAAGGATCTTGTTTTACTTACCGTTCCTTTTGCTCCCACACAGCACCTAGCAAGGTACTGAGTAAATGGTGGGCAGTTGACCCACACAGAGTTAATTATTTATGTATGTTACCACTGACTGGTATGAGGACATGTGTGTATTGCTGGCTGAAGACTTACGGGAAAATTAGTACAATAAATTGGAGAATATCAGGTCCATTCCCTGAGGCACAGAAGAGAGCCCCTTACCCTCTAGTAGTGGCAGCAAAGGCTTTTGTCTTGTTAGGAAATTTGCCAGCAATTGTTCAATTGATTACAGAACATCTACTTTATTGATTTAAGCAATGTATATTGAGACTGTAAATATTTAGTATTATTTTCCTCCCTATTCATTAAAGGGATTCCATGTTTTGTACAAACTATGACTTAGTTCTCACTTGTACTTTTTCTGGTTTTTCTCCTGTGTGTGACTGTTGTTTTCTTATAACTTAGAGGATCCTCAAACTTTCTTTTGAGACAGAGTCTTACTCTGTCAGTCTGGAGTGCAATGGAATGATCTCAGCTCACTACAACCTCTGCCTCCCAGGTTCAAGTGATCCTCCCACCTCAGCCTCCCGAGGAGCTGGGACTATAGTAGTCACATGCCACCACACCTGGCTAGTTTTTTTGTGTTCTTTAGAGATGGGGTTTTGCTGTGTTGCCCAAGATCGTCTTAAACTCCTGGGCTCAAGTGATCTGCCCACCACAGCCTCCCAAAGTGCTGGGATTACAGGTGTGAGCCACCACGCCTAGCCCTCAAACTTTCAAATCCTTTTTGGAAGTAGACAGAATAAAAATTTAAATGAATAAATATTCTTTGTGCTCCTTTTAGAATGCTGGCCTAATTTCTACTTTGTGTTGAATTCCCCTTTGTGTTTTGGGTCATTATGCGACACTTGGTTCAGCCAATTAAGTTTCGTCTTTCTAAGTATCTTTATTCTATATCAGTATAGTCTTTTCTTGAGGCTTTAATATTGTTCCTTTGAGGAACATTCATCTTTCTGGTACTCTTCTGTTGCTTAAACGTTCTTCCCATGGGACCTTTGACAATTTTCTCGAGCCTAGCAATTGAGTAAGTACTTAATAACATAATTTAGGCTCCCTCTATATGTGAGTCTACAGGACTTCGAGATTCCAACTTGCAGTGTTCCACTACTGCTTTCTTACCTCTGGAAAGCCTCCTTTCACCACATGACATCTAGTGCTATATTCTGTCTCTTCCATTTACTTCCTTGCAAAGAAAGTTAGGCAGAAACAGTAAAATATGTATTAGAGACTTTTACATTTCAGTTGTGAGATGAGCAAAATATATTTAGCCTCTATAGTGTATTTCCATAGCCCCCAAATCACTAGTGTATCCCTTATAATTATATATATTTATTTAATAACAGAATTGTGTTCCTGAAAGTGGTATGTACAGATTTCTATTTTAATTGTTTATTTACAGATAAATACTTAAGCTATCAAGTCAGATGGCTAGTTTCAAAACTGTTGAATGAGGATGATTTCACAGCCTTTCTCAGTACCCAACAATAAGAGCTAACACATATAGTGCTTACTATATGCTAGGCACTGTTTTAAGTGTAAATACACCCACACACTAATAAACAACATAGAGCTGGCTTTTAAGAAATACGGTCTTGGGAGGCCAAGGTGGGCGGATCATGAGGTCAAGAGATTGAGACCACCCTGGCCAACGTGGTAAAACCCCGTCTCTACTAAAGATACAAAAAATTACCTGGACATTGTGGCACGCGCTGTAGTCTCAAATACTTGGGAGACTGAGGCAGGAGGATCGCTTGAACCTGGGAAGCGGAGGTTGCAGTGAGCCGAGATTGTGCCACTGCGCTCCAGCCTGACAACAAAGCGAGATTCCGTCTAAAAAAAAAAAAAAAAAAAAGAAAAAGAATTATAATCAGAGGATCTCTGCCTTTTAACAAGAAACTTTAATATTTGTTTATTGTAATGACTAATGTATTTGGACTTATTTATACCATCTTAATTAGCTTGCTTTCTTTTCTTTTCTTTTTTTTTTGAAATGGAGTCTTGCTCTGTTGCCCAGGCTGGAGTGCAGTGGCATGATCTTGGCTCACTGCAACCTCCACCTCCCAGGTTCAAGCGATTCTCCTGCCTCAGCCTCCCAAGTAGCTGGGACTACAGGTGCCTGCCACCACGCCCAACTAATTTTTATATTTTTAGTAGAGATGGGGTTTCACCATGTTGGCCAGGCTAGTCTCAAACTCCTGATCTCAAGTGATCCTCCCGCCTCGGCCTCCCAAAGTGCTGGGATTACAGGCATGAGCCACCACGCCCAGCCATCTTAATTTGTTTTCTGTTTACCGTACTTTTCTTGCCTTCTTTCTTCCCCTTTCCCACCTACTACTGGATTAATCACATTTTCTTTATTCTCTGTAATACCTCTTGTTTGTAAATATTCAGCTTCTATTCCCTTATATCCTTGTACATGAATGTACATAGTTTACTTAACAGAGGCTGAAGGTATTATTTTGTCGTCCTTGACTCTTAGAACACCCTAACTCTCACTTTTTGTGTTGTTGATTTTTTAATTTCAGAGAGACAGTGGATTACAGTGTTTAACAGTACAGAACTCTGTGCCAGACTGCCCAGTTTTGAACCCCACTCTGCCACATACTAGCTGTGTGGCCCTGGGTAAGTTATGTGACCTCTCTGTGCCATAATTTTCTTACCTATAAAATGGAGATGATGAGTACCCACTTCATAGGGTTTTTGAAAGGATTAAATGAGCGAATACACACAAAGCATTTAGAACAGTGCCTGGCACATAGTAAGCACTCAATATGTGGTAGCTACTATGATTGTAATTATTCTACTTTGTTTTTAATCTCCCCTTCCCATGCTCATTTTTAAACGTTGGTGCATTTTAGACATATTAACACATTAAGTAATTTTAAAATTGAGATATAATTAATGTACATTATAAGAATCTTAAGTGTTCTATTTGAAGAGTTTTGACAAATATCTACTCTTGTAACCATGACCCAAAATAAGATGTAGAATATTTCCATTCTCCCAGAAAGTTTCTTGGTGTCTCTTTACATTTAATTTTTTTCCTACTCACACCATGTCTAGAACTTACACTGTCTGATTTTTATCATGGTAGATTAGTTTTGCCTATATTTCTACTTTCTATAAATTGGATCATATAGTATGTACTCTTTTGTTTCTGGCTTCTTTGACATAACATATTTTTAAAAATTTATCCATGTTCTTGCATGTATAATAGTTCAGTCTTCATTTTAAGACATTGCCAATCAGTTCTTCAAGTAGGTATACCACTTTACACTTCCACCAACAGTGTATGACAGTTCTGGTCATTCAACATTCTCACCAACATACAGTGTTACCAGTCTTTCTGATTTTAATTATTTTAGTGGAGATGATGTTTAATAATTCTTTTGCTTGTTGCTTTCTATTTTTTTCTTAGCATATTTATCCCTTCTTTCTGGTTCAGTTTCCTTCTTATAGTAATTCTTTCAGTGACAGTCTCTGAGTCTTTTATGTTTGTTTAAAAAGTTAGCCTGACTTGATAGTTTATCATATAGATACTTGGTTGATTGGCTTGATTGGCATTTTCCTTAATATTTGAAAACTGTTGCTCCATTTCCTTTTTACATCTATTATTATTAATGAGAAGTCTGTATCAGCCTCGTTGTCATTCTTTTGTAAGTAATGTGTTTTCTCTTGGTTTGCTTAAATTTCTTTTTCTGTGTTGATATTTTGAAGCTTTTCTTCTTAAAACTCATCTTTAATTCTAGAAAATTCCTAGCCATGTCTTCAAATTGCTTCTCCCACATGTTCTCCAGTGTCTCCAGCTGGAACACCTATTAGATGCATGTTTGGCTCTCTCATTTATCTTCTATGTCCCTTAACCTCTTTTTCATATTTTCTTTTTAACTACTACCTTCTAAGCAGTTTTCTCAGACTTTTCTTCCTAATCATACATTTTTTCTTTCTTCTTCTTCTTTTTTTTCTTTTTGAGACAGAGTCTTACTCTGATGCCCAGGCTGGAGTGCAGTGGTGCAGTTTCGGCTTACTGCAAGCTCTGCCTCCCAGATTCATGCGGTTCTCCTGCCTCAGCCTCCTGAGTAGCTGGGACTACAGGCACCTGCCACCACGCCTGGCCAATTTTTTTTTTTTTTTTTTTTTGAGACGTAGTCTCGCTCTGTCACCAAGGCTGGAGCACAGTGGCGCGATCTCGGCTCACTGCAGGCTCCACCTCCCAGGTTCACGCCATTCTCCTGCCTCAGCCTCCTGAGTAGCTGGGACTATAGGCGCCCATCACCATGCCCGGCTAATTTTTTGTATTTTTAGTAGAGACAGGGTTTCACCGTGTTAGCCAGGATGGTCTGGATTTCCTGACCTTGTGATCCGCCCACCTCGGCCTCCCAAAGTGCTGGGATTACAGGCGTGAGCCACTGCTCCGGCCCAATTTTTTGTATTTTTAGTGGAGACGGGGTTTCACCGTGTTAGCCAGGATGGTCTCGATCTCCTGACCTCGTGATCCGCCCACTGTGGCCTCCCAAAGTGCTGGAATTACAGACGTGAGCCACCGTGCCTGGCTTAATCACACATTTTTTCTTTAGCTCTGTCTAATCTATTAATCCACTGATGGATTTCAGTGACTTAATTTTGAGGTCCTATAAGTTATTTTCTTTTTTTTTTGAGATGGAGTCTCACTCTGTTGCTGCCAAGGCTGGAGTGCAGTAGCACCATGTTGACTCACTGCAACCTCCATCTCCTGGGTTCAAGCAATTCTCCTGCCTCAGCCTCCTGAGTAGCTGGGATTACAGGCTCCCAGCACCACGCCGGCTAGTTTTTATATTTTTAGTAGAGATGGAGTTTCACCATGTTGGCTAGGCTGGTCTCGAACTCCGGAGCTCAGGTGATCTACCTGCCTTGGCCTCCCAAAGTGCTGGGATTACCCAGCCAGGAATTTCTTATATATTCTGGATATCAATTTCTCGTTGCCTTTAAACTTTGCAAATATCTGCCATTTCTGTCATTTGTCCATCTGTCTCTAGTATCCTTTGACAGAAACCTTTAATACCTATACAGTCAAATTTATTCTCCTTTTTAAGCTTTTGGGGAATTGTTTCAGAAGTCTTTGCCTTACCTGTTTCAAAGGTCCCCTCTGACGTTTTCTACTGTTAGCTTTTATAGATTTACTTTTCACGTCCAGGTCTTCCTCATGTAGTTTGTAATTGTGAGCTTCTTTTCTGTGTGTGTGTGTGTGTGTGTGTGTGTTTTGTTTTTTTGTTTTTGTTTTTGTTTTTATTCGAGACATAGTCTCACTCTGTCACTCAGGCTGGAGTGCAGTGGTGCGATCTCGGCTCACTGACCTCCGCCTCCCGGGTTCACACCATTCTCCTGCCTCAGCCTCCCGAGTAGCTGGGACTATGGGCACCTGCCACTACGCCCAGCTAATTTTTTTGTTTTTTGTTTTTTGTTTTTTTTAGTAGAGACAGGGTTTCATCATGTTAGCCAGGATGATCTCGATCTCCTGACCTCGTGATCCGCCCGCCTCGGCCTCCCAAAGTGTTGGGGTTACAGGTGTGAGCCACCGCGCCTGGTCCTTTTCTGTGTTTGTCTTTTTCTCTATGTGAGTCCCTTTGTTTTTTTCTGCTGCATGCTAGAGACCAGTTTTTATGTTAATTTCCTGACTTGAGATTCCTGTATGATACAGAGTATAAATTTGGATGCTATACCTCTGTGTGGCATAGATGTGCATTTTACCTTTTCTCCTGCTGAAGGCCTAGATAATAAGCAACTCTTATTGTTGTTTCCCTGAGCCAGTGAGCAGATTTTTCAGACCGCATATCAAGGAAGGATCGAAGTTTGAGGCTCTGGGCTTTATTCAAGGGTCTCAGTGCTAACTCCCCACCTTCTACCTGCCTGAAGCTACATTTGCAGTCTTCATGTGAGCATTAATGCTTCCTCCTCCCAGCTTAGGGCCTGTACAGGAGTTTGAAACCCCTGTGGGCCACCATGGTCTCAATTCCCACTTACTGTTCTAGCTTTGATTTTGATATTTCTTTCATTTCAGGTACCTAGGGATTTCTTTTCTTTAATTTTTTTTCAAGCCTATGTATTTTAAAAGCATTTTTTATGTTTTATCCAGCATTTCTGTGTGTTTGTAGTGGAAGAAAAAGATGCATTTACTTCAGCTCAGTGTGCCGTTTTGCCAAAAGTCTGTTTTTTAATTACTGTTGCATTAATCTCAGTAAATTTTCAGTTTTCGACATTGCCAACTTGGATTCATTATGTAGCCATTGACCACCCTTGAATGTTTTAGGCCTTAACGGTTCCCATTTTCATTTTACTGCTCAAGCTTATAACCATCTTTTTAGTATCTATATATTGGTAAGCTAGATAATTAGGTTCAGTTAGCTTTTTAACCTTGCCCAGTTGCTCATTCTGCTGAAGTTTTTCTTTTTCTCTTCTTATTAAGTTGTTCACAAAAACATTAAATAGCTCTGACCACATAATGCTCGAAATATCTCCCTCTGCATCTTGGGCGAATCTTCTTCTTATTTAATCTGACGTGAGTACCTTCCCCAGAAACTTAAAAGCAACCTTTAAGTTTGAGTCTACCAAAAATATAATCCCAGTCACTTGTTTCTTACTAATAAGAATGTTTAAAAATCTAATGTATGTCCAGGTTGGTCTTTTGGTTTACTGTAATCCATAAGACTTATGTCTTGTTTTACAAAAAAAAAAAAAAAAAAAAAAAAAAAAATCACATTACATTGGTATAATTTGTTGCTTAGAAAAACCTCATCAGTGCCTGTTTATGGTCTTTTGTTATTTGCAAATTGAGTTCTTGTTCAGATTTTTCTCAAATATTAAATTAATTTAAAATTAAAAAAATGTTTTCCTAGTTTTAAATCTTATGGAATTTCCCCCCTCTTGCCATAAAACACCAAGAGATAAAAATTCCAGTTCCCCTACTCGAGCTACTTCTTTTAGAGAAAGGCACTTACCTCCTAGGACTGTTTCTTCATTTGTTTAAAAATATATGTGCATTTTTATAATATAGATTAAAACAGACTGTATTCAAAAAGTAGGGGTAGACATTCTTAAAGATTTTCTTTGAGCAAGCTGAAAAAAATCTCATGAATTCATGAATGCCCAACAATATTAGGTACATGGTGTAGAAGGGGCTGGGGTAGTTAGAACTGAAACATTGATACTTATTTTGGCAAATCTTTATTTTAATTAATAAACTATTTTTCAGAGCAGTTTGAGGTACATGCAGAATTAAGCAGAAATTACAGAGGGTTTGCAGATCTCTCCCCACTCCCATTCCCCACACATGCACAACCTCTCCCACCATCCACGTCTCACACCATAGTGGTACATTTCTTATAACTGATGAACCTACATTGACACATCATTCTTACCCTGAGTCCATAGTTTACATTAGGGTTCACTGTTGGTGTTATGCATTCTGTGGGTTTTGACAAATGTATAATGACCTATATTTGCCATTGTAGATTCATGAAGAATAATTTCACTGCCCTAAAAATCCTCTGTGCTTTGCTTATTCATCCCTCCCTCTCCTCTGACTCCTGGCAATCACTGGTCTTTTTTACTATCTATTTACCTTTTCTAGACCATCATATATTTAGAATTATAAAGTATGTAGCATTTTCAGATTGACTTCTTTCACTTAGAAATATGCATTTAAGTTTCCTCCCTGTCTTTTCATGAATTTATATCTCATATCTGTTTAGCACTGAATAATAGTCCATTGTCTGGATGTACCGCAGTTTATTCATTGTATCTACTTCTTGGTTGCTTCCAAATTTTGGCAATTATGAATAAAGCTGCTTTATAAGCATTGTGTGCAGGCTTTTGTGTGGCCATAAGTCTTCTACCCCTTTGGGTAATTACCAAGGAATGTGATTACTGGATCATATGGCAAGAGTATGTTTAATTTTGTAAGAAACTGTTAATCTGTAGAATGTCTGTACTATTTTGCATTCCCACCAGCATTGAATGAAAGTTCCTGTTTCTCTGCATCCTCGTCAGCATTTGGTATTGCCAGTGTTTTGGATTTTGGTCATTCTGATAGGTGTGTGATGGTATCTTGTTGTTTTAATTTGCAATTCTCTAAAGACATTCCATGTACAACATCTTTTCATATGCTTATTTGTCATCTGCACATCTTCGTTGATGAGGTGTCTGTTCAGGTCTTTTGCTATTTTTAATTGGGTTGTTTGTTTTCTTATTGTTGAGTTTTGAGAGTTCTTTATCTGATGTGTCTTTTGCAAATATTTTCCCCCAGTCTGTGGCTTGTCTTTTCATTTTCTTGACATTGTCTTTCATGGAGCAAAATTTATTTCTGTCATGGATTGTGCCTTCGGTGTTGTATCTAAAAAGACTGCCATAACCAAAGTCAACTAAGTTTTCTCCGATGTTAACTTCTAGGAATTATAGTTTTGTATTTTACATCTAGGTCTCTGATGTATTTTAAGTTAATTTTTGTGAAGGGTGTAAGGTCTATGTCTAGATTCATTTTTTTTTTTTTGTATGTGAATGTCCAATTGGTTCCAGCATCACTTGTTGAAAAGATATTCTTTGCTTCATTTTAGTGCCTTTGCTCCTTTGTCAAAGATGAATTGACTGTATTTGTGTGGGCTCTGTTTCTGGGCTTTCTGTTCTGTTTCACTGATCTACTTGTCTGTTCTTTCACGAATATCACATTGTCTTGATTATTGTAGCTTTAAAATAGTAAATATTGAAGTCAGTGTCAGTCCTCCAACTTTAGTCTTCTCCTTCAATATTGAGTTAGCTATTTTGGTCATGGGGAAGATCTGAGTCTCTGAAAATATTGAATATTTCTATCTAACAACATGGGATATCTCTCCATTTTTTAAGTTCTTTGATATCTTTCATCAGAGTTTTGTTGTTTTCTTCATATAGATCTTGTATATATTTTGTTAGATTTATACCTAAGTATTTGCCTTTTTAGGGTGCTAGTGTAAATGGTAAAGTTTTTAATTTCACATTCTACCTTACTGCTGGTATATAGGAAAACAGTTAACTTTTGTATATTAACCTTATGTCTTACAACTTTGCTATAATCTCTTGTTAGTTCCAGGAAGTTTTTTGTCATTTCTCTCTAATTTTCTGTAAAGACAATCATGTAGTCTGCAAACAAAGACAGTTTTAACTTCCTTCCCAATAAAAGGTATACCTTTTATTTCCTTTTCTTGTCTTGTTGCATTAGCTAGGACTTCCAGTACAGTGTTTAAGATCAGTGGTGAACTGGGGTATCCCAGCCTTGTTTATAATCCCAGTGGGAAGACTTTGAGTTTCTCACCATTATGAATGATGTCAACTGTAGGTTTTTTGTAGATGTTCTTTATGAAGTTGAGGAAGTTCCCCTCTCTTTATGGTTTGTTAGAGTTTTTATCATGAATGGGCATTGGATTTCTGCCAGATGCTTTTCCTGCATCTTTCTGTTGACATATTCACATGATTTTTCTTCTTTAGCCTGTTGATGCGATGGATTACATTAATTGATTTTGAATGTTGAACCAGCCTTGCATACCTGTGAGAAATCCCATTTGGCCATGATGTATAATTCTCTTTAGGCATTGTTAGAGTCAAATTGCTAATATTTTGTTGAGGATTTTTGCGTCTGTCTTCACAAGAGATACTGGTCTGTGGTTTTCTTTTCTTGTAATATCTCTGTGTGGTTTTGGTAGAAGGTTAATGTTGGCCTCAAAGAATGAGTTGGGAAGTATTCCCTCTGCTTCTGTCTTCTGGAAGAGTTTGTAGAGAATTGGTATAATTTCTTAAATATTGGGTGGAACTCATTAGTGAACACATCTGGGCCTGTTGCTTCCACTTTGATTCACCTTCTTTAATAGATATAGGCCTGTTCAGATAGTCTGTTGCTGTGTGTGTGAGTTTTGACAGATTGCATCATTCAAGGAATTGAATCATTTTATTTAGTTTATATTTGTGGACATTCATAAATTACCTTATGTTTTTAATGTATATGGGGTATACAGTGATACTGATATTAATACATTGTATTTTGTTTTTCTTTGTTACCATGACCACCTTTGATTTTCTGACATTTGAAAACTATATGCCTAGGCTTAATGTCCTCTGAGTTTCCTGGATCTGTGATGTGGTGTCTGACATTAATTTGGGGAAATTCCCAGTCATTATTGCATCAAATATTGCTGCTTTTCTCTCTTCCCCTTCTGGTGTCCCCATTTGGCATTAGTTATTTCTTTTCTAGTCTTCCCACTGTTAGATATTCTGTTTTCTTCTTCTTTTTTTACTTTGCTTTTTAGTTTTGGATTGTTACATCTTCAAGCTAAGAGATTCTTTCCTCAGTCGTGTTCAGTCTACTAATGAGCTCATCAAAGGCAGTCTTCATTTCTGTTATGGTGTTTTTTATCTCTAGCGTTTCTTTTTGATTATTTCTTAGAATTTCCGTTTCTCTGTTACATTATCCATCTATTCTTACATGTTTTGTACTTTTTCCATTAAAGCCCCTGGATATGTAATCATAGTCTCAAAAAAACCAAAAACAAAACAGAACAAAAAAACCTGATGTGCTAATTTGGACATTCTTGCTATATCTGAGTGGTTTTGAAGTTTGCTGTGTCTCTCCAAACTGTTTTTTGGTTTTGTTTGTTTGTTTGCCTTTTAGTATGCCTTGTAATTTTTTATTGAAAGGTGGACATGATGTACTACATAAAAGGAACCGCTATAGCTAGGCCTTTATTGATGGGGTAGTAGGGTGTAGGGGAGGAGAAGCTTTCTCTAGTCCTGGGATTCTCACTCTTTTGGTGAGCTTGTGCCCCTGGGCTGTGAACTTCCCAAGTACTCTCAGGCTTTTTTGCTCCTTAGATGGTACAGGATGGCTGGAGGGAGCTGGAGTTCGGTATCTGTTTTTCTCCAGGTAGGTTAGACTCTGAGAAAACTGTAGCCAGTTAGGCTCTTGTAAAATGCTTTTCTTGAAGGCGGGCCTTGTTAAAAACAGAGTGCTCTGGCGGATTTCAAAATGGCTCCTTTTCCCTCTCCCGCTGCTGGAAGCAAGAGGGAATTTTTCTTCAGTATTCATTGTGAGGACTTGTTAGAGCTCTAGGAGGTAAAGCTCACAGAAGTATTGGGGGCCCCCCATGACTGAGTTCCCCCCAGAATTTTTAACTCTCAGAGTTGTGCACACTGAGCCTCCAGCGATTCATTGATTGCAGTTCAGGTTTTCTTAAACTGGCGCTTGTTCCTACAGAGGCTTTTGTTCATATGTTGTTTTTGTTTTGTTTTGTGTTTTGAGACAGAGTCTCCCTCTTTTGCCCAGGCTGGAGTGCAGTAGTGTGATCTGGGCTCACTGCAGCTTCTGCCTTCTAGGTTCAAGTGATTCTCCTGCCTCAGCCTTCTGAGTAGCTGGGATTCCAGGTGCCTGCCACCATGCCTAGCTAATTTGTATATTTTTGGTAGGGACGAGATTTTGCCATGTTGGCCAGGCTGGTCTCAAACTCCTGACCTCAAGTGATCCACCCGTCACAGCCTCCCAAAGTGTTGGGATTACAAGCATGAGCCGCTGCGCCTGGCTTGTGTTTTTTGTTCATTAAGTTGTGATTCTCTGTGTCTACCTGTCTCTAATTTTAGGGACAATGATTTGCCCTGTGACCTTTCTTTGATTAATTAAAGAAGGTTGTTGGTTTTTCAGTTTGTTCAGCTTTGTTTGCTTTTAGGACATGGTGACTTCTAAGCTCCTGACATGCCGGAATGGAAACTGGAACTCTGAAATATTTTTATTTATGTTTTTATCTGTCAATTTCAGTGTCAGTAAATGTAGAAATGGTGGGGTGGAAAGAGAATCATCCATAATCCTCTAACAAAAGCAATTGCTGGTTTTTTGACATGTCTTTCTGCCCTTTTCTTAGTGTACTTGTTTCTTTATACAAGTGAGATTATATAATTTCCTCAAAGATCCACAAAGATAAGATCCTCAAACCCAAAACTGAACTAGATGTCTCTCCCCCTAAACTGTTCTTGTATTATCAGGATCATCTTATCATCCACCCACTCACCAAGCCAGGAACCTGGGAATTGTTTCTCTCCATCCTTCACATCATTCAGCCCCTAAGTCATGACAGCTATACTTTCGCAACGTGTTTTGGCTCTCTCCTATTACCAGTTCTCCTGCTTGAAGCCCTCATTGATTTTCTCCTGATCTCCTGCAATAATATAGAGCCCGTCTCCAGCATTATCCCCCTCAAATTCTGTACACATGTTACTTAAGTGGTATATTTAAAATGCATATCTGACCACATGACTTTGCTGCTTAAAGCCCTTCAAACACCTCAATGGCTGCTCATTGCTTTTAGGATAAAATCCAAGCTCGTAATCATGGCCTATATATCCCTCTGTGGCCAACACCCCTGCCTGCCTCTCCAGATTCATCTCTTAACACTCCTATTCCCTGCTTTATGTTCCAGCAATAATCTCAGCTCCTAATCCTCCTGCCTGCCACCACGGGATGTTTTCTTATCTGTGTGCCTCATGCAGGCATCCCTGCCAGGATTGCCTTTTCCTCCCATTCTTTTTACCTCATCTGTGTGTCCGTATCTTTTAAGACACAGGTCAGCTGTTATTCCCTCAAAGCTTTACTCTAACTCCTGTACTCCCCTATCCCCCAAACTGTTTCTGTGTACAAATCCATCATTATGTTTCCTTTTAGTTATTTATTCATTCTACCAACTTATCAACAGTATTTGTGTTAAGCAGAATTTTAAGCATTGGGATACAAAAATTAAGTTCGTACCCTAATGGAGCTTATATTCTAGTGAAGGACGATAGATAATAACAAATAAAAATATAGTATGTCAGTAGGCGATAAGTGCTATGATGAAAAACAAAGCAGACGAAGGAGCGGGATGTTCTGAGGTTGGAGGGGAGGTTGCTTGTTGAAAAAACATGGTCAGGGAAGAAGGCCTTAAGCAAAGGGTTGGTAGAAATAAGCCAGCCAGCCACGCACAGATATACTAAGCATGCTCGGCCCTGAGGCAGAGAATGTAGAGCATGCTTAGTATATTCCCAGGTCAGCAAGGAAGGCGGAGTTGTCAGAGCAGAACGGGTGAGGGGGAGAGTGAGTGGTAGAAGATGAGGTTAGGAGCCGATGACAGCCAGATCACGATTAAAGGCTTGCTAGGCCATTGTAAGAACTTTGACTTTTACTCCAAGACTGGAAGCCATTTAAGACTTTTTGTGCAAAGAAGCAGCAAGATCTGGCTGTGTGTTGAGTAGGTTGCTCTGCCTACTGGGTCGAAGATAGGATGATAGCAGTAGGGGAGGATGGAGGCTAATTAGGAGGTTGCTGCAGTAATCTAGGTAAGAGATGATGGCAGCTTGGACTGACTAGAGAGGAGCCAGTGAAGGAAATTAGCGGTTGGAGTTTGGATATGTTTTGAAGGTAGAGCCAACAGGATTTATAAAGGATTGGATATAGCATATGAGAAACAGCAAAAGTCAAGGATGACTTGGTTTTAGTCTGAAGAACGAGAAGGACAGAATTGCTGTGAGGTGGGAAAGTGGCAGGAGAGTTTTGGATATGTTACATTTCAGAAACCAGGTTCCAATTGGAGATGTTGAGTAGGTAGTTGGAGGTCTACATCAGGAGTTCAGAGGAACAGTCTGAGCCAGAGACATAAATCTGAAAGCTGTCAGCATTTAGATGACATTTCAAAGCTATGGAATCAGAAGAGAGGGAAGGTAAGAGGTGGCATGACTGGGTCCTCGAGCACTCCAAGCTTTAAAGGCTGCACTGACACAGAGGACCCAACCAAGGAGTCTGGGAAGGCATGGCTAGTGAGTGAGAAGGAGAACCAAGTGAAAAATGTGTTTTCAGAGGAAGAGAATGATGACCTCGGTCCATTGTTAGGGCTAGACTGAATAAGCCAAGGACATTGTATTATAAGTCTCCATCTACATATTTATCTCCTCTAGGTGGCTGAGAGCTCTTTGGGAGCAGGAATGGTAGTGTAGTTAGAGCTTTGAAGTCAGTGAGATGGCTGTTTTTCCTTAGGGTGATTCTCTGGGTCCTTCAAAGCTCCAATCTCATCTGTAAAATGGGGAGGAAATAATATCTTTTCCACTGAGTCATTGTGAGAATCAAATGAGATCGTCTATACAAAGCATTATGCGCAGTCTCTTTCATATGTTTAAACACATAATGATCATTATTGATTTAGTATACCTGGCATACTGTCCCTCCCTATTAAGCAACATTTGTTGAATGAATGAGTGAAATGCCTTTCTGTTCATTTAGCATTTCATTCAAGGCCTTTTTTCCCATATGGTTTTTTGAAGTTTTAACCTGGTATTTTGTGGGTATTTTCTCTAGGGCCTGTCCCCCCGAAGCCGACTCTAGGAGAGGAGAGGAAGAGGAGTTCATGGGGCAGAGTTGACGCAATGGAGCTCCCCAACTACAGCCGGCAGCTGCTGCAGCAGCTCTACACTCTGTGCAAGGAGCAGCAGTTCTGTGATTGCACCATCTCCATTGGTACCATTTACTTCAGGGCTCACAAGCTTGTCCTGGCTGCTGCCAGCCTCCTGTTCAAAACCCTGCTGGATAACACAGATACCATCTCCATCGATGCATCTGTGGTGAGCCCCGAGGAGTTTGCGCTCTTGTTGGAAATGATGTACACGGGCAAACTACCTGTGGGCAAGCACAACTTCTCCAAAATCATCTCCTTAGCAGACAGTCTACAGATGTTTGATGTGGCTGTTAGCTGCAAAAATCTTCTGACCAGCCTTGTAAACTGCTCTGTTCAGGGTCAGGTGGTAAGGGACGTCTCTGCGCCATCCTCAGAGACATCCACAAAGGAACCAGAGAAGCCTCAGGTAGAAATCCTTTCATCCGAAGGTGCTGGAGAGCCTCATTCTTCCCCAGAGCTTTCTGCCACTCCAGGGGGCCCTGTGAAAGCTGACACTGAGGAAGCAGTCCTTGCAGTTTCACAAGAGATGAGTGTGAATTCTCCCACGGCCCAGGAGAGCCAGAGGAATGCAGAGACCCCAGTGGAGACTCCTAACACAGCTGAAGATTGTTCCCCCTCCCCTGTTGTGCAAACCTTTAGTGAGGCAAAGGAGACAAGCACAGAACCAGGTAACAGTCATTGTCTTATAATCCATCCTTCTGTTTTTAATGATCTTTATCAGTTTTAATGTTTCATTAATAAATTTATCAAAGACCGCTGTTAGGTAGAAAACCAGTATTCAGTGCAATACCATTCTGGGCCATTCTTCTTTTAAAAGTGTCTGTGTTTTTGAACATTGAAAGTCCAAACATGAACTACAGAGCAGAAAAGCAGTATTGGAATAATGATGTACCATTTTGATAATTATCTGTTTTTTTTTATTTTGTTTTGTTGTCTCTTGAGACGGAGTCTTGCTCTGTTGCCCAGGCTGAAGTGCAATGGCATGATCTCAGCTCACTGCAACCTCCGCCTCCCGGGTTCAAGCGATTTTCCTGCTTCATCCTCCCAAGTAGCTGGGATTACAGGCATGCACCACCACGCCTGGCTAATTTTTTGTATTTTTAGTAGAGACGGGATTTCACCATGTTGGCCAGGCTGGTCTCGAACTCCTGACCTCGTGATCCACCCGCCTCAGCCTCCCAAAGTGCTAGGATTATAGGCCCACACCCTGCTGATTATCTGCTATTTTAATCAGGCTGAGGCCAACACAAAGGAGGAAGCTGTGAGAGATACTGTTGTCTGTTATTCATAACTAATGTGCTAGATAGAGATCAGTTAGGTGCAGTATATGACCTGAAGATGCTCAGACAGCTGAAACTTGTAAAAATTTGTTTCAAGTAATGAATTTCTGATTTGTTTTATTTTGTTCCACATTTAGCATGTGAAAGGAAACGTTACCAGCTGAATTTTCTTCTAGAAAATGAAGGTATCTTCTCAGATGCACTCATGGTTACCCAGGATGTTTTAAAAAAACTAGAAGTGTGTTCAGAAATTAAAGGTCCACAGAAGGAGGTAGGTACCTCGACTTTTGTACTTGTTTGCTAGTTTAGTGTTCTCAGGATACCTTACTAACTTTCCATATGGGGCGGAAATAGCCCAGGGTTTCAATGTTTTGAAACTTTAATTTTTAAAAATTTATTCCCTAAAGGGCAGTCTCGCAAAAGTACTCAGGCAAGATACTTTCAAAATGAAGTTACATTTTGATCACCAGGAGAATCCTAGCTTCTAACCAGTTTTGATCCAGGATACTTAACTGATCATACCATTTCCTCCTGATTAATCACAGATAAATTTAAGAAGGTAGCCATGTATAACCCCAAACCTGAGACTTAAACAATTCAAATTAAAACAAAACAACAGATACTCAAAATATGGACAAAAAGGACTTTATATATATGAATTATTGGTAAAATACATCCAATATTTAGGAATAACAGTGGCCATTTTCAGACATAAAAACAGTAATGATAAACATTTATTGAACGCTTTCTGTATTAAGCTTGGCATATGTGTTATCACATTTAATTTTCACAAAAATCATCAGTGTGGGTATTATTGTTAAGTCCTGTTTTATACATGAGAAAACTGTCTCAAAGAGGTGGTGTAATTTGGAGAAGGTCACAGAGCTCATATGACCCTGAGCCAGAATTGAAACCTCAGCATTCTGACTTTAGCGCTGCTCCCTTACACACTGAGTTATACTGCCTCCCAACAGGGTAAAAGTGATGCATATATGTATAAGTGTTTAGGAATCGCCTGACAGAAAACTGCCAAATGGCTATCATGCTTTCTTAGCTGACCTCTTTTTTAAGTAACTCAGTTGAGACGCTTTCCTACCTGTGTGATCTCTCAATACCTGATTCTTCACACCTGACCCTGCAAGATTCGACTCCACAACCAATTTAGAATTCCATTTATTTCCCTTTTCTCCCAGCCCTGCTTCCCCATTCTGAGAGGCCGCTGGCAGAGCGAGAGGCCACTGTCCCAGCAGGCTTGCTCCTCTGATTTGGTAGGGGGTATTGTGGGTCGATCCTCCCATGTTGCTGTAGGCAATTTTGTATTAATCCAAGTAATACATGCCCTCTAATAATTAAATGTTTTCCTGATTCATAGCAAGTTACTTTTTAAAAAACAAATTCAAGGTCTAGTATTTATTTTAGCTGTGTTAATTGACAGTTGGCTATACATTGTTTTCTTGGGAGACAAGCTAGTTACAAGGCTGGGCTAACCCTGATGACTCTCTTTGGGAGGTTTCAAGTCATAAATCCTTGGTACTCTTTGTACTGATTATGCTGAAGGACATTATGGTTTTATATTTTTGCACTTGCATGTTCTCTTAACTGTTCAATCCATCATTTTTTGTCATTAGTTTGTTACCTTGATAGCTTCTAGACACACCTCTTCATTTTCTCTTAAGGCTTCCTCTCCACTTAACTTTGGCTACAGAGGAGTAACGTTATTCCTTAGATCAGCAATACTCAAGTTATTAGTGTCACCTTTATACTTAGGTGAACTGTGTCTTATGCATTTTTTTTTTAACATTGGTACCTAAAAGTATGTGGCATATAACAGGTGGTCAAGAAATGTATGTTATACATGCATTCGTTCAACATTTCTTTCTTTTTTTCCATTTCTTGTTCTAATTTTTTGATGGCAATATCATTAATGGTCCTTTAAATGAACACTGATTTGCTATTCGTGATCATTATAGGCTTATATTATTTCTTCCTCAGTTTTAGAGGTCATAGTAGGAGCTCTGCAAATCACTTGGTGGCTGTTTTTAAAGCCTATTCTGTTACAGTCCGTAATAAATCTTTGAACTTCAGAAAGAAAAAGGGAACAGATACTTTAAGAACATAAGATTAAACAGAGTTAGGGAGATGCTGCTTTGTACTTGGGCCTCTACTTCTGTCTCTCTGTCTTATAGTTTGTTTCAGACAGCCTTACTGAGCTATGACTGACATGCAGTAACCTGTACATAGGTATACTGTACAGTGTGATTAGTTTTGGTATATGCCCTGAAACCATCACCACAGTCAAGATGGTAAACATCTCCATCACCCCCAAAAGTTTCTTCGTGTCCGTGTGTACTCCCTCTCTCCTGCCCCTTCCCGTTACCCACGTCCCAGGTAACTGCTGGTCTGCTTTCGGTCACTGTACATAAGTTTGTATTTTCCAGAGTATTGTATAAATGGAATCATATGGTATGTATTTTTTGTCTGGCTTTCATTCAGCGTAAGTATCTTGAGATTCATCCATGGTTTTTTTTTTTTTCTTCCCTTTTTTCTTTTTCTGTGAACTCTACAGAGATGCGCCCCTACTGTTGTGTGTTCATTCCTTCTTATTGCTGAGTCATGTGCATTGTGTGGATATACAATTCATTTATCCAGCTCTACTATTTACTAGCATTGTGACTTTAGGCAGCTTCATCTTTATAAGCCTCAGTGTCCTTGTTTGTAAAATGGGGATACTATCACCTACATCATGGGGTCATTGTGAATTATGATTATTTAAATAAAATTCATAGTAAAATGCCAGACACTCGGTAGGAGATCAGTAGGGAACAACTGCTATTGTTTGTTTATACATTAATTCAGTATTTTAGACCTAATAGACCTTGAAACCCCCTTTTCACTGAATGCCTTATAATATCCTGGTGCCATGGCCGTTTACTCTGATACATGAGATGGTTTGCTGTTACTTTTTTTTTTTTTGAGACGGAGTCTCGCTCTGTCACCCAGGCTGGAGTGCAGTGGCGCGATCTCAGCTCACTGCAAGCTCCACCTCCCGGGTTTCCGCCATTCTCCTGCCTCAGCCTCCCAAGTAGCTGGGACTACAGGCGCCGCCACCTCACCCGGCTAGTTTTTTGTATTTTTGTAGAGACGGGCTTTCACCGTGTTAGCCAGGATGGTCTCGATCTCCTGACCTCGTGATCCGCCCGTCTCGGCCTCCCAACGTGCTGGGATTACAGGCTTGAGCCACCGCGCCCGGCCGGTTTGCTGTTACTTTAAGCTTAATTTGTAAGGCATGCTTTCAGATAGGTACCACCATCCACTTGGAAGTAGCTTCTTAAACTTCAAGGGCAGTGTCTGGTCTGAAGCAATCACTTTCTAGAACAGTCTCTAGAGGAAGTAGCTTCCTGTACTGCAGGGGTAGTATCTAGAATGAAGCAATCAGTCTCTAGCAATGTATAGAAAAATCATCTGAGGTGCTTGTTACAAAGCACCTCCAGACCTCATTTCCATAGTGTCTGATTCTTAGGTTGTGGTAGAACTTGGGAATCTACATCTTTAACAGGCTCCCCATGGGTTGCTGTTTTGGAACCTGTAGACTACATTTTGAGAAGCGTAGCTGGAGAAGTGAATGGCTTGCAAAACTCTTAGTGTGTGATGGCAGATGTCATAATGTCTGTGCTGGCACCTTTCAGTGGCATGAGAGGCCACCGAATACCCATTTTCCTCATTTGCTTACCCTTTGATTTAGCGGATGTTTACTGAGCAACTGATATGTGCCAGACTGAGCCGCTTGCTAGGCAGAGAAACTTCAATAAGAATTGATCCCTGTCCTTAAAGAGTATCTTGACAGCAGAGAAATCCTGCCACATGTGTGGTTATTTTGGGGGAAGTATGCACAAGAGTCGCCAAATTACAGATTTCACCATAAGGCTTCAGCAATGAGCACATTTAAGAGCTGTTCACTTAGAACAACATTGTTTCACATTTCCGTACAATTTTACAGTTTGTTTAGGGTATTTTGTTTTTCTGTTTGTACATTTTTAGCTCCCCAAGAGCTTTGAGTGGTGTCCTGTGATTGGTCGTTGTTTGGTTAATCATAACTTGAGAACAGCTTAACATTAAAAATAGTCTACTCCTGGATGTGTCATTCCATTTCTGAAACACAGCTGTGAGGTGTGCACCTGGGCAGGATTGAGTTTAGGGAGGACACCATGAACTAGTGTCCCGATTGTTTTATTTCCTGAGATCAATGATGAAAGGTGGCAAAGCCATTCCCTGAGCGGTGATTGCAGCAACATGAGAAGAAGCTGGGCTACTTGAATTGTGAGAAACCAAAGCCAAAACTTATTAAAGAGAAATCTCTTGGGTGCTGGAGTGGGAACATGTGTTCTGCATGTCTTTGTATCAGTGTAATATCCCTTACCCATGAGAAAAGCAGATAGTGACCTAAGAGGACACTTCTGACCTTTGGCTAAGCTGAGTAAAACTTTTATTTAGAGCCAGACTCATACTGTTTTTCAGTTTTTATGCTAGGTTTTTGTTTTTTGTTTTTTGTTTGTTTGTTTATTTGTTTTTGAGACCGAATCTTGCTCTGTTGCCCAGGCTGGAGTGTAGTGGTGCAATCTCAGCTCACTGCAGCCTTGCCCTCCCGGGTTCAAGTGATTCTCCTGCCTCAGCCTCCTGAGTAGCTGGGACTGCAGGCATGCGCCACCATGTCTGGCTAATTTTTGTATTTTTAGTAGAGACAGGGTTGACCATATTGTTCAGGCTGGTCACGAACTCCTGACCTCAGGTGATCCACCCGCCTTAGCCTCCCAAAGTGCTGGGATTACAGGCGTGAGCCACCATGCCCAGCCTTTTTTTTTTTTTTTTAATGTTTTAGAAATCATTTATTTAACTCTTCTGGACATTAGCATTAACAAGTTTTGACACTGCCACTTATTTGCTCTGTGGCTTTAGGCAAGTTGTTTTGCCTCTCTGTGCCAGTTTTCATGTGGGTAAAAACAAAGGCAAGGTAGGGGTTGGACAGGGCGCTGGCACTGGCATTTTCCAGTTCTCTCGTCTGTATTTTCTGACATGTGTCTGCCTCCCGACATGCAGGCAGCAGAGATGCTACAGATTGAGAACAGCGTGGAGCTAACAAGACTTGCATACAGTGAGACACAGTGGATGATTTTATGAGTGGCTGGGATACTTTCTGGAGGTTGAAAATTGTTTTTATTTAGCTGGCATCACGTGGCCATTAACGGCACTCAGCATCCCCAGGGATTGAGCGTGGCTTGCACTTCAGTGACAGACAAGCCCCACTGGGACTGTGAGGCTCAGGGAATTTCACTGGGGATTCAGACACCACCCATGGTCCCTGCAGACCAGGCGGTGCTCAGAAGCATGGAGGCATCAGAGATCCTGTTCTCATCCAGGACACCACGTTGCCTGGGAGGCACCACATTGTTACTAAAACAACTAAATTAGGGTAGACATAGGAATATCCGAGAGAGTTGTAGGGAGACGCTGTAAACACATTCACGTACCGCAGGGAGCACCAGACCAGCTGAATTGGGGACCCTTTCCAGCGCCGGGCTTCTAGGATTCCTTTGAGCGCCTTCTGTGTGCAATCTACTGGTCCAAACTGGCTTACGCAAAAAGTTAACTTGTTGGCTCCTGTGACTTCACAGTGTGAAAGGAGAGATAGCTCTGGCCATGGCTGGGTACAGGTATGGCAACACCATCATCAGGACCTGGGTTCTTTCTCCCCGTCTCAGCAATGCTTCCTCTCTGTGGCCTCCACTTTCAGAAAGGCTTGCCCTCATGGTGACAGAAATGGCAGCAGCTGCTCTAACTTCAGGTGCAATCCAACAGAAAGTGGCCAAAGCCGTGGTAGGTGGCACACAGTCACAAGGTAAAGTCCCACGATAGGCCGTCTGCGCCTTGAGGAGCAAGGAGGCCAGTGGTGGATCAGTCCAAGTCCCAAAACCTTAAAAGTAGGAAAACCGGCAGTGCAGCCTTCAGTCTTTAGCCAGAGGCCGGAGAGCCCTTGGCAAACCACCGGTGTGAGTCCAAGAATCCAAATGCTGAAGAACTTGGAGCCTGATGGTCGAGGGCAGGAAGCATCCAGCATGGGAGAAAGATGAAGGCTGGAATTGTCTTCCTTCTTTATTCCTAGCCATGTCACTGCTTTTAATTAATTGTGTATACAGCAAAGTGGGTCTTCAACTAGAATAAGGAGATAGCTTTTTCTACTATTGATTTCTGTGCTTTTTGATCGACTCTTCACCTAGAAATCTAGAAGACTCCCAAAGCTGAAGACCTAGTAGCATTTTTTTCTCCTTCAACTTTATTTCAAAGGCAAACACGTCTCTTCTCCTATGTGAATCTGGTGTTTTCAGCCGTGTCGCTGCTGTGGAGGTTTGTCAAATGCAGATCTGTGTTTGGAGGGCTCTGTTCACTGAAGGGTTGGGTAGCCCTCTTGAGAGTGAGTTAATGAGATTCATTTTACAGGTCTATGAAAGGTGAAAATAAGTTGTTGTTTTTCCAAATCTCCTTTCTGTTAATGATTAAGCCTAAGATGTGCAGCCATGGATAGAAGGGCTAATGGTTTTATGGCAAGGGAATTTTATTTAATTAAACATTTATTGAGCACCTACTATATACCAGTCTATTAATTGAGACCAAGAAAAGTGATACAAATTGTCTACATACTACCCAGTGTTCAAAGCGGTATTGATTCTGGTAAGTCTAATAGAACCCAGTGTAAATAGATTCGATTATGCTTAAATCCGGGAGGTGGAACTAGGTGAAAGGGGTGCCAGCTACTCTCCTTACTAGACCTGTGACCTTAGGCAAGTTACTTAACCACCTTGAAGTTCATCTAAAATAGTAGTAGTAACGTCTCCCAGGCCTGGTGTGAGGAGGAGGAAGGTAGATGACACGGTGTCCGGGATGATGTGGAGCGATTATAGTCTCTATCATTATTGCCATCACCCAGCCCTCAGCAGTCAACAGAGGCCTGAGTGAACAAGAATATAGTATAACTCAAACAGATCTGAAGGCAGTAGGCAAACAATTGGGGTAAATAAGTCAACTCAGTTAAAAGGCTTGAGTTAAGGGAAAGATTAAATGGTTTTTCACTTATAGAGGAAAAGAAATGGTCTCATCTTGAAATATATTTACCTACATTTCACTCATAGGCAAAGTACTTAGATTACTTCTGTGACCGTGCATTAACATGAATTTATTGAAGTACCTTTACCCCTGAGAATTAAGAGTTAGTTCCAAATGTATGGTTAAAGAACTTAGCCCTTTCAACAGAACTCTGTTTTGGTCAGCTTTTGGAGTTCTGTTACATGATAGTAATTGACGAACCCCTGCCTATCCTAATATCCTAATACCCTTCTGTTTAGGCAGAAAAACTGTTGCAGAAAAGGGCTTGCTTGCTTATTCCACTGTGGAGCCCTAGGCAGCTTTAGGGGGCTGATGGAATAACTGCTGTAGTGCTGGCACGGGTGTAGGTCCCCAGTAGGTTCTGAAAGAAAGAGCAGAGAGAGCAGGGCTGTCCATGCAGCTAACTGCCCTCTCCTGGCCCTTTCATCAGCCCACCCCTGCTTCTCTTCCCAGATGGCCGCCCTAGCATCACTGTTGAGCAATGAAGTGAACAAATGTTTTAATTTCACTGCTGAGTAGTTCTGCAAAGAGGGAGACAGCAGAGAGGATAATGAGAAGCATATCAGATGCCACCATTGATGAAAGCTTCTCTTCCCCACTGGCTCAAATGATAATGCCAGACAAATTGGATACTGAGAGATGTGGATTTGGGATATTCGGAGAGTTTCAGGTGGAAAAAAAAAAGCCTGGCCTAGGCTAGAATGAGATAGCTGTATGCTGTATTAATTGAGATGCACAAAAGGCAGGCAGGAAGGAAAGGGAAAATAAAAAGGAAGAAACATGTTTACTGAGGGTATTAGCAGCAAGTGGCTCTGTATTAGTTATCCAGTGCTGTATCACAAATTGCTCTAAAATCTAGCAGCTTCAAACAACAAACATTTATTACCACAGTTCCCGTGGGTGAGGAATCCAGGTACAGCTCATCTGAATCCTCTGGCTCAGCCGCTCACAGGCTGCAGTCAAGGTGTCAGCCAGGGCTGCATCTCAAGGCTCAGCCCAGGGAGTATCTTTTTCTAAGCCCACTCTCATGGCTGTTGGCAGGCTTCAGAAGATCCACTTCCAAGCTTATTCCCTGACTGTTGGCTGGAGACATCAGTTCTTTGCCACCTGGGTGTCTCCATAGGGCAGCTCACAACATGGCAGCTTGCATCTCACAGAGCAAGGGCAGAGAGAGAAAGCACAGGCAAGATGGAAGTCAAACTAGCCTGACCTCAAAAGTAGCATCCTGTAACTTTTACCATATTCTCCTTCTTAGAAGCAAGTCGTGAGGTTCAATCCAACAGCATGAATATCCAGAGTCAGGTATCATTAGGATCCATTTTAGATGCTGCCTGCCTTGGGGTCCCTACTGCTGTCGGTGAGAAGGCGTTTTAAAGAGATTTCAAGCCAACTAACAAAAGCATGAAAAGTTGATTTAATTTAGCCAAAGGGGATTAAGCATTCAACTGACATCTTCATTTCTTGTTTATTATTTTTTAAATACAAGATGAGTTACCTTAGGTTCTCAGAAGTTTCTTACACTAATGATATGTTGATGTGGATTATTAAACTGTGTTTTCTCTCTGTGTACTTTTGGAGATGACTGAAAAACACAGGAAACTTTTAAAGTTTAATGTAGCTTTTTTATACAGACATCCTGTGATTAGGAAGCAAGCTAAAGCAAAGCCAAGAAACACAAGGTGTAACTCATTTATAATTTCTACTTGGGAGGAGAGGAGAAAGATAAAATCTCTCTAAATAAAAATCTTAAACATATACTTACTACCAGAATTGATAATAACAGCTGTCTAGCTAAATTTTGCTGTGTTGGTACAGTATTCGTGAGCTCCTTTAGTGTAGTGGGGAGACTGTGTGTATGTAGAAAACTAACCTTTTGCTCTCTAAAGACTCTGGTGAGAAAATTTTTCTGTTTTATAATCTTGACACTAAAAAAAAATCAAAGGTAGATGGTAGCTTTGTGAAGTAGAAATATAAAGACTCTACATATGACTGTACACACGAAATTCAGTTTTGGTTATCAGATTTTTTCAAGTAAATTAATTATTGCTAGAATAGAAATATGAATCCTACCTTCCAATTGACCTTCCTCGTATTTGCATGAGAGATGTTCTGTCAGACCAAAGAAAGGAATACTAATTTTGTTTATTTTGCCACTGGGGTTGTTGATGTCTTAGAAGGGTCTAGAAGAGTCAAGATGATGACTTTGGTTTTATATGCGCCCCTGAGACCTCTGGAGGGAGAATAAGATGTGTCCAGCAGAAACCGTGTGGCAGCTCTGGATTGAAACAGTGCAGGGTTAGAGCTGCTTTTCAGAGTGGTTTGCATAAAGGTGATAGTTAAAGCGATACATGTGAGAGCTTTTCAAAAGGGAGCATATAAAAGGAGAAAAAAAAAATAAAAGATTGAGACCAGTCTTAGGTGCTGTTAATGGTTACGGATTTGGAAGAAGAACCAGTGTGAAAGGCTGAAAAGGAGTGGTCAGGAAGGCAAGTTCTTATCCCACATACTTCAGTGCTGCTGAAATCAGAAGAGAATTGTGATACAGAGGCACTGCCAAATGCCACCGAAAGGTCAAGTGGCACAAAGCCAGAGGCAAGGCCCGTTATGTAAACGTTGGTTAGGGGAAGAAGCTGTGAAGCCCCTTCAGGCTGAAAGCAGTCATTCACACGGCGTAATTAACATGTGAGTCATATGTTCTTACAGCTGGCAACTACAAGCCAACACATTGTTAGCCTTAATTGTTACCGACTATATCTAAAATTAATAAGGCTCATGTCTTTTTAAATAGTCTGTCATTTATAATGTAAATGATTTAAGGTATTCTTTTTTCCTAAATTGTGAGATTTTAATTGCATTCTCAAATAATAAAATGACAGTTCATTAGATTTAAATTCAGACATCCTTGCCCATGAAATACTTAAATGCCAGATTCAGAAAGGTATAATTAGGTAAGAAGTGCATTAAGTTTATTAAAAATTCACTGAGCCCCTACTGTGTGCCAGGCTATGCTATTTGCTGAAGATACAGAGGATACAGAACAGCATAATTCATGTCTTCAAGAAGTCTAGTAGGAGAAAAAATGTAATAATTATAATATAGTATGACAAATGTCAAATTAAAAGCAGTGAAGAGGAGGTAGGACCTGTGGCCAGGAAAGGCCTCCCAGCAGAGGTAACCCCTGAGCAAGGTTCGAGCATGGAGTCGTGGAATTGGAGTCCTCCAGAAGACAGGGGTAGGAGATTGGGATCGCGGGTCTTGTTGGAACTGCCACTGGGGAAGAAAGTGCAGTGGATGAGGAGCTGCAGGAGAAGCTGGCAGGAATCAAACTGTTGAGGGCCTTGTTTGCCAAATGCAGGGAGTGGATGGTTCTTGTGGTTCACTAATCTATCTTTCTGGGTACTTTTGTTCCATAGACTGTAGTGAAGTGTCTCGAGGGTGAAGGAGGACATTCAGCATTCCAGAGAATCCTGAGTAAAGTAAGAGAGGGGAGCCTGGATGTTCAGACTGTTGTGTCCCTGTTGAGGCTGTACCAAGATTCTAATCCTGCAGTAAAAACAGCACTGTTAGCCAGGAAGCCAGAAGATGTAGACACAGTGCAGCCAAAAGGTAGGAGAAGATCCTATGGATTGGAATGGCAGGGTTTTATTTTGGGATGATGCTATAAAGTTTGTTCCAGTGATACGTTTCTTTGGTGGCTTAGTTATTAAGTGGTTTTCACATAAGTTTCACATGTAAATTCCAGAAGCTGCATGTTAAATATACACCAACTAAATTTGAGTCTCCATTTCTATCCCACAGTTAACTAGTCTGACACCTTGAAGTTGGAGAATATCATCAATGTTCTCCTGCCCTTCAAAAAGCCACACATTCAAATCAATGACTTGAGTACCCAGGGTGGACTGGTTCGCTGACAGCACTTTAAGGCTGAAGCTTCTCTCATTTGGGTTAGGTACAAAGCAGTGGCCTTGCCAACCAGAAGTTAACCTCTGGCTGGCTCTGCAGCTTTGTGTTTCGACAGATAAATGAAACATTTTTCCTTTCATAGAGTTTAAACAGAATAATAAAGTATTTTCCTCTGTAAAAGAGAATCTGCATTCAGGTGCTCAGAATAAGCTGAAAATCACTTTACTATTCTGTTAGATCTCTCTTGACAAACCATGCTGTCATTTTCTTCAAATTGACTAGCTTCTCTTGTGTGTTTCTAACTCTTTCTCCCCCAGGGAGCACAGAGGAGGGAAAGACCTTGTCTGTTCTGTTACTAGAACACAAAGAGGACCTGATACAGTGTGTAACACAGCTGAGACCTATTATGGAGTTCCTGGAAACAGCCAAGGAGGAATTCCTGACTGGCACTGAAAAAAGGGTAACTGTGTCAAGTGTCTCCTCCCTCCTCCTGAATTCATATAGCACTTAAAAAAAATTCTTTTGTGGCACATAGCATTTTATACTTTGCAGTATTTTAATACATACTGCATAGTAAGCACCTTGAAGTTGAGGTGCTTGTTTCGTATCCTGTCGCTTTCCTCACAGTAGCTTGCTGAAGGCCTTGCACATGGAGCCATAAGGAAAATGGATAGGTGGGTGGGTGGGTGGATGGATGGATGTATGGGTGGGTGGATGGATGGACAGGTGGACAGGTGGACAGATGGACAGATGGATATATGCTATTCTTGCTCTGACTCTATCAATTTTTACTATAAACAACTGTATCAAGTTAAAATGTTAAGGAAATTCTGTAATTATTATGACACCTTTCCTCTTTATAGAAATATACTGTACATTTGGAATATGTAGAAAATTGGGAAAGCAATCAAAAAGAAAAAAATTCACATTTCACCACTCAGAGATGACACTGCTAACTGCTGAAGCATGTGTTCCCCTCTTTTTTTTTTTTCTGAGGCGGAGTCTCGCTCTGTCTCCCAGGCTGGAGTGCGGTGGCACAATCTTGGCTCACTGCAAGCTCCGCCTCCCGGGTTCACGCCATTCTCCTGCCTCAGCCTCCCAAGTAACTGGGACTACAGGCGCCCACCACAACGCCCAGCTATTTTTTTGTATTTTTAGTAGAGACGGGGTTTCACCGTGTTAGCTAGGATGGTCTCGATCTCTTGACCTCGTGATCCGCCCGCCTCGGCCTCCCAAAGTGCTGGGATTATAGCCGTGAGCCACCGCATCCGGCCGTGTTCCCCTCTTTCTTATTTGAGTCATCCCAAGATGGCGTTATACAGAACATATGGTTTTCTAACTTGACTTTTTACCTAATATCTTAATACATGTCTATGCCTATAATATGGATTTTGTAGCCTATCTAATGGACATTCCATAATTCATTAATTCTTTATCATTGGGCATTAGTGTCCTTTTTTTTTTTTTTTTTTTTTTTTTGCTATTATAAGTGATGTTGTGAAAAACATTCTTGCACATAAATCTTTCCATACCTCTGAAATTATTCCCTTACTATACTTTCTAAGAAGTGGAATTTTGGAATCGAGAGTATAAAAATTTTCAAGTGTTTGATACATACTGCCAAATTGCCCTTCAGGAAGGTTGTACCAATTTACTCTCCCACCAGCTAGCTACTAAAATCCTCATAAAACTGCTGGCATGACTTCTCAAGGCAACTAGATAACTATGTTTGTTGGTGTTATTGATTTCAACTTTGTGCTAAAAATACTTTTATATCTGGGAAGAAGGAATAGGGATAGAGTACTTTTGTGGCATCAATTCCTAAAACTGTGGGAAGTGACTTAAGTTGTCAGGAGAGAAAACGTTTAGAAGCCACTGGTATAATGGCTAAGCCCTGAATTTACAGTGACAACTAGATCCTCAATTTTTCTCAGTGATCTTATGTTGCACATGTGTGCATGCACACACACACACACACACAAAGGGAACAACCTTTAATCTCAGAATTACATTTTATGATTTGTTTTTAAAATTTTAAGTCCTTTGAACTTCTTAGAGAAATAAAATATACAAAGATTCTTCTATCTTTTCTCCTTAGTCTTCCAATTAAGTGTGATTTCAGACACTCAATTTAAGTAAGTTGCTTATAGCTCTAGAAGTTCCTGATTCCCTCTTTAGCGATTTCATTGGATTACTCATTCAAACCTTTTTCTTATTAGCTAGATTGAATGTGTCCTTTGAACTGTTTCATTATCTTGGTAAAACAGCATTTATAGATAGAGTCCAAACTCAGCCTCATTCTCTGCAGCAAGATAGACCACACTGTCATTTTCTTCTGTCACTTTCAGTTTACTTGAAAGAGAAAGCTGAAGCAGAAGTGCTTAAATTAGTTATAAATCACAAAAACACTTCTTAAGATTGGGGTTCCACCAGACCTTCGTTAAGTGATTCCTTCTCATGAAAGCTGAAGCATACTATAAAGTGGGAGTGGAGAGGTGAATGTTGATTGAATAGCCACAGTATTTTGACATCGTGTGGAATGTGTACCCAGGCCTTTTCCAACTTTTTTTCTGGTTAGAAACCATGCTAATAATGGATGCCATGGCCTTTATAAATATGTTGGGTTTTGTAAGAAGCAGTAACCAGGAACATATTTACATAAGGACTGGAAACAGAAAAAAAAAGGTAATTACTATAGCTGTCATTTATTTATTGCTTATTGTGTGCCAGGCAATGTGCTGAGGACTTTTTAAACATTACTGAGTTTTGCCCTCATAGCAACTTTATGACATCATGGATATTACCCTTATTTTAAAGATGAAGAAACAGAACACAGGGAGGTGAAGCAGCTCACCCAAAGACACAGCTGTTTGGGGCTGGTAATAAGAACTAGACTTCTAATCAAAACACACTCTCTTAACCCCTATGAGTACTTCTCCCTAATCATATCAATAACATAGTCATTTCTTAAAGATCACATATGTCCTAGGAGTTAGGCAAAGCCATACAAACAGCACCTTCATTTTACAGTAACAACTGTGCAAGAGTTGGTATTATCTTCTTTTTCAAGTGAGGAAGATAAGGCTTGAAGAATTAAATAACTTGCCCAAGGTCACACAGGCAATAAATACTAGAACTGCAATTTGAACTAGGTCTGTCTGGATTTAAAGCCTGTGCTTACTCTTACCGGTGTCTGGCTGCCTCTTTATGTATCAGATTATTGCTTAGGAACCAAGATTTAGCTCTGAAATCAGTATGATGTTTAGATACAAGCTCTTAATTTTTAAATTATGATTTATTTAGTAGAAATCTATATATTAGAACTGAAAGAGGATGACTATATTCTGCACTGACAAAGAATATGACAGCTTGATTTATTATGTATATATTCCTTTCATATATATAAAACCAATTTGGTTTTAAAACTAAATTCATTATTTTAAAATGGAAGTTAATTTGATAATGGCAGCCTCTGGCATACTACCATGACTAGGAGCTGACATTTTCCCAAAGGAAAGCTCAAAATTCAGTCCCTGTGAATCTGTAGATTACATGTATTGAAATAATCCCCTGCTTTATCAGTTCCATAAGAGCTAAGCTATGCATATTATGCCGTAGTCCATTAAGAAATAGTTCTATTGTAATATAAAAATATCTGTAAAATATCTGTCACGTGTTTTATTTTCATCCTTTTGCTAGAGTTCTGTGCCCTTTTGACTCAAAATCCTCTAGCACACCAAGGAAGGACAAAGGAGTGGAATTGCTGAATTATGACTGGAGCTGATGTATGTGGCTCTTGAGAATGAGAGGAATGGATAATGAGGAATCCACAAGAAAAATAATCCAGAAAGACACTTTAAATCTAATATTTTGGAGTCCACAGACTAATGTACAGATTATCTGAGTATTCAGATTACTATGCAAGTAAAGTAAAACAATGGAATTATAACCTATGAAATTATAACTTATGCTAATATTATGAACTTTACTGAAAAAAGACCAAAAAACATTAAACCATGTTAATTGTCAATCTGTGTTTCTCAATCTTAGTGTCCAAACAAGCCACATCTAAAGAACCAGGTTAGAGGCAGGCTACTTGCTGTATCATGTAGACCTAGTTTAGGAATGTTTCCACAAAATGCAAGCTGTTGGAGGCAGAGCATATACACAGACCTGCAATTGAGAAAGGAAGATTTTTACAGGTATTTGTTTGGAAAATATTTTAGATTTTTATTGAAGCAAAATAAGGAAGAAACTATGGAAAAAAAATAATGCTGGAGACCAACAGAGGAGGACTTGGAGATCGGGCATCTTGTGATGCTGTCTTGCTAGGTTTTCCAGTGGTGTGTCAGATAAATGTTGAATTGCCAGTAACCGGTGTCTGGTTGATTGCTTGGCACTGCAGGTGATTCTGAATTGCTGTGAGGGCAGAACACCCAAGGAGACAATAGAAAATTTGTTGCACAGAATGACTGAAGAGAAGACCCTGACTGCTGAGAGTTTGGTAAAACTCCTCCAGGCTGTGAAGATGACTTTCCCAAACCTGGGCCTTCTGCTAGAGAAGTTGCAGAAATTAGCCACTTTGCCAGGCGCCACAGGTATTAGTTAATTGTTGACTCTCTGGACTGGAACAACTCTTCCAGAAAATTATAGCTTGAAACACCCTTTTGGCTCCATGCTGGTGAGATAAGATAATGTTAAGAAATGTCATTGCAGTATGGAAACTAGCTGTCATACATCAGTAATTCTCGATCTCTCTGGAGTTAAGATCTGAAATCTGAGAGTGACTCTTCTCGGTTAAGCTCCCTCATGGTGTTCCTGTGGCTCAGGACTTATTAACATGTGGCTTTCCCAGGGCTGTCCAGGATCACCTGTGAGAGCCACAGGAGCAAATGTGCTCATAAGGCTCAGCACGCTGTCAACCATATTCACAAATAGGAGCAGCAAAGCCTCGAATCTCGATCGCCCCTTTTCTGCTAGAGTGCTGTCTGCTTCCAGCAGTCCCCAGAACTCACTGCTCTGGTGTCTGTTCAGCTTGGGGAAATGAGTCCATATCCTATGCCTTAGAAAGACAATCCAATTTAAGCCAACTCTTCCCTGTCCCAGAGCATTTAGGACTCAGATGGTTTTCAGAAAAAGGATATTTGTCCCTAGCCTATAAAAGTAGTATGTACTTATACAAACTTGGACAATTCCAAATATAAGGTAGCAAACCATTTAAAATTCTACCACTCAAGCATGCCTATATTAACACCTTGACATATTTTATCTATCATTTTTATAATATTAAGATACTATCATATTGTATAATTTTATGGTTCCCCCATGTAACATTACAGCAGTATTATTTTCCACAGTTCAGAAAAACTCCCCACAATCCTAGCTGTTGAAGGCTGTGTAGTTTTCCATCATAAGGACGTGTATGGTGTATTATTCATGCCCTTATTTCAGAGCACATGTAGCGTAATGGTTAGGACTGTAGGCGTTAGTGTCAAGACTATCTGGGACTACAGCCTCACCTCACCATTCTGTGGCTGTAATACCCTGAGCAAGTGACTTAACCTTTCTGAATCTCATTTGCTGTGTGAAATGGGGTAAGAGTGGTACCTATCACATTCGTTTTTGTGTGGCTAGTATAATACATGTTAAACATTTAGCACAGTGCCCGGTACATGGGCACTCAGTAAATATTAGTTGTTATCTTCACTGTCATCATCAGCACAGATTATGCTTTGACAGTTGCCTTTGTACATAGACAAAGACCTTCAGATAATTTCTTAAGGTTGGATTTCCAGAAGTGGAGTTACTGAGCTAAAGAAGAGAGTACATTTTTAAATATCTGCAAAGCTAAGAGAAATGCCTGATCATTTCAATGTTTCTTAACTTTCAAGTAAATATGACCTCTTAGAGAACCTAACAAATTGGCCCAAAGGGCACCTAAGTAGAAAAACCACGGGTCAGCTTCACACACACAGCCTTGATTCGTGCTTATCTTTAGGATCGCCACACGGATCCTCTACCTCAGGCTTGACAAGCACCCCCCGTTGAATCTGCGCATCTGAGTCTCTTACAAGTACAGCCTTCTAATTACCCCCCTGGTGAGCAATTGCTAGCTCCTACCACCAGGCACTGACTTTCAAAGTGTTAATGGCTTTATGACCCTGAAGCACCAAGCGATTAAGGGTAGGCAGAGGAGCTCTGAACATATGAGGCGCCAAGCCAGGGCTCTGCAGAGGACACTGAGCTGTTGTGCTGATTGCTGTCTTCGTCTCTCATTGGTAGTATCCTGGAGTCTTCTGTAGAAGGTTTTGTTGCATCAAACATTATTGTTTTGCTAATATCCTTACAGTCCAACCAAGCCCTGATGATTATGGGACTGAGCTATTGAGACGCTATCACGAAAACCTCTCTGAGATTTTCACAGACAACCAGATTTTATTAAAGATGATCTCACACATGACAAGTTTAGCCCCTGGAGAAAGAGAGGTAAGAGAGGGAGAGAAACAGAGGGAGGGGAGGGTAAAATGAGAAGGAAGGAAAAAATATGAACACCCACACATACATTTATATTTTCTGTAAATATTACATATGTAGCCATGTTGAGAATTTGCTAAGTGGAGGAGAAATAGAAGGTAACTCAGTTTCTAAGGTGGAGTAACAAATAGAATAGTTCTAATTTCTGTGGTAGTAAGGAAAGGCATTCAAAAGGACAAATGAAGAACCTTGACATGTATAAGAAATCTCTCAGATTGAGAGAGGTGAGGATGTTGAAAAACTCCTTCCCCAAACATGTTCACTGTAACCCAATACCTAGACTTGCAGCTCTGCAGCTGGGCCAGTGGCTGGAGAGTCTCTTACGTGAGCATTTGTGTTACATCTTGAAGGTCATGGAGAAGCTTGTGAAACGTGACTCTGGTTCAGGTGGTTTCAATTCCCTGATATCAGCAGTTCTAGAAAAGCAGACTCTCTCTGCCACAGCCATTTGGCAACTGCTGCTGGTGGTTCAGGAGACAAAGACCTGCCCATTAGACCTGCTCATGGAGGAAATACGAAGGGAGCCTGGTGCCGACGCTTTCTTCCGGGCAGGTAAGTTACCTGACCTCTGGAGGGGTTTTGCCCCCACTAGAGATGGCTGTCAGGCTTCCTAGAAAATAGGAAGAGCTCTCTTAGAGTAGTCACCCACATCCCTACTATTAGAAGTAAGGACTGGCATTTTCGTTCAAGGACACAAAAGTTTGTAAACCTTTTAAAAAATAGATGCAGTAATTATCTTAAACTTACATTCGTTATTATACTCTGATTACAGTGCTGTTTGCCATTTTCCCCGCTGCCAGCCTCAGACAGGAGATAGGGGAAATGTGTTTTCATTATGAAGAATTGAGTGGAGGAAGGGTGAAGGAAAAACGGTGCTCACTGTTTGACTAATGAGTTTTTGATCCCCCTTTTTTTCAGTGACCACCCCAGAACGTGCCACTTTAGAAACAGTCCTGAAGCATAACCACTTGATCTTGGAGGCCATCCAACAGAAGACTGAGTGCAAGCTCTTTACCTCGGAGGAGGAGCACCGGGCAGAGACTGTGAAAGAGGTGTGGTGGGAATAAAAAGCAAAATGCTGGAGAGTTTTACAGTTGTTGCCTGGGACTGTCTTCATTCCTAAGGGAGGAACCAATATCTGGTTGGGTTGTTTTCCTTCTTTTTTTTTTCTTTTTCGCTTTTGAGACAGAGTCTCGCTCTGTCACCCAGGCTGCAGTGCAGTGGCACGATCTTGGCTCATGGCAACCTCTGCCTTCCGGGTTCAAGCAATTCTCCTGCCTCAGCCTCCCAAGTAGCTGAGATTACAGGTGTGCACCACCATGTCCTGCTAATTTTTTGTATTTTTAGTGGAGACAGGGTTTCGCCATGTTGGCCAGGCTGGTCTCGAACTCCTGGCCTCAAGTAATTCATCCACTTCAGCTTCCCCAAAGTGCTGGGATTACAGGCGTGAGCCACCATGCCTGGCTGGAACCAATATCTGTACCCCGTGCTAGGCTAATGCTTCCTAACACGTTTGCTCTTTTAATCCTTCCAGCTCTACATGGCAGGTGATGTTACCACATTTTATAGACAAGGGTTCTCAGGCCCCAAGGGGTTAAGTTACCTGTCTAAAATGCTCCGGCAGGGAGGAGATGATGTCAGGATTTGAACCCGGGTTCCTATGACTCAAACCAATTTATTCCATTTGTCTAAACCTGGTATCCCCTGGAGCCATGATACTGTTCTCTTACCTGTTCTAAGAAGCAGCTTGTCTCAGATGAAGGAAAGTAAAACTGGTCTTATTACATGTTTTATTCTGGCTTCTATAAAGAGCCAAGATAAACATAGATAGAACAAAGCTTTTGCCCATATGGGGTAGCAAAAAATGCCAGCTCATTTTCTGTAAGGCCTCACACAATGTGGCCAGCATCCCAGGAATACCAGGTGGGGACTGGGGGAACTCATGGGTGTCCAGCCCAGGATCATGTGCATCTTGAGTGGGGAAGAACAAGAAAGGAACATGACGTTAAACTACAGATTCAAATGTAGTGCCCTGTTGATTCCGGTAGGTGTGGAAGGTGTGCAGAAGGGCGGGTTTCTGACTCTCTCTGTGCAGGTGACAGCCACATGTTGGTCTGACTCAGCTGGGAAGAAGATGGCACACATTTCTGTAGGGCTTCAGAGGAAAGATTCATCTGTTAGACTCTCTCCAGCATGCCACAACTTCAGAAATGGGGTTTCTGCAGTTGATCAGTTTTAGCCTCACTAATTAGTCTCATGCCTGCCTCCAGGGACATCAGGTTTATTTAGATAGACTTGAAAAGAGCAGAAATAAAATATCTTCCAAAATGAAAATTCCATTTGGCCATCTGTGGATGGTTTAGCTTTATTTTCTCAGTGTACCGACTCTTTCTGCTGATAGCTCTAACATTCTGAAAGAGGACGACGGCTTTGAAATAATATTCTTGGCCTCTTTAAAGCTTCTATTTGAACCTTCTTTAAAACGCTGAGTTTCTTTGTGAAAGAAAATGACGTTTAAATGGGTATATCTAAGTATCTAAAAATATGAAGCCACTGATCATGCAGAATTACTTCCAGACATTGAGACAAGTATATATTATGAAAACTTACTCTGATTTTCAAGACAGACACACCGATGACCAAATCCTATAGCTTTTCAAGCTTTTAGTATTAAAATCCAGAAAAGGTCTTTGGGAGACTCCTAGCTTCCGATAAGCTATTTCTTATAGAAAATGCTTTATGCTTCCCTGCATATATCTTCTTTGTATTTGCATATTTATCTGGATACATGCTTCTTTTTTTGTTTTGTTTTGTTAGTTTTCCTGTTCTTTGGCAAACAGAGCTGTCCACTACATTTATCACAAGGCGATGTATAAACTGCTTATAAATAGAGCAGTGCCTTCCTGGGATTAGCTTTTTTTTTTTTTTTAAGTTGAAAACCATGGAGAAAATCTGCTGAGATTAACCCACCACCTTTGTCTCCTGGTATTCATTTAGATTCTGAGCATTTCCTCTGAGACAGCCAGCCCTGAAGCTTCCCTGAGAGCAGTGCTGAGTAGAGCCGTGGAAAAATCAGTCTCGGCCATTGAAATATGCCACCTCCTCTGCAGTGTCCACAAATCTTTTCCAGGCCTGCAGCCTGTCATGCACGAGTTAGCATACCTTGGTAAGGAACGGGCCGGGTGGGAAGGGGGTTCCTGTCAGCACCCCTGATTGTTTCCTGAAGAAAGAGGCAGCAGTTCATATCAGAGTTTGTCACAACCTTAAGTTACGTATTCATTTTATACGCTCTCAATACCTAAAAAAGTCGTGAGACATAGAGGGAAAATGTTCTTTGTGTTTATTGGAAAGTAAAGAGGACAATGATATTACTTCAGAGTGTTTTGAGGATCTCAAGTAGTCTCTAGTCTCCTTTGTGTTAGAAATGTTATAAAGCAAAATAGAAACAGAGTTTGCAGAGCCACAAGCTGTCTGTCTTTTGCAGGTGTCCTTACTAAGGAAGATGGAGAGAAGGAAACGTGGAGGGTGAGTAATAAATTTCACCTTGAAGCCAACAACAAAGAAGATGAAAAGGCAGCCAAAGAAGACAGCCAGCCTGGGGAACAGAACGATCAAGGAGAGACTGGTTCCTTGCCAGGACGGCAAGAGAAAGAGGTTTCTGCCTCCCCAGACCCTGCCAAGAAGAGCTTCGTCTGTAAGGCCTGCGACAAAAGCTTCCATTTCTACTGCCGCCTGAAGGTGCACATGAAGCGCTGCCGGGTGGCCAAGAGCAAACAGGTGCAGTGTAAGGAGTGCAGGGAGACCAAGGATTCCAAGAAAGAGCTGGACAAACATCAGCTGGAGGCCCATGGTGCAGGTGGAGAGCCCGACGCACCCAAGAAGAAGAAGAAGAGGCTTCCAGTGACATGTGACCTCTGTGGGAGAGAATTTGCCCATGCCTCAGGTACGTTCAAGAAGGCAAAGGAACAGAGGATGATAACTGTGGGTTTTATAGTTTGGATTTCAGGCCTTGCCCTTTGTTGTGTGCAGTGAGGGCTGTGGGTGGGCTTAGAAAATAGAGCAGGTTCCTACAGATGCAGGGTAATATTTTGAGAAGAGCATGGGCTTTGGAATCAGCCCCCTTAGCTTTGATTTCCCCAAATCTATTAAAGCAGCACCCTGATGCCGCTAACTTTGTTGGATTGTTATGAAGGCTTAAGGTAACAGAGCTAAACACCAGTGCACTGCCTGTAATAGAGCGAGCACACAGTAACTTGTAGCTCTTACTGTTTACAGTGATAACCAGCTGCTTAATACCTGGCTCATGTTTCCATGTGCCACTTGTTTCTTGGTAACAAACAAGAGTCATGGAAATCATGGGATGTATAGTCAGAATGGTTTTCCCTTGTCTTAGAATTTGTATAAACCTAGTGAAATATAAAAGCAAGTTGAGTTTCCCTAGTTCTGGGTGTCAGGGTCCTATTTAAGAGAGAGAAGGGATTCCATCCAGGAATGAGGCCAGGTGACTTTGGGGATGCCAGTTGGTGGGCAGAGAGCAGCGTGGCTGTGTGCAGGGGGCACAAGCGTGGCCTGGCGCCCTGGACTTCGTGCTGTGCTTCCTCCGGAGGCCTGGCCTGAGACAGTGCTCTTGGCATCCTGTGCGAGATTCCTAACACTGATTAGTAGCATCTCTTTTGGTCTCTGGTATGCGTGGCTTCCCTAGGCATGCAGTACCACAAGCTGACAGAGCACTTTGATGAGAAGCCTTTCTCCTGTGAAGAGTGTGGGGCGAAGTTTGCAGCCAATTCCACCCTGAAGAACCACCTTCGCCTTCACACCGGGGACCGCCCATTCATGTGCAAGCACTGCCTCATGACCTTCACCCAGGCCTCCGCCCTGGCCTATCACACCAAAAAGAAGCACTCGGAAGGTAAGGCCGGGCGCAGTTCATTTCTCCTGCAGACTTCACTATAAACTGCCTAAACCCCATTTGGATTAGGTGTGATATAGATCTCAAAAACAAAACAATTTGATAGCACAACAGGGTGACTATAGTCAATAATAACTTAATTGTACATTTTAAGTAAAGAATGTGATTTGGATTATGTATTACACAGAGGGTAAATGCTGGAGGGGATGGATCTCGCATTCTCCATGATGCAGTTATTTCATATTGCTTGCCTGTATCACAACATCGCATGTACCTCATGAATATATACACCTACTGTGTACCCACGAAAGTTAAGTATCAAAAAAAATAAGGCCGAGGCGGGCAGATCACGAGGTCAGGAGATCGAGACCATCCTAGCTAACACAGTGAAACCCCATTTCTACTAAAAAATACAAAAAATTAGCCTGGCGTGGTGGTGGGCACCTGTAGTCCCAGCTACTCGGGAGGCTGAGGCAGGAGAATGGCGTGAACCTGGGAGGCGGAGCTTGCAGTGAGCCAAGATTGCACTACTGCACTCCAGCCTGGTGACAGAGCAAGACTCCATCTCAAAAAATAAAAAAATAAAATAAAATAAAATAACAATGCACAACCTCTAGGCAAACAGACGACTGGGAATAGCTCTGTGCATAGACATGTAAACTGCTTACTGGGAGAGCTTCTGAAAGAGGCTGGCTAACCTCCTATGACTTTGTATTAGGTTTGTGGAAAAGTCATTGCGGTTTTTGCCATTAAAAGTTAGAGAGAATTTACATAAAATTCTTTTAGCTTTGAGGTCGAATTCAAGCATGACAAGGACCCTGACTGAGCACCTACTGTGGATCAGGCAGTGGCAGATGCCGAGTAGCTGAGCTGGGGTTCCTGTGTGCCCATAGCTTGTGGCCTGAAGGGGGCAGGGGGAGGGGAGTGTGGTGCCCGTTACAATGCAGATTCTCAGCTGTATGATGTGGAATAACACCAGCATGATGAGGAAGGATGGAGAAGGGGTCTCTAGTCCAGTTGGAGGGGAAGAGGAAGTGCATTGTCAGGGAAGGCTTCTTGGAGGAGTCTACGTATTGTTTAGAGCACTTACATGTAAATTATAATGCAACCATTGTTTGACCTGGACTGTCACAGTAGCCTCAAAGCTGGTCTTGCTCTCACCATTTCTCTTGATACTTAAAAAATAAGTAAACCCTATCAGGTCACTTCTCTGCTCCAAACTCTTCAGTGGCTTTTTGTCCCAGTCAGTTGTGAAATGCAGAGTCCTTGAGATAGCCTCTCAGGCCCTCCGTGATTAAGGTTCCTGATTCCTCTCTGACTTCATCTCTTAGGCCTGTACATTTTAGCTTTCTGGCCAGCCTTCAGGCCTGCAGGCACCTGCTCCAGGACCTTTATTCTTACCCTTCCTTTTGCTGGGAACACTTCCCGTCAGATACCTCATGCTTTTCTTCATCACCTCCTTTGAGACCTTACTCACACTTAGCTTCTCGGTGAGTCCCTTCCTGGCCACCCTCTGTAAGGTCTCAGCACCCCACCCCTGGTTTCCATGCAGTATTTTTCTCCCATAGTGCTTCTCATATGATATAGTATCTACTTTAGTAATTTACTTTATTTCTGCTTTGTCTTCCCTGTTAGAATGCAAGAGTCATGAGGGGCAAGCTGTTAGTTTTTCTTTTCCCACTGCTGCATCCATGGGACTTAGACTAGTACTTGGCAAAAGTAGGCCCTCAACCGGTATTTGCTGAGTGAATGAATTTCGTAAGTACTCTTTTCAGGCATGGGGTATTGTAAATATACGCACCCCTGTCATGGGACTTACATCCCACTCGGTAAAACTGACAATAAACAAGTAAATATATAGTATAAATTTAGATAGCAGTTATTGCTATGAAGAAGCATAAAGCAGGGTACACAGTGAGGGGACAGGGCTTGGGGAACACTATTTGTATCATGAGAGAAGGCCTCTGCGAGATGGCATTTGTGGAGAAACCTAAACAAAGTGAGAAATGGAGCCAGTGGAAGACCTAGAAGGACAGCATCCCAAGTGCAGAGCACCTCCCCAGTGGAAATGAGCTTTACCCGCACGACAGACCAGAGAGAGCTAGAAGGGGCTAAAGCAGAGTCAAAGAGGAAGAGCATTAAGCAATAAGGCCAGAGATGCTAGCAAAGGCTGGACCTTGGAGGGTCTTACAAGCCAGGGTGAGGACTTTCGGTTTTTATGTGAAGTGTGTGAGTTTATCCTGCTGTTGTAACAAATTACCACAAATACTGGCCTAAAACAACCCAAATATGTTCTTTTACCATTCTGGAAGATAGCAATCCAGGATGGATCTCATGAGGCTAAATTCAAGCTTTCAGCAGAGTTCCTCCTGGAGGCTCTAGGGGAGATCTCATTCCTTGCCTTTCCAGCCCCTAGAAGTTGCCTGCATTCCTTGGCTCTTGGCCACATCACCCCAACCTCTGCCTCCATCGCCATGCCTCCTTTTCTGCTCCTCTTCCTCCCTCTTATGAGGACCCCTGCGATTACATTGGGCCCACCTGGATAATCCAAGACAACCCCCCATCACAAGATCCTTAATCCAGTCACATTCACAAAGTCCTTTTGCCATGTATGGTAACATACACACAGGTTTCAGGAATTAGGACATGGACATCTTCGGGGCCCATTATCCCACTTACCACATGAAGCCATAGAAGGATTTTGAGCAGAGAATGAGTGGTAGGATCTAATTTACATTTTCAGAAGTTAATCCTGGCCACTCCAGACAATAAGCTATAGTAGGGCAAGAGGGAAACAGAAAGCTATTAGAGCCATCCAGTGTAGAGATGATATAGTTTTCAACTAGAGTTGTGTTAGTGGGGGTTGTAAAGAACGTTCAAGTTTTAGGATATATTTTTGAAAATGGAGGTAACAAGACTCATGGTGGATTGAATGTGGGATGTGAAGGAAAGAAAGGAAGTAAAGGAACTGAAGGCTTTGGGGCTTTGCCATGAGCAACTGAGTGATGCTGCCGTTGACTGAGATGGGGGAGTATGTGGGTGGTGGCTGTGGGGAGGGTGGGGATAGAGCATTGGGAGCTCTGTTTTGGGTTCCCAAAACAGATGAGGACTTTTGGTTTTTCTGTGAAGTGTGTTAGTTTATCCTGCTGCTGTAACAAATTACCACAAATAGTGGCCTCTCTGATGCATTGGAGATACCTACTAGACATCCAGGTGGAGAGCAGGGCAGTGGGGAGTTGGACATACGGATCTGGAGTTCTGGGGAAAGATGCAAGCTGGAGCTATACTACAGGAGGCATCCATTACAGATGGTGTATGAGGCACTGAGAGATCATCTAGAAACTGAGGATTGAGAACGTCAAGGACTATGCCCCAGGCTCCTCAATAATTTCACCTCTCCATTCAAGGAACCCTTTTTTCCCTAACAAAATCTTATTTTGCAGCCCAATACATAAACACTGAAAATGAGGCTGCTTGCCCTAGTTGTGGTAGACCTGGGATCCGGGGTTCTGGAGCCTTGCCTCACCGATTGCCCTGTTTGCTCTCTTGGCCCATAAGGGAGCTTGGAGGTTCAATTGGTCTAGCATTTCTCACAAATGCCAGTTTTCCGGATTTGTTCCTTACCCACATTTTCTAACAATCTTTGGCAGTCTGGTCATTATTTCCTCATTATGCGCATGTGAAAACAGAGAAACCGAGGGATACATAATAACTTTATAGCAAGCGACTGAAAGAAGGCTTTCATTCTTCTCTGTATCCACGTATCTCACCTTTGTGTGCAGTTGCAAATCCAGACGGTATATGTTGCAAGGGGATCCAAACCCACTAATTTCTGGGCACAGGGATGTATCTGGTTGCGGGAATAGAGTACGCTCTTTCATACTTGCGGTGACTGATGAACAGATGGTTTGTCTTGTGCAGCGAGAACTCCGTCCTTACTCCTTTGTCCAACCACACTCGCACCTTCTGTGTGATCGGCTGTGTTTGTGAGGTGCCATGTGACGAGACAGCTCAGATCTCACCCAGCGTATTGCAGACTGCCTGATGTTTTAATGTCATCCACCAGATGATATTTCCCTGATACGTGCTGTAGAATTAGATTTTGTTTGTAGCCATGCCATAAATGTTTAGTGCTGACTCTAATAAGCTCCTGTGTATTTGCAGGGAAAATGTATGCGTGCCAGTACTGTGATGCTGTGTTTGCCCAGTCCATTGAGCTGTCCCGCCACGTGAGGACCCACACTGGGGACAAGCCCTATGTCTGCAGGGACTGTGGCAAGGGCTTCCGGCAAGCCAATGGCCTCTCCATCCATCTGCATACCTTTCACAGTATGTACTGAGGCTGTGGATCTTAAGCCCTCGATGCCAGCCTGGCACTGGGAAAGCATGTCACAATTGCAGCAGAGTTGTCAATCCATCAGACCCAAGCTCCATTCAGTGTCTTCCCCTTACCTGTTCCCCTGCAAAACCCAGAGTCCCTCCTTCCTAGTTCAGGAAGAATCTCATTTTAAGGTTTCTCATATGACGCTTATTTCTCTCTGGCCAGGCTGCTTCCCTGTCTTCCTTTTTAGCCTACCCGGCACCATTTGTCCAACAGAGGCAAATTCTGTTTGAAGGGAAAAGCCTCTATAACTGATTGGCTCACAGAGCACTGGAATATTTCCATGAGTCTATCTTCCATCTGCCTTTTCCCATAGGAGCAGTCCAGACACTTTCTGAGTTAATGTCTACCATCGTGAGTGGGCCTTGGTTATGTTCCCTTCAAAACCTCCTGCCCAGCATTCTCTTCCGAGTGCCGTTGTATTTCACACAGTTGGTGGGGTCTGCCCCTGTCTTTCTCCCCTTCTGTGAGAACTGACACAGACAAAAACACACTTGTATTCGGCGTGCATGTGTGCATGGGCACACACACACACATATATACACACACACAGAGGAAGGAAGGACAAAGAAATTCTGTGATTCCTCATTACACCATCGGGAAATCGCCAGCATGGCATTTGGCTGGCCACATCACATTTTCTTCAGCCTCTCTTGTTGAAGCAGGAGTGTAATCAGCACAGCACAGCAGGGGAGTTAAGAGCTTGGAGTCTGGAATCACACAGGCTCGGACTTGAATCTTGACCCTGACGCTTACTTTCCTTGAGGCCTTAAACAAATTTATTTACCATTCTAAGCCTCTTATGCCCCTTCTGTAAACTAGAGCAAATAATAATGCCACCACCTTGGATTGTAATTAGAATTGAATGAGATCACATGTAAAGCATGACACTCCACGCCTGACACATAGAAAATGCTCAGTAATGCCAGATATTATTATTATTGGTGACAGGGGCAACCCTCTCAGATGCCATTTGTCACCATCAAAGCTTGTCTTTTTTGCATGCCACGCATCTCACATACTCTTCTTCCCTCCCCACCCCTCTTCCCACACACCAGTTTCTAGCTGTTGGCAGATACAGTGTCTCACAAGTGCGCTTTATGTAAACACATCCAAGTCTGTCGTCAGCCAGCCAGCAAGGACTTTGCCAAAGCTCCTATGTGCCCAGCATGTGGCTAGACCCTGGGTGATGCAGGGGAAATAAAGTGTGGCTCTTTCCCTCCAAGGAGTTTACAAGGCTGTCCAGAAAAATCCAGTTACAGTAGGCTTCCAGATGAGAGATTTGGCTTGGATCCAGCGCCACAATTTTGATGTCCTCTTGACCTCTTTAATGACATTCTGCTTTATTCTTCCTTTCCCAGTAGCAATACATGGGCATCAGGAAAGGGGAAGACATTATTAACTTTCAGAAGGGAGAAGACCGAGAATACTTTGCCATACCCTAAACTATATCATCCGTGGCAGGCCTAGCATCCAGGCCCCCCTTTCCCATTTCTTGCCTGTTTCATAGAACCACATTGTTGCTTATAGAAAGCTGCATCAAAGTGTCTTAGAAGATGGTGTAAAACTGAGATTTCAAGAGCTCATGTCCACAGGGAAACTAGTTAGTGATGCTGCTGCATGTCAGAATTCCTGAATTAATCTGAATCAATGCACATAAAAGATTGGCTTGTGAGCAAAAGATTTTATTAAAACATTTTGATTTCTGTTGCTTTAAGAAAAATACCAAAGTTTCCTGCCATAGGATGGCAAATGTATTCTTCATCACTACTAGTTTTTATTTTGGGGGTCTCACTGAAGAGTTGGCATATCCAATTAAGCATGTAGCTCTCAGAGCATGGATTTGGGAGTGAGAGATGGGATTGTTACTCAGTTCAGCCATTTCTTAATAGTGCCCATGGGCAAGATACTGCCTTACTACTCTAAACCTTGATTTTCCTAATCTGTAAAATAGGGATGATAATAGAACCTACTCATAGAGTTATTGGAAGGATTAAGTGAATTAATTTACATAAAGCGCTTAGAATATGCCTGTCATAGAGCACTCATTATGCTAATGTTTTTATTGTTGAATCTAAAGTGGGGAGAAAGGAAGCATCCCTCCACTTGTGCTGTTGATGACAAAGGAATTAGTGATGCTCTGGGGAATGTGCTGGAAATCCTCTACAGAGAATTAGAAAACTCCAGAATGCCCACTGCAAGCAGGATGAGCCAGGGTGAAACTCCCTGGAAAGTGGTAAAGTGTAATTTAACTTGTAAGATGTAAAATGAGGAATGGAGATGAACTACATGATGCTGCAGAGATAGTTAATCTCAAAACCCTGGAGGAAGCCCACCTCCTGGGATGAAGGTAGGGATAGTCAGGTGACTCCTACACTGATTTCTGATCCTTGGAGTCTGTGACCCTGCCTGTTGTCTAAGCAGAGTCTTCACATTTGTTGCTGTACACAACAACCAGTGTTTCACTGATGGCTGCCTGTGGTGTTTTCATTTCCCCTCCACCTCTTCCTCTCGTGGATGTCCCATGAAACCAGACATAGAAGATCCTTATGACTGCAAGAAGTGCAGGATGAGTTTCCCCACTCTTCAGGATCACCGGAAGCACATCCATGAGGTGCACTCCAAAGAGTACCACCCCTGCCCCACGTGTGGGAAGATCTTTAGTGCCCCGTCCATGCTGGAGCGGCACATGGTCACCCACGTTGGAGGGAAGCCCTTCAGCTGCGGGATCTGCAACAAGGCCTACCAGGTGACCTCAGGTGCCACTGGGAGCTCTTCCCCTAACCCCTGACCTACTCTCCATTTGATCTGCCCTGATGCCTGGGTTGCTGGCTTGCAGATCATATCTTGTATCCAGGATGTGACAATTGGCTGATTCTCATGAAGGATGCAGCTTGTGATCCAGATTCTCTAAGGAGATCTGGTCAGAGTGCTGCAGTTGGGGAGCTCATTATTGGAGCAAGAGTTCATACGCTTCTTCTCTTAGCCAGCAGACTTGTGGTGAACTGAATGCTGCTTTTCCCCTTGGATGCTCACCTTCCATAGAACCCATCACTCCCATGTGTCGAGCATGAGAGCGGCAATGGGGAGTGGAACACTACCTGGAATTACCTTGTTTGGCACAATTAGTGTTTGTTTGTTTAACTTCCAGGGCAGGGCTCAGCCTTTTTACCTTAGGATTTGATATGTAATTGAAGTGAAGCCCCGTATAGAACTAAAAAGAAACTATATCTATCAGAAGCTTTAAAACTACAGAGAAAAGAATGGTCCTTTTGGCATCTATGAGATTTGGGTATAGACAAAGAAGCATAACTGCTAATTTTAGCTCAGCGAAAATTGAGAGCTAACTTTGTGCCAAGGCTCATGTTGTGACATTAGCATTCCGGAATGGAGACCTGGGTTTGAGCCCTAGGATGGCGTGGAATTTTAGGGAAAGTATTCCCAGTGCTGCTCTGGAACCCGGGAAGGAGAGGGACTCTTGCTTACGGGACAAGGGCAGTGTGCACTCTTCCAGCAGCTTGCTCTGCTGTGCCCCAGCTTCCTGGGAAGCCGTGAGATGCAGCTCAGTGGTAAAGCACACAGGTGTTTCAGTTGGAAGGCCCGGGCCTGAGTCCTGGTCCTGCTATCTCCTGATGTTATGATTAGTCATTTAGCCCCTCAGTGCCTCCGCTTCCAGCTCACTAGGAAGACTCTTAACGCCTCCGTCATAGCCTTATTGTAAGGAATGAGCCTGTGAAGGACTCCCGGGAGCCCTGCCCTGTAGTGGCTTCCCAATGAATATGTCGTTGCCTTATTCTCACAAACACCAGCCTCTCCTCACATCAGCACCCAGTGTGATAGGTAAGAGTGTGTGATACTAGAAACATCAGCTTACCCAGAAGTGTGTGTGTTTTCGAGCCTCGTGAACTCTCCAGCTTGCTGGAACTTTCTAAGACCTAACACTTGCCAAATTCCTTGCAGCAATTATCTGGTTTGTGGTACCACAATCGGACCCACCACCCTGATGTATTTGCTGCTCAGAACCACCGATCTTCCAAGTTCTCATCACTCCAGTGCAGCTCCTGTGACAAAACCTTCCCCAACACCATTGAGCACAAGAAGCACATCAAAGCAGAGCATGCAGGTGACGTTTGGGTACCGCCGGCAGAGAGTGAGAGGGGCTTGATGGTGTAGCCTCCTGGGTGCCACCAGAAATCCTCACTTCTAATAGTCTAGTGTGGTGTGCGGTGGTCGTTGCCTTTTTCTGCGCCAGCGCACGTGAAGGCTGCCACACCAGTCCATAGCAGCAGCAGTCAGTAGCAGCAGCTTGAGTGGCAGTGGTTCTCAAACCTGGAAGCGTAGAGCAGTGTAAGCTCCCACCACTCGTGAGTGAGAACTTATCGCAGCACCTAGGAAGGGTGTCAGCCTCGGTGGTAGGCAGGCCTGAGTGGAAATCCTGATTCCAGCACTTATCAGCTGCATGACCTTGGCAAGTGACTTCTCTTTTCTGAGCCTGTTTTCTTCTCTCCAGAATGGCAGTTATTAAAACCTACTTTGCAGGTAAATTTGGTGATAATCACAGCAGCTGTCAGTTACAGAGTGTTTCCTAGGTGCAAGACACCATGCTAAGCACCTCGTGTATATTTTCTCATTTCATTCTCACAACATCCCTCTGAGCATCCAGGCAGTCTGGATCCAGATCTCCTGCTCTTTACCACTAGATTGTACAAATATACCATAGGTTATAAGATTCCTGGCACTTGGTAGATGCTTGCTAAGTATTGGCCATCGCCCCAACTCCAGCCCTGTTACTCTTTAGCCTTGGAAAGCCAACCATTTGTTCTTCCCCAGCACGTCTTTCCTTATGCACTTCACAGATATGAAGTTCCATGAATGTGACCAGTGTAAGGAGCTCTTCCCCACGCCAGCCTTGCTGCAGGTTCACGTCAAGTGCCAGCATTCAGGTCAGTACCCCGTCAGCATGCTTCTAGGCTAGACTGCCGGGGCCTGAGTCTCCTCCCCACCACTTGCAGCTTTGCAACCCAGGCTAAATTGCTTAACAAACTTGTGCCTCAGTTTCTTCATCTATAAAATGGGAACAGTTGTAGCACCTGCCTCATAGAGTAGTGTGAAAAACTGAAGGCCTTGGCATCAATAAGCATCCCTTAAGCGGTAACTGTGATTGTCATCGTTATTGCTATATTTCATCAAATCTAAAGTGCCAGTTAAAAATAAATAAATACAATTCCAGTTATAAGATATACCATTTTTATTTATTTATTTTGTCACCCAGCCTGGAGTGCAGTGGTGCAATCTCGGCTCACTCCTTCCATCTCCTGGGTTCAAGCAATTCTCCCTGCCTCAGCCTCCCAAGTAGCTGGGATTACAGGTGCCTGCCACCACGTTCGACTAAATAAGATGTACCATTTTTAATGAACTATTAAGAAAGAAAAACTACTGTCAGTTAAACTGTGCTTTCTTATCACTTAGAATATCTACGTTATTCTAAGTGCTGTTTTGGACTTAAGTTGACATAGATTTTTATCATGTCACTCACTGTAGTGTGCATACATAAAAAGGAAAACATAAAAAATAAACTGATTAAGGGAAGAATCCAGCTTCTCAGAGTAACATTCAATTCAGATTGTCAACAAGCATGTTTTTCCACACAGTGTTTACTCTGCCATCAAGAACATTGATGATGGAATACGTAATATAAGATTCCATCAAAGAATTGAAGGCCATTGGTTTTGGTCTCTTGAGCATTATGTAAAACTAGTCTACTTTTGATTCCTGCTTTGGGAATATAGCTAACCTTTCATCACTTACCTCCTCCCTTCTAAACCATTTGGTTTCCATGCGTTAAAAACATGCACCATTCCTGTCTTAGGGAGTTTCTTCCAAGCCGTGGACGCCCATTCTGTAAGTCTTGATGCTGCCACTTTTGATGTTCGTGTGCACATTGACAATTGCACCTGACTGCCTTAGCCCACAGAAGTCATAAGGTGCCATCGATCCTATTTCAGAGATGTTAAAATGTATTTCTTAGAATTGATGAAATATAGTATGGTCAGCATGATTATCTGCAGTTGAATGAATAATGGGCTTCTACAGAGACAGATTTAGCCTGAATCTAATACTAATGAAACTGTCGTCTCAGGGCCCCTCACTTGCATGGGACCTTCCAATGCTCTGTCTTTGTCATTTTGTATTATTTTTCTTAAGGCTCCCCAGATTGAACAACCTTCAGGTCCCACAAAATCTGGATCTGCCTCCAAGCCTCGATCCCCATTGCTCCTTCCTCTCATGTCTTCCTGCCCTCGTTTCTCTCATTTTTCCCACAGCCCTCCTCTTCTGTCTCCCTCTCCTCCAGGGTCCCAGCCATTCCGGTGCTTGTACTGTGCTGCTACTTTCCGTTTTCCTGGAGCATTGCAGCACCATGTCACCACAGAGCACTTCAAGCAGTCAGAGACCACCTTCCCATGTGAGCTCTGTGGGGAACTCTTCACCTCCCAGGCCCAGCTTGACAGTCACCTGGAATCTGAGCACCCGAAGGTGATGAGCACGGAAACCCAGGCAGCAGCCTCACAGATGGTGCAGGTGATTCTGGGGCCATCAGCTACACAGAATGCTAACACAGGGTTCCTAAGGCTTCTCTAGAGGTGGCTCTGTCATAGTACCAAGCGATACTCTTTAGGGATCTTGTAGAGAGTCTCTCTGGACTTCTTACAAAGCAGGACAGAAAATTCTAGTCTCCTGGTGGCCACATGGGAAGTGGCCCTTAGGTAGAGCGAGCCTGGAACAAGAATTTCCAAAAGAGGAACAGCTTGGTCCCTCCCCCCAGTGCATACGTCCCTGCCTCCTGAGAAACACCGTGGGGTGTGGTGAGAACTGCAGGAAACCTCAGAGACAGAGGATCTCTTTGTTGGGCAGGGACCAGCCTGCAGTTGAAGCGCTTGGAGAGCGCCTCTGGGCTGGACACAGTACACACTTGCACACACCTGGGCCTCTCCTCTTTACCTGGGTGAAAAAAACGCCTCTTCTTGATATTTCAGGACTAAGCTTGATCCAGCTTCTCTTTGCTTCCCTGATCCTCATTTACTCTTCTCCCCGTCTTCTCCAGAGAGGGTGGGCAGAAAAGGAAGATAAACTCAGGTCCATCCATCACCAGTAATTTGTGGGTGGGTTGGAGAGGAACCATAAACTGGTTGAGGTTTTGGTCTGTTAGACTGTCGCGCTGTCCAGTTCCATAGATCAGTCATTTATAAACCAGGTTCTTGCAGGCCTCTGGGGAACAGAAGGGAAGTTGGGTAGGCAGGACTCCCATCAACACTCTGCTGTCATATCAACCAAAGGTGCTCTGCTTTTATCTTTTTTGTATATTATGGTTCTTGATAATATGACCTTTGGGGAAAAGGTGGGGCTGGGGGGTCCATTTCTAAAAGAAAAAGAAAGCAAAGCAGTTTGAAAACTACTTTCCTAGATCATTGTTGATTGAACATCACAGTAGATCTCTTCTCTCCTGTAGCACAGAGAAGTAGCTGGGCTTGGCTTCCTCACTCGTTCCTGCTTTCTGCTCTTCGCTGATTCTCAAGAGCAAGGTGGCTGTGGCCTCTGCTTTAAAAATATCAAGGGCATCTAGCTCTTCTGGCATCTATGGTTCAGAAACACCAACTTGGAGGCTTAGGCCGGAATTGGAAATGCCTGACCACAGACTCATTCTCTCTGAGTTGGAAAGGTTGTCTCTAACAGATTATGCAGATTTGGAAGGGACATAGGTGGGCTGTGGAGAAGAGAAGGGGGCACTGGCCGCCAGGTTGGTGAGCTGAATGAATGCATGGAGTCACAGTTCATCCAGTCTTCCTCCTAAGCTCAATCACTGTGTGGCCTCCTGGGAAGGCTGTGGGCCTGTGAGAGGTCCAGAGACGCTGCCCCAGGCCTGCCTGGGCCTGTGGTGGATCAATCCCGTTCCCGTGTTCCAGGCATGAGACCAGCTGGCTTCAGTGGCATTCCTCTCACATGGCACTCACCTCTGCACTGTCATCCCAAGACAGGAAAACCCAGTGTGAAAAACGGAGCCCGTGTGCGCTGGTGTGTAATCATAGAGTCCGGGCACCCCGAGATGGCGTACTGAGCGAAATTATAGCAATTTAGTGCAGTTATTTAAATGGTTTGCTGGCCTTCTCTTTTGCGTCGCCGGTGGGTTAGACTTGCCTCTTCCCATTAGGCACACGTAATTGCTCTCCTCAGGTGAAAACATAAATATCATCATTACAGCATGAGATGAAAACCATGTAAATCAGGGAGCCAACTGCAAACACTGCCCAGAGCAGCCTCATGGTCTTTCTCTTTCAGGTGATCCAAACCCCAGAGCCGGTGGCCCCGACAGAGCAGGTGATCACTTTGGAGGAGACCCAGCTTGCCGGGTCACAGGTGTTTGTGACGTTGCCAGATTCTCAGGCATCTCAGGCCAGCTCTGAGCTCGTGGCAGTGACTGTGGAGGATTTGCTGGATGGCACAGTGACGCTGATCTGTGGTGAGGCCAAATGAGCAGCCGTTCATCCGGCAGAGCCTTCCTGTGTTTGCAGCTGAGAGGAGGCCCCACAGCTTGCCCTTCGCCCTCCATCCCTGGCTGTCCTGAGCGGTGAGCATCTTAGCTTAGCACCAACCAACACAGTCTCACCTAGAAAACAGACGGAAGCTTCATTGTTCTCATAGAACCAACAGCATCCGAGCCCTCAATACCAACTGCACCATCCTCTGTAGGAGACAGGCCTCCTTCCCCACAGGCCCGCTGCTGCGGCCTCTGTGACACTGTCCATCCCCAAGTGACATGTAGCTTCAGAAGTAGAGTCTGAAAGAGCAGTGGCATGGGAGCTGGTGACCAGGGTACCCCAGGAGGCGCGATGTGCCAACACCCTTCAGTGGGCAGAATGGCAGTTAGATATGGGGCTTGGCCCACAGTGGGGCTGCAAATGCTGCCAGTGCCTCTGGCCATTTAAAGTGAGAGGGGCACCAACAGACAATTCAGGGACCTCAGGTGTGAGCACACTTGGCCCCTTCTTCAGTCCTATCATCCTGCCCTCCGCTGGGGTTCCCCCTGCACCCAGTGGCCATGCCCAGCACCCTGCTGATGGCTATAGGACACGTAGCCCTCATTTCCATGCCTGGTAACGCCTTGTCAGTTGTCAGCCCTTCCCAAAACAAAGCTTTGGAGTTTCTGCTGGACGTGTTGAATGTGAGGCATCAGCTGCTAGCCAGTCTCTGCCTTTCCAGGACATTCTTCTTGGTATTCCTTACCTGAAGGCTGGTTCCCACAGCTCTTCCGTGTCATCTTCATCCCCTTCCTTTAATCAAAGGCTGAAATCTGCCTGACCTGGCAGCCTCGCTCCCTCTGGGTCACGTGGTGCAGACCGTGACCAGCACCAGGCAGGCAGTCCTGTCTGCGTGTGGAGGAGCAGCCGTGACTGCCCGTGGCTCTGCTGCCATGCACTCCCTGCCTTGGGAGTGGCCTGCTGCCTCACCTCCCCAAGGCCGCCACACTTATTGCAGGTCAGCGATCCTTTGGAGTCCGAATTTCACAAAGCTTTTTTATCTTCAGTTCCGAAAATATAATCTGATAATTAATGGTTTGTGGAATCCATTATGAAGTGCAATTAGATAGATGTAGGTTCCTGCCGTTGGAAAGAATGACTAGCATTTATCTTCTTTTCCTTCCACGCCAAAGGTTGGAGTCTGCTGGTGTGGTGCTTACACACCAGGCAGGGCTCTCTGCCACCGTGTGTGGCTTGACCCCCTGTGGAGGGGAGTGCCTGGTTGGATCCCACATTGGCAGAGATGGGGCCACCTCTTCCTTCCAGGCACATCTCACATTGCCATGTACAGAGGCAGGGGTCACTTTTGGTCACCATGGAAGCTTTTATTGCTCCCACATGGTCAGGTCTTACCCTGCTTGAAGCACAGAAGGCACAGCCTTACTGACCAGCACACCCACTGACTGGCATCTGCTGGCTTTGTGCAGCCAGCCCCGACAGTTTCCACAGCAAGCGCCAGCTCCGGCCAGCCTGGGACAGCTCATCCCAGCCAACTACACCTGCCTCTGGTCCTGTCCACATTCTGATATGTAGGTCACTTGAGCTTGTCAATTAGGGTTCTGCCATTCTGAAATAAATGAAGTTTCTAAAGGAGAGTCGGCCTCAGAAGCCAAAAACTGACCAGAAGATGGTGCTCAAACCTTTAAGACTTCATCTCCATGTGAAGGGCTCACTGTTTCTACCAAGGCTGTCCCTGTGTTAAGGCTTTTCCGTCCTGGGAACGTCAGACTGGGAGAGCTCTTGATCTGCAGGTGGCAAAATGGCACTGAATATCCCCTTGGCACCAGAGAAAACCCACTGAAAGATGGTAGAGTGGCACATGCTTACAGGGCATTGGTGCCAAGCCCAGTGGATGAGAATACAGCCCCTCACAAGCTGTGGGATGGGGCTTGGGAGCCGCAGTGAATGTCACTAAAATTTCTTCCAAAACAAAACAAGAAATAATTGCTGAGAGCTTATAGGGAAGTAATTAAAAAAAAAAAAAACAACTCTTCGGAATCAAGAGGGCTGTAAGTTTTGAATTCAAGTGTCAGATCCTTTCAAGCACTGAGAAATTCTTTCTCAGGTTTCTGTTTTTGGGGGAGACAGGGTCTGGAATACAGTGACACGATCTTGGCTCACGGCAACCTCTGCGGGCTCAAGCAATCCTCCCGCCACAGCTTCCCAAGTAGCTGGGACCACAGACATGAGCCACCACTGCTGGCCAGTTTGTTTTGTTTTGTTTTTGTAGAGACGGGGTCTGGCCATGTTGCCCAGGCTGGTTTCAAACTCCTGAGCTCAAGCCGTTATCCCACCTGGGCCTCCCAAAGTGCTGGGATTACAGACATGAGCCACGACGCCTGGCCAGGTTTCTGCTAGAGACCCAGATTGTGACAAGACATTTGTTTTCTTTGGAATCACCAGATTTGCAGCTTACTGTGCCGAGAGTGGACTGGCTACTGGGGCCCATCGGATGCCCTCTGGCCCGTGGCACACACAGCAGAAGGCACAAACCCAGTGCTGGTTCTCATCAAGAAAGAGGGGAAGGCCCCTCCTGAGTTCACGGTCTGCTCTGAGCAGGCTCCGCACTGGCTGACTGATTTTATGGTCTTGCTCTCTAGAGAAGCCCAGATGGATCTTATTATAGGAAAACTTTCTGACTCTGCTTGGCCATTTTATCCTTTTCTCCTGCTTCTACCCAAGAGACCTGAATTGCCGCCACAGAGGACAGTGTTCGTGTGGTCTCCTGAGTCCACATCACTCGCTTCTGTGGGGTCCCGGTGCTGTATTTGCCTCGTGCCCCATAGGGTGCTGCCCTTATGGCCTCTGGACTGAACTCTGGGGCCTTTGGGGTGGTATGAAGGAGTCCGTGGGCTTCTTAGAACACATGGATCTGTTCGGTGGGTCCCCAGACCTCTGCTCCCAGAGCTCATGTCCCAGCTGGTGAGGAGGGAAAGGCAGTCAGATTCCAGGCCGGAGTGTGATTCTGTGGGAATACTGGGGTCAGTTAGGGAACAGGACTTACCCATTGTAGGTAAGTGAGACAGCAAATAGATGATTCAAGAGCAAGGATTACTGCAGGAAGGTGAGACTCCTGTCGACGCACATTAGCAGAACCTGGAACCAGAGGGCAGGGACCAGGGGTCTTTACTCGTTTCTTTTATGGGTAAAGAGACATGAAGAGACAGCCTGTCTCAGAAGCTCTGTGTTTGGGAAGCTTTGAGCCCAGTGAGTAGCAGGGTCTGCAGTATGAATACCTTTCCCTGGCGATCCGGGTCTCCTCTAAGGAAGTCTTCTGACTTCCAACTGACCACAGGAGGCACGCCAGCTTCATCCCTCGGGCTAGAGTTCTGATAATCGGGGCTGAGGGGTAAAATAAAATCCAGTCAGACAGACAGTGGGGAGACAGGTCCCTGCTCTTTATTTGCAGGATCAATCAGGGACTCCCAGAAAGGAAGGAGAATGGTGAGGGGGCCCTAAGCTGGTGACGTGGTCACTACAAGCTGAAGACAGGCTGATGGGGTGGCGGATGTGCCTTTAAACCTCACGTGCCTGGAAGCTGCGCATTGACCAAAGGAGGGAGGGAATTGCCAACCATGCACAGAGTGGGCAGGCGGTTCCAGGAGACAAGCAGCATGTTATTAAATTGGGCCTAGGCAGTTGGACGATAATGGAGAAAATGCAGGGATGCTATAATGAGTCCTCCCCAAGGGTGAGTTCAGCACCTGAGCCCTGTTCTGCTTGTATCCCAGTGACATTTGGGAGGTAGAAGAAACTGGGAGTAAGAGGACAGTTTGGGGCTGAAGGGAGTGTCAGAGGCAAGTGGATCCTTGTTTTGTTGTCACGGAAACTTTGAGGCTGGTGGGACTTAGGCCAAAAGCTCAGAAGCACAGCCAAAATGTAGAAGCTTGCTACTCCTACGACTCGGCCTATAAAGAAGAGAGAAGCTGTCTGTACTTTGGGAACTACATTGTTGAAGGGAAAAAATCACTCCCTGCCTAATTAAGTTGCTTCCAAATTGGGGGAATGTGTGTCATTTCCTTTACCAAGGCCAATCAGCCCTGCTTCCACCATGGTCAGGACAGCCAGCTCCTACGTGATGCCGTATAAATTGGATTACAAACCATATTCATGTTCAACTTGCACTAATCTATATAAATAAAATATGTACTTTGAAAAAAATTAGGCTACGTGAGTTTCAAATGGACTGTGATGTTATAGACCTGCTTTCTCTTTGGTTCTGGGCCAGTGTCAGACGGGGACCGGCGTGATGGGCCTGGTGTCCTAGGGGCCATTTGTGTACCTTGTGGCCGTGTTAACATGGCCTAGGGGAAAGAAAGCTCTCCCGTCATGTGGAGTCTCATTCCTAAACCCTCCTTCCCAGGGAGCGAGTGTAGGGCAGGGTTTCAGAGCACAGGCTTTGGTGTCCAGCCTGGGTACATCCAGCTGTCCTGCTGTCTAACTGTGACGTTGTGTGAGATGCTTACCCTCTCTGAGCTCCCTCCTCCTGGCCCCCAACTTTATTATAAAATGGAGAAATGATTGTGCTTACTCTACAGAATTGTAGTATGATTTAAAAGTCTGGAATTAATGTATTTAATGTAGAAAATTTTAACTTTTATTAATAAAAATTTTTTGCATGCAAGTCAACTATTCCCTGCATTCTCTGGCACTAAAGAGAATGTTCATTCCTGTATCTTTATGTAGTCTTTCTTTTTCCTCTGAATCCTTAGGGGATCCTTATAACACCCACTTTTCATTTATCTCTTGAATCTCAACTGCTCCCAAAGTACAAAGTGCTGAGCAGATAGCTGTAAAATAAACTAAACCTTTCTCGGTGAACAGCTGGAAATGTCACATTGCTGGCAGCCAACAAGGAAATAAGAACAGGAGACCTGGATGGGATGTACCTGATTTCTGCAGGAAGCACCCAGTGTTTAAGACGAGGGGAGGTGCATTAGATCCCGCAGCCCTGCTGCTGCAGAGAGCAGGGGAGTTGGGGAGGTTCTGTGCTCACGCCTCCTGGGACAGTTCTGGAGGAGCACAGATGGACCCTTGTTCAGAGCTCGCAAGTGAGTTGAGGAAGGAATGCTCCCCTGCCTAAATGCTGTCTTTGGAGAGCAGGGCTGGAGCTGCCCGTGTCATATTTTGGGCAGTAGTCCCAAGAGTGTCCCAGCCAGCTGCAGTGGGTAATTGTAACATGCAGTTGGACCCCAGCCACAAAGTTGAAGGTATGCAGAGGTGAAGTGCTGCTGCAGGTTGGGTGGGATGGAGCAGAGGTAGGAAGTGGGCTGAGGGGTTCCCTCGGTGATCTTCCGGGCCAGGGTGGCTGGCTGGAAGGACTCAGCAGCACAGTGGAAAAGACACGGGCTTGGGAGCTTCCCAGCTCCACGTCTTACTAGACAGATGACCTTGGGCGAGTTTTTCCTGACAGTGACTGTGAGAAGAAAGTTAACATTTGTAAAATATCTGACAGAATATAGACGCTTCGTAGATGATGGCTGTTCATGTTTATAATATTTTAGAAGGGCCTGGAGGAAGAGCCAGGGCAGAGGAGAACTGGAAAGGAGGTGCCTAATGTATCCTAGATACAGGGTCTGGAACCCAGTGCAGGGGTCTCCAAAACCAGGATAAGAGGAAGCATAAATCCAGAGACCTCAGCCCAGACCAGAGTGAACAGTGATCTGAGGGGAACAGGATCTCCCCAGGTTGGTACAGGGACTCTCAGCTGTTGGGCACTACAGCAGAGGGGTCACATCTGAGTAAAGGCAGAAACCTGGGCATGTTGGGTGGGGACACATCCAGTGAGAGCAAAGGAAATGGAAAAACTAAGTCCGCAGTGATTTTTGGCCTCTCTGCCTCTTTAGTGTTTACTGTCTGTCCTTTTCTCCATAGGCTTATGCTCAGGATATGTTTGGAATGAAAGGGAAAAGGGGCTTGTGGCGCCATGCAGACGTGCCCTAGACCAGGACCTTTGCTCTTCATTAAGAGATGAAGAGGTTATAAGGATGTGGACATAGAAACCAAGTTCATGTTCTCGAGAATGTTCTGCAGGCTTTTCTTCATGCATCTGTCCTGCCTTTTGGCCTTTCACCCAGGGCAGGTGTAGGTCCCATGCCCACCAAGACCTCTGTATCTCCTCCGCGTACTCAGACTGGACAGTACTCAGTGGACGCTTAGCAGATGCTGCCGACTGCTGGAGACGGGGACTCTGACCTTGGACTCGCTCTTCCGAGGGTAGAGGAGCTGCTTCCTATTCTGCAGCTCTGCACCACATGTTCAGTGTGAACTGTTTTCTAGCCAGTCGTGGAATACGCTATTATTCCATCTACTCTCCATCCACCTCATGTCTGCAACCTTGTGAGGCAGAGAGAGCCAGCACTTGGCGGGGTTGCGTGTGCTGCTAGAATCCTGAGCTCCATCGTGGAGAAAGAACTTCCCCAGCTTTCCCTGTCGCTCCCTAAATCTGTATTCTGCAATGTCCCAAATTCATCTACTACACAATGGAAACCCTAGGTATGCAGTTGTGTATTTTTGCCTTAATCCTCACACAGCTTCATCTCATTTGAGATTCTAACCAGTATGAGGACAGGGACCACATCCTATTTACTGCCTTGGTTTCTCTGAGAGTTAGGGGTGTGGGTTGGGCACACAGAGGCTCTGCCAGAACCAAGCGGTACCCCTCTTGCTTACCTTCATTTCTCGGCTCTAGGAGAACCCAACTTCCATATTTTATTCTGGTCAGTGAGGCTATACCCCAAGTTACCCGTGGGCTGGTCTATCAGAACATCCTCCTCTCTTTGTCCTCTGAGAAGAGATTAGCAGAAGGCCAAGAGCAGCCAGCCGGCCCTACCACTCCAGCTGCTCTGATCAAACACCATTCCTGCCGCTTCTTCTAGCTCTGGCTCCCCCAGCGCAGGCCAGAAACAGCTGATCAAACACATCAGGACAAGGTCAGTCCAGGGACCCACGATCCTCTCCACGGGAGATTTCACAGCCCTGCCATCAGGAGGGTCTGATAAAAATGGGCAGGGGGTGGGGAAGGGTGCCTATGGGGCTGGCACGGGAGCAAACAGCTTTTCATGTTGTTTAAGGTTGAAACACCTGTGCTCCATGCAGGGTCCACACCAAGCCAGCATTTCCAGAAAGGCAGGGCTGGAGCTGAGGAGACGGGAGCTGTGTGTGCACGTATGAGTATGTGGGGGTGACAGAGATGTCAAGTAAGAGCACATGTGGGTTTGGGAGCATGGGATTATTAGATTGTCACAGGATGACTTAAGATCCTCCCTCGCTAAACTGTGACCCCTTCAAGGGCACGGACTGTGCATTATCCTCGTTCTCTGTCTTACATGCACACATGTGTACCCAGCAGTTAGCCTGGCACATCAGGTGCCTGAGTGCACAGATGTGTTAGACCTGAAGTTCTGGGACTCGGTAAGGTCCTGTTACCAGGCTAAAATGGTGCCTGGCTCCTGCTCCTACAGGACTCATCAGCCAGGTAAGGATTATATATGAGAAACAGGTACCAAAAACACCCATGCCCGTCCAGACTCAAGACCCAAAGATCCCAGCACCTACAAATTCTGTGGGGGTTTTGGTTGGTTGGTTGGTTTGTTGGTCTTTTTCATGGGTATGGGAAGGAAGAAGAAGATTAATATTTTTTAGACATAGGCCAGGTGTGGTGGCTCACGCCTGTAATCCCAGCACTTTGGGAAGCCGAGGCGGGCGGATCATCTGAGGTCAGGAGTTCGAGACCATCCTGGCCAACATGGTGAAACCCCATCTCTACTAAAAATACAAAATTAGCCAGGCATGGTGGCGCATACCTGTAGTCCTAGCTACTTGGGAGGCTGAGTCAGGAGAATCACTTGAACCCAGGAGGTGGAGGCTGCAGTGAGCTGAGATTGCACCACTGCACTCCAGCCTGGAGAAGACAGAGCGAGACTCCATCTCAAAAAAAAAAAAAAAAGAAATATTATCCTAATTAATGATTGGTGTTATTACTTGCTTACATTAGACACTGGATGAAGAACTTTTTGTAATTTTTTTTTTTTTTTTTTTGAGACAAAGTCTTATTCTGTTGCCCAGGCTGGAGCGTGGTGGTGTAATCTCGGCTCACTGCAACCTCCACCTCCCAGATTCAAGCCATTCTCCTGCCTAAGCTTCCGAAGTAGCTGGGATTACAGGCGTGCACCACCACACCTGGCTAATGTTTGTATTTTTAGTAGAAACGGTGTTTCACCATGGTGGCCAGGCTGGTCTTGAACTCCTGACTTCAGGCGATCCACTCACTTCGGACCCGCGAAGTGTTGGGATTACAGGCATGAGCCACCATGCCTGGCTCAGTAATTCTTATTTCTCAGAATTCTAGCACCAGCTCCACAACGTAGGTGCTGTTATCATCCCTGTATTACAGATGGGGAAACCAACACCAGAGAGGTGAAGTTGCTATGTAGTGAGAGAGCAGCAGCGTAGCTGGGATCCGAACCCAGCTGTCTGACTCCAGAGTCTGCTCTTAAATCCCTTGCTCTTTTTAAGCATTTCTTGTTTAATACCTAATCAGCCAGAAAATGTGGCTTATCCCCACTTCCCATGCCTTCAGCAGCCTTGCTGTCATACCTGGACTGTCGTCATAGAGCCAAGGACTCTCCACCTGCTCTCTCTCCTTTCCCGTCCCCCCGTCCATCCTGCCTGAGACAGCCAGGCAGGCCTAAAACTCTGCTTTTATCAGCCAGAAATGTGTCCAGGAGCAAAGGGTCATGTCCTTTGCCTTGTGTGGGATCAGTGGCCTGGGTCCTGTCACTTTTTTGAACCCCTATGTTCTTCAGTTTCACCAGTCCTCAGTTGACACTTGACAGCTCACTTGGGGCTCTTCCTTGAGATGCAGGACAGCCAGAGATCCTGGCGCTCAGGAGACGCGTCTTGTATAAGCAGGTAAGCAGCAGAATCGGGAGCAGGGCCGGGCTCTGCGGAGGCCTGAGACCTGCGCTTCTCCCACTGCTGTAGTGGCACTGTGGAGCCTGCCTGGAACAAGCCCCTCCAGCCCAGGGGGCGCATCGTCAATGCAGGGGGCTTCCTGGACCTCACGCTCCCCGGCGGCTTGGGCCATGTGGCCCCAGTGGAGTTCGTGTCTTGTTCTGGCGTCAGCAAAACGGGTTGTCTTTTTTGTTTTTTAACTTTTAAGTTCAGGGATACAAGTGTAGGTTTGTTATACAGTTAAACTCATGTCACAGGAGTTGGTTGTACAGATTATATCATCACCCAGGCATTAAGCCTAGTACCTACGAGTTATTTTTCCTGATCCTCTCCCTCCTCCCGCCCTACCCTCCAAAAGGCCTCAGTGTGTGTTGTACCCACTATGTGTCCACGTGCCCTCATCATTTAGCTCCCACTAACAAGTGAGAATATGTGGTATTTATTTGGTTTTCTGTTCCTGTGTTAGTTTGCTAAGGATAATGGTCTCCAGCTCCATCCATGTCCCTGCAAACGACATGATATCATTCTTTTTTATGGCTGAAGAGGGGTCGTCTTACCCATATGGTGTCCCCATTTCTGTCCCAAGCAGTGGTCAGTTAACTTGGAGCAGCGGAGGCCTCACCTGGTAGGAGCAGGGCTGTGGGGCAGGTGGAGCACAGAAAGAGAGGAGGTGGCTAATGCGTGACCCCCCGGCCTGCCCTCCCTTTTGCATGGATAATGGTAGTCCCATAACGCCTTATTCTGGAATCACTCTCTGCTATTTTTAGATACTTTCATATACATTATTTCTTTTGATCCTTACAGTCACATGAAAGTTTAGAGTAGGTATCTTTATTGTTACCTCTTTTTACAGGAAAGGGATTCAGACACTACAAGACCTCAGCCTGAGACGCAAGGCTTCTCCGCTAGTGAGAGGTGGAATTGGAGTCCAGGTTTTTGACACCAAACGCAGGCTTTTCTCCACCTCGCTGTGCTGCCTGTTACACTTCCCTGCATTTCACAGCACTTTCAGTCATTTACACGCTTGGTTCTGGCAGCAGTGCTCTGAGGCTGGAGGGGCGTGGATGATTATTTTGCAGATGAAGAAATCGAGGTTTCAGGACAGTTGGTTGTTCCGTCACATGGCGAGTCAGTAGCAGAACTGCAGTGAGAACAGCTGGACCCAGCATTACATCCACTTGGCAAGGAGAAGTGCCTCTTAGGCCATGCAAGTGAGGAGACTCTGGCACAGCCCAAGTCCTAGCAGCAAGGGTGGGTGAGAGCTGCCATTTGTTGACCTCTGCCCTGGGCCAGAGCGCGTGTATACCTCATCCCCAACACAGGTTGCACACCCACAGTCACTGGCTGGTAGGACTCTGTGATGGCGACAGTGGTCCATTCTACACTGTCCACTGTGGGAGCCACTAGTCGTGTGTGACTGTTGGGCACTTCAGATGTGGCTAGTGCACCTGAGGAACCATAGTTTTAATTTAAATAGTCCCATGTAGCTTCGTAGCTGCTGTTATTGGACAGCGTAGAACTAGACGAAGGCTCAGAGGGTTGAGGGTCACACAGGAAGTAGCTGAGTCCAGATTCAAGTCTGGGTCTGTGAGATTGCAAAGCCTGTAGCATTTCCACTGGTGCCCTGTGTTGGGAGGGCGATGTGCGCGAGTGGTGGACATTGGCTGCGAGGTTCAGAAGGCTTCATTTCATTTCGTGAAGGCTGCCCCTCGCTCCCTGGCTATGCGCTCGGACAGCCACGTCACCGCTGTACCCTCCTGCGTCTTCATCCTCATCGGTGCTGATGCTGTTGTATTGACCACCTGTAACCCCATTTCACGGAGTCAACAGAGGCTCAAAAAGATTGAGAAACTTGCCCAAGGTCACCAGCTTTTACTGGAAGGGTCACATTGGCATAAATACAAAATACCCTATTTTTGCTCCTGTTTCTCACCAGCTCCAGACCAGAGCTAAAGCAAAATGAGAAAGCGCCACAGAGGTAGCCAGGAAGCCCTCCCACTCCCCAACACACACCTCGCTGGCCCCTATCTTTGAGAAGACAGCATTGTACTGAGCATGCTGTCTGAGCACAGTCACTACTCCCAGAGAGTGGACAGAGGGCCAGGCACGCCACTCCTGGGGGGCAGCCTCGCCTGTGTATTTGCAGCTTTCTCACAACTATTCTAGAAAGCACTTGCTTTAAGCAAACATTTTTTTAAAAAGCATACATAATCTTAACTACGATTTTTGTTTCATTATGGAACAAGATGTGTTAGTTCCAGCACACTTACTATGCAAGTCATGAGAAGACGCAATTCATTGTCACTCGTGAGCTGTGTGACCTTGGTCGAGTCTCTTCAGCCCCACCCCCGCAGGTGGATTAGATAACCTCCACGAGCCCTCCTCCAACGTTTCTGATTCCTTGGGTAGCATGGGAAGTAGAGAAACCAGGGTTCTGGCTCGGACTGCCACTTTCACGGTGTGTGACTTACCTCTGAGCCTTGGGCTCCTCATCTGTAAGGATGCCATTCCCGTGGAGTGGGAGCACCGAGCAAAATCTGGCACAAGAAGAGCCTGGCGTGGGGCCGCCATGGGGCACATGCTCAGTGAAGGTCCTGATAATGCTTTTGTGCTGCATGCACAAGACCCAGCAATACCCCATAGCCGCATCTCAAGGAATAAGGAAAAGATGTTGGAAGAAGTCTCTGTCCTCAACTGGGAGGAGAAACATGTCCTCTTCGGGCCAAGATGGTGGCAGCAGTGCTGAGAACGGCACCAAAGAGCCTCCTGTGGCAGCTTTCACTGCAGGGCAGCCTTGCCCCCTCACCTTAGTGGGTGTGGGCTTTGGGGGCTGTGCCCACCACTGGCACAGCTGGGAGGATCTGGTAGGGACACGTAACAAAAGCATTTAGTCCTGGAAAAGGGAGATTTCCCTGAGCTGAGGGGAGGGCATGGCTCAAGAGAGGCGCAGGGCACGAGGATAGTGGCTCAGCCATCCCTGCCAGCCCTGGTCTGAAGCAAGCCTAGAGTCCAGGTTAGCCCCCAGGCTGACAGTCGGGGATATGGAGTCAGATGGTCAAATGTCAACACTGTTGCTGCCGGGCGCTGTGATTTTCAGCACGCTCTTGATGCTCTGTGAGCCTTATTTTTCTCATCTGTGAAATGGGGAGGGTAGGGCGTAGAATGTAATACCCACGAAGGCCCTTGTGTGATGCCAGGCCAGGGCAGGCTCAGTGGTGGTTATTCGCTTCCTGGGGCCTGACCCAGCTGTTAGAGGAGAAGGCTGTGCTTGATGCTCTGGCCTCTGGTGTCCATGAGGCAGCAGAGAGGAGTGAGTCTGCTAGGAGCCCCACTGCTGATCTCGGGAAGGCTGTGACCTTGGCGCCAACTGGGAGAGCCAGGGCCTGAGGTCTGGGGCTGCTGGCGTCCAAGTCTCTTGGGTTAGGCCTGGCTGGCTGGGTGATCAAGACCAGAACCCCAGGTTTGGGGAGGGCTTCCTCATCTGACCACTCAGGAGCCCTGAGGATAGGATCTCCTGGACACCGTGGGTCACCCCCATCTTCTGGTCAGAACCTTTCTCACAGGCCTTCCTGGGGGCTCGGACCTAGACTGCCAAGGGGACAGGGGTCACAGAGCTTCAAGGTTCCCAACCTGGAACTGTGCGTACCCCCAGCCGAGCACACACACTCAGGGCCATCCTTCTTCCCATCCACCAACCCACACCCTCTGCCAGCCTTTCCCGCCCAGCTTCCCCTCTTCCTCCAAGCCCAGCCCAAATGTCTCCCACTGCAGAAAGTGACCTCTATGACCTCAGCCAGGGACGCCTTCCCTGGGCTCCTCCATACTTTGTACAACCCATAGTATTGAGCATGTGGTCACGTGTGTTCATGTCTTTTTATTACTTTTTTTTGATAAAATAACGTAACATAAAATCTACCTTTTTAACCATTTTTAAGTGTCATGTTTAGTAGCATTACGTACATTCTCGCTGGTGCAACCGCCATTACTACCTGTCTCCAGAACTTTTTCATCATTTCATACTGAAGCTCTGTATCCATCAAACATTCTCATTGCCCCAGAAGGAAGCTTTGTATCTGTTATCAGTCACTTCCTGTTCTCTCCCCGAACCACCCCAACCCCGACCCCACCATGGCAACCAACATTCTACGTCCTGTCTCTAGGAAACTGAGTGGTCTAGGTGTATCATAGAAGTAGAATCATACAGTATTTGTCTGTGTTCGTGTCTTATTTTCTTTTTTATTTTTTGAGACAAGGTCTCTGTCGCCCATGCTGGAGTGCAGCGGTGCCATCGTGGCTCACTGCAGCCCCAGTCTCCCAGGCTCCAGTGATCCTCATGCCTCAGCTTCCTGTGTAGCTGGGACCACAGGTGAAGTCACCACTCTCAGCTAATTTTTTTTTAAATTATTATTTTTAGTAGAGACGCGGTCACACTATGTTGCCCAGGCTGGTCTCGAACTGAGCTCAAGTGATCCGCCTGCCTTGGTCTCCCAAAATGCTGGGATTACAGATGTGAGCCACTGCACCCAGCCTGTGTTCATGTCTTAATCCTCCACAGGGCCTTGTGACTAGTGACTGAGCAAAAAGAGCAAATGAAGAGGCAAAGAATGCTACCGCCATGCCTGAGACTTCCTGAGACAGGCACAGTCCCCTGCCTCACCCAGCTCCTAAAGTCCTAGAATTCATGCATTCCCTTACGATGGCCAGACAGCATTGTAGATTTGGAGACCCCACAGTGAACAGAACAGACTGCAGTCCCTGCCTTTATGGAGCTCACAGTTGAGTCGAGACAGTAAAAACATGTATAGTCTGCTAGACAATGGTGAGCCCCAGGGAGAAAAATTAAATTGGGGGGCAGGGCGCAGACAGGAAGTACCAGGCAATGTTGCAGTTCTAGGGAAATTCTAGCCAGGAAAGGCCTCACTGATTCAATGACTTGAGCAAAGACCTGCTGGCTTTGAGGGAGTGGCCATGTGAATGTCTAGGGGAGGATGTTCCTGGCAGAGGGACAGCCACTGCAAAGGCCTGGAGGCAGGAACATGCACAGCCTGCTTGAGGATGCCTGGGAGGCCAGGGTGGCTGGAGCAGAGTGGGCATAGGAGAGGGTAGTAAGAGAGAAAGTGAGAAAGTGCTCAGGGCCCAGAGTATGCAGGGCCTTCTAGGTCGTTTTAAGGCTGTGGCCAGTGAAGGGTTTTGAGCAGAGGTGCTGCAGCTGCTGTGCAGAGAATGAAGATAAGGTGGGGAGCGGGGGGTGGTGCTGGAAGGTTACTTAAGGGGCCATTGCAATATCTCATCGCAGCAGAATTTCATAAAAATGAAAATGAAGCCACAGCCAGAAAATATTTCTGAGTGGCTCGTTTGTTAGCCAAGCAAGGAAAATGATGGCGTGGACACGGATGACAGTGAGGAGTGATCAAGTGATGCCCACCGGGTCCGCAGATGGACTAGATGTGGGATTTAAGAAAAAAGAGGTTCAAGGATAATTCCCAATATTTTTGGTCTGAAAGTGGAAGCATGAAGTTGCCAGGTGCTTTGCTTAGGACAACCTCAAGAAGGCAGGGAAGACAGAGCACACGGGGCATGTGGGCTGAACTCGAGAGCCTACTGCATGTCCAGGTAGAGAGGTGCGAGTCTGGACTCAGGTGGTAAGGTCACCCTGTCCACTGTTCCTTCATTTTCTGGGATCTGGGCTAGCACCTGGCATCACCAGAGCTGCAGCTCAGACTCTCTCCCTCCTCGACGTGGGGCAGAGACCAGGTGTCACGATGTGCCCCTTCTTCATCCATCCATCCATCCATCCATCCATCCATCCATCCATCCATCCATCCATCCATCCATCCATCCAATGCGCCCTGCTCATCTCACCTATGTCGGGCACAGTACCAAATACAGGAATGAGTATGACGTGGCCTCTCCCCTCCACAGGCCCACAGTCTGGTTACAAATTCTCTACCCTCCTCCTCCGGCTTCTGCCCCTCATTCCTCCCTTGGCCTCAGTCTGTCCATCGGTAAAGCGTCTTTGGATCAGACAGTCTTTAAGTGCCCCACCAACTTGGCCCTCCCATAACCTCAACTTGCCCATCCCCGCCCTCCTCTGGGCCAGGCCCCCACAGCCTGGGCAGAGCTGGGGGATGGATCTGTGTTGGCTTCCTGCTCCCAGAACAACCATCTGACCAGCAAATGTGCCCTGACAACAGTTTTGCTGTCTTCATCTTCCACCGAGAGGTGGTGAACTGTGGTGAAGCAATTAAGTCAACCTAGCAAATGAGGTTTGCAGTGCACAGGACTCACGAGTAAGTGACTGGGGTCAAGGCATGCACTCCCAAGGGGGCTGGCTATTGGGGGAAGAAAAATCTTGCTGTTTTTATTTACAAAGTAGACACATAGTACATACACAGATACATTGTATGTCTGTAGTATTAAAATGTTTAGGGAAGGCCGGGCATGGTGGCTCACTCCTGTAATCCCAGCACTTTGGGAGGCCGAGGCAGGTGGATCACTTGAGGTCAGGAGTTTGAGACCAGCCTGGGCAACGTGGTGAAACCCCATCTCTACTAAAAATACAAAAATTAGCCAGGCATGGTGGTGCCTGCCTGTAATCCTAGCTGCTTGGGAGGCTGAGGCAGGAGAATCACTTGAACCTGGGAGGTGGAGACTGCAGTGAGCCGAGATTGCACCACTGCACTCCAGCCTGGGCAACAGAGTGAGACTCTGTCTCAAAAAATAATAATAATAAATAAAATTAAAAATAAAAATGTTTAGGGGAGAAAATGTCCTAAAAGGATCCCTGGGAAATAATACTGGGAAAAAATGGTGAGTAACACCACGTTAAGGGAAGGAGGGGAGGGTCAGGGCTGAGAGCCACACTCATTTGGCCACAGTCCTGGTACTAGGGACAGAGGGGTGATCAAACTCAGAGACACTGCCCTTAAGAAGCTCACAATCTAGTGAGTGAGAGGCAATAAAGCAGGCAATCATTATACCCAATGATGAGAGCCATGCCAGAGCCGGGGCAGGGAGGGAAGTGGAGTAGGGGAGGGGCTTCACATCAGGGAGGCTCCTGAGACTGGGCCAGGCAAGGTTGCAGCAGGTGAATTTAGATAGCTCGGGGAATGCCAGCCCATTGACCCCAGCTCCTTGTCTAGACGCAGTCCACAGATGCCTCCATAGACTGATCCCCTCATAGACTGATCCCCTTGGGCAGGGTGGGGCACAGACGGGGTTGAAGGGAAGCCTTCAAGTTCAGCTCAGTATACCTTCTCGCCAGTGTCTGGAAGATGCTGGAATCCCCCCGTTAGAGCCTTGTCCCTCAACCTGAGAGATGTATCTTAATGGCAACCTGATAGAATGGAAAGAATTCTAGACCAGGTGCCAAAATAACAGAGTCTTGGTCCCAGCTATGCCCCTGATGTCTAGAGTATCCTGGGAGAGGCCAGCTCTCTCTCAGTCTCGACTCCCTACCTCTAAAATCCCTTCCCCCACCCACTTCACATGGGGGTCGGGCAGGAGAGGCCCACAGACACCATCAGCCACAGCCTGTAGATCTGTGAGCTCACTCACTCATGCCTGCGATGAGCAGGCGAGGAGACTGAGGCATGGAGAAGTGAGTCACTTGCCCAAGGTCACACCTATTGTAAGAGGGAGCCAGGATCGTATCCCAGTGGCACTGATGGGGTGAGCGGGGAGAGGTGGAGGTGGTTCAGGGGAGGCGGATGCGCTGGCCCTACAGGCCCTCTGCTCACCTCTCCCATGGGTGGCCCTGGGCTGTCCGTCCGAGAGCCACGATCCCTCACTCTTCCAGAGGCTGTTTATAAGCAGAGCATGTGCTGAGGAGATGGGCTCAGTGGCAGCTGGGGGCCCTGGAGACCCTGAGCTGGGAAAGGGAAGGCCCATGGGGCCCTGGAGCTGTCTTCACAGGCCTTCAACTGTCAGAGGGATCTATTTAGGACACAGATCTGACCACACCGTGGCCCATCCTCACCCCCCACAGTTCCTGAGATGAAACCCTGGCAGCTTAGCCAGACAGTGCCCTCCGAGACCCGACCTCTTCAGCCTCGTCACTCACTCTCCCCTGCCTCGGACTTCACTCTCAGGTCGGCAGACTACCAGCAGCCTCCATCTTCCCACCAGCTCTGCCCGGCCCCATTTCTGGGGCAAGAAGGAAGTGCGGCCCTTCCTTCACTGAGCCTCTGCATGTGCTGTCCCCGTGCCAGAGGGCCCTTCCTTGGCCTTTTCCTGACCAACACCTGCTGACACTTTGAGCCGTGACTCAGATGTCACCTCCTCCAGGAAGTCCTCCTGTGTGCTGCTTCTGCACCCCATCCTTCTCCTGATCCTTGAACTTAGGCTCTACTGCAGTCATCTGTGTCTGTCTCAGCAACACAGGCCGGGTCAGAGTCGGCATCTGGGTGTGGACTGCTCACATGGCTGCCCTCATAGGAAGGCCAGAGCAGCCAAGGCAAGTGCTGTTTTCCCCATTCAACAAGTGAAGAGATGGAGTCTTGGGAGAGTAACTGGCCCAAGGTCATACAGGTATTAGGAGGTGGAGCAGGGGTTGAAGCCCTGAGTCTGGCATCAGAGCACTCATGGGGCAAGGTGAGTCTGAGGTTTGCAGTCTTTAGAGACCTTCACTGACACTGGGGTTCTCAGACATCACCTTCTCCAACAGTGAGGACAGAGCCCTCACTGTCCACACTCCCCACAACAGTCCTATGCCACTCCCCCTCCTCCCACCGTCTTAGTCTTTTACAGAGCACTTAGCAGGATCGAAAGTTTTATAGGCCGGGTACGGTGGCTCACGCCTGTAATCCCAGCACTTTGGGAGGCTGAGGCAGGTGGATCACTTGAATTCAGGAGTTCGAGACCAGCATGGCCAACATGGCAAGACCCCATCTCTCCTAAAAATGCAAAAATTAGCCAGATATGATGGCATGTGTCTGTAATCCCAGCAACTTGGGAGGCTGAGGCACGAGAATCACTTGAACCCGAGAGGCGGAAGTTGCAGTGAGCCAAGATTGAGCCGGGCAACAGGGACAGACTCTGTCTCAGAAAAAATAAAGTTTTATAAATGTCTTTACTCGTTGGCCTGTCTCTGAGAGCCCCACTGGGGCAGGGACCCGGCCCGCCTTGTTCCCTGTTCATTGTTGGGTTCCCAGTGCTTAGGCCAGTGCAGTGCTCAATACACGTTTGCTGCACGAACGAGCATTGAGCACGTGCCTGGCGATGGCGAAGCACGGTCTGTCATCCTCTTGGTCGCCCCAGCCACTCGTGAGCCAGGCGTTCTGCACATTTTTCGGATGAGGAAGTGGAGCCCCAGAGAAGTTAAGGGCCTGGCTCAGGGTCACTGAGAAGTGGCTTGGTGGTCAGGTTTGTCTGATTCCAAAGCTCCCACCCTTAGACTCTGGGCCACTAATAAGGGTGCTACACCTGGCAAGGCTCACAGACTGGCCCGAAGTCACCCAGCCAGCTTCTGCTCAAGTCGGTGGCTTCCTTCTTCACACAGCTTTCTGCTGGGTCCCCCGAGGGCTTAGGCGTGGAGCAGGTCATATTTTCAGTACTTTCATTCTGCCTTTTATTAAGCCATGTAAGGGCTCTGCAGACTTCATAATTGTCCACAGTTCAGCTTCGCCTTTTTTCCCCTTTGCAGTTTTTAAAATGAACACACTCCTTCAGCAGCTGCAGCGTCATTAATTCTCTGGCCCCATCCTTGATGAGGCCTCAGGCCCGAGGTCGGGCTCCTCTGATGGCCCTGGCAGGAGCCTTTTCAAGCTCCTAATCCACTTGGCAGTTGTTTGAACTCTCAGAAATTATGCCTTCTCATCTCGTCCTAATGAACTCGTAAGCCCGGTGAACGCCTTAGGAGATAGTGCTTGTTCTTCCCGGCTCTGTCCCTGAAAGAGAAACTCAAGCCTTCCAAACACTCCTTTCGCTTTCCCTTCCGGGCCTCAGTCTCCCCGCCTGTGCAGTGGAGGCTCGGGAGTCTCTGGCATGGAAGCGCTCTTCCAGCTTAGACATTCCAGAACAGGGACAGTGCCATTCCCTAGAAATAGAAGGTGAGCCACACGTGTCATTTTAAATTGCCTAATAGCCATATTAAAAGGATAAAAGGAAGCAAGAGAAATTAATTTCAATAATGTATTTTATCTAGACTACCTATATTTCAAGTGCTCAGTGGCCACATGTGGCTGGTGGCTACCGTACTGGAGAATGCTGTTCTAGAATTATTGTCTTGTTCTGCTCCCAGCCTTTCCTCTCACCCTTCCTGGGGCTGTGGGCTGCCCTCGTTCTCCCAGTCCCTACCCCCCTGACTGAGTGCCAGCCTGGATGGCAGTTACAAAGCCGTGACACCAAGAGCTGGGCTCTGAGGGTGAGGGGTCCTGCTTGGCCGTGAAGGTACACGCAGCCTCCAGAAGGCTTCTCACCCTGCCCCGCGTGGGAGGAGGAGATGGAAGGGGAGAAGGGCACTGCCTCCCTCTTCGAAACCCCAGGAAAGGCAACATCATGGGGAAAACAGATCTCAGAACGTGAGTTCCATTTTGGGGGAGGAGGTGTCCCTTCAGCTCAGAATCCATCAAACCAGGTGCTGGGCTAAGCCCCTGGCACGAATCATCTCATTTTATGCTCCCAAGGGTCCTGTGAAACGGGTCATATTCGAGGCTGAGCACAGTGGTTCACACTTGTGGTCCTAGCTACTCAGGAGGCTGAGTCGGGAGGATCACTTGGGCCCAGGAGTTCGAGGCTGCAGTGAGCTGTGACTTTGCTGCTGCACTCCAGCCTGGGCAACAGAGTAAGACCCTGTCTCAAAAAAAAAGAAAAAATTCCAATTTGGGAGGCAGGGGGGAGAGAAAATAATAAATAAATAAATATGTGCGCTATTCAGATCCTGATTTTTACAGAGGAGGAAACTGAGGCTTAGAAAAAGGAGTGGCTCTTTTCCTTGTTCCTAGATCCCTCTTTCATTCAGTCACTCCCTTTCCTTCCTTCTTCCCAGCTGTGTGTGTGTGTGTGTGTGTGTGTGTGTGTGTGTGTGTGTGTGTGTGTGTGTAGGGCATAGCGGGAGGGCTTCGTGGGAAATAAACTCCCTTCCCACATGCAGCCTTGGTTTCGGGCATTAGAGCTCCTGCCTGCAAACTGCCTGATGCGGGGGGTCAGGGTGGCAGGGAGACCCATGCTGAGCAGGACTCTGCAACAGCTGAAGTGGGAGTGGGGCTGTGGGAGGGAACGGGGGCTGGAAGGTGGAACTTTCTTCTCCGGATGCCCGGAGCCCAGGCCCCCTCACAGCCCTCTGGATCTTGCCGGTCTGGTTCCTGCTGGGATCCCAGGTCCCGCGCTCAAGGGACTGGCACTGAGCAGGTGCTCCTGCCGTCCTCATCCTGCCTCTCTGCCTCCCTCCCCTCCTGGCTCTTCTGCTCCCCACGGACTTCCTCAAATCCCAGTCTCCGCCTCTGCCCTCCAGCTCCTTGCGGGTCCCTCTATCTGTCTGGGTCTCTCTTGCCCTCTCCCTCAGTCCAGCTTGACTGGTCAGTATCTTCTGGCCTCTCTCTGGCTGCCTGTCTCTCTTTCTTTCTCTCCACACTTCTCTTGCCTTTTCTCCTCTGACTCTTCTTCTCTTCCCATCTCCTGTCTCTGTTGCTGTGTCTCCCCAAGGCCCCCATCCTCACCCTCATCCTCTGACTCTTTCCTGGCCTTCTCCTCTCTCTTCATCTCTCTCTCTTGCTCGCTCTCTCTCTCTCCATCTCTTTCTCTCTTTCCATCTCTCCATCTCTCTCTCTCCCCATCTCTCCCTCTTTCCTCCTCTCTCTCCATCTCTCTCTCCCCCGTCTCTATCTCTCTCCCTCTATATCCCTCTATCTCCATCTCTCTCTCCCCCGTCCCTCTCCATCTCTCTCCCCTACCTCCATCTATCTCTCCCCCTCTCCATCTCTCTCCTTCTGTCTCCCTCTATCTCCATCTCTGTCTCCCCCCTTCCTCTCCATCTCTCTCCCCTGCCTCCATCTCTCTGTCCCCCTCATCTCTCTCTCCATCTCTCTCTTTCTGTCCCTCTGCATCTTCTCCCATGTCCCTCTCTTTCTCCATCTCTCTCCATCTCTCTGTCCCTCCCTCTCTCCCTTCCTTTCTCTCCTCTCTCACTCCATCTCTCTCTTTCTCCCCTCTCTCCCTTCCCCCTCCCTCTCTCTCCCTGTCTCTCTCCCTCTCTCTCTCCATGCCTCTCTCTTTCTCTCTCTCCCTCTCTCCCCACTCCATCTCTTCTCTCTCCCCCATCTCTCTCTCCCCCTCTCTCCCTCCGTCTCTCTCTCTCTCTGTCTTTCTCTCTCCCTCTCTCTCTCCCTCTCTCCTCCTCTCTCCGTCTCTTTCTCATCCCTCTCTTTTTCTCTCTCTCCCCTGCTCTCTCTCCATCTCTCTCTCCATCCCTCTTTCTCTCTCCCTCTCTTCCCCTGCCCTCTCTCCCTCTCTCTCCATCTCTCTCTCCATCCCTCTTTCTCTCTCCCTCTCTCTCTCCCTCTCTTCCCCTGCTCTGTCTCCCTCTCTCTCCATCTCTCTCTCCCTCTTTCTTGTCCCTCTGCATCTATTCCCATGTCCCTCTCCCTTCCACACCCCTCTCTCCCTGTCACTTGTTTGTGCCTCTCCTCCCCAGCTTCAGTGGCGCCCCGCTCCTCGCTCCTCTCGGCCTCCCGCCTTTCCTCCTTGGGAAGGCAGGCGCCGCAGCAGCCAGCAAGAAGCCCCACTGGATGACAGCCGAGCCCAAGCGTCCCTCGGAGCTGTCACCGAGGAAATCACACACCAGCTCCTGAAATTCAAATTAGAGTTTTGCTGAAGCTGCTAAAACTCATCAAATACTATCTTTGAAGTCCGCTAGCAAGCTGGTCATTGCTCTTAAAAGAATCCCTGTTGGAAATGAGATGGTAGAAGGAGGGTTCAGGCAGGGCCTCTATCCGGGGGCCTGGGAGTGGGGGCCCCTCCTCCCAACCACCCTCCCAGACATGCCCAGCACTGATGGTTACTGTCTGGGGGCTCCCTCAATGCAGGCTCTCTGGGTCGGCCCCCAGCCTCACCAGGCCAAGATGCCACTGCCACACAGAGAAAGGAGCTCTGGGGTAGCAGTCTGACTGTGAGCTCTGGGGTCAGACACCAGCATCCAGGTCCCCATCCCTCTGCTGCTGCCTAGCCTTGTGACCCGGGGCAACTGACCTCATCTTTCTAGGCCTTCTCTGCAAACTGGGATATGAGTATTTAGCCCTAGGGTGTAGTAAGGTGTTGCATGAAAAGCACCCAGCATCCTTGCTGCTCAATAAATGACCATTGTTTGTATCATAGTAACAGTTTCAACAACACATGCAGTCATTAATAATAACAGGCACAGCAAATACGTGTCAGGCATTGTTTTAGTTTGTTGTTTGTTTGTTTTGTGACAGAGTTTGGTCTGTCGCCCAGGCTGGAGTGCAGTGGTATGATCTTGGCTGACTGCAAACTCCGCCTCCCAGATTCAAGTGATTCTCCACCTCAGCCTCCCAAGTAGCTGGGATTACAGGCGCACATCACCACGCCTGGCTAATTTTTGTATTTTTTGGTAGAGACAGGCTTTCACCATGTTGGCCAGGCTGGTCTCGTGCTCCTGACCTCAAGTGATCTGCCTGCCTCAGCCTCCCAAAGTGCTGGGATTATAGGTGTGAGCCACCATGCCCGGCCAGGCATTGTTTTAAGAGCTGTATTTATATTAACTCATTCCATTCTCAGAACAACCCTATGAGGAAGCTACTCTTTAATTTTTGTAGAGATGAGGTTTTGCTGTGTTGGCCCGGCTGGTCTTGAACTTCTGGCCTCAAGTGATCCACCTCCCTCAGCCTCCCAAAGTGCTAGGATTGCAGGCATGAGCCACCATGCCCAGCTGGAAGCTACTCTTATTATTCCCATTTTATAGATGAGAAAAATGGAGCCCGAGAAGGTAAGAAACTGGCTCATGGTTCCTCACCCACCTACCGTCTCCCCAGCCTCTTTTCCAGTCTCTCCTCTCGGGTTCCCAACCCCAGGCCTGGAGGTCTGTCCTGAGCCTGCCCTTTGCCAATTGCCTGCACTTAAATATTTTCTGGTCACCTCTGCCTGCCCCTTCCAGGACCCCTAACCCTATAGTTAGTCCCTTCCAAGGGGGCGGCCTGCCAGATGGGGCTGTCACCACATGGCCAGCCTGCCTGGAGTCTCTGTCCCTTCCAGCCGGGCCTGCCTGCTTTTCCCCCATCACCCGTCGCCCACCCTAGTCTGACCTTTTCCATCACAGATCATCCACTGGGGGTTTGGTGTTATTACAGGCTACCACTGGGCAGGGACAGGCAGCTTTCTACTCAGTAACTTAAACATAAAAGTCCTCGACACCCTGCCTCCTGTTCTCTATGACTGATGACTCTCGGAAAGGGCAAAGTGAACCCACACTGAGATGGAAGGATTGAGCCCTGCGGCCCTCGGGGACATGAGGGGAAGGCCCGCTGTGTGTGGAAAAGGCACCCAGGAGGGATTGGCCGGCATGGGTCCCGCCCGACCCCATGCCTGGCATCTTAGAAGGATGGTCCCGGAGCAAGCACGCCTGTGGCACAGTCGGTGGAGCACACCGTGAGAGCAGCTGCCCCACAGAGTGGCCTCAGCCCTAGAAATGAGCACACGTGTCAGGCCTCAGGTGGCTGCAGAGCCAGCGGGAAACCCCCCAGCCACCACTCAGTTTCAGCCAGCTGTCCGCAGGACGCTGCTATGACCAGAGCCTGTGCCAGAGCCTGCCAACTTTGAGCTGCCCTGGCGTCTTTCATTCACTCAGCAAGCCTGTGTGGATCCCCACCATGTGCCAGGCCAAGCCTTGGGGAAGTCACCACCCAGCCCCCTTCACGTCCCCAGGGCCTGGAGAAGAGACACCACCCAGCATGGCTGTGCCACTGTCATGAGTTCTGTGATGTGGACATTCAGGAGGCTGAGGCAGCTCTAAGGACACCTGACCCAGATGGGGGAAGCGGGGAAGGCTGTGGAGACCTGAAGTTGGGGTCATTTGAAGTGGAGTTCACAGGCAAAGGGCCAGGGTGAGCAGGAGAGGAGTGTGCCAGCTGGGGCAGCAGCTGAGGGGAGCAGAGAGGCCTTGGTGGACAGGAGTGGGAAGTTCAGAGTGGTTCTTCCGTGGAGCTGGGGAGGCAGGAGTGGTGAGACCCTCAGCTGGAGAGAGTAGCAAGAACTAGGCCACGGGACTCTCTTGGCGGGGAATGGCCCAGAAGGGATTCCGGAATGTTTCCTGAAGATTTACTCTAAAAGGATTTGGTGGCTAAGTTCAGGCCTAAGAAACCTTCCCTGAGTCTCTACCACGTGCCTCGAACCTAGCGCTGTCTGAGCAAAAACGATTGCCCACAGAGGCAGCAGCCCGCCCCCACAGGGCCTCCTCAGCCCCGAGTGCGCCGCAGGCTCTGGGGTCCCACAGCTGCCAGGCCACCATCTCTGCCCAGGCTGCAGGGACCACAGGCAGCCCACACCCACCCACCACTCGGTTCCAGCCAGCCATCCGCAGGATGTTTCTATGACCAGGGCAGGACAGAAAACTTTTCAGATAAGGAAACCGAGGCCCAAAGACAGGGAGGCCTTGGTCACACAGCAGTTAGCAGCAAGGCCAGGACCTGGAGCCTGGGCTTCCCATCTAGGGCTTTTTTTTTTTTTTTTTTTTTCTGAGACAGAGTTTTGCTCTTGTTGCCCAGGCTACAGTGCAATGGCACCATCTCGGCTCACTGCAACTCCGCCTCGTGGGTTCAAGCAATTCTCCTGCCTCAGCCTCCTGAGCAGCTGGGCTTACAGGCCACCATACCCAGCTAATTTTGTATTTTTAGTAGAGACAGGGTTTCTCCATGTTGGTCAGGGTGATCTCAAACTCCCAACCTCAGGTTGAGACCCGCCCGCCTCGGGCTCCCAAAGTGCTGGGATTACAGGCGTGAGCCACCGCGCCCAGCCATCCAGGGCTTTCAACACAACCTTGTGGAACTCAAATGAAGCCTGAAGGTCTTGTTTAGGCAATTTCACTGATGGCCAAGGCAACAGGATGTACCATGGCAGCAAGCCCATGGCCCCTTGCCTGCTGTGCGCCAGGTGCGTGCTGTGTCCTCGGGGGCTATGCCAAGGAACAAGAGGAGAGCGGATATTAAATAGCATCCGACCAACATCAAAACCTTTTTGTAAGGATGCAGGGAATGAGCGAGTGCTATGCAAATATAAAGTGTAACGTGGAAGCGGGGAGGCCACGAGGGAAGGAGGTCTGCTGTCCGCCCCCAGTATCCCGTCCCTAAGCCAAGGGGGCTTCGGCACCACTTCCCGGGCTTTCCCATCCTACCCTCTGTGCCGCTCACTGAGCCTGTGTAGGCACGCGCGCGTGTGCACGGCCCGCATGTGCACGTGTGATGAGCAGGAGCCGCTGACAAGTGCCCCAGGTGTATTTTGGGGGCCGTTAAAGCTCCGTGTTTAATGGCTGGAGCCACAGTGGTCACGGCTGTCACCAAGGATTTCACGGGCTCCTTTACATCTTTAGCTTCCTTCTTCCTAGACGACTTTATCATCCCCAGCGCCCCCAGCCCCTAGGCAGTGATGGGGAGAGGAGGTGGGGCCAGAGCGCTGAGCTCCCGCACGTTTGGGTTCACAAGCTCTGGTAGAGGGTCAGGCGCACAGAACAAGCCCAGGTGCAGACTGAGGGCAGGGTGGGGCCTCAGGCAGGGTCCAAGGTCAGAAACCCTTCTCTGAAACCACTCCACAGAGCCAGCGAGCTGGAGGCCGGTGGGCCAAGAGGCTGGTTCCAAAGCGTGGATGGCAATCCAGGACCAGCAGGAGGTGGCATCTGAAAGCCAGGAGGTCATGAGTGGGGAAGGCCAGGAACTTTAGGGGCCGGCAGAGGGACTCGGAAGTGGAGGGGGGAGAACCAGAGAGGAGAGGGCTGTGAATCCTGGCTGCATTCCCTAGGAAGCCGCTCAGATCTGGGGCCTGGAGCAGTTGCTGGTGAGGGCTGGTCTCAGGCTAAAATCTGAACAGAGCTGGCATCCCCAGAACCTGCGAACAGTCCCCAGGAAGCCAAGATATCCAGGGTGGGATGTGGGGGTGGGGTGCTGGCTAAGTCGGGATCCTTGAACTCAGCCACAGCAGCCACTTGCCTGCCTTTGAGCGCATCCCTCACCCACTCACTCCTTCATTAAGGGGTGATCATGAGGCACTCCCACTTCGGTGGGTGAGATGAACAATCACATTTTCCACACTGAGGTCAGTGCCAGGATGGAATTAGGCAGTGTGGGCAAAACGCCTGGCACAGCCCACTCCCCCTGAGAGTCTTATTGCAGTGAGCCGTTATGATGGTGGGATGACCAAGGGGTGAGGGCCAGGGGGTCTGGGGGGGCACCCATCCAGACTTCAGGGGTTCAGTTCAGGGAAGGCTTCAAGGAGGAGGTGATGTCCAAGCTGAGATCTGCAAAAGACGTAGAAATTAGGCCCTGTGGGAAGTGGTGGGGTGAGGGGAGGGTGCCAGGCAGAAGGAGTAGCCCACACCAAGCCCAGAGCAGAGAGGAGAGGACAGGAGTCCAAGATGCTGCGAGGAGTGAAGCAGAGGCCAGACCACTCAGGGCTTCGTTTCTCAGGCCACGGAGCCAGGGCTTCCTCCTAAGGCAGTGGGATCGCTGCAGGTGATGCCAAGGGAAATGTCTTGCTTTGGGAAGATGGCCCTGGCTGTGGTTGGAGGCAAAATTGGAGGTGGGGCACCTGGAGGCAGGAAGACCCCCCGTACAGAGGCAGTGACCAGGAGAGAGGGAAGTGATGGAGTTAACGAGGGGACAGATTCAACAGATGGGCTCGAGCTAGAACAAGGTTGGTCCCTGGGCGATTTCTGGGGTTTATTGGGAGGAGGCATCAGAGAGGCTGGGCCCCTGCCTGTGAGGCCACAGGGGTGGCAGACCGAGCCTAGGCGTGGGGCCAGACTGTCTCCACCTCAGCAGCAGTCCCTCCACAGCCCGAGGCGGGGGCGTGTCACCAGCAGCCCCAGGAAACATCCCCATGGAGATATGTCTGATGGACCTGCCACCACAGTGCCATCCCACCCGGCCGGCCGCCTTACCAGATAATCTGTTTTCACCAGAAACGTCCTTCAGCCTCGCCCCAACTCCCAGCTCAGAGCCAGGGAGGGCGGGACATGCTGGACTGAGAAGCTGCCTTTCTTCCCAGAACAAATGACCTTGGGCTAGGGCCGGCAACAGCTCGGCTGGGATCCAGACAGCCTGGGTCCCCAGAGCAACCCTGGGTGCTGCAGTGGGGACGGAAATGGGCTCTCACTCCCTCTTGCACTCACATCCGAGGGAGTAACCCTGCATTTAGGACAAATCCAAATGAAACTAGACTCCCGAGAACTGCTCCTAGGTGGCCCTTGAATCACATGGGTCTCCAGTGTCCAAGTGACCCTCTGTCTCCCTCCCAACAAACCTGCCCCAGGGAGTTCTCTAGCCAACGGGACATATGCGGGCTGGAGAGTTCACATCTTAGTTCGGCTGCTTCCTGGCTGGGTGACCTTGGACAGGTTGCTCCCCTGCTCTGAGACTCTGGGGAGCCTAATGATGTGATGGCCCAGCAGCCTTGGTGAGAGGTGAGTCAGGGAGGGGAATTGCAAAGCACCCAGCTCATGTTGGGTACTGCATAGATCACAGCCCCTTCCGGCTGCTGCTTTCCACCCGCCCTGCTGGGGATCGGCACACAGACTCCCCTTCCCTCCTCCCGCCAAGGCTGACAGGTGAACAAACCCACAGCCTAGCTCCTTCTCCATGGTCTGCTTGCTCCATGGTGAGATGGCCCAAGGTAGCGGCCAGAGCCCCGGATAAGGAGCCAGGAGATTGGGTTCTGGTCCCAGATTTGCTGCTGGCTGTGCAACCTGGGAGACGTCACCTTCCCTCTCTGGACCTGGCAATCACTCCCTTTGTCCTTCCATACACACCACGCCCACACCACTGTTCAGCTCTCCCTCCTTTGGAGCCTACAGTAGCTTGTTCATTGCCAGGAAATGGTCTACATTAGTCTGTCTGAACCGTCAGATTAGGAGTGTCCGCAGGGCAGGTGATGTGTCACCAGTACCTAGCACCCAGCACAGGTCCCCCGCGCTGTCAGGCCTCAGAAAATGTGGGTGGATGGAATGGGATGGCGGTGGGACAAGGGTCTTCTTTGCCCATGTGACAGATGAGCACATGGGCCCAGGAGGCAGAGGAGGGGGACTTCCGAACGCAGAGCACTGGCAGTGGGCTGGCATTCCCTCCGTTCATTTGCAGCATTGGGGACTGAGGCCCAGATGTCCAGCAACCGAGATGGCCTAACACAGGGGCCAGAGCATCCCTTGTGTGGTACTGGCTGTGGTGATGACAATGGTGGCAGTGGCTGGGAAGGCGGCCGCCGTGGTGTGGGTGTGGGTGTGGGTGACTCTGGTGCTGGCCATGACCCTGGCTCTGGCTCCTGAAATCAGACCTTCGCTGCAGTGATGGAGGCATCGCCCCTCCCATCACGCCCTCTGCCTCAGCAGCTTGAATGAAATCAGACACAGATCTTTAGAGCTGCTCAGCATCTCAATACATTCGGTATTGGATATTACCAAGTCACTCTCCTTAAACCATTCCCCTGCTCGAGAGAGGTGCCCTCACCACCACCCACCCACTCACACCCACGCAACCGCCGCCCCCACACACAAGTCACTGTCACCCAGGCACTGGCTTGCTCTGTTTCTCTCGCTCATCTCTCTCATACACACACACACACACACACACACACACACACACACGCTGTCTACCCCTCCTTGTTCTGTCTGTCTCTCTAGAAAACGGTGGCATGCACGGAGTTCCTCCCATATGTGAGAATGCCAATGCACTGTCCCCCCAACAAGGCAGAGTGGTGATACGGTTGTGTTTGAATATCAGGCACATTTACGCTCTTCTCTCTGATATCGAGCTGAGGCTTTCTCCCTCCTGCTCCCTGGGGACGGCCTTGGGGCTGGGCAGGGAGAGGCAGGCAAAGGGCCTGTGAAGCCCAAGGACCTACTCTGTGCCAGGCATCCTTTTAATCTTCACAACCCTGAAGGACAGGGGGTGGTGGCCCCATTTTACAGATCCGGACTGAGGCTCAGAGAGGTAGAGTGAGCTCCCAAAGCCACACAGCACATAGGCAGGATCAGGCCTGGGGTTTTTATTAAACCATGTCTACTCCAGAGCTCTTTGCTGCCTCCCAACAGTCTAGAGACTTTCCTCAGCCGCTTTCTGGGAGCCCTGTCACCCTGGCTGTCCCCAGGGAGGGCCTCTGCACCGCCCTGTGCTCACGCTTAGAAGTCAAGCCCAGCTTTGACCAGTGGACTTGGCAGAACCTCCCTGCTCCACCCACTGAGATTTTGGCCTCTCCTCGGGGGCGTGAGCTCCTTGACCTTCCCCATAGAAGTCTGAGGGGCCAGGGAAGGGTCAACCAACCCACCTGGTAACCCCCAAATCAATAACCCAGCACCCATGTGGCGCCAGCTCCATTCTCACTGCCCACCTGGCCCCTTGCCCAGGACTTCTCCACGTTCGGAGTCCTCACCCTGCTGCCTGGCCCCAGCTGTCTCATGACTATGTGCTTGGGCTTCTCTACCACTTAATAGCGGTGTGTGATCTCAGTGTGAATCCTGACTCTACCACTTAATAGCGGTGGCATCTTGGACACATCACATTCCCCCCTTCCACCTGATCCCCATTTACATAGCGACAATGTCGATAATAATAGAACTCGCTTCAAATGATTGTTATTAAGATTAATAAGAATAGTGACTCTTCCGTCAGATTATCCTAGATGCAGAGAGCCCTTGGAGGCCCTGCCCCACACTGAGCAGCACCCCAGAGGGGTAACGTGATTTGCCTAAAGTCACACAGGCAGGCAGTGGCAAAGACAATCCAGCCTCAGTTCCAGGACTGGGCCAGGCCTCAAGGAGGAGCCAGGGCCTCCCTTGTGGAGGGCAACCTGCCGGCCAGGCACTGACACGCTGGTGTCCAGTGAGAGCAGAGGGGCCCCTGCTCCCCAGGAGGGTGGTGAGAATCAAGGAACCACTGAGGAATCCAGGTAGGATTCCAGCCCCAGACAAGAGTGCCGCTGATGAGACGGAAAAGGCTCTGGGACAGAGCTGACTTGGGCCGGGGTGGGGAGGGGGGGCGGGGACGGGCGGGGTGGGTGGTTTTCCTGAGGACCCACGGCCTGAACCAAGCTGAAGGAGGAGTGAGGGGTGGTGGGGAGGAGAGGCTGAAGGAGGGAGCAGCAGAGACAAAGGCCGTGTGTGAGGAGGGGCACAGTGCCTTCGAGAAAGCTTGGGGAGGGGGAGGCAGGGACTGGAGAGGTGGTAGGGGCCAGACCCCAGACCCCGCCCCTCCCTCCCTGCACGTGCAGGTATGATGAAGATTTGGGTCTTTATCCAGAGAGAACGATGGAAAGCTCTGGAAAAGCTCTAATCAGGTCAGAGGAGGGGAGGGCAGGGGCAGGGCTGACCATGACCTTGTGCACTGAATGGCTTTCTGGCTGCAGTGTGGCGAACAGCTGGAAGGGGCCAGAGGGTGTGCACAGAGGCCAGGGATGCGGCCACCAGGGATTTGGCCACTGTAGCTGTCCCCGTGAGAGGTGAGGGGGCTCAGAGCAGGCTGATGGCAGTGGAGATGGAGATCAGGCTGGAAGCATGGACACACTCCAGACATGTCCAGGTGATATCAGCAACAGGACTTGGGCTATCCTGGCCACGTGGCTGGTGGAGAAGGAGGCACAGGGACAAAGCGCAGTTTCCTGACTTGTACAACTGGGCAGCCCGTGGTGCTGGAAGAAGCCCAGGGCGTCATCTAGGGTAGGGGCAGGTGGTGTTTGAAGCGCTGTGGAGGTGACAATGGGCTGAGCAGGGACAGTGACGGAGGTGATCTTGGGCTGTGCAGGGACTGGGAGATGAGCAGAGTGGAGGGGAGACTGGGCGAGAAGGAAATGGGGAGGCCGTGAGAACAGCAGTTTGCTGGAAGAGGAGGAGAGAGGGAGAAGCAGGGGAGCGAGGGAGGCTTTCGTTCTGGTTTGTCAGGACAGGACAGATTTGAACGTGAAGGATGGAGCAGCCCAGACCTCTGAGGCCCCTCCTCATCCAGTCATCTTTCCACTCCACTCTGCCGCTTGCTTAGTGGTTCCAAACTGTGGACGTGATTGATTATGTGTAAACAGCAGGAAGCAATTAGTCTGTGCATGCCTGGCCATTAATAAGCCTCTTATGTATTTAGAACAACACCTCCCTTACCCTTCAACCCGAGAACAAATGTCTGGAAAACCGCCAGGAATAAGCAGACGAGACCTCTGGGCAGCCACACTATCGGCCCTAAACTCACACTCTACCCATAAGGCAGTCGCTCACTTACAGCCCGTTGACTCTTACTCTACAAACAATTCTAACAAGCATTCCTTTTTATTTTCAAAGTCCACAAGAGATTAGAAACCTCAATGCAGGAGGCAGTTAGAAACTGTCAGAGGCAGGAGACTTGCAGCAGACAGAAGAGGCAGCTGACAGCCTGAGGGAGAAGGAAGAGATAGAAACGCATTCAAGCCTGAGCGTTTCATGGCAGGACGAGTAAGTCCACCCAGCCCCGTGGCGCCAAAGGCACCTCTGTCTCATACTCCACAAGCAGGGGCTTGGACGAACTCATCTCTAGGTCTTTTTCGACATCAAGATTCAGTGATTCTTGGTTCACAGTGATGACTCTCAACTACTAAGAATAGGCTAAATTACATTCGGTACTTGACACTTAAAAAGGACACTTTCGGGCCAGGCGCGGTGGCTCACGCCTGTAATCCCAGCACTTTGGAAAGCCAAGGCAGGCGGATCATTTGAAGTCAGGAGTTCGAGACCAGCCCGGCCAACATGGTGAAGCCCCATCTCTACCAAAAATATAAAAAAATTAGCCGGGTATGGTGGCACGCACCTATAATCCCAACTACTTGGGAGGCTGAGGCAGGATAATTGTTTAAACCCGGGAGGTGGAGGTTGCAGTGAGCCCAGATTGTGCCACTGCACTTCAGCATGGGCGACAAGAGCAAAACTCTGTCTCAAAAAAAAAAAAGGACTTTTTTGGAGATAATATTTTAAATTGTACATTTTAAGTTTTGGCGCCTTACAGTTTCTGTAGCATTCCCTTATATGGAAGGGGGTTTTGGGATTGCCTGTTTAATTATCCTGTTAGACAGAAACGCTGTGAGAACAAGGCCTGTGTCTGTGTGGCTCACTGTCCTCTTCCAGCACCTGGCACGGTGCCACACGCGGAGCCCAGTGCACATTTGTTGAATGAGTGAATTCAGTAATAAATTAATATTACATACCAGGCACCATTCAATCAACAAATGTATTCTTACATCTAATTTCACCTATTTCTTTTTACTTTTTTTTTTTTTTTCTTTTTGAGATGGAGTCTCACTCTTATCACCTAGGCTGGAGTGCAGTGGCATGATTTTGGCTCACTGCAACCTCCGCCTCTTGGGTTCAAGTGATTCTCCTGTCTCAGCCTCCAGAGTAGCTGGGATTACAGATGCCCATTACCATGCCCAGCTAATTTTTTTTTAGTAGAGATAGGGGTTTCACCATGTTGGCCAGGCTGGTCTTGAACTCTGGACCCCAGGTGATCCGCCTGCTTCGGCCTCCCAAAGTGCTGGGATTACAGGTGTGAACCACCATGCCCGGCTTTCTTTTTACTTTTTAATGTGATGCTAAACACATTTTAAATTACGTATGTGGCACACTACTGTCTTTCTATCAGACGGGGCAGTCTTAGACCCTTCTGCTCTGACTCTGGAGGCAAAGTACAAAGTTTAAACACATTCCCCATGGTCTGCGTGAAAGTCTCCCACGCAACATAAGCTACTTCCTCACTTGTTTCTGGCTGGGAACACTTCAAGGGCAAGGTCAGATCTTAATTCCAGGGAACCACAGCTGCAGCCCGGTGGAGTGCCAGCACCAAGCTCCATTCCCCTTGCAACTCCGGAAAACACCTGGAGAAGGCACCTTACAGGTGGAAAAACAGAGGCCCTAAGCAGGAAAGCAACATGAGCCTCGTGTTAGGAATAGGGCTCTTGCAAGATCTCCAGTGACTCCACCTTCCAGCCAGAGGAGAGGAAGAGATTTAGATGCAAGTGTCGGGAATGCCCTGTCCCCTTTGACACCCCTCACAGAGTGAACCAAGCCTGCTCTGGGGTGTGGGGTGGGGGTTCTGAGACAGCTTGGGTGGGCAACAAGAGATCCAGGCCGGGGACAGGGTGGTTCAAGGATGGGCGAAGATTTAACCACTCACCCCTGCCCCGTCCTGACCCCTCCCACTCCTACACATCTGTCTTCTGCCGGAACATCTTTTCTACCTGGGCCTAAAATGGTACCCGGCCTAGTTGGACCGCAGAGCACAGAGCCGCTGGGCTTCAGTCTCCTCCTCTAGCACGTAACCGTGCCTTCCAATCTTAGATCTCGTTATAGGTTTCCAAGCACGTTTGCATCTGTGAACTCACTTACGCTTCACAGCAACCCTGTGAGTTGTTGGCATTATCCTCATTTTGTAACTGGAGAAACTGAGGCTCAGAAAGGTGAAGCGAGGAGAGATACATCTGGGAGGGTCCGCACACAGGCGATGTCTTGTCTGATGTTCCTTGCAATTACTCTTCCCCCTCCCAGGAGAAGACATGGGTCAGGGAGGAGTCTGAAAGTGGGGAAGGACTGACTCAGTGGCCGCCCTGCTCTGCCAAGCCCAGCTCTGCCCGCCGCTGCCCCTAGCTTACCTGTTTTGTAGAACAAGGTCCCGATGCGCTGATGGGAGAGGGAGAGCACTGTTCAGATTCACCTGTAGGGTTCAGGCCAAGCCCATTTGGCAGGTACAGCTAGCACACCTGACCAGCTATCCACCTGTCCTGTAACTCTAGCCATGCTCACCTGGCATACTTGGCCTGCGGAGTGTGGCCCTCTTGGATGGCTGCTCATTCAGTCATTCGGCAAACGTTCCTGGAGCATCTACAGTGCACCAGGAGGACCCAGCGGGACCCAGCCAGGACCCTGCCATGGACTCTGCCCTCAAGCAGTTCAGAATCCAGTTGGCGAGAAGAGACAAAAGAAGCCACGAGCATCAGGGATTCTGCCCACGCACCTCACAGGGCTCCCTGTCCGTCAGTCCTCTCAAATTTCATTGTGCTTCTCTTTAAAACGGGTGAAATCTCTGCATTGCGGGGATTCAATGAGAAAAGACGTGCCAAGTCCAGCCTGGATGGTGTTCGCAGTGCTGTGGTGGAGCTGGGGAAGATTTGCCCTAGCAGGGAACCTGTCCCAGTCCCCCTCTGAGGCTCTCCTCACAGCCCTGTACTGCTTGACCCTTCAGGGAGGATGGAAGGTTAAGTCAACAGATGCAAGGTCAACTGTCTTCCTATGGAACTGTGTTCCTATGGAACTGTCATGTCCCCAAGAGCCCGGTGAGACCACCTGCCCCTCTAGGAGTTTCTTCCTTCCCATTGGCAGATGGGCAAGTTGCCCCTTTGAAACCCAGAACAGCAAAGGGGAGGGGTGGGAGGGAGAGACCCGGGGGAATGGGCACACCTGGGCTGGGGCATCCTGGGAGTTTCACAGGGGGCAGGGAGACAGCTGAAAGCGTGTTGCTCTTAGCATTCCACGGAACATTGGCAAAATGAATTCCTCATTTTGCTAAAGAGCTTTGGAATGTAGAGCAGACTCCTGACTCAGAACCATCCCTCATGCCCACCAAGTCCTTCAAGGACTCTCCAGGTCCAGAAAACCTGGCTTTCTTCAGTTTCCTCACCTACAAAATGGGCAAAACCCAGATTTGGTTGGCTCCACATACACTTGGGGATGCAGAACCCCAACCCCCAGCAAAGCCTGTCTCTACCAACAGATCTTTCTGCGAGCCTGGGATGGAGTAGGGAATGCCCAGGACTGCTTGTGACTGTGTTCTGCATACTGTCTGCGTTTCTTTTTTCTTTTTCTTTTCTTTTTCAAGATGGGGTCTTGCTGTGTCTCCCCGGCGGGAATACAATGGCACAATCACAGCTCACTAATGGCTCGCTGCAGCCTCAGCCTCCCAAGCAATCCTCCTGCTTCAGCCTCCTGAGTAGCTGGGGCCACAGGTGTGCACCACCACACCCAGCTAATTTAAAAAAAAATTTTGTTGAGATGAGGTCATGCCATGTTTCTCAGATTGGTCTCAAATTCCTAGGCTCAAGCGATCCCCCTGCCTCTGCCTCCCAAAGTGCTGGGATTACAGGCATGAGCCACCATGCCTTGCCTTGTCTGCATTTTTCTGCCTCTCCTCTGCCCACTTCTCTGACACTCCAGGAGTGAATTCCCAGCCATGGATTCTTCTATCTGATGAGCCTTGAATCACAGCCCAGAGGTCTGTGGGCTATAGCCACTCCACTCACAGGTCTGCCCACACTGTGGTGTTATTAAAATGTTTACATTAGCTGCCAAACTTAAAAATCAAGAGCTATCACATAAACGTTCCAGATAGACAACTTGTTCTTGAAAATGCAGAAAAACGGCACACGTTTCCACCAGCAGTGTTGGCTGGATCTGGGTACACTCTCCTAGCAGGCTCCGTGAGGGTGCCTGCCTTTCTCACGTAGGCGTTTGAGTTTGCCACTCTGGGTCTAGTCCAATCTGCTTTGTACTCACCTGCCCTCTTATAGCGTATCTGAACAATTTCAGCTAGTATCTGCTTAAATGCCTCTGGTCACAGGAGGCTCACTACATTAGCGAGGCAGTCCACCTGAGCTGCGAGGAAGGGGCTTCTATGGAACTGTCTTCCCCCTTTCTGTAAGGAAAAAAAAGACACAGAGGAAAGAAATGGGTGTTGGAGCCAAGCAGCTGTGGATCTGAGTACCTCTCTGGCATTCAACCAGCTGTGTGATCTAAGGCAAATGATGGCCTTTCTGAGCTTTTGTTTCCTTAGGTGTGCCACCCCTGCAGGGATGTGTGAGGCTTAAACTGGAGCGAGTTTATAAAGCCCCTAGAGCAGGGTCTGACTCAGGGTACATGTTCCCCAAATGGCCTTTCTCATCCTAGGTAACTTCCAGCCATGGCTCCAACTCCCCATGGTGACCACGGGAGCTGGGAGCGAAGGAAGAGGGGGCTGGACGATGGTCTGTGCCAGACGGCAGTGGGAAGAGATCAGGCACTTGCTCCCGTGGGCATCCACCCTCTCAGCAGGCTGCAGGTACCTTGCATGCTTCCCAGACTGCTTGGCCCACCAGGTGTGTGAGGGACTTGAGGGTGGCGGAGCAGTTCCCAGGATGCGGCCCTAAATCCCTGTCCTCCTGTCACAGCCCAAAACCATCCCTGGATGAGACCCCTAGTCCTGGGGGATGGAACTGGAGACAGGGAACATCAGGGGAGGGAAAAGCAGGGAATGATAGTCCACCTCACTGGAGAACAGCTGTAATGACTGGCCACCTGGCTGTGCGCCCAGCTGTCTGCCAGGAGTTCCACCTAGGTCCCTTCACTTCTTACAACCACCCTAGGATATCGATACTGGTATTCTTGTTTTACAGACATGAAAGTTTAGACTCAGAGAGGTTAAGAAACCTGCCTAAGGCCACACAGCAGGACACTTTCTTCCTGGTCCCTGAGCCTGCCCTCCTGACCACTGCAATCTAAGACCTCCCTAAAACCCCATGGTCCCTAAATGCCAAGTCGTTGGGGTGGGGAAAGGGAAAGACTTGGTTTTGGTTTTTTTTTTTTTTTTTTTTTTTGGTTTTTCACCTCAAAGTGCCTCTGAGCCCGTCTCTGAGCCTCTGCCCATGAACTAGGGTGCATCCATCGGAGTGTGTCACCACACGAGGTACTCGGTGTTTGGGGTCATGTGTGCAGGAGCGAGCGTGGGGTGGATGTGCGACCCGCGCCTGTGTCCACAGAGGGAATCCGTGGGTGGGTCTGGTCCTGGTGTCGCCGGGACGTCCGGATGGTGTCTTCGCGCACTGGGACCCTGAGTCCACGTGCGCAGCGCGGGGCGCGCCCCCGAAGGTGCCCGCCGCCGGGGGAGGGTGGGCGTGCGCACGTGCGGCGGCGGTGGCCGCGGGCCGGGTGGCCGCGGTGCGGGCTCCGTGTCCCCCACCCCCCCGCCTCGGTGCTGATTGGCTCGGCGCCGTGACGGGCCGGCCCCCGCCCGGGGCGGCGGCGGCGGCGGGCGCGGGTGCCCGCGTGTGCGCTGGGAGCCGCGTGTGCGCCGGGGTGTGCGCCCGGCCGGGTGTGCGGAGAGCGAGGGAGCGCGCTCCCTCCCGACGCGCGGGCCGCCGCGGCCGAGCCCGAGGGTGCGCGGCGCCCCCGCCCGCCCGGCCCGGCCCGGCCATGGCCCCCGCCCGGGGCCGCCTGCCCCCCGCGCTCTGGGTCGTCACGGCCGCGGCGGCGGCGGCCACCTGCGTGTCCGCGGCGCGCGGCGAAGGTGAGCGGCAGAGGCGGCGGGGCGGGGGCGGCCGAGGGGCGCGGGGCGCGGCGCGCGCTGCCTGCGGCTCAACTTCCTTTGCATCGACCCTGAGCTCCAAGGCGGCTGAGATCCCTCGGCCCGGGGGGGCAGGGGTGGCCCCGTGGAAGAGACCCGGGATTAAGGGACAGAGCGGTGGAGATGGGAACTCGCCAGCTTGAGGAAGAGGGACAGGTACCGGGGACCGGGGGACAGTGGGAAAGGACAGGAGACAGGACTGAGGGATGTGCAGCTGGGGACAGAAAACTGAGGGCCGGGGACAAGGGGACAGGACTGGACAGAAGACAAGAGAAGAGGTAAGGAGGAACGGGTACAGTGAGATAGGGCAAGGAAGAGGGTTGGGGACAGAGGACGTGGGGCTAGGCACTAGGGATGGAGAGACAGGAGAATGGGAGAGGAGGTTCAGAGGTCGGAAGGAAAAGGGGGTGGGGACGGCATTGAGAGACAGGAGCTGAGAAACGGGACCCCGGAGAGCAGGACGGGCTTTGAGGGGAGGCGGGAAGGAGGGGCGGGGAATGAGAGTCTGGGAGAGGGGTCAGGACCCGAGGGCCACAGTCTGGCGATGGGCTGGGGAGAAGAAGCGAGGGCAGGGAAGCTCCAGCTGGAGGAGAGGCCGCTTCGTGGGCAGCGGGAGCGGCTTGGGGAGGAGAGGGCTGGGGGATGGGGAGGCCACAGAGAGACTGAGGTAGGCAGGCCCCAGAGAGCAAAGTCTTGTCAGAGAAGGCTGGGATGGCAGGGTCACTCTGGGACCCCGTGTGGGAGGAAGGATTGGGGTGGGAAGGTGCACTGAGTCGTTGGGACCAAAAAGGTCTGGGAAATGACTTCTGGTGGTGGGGGCACAAGAAAAGCTGAGAGGGAGCACCCAAGCCTCCCATCCACACACCCCTTAGCTCCCTGGAGACCCCAGCTCCATCCAGCTCAGGAGGTTTCCCTGGGTCCCACTCCCCACACCCCAATCCCTGCCCTGGCCCTCCTCTGTTCCCACAGCTCTGCCCCAAGGAAGCCAGAGCGTCTCTGTGCAGGCTCCTGGGCTGATGATGTCCGGGGACAAGAGCTGGGTCCTCACCCTGCCAGGATGAACTTCCAGGTGTGAGTGAACTCCAGAGCCAGTGCTGCTCTTCCACGCCCAGACAGACCACAGATCTGCCCTTCACGCACAGCTCACCGAGGTCCCACCCTACGCACAAGCACACACACAGGCTACTTGGGATTCACACTTGTGACTCAGACCTGTAGAGACTCACGTGTGTGGTCAGTCTCCCCACCCCACATAACATCCACAGCCACACACACAGAAATGAAGCCAGTACACATGAGCACAAACACACATGTACATGCACGTACAGATGCATGCACATGCAAATATGCAATTCTGTGTCTACATATATACATCACACCACACATGTAAGGAGCCTGTCGCTTGCATTCATGCCCATGGAAATGCATGTGCACCAACAAACACACACAGACACAGATAAAATCATAGTCTCCCATGAGCCCAGGACCCAGCATGGAGGAGGGGCATGGCAGGGTGGCGAGAGGTGAGATGCCAGCAGAGCAGGGCCAGGTGGATGTAACAAGACGCAGGTTCCCAGGCACCGGGAGAGGTCTGGGGTTGGGGGATGCTGGGGAGTAGGAAAGGGGGCAGGGTTGGAATCTAAGAGGCTTTGGGGGCCTGGGAGCTGCGCCTGAAAAGACGGCGTTCCGAGGGTGGATGGAGGGAAATGGGCAGTTTGTTTGCCCAGCAGGCTCTGAGGAGCCCTCCATCGAGGCACTGGGAGTCAGGTGATGCACCCCCAACCCCCCGCCTCAACTCTCTTCTCTGGGGAGGAGCCATCACCCTCTGGAATCACAGGCTGGTAGCCCCAGAGCCCCTCGAAGAGGGGGCTTGGACCAGGCTCATGTGCTAAAGACAAACCATGGGTCTGGGGAGGGGACCTGTGCAGCGGGTGGGGGCCAGCAGCTGAGGAAGAGGCAGCGTCTAGAGAGAGAGGCAGGTGGGGAAGTCTGTGTCCCGGGTGAAGGGAGGCATAGCCCAAGGGCGAGAGTCCACGCCCTCTCCGATCAATGCAGCCGGGTACCCACAGCCAGGCACAGGTTACCCACGCGAGTCAGACAGCCATGGGGTGGAGACCTAGGACCTGAGTTCCATGTGGTGCATCTGGGAGTCCTCTCCAGCACTGTCCCTGGGCTGGTCTAGAACAACCAGTGCCAGCCGAGGAGACTGTTGGAACTCGGGAACGGGGGCTCTGCTCCCAGCTGGGTCTAGCAAAGGTGACAGGACCTTAGCCTGGCCAAATACCCCTATACCAGGCCACTCTCAGAGCCTTTGCTGGGGCACTGTGGGCCTGGGAAGGGCCCCGCAGCTGCAGAGATGCCCCCCGACCCCTGCCAGGCCCAAGGCCGCTTATTGCTCTCTGGTGCAGTTTATCCTCCACTTTGAGGTGATCTCCAAGGCATTCAGAATCCTGGCTGACATCCCCTGGCCACCCCGAATTCTCCAGCCTCACCATCATGCGCTGTGTCCTCAGGGAATGTAAATCAATTTAAGTATTAGTCTCAGCGAAATGGAATGGGGGAAGGCGACGGTGCTGGAGAAAAAAAGAAATCGCATAATGCCTTCTACAGTTCAACAGGAACGGCTTAGGAGTTATCTGTGTTTCCCAGAGCAGGAGAGGGACCCGTCTGATACCCCCAGAACAGCCCGGGCAGATAGGCCTAGGAGGGATGCCTATGGACATCTTTCAGATAAGGAAACTGAGGCAGAGGGGTTAAGCGCTTCGCTTCACTGAAGGGCCCTGGGAGACCATGGAGTCCAATCCCCCGGTTTGTAAGCGGGGAGATGGGCCCACAGGGGAGAGCTGGCTTCACAGTCCGGCAGCGCAAGAGGCAGGAGAGAGGCCCCCTGCGGTGACCAGAGGGTCTGAATTCCCAAGGGGACCCAGACCCGGGCTGGGTGGGCCTAATGCTGGCGTTCTCTTCAGCCCTGATCAAACGTCCTGTGGACTTGGGGCTTCCTTCAAGGGACACTGCATTTTCATCCATTCAAGGGGACATGGATGGAGAAGGTGGAGATGGAGACAGAGGAAGAGGAGGGAGGGGAGGGACAGAGAAGGGTCTGGAATGAATTGGAACAAACAGCCCTGGAATCCTATAGCCCTTCCTGAGTCCGATAGAATCGACTTTTGACTTATCTTTGGATTATCTGAGCCCCCTGGCTGGTTGATCAAGAATCAGTTGCAGATAAGGTGGGGCTTCCCCGGGGAGAGCAGGGCCTGGAGAGCGGTGTCTGCAGGCCCTGAAGTCCCCACGCTCCAGGGGGAGAATCCTAAGCCGTGGATATCCACTTGGGTGGCTCCAGGGTAGGGGCAAGTCTGGGCTGCATCCAGGCCAGGTCACGGAAGGGGCCCAGTCACCCCGAGACCTGTGTCCGGGATGCGGGGTGGGGCGAGGGGGGCCCATATGTGGCCTTCCCTCACCGTGTCCCCAAACTCGGCTTTGCTGGTCTGGGGGAAGCTGCAGTGCGGCCCCCTCCCCCTCCCACCAGCCAGCAGGAGGAGAGAGCTTGCCTGACCCAGTTTTCTCCACATTGCCTGAGAGGGAGGGAGGGAGGGAGGCGGGAAGCCTTCTCTCTGCCTCTGCCCCTGGTGTGGGGCCGGCTTGGGGAGGGGGACGTCCCTCTGCGGACATTCGCTCTGTCCCCTGATCCCAGGTGGCCCCTGGGGACCCAGGGGGAATGCAGGGAGGAGCACGGAGAACCCCTCCCTAGTTCTGCCAGCCCCACTCCAGCCGGCCTCCTCCAGGGTCCCTGACGGTGGGGTGGGGAGGGTGAGAGGCAGGAGAAAATCAGCAAATAAGAGCATCTTCACTCCAGCATTTCCTGAGGACACTTGTGCCCGTCTTTGAGGGGCAGGCTTAGAGCTATGCAAATCTCAGGCAGAAAGACACCCAGCCGCCTGCGGGAAAGTTCCAGGAGGGCTCCATCTTTAACCCCCCGTCATCTGCCCAAGCCCGCTGACTGGGGTGGTTAAAAGCCCATGGCTGTTGGCTGGGAGAGGAGGTTCATGGAAGGCAGAGTGAAAGGGAAAGCTGTGGGACTCTGGAGCCAAGAGCCTCTCATACAGCAATCACCAGCTAGCCAAAAGGAAGCAGAGAGGTGAAGGGACTTGACCAAGGACACACAGCAGTTAGAGACAGCTGAAGCCTGAGCCCTGATTTCTAAACAGCATAATGCATCCGTATCACCTTAAATGAGGGAGTGACACAAGGGACATGGAGAGAGGCGGGGGGCGAGGGACTTAGAGAAGGGAAACTAGTGTTGTTAAGGACCAGCCCTGGCTCCAGGCTTTACATACTTTCCTGACCTTCATCCCACCCTTAAGTACTATGAACCCATTTTACAGATGCGAAAATTGAGGGTCACCTGCTAATAAGTAGCTGCCTTGAGACGTGGGCCCAGGAATGTCTGACCCCCAAGACGGGCTCTTTTCCCTACCGTGTTGAGCTTGCAGGCTCTCCTTTGCAGAGGGCCTGACTTAGAGTGACTTGCCCTTTGGGCCAGTGCTCCTTTCCCGCCGTGGAGACTACCCAGAGGTTCTGCTTCTCGGGCCTGAGCATCCAGGGATGGTGATGGCCTGCAGTTGCTAAAGCAGGTGCTCCGAATGCCAGCCCTGCCAGCTACACCTGTGGGGCTCTGGGCACATTCCCGGACCTCCCTGAGGTTCGGTTCTTTTATCTGTAAAATGGAGATAATAATGGCCGCCTCTCAGGTTGTTGTGCAGGGGCGCAGATGAGGCATCTCAAGCTCCCCTTGCAGATATTGGCACATAGGTGCTTACTAAGAGGCAGCTCTTACCCCCCAAGCCCCCCCACACCAGATGTGCACAGAGGACATGCTAGATGCCAGGCACCATGCTGGGGGAACAGGGTAATTATTAAGCTGGGGCCAGTCCTCCGATGGGAGGTATGACTTTGCAGCATGGACCTTGAATGCCATCATGGCTCCTACAGGAGACAAGGGTCAGGTCATCATCACAAAAGCCCTGTGGGACCGAAATCGTTATTACCCCATTTTACAGAGGAGGAAGCGGAGGCTCAGGGAGGTGAGGGGACTTGCCCAGGGACACACAGCTCCTAAGTGGCACAGCTGGGATTTTGAGGCCTGCCAGCCTCGAGCCCACCTCTTAACTATCCCACTGTGCCAGCAACCAAGGATGTCTGGCACTTGGAACAGCTTGTGCTCTGGGAGTTCAGAATATTACTTTTTGGCCAAGAGGGTGAGAGGAAGGCTTCAGGGAAGAGAACTTAAACTGGGCCTTCAAGGAGAGGGGAAGAGAGAAAGGGCATTCAGGCAGAGGGACCCATGTGAGCTGTGTGCTGGGGGCTGAGTGTGGACCAGTGTAGCTGGGTCAGGCTGCGCTTGAGGAGCTGGGGAGAGGTTACAGGGGCCTGATGCCCTCTTGTCTCCTGTTTTACAGTGAATTTGCTGGACACATCGACCATCCACGGGGACTGGGGCTGGCTCACGTATCCGGCTCATGGTGTAAGTGACGGGCAGTGGGGACAATGTCATCCCCCTGTGAGCGGAGAGAGGCTGCCACTCAGAGTCTGCATGAGATCGATCAAAAGGAAGCAGAGGCCCAGAGAGGTCAAGAGACTTACCCAAGGGCACACAGCAGTTAGTGCTGCTGATCTCTTAACAGTTTAGTGCATACAGACCCTTGAGATTACAGAACCAACCCTGGCAACAGATCCCTGATTCTTCAAGTCTGAGGCCCTAGATCCAGGGATCCCCCTGGCTGCATCCTACAGATTCATGAGGTGCCAGGCCAGGACTAAAGAAGGCCAGCCAGGCCTTCCTGCCTTCTGGGTTGCTCCCTCCCTCCCAGCTGCCCTGGCCTCACCAGTCCTCCGACCTCTGGAGTCTCTGCTTGTCTGTCTCCCCAAGTGGCCAGGTTCCCAGGCCTCCATGGTGATTCTGGACTCGGCCTTCAGGTCGCTGTGGGTAATGTGCTCACAGGCCGTGCCCCCATCCTCCTGGGGAGGAGCTGCAGTGAGCAGGCTGCACTGCCCCGTCCCTCTGCGTCTCTTCTCTGAATCCTGCGGGGGCAGGGCAGTAGAGTAGGAGTGAGCCCACGAGCCTGGTGAGATCCCGGCTCTGCCCTTGACAAGCAGGTGGCCTTGGGTCACCACTTCACCTCTCTGAGTCTCAGTTTCCCCATCTATAGAAAGGGACAAGCCTGTGACGACCTCCTAGGTCTGCGGCAGGGCGAGAGCAGATGACACAGTCTTGGCACTGAGTCTGGCACAGGGTGAGCCCTCAATGAACGTAGGCTTTTATAATGATCTTTAGCATTGTTACTCACGTGTATTATCTCACACAGTTACCGTCACATGAACTTCCTCTCACCAGGGTGCTCAGAAACACACACATGCACACACACGCGTGCGCGTACACACACACGCACACATCCCTGCCACGGACGCGAGCACATGGTGCATACCTGAGTTCTGTCATGTCCACGTTCAGCTTCTATGGCTGTGAGGACAGAGGGATAATAATATTAATAATGATGATGATAATGTCACCAACAGTTAACACTTATGAAGGGCCTTTCTTGACTTTGGGTAGAGTTTTCATCTGGGCCTTTTGTGGGGGGCCTGTGGTTGGAAGTCTAGACATGACCCCGCTCCTCTCTCTCTGGGGGTCTGGTCACCAGGCAGCAGTGAGCTGAGCCTGTTATCAACCCTCATGCACCGGGCTCCCGGGAGCTGGGGGCGGGCCACATGGCCCTGGCTCTCCAGGTCCCTGAGCCTGGAGAAAGCCCTCATCACCTGAGCCAGCACCACTGCCTGAGGACGGAGGCCGGGTGCTTGGGGTGTCCCTTTACCTCGCAGCATGTCAGTCCCCCGCTCTGTAAAACGCTCCTTGGAGTGGCTGTCTTCCCCGCGTGAGTGTGGTGTGGAAGGCTTTGGTGCAGTGAGCTGGCCGCCGTGTCAGGGTTCCACCGGTGAGGAGATGGGTCCTGTTTTCTCCCTCACTGCATGGCGGTTGGCTGAGTTGGCATTCCCCTGAGTCCCAGCAGCTAGGAGGGCACGCCTGGGCCCTGGCTGGCTCCGGGGTGTCTTTATCCCGCCCAGAGCATCGGACTTGGTGTTTAGGGTAGTGAGGAATTGTCAGGGTTTTCGGCAGGTGGGGAGCATGGCTGGCCTCGTGTTTTGGACGCTCACACTGGTAGTGTCAGGTGGGTTTTCGTGCAGGGCGCTCTAAAGCATAGCTCAGCATTCTGGCATTGCATTCGCGAGTTAGAACAAATCAGGCAACTTCACTGAGCTCTGAGCAGGTCACAGGCGTGATCTCATCACTCCCCACAACCAATCCTTGAGGTGGGTGCAGCCGCCGCACTTCACAGGTGAGGAAGCTGAGGCTCAGCGCAGTGAGGAGTAATTTGCCCATCATCAGGCGGGTTCCAGCTGATCGCAAGCCGGGACTTAAACTTGGGTCTCTCTGAGCCCAGAGCCTGTGGTGAGTCCCTTATGCCACCTTTGAACTGCAGGCAGTAAGGCCCACTCTGTGACCGTTTCATGAGATGGGGAGGCAAGCCTGCACTCTCTGCTGAGCCAGGGACCACCTGCCATCGTCAGGGGGCCTGGAGACTGGGGCTTCTCGGAGAGGAGGGAAGGCTGGAATGACATACCTGATTCCCAAACTCTAGACTTTGAACCTGTGCCAGGCTAGCAGGTGAAGCCTGCAGAGTTCCACATCCAGGAGGTCTGTGGAAGGGCCTGGGAATCTTCTGTTTAATAAGCTTTCCAGGGAGCCAGGCACGGTGGCCCACACCTGTAAGTGTAGCATTTTAGGAGGCTTGCTTGCGACCAGGAGTTCGAGACCAGCCTGGGCAACATAGTGAGATGCTTTCTGTACAAAGATATTAAAATTAGTTGGGTGTGGTGGTGTGCGCTTGTGGTCCCAGCTACTCAGGAGGCTGAGGTAGGAGGATTGCTTGAGCCTGGGAGGTGGAGGCTCCAGCCTGGGTGACAGACAGAGATCTTGTCTCAAAAAATAAAAATAAAAAATAATCAGCTTTCCAGGTGATTCTCCTGCCCAGCTGGGAGGGAGAACCTCTGGAGATAGTCCTTGAGGTTCTATCCATCCCTCTGACTCTGGAGTCCATTCAGTAGCTTGAGGACAAGGGTCACCCAGGGCAGTTTCCAGCCTCAGAAATGTTACACGATTGTCAGACAGGTGCAGAACCTGAAGGGCCAGGGCGCTGGGTCCTGAAGAACGGGGGCTCCGCCTCCTGTAGTCAGTGTGATTCAGGCAGATCACTTACTTCGTCTCCACCTCCTCATTTATAACATGAGGACAATCTTAGAACTGCTCCGTGCAGTGCCACCAGTGGGATGATACATGAAAAGGCCGTTTTACCAACGAGAAACTGAAAGCTCTCAGAGGCGAAGTAATTCTGCGAAGACGGGGAGGTCTGGCCCAGACCCTCTGCTCTTCATCAGGCTGCGTCCTTCCCTCTGCTCCCGGGAACTTCCGCACGCTGGGGCTGGGACGTGCTCCGCCTGCTCTGGCTAATTAACATGGACTAACGAATGCTGCTTTAGGTAAGCGGGCAGGTTAATTTCCATTGCACCCCCTGGAGTAGACGGAAGGAGCAGGCATTCACTACCCTATTTTACAGAAGAGAAGCCCAAGCCTCAGAGAAGGGATGTGCCTCAGCAAGCGCTGCACAGCTGGTTCACTGCATTCTGATCTGGGAGGAGGACAGAGTTGGGGGAGCAGTGTGCCAGAGTCGGTTTTTGGGCTTGAGAAGTAGCGGAGATGGGAGTGGCACCCAGCATGGGGTGGGGGTGCCCCAGGCAGAGAACAGTGCTGATTCTGCCCTTGCACCAGACCTCCCGGAGTCTGTGCCACTCTGGGCATCTGCAGCAGCTCCTGGGGTTGGCAGGGCTAGGCCAGACCATTGGCTCTGGTGGGGCAGCTGTAGTAGACTCAGATTGAGCCGATTAATTTATCCGGGTCCCTGGCAGGAAACAGACAGGGAGCAGCTGGCTGGCTCTTTGGTGCTCCATTAATTGTGACAATGACTTTAACCCCAGATGTGATGCTGTGCTGCCTGGAGCCTCTGACAGCAGAGCGGGGTGTGGAGCAGGGGTCCTTCTTGGGTTGGGGAGACTTGGAAGCATAAACTCTTTCAGGTGAGGCTTGCACTTCCTGGGACCCCTTTGGAAACAGGAAATCTTCCCACATGGTCCCTGGAGGCAGGTGCGGTGGGCTGTGAAGATGCTGCCAGTTCAGTATCATATTCGGGCCATTCGTCAAGTGCCTTCCTGTGCCAGGCCTGAGCTAAGCACTTTGCAGAAAGTTTCCCACTGCATCCTCTCAAACCTAGCTGAAGTGGGGCCTGCTTGAGTCCCATTTTACAGCTGTGGGCACTGAGGATCAAGACGAGACTAGATGGAGGGGCTTGGGATGGGCAGGAAAAGACTTGAGATGCCCATGACCTTCTCTCTAGCACTTGTGGAATAAGCCCAGAACTCCACAGGTTCTCAGAGCATCTGGTCATGAAGCCCCCCTCCCCTTTAAGCAGTAGGCTCTCTCGTTCAAGGACAATTGAAGAAGGTCAAGGTGTTGCATATGTGAAGGAACCAGGACAGGGGCCCAGAGACCAACCCTTCCTCTGTCCTCGTCCTCCAGCTCCTCCTTGGAGCCCTCATGAGTCCCTGAAGTCAGCTCAACAAGGACTGCTCCTGGCCAGCTGGTGCTCAGCAACTGAGGAAGTTAGGGCTGTCCCCTTCCCTGTCTTCTGCAGACCTCCACCTTGCAAGAGGGTGCTGCTTCATTGCAGTGCCAGGTTGACAGGTAAACTACAGATGCCCACACCCAGGAGGGCTGGGGAGGGGCCTGGGAGTCTTACCCACCTGAATTCCCTTGGCTCATCACCCGGCACTGCCTGGTCTGGTGGACCCGGGGCACTTGGGACAAGGAGTGTTTGTGGTATCTTTCTTTCTTGCTTGCTTATTCTGATGAAATACACATAATGTAAAGTTTACCGTGTTAACCCTTTTTAAGTGCACAGCTCGGTGATATGTAGTGCATTCACATTGCTGTGTGGCCATCACCACTGCCACTGCCAGGACTCCTTTCATCCTGCAAAATGGAAACTCCGCACTCTTAAACAGTCACTGCCCCCTCCCTGCCAGCCCCTGGCAGCCAGTGTTCTACTTTCTGTCTCTCTAAATCTGACTAGGTACTGCATATACATGGAATCCTAATGATATTTGTTCTTTGTTTCTAGCTTATTTCATTTGGCATGTCTTTAAGGTGTATCAGAATTTCCTTCCCTTTCAAGGCTAATACTCTGTGATAGGTATATACCACATTTTGCTTATCTACTGGTTCATTGACGTACGCTTGGGTTCCTTCCACATTTTGGCTATTGTGAATAATGCTGCTATGAATAGGGGTGTACAAATATCTTTTTGAGACCCTGCTTTCAATTCTTTGGGATATATACCCAGAAATGGGATTGCCAGATCATATGGTAATTCTATTTTAAACACTTTGAGAAGCTGCCATACTGTTTTCCACAGCAGCTGCACTATTTTACAGTCCCACCCGTAATGCACATGGTTCTAATTTCTCCACATCCTTGCCAACACTTATTATTATCTTTTTTTTTTTTTTTTTTTTTTTTTGAGAGGGAGTCTCGCTCTGTCGCCCAGGCTGGAGTACAGTGGTGCGATCTTGGCTCACTGCAACCCGTCTTCCAGGTTAAAGTGATTCTCCTGCCGCAGCCTCCCGAGTAGCTGGGATTATAGGCACGCGCCACTGCATCTGGCTAATTTTTGTATTTTTAGTAGAGATGGGGTTTCTCCATGTTGGCCAGGCTGGTCTTGAACTCCTGACTTCAGGTGATCCACCTGCTTCGGCCTCCCAAGGTGCTGGGATTACAGGTGTGAGCCACCGTATCCAGCCTTATTATTATCATTATTATTATTATTTTTTTTTTGAGACGGAGTCTGGCTCTGTCACCCAGGCTGGAGTGCAGTGGCGCGATCTCGGCTCACTGCAAGCTCCGCCTCCCGGGTTTACGCCATTCTCCTGCCTCAGCCTCCCGCGTAGCTGGGACTACAGGCGCCCGCCACCTCGCCCGGCTAGTTTTTTGTATTTTTTAGTAGAGACGGGGTTTCACCGTGTTAGCCAGGATGGTCTCGATCTCCTGACCTCGTGATCCGCCCGTCTCGGCCTCCCAAAGTGCTGGGATTACAGGCTTGAGCCACCGCGCCCGGCCATTATTATTATTTTTTATAACAGTCATCCTAATGTGTATGAAGTGGTATCTCATTGTGGTTTTGGTTTGTATTTCCCTAATGATTAGCGATGTTGAGCATCTTTTCATTTGGCCATCTGAATATTTTCTTTAGAGAAATGTCTGTTCACGTCCTTTGCCCATTTTCTAATCAGACTGTTTCTTTTCTGTTGTTGTTGAGTTGTGGGAATTCTTTATGTATTCTGGATATTAATCCCTTATCAGCTACATGATTTGCATATAGCTTCCCCCATTTCATGGGTTACCTTTTCAGTTTGTTGAGAGTGTCTGGTTTATTTTGAAATCACTGATGCCCAGCCAGCAGGCAGCACAGAAGCAATTACACTCAACTTTCTCACATCCTGGGATTCCCTTGACTGGGATCCAGGCCAGCCCAGGGAAACAGCAAGAAGAGCAGGGTGGAGGGAGTCTGTGGATCAGGCAGTCACTCAACAAGCAGCAGTGCAGGAGAGGCTGCTGAAGGATTTGAGGTGGGGGCAAGGCATAATCTGGTTCGTATATTAGAAAGATCCCTCTGGCAACTGATATGGAAATTGGACTTACTGACTTCACCAGGCAAGTCCTCCCACTCTAAGAAAGATAGGAGGAGCCATAGAGAAATGAGGGCAGAGCTTTGGCATCAGGCAGGCCCGATTCCCGTCCAGCCGTTGCTTGATAACGACATGACCTCACACATGTGGCTCACAGGTCAGAGCCTCTACTTCCTCATCTCAAGAGTTAGTAAATAACACTTCCCTTGAAGATTGTGGCCCTCGGCGAGATCACATCTTCAGGGGGCCTGGCATCTGGCAGCTATGACAGTCCACCAGCAGTCCAGCTCCTTTGTCTTTTTTTTCCCAGCGTCCCCAGCACAAAACACAGGGTCACTGGCAAAAGAAGGTGAGGTGCTGGCTGTGCTTCAGTGGCTGTGTTCTCTCTGCCCACAGTGGGACTCCATCAACGAGGTGGACGAGTCCTTCCAGCCCATCCACACGTACCAGGTGTGCAATGTCATGAGCCCCAACCAGAACAACTGGCTGCGCACGAGCTGGGTCCCCCGCGACGGCGCCCGGCGCGTCTATGCCGAGATCAAGTTTACCCTGCGCGACTGCAACAGCATGCCCGGCGTGCTGGGCACCTGCAAGGAGACCTTCAACCTCTACTACCTGGAGTCGGACCGCGACCTGGGGGCCAGCACACAAGAAAGCCAGTTCCTCAAAATCGACACCATTGCGGCGGACGAGAGCTTCACAGGTGCCGACCTTGGTGTGCGGCGTCTCAAGCTCAACACGGAGGTGCGCGGTGTGGGTCCCCTCAGCAAGCGCGGCTTCTACCTGGCCTTCCAGGACATCGGTGCCTGCCTGGCCATCCTCTCTCTCCGCATCTACTATAAGAAGTGCCCCGCCATGGTGCGCAATCTGGCTGCCTTCTCGGAGGCAGTGACGGGGGCTGACTCTTCCTCACTGGTGGAGGTGCGGGGCCAGTGCGTGCGGCACTCGGAGGAGCGGGACACGCCCAAGATGTACTGCAGTGCGGAGGGCGAGTGGCTGGTGCCCATCGGCAAATGTGTGTGCAGTGCCGGCTACGAGGAGCGGCGGGATGCCTGTGTGGGTGAGCGCGCCATGGCCTGGGCATGGGTCAGCCGGCAGCGGCGCTTGGTCTGGGCAGGGCTGCCAGGGTGTGAGGGGGGACGTCAGAGCCCACAGGCACCTGGGTGGCCCACACAGCCCCTGGGAAGATGGATAAATCTCCAGTGTTCCTACATCAGCAAATATGCCAGGCCACCTGTGTCCGTGTGTTGGGGAAGGACGTGGAAGCAAGAAGGGGGAGGGGAGAGGGAGGGAAACAGACTTCAGCCAGGCGGTGCCTTCTGTCGGGGGTACCAGCTAAAGGCACCTGTGCAATTGGGTATGCTATGGGATTCCTACTCGGATTAGGGAACGATACCGTGGGCTAACTCAGGTCAGACATAGTTCTAAGCACTTTGCGAGTGTTAACTCATTGAATCCTGGCCACTGTGTTATGACATAGGAACTGCTATTGTCCTGATTTTATAGATGAGGAGACTGAGACACAGAGAGGCAAAGCAACTTGCCCAAGGTCATGCAGCTGGGGATGGCAAAGCTGGGATTTCAACTCAGAAGTCTGGTTCCAGAGCTGGTGCTCGAAACCACTGAACTTCTAACCTGTAGAGTAGAGGGAAGTGGGACCCAGGCCCTGGGTGAATGAGCACAGTGAGGGGTATAAAGCCAGGGGCACCCGGGGAGTACAGTCTGGGTTGGGCCTGTCCCTGGGGCCCTGAAAAGGCTGCTTCTGTTCAGGGGGAGCTTATCAGCGACCTGTGCTAGAAGACAGGCAAGGGCCTTGTGGAGGAAGACAGTGAGCAGAGAGCCCCTGGGCCATGACTTAGGGTGGCACCTGTACCCATAGGTGTGCTGCTGGGTTCCTGTGTCAGACCAGGAGCAGGGGATGCAGACGGGGGAGCCTAGGCCCAGGTGGTGTGAGTGTATGTATGTGTGTGTGCAAGTGTACATATGCATGTGTGGGTATGTGTGTGCATGTGTACGTGAGTGTATGTACACGTGTGTACGTGTGCACGAATGTGTATGCATGTGTGTGTGCATGTGTGCGTGAGTGTATGTATGCATGTGTGTACATTTGTGCATGAGTGTATGCATGCATGTGTGTGCACGTGTGAGTGTGTATGCATGTGTGCATGAGTGTATGTGTTCCTGTGAGCATGAGTGTACGTGTGCATGTGTGTGCATGTGTGTGCGAGTGTATGTGTGCATGTGTGCAAGTGTATCTGTGCGTGTGTCTATGTGCATGTGTGCATATGTGCACGATGGCCCTTGAGTGTGTGCATGTGCACGTGAGTGTATGTGCACGTGTGTGCGCATGGGCGTGAGTGTATGTATGCATGTGTGCATGTGCGTGTGAGTGTATGTGTGCATGTGTGCGTGTGCACGTGAGTGTGTGTGCATATGTGTGCAGTGTGTGCACGTATTTGTGCAGTGTGTGTGCATGTGCATGACTGTGTGCATGTGTGTGCATGTGTGTGTGTGTGCGTGTGTGTGTGCATGTTTGTGTGCATGTGTGCATGAGTCTGTGTGCATGTGTGTGTGTATATGTGCGAATGCATGTGTGCATGTGTGCGTGATTGTATGTGTGCGTGCATGTGTGCATGAGTAATGTGTGACTTTGTGCATGTGTGCACACGTGTGCATGAGTGTGCGTGTGTGCATGTGTGTGAGTGTACGCATGAGTGCATGTGTGTGCATGTGTGCATCAGTGTGTATGTGTGTGCATATGTGTGTGAGTGTATGTATGCATGTGTGTGCATGTGCGCTTGAGTGTATGCGTGCATGTGTGCATGAGTGTGTGCATGTGTGCACACGTGCGTGTGGGTGTATGTGTGCATGTGTGCATGAGTGTATGTGTGCATGTGTGCGTGTGTGTGCATGTGGGGGAGTCTGTTCAGCTGGGCACCCCAAGAGCAGGGAACACTAAGCAAGCTTGTGTGGACAAACAGCAGGTGCCCAGCTGCTCCTGGTCTTGGCCCAGCTTCTCTCTGTTGTTTTCTTTGGTCTCACCAGTGGCTGGGCACATAGTGGCTCAGCTCCCGGGGCACAGTGAAGCCTGGCTTTTGAGATCGTTGGATCTCAGAAGAGGAGACAGAGGAGGTAAAAGGGAGGGGGATGTTCCTATGCAGGGATCAGAGAGACAAGAGCCTGTCCCCAGATACCCTTAGTGACAACTGGAACAGGGCCCTTGTCAGCTGCTGGGAATATGCTCCTAGCCTTTTGCTGCTACTACACAGGCCCTGGGACCACAGTGAGAGGGATCTTTAGTCCTCATCACCCATCCCTCTGCCCCCAGCAGGCAGGCAGGAAAGGCCCCTAAGCACTAACAGGACTGGGCATGACATAGGCTGACAGCCTCAGGTAATAACAGGTGGGGATGGAATCCAGCTGGCTCCATTTAGGAGCCATCTTGCCCAGAGATCTCTGGGGCCAGGATCTTCCCTGCAGCCACCAGGCCCTTTCCAGCCCTTCCCAGAGGCTTGATGGTTCTCTCTTTCTTTCTTTTCTTCTTTTATTTCTTTTTTCTTTCTTTTCTTTCTTTCTCCTTCCTTCCTTCCTTCCTCCCTCCCTCCCTCCCTCCCTTCCTTTTTTTTTGGAGATGGAGTTTTCACTTTTGTTGCCCAGGCCGGAAGTGCAATGGTGTGACCTCAACTCTCTGCAACCTCCGCCTCCCGGGTTCAAACAATTCTCCTGCCTCAGCCTCCCGAGTAGCTAGTATTACAGGCACCCACCACCACGCCCAACTTATTTTTGAATTTTTAGTAAAGACGGGGTTTCACCATGTTGGCCAGGCTGATCTCAAACTCCTGACCTCAAGTGATCCGCCTGCCTCGGCCTCCCAAAGCACTGGGATTACAGGTGTGAGCCACCGCCTCCAACCCGCTATCTGGTTTTCTTAAGAAATTTTGTTTCACATCCCCAATTTCTGAGTCTTCTCCTGTCCTGAGCTCTAAACCCCAAAGCACCTTCTGTGGCGTTTGCCCATTTCTGGATTTGTTCTGCCCTCTGCAGCCTGGTTTGCCAGGCTCCCCAGGCCACAAGCCTCTCATGGTTACTGTCACAGATAGCCCCGTATGGCTCAGCTTTGCACTGGGGAAGAAAAACAACCAACACCCCTGTTGCCTTCACAGCTTATAGTGGGGTGCATCACATACCAGCTCATTTGCTCATTGCAGCAAGGCAGGTATCACAATTCCATTTTACAGATGGGGAAGCTGAGGTGTAAGAGGTAGTGTCACCTGCTTAGGCCTCACAGCTGGTGAGAGCTGGAGCTGGAGCCTGAAGACAGGTCTGTATTGCTCTGAGCCAGATACAGGCTTTTAGCATCTCCCTGGCTGCTTTGCCCGCCAGAGCTGCTCCAAACATCCTCTCATTCTGATGGGGATAATGAAGGACCTTAGTGATGATTTTTCGTCTTTGATGTTATACAGTTATCCATTCTGCTGAGCATCTACTGTGTCCCGGCATTGGGGGTACAGGTACGGAGAGTCCCTGCCTCTGGGGACTTAGCAGTTTCCTATCCTTACAACAGTCCTCTAAGCTAAGTATTATAGTCCCATTTTACAGATAAGAAAAACTGAGGCCCCTCAACTTAAGTAGCAGAGTAGTGATCTGATCCCAGGTTGCCTGATTCCAGCACCTTCAATGGCTTCCTCTGTGCACAGCGCCCTCTGCGAAGCCCCACTTCCCTCCTCCATGGGGTAGCGTTCGGATGGATGGTTAGTAACTGGTACAGCATAAGTCATAACAATCTGGCTGGTTGGCTGGTGCATATGCACTCAGGGTCGGCCACCATCCCCACCTCTGGATTTAGCCAGCGAGTACAAATACGCCAATCATTTGTCCCGGGTGCACTGAGCCACATTTGTCTGTAGGAAGGAGACCTGCCCTCCTGTCTTTGGGGTCACGACCTCAGTTGGAGGCCTCAGGTAACGCTGCAGTCTTCTTGTGGCAGAGGAAGGAAGCGGAGCCCAGAGAGGGAATGTATCTTGCCCAATTTTCACAGCACATCAGGGGTGGGGCTCTGAGTGGAAACCCCAGGGCCTGAGTGGCAGGACCTCATGGGGGCTGGGAGAGGCCAAGGCCACTCCTATTTCCTGGCGCTGCTGCCACATTAATAACAAATAAAAAGAAATGCCAAAGCGGAGTTAGGGAATTGCAGCATATTTTGAATTTTACATTTAAATCATAATACAACATAATTATGCCAGTTTCAAGATAATTACAGGTTTTATAAAAAATATTAATTCATAGTGCACTGCAGGCAGTGAGATTTGGGAACGGAAAGCCTGTTTTAAGTCGCACAAGGAAAGACATTTCTCAGCCCCGTTGGTGGCTTCTGTAGCTGCATAACTTCATTTGGGAAGGGCAGCACGGGTCCCAAACCAAGGCCCTTCACAAGTGGTAGCCAGGTCCAAGAGCCCCGCCTCGTCCCCCTTTCCACCCCTGGAGAAGCCCTTGACCTCTTTGGAGCTGCCCGGCTCCTTAGTGGATGGCCTGGGGCAAAGGAGGGGCTGGGAACAGAGTGGGGTACTTTTCCTGGGATACTTGAGATGTTATCTGCAAGCTGGGGCTGCCCCTGCCCAGCCTGAGGGAGTCTTCAGGAGATCTGCTGAGGTCCATGGGGCCCCTGCCTGGTTTGAGGACATCCTGATCCCTTTTGGGCAATTCTCTCAGCAAGCAGTTAAGGAGAGGAAGGGCGTGGAGTCAGGGGTCTCAGCTCACCCAGCCCTGACTCCTTGTCCTTCTAGTGACAGGAGCAGGGGTCGAGAGCCTGAGACCCACAGTAGCGGCCAGGCCCCCTTCTACAGCTGCCATCCCTGCCTCGGGTTTTGCCCTCAGAGGTACCCTCAGAAGGTGGCCAGACAGTACTTGATTTTGCAGAAGAAGACACTATAGCCTGGGATAAGGGATCCACCAGGTCACATGGCTCTTTAGAGGTCTTGCTTAGATTGCACTCAGGCCTCAGAGACCCATGGAAAAATGTCAGAGCGATGTGGGGCCCCGTCCAGTTTACCACTGGGGAATTGGAGGCCCAGAGAAGTGAAGTGACTAGCCCAAGGGCACACAGTGAGGGGTGGTTGATAGAATCTCACATCTCCCGACTCCTTGACCAGAGGAAGCTCCCCAAACTCCACAACTCTGGATCTAGTGACCTCCCCACACCAGGCTGTACTTCCCAGCACCCCCCTGCACCCCGGTTCACCCCAGAAAGGGGAAGGACCTCTCAGCGCATCACCCAACAGGGCAGCAGCCCAGAGTCTGAAGTCCTGGTTGCCGTCCTTCCTGTCACCTGGACGCAGAATATAAATCACCCTTCGCGGCCCTAATCATCGTTCTATAAATATCAGAGTCTCATTTCAGAGGGGGAGTGGGAACGGCAAGCTCCTTTGCCTTCCTGATTGTGTTTAAAATCTGATTTAGAATTAATTTCCTTTGGTTGTCCACCGGCGGACACCTTATTTGTCAAATCTCCGGCTCTTTGCGGGGGAGAGCAGAGAGGTGGCCGGGGCCGCAGGCAGCTGCTGGCCTGACAGGCGGCCTGGGCAAGGTGCCCTCGGCAGGGGCAGGAGCCCCTCCTGGCTTGCGGCCCGACACCCGGGCACACGCGGGCTCCGGAAGCACCCCGGGTCGACAGGCAGGGCCGGGCCCCAGCCCAGAGCTGCTCCATCTGTCTCAGCCATTAATTCCCGGCCCAGCCTCCAGGTCTCTGGGCTCCCTGAGGCCTGGTGATTAGTATTCTTATTAAAGATTATTTTATTTTCATTGCGTGGATTAATCTGGCCTTGACACGTTATAGCCATATGGGTATTAGCCGAGCGTGTGAGAACTGCCGACTGGTGAGCCACAGCGGCGCAGCTATCTCTCAGCTCTGGGATGGTGCTGCGAAGACAGGGGGAAAGGCCATAGCTCCAGAGGCTCCCCGGCCTGGCTGCACGGCCTGGCTCTGCTGGGAACCTGGGGCAAGGCACTCAGGCTCCCTGAGCCTCTGTTTCCTCTTCTGTCGAACAATTGTAAGAATTCCAGCTACATCAAATTGTTATAACAACAAGTGCCAGGCACTGCCCTGGCATGAATTTATGTGTCTTCACTCATGTCATCCTTGCCATCTCCCTCTAAGGCGGGTGGAATTATGATCTCCACCTTACAGACGAGGAAACTGACTTCCAGCAACTTGCCCAATGGCACCGAGCTCAGATAAAGGGGGTTAGGCAAGGACAGGAACCCAGGCACTGCTCCCAAGTTTCTGCTCAGGCCTGACAAGGACCAGGTGGGCCCTGGAAAGGGTCAGAGACTTGCAGGACCAGCTGTGGTTCTGGCTTCCCTCAGGCCCCGCATCATGCCATGAGGCTTTGTTTGTCCGTCTCCCAATGCCCTGGAAGCTCCCTAAGAGCAGGCCCAGCTCTTACTTCTCTTGGGTCCATAGTAGAAGCTCAGTAAATTTGGAGAAAGGAATAAATGAGGGAGGGAAGAAGCAAACGGTCTCCGAGGTGTTAATCATTGTGGACTGGATCATTGCAGTGAGGATTACTGTTATTCAGCTCAACAACAGGTTCAACAAATATTTGCTGACAAAATGCAAAGCCCTCTTCTGATGATGCCACCCCCAGTGGCCCCCGGGGCTCAGAAGGAGCCTGAGCCCCAGGCTGTGCCCCAGGACTGAGCCTCCCGGGGGGCTTCTAGGAAGAGGAGGCGAGATCACAGTGTGTCAATCAAGACTCCCCGGGACTCCCAGGTCCCAGCGTTGAGCTCAGCCCTCAGGCAGGCCGGAGCCCTCTGGGGGTCCTTTGGAGGGGAGGGAAAGATGTCACAACACTGGGAGGTATTTTCCTGCACCCTGCAACTTACAAGCCCTTTCTGGCTCTGCAGCCTTCTAGAGTGTGAAGCAACTTCAGGGCATTGCCATTTCTCCTGACTCCAGGTTTTCTCTCAAGTTTGTAGAATTGTACAAATGAACCTGGTTTTAGCTTTTATAATAAAGAGATACGATCAACATCCAGAGAAGAAATGCTCTGCAGTGGCGTGATGTCTTTGTAAATGAAGCTTCTCTCAGGCACTAAGTTTTCCAGAACAGGATCTAGTGGAGAGAGAACCGCAGTGAACTTCCTGGTGGTCCCTGTTGCAAAGGACTTCAGCTCCATGGACGCACCCGGGAGCTGCCTGGCTGGGTGGCATTTGGTCTCCCTGAACCTCTAGGGTTTCTGCCCAGAGCAGGTAGTGGTGGGATCCACTCAATTTGAAAACTCCTGCCTGGAGTTTAATAGCATCTGCCCAGGGCTAGCACTGGACCAGGTTCTGGGACATTGAGATGAATAAGGGAGTCCTACTCTGTTTGCAAGGATCTGCCCACGAGGGCCTCTCAGTCTAGAAAGAGAGTCAGACCCAGACAAGCGAGTACAGCCATAGTGTTGCAGGTGGTGAGGCCAAGCAGGGGCTGCAGGAGCAGGGCAGGGAATGGTCCTTTCTCTCTCTGTGTGTGTGTGTGTGTGTGTGTGTGTGTGTGTGTGTGTGTGTCTAGAGTTCCAGAAGGGACAGTCAAAATTAATCTTAAAAGAGGAGCTCAGTAGGTGGACAAAGGAGAAAAGGCATCGCAGGAAGAGGACACAGCATGTGCAAAGGGCCTGAGGCAGGAATCAGTGAGCTGGGTGTGGGGATCAGCCAGTGCTTTAGTTTGGCCTAAGGATGGGGGTGAGGGGTAGCACTAAAGGAGGCTGCAAGTGGCTTTTGGCCGGGCAGGGAGGGATTTGAACACCAGGTTTCATTGTGTAAGCCCTGGGGAGCCTGTGAGGTGCGAAATAGGCAGTGACTGTCTGAGATGTGCATTTTGGAGTCTCCCTCAACCGAGGGTATCCCCCTCCCTACACAGTGGACTTGTTCTTATTCTTTAGGCCACAACTCAACTATCATCTCCTCCTCTGGGAAGTAGCTCCTCCCACCATTTACCCTTCCTTCTCCTTAGCCCCCTCTTCTCTCCCTCCCTCCTAGCAGTGATCACAGCTGAGAGCCAGTGGCTCTGGTTCACAGCCCCCGGAGCCCAAACAGGCCTGGTCCAGAGTCGCGCTCATGAACAGTGGTTGACTGAAAGCATGATCATGCAGGCAGCTGTGGGGTGGAGGCAGGGCTGGAGGCTGAGTCTGAAGGCTGCTGTGGGTGAGAGATGAGGTAGGGTGTGGCAGAGGCTGGAGAGAGGGTCAGTCCCAGCCACAGTGACAGTGACAGTGACAGCGTGGGCCCGGGAGGGGAGGAGCCTGCACTTCTTGGATAGTCACCCTCCCACAGGGAGCTTGTAAAACAGATCCCCAGGTACTGGCCCTGGCTCTTCTAACTCAGCTGTCTGTGGTGGGGCCAGGAATCTGTATTTTTACAGAGGTGGCTCCGTGTCTGCCCGTGTTTGGGAGCGATGGGTCTTACCACGTGTCCTCGCCTTTCTAGTCGCATTCCCAGCACCCCCATCCCCGGCCGGCTTCCTCATCCCACCCAAGTCACTCCCAGGGCATTTGATCCTCAGCCCCATGGCCCTGGCCCCTAGGCTGGTGTCCCATCTAAGGACCAGTGTCCCATAAAGGACAGAAGGACAGCATCTCCACCCCTAAAGCTGGAGACAAGGCCTGGGGGAGGGATCAGAGGAGGGTGGGAGAATTTGGAGACGCTCGGGGTGGGGCTGACTTGGAGGCTGGGACTCCCATGTCAGGGTCTTCACTTCAGCTCTGCCCTGACTGGCTGTGGAAGACACAGGCCCCATCTGCACTTCAGTTCTGCCACCTGCAAATGAGGGCGGCACTGGGCAGTGCTGAAGGTCTGCACCTCCGTCCCTCTGGGGGACCGCCAGGAAGCTGCGGGCCCCAGTGCGAGCTGTCCCCAAGGCCTGCCAGGGTGGCCCTGCTGGCTCACGTGCAGCCACCTTCTCCTCCACAGCCTGTGAGCTGGGCTTCTACAAGTCAGCCCCTGGGGACCAGCTGTGTGCCCGCTGCCCTCCCCACAGCCACTCCGCAGCTCCAGCCGCCCAAGCCTGCCACTGTGACCTCAGCTACTACCGCGCAGCCCTGGACCCGCCGTCCTCAGCCTGCACCCGTGAGTACCACTCCCAGATGCCAGCACCCTTGAGCCCAAGACTGGGCCGGGCCACTGGTTCTCTGCTGGTGGGCAGGGGCAGGTGGTTCTCTTGGGCTAGAGGTCAGACTGGGGTCGGGGGGTGACTCTGACCCCTCCATGGTGGCCTACACCTCTCTGGGCTCCCTCCTCTGCCACGTGTCACCTACACTGGAGGGCAGAATGGAGCTGGCCTCGCTTCCTTCACCACACTGAGCAGTTTTTGTCATCTTTTGATCTAGCGGCGATGCCGATGTCCTGGGGGCCAGGTGGGCAAGCCAGGGTGCTGGCCTGTGCGGAGAGGGTGAGGGTTAGAGCAGCAACCCCTCCATCACCACCATCTTTGATGAACTTGTTGGAACTACTGAATGCTGAGAGCTGCCTTAAGTGTGTATAGTGTGTGTGCGTCTGTGTGCACACATGGAGTTTGCATGTCTGATTCTGTGTGTGCCCTGGGCCCCCTGCAAGGATTGTGTGGCTGCATGTGTCTGGGCAGCTGCTCTTACAGATGACGCCTGTATCGTGTTTGGATGCCTGCGTGTAAATGTGTGGTGTGTAGTTGAGCTCACATATATAAAGGATTCCTCACATATATTAAGGATTCTTAGGAGGAGGTGTGTGTGTGTGTGTGTGTGTGTGTGTGTGTGTGTGTGTGTGTAGGTGTATGTACATCTGGGTACCTGAAAGGGACTCAGAAGCCCTTGTAAAGCTTGAACGAGGGTGTCTTGTGAGCTCAGCACGTGTGTGTGCGCATGTGCACACCTGGCTCTGTAAGGGTGCCTGTGCCTGGAGAGGGTGTGGCTGCATGTGCACCAGCCCTGCGGACCTGAAGGTATGGGAGGGATTCTGTGCCCATGCCTGCAGGGCCGCGTGACTGTCCTACCTTCTGCTGATGCAGTACCTGGGTTCTCTCCTCTCATCTGTCCTGACGGGCCACTCATACTCCCATTCCAGGCCTGGGGAGGGACCACAGCCTGCTCAGCCCAGCCCAGTTGCCAACCCTGGGCTCTTGTGGTAGGGCAAGAGGCGCTTCAGACTGTTCTGATTTTGCTCTGAATCTACCCAAGCACCGACGCCCATCTCCCCCTCCCATACATCCATCACCACCCAGCCCCAGACTCCCTGCACATGGCAGGCGAGGGCCCAGGTGCATTCATGCCTACATGCTTGTGCACATATACACAGACACACACACCCACCCTCCCTCCACTGCCCTGAAAATGCACTGATCTGTGCATTTTCCCCATGTGGGACCTGTTGGGGCAGAAAAGGTGGCCAGGTGACAGGGTGACAGCGTGGGCTCCTCAGGCAAGGCGAGTCTGGCCCCAGGTCATGGACACTTGCGTGGAGCTGGCTGGACTCTGGTTTCTTTCCACACCCATGGTTCAGTGCCTTTAGGTTCTGGAAAGCTTAAGACTATAAAGGCTGATCTTTTAGTATTCTATACCCTTCAGATGTTAAAATTCTCTTCTCTTCAGATTGTAAGATTCTGATTCCAAGATCTTACAATTCTGTTTTCTGAAGATCTAAGATTCTCTGCCTGGGATTCTGAAAACTAGAATTCTGAGGCCAGGGGCCCCCACAGACCCCCATGCTCTCCTCGCTCAAACCCCCACCCCAGCCCCTCATGCCCCAGCCCCACGTCCTGGTCTGCTCAACCAAGGGGCCACCCCTCTCTCTCCAGAGTCTTTGTGCTGCCCAGACAGAGGCTCCCATGCCCGGGGTTGGGGAGGGGTTGCTTGGTACACACAGCCATGGGGATATACAGTGGGCTTCTGGGGACCTCCACTTAATCCTGCACTGCGTGCTCAGTGGCATTTTATATCAGATCCAGCTCAGAAGGGTCAAGGAATGAATGTGGCTGCAAATGCCTGGGTCACTTACACACGGGGTGGCTGCTATGGGCGCCCCCGGGACTGTGCGTTCTCTCTCCCGCTCTGGGCAAGCACTGGGACGCCCAGACCCTGGGATCACCGTGGTCCTGATGGGCGGGGTGTATGGGGTCCCAGGGTTCTGTGCCCAGACTCTGACATTGTGGTCCCAGTCTGATGGCAGAGACACAAACTCTGCCGTTGGGGAGGCTCCAGAGGATGGAGTAGATGTGACCCTATCCTTAAGGAGCCCTAAATATGGTGGGGAGCCCTTCCCTTGGGGAGTCCCAGGTCTGACGATAGGAAGACAGGACGGCCCAAATAAATAACCACTGCCCCACCTGTCATCCTCTGCCCTCAGGGCCGCCCTCGGCACCAGTGAACCTCATCTCCAGTGTGAATGGGACATCGGTGACTCTGGAGTGGGCCCCTCCCCTGGACCCAGGTGGCCGCAGTGACGTCACCTACAACGCCGTGTGCCGCCGCTGCCCCTGGGCCCTGAGCCGCTGCGAGGCGTGTGGGAGCGGCACCCGCTTTGTGCCCCAGCAGACAAGCCTGGTGCAGGCCAGCCTGCTGGTGGCCAACCTGCTGGCCCACATGAACTACTCCTTCTGGATCGAGGCCGTCAATGGCGTGTCCGACCTGAGCCCCGAGCCCCGCCGGGCCGCCGTGGTCAACATCACCACGAACCAGGCAGGTAGGCGGAGAAGCTCCGGCCCGTAGCTTCCTGGTCCCCCAGCTTCCCCTGCCCCAGGCCCATCCAGGGATCAAAGCTCTGCCGGGACGTGCTGTGGGCCTTCAGGCAAGTGCCTCTCTGGCCCTGCCCTTCTCACCAGGACCCAGAGCTGGAGGCTCTTCATTGCCTTTAGAAAAGTGGAACATGTTCTATCAGTAACAGAAATCCCAAAAGCTCAGAGGGCAGGCTAGTGTGGCTGTCGAAAGCCTAGGTTCCAGAATTTTCCCTCTCTGCGCCTCTGTTTCCTCCCTGGTGCAATGGGAATAATAGTACCTGCCCGAGGTCCTCTCAGGAGGCTTAAATGAGAGGAATGAAATTGCTTAGCCCAGCACCTGGCCCGTGGTAAATGCTCAATAAATGTCATTAAAAAATAAAATCACTCTGATGATCATTTTCCAGAACAGCTGCTACAGCTGCCCCTGGGATAGACTTGGCTTCACTGGCTTGGACCACAGTCATTTATCCATCAGTTTCTGGCCAGCTGGTGGGCAGAATTCACCCCAGAACCTCTTTCTTCCCAAACTCTGGAGGATCCTGCCTGTTAAGTGACAGGCTGGCCCAACAGCCCGCCCAGGGCAGCTTCCTATTACCAGCCACCCTCACCTGTGCCCAGGACCCTGAGGCCCCCACCCACCATCTCCTCCCAAAACCACGCAGCCCTGGCCCCACAGACACTATGCCTACCATGTCACAGAGGAAGAAACTGAGGTCTGGAGAGCCACCCAGGGCCACCTGACATAGGAAGTGGCAGAGGCAGGGCTCAAACCCAGGTCTGTGTCACTCCCAAGTGAAGCAGGTCCCCCCAACTCTGAATCCAGGGAATGCTGTTCCCTGGCGCCAGGGCCTCACCCCTTCAGAAGATTCCCTCATTCTACAGCCCTCCTGGAGCACCCACTAAATGCCAAGCACGGTGCCAGGTGCTGGCAACACAGAGAAAGCGACCTGTGTGCCCCATGGTAGAGCCCAGCCCTTGCCCACCTGTCTCTAGGCACCTGAGGCCCCTGGCAGGCTGGTCCCAATGGAGGGGAGAGCAAGAGAAGCCCACAGCATTCCGGCAGCCTCCAGGAAGCCCCAACATTAAAGAGGAAACTGGACCCTGCCTTGAACCTGCCTTCCCTTCCAGCCACCAGACCGTTTCGCTTCCCCTAAGACCCTCTCTGTCCGCACCTGGCGTATCTGCTTCCTCTCCCCTGTGGGCCTTCTCTGCATCTTTCCTCACCTCTCCACAGAAGTCAGCAGTGCCACATGGCCCCATCCATGGGCGCCCCTCCCCCTTTCATTTCCTCTTCCTGGGAACACTTTTCTCTTGCTCCTGTGTCCCAGCCCACCCCCATTTTCCATCGACCTGTGTGGCCTGTCCCTCTCATTTTTGTAACCCCACCTCCTCTAAATGGCCTCTAAAGGCCACAGGTCCCTGGGAATGTCCTGGGCCCTCCTCTCTTTCCTGTGTGCCCAGATCCATCTTTTCTGGGTGGCTGTTTCAGGGCCCATGACTTTGAATTCCATCTTCGTACTAACAACCCCAACTCGCAGTCACCAGCGCAGACCTCTCCCCTGGGACCCAGCTGCCCTCTCCCGTCTCCATTCGGTTGTGTGAAACACAACCCTGCCCCACCTGCACCTGCCCCGCCCTAGGACGTGGCACCCCCAAACCCAAGCTGTCATCCTTGACTCTCATGCATGTCACATCCATCCGCCTGAAAGCCCCAGGGGCCTCCCTTCAAAATGACCAACTGACTTCCACCCCCCCGAGTCCATGCCTGGACCACCACAGGAGACCCCTCTTGCCTCACCCCCACAAGACATTCTCCACACCACTTCTGAGTGAGCTTTAAAAATAGAAGTGAGGGCTGGGCGTGGTGGCTCACGCCTGTAATCCCAGCATTTTGGGAGGCCAAGGCAGGAGGATCGCTTGAGGCTAGGAGTTTGAGACCAACCTGGCCAACATGGCAAGACCCCATCTCTGCAAAAAACTTTCTTTTTTTGAGACAATGTCTCAATCTGTCGCCCATGCTGGAGTGCAGTGGCACAATCACAGCTCACTGCAGTCTTGGTCTCCGGAGCCCAAGTGATCCTCTCATCTCAGCCTCCCAAGTAGCTGACCAAAGGCACACAGCACCATGACCAGTGATTTTTTTTAATTTATTTTTTTATTTTTTGTAGAGATGGGGTCTCCCTCTATTTCCCAGGCTGATGTGAAACTCCTGGGCTCAAGTGATCCTCCTGCCTCAGCCTCCCACAGTGCTGGGATTACAGGCATGAGCCACCGTGCCCAGCCCCCCAAATTTTGTAAATGAAAATACGTGAGATCAAGCTGTCCTCAAAGCCCTTCACAGCCCAGGCTGAGTGCACATGCAATTCAGACATTCTCATGGCCTGTGGACCCACATGGCTTCGCCCCCGCCTGCCTCTCCAGAGCACCTCTTTCCCTGGCTCACTCTCTTCTGGCCACGATGGCCTCCGGTGCCCCTCGTTGAACACGCTGGGTCTTTCCCTGCTGCTGGGCCATGGCCTGGCTTCTCCTTCGGAATGACTCGCTCTTCCCCTGACATTCCCATGCCTGGCTCCTCTGCCCTGGAAGCTCCCCCGACCATCGCAGCTGAAATGGCCCAGTGCCCTTCCGGGCCCTGCAGACATCTTCTCCATCACAGCACCCCTTCCTACCTTTCCAGCACCAAAAGAACCCCCATTCTCCTGTTTATTGGACGCCCTGTCTCCTTTCCTGGGACAGAAGCTCCTCAAGGGCTGTCTTAGGCACCGCAGTGCTCCCGGCTCCTAGCCCCATGCCCAGCATGTGATAGGCACTAAGGAGTTCTAAAGGATCAAGTGACAGCTCTAAGCAATTGGGGAGGACTGTGCTCAAAGACCACCTGCCCCTCCTGTCTCACCATCGCCACTTCTCTACAACCAGCTTCTCCCTGGAGCACTCCCGCTCTGGGCCCTGGTCTCACTCTGTCCACCCCCATCCTACAGCACCTCCTGCTTTAAGAGACACACCCTGTGTGTCCCTTGCAAACAGTGGCCTCATCAAATCCTCCCCTCCCCCTGGCAGGTGGTGCTCATTAGCTTCACTTTATAGAAGGGGACCTGGCATCCACAGACAGCAAGTGACTCACCCAGGGTCCCAGCCAGCAAGAGGGAGCCGAGTCCCGAACCCACGCCTGGCTCCTGGGCTGGTGGGCTTTCCCCTGGACCACACCCTTCCAGTGCAACTCTGGAGCTGCTGCTTAATTTCTCATGCCAGAATCATCAGCAGCATTTATTGGGCACCTACTCTGTGCAGTGCCTGCCCTCAGGGAGCTCCGAGTTATGCTGGGGATGCCCAGACATGAGGGAAGACTTAGTCACGTAGGGTAGAGAGTCAGAACTCGGAGTGAGCAGAGGGGAGGAGGAGGCCTGAGGGCTGGAGGGGCAGGAAGGACAGCGCAGTTCCCTCTGGCTGTGGCTGTGGCTGTGTCTGACGCCTCCTAGCAGGCTCCCCACAGGGCTGACCGCACCTGAGCCAGGAGGGAGGGATGCATGAAGAAAGGCATGGGTGACTCCATCAAGGAGGGAGGGATGGATGGGCAACCAAGTGTGAATAGCTGGGGCTCAGCTCACCCCCTTCCCTCCGCGTCCAGAGTTGTCCCAGCTACGCCCTCCAAACCCAGGCAGTAAGGGGCCCGTTCCTCCATGCTACACTTCTTTTGCCTGACCTTTCGTCCTTTCTCAAGCACTCCCAAGCAGCTGGCCCATGCCAGGCCCTGGGCTGGAGAGCGAGACTCAACCCGCTCCTTGGCCAAGCCAACCCTAGCATCCCAGACCATGCCAGGCCACACCAACCCCAGGGCACTGACCCCAAGTGGCCACCAGTGATTTGTTGGGAGAACTGGAGGGTGCTGGCTGTCCTGGGGCTGGGGCAGGACCGTCAGGAAGCTGAGCAGGGCTGGAACCAGGATCCCCGGGTGGAGCCTGGGAAGGGGTGGGAGAGAGGCCACCCCTTGTCTCCCATCTGCCCATCTGATGGGATTGGCCGCCCCAGCCCCGTCCCAGGTGGTGGTGATCCGGCAAGAGCGGGCAGGGCAGACCAGCGTCTCGCTACTGTGGCAGGAGCCTGAGCAGCCCAACGGCATCATCCTGGAGTATGAGATCAAGTACTACGAGAAGGTACCACGGGCAGGACTGAGCGGGCGGGGCTGGGCCATCCGGGCAGGGCCCACTGACCACCGTCCCGTGGCAGGACAAGGAGATGCAGAGCTACTCCACCCTCAAGGCCGTCACCACCAGAGCCACCGTCTCCGGCCTCAAGCCAGGCACGCGCTATGTGTTCCAGGTCCGAGCCCGCACCTCAGCAGGCTGTGGCCGCTTCAGCCAGGCCATGGAGGTGGAGACTGGGAAACCCCGTGAGTGCAGGGAGGGGGCGGGTGTGGGCGTGGAGCAGCTCAGGCGCCAGGACCCTGGGGTAGAGGGGTGGCCGAGAAGAGAGCTAGTGCGGGCTGAGCTGGTGCCAATGCAGGGTTTCTGCTCTCCTTGCCCTACCAAGTGGTGTTGTGGGAGTTTTTTTGTTTAATTGAGACAGTTTCACTCTGCCACCCAGGCTGGAGTGCAGTGGCGCAATCTCAGCTTGTTGCAGCCTCCACCTCCTGAGTAGGGTTCAAGGGATTCTTCTACCTCAGCCTCCACAGTAGCTGGAATTACAGGTTTGAGCCAACACACCCGACTACTTTTTTTTTTTTTAGACGGAGTCTTGCTCTGTCACCCAGGCTAGAGTGCAGTGGTGTGATCTCGACTCACTGCAACCACCACCTCCCAGGTTCAAGCAATTCTCCTGCCTCTGCCTCCTGAGTAGCTGGGACTACAGGCGCTCCCCCACCATGCCCAGCTAATTTTTGTATTTTTAGTAGAGACGGGGTTTCACCATCTTGGCCAGGCTGGTCTCGAACGCCTGACCTTGTGATCCACCCACCTCAGCCTCCCAAAGTGCTGGGATTACAGGCGTGAGCCACCGCTGCCAGCCTAATTTTTTGTGTATTTAATAGAAATGGGGTTTCACCATGTTGACCAGGCTGGTGTTGAACTCCTGACCTCAGGTGATCCACCCGCCTTGGCCTCCCAAAGTGCTGGGATTACAGGCATGAGCCACTGCACCCGGCCTCTGTCGGCATTTTCGCAGATGAAAAACCAAGGCTCAGAGAAGGACAGTTGCTCGCCTAAGGCGGCAGAGATGGTGACAGCCCCGCACACACAATGGCTGGTACTGAGATCTGGGTCTCAGTATCAGGGTCTGGGACCAGCAGCATTGGTCTCACCTGGGGACTTACTAAAAATGCGAATTCCCAGTCCTCACCCCAGCCCTTCAGAAACCCTGTGGGTGGAGCCTAGCCATCTGGGTTTTAACAAGCCCTTGGTGATCCCCAGACACTGTCACATTTGGGACCCTCTGGCTTCGACGCTGTCCCTTTCACTCTCCTGCCCCAATCTCCAGCCTGAGTCAGGGTCTCCTGTATGTGCACCCACCGCGTGCTGGAGCTAGGACAGAGATAGCAACCGCCCACCTGGCACTCGCTGGGCGTCTGAGTGCCTCCGGTGCTCGTAGGCCTGGCACCCCCTCGAGACCACCCAGATGGGAATCCTGAGCCCTCCATCCTATGTACTGTGTGGCCTCAAGTCATTTCCTTGAGTTCTCTGCGCCTCAGCTTTCCATCTGAAAACTGAAGATAATGCTGGGGTCTCCCTGGAAGGGATGTGGGGAGGGTTTACTGAGGCTTGAAGGTACAGCTCTCAGCACACTCCGTGTTGTCACTGTCAGGATAACAGGAAGGACAGGCGTTTATTGGCTCAGAGGACACACGAGTCTTCCCCGGTCCCACAGCCCCAAGAAGCAGCGGCACCAGCATTAGGAAGCCGGGGCATCCAGGTCTCGGGAGCTTGAAGAGGAAGCTTAGGAGAGGGTGGGGTGGGAGCAGAGGAGGAGCTGGCCTGCGCCCTGACTCTGGGCTGGCTCCTGGCTAAGGAGGCTCCCCACTGGCCCCAGGGTCCCAGCCAGGCAGGCTCAGAGGACTGCCAGACCCCTAGGCCCAAGGCCAAGGCTGAGAGCCTGGTCCCCCAACCCTGGCTTTCCCCTGCAGGGCCCCGCTATGACACCAGGACCATTGTCTGGATCTGCCTGACTCTCATCACGGGCCTGGTGGTGCTTCTGCTCCTGCTTATCTGCAAGAAGAGGTGGGTGGTCTGGCCCAGCCACACCCAGCCCCTCCTCTCAAGCGCTGTACCTCCTGCCTGCCCGCAGCCCCACCGAGCCGGTGGTCCCCGTGTGCCTGGGGCTGGCTCACTTACAAATACATCACCTCATTTAACCTAATGACATGCCAGTGATGTAGAGATTCTGACCTCACTTTGCAGATGAGTAAATTGGGGATCAGAGAGGCTAGGCTTCTTGCCAGAATCACACAGTTGATAAATGCCAGAGCTAGGACACGAGCCTAGGTCTGTCAAACTCAAGCCTGTACTCTCAGTTACTTTGTCCTCTCCACTCCATTTTGGAGGGAGGTAGAGACAGGATAGTGTGTGGGCTTGGGGTCCCAGACAATGAGGATCATCTAATTGATGGAGAAATGGTGACCCAGGGAAGGGAAGGGGCTGGCCAAGGTCACCCAGTGTCGTTGGCCACAGAAGCCTCATCTTCCAATGCCCCACCAACGGTGGTTTCATATAACATTGGGCTGACAGCGTCGTAGACTTTGCCAAGAGGGTCAGGTGGACTCGAGGGCATTTTGAGGATCGCACAGTGCTTGTGACCGTCACGGCTGTCATAGTCTAGTTTCCCCTGCAGACTTTGTAAGGAGCAGGAGCTGACCTGTCAGGGGAAGGGCATGAAGACAGAAGCCATGACTCGTCCCCTGGTTGGGGTCAGGTCCTGGGCTAGGGATGGCCTGGCCTCAGGCAGGGCGGTGCCCTCCTCTGCAGGCACTGTGGCTACAGCAAGGCCTTCCAGGACTCGGACGAGGAGAAGATGCACTATCAGAATGGACAGGGTGAGTGCAGGGGCCCAGAGGTCTGGGGTAGAGGGAAGGCCACAGGGAGACCCAGTGCTGGACTGGGGGTGGCACAGATGGGAAGGAGGAAGGTGCCCAGTGGAAAGACCAGAGCCTGAGAGACAGACTCCAGGATGTCACAGAGACCTGGTGTCCCAGAGGGCAGCGCCGTTCATGCCTCTTGGACTCTCAGACTACATTCAGGATGCTAGAGATCCTCTCCCCAGGGAAGGGCACACATTTGTATATGATTTCAGAGTGGGAGTTCATATACTCTTTGACAATGAACCCCTACTACGGAGAGATTTTCAGGATCCTGTAGAGATCCCAGACAATAAGGCGAATCTGGGGACGCCTCCCTCCATGCCCCACTCCTGTGCCTATGGTAGACATTAGCATCAAGCATGGTGCCAGTTCCCACCAGGCCTGGGTGCAGCCTCAGACTCCTCCTTAACTACTTTTTATATTTATTTATATATATATGTATGTATGTATTTATTTATTTATTCTGAGATGGAGTCTCACTCTGTCACCCAGGCTGGAGTGCAGTGGCTCAATCTCAGCTGCACTGGAGTGCAGTGGCTCAATCTCACTGCAACCTCTGCCTCCAGAGTTCAAGTGATTCTTCTGCCTCAGCCTCCCAAGTAGCTGGGATTACAAGCGTGCACCAACACTCACTGCTAATTTTTGTATTTTTAGTAGAGACGAGGTTTCACCATGTTGGCCAGGCTGGTCTTGAACTCCTGACCTCAAGTGATCCACCTGCCTCAGCCTCCCAAAGTGCTGGGATTACAGGCGTGAGTGAACCAACGCGCCTGGCCAGAAACTATTTTCAATGAATCAAAGTTGACCCTTGTGGCAAAAACTTACTTTTGCTACATCCCTACTCCAGAACAATTGAGAAAGATCTCAAGGACTGTAAAAGTGACCCCAGAAAATGACAGACATGCCCAGAACCCTCTGGAGACTCCACAGCCCCGTAGAAACCCCGGAGCGACTCCAGACACCCCGCTTTCACGTGGGAAGTACTTATGGGGTGCGTGTTGTTTTCTAGCACATCCAGAGATTCCCAGAGACACCCCTTACTCCACCCAGACCCATCCCAGGCCCAGGGACTGCTGGGAGGGAAAAATCCCTCCTGGGACCTACTGAAGGGCCTCCTCCCGCCCCTCAGCACCCCCACCTGTCTTCCTACCCCTGCATCACCCCCCGGGAAAGCTCCCAGAGCCCCAGTTCTACGCGGAACCCCACACCTACGAGGAGCCGGGCCGGGCCGGCCGCAGTTTCACCCGGGAGATCGAGGCCTCTAGGATCCACATCGAGAAAATCATCGGCTCTGGTGAGTCTCTGGGGTTGTGAGGGCAGGGACAGCACGGGGCAAGGTGGGGGTACCCAGGGCAGAGGAAGCGTGTGACCCAAGGGTCTGGCAGGCCCAGGGGGCACAAGGGCCTGGGAGCCTGGGGGAGTCTGAGGGTCCCACTGCCCCCCCTCCCCACCTGCCCCTCTCGGGGCCTGCAGGAGAGTCCGGGGAAGTCTGCTATGGGAGGCTGCAGGTGCCAGGGCAGCGGGATGTGCCCGTGGCCATCAAGGCCCTCAAAGCCGGCTACACGGAGAGACAGCGGCGGGACTTCCTGAGTGAGGCGTCCATCATGGGGCAATTCGACCACCCCAACATTATCCGCCTCGAGGGTGTCGTCACCCGCGGTAGGTGCCAGGCAAGGACAGCCTCCCCCTGCAGTGCCCCTCCTGCCTGGACAGGCCTCTGGGTCCATCCCCTCATCCATCCTGCTCTGCCCCACCTGACCCTGTCCTCTCGGTTCAGGTCCCCAAATGACTCGGGGTGCCCAGAGCCTGGGACCCCAGTGGAAATCCAAGGCACCCTGGGGCTTCCAGTGCTGGCACAGGTCCTGGGAGGGCAGTATGCTCCTGGGGTCTCTGATCAGCAGCCCTGAGCCCCAACCAAGAGCCACCCTCTCCCCACTGCCCGCCCCAGGCCGCCTGGCAATGATCGTGACGGAGTACATGGAGAACGGCTCTCTGGACGCCTTCCTGAGGGTGCGTGTCCCACGTCTGCCTCTTGCATGGGCTTGGGGAGGGAGGCCCAGTCTGGGTTTTGGGAGCTAGTGCAAAGCCCTCTAAGCCTCCTCCCTGGCTTGGACACCACAGGCCGGGGAGTGGGAGGCAGGTATAGGGAGGAGGTCTTCGAGGTCAGCCAGTCAAACTGCCTTTCGGCCCCCATTGCATGAAAGTCCCTCTGCTCCACGGGGTCCTGCTGCCCCTCACGCAGGCTGAGGGAGGTGCCTCTGTAGGAATCCAGGCCCCACCCAGCTGGGGGACATGCTGGCTGTGGTGGAGACGGCGGGATTCCCAGCTCCTGCCCTGCAGTTTCTTTGCTGGGTGCTCTTAGGCACAGAGCTTAACCTCTCTGGGCCTCCATCTCTCGTTCCACAAAATGGGTAAGCTGTCATTGCTGCCCCACCTACCTCGCAGGGTTGCTGTGAGGGCAAATGAGACCAGGAGAATAACCCTTAACTGCAAGGTGCTTCAGAAGCATGGAGCAATTGGTAAATTGCAAAGCGCCATCTAGAGCATCCTACAGATGGGCGGGGTTCCTGTTCACGGACCAGGCGTCTCACTGGGCCTTCCTGAAGCCCAAGCCGTGTCCCCCTGCAGACCCACGATGGGCAATTCACCATCATGCAGCTGGTGGGCATGCTCAGAGGAGTGGGTGCCGGCATGCGCTACCTCTCAGACCTGGGCTACGTCCACCGAGACCTGGCCGCCCGCAACGTCCTGGTTGACAGCAACCTGGTCTGCAAGGTGTCTGACTTCGGACTCTCACGGGTGCTAGAGGACGACCCGGATGCTGCCTACACCACCACGGTGCGTCGCCCACACTCCTTCTGGCTAGACTGGGGAGTGGGGAGGTGGCGCCGGTGGCACCCAGGGCCCGACAATTCTGCTGCAAGTAGTTGAATGAAGTTGGCAGTTTCGGGGTGGCCCTCAACCTGGGGCACATCCTGTTTCTCCTCTTCACGCCAGTGCCTTCATCTGGGAAATGGGAACAGCCTTGCCTGCCTTTCCTCTGTCACCAGGTGGCCAGGGGAGACCCCAGGGCTGGTCCCCATGGTCGCTCACTCACCAGGAGACTTGAGGAGGATTGGAATCTCCCCGAATTGTACCCAGACTCCACATCTGTCTCTAAAGTTTGCCTAAAACCCAGCTGTTTTCAAACGTGTTCCATGGGGATTTGGACCTCTCTAGAGGTGCTTTAGGGGTGGCCTTAAAGGCAGGAGCTGAGTGCACAGGGGTCAGTTTCCACCCTGCCCCAACAGGAGCCCTCCCTTAGCCTCTGTCCCACAGCCTCTGAGTAAGGTTTCCCATGGAGAAGGATCCTGTGACAACAAAAGAAAGAAGGAAGGAAGGAAGGAGGGAGTGGAGAGAGGGAGGGAGCAAGGAAGGAGGGAGCAAAGGGAGAGAAGAAGGGAGGGAGTAGGGGAGGAAAGAAAGGAGGGAGAAGGAGGAAGGAAGAAGGGAAGGAGGAGGAAAGGAGGGAGAGAAGGAGGGAAAGAAAGGAGAGAGGGAGGAAGGAGGAGGCAAAGGAGGGAAGGAAGGAAGGTGGAAAGGAAGAAAGGAGGAAAGGAAGGGAAGGGGAGGGGAGTGTGGAGAGGAGGGGAGGGGAAAGGGGAGCGAAAGGAAGGGAGGGAGGGAATGACAAAGGGAGTGGGGGAGGAAGGAAGGGAGGGAGAGAGGGAGGGAGGGAGGAAGGAAGGAAATGAAGGAGAGAAGGAGGGATGGAGGAAAGGAAGGAGGGAAGGGAAAGAAGGAGGGAGGGAGTGGGGGAGGAAGGAAGGAAGTGGGGGAGACAGGGAGGAAGGAAGGAAGGAGAGAAGGAGGACGGAATGAGGGAAGGAGAGAAGGAAGCAAGGAGGGAGGAAGGAGAGAAGGAGGGAGGCAGGAAGGAAGGAAAGAAGGAGGGAAGGGAGGGAGGAAGGCGGGAGGGAAAGAAGAAAGGAGGGAAGGAAGGACAGAAGGAGGGAGGAAGGAAGGAGGGAAGGAAGAAAGGGAGGAGGAAAGGAAGGAAGGGAGGAGGAAAGGAAGGAAGGGAGGAGGAAAAGAAGGAAGGGAGGAGGAAAAGAAGGGAGGAAGGAAGAGAGGAAGGAAGGGAGGAGGAAAAGAAGGAAGGGAGGAGGAAAAGAAGGGAGGAAGGAAGAAGGGAGGAAGGAAGGAAGGAGAAAGGAGAAGGAAGTGGGGGAAGAGAAGGAAGAGGAAGAGTTGGAAAACGACTAGGCTGTGGCCCCTGAGCCCCCTTGGTTTGTGACTGGTACTGGCTGAGCACCTGCTCGTGCCAGGCATCTCACTCCTTCCTTCGTCTTCACAGCAGCTCTTGAGGGGCCTCCCTCAGGACAGGTGCTCTGGGAAGGTGGGGGCTGTGTTGTCCCTCTGGACTGGGAAACAGAACCCCAGTGTTTAGCTCTCTGACTCAGAGGGCTCGGGGGACACCTTGCCAGGCCTGGGCAGCCCCTCGACTCTTGTGTGTCCATCGCAGGGCGGGAAGATCCCCATCCGCTGGACAGCCCCAGAGGCCATCGCCTTCCGCACCTTCTCCTCGGCCAGCGACGTGTGGAGCTTCGGTGTGGTCATGTGGGAGGTGCTGGCCTACGGGGAGCGGCCCTACTGGAACATGACCAACCGGGATGTGAGTACAGGGCCCTGGCGGGGCCGCAGGCGGTGAAGACTTGGGGTGCCAGGAGGGACGGCTGAGCCCAGCGCTGATCCCCCGCAGGTCATCAGCTCCGTGGAGGAGGGGTACCGCCTGCCCGCACCCATGGGCTGCCCCCGCGCCCTGCACCAGCTCATGCTTGACTGCTGGCACAAGGACCGGGCGCAGCGGCCTCGCTTCTCCCAGATTGTCAGTGTCCTCGACGCGCTGATCCGCAGCCCGGAGAGTCTCAGGGCCACCGCCACTGTCAGCAGGTGCCTCGTGCCCACCCCAGCTCCTCGAGGCCCAGCTGCCTCCCATTATTGCCCCAGATCTGTCCCTGGGACAGTTTGGCCCTGACATCTGGACCAGGCCCAGCCTGGGCCCCCGGCCCCTGCCCTTCCTGACCCCTTCCTCAGCCTGCCTCTTCTCGGGGGTCCAACCTCCCGAACCCCCTGGCCACTTACCAAGGGCCCCTGTGCCTTAGGTGCCCACCCCCTGCCTTCGCCCGGAGCTGCTTTGACCTCCGAGGGGGCAGCGGTGGCGGCGGGGGCCTCACTGTGGGGGACTGGCTGGACTCCATCCGCATGGGCCGGTACCGAGACCACTTCGCTGCGGGCGGCTACTCCTCTCTGGGCATGGTGCTACGCATGAACGCCCAGTGAGTGATGGGTGGGGCTGGGGGCCCATGCGTGTGGGGGCAGGGGCGGGGACCCAGAGGCAGGGCCGCCGGGGAGGCTACAGGTCCAGATCCATGGCCCTGGCTGCATGCACGGCTCCCAGCCTCCCAGGCCCAGCTGGCCAGCAGCACCCTTCCTTCACAGAGACGTGCGTGCCCTGGGCATCACCCTCATGGGTCACCAGAAGAAGATCCTGGGCAGCATTCAGACCATGCGGGCCCAGCTGACCAGCACCCAGGGGCCCCGCCGGCACCTCTGATGCACAGCCAGCAAGGCCCAGGTGGCCACCAAACACTCCGCAGGTCATGCCAGCGGCAGAGGACGTGCGGGGCTGGCAGCAGGCAGGGCGGCCCCAGGCCTCTGCCCTCCTCTCGGGCGCTAGGGGGGCTGAAGGCTCCGCCACAGGACCTGGAGTTATCAGGGGTCAGGTGCCTGGGAAGGGGCCTTTGGTGACCACCCTGGCCAGGACACCCGTCCCCCAGGGCAGGTGCCTTCTCTTTTCCGGAGCCTGGGGCCTCCACGCCACAGAGTCCAACAGGGACGTCACTCGCCTCCCTCTGTGTGTGTGTGTGTGTGGTGGGGGGTGATCTCACAAGGTCAGGGGATCCTGAGTGAACAATGTGTGATCATGTGTGTCCACCCCTTCGGGTCTCAGCATGGACGTATGCATGTTATGAGCATGTGCGTATCTGTTAAGCCTGGAGGCACATGTGGGTGATGGTGGATGACGTGTCATGAATGAGGAGATGTGTGAGCAGGTGTGTGACACCACCAGGTCCAGCACCCACGGGGACGGGGGAGAGGCACACCCCTACATCCCCGCACACCTGGAGGCTGGAGCCAGGGGCCACTTCTGAACTGCACCAGCACCAGGCCCACCCTCATCTCTGCCTGGGTGAGCCCACCCTGGCTGTATCTCAGGTCTGGGTCCTCCCTCTAGACGAGGAGGCCACCTGCAGCCTCCACCCAGCTCCCACTGCTGCTTCAACAGGAAAACAGGGTTCCTGGCCAGTCCCAGTGGCCGCCTTCATGGAGGCATCATGGCAGAGCACATGAGACGCCCTCAGCTGGGCTTGGCTGCCCGGCCAGGGCCAGGGGCTCAGCAGCCCCCTCTAGCCTCTGATGCCTTCCCTCCACGGCCCAGGTCTCCTCACTCAAAGTCCCTTCGCTAACCTTTCACTGCCCAGCCCTGACACCTCCCCCTTGTCCCCCAGGCCTAGGATCAGGGACCAGAGGATCCTAGCTTCTCAGCCCCCAGCCCAGCCCTTTCTGTAGCATATGGGGAGACTGAGGCCTGGAGAGAGGGGTGATGCCCCGTCCCAGGTTGCACCGCAGCCAAGTGGCAGAGTCAGGGCTCCTGCCTCCGGCCAAGGCTCTTGTCCCCATACACCATCCCACATGGGCGCTGGGGGTGGAGGTGCCCTGGAAGCCCCGCCCCCTCACACTGACCTCCCCCTTACGGCCCACCAGGGTATGTAAATATCTCTTTTCTACCATGTCAGAATATTTTTTCCTCACTCCTGACAATGCAAAAATGGTCTTCAAAGCACATAAAAAGCACCCAGGGTGATAAAGCCCCAACCCGGAGGCCATTGGCAGACAGGGTAGCAGGAACCCCACTGTGTGCCCCCTGCCAGCCCCAGAGGGAGGGGCGAGCCCAGTTCCCCAGCCCTGCCCCCCCCCCCATAGCCAACACAGCTATCCCGCGGGGACACCAGCACTGAGCCCCCTCTCCCTCCTGCAATAATTCGGGGAGTCTCAGCCCCATCCAGGTGCCGCGGCCAGCTCTCTACACCTCTATATATTATATTACTATATAGCCGAGCTGTTCTTCCTTCCTATGGAAGTCGGAAACATGGTCAGAACACGATCTGGGGCGGGGGGAATCCTGTCTTCTTCCCCACCCCCACCCCACTCTTACCCGGTTTCTGGGCTCTGGATCCTCACAGTCATGGAGGCACCATGGGCCTGGCACTTGCAAAAGTGTGGCCCCTGACTCTAGCGTGGGGTCCCTCTCAGGGTCCTAGGGACCTGCCTCTATGTGGTCTCCATCCTGACTCTTGAAATTACCCACAATGAGAATAAATTCTGCCTCATCTTTGCCTGTGTCCCCCATTTTTCCCCCATCTCTACAAGCTTGACATCTCCTGTTGGGGAAGGGCCAACCTCATACTGAGCACCTACTTTTTGCATCCCATTCATTTTTCTCCCCTCTGGTTTTCTCATCCGTCGGGGGAGGTAGGATTAGTGCATGCATTGTATATACGGGGAAGCTAAGTCCTGGTTCAGCCAACCTGCCTAAAGCCAAAGGACAGACCGGGGGATGAATCAGAACCTAGATTTGTCACACCCCAAATCCCAGGCTCAGCTAGGAAGCACCCCACAGCCCCAAATTCTCTCTTCCAAGAGGTGCACATGGTGCTTAACCCTAGAGTCCAGTCACTTCCAGCTGGGCATTGCCCTTGAGTTCTCTTGGGGGAGAAAGATGCCCCCATGGAAGAGGAGGGAAAGGACATTTCTTGGAAACAACTTCCTCAGGACCAAGGGGGACCACTGGGAGACCTGGGTGCTGGGAGGCAGAATAAGGGAGGCAGAGTACAAGCATCTTCCATAGTTACATCAGGGAGCTGAGGACTCCCTCTGCTCATGGGGAAAGGGAGCAGCAGCAGGGGTTCTGGTCAGAAGACAGAGATAGAGGCAGAGCAGAGGCCAAGAGCATCCATTTGTGCCAGTGGCTCAGACATTTGGGGAAGGTGCTCCAGGGTCTTAGAGGTGAGGGAGTGGATGATCTCCAGCTGAGCGAAGGGCTTCTCTCCTGAACCTCCCTCAAACTGGGGAAGTGGGAACAGGCAGAAAACACCTACACTGCATTTCCTACATTGTCTCGCTCGGAATCACAATAGCACTATGAGATTGAGAATATCATCCCCCACTCACACATGGCCAAAAGCTTACTTGGAGAGGCCAATGTCCCACATGGCAGAGCCACCACATAAAGCTAAATCTGTCGATTTCAAGCCAGCTATACTTCCTTGAGACTCCAAACTAAGCACCAGGTCCTTTCCTCACAAAACCAGTTGTTTCCTGTGAGGAAGAATCTGTTACTACAGACTTACCTTCCCTTAAGGGGAAGAGATCCTAACATCCTATTGGGCGATAGGATCCAATCATCAGATCCTAATCAACACCTGCTCTGTGCTGGGTGTTACTGGGGGTATAAGACTGTGAGACGCAGCCCTTCTTCTCAGAAGCTCAGAGACTAGGTGGAGGTGCAGACTGCACAAAAGAGGTTCCCTCAATCAGATCCAATGTGCTAAGTGTCCAAAAAATAGAGCACCAGAAGGGTGCCAGAGTGTTAGAGCCTTGACAGGCAGGTCTGTCATTGGAGGACTTACTGGAGGAGGAAGCATTTCAGTTGAGCACTGAAGAATGAGAAGGGTTTGGAGGTTGATTTCCAAGGCAGTCCTTTGTGCAAGGCATGGAACGCAGAGGAGAGGAAGAAACAAACCATGTTCATGGATGGGGAGCCGCCTCACCACCACAACGCTGGCTATGCCCTTCCAATTTAATCCATGCATTTTTATTTCCAATAAAAATTGCAATGGGGTTTTCTCGGCAACTTGACAGAGTCATCCCCAAATGTACATGGAATAATAACACAGAACAGCCAAGACAATTTTGAAAAAGAAAGAGGAAGAGGAAGGGAACCTCCCCCTATCAGGTATCAATAGGCACTATGGAGCTCTAACAATTAAAATGGATTTGGTCCCAGGAACAGATCAACAGATAGTAGAACAGAGAATAATGCCTAGGGGCAGATCAAAATATATAGGAGAGTGTGAAACACGACAAAGGGTAAAATGGTCTTGTTAACAGATGATGTTGAACAATTGAATTCCCCTATTGGAAAACATAAAATTGGATCCCTGCTCACACCACTCACAAAATAAGTTCCAGGTTGGTTAAAGTCCTAAATGTGAAGAGCACACTATAAAACTTTACAAGAAAATAGAGGAAAATAACTTTATGATCTTAGAGTAGAAACTAAACAAAACACAAAAAGCATAAATGATTTTTAAAATGATAAATCTTACTACAATTATTTCTGTGTGACAAAAGATGAAGAGATTTCTTAAAGCCACTGGCTGGGAGAAAGTATTAGCAATCCATACGAGCAAGAGACAATTAGTTTCCAAAACAATGTTTTTTATAACTCCAGAGAATCAATCTACCAAAACATTCCAGAGCAATAGGAAAATGGGCAAAAAAAAAAAAAAAAAAAAAAAAAGTGATTAAATACCAGAGGAAGAAATGTAAAAGGCCAAACAAGATATAAAAGAGTCTCAACATCACTAGTAAACACGGAAATGAAAGTTGAAACAATAATGAGATGGCTCATTACACCAATCCGGTTGGCAAAATTAGTGTCTAACGTGAGTATTGATGAAGATATGGGGGAAATAGCAATGTTTATAAACTGCTGGTGGGAATTTAAATTTGCACAGCTACTTTGGAGAGCAATTTGAAAATGCTTAATAAACTTTAAGACAAGCAAATCTATGATCTAGCCAACTCTGCCACTAATGTGTGCCTCTTAGGTTAAGTTTCCTAATCAGGGCCTGAGTCAGGGATTCTTGTGCAGTGATTTATTGAAGCAGAGCTCTTAGGTGAAAGGGAGATGGGATGGCAGATAGGGTGGAAGCGCTAGGCAGTGATATGTTCTCAGTTGGAGATTAGCTTCGATCTGATCCCATGGGAGCTCTGGGGCAGGAGTGACAACGCAGAGTCGGTCTACCTCGAGGCAAGGGAGCCAAAATTTTCTACCCCCATGTCACTCAGTCATCAGCTATGGCCACCCCATAGGAAGGATGGAGAAGTGGTGTAACTGTGGGCAAGGGAGTTCCCAAGAAGGGAGTAACTCTGAGCCCTTAGTGTCAACACTCACAGCTAGAGGGTGGGAACACCTACAGGTAAAAGGCATCCGAGTGGGACACCAGCAATGTTTTCCACCGTGTCCCAGAGACGCATACTCATATGCAGAAGCATACATGTCCACGGATATTTATTGCACCTTAGTATGTAATAGAAATACAAAGAGGAGCCTAACTGCCTCCCAGCAGGAAAACAACAAATAAACTGCTTTATAAGTGCAATAAGATAATCAACCACCGTTCAAATGAACAAACTAGATCAACATCCATCAATAGGGATAAGTCTCCAAATGTAACACGGAACGAAAAAAATACCAAAGGAACCTCCACAGGTTTACACCATTTATGTAAACTTTAAAAAAATATATGTAAGAATTGAATACACAGGTTTTGAATGCGTAACTAGGTAATGACAGCATAAAATATGCACGAGACAGATAAACACCAGGTCAGCACAACTGTATCTGTCTTTGACATCTCTTTTGTAAAAATAGGGGACTCTGAAGCAAATATGGCAAAATGTGAATATCCACTTAATCTCGATGTGTGTCTGTTACATTATTTCTCGATTTTCTCATATGTTGAAATGGCCTATAATTTTAAATAAGAGTGTTTAAAAAACACAAAGGGGACGGGGCTATATGAGAAGTGTCTGTACTTCCTGGTCAATTTTGCTGTGAACCTAAAACTGCTCTAAAAAATAAAGTTTCTTATTTTTAGACACCCACAAGGGAGGGAGGGGTTCTGCAGGCTGCCTTCAGGAAACTTGGGGTCTCAGAAATGGGGTTGGGGAAGTGGGGGGATGGTGGGGTGGGGAGGTTGGAAGAACTGGCTCTTCTGGGCTGAGGGGAGGGTTGACGCTGTCCAGGGTCCTGGACCCCGGTGGCAGGGGCTGGTTGCGCTGCGACAGACCAGCAGATGTGGTCAGTTCTCTCCCCAAAATGTACACGGAGCCTCATCAAGTCCACCTGCCCCTGGTTCTGCTGCCGCCTCCTCTTCCCTCAGCGACTGCGGAAGCCTCCTCAGTAACCTCCTCACTTCCTCTCTGGCCCCCATAATCCATTCTCCGCAAGCAGCCAAAGGGATCTTTTAAAAACATAAACCAGATCTTGCTACATTCTGGATTACAATCCTGCAAAAGCTTCCTATCAAGTTTACTATAACGTCGAAAATCCTCCCCTGACCTCCAACCCCCCCACCCCCCGCCCCCGTCATCTGCTGCCGCCGGCCTCTCCAATCTCTCTCCAACTATCTTCCGCTCTCTAGTGCCCTTCTTTTCTTTCATTTATTTAGTTAAAGACAAGGTCTTGCTCTGTCACCCAGGGTGGCATGATCTCGACTCCCTGCAGTCTGGATGGACCTCCCACGCTCAATCAGTCTTTCCTCCTCAGCCTCTCAAGTAGCTAGGACCACAGGCGCATGCCACCACACCTGGTTAATTAATTAATTTATTTATTTATTTATTTATTTATTTTGTAGAGACGGGGTTTGCTATGTTGCCCAGGCTGTCCTCTTACTCCTGAGCTCAAGCGATCCACCCACTCAGCCTCCCAAAGTGCTGGGATTACAAGCATGAGCCACGGTGCCTGGCCCCAGCATAGCTTTTTTTAAATCTGTACCCACCCATATCTCTGGCTTTGCTTCCTGTCCTTACTCTCCAGCAAGCCCACAGGAAACCTCCAGCCAGGGGGAAACACCTGCAAGCCCATGAATAGTCTCACCCCTCTCCCACGGCTGTGGCATGTATGTTTTCTGCCAGAGCAATGTCCTTCCTCTCCCTTCTGCCCCTGGCCAATTTCAACTCACAATGAAGATCTCAACCTCTGGCTCCCTTCTCCTAATTCGAGGTTAGATGCCTCCCTTCTCTGAGATCCCACAGATTCCGGGGCTGCCCCCATTGAAGCACTTATGTTCCACTGTCATCGATCTCTCACTTTCATCGTGAATGGATTAAGGCCAGAACTGTCTCCACTTAGAGAACCCCAGTGCCTAGTCCAGGGGGAGGGCGGACACGGTAATAATTCAGTGAATGATAAATGTACAGGCAAATTGCTCTTACTGGGGCCCTGAGGATCTGCCCTAAAGCAAGGCCAGTTTCCTCATCCTTCCCTTTCATGTGACCTTGAGGAAGTCACTTCTCTTCTAGCCCTGTTTCATCCTCTGTAACACGGGACCACCACTTCCATCTACTCCACAGGATTGCCATGAGGATTGAAGGGTAATGTGAGGACGGCACGCAGGGGACAGTGTTTGTCACTATTGCTGGAGGGGGATGATTGGGTGTCTCTATGAAGGGACCGAGAGCAAAACTGTTGGCAAGCATGGATGAATCCTTGGGAATAGGAGGGGGGGCAGCCCAAGTAGTCAAGTCCCGGCCCCACTGTTGCTCCTCTGTCACTCACTCCACCTGGGGCTGGTGGCCTGGACCCAGGGCTGGCCGCCCCTTTCACTCCATCCCCAAGGCCCAAGAATCTCTGCAGGACCCTCCAGCTCCCCCACTATGGGCGGCTGGGGAAGGGTCAACTGCTGGATGGAATTTGCAGTCCTCAGAGGGTTTGCATTTCCATGTCTCCCGTGTTGGGGATGGTGGAAGGTGATGAATAAAAGATGGGGATGGGGGGAGCTCCTGTGGCTTTAAGAGAAATGTGATGAGCATTCAGAGTGGGGAGATTAGCGAGAAACTTCTCCCTGAATACCAAGAACGCAGGTTTCAGCATCCAGTGCAAAATCAACCAAAATCAACCAGAAAGCCACCTTTCTGCTGCGAAGTGGCAGGACCCAAGGAAGGAGAAGGCACCCCGGGGCCTTTGGTGGGGAGCAGGAGGGGCTGGGAGGTCACAGACTCAGATGAAGGAAGCCTAAAGCATCAGGAGAGAAGTTCATGGATGCACGGCCAAGGTGACCCATGGGTGGGGCCAGGGTGGAGAGCAGAGGGGCATCCTGGTGTAGCCCCTTCCTTCCCAGGGTGGACGCCCTCTTCAGATGCTAAAATAATCCCCACACACACTCACATGAGAGGGGCTGTGGAGGCAAGGCTGTCTGCATGGCCTCTGACAGGAGCCTCGGTGGGTGGCTGATTGTCATGATTGTCACTAATGATGGGGAGTCGCTATTCACCGAGATTTTATCCTGTGCCACACAGAGCGCCAAGTGCTTTCCGTGCACTGTGCTTTTCAGTCCTCACAGCAACTTTAGGAGGGTATTGCTATTACCATCCCTTTCTCACCAGTAAGAAAACCGAGGCACACAGAGGTTATGTAACTTGCTCCATGTCACACAGCAGGTGAGTGAAAATCAGGATCCAAACACAGGTCAGGCTGACTCCCTTGGGGAGGGGCAGTGCTGGTGTGTGCTGGGGCTGGGAGGAGGGTTGAGGATGTGGGCCCTGTACAAAGTTCGGGAGTCACCCAGCCAGCCAGCATGTCACACCTGAATCTGTCTTCCAGTTTCTCCTGGGGGAGAGCATCCCAGGCCCACTGGTCAGGGATAATGAGTGATGGGTAGAGGGATACTTTCTTTCTTTCTCTCTTTCTCTCTCTCTCTCTCTTTCTTTCTCTCTTTCTTTCTTTCTTTCTTTCTTTCCTTTCTTCCTTCCTTCTCCTTCCTTCCTTTCTTCTTTCCTTCCCTCCCTTCCTCCCTCTCTCCTCCCTCCCTCTCTCCCTCTCTCCCTCCTTTTTTTCTTTTTTTCTTTTTTTTTTTTGAGACAGAGTCTCACACTGTCACCCAGGCTGGAGTGCAGTGGCCAGATCTCGGCTCACTGCAAGCTCTGCCTCCCGGGTTCATGCCATTCTCCTGCCTCAGCCTCCTGAGTAGCTGGGACTACGGACACCCGCCACCTCGCCCAGCTAGCTTTTTGTATTTTTTAGTAGAGACGGGGTTTCACCGTGTTAGCCAGGATGGTCTCGATCTCCTGACCTCGTGATCTGCCCGTCTAGGCCTCCCAAAGTGCTGGGATTACAGGCTTGAGCCACCACACCTGGCCTCCTTCCTTCCTTCCTTTCTTTCTTTCTTTCTTTCTTTCTTTCTTTCTTTCTTTCTTTCTTTCTTTCTTTCTTTTTCTTTCTTTCTTTCTTTCTTTCTTTCCTTTCTTCCTTCCTTCTCCTTCCTTCCTTTCTTCTTTCCTTCCCTCCCTTCCTCCCTCTCTCCTCCCTCCCTCTCTCCCTCTCTCCCTCTCTCCCTCCTTTTTTTCTTTTTTTCTTTTTTTTTTTTGAGACACAGTCTCACACTGTCACCCAGGCTGGAGTGCAGTGGCCAGATCTCGGCTCACTGCAAGCTCTGCCTCCCGGGTTCATGCCATTCTCCTGCCTCAGCCTCCTGAGTAGCTGGGACTACGGACACCCGCCACCTCGCCCAGCTAGCTTTTTGTATTTTTTAGTAGAGACGGGGTTTCACCGTGTTAGCCAGGATGGTCTCGATCTCCTGACCTCGTGATCTGCCCGTCTAGGCCTCCCAAAGTGCTGGGATTACAGGCTTGAGCCACCACACCTGGCCTCCTTCCTTCCTTTCTTTCTTTCTTTCTTTCTTTCTTTCTTTCTTTCTTTCTTTCTTTCTTTCTTTCTTTTTCTTTCTTTCTTTCTTTCTTTCTTTCTTTATTTCTTTCTTTCCTTTCTTCCTTCCTTCTCCTTCCTTCCTTTCTTCTTTCCTTCCCTCCCTTCCTCCCTCTCTCCTCCCTCCCTCTCTCCCTCTCTCCCTCTCTCCCTCCTTTTTTTCTTTTTTTCTTTTTTTTTTTTTGAGACACAGTCTCACACTGTCACCCAGGCTGGAGTGCAGTGGCCAGATCTCGGCTCACTGCAAGCTCTGCCTCCCGGGTTCATGCCATTCTCCTGCCTCAGCCTCCTGAGTAGCTGGGACTACGGACACCCGCCACCTCGCCCAGCTAGCTTTTTGTATTTTTTAGTAGAGACGGGGTTTCACCGTGTTAGCCAGGATGGTCTCGATCTCCTGACCTCGTGATCTGCCCGTCTAGGCCTCCCAAAGTGCTGGGATTACAGGCTTGAGCCACCACACCTGGCCTCCTTCCTTCCTTCCTTCCTTCCTTCCTTCCTTTCTTTCTTTCTTTCTTTCTTTCTTTCTTTCTTTCTTTCTTTCTTTCTTTCTTTCTTTCTTTCTTTCTTTTTCTTTCTTTCTTTCTTTCTTTCTTTCTTTCTTTCTTTCTTTCTTTCTTTCCTTTCTTCCTTCCTTCTCCTTCCTTCCTTTCTTCTTTCCTTCCCTCCCTTCCTCCCTCTCTCCTCCCTCCCTCTCTCCCTCTCTCCCTCCTTTTTTTCTTTTTTTCTTTTTTTTTTTTTGAGACACAGTCTCACACTGTCACCCAGGCTGGAGTGCAGTGGCCAGATCTCGGCTCACTGCAAGCTCTGCCTCCCGGGTTTACGCCATTCTCCTGCCTCAGCCTCCTGAGTAGCTGGGACTACGGACACCCGCCACCTCGCCCAGCTAGCTTTTTGTATTTTTTAGTAGAGACGGGGTTTCACCGTGTTAGCCAGGATGGTCTCGATCTCCTGACCTCGTGATCTGCCCGTCTAGGCCTCCCAAAGTGCTGGGATTACAGGCTTGAGCCACCACACCTGGCCTCCTTCCTTCCTTTCTTTCTTTCTTTCTTTCTTTCTTTCTTTCTTTCTTTCTTTCTTTCTTTCTTTTTTTTCAGACAGCGTCTTGCTCTGTCACTCAGGTTGAAGTGCAGTGGTGTCCTCACAGCTCACTGCAGCCTCGAACTCCTGGGCTCAAGCGATCCTCTCACCTCAGTTTCCCAAGCAGTCAGGACTACAGGCGTGCACTACCATGCCTGGATAATTTTTTAAAATAATTTTTTGTAGAGACTGGGTCTCACTACATTGTCCAGGCTGGTCTCAAACTCCTGGCCTCAAGTGATCCTTCCGTGTCAGTCTCCCGAAGTGCTGGAATTACAGGCGTGAGTCACTGAACCCCACCTCACTGCTATGAATTTGTGCTTAGATGTGAGTAGATGACTAGGAGGGGTTGTGACATATTTGTGCATGTCGTGGTGTGTGATTGCGCAAAGGGTACATGTGGCATTATCTCCACATGTGTATATGACTGTCGGTGTACTACCATGCATGTATGTGTTCATATGAGTGTGGCTGTGATGGGTAAGTATATGCTATGAGCATGAGAGTGGCTGATCATGGGTGTGTCTTTGTGTGTAAAATCCAGTGACTAAAACATAAAATACACAAATGGGTTCAGTGCGGTGGCATGTGCTTGTGATCCCAGTCACTTAGGAGGCTGAGGCAGGAAGGTCACTTGAGCCCAGGAGTTCAAAACCAGCCTGGACAACATGGTGAGACCCAGTCTCTACAAAAAATAATTTTAAAAATGACCAGTTTGGGTGATACCCTGCCTCAAAAAAACAAAACAAAAAAACAAAAAACACGTGCGTGTGTGTGTGCGTGATTGGTGTAGGTATAGTATTATATACACGATTGTATGTGTGCATGCTTGGTGTACATGTGTTTCCATGACTGTGACATGGGACAGCCTGTGACTGGGTGTGAGTCGTGTGCCTGTGTGTACAGAGAACTGTGTGTGTGTGTGCACATGTCAAGTCAGGATGGTCACCTCTGATTCCTCTCTCCCCACCCCCATCTTGCCCCCAGGATAATTTTTTGTCCGTTGAGACGCTCAGAATAGGAATCATTTTGCTTCCATGCAAGGATCCTTGCAGGGACAGCCTGGACATGGAGTGTTCAATGGCAGATACTCAGCAGAGCCCCAGGGTCCAGCTTAACATGTTTCCCTCAAGATCCTCCCAGTGTCCCTCCCAGCCAGGCAGACAATCTTGGCTGTATCCTCACGAAAGGCCAAATCTCAGAAGGACTATGCAGCAGGCACGTTAGATATACTATATATTGTATATCTTCCTCCCCATTTCATAACTGGGGAAACTGAGGCTCAGACAAGTTAAGACTTTGCCTTCAACTTCAAGTCAAAATTGCTTTCTCTGAAGGTTCCCTAATTTTCTGAGAAAGCAATTCAGCAATGGCTGATTGCTGAAACCAAGACATTCAATTAGTCGCTCATTTATCAGTTAGTCAGCACTCCCATCCTGTGACCACACAACCTAGGCTGCCAGCTTGTCACCAGCTCTCTGAGGATGCAGCCACCACCTTCCTCGGCCTCCCACAGCCTCCAACCCAGCAGGACACATGCAGATCCATAGCAAGGCTGAGCTGTCCTTGGTACTGAAGCGGCATCCGCTGGCTCTCGCCTCTGGGTCCTTGGCTGGGACCGGCTGCTTCGTGACTTCGAGAGGCTGCAAACATTATTCCTAAGAAGTCCCCAGGACCTGGGGCTGGATTGTTGGGAGCAGAAACTCACGATTTTCCCGCCGTGTTCTATGCTGGCCCAGCACATCTAGAGCCTTGCCTCTCTTGTAGCCTGAACACCTCTTACACAGCTTCTCGGGGGCAGGGTGAGGTTGATGCAACCCAGAAATTGGCTGTGATACTTGCTGACCTGAGCTGAAGGGAAAGAACAGGCCCTTGGGTGTGTCCAGGGGATGGAACCATAGTGGAGGGGGGTCTGGATGCCACGGCATGGGGAGACAGTAGCAAGACCCTGGTGAGGATTCGGGAGCATCACAAAACGCTGTCTGTCCTCAGGTCCCTTGGAATCTCTCCCAGGAAAGGAACCCGGAGGCTAGGAACCAGGCTAGGTCTTTGCAGAACCAGATGGTGGATGCTTCAGGAAGACAGATTTCAGCTCCACTTAAGAAACCCTTTCTTACTGTCCGAGTTCCTCAACAAGGAATCATTTTTGCCTCCAAAAGAAGTGAGCTTCCCAAAAATGAGAAAGACAAAACATTATTTTTCTGGGGTTCTCAGGGCAGCAGACCAGTTCTTAGGCGCAATGGCTGCCTTTTATTAAACACGTATTATGTGCTGGCCACAACCCAGAGGTGTACGTATTATTAGCCCTATGATACAAATGAGGAAACTGAGGCTCAGAGAAGAAAGGCGACTTGTTCAAGGTCACACAACTAGGAAGTAATTGGGCTGGGGTCACACTCAGGTGCGTCTGACTCCAAGCCTGTGCTGTTAACCTCTGTGCTACGAAGACTCCCTGAACCAGTCTGGAAGGCAGAGCATTTCTACCGCTCCCCCCCACCCCGCAGCCTTCTCTCAGCTCCCTCCCCTCTTTCTCCCCTTGGGTTGAGTTTTAAGGAAGAAATAAATGAAAAATGGATGAGGCACCCAGCCCAGGGTGTGGGGCCTGATCCGATTAATACTGATGTTTCTTTCATGAGGGGTGAGACGGTGTCTCTCACCTGCAGCAGCCCAGGGCTTGGAATAAGCTGCCTGTCAGTCATCAAGGCCACCTGCCTCCTGGCTCCGTGGGTTCTCCGGCCCGCCCCGCCCACCATCTGCCACCACCTTCCCCTCCTCCCTCCCTCCCCACGGCCCAGCCACAGCTCTCAGAAGCCCCGCTAAGCTCCTGCACCATCTCTGAGACAGCCTGGGGCAGCAGAATGAGCCCAGGCTTTCGAATCAGACTGGAGTCTAGATCCCGGCTCCGCCTCTCACCAAGAGACTTTAGAGAAGCCAGGAAGGCTTTAGCTTCCACTCTAGTAAAACGGGACCGATGCCTGCCTCACGGAGTCACTGTGAGGTGTGAGCTAATGTGTCTTGGGGTTGGAACACAGTTTACCTCTTCCTGGTTAACACTCGGTAAATGACCATTACTGCTCCTGCCGCTCCCGCCGCTGCTATGGTTATCTTGATGAATGGAAGTATTTTTTGTCCTGAGTTTTGATGAGAGAGAACTGGATGAAAATCAAGGCGATTGGTGCTGAGGCCCCATTTACTCCTCAGGGAAGCCCCAGTTTCCTCCCCACCTGTCTCGTTGGTGTCGGGGCTGGGCAGCAGTCAGCAACAGCGAGTTGAGTGATTGGAGCTCTGGCTGTTGAGGGTTTGCCTCACCTGACTTTGTGACCAAATAAGAGACAGATGGCAGTTCCCGATGGATACCAGAGGCGCTTGGACCACTGAAGAAGCTGATGCTGTCAATGTGGCTTCCATCTGAGAGCCAGTAGGTTTCCTAAAGGGAATTCTAGGGTCTGGCACAGTCACTCCCCTGCCAAAGTACATTGGACTTAGCAGCAGCATCAGTTACGGAAGACCAGAGCACGAGTGAGCTTCCTGTGAGCAGCCTAGCCCCCAGACAGAAAGATTCCACCCCCCTGATGCTGAAAGTCCTTGGCCCAACTCCCTCCTCTCCCTGAGCCTCAGTTTGCTGCTCTGTTAAATGGGGACAATAACAGAATCTACCACACAGTGTGGCGGCCAGGGTCAGATGGAACAGACGAATGAGGCAGAGGGATGGGGCAGCAGCCCAGCAGGCTCCCTTTAGGACTTCCCAACCCCCCAAGTCCAAGTCCCCAGGGCTAGGACCCTGAACTGGGTCTGAGCCCCCCACAGACAACTGGGCCCACATAGGGGTCCAGGCAGTGCCCCCACTGCCCAACCATGGAGCAGACGTCACGGCTGCTCCGAGCCTCCCTGCCTTGCGTGCCAGATCATGCACGTGGCTGTGAGGGGGAGGAGGAGGAGGGGGAAGAAGCCGGGAAGCCTGGGGCCCAGGGGAGCACCCCGCACGCCAGTCTCGTCACGCAAGGGGCTTAACACGAAATGTGAAGCCATCTGCCGGGTCTCCTCCTGCTAACGTGTCTAGGGAGGGCTCAGCGATTCCAGCCTCTGTCCCCAACTCCAGCCTCCAGTCCCTGTCACCTGGTGTCAGTCCATGCAATTGTCCTCTCAATGGACAGCCTGGCTGTCTGCCTCTCCCTGGACCTGCTGCTTGGACTGTCACTGGGCCCGTCTGTCTGCCTGTGACTCTGTCTGTCTACCCGTGCATCATCAGGCTTCTTGTGGGTCAGGCTGGCTGTCCATCTGTCATTCTGTTTGTCTGTCTGTTTTCCTCTGTCTACCTGGCAGTCGGTCAGTCCCTCTAGCTACCTGTCTGCCTGTCCATCCACTTCTTGCCCCCTCTGTCTCTCTGCCCACACTCTTGGCCCTTGCTATCCCCAGCTCTCTGCCCATTTCTCTCATGTATGGCACTGAGTTCACTCATCACCAAGGTCACTCCTCTAGGTCATGGGCCAGGGCTGGCTGCCTCCGGTGAGGTAGAACGGGCCCGCTCCTACCCTCAAGCCCCTGCACCAGTTTACACTCCCCAGCCTCCATTGCTAAGCCTCTCCCTTCTTCCAGCCCCCGTCCCCATGCTCCTCTCTCCAGCCCTTGAGTGTTAGAGAAAGATTTAGCTGAAGGCATTTGGGGGAGACTAGGTTTGAATTAATGGTGAAAATCAGGTTTTCTGATTCCATTTCAGTTTTATCCCTCGACTGATTTTCTACATTACCATTGAGCAGCAGTTGAGAATGGCTGTTCTCTGCAGTATTTATGGTAATGCAGGTTAATGTCTGAGTTCGAGGAGCTCAATTAGCAAATTCATGGACAAGGGGGTCCATTCGCGCTTCTCTTGTGAAGCTCGATGATTCATTAGCCATAGGGAGACTCCGGGTTTCATGTCCGCATACAAAACGCCAGCCGCTGCTCTCCAGGCACGGTGCCTGGCTCAGCGCTGGTGCTCAGGGAGCCCGTGACTCTGTTCCCTGTGCCCATCATAGTGCTTGGCACAGAGTAAGGCCTCCATATTTCTTTTTTTTTTTTTTTTTTTTTTTTTTTGAGATGGAGTCTCACTCTGTTGCTAGGCTGGAGTGCAGTGGCATGACCTCAGCTCACTGCAACCTCCGCCTCCTAGGTTCAAGCGACTCTCCTGCCTCAGCCTCCCAAGTAGCTGGGACTACAGGCACACACCACCACCACACTCAGCTAATTTTTACATTTTTAGTAGAGACGGGGTTTCACCATGTTGGCCAGGATGGTCTCGATCTCCTGAACTCGTGATCCATCCGCCTTGGCCTCCCAAAGTGCTGGGATTACAGGCGTGAGCCACCACACCTGGCGGCCTCCATATTTCTTTGACACTAACCACAGGGCACATGGTAGGTGCCTCTAAACATTTAATAAATCAATTAATCACTTTATTCCCAGTGCCAGGTATGGAACTCCAGAACAGAGGAGGTGCTCAGTGTTTGCTGAAGAAATTGACACACCCCAATAACCTGTGCTTAGCATGGCATTGCCACCTGGTAAACGCTAGTTGAGTGTTTGTTGACTGATCAACTGATTGATGATGGATGCATGAATGAATGAATGAATGATTGCTTGTCTTCTCTAGCTGCAAGGCTACTCTGATCCCCAGGATCCCACCTGGAGGGTGACTGGAAGAAACAGGATCTCAAGGAGGAGATCTTAGTCCAGACAGCATAGGGCTGGAGAAGATGTGCAGAGCTCCTGCCTCCACCTCAGGTGAGCACCAGACTTCAAAAGGTGGAGTGGCCATTTTCAGGTTTGTAGCTTTGGGTATGCTGGGCTGGGTCCCAAGCCTGGGGAGAAGCTGCAGGTCACACCCTACTCCTCTACTAGGTGCCCAGCTGTAATCCTCAGGGGAGGGGAGCTAGGCAGGCAGAGGAACCCATTCTCCTGGTGGCTTTCCAAGACTGGCCTCATTGGAGACTTGCTTCTTGGTGATGTGAGGCAGGGTGATGAGTCCTCTTTTGCAAATGTGGAAACTGAAGGCCAGAGAGAGGAAGTGCCTTGCCCAAGGTCACACAGCATGTTAGCAGTTGAGACAGGCTTTGAACACAGGTCTCCTGTGTTCTTTCTACTGTGGCCCCATCACATTCTTCGTCCTCCCTGGGCCTCTGATTTCCAGCAGCCTCCCCTTCCAGTCCCCCATTCCGTCTGCAGTAGAATGTCAGCTCCATGAAGGCAAGGAGCCTAGTCTCTTTGTTCACAGCTGTCTCCCCAGTGCCTAGAACTGGTCTGGCAAACGATAGTAAGTGCAAAGCCGCCTTATTGCATAAGTGAATGACTGACTGAATGAATGAATCTCTTGCCCACCTGAGAGGGCAGGGACACAACACAATGAATAGCATCTTCATTAGGCTGCCACTCTGTGTGTTCCCAACTGCCATTGTTCCAGTTTTCCCAGCGGCCCTGTTGGGAGAACATTTACCCTGGGCACGTTTTCAGCTGAAGAACCTTCCTCTAGAGAGGCGACTTAACTTGCCCCAGGTTGCACAGTGAGCCAGAGTCAGGCTTCCAAACCACTTTATTCTGCGTCCGAGCCTTGAGCCCATGCCCACCAGGCACCTGCCCTCTGCACTGCTAGCTGGAGGCTGGCCCCCCACCTGCCTGCCCGCCAGCTCCCTCTAAGGCCAGCCCATAGACTGACAGCTTCCCAGCCAGGCAGGCGAATCAAGTAACCTGCGGGGTCACCTCCCCAGGCTGGAGCCAGAGCTGTGACAGGGAGACCAAGAAAGGCCGAGCCCAGTGGGGGCAAGGCCAAGCCCTGAGCTGCTCACTGTCTGCCCCGCCCGCCGGGGGTCTCATCAGTGTCAGCAGTGGCCTCTGGGCGAGATGAGGTTGACATTTCCTGTACATCCTGCTGGAGGCGGCCTGTCTTTCCTGGGAAGGGGCTCTGGTGGGAGGGGCTGTGGGGTGACAACCGCGATGTACAGGCAGGCCTGGGAGAACACTCCAGGGTGCTCTCCTACCCCAAGAATTTGACGAAGGAAACAGACGAGGCTCCCGCCCCATGCTGAAGGCTCACAGGAGTAGCTGCTGGCATTGATGGAAGGCTCACGCGTGCCAGGCTGTGAGCTGAGCGCCTCACCTGTGTCCTCTCCCTCACCCTCACAGTATGCATGGGGAGGCACGAGGAACAGCCCCAGTTTACAGTTAAGGAAACTGAGGCTCGGGGACGTGACATCAATTGCATGCAGTCATGTGAATGGAGTGGCAGATGCAGGACCGAGTTCTATCTGACCTCCGAGCCTTCACCCTTAAACTCCACTCCCACAGGTCTCTATGGAAAAATGTAAGTTACATAAAGGTGGCCCCTGCTTTCTGGGAACTTCCTCCTGCAGCTTAATGAGGCAGGAGAAGAAGCCCTGCCTGGGGAGGTGTAAGACACAGGTTCAATAATCCTGCTTCCAGACTCCCTTTCTGTGTGACCCTAGGCTGCTCACTTACCGCCTCTGACCCTCAGCTGTGACATCCTCACGATGGAGATTTCACACATCCATGTCTGAAAGGGACCATCCTGCTCACTGAGCCCTGGAGGCCCCTCCACCTCCCTGCTCTGATTCTCTGGGTTTGAGTGTTGGGGGCAGCAAACAGCACAGCCTGTGAGAAAGTCCCACAGTGTGGTGTGGGGCAGAGCCCACTGAACCCTCCTCAGGGGATCCCACAGGCAGACAGTCAGAGAGAGCAGTGACTTGTCCAGGGTCACATGGCACATTAGCATCTGCAAAAGCATTCCCAGTCTAGCACCTTCCACCATGCAGCAGTTGCAGCCATATAAATGTTCAAAGAAATGTAAGAATTTTACCTTTGGCTCTTGTTTTTTTTTTTTGTTTTGTTTTGCTTTAAATCTTTATTCTCTTTTCTTTGATTCTTTGAAGAGAGATAGCACGTTGGAGTTCATAGAAACTCTTTTTTTTTTTTTTTTTTGTCCTTTTAAGCAAAAAATAAGCAAACTCAGTCTAGAAGACCCTGAAGACAGAAATGGCATCTCGGCTTCTTCCCATTATCCCCCCGGAGGCCTGGTGGCTGTCTCCCTGAGTCCCCAGCGGCTGGCACCGTCATGGAAAGGCCCGGCTGGGGGACTTGCCGGACCAGCTGTTGCATAAACAGCGAGCAACTTCAGACAGACTGGAAAATCAGGCGCCACTTCAAAGGCACAGTGACAGGCGGCAACGCTGGTGGGAGCATGGAGGTGGCCTCCCCTGATGACCAGCCGGGAGCAGGAGGCTGGACTCGCTGTGGTGTTCTCACTGAGAAACAGCAGACCAAAGGACGGGTATTGCCTCCCCCACCAGCAGGAAGCTGTTACAATATTTGTGAACCTGTGAGCTCCAGGGAGCCAGAGGAGCCCGCTTGGGAGAGCCGAAGCAGGACAAAGGAGCACTGGCTGGGGCCTGGGACAGGCAGGCCTGATGCTTCCCAAAGCCAGGCTTCACCTGCACAGTCAAGGGCCTTGGGTAGGAGGCCATGTGGCCAGAGTTCAGCATGGCCCTGCCCAGCTCCCAGCCCACATACCAAGCCCCATCTCTGTGCCAGGCAGTATGTAGGGCACAGCAAACCTTGGGGGCAGGTGAGGAGAAGCTGAACACACTGGCCCCCGTGAGGCAGCAGGAAGCCCTCTGCAAAGGTTGGAACAGAGCAAAAATATTGAAGTGTGTGTGTGTGTGTGCACTGTGTGTACGTGTGTGTGCACCCACATGGTGGTGTCTTTTAGCAGGACCTATTTCGTGCTCACACCTTGTGAGAGGTTCACTCATTCGGCCTCGGGCCCCCTTTCACCCCCAGCTCTTTCTGTAAGTCACTAATGCCACCTGCCTCCTGGCTCCGTGGGTTCTCCAGCCCGCCCCGCCCACAATCTCTGTCCTCCCGCTCTTCCTCCTTCTCCAATCACAGGGACATTGGAGTGAGGCAACTCCAGATGTGTCCCATCACTTCCGGGCAGTGTGGCCTTAGACAAGGGACTGCACCTCTTTGAGCCTCAGCTTTCCCGTCTGTAAAATGGGACGCATGGCTCCACCTTCATGGAGAGATGGAGGTATGCAGAGCTTCAAGTTCATGCCTGGCGCACAAGAGCCCTCCACATACACAAGCCCTTCCCTCCCGCTTTCCCCACCACCCTCCATCCTCTTCTCGCCTCTCCTCATCTTTGTTCCTTCCCAGCCCCTCTCTGTGCCTCTGTTTTTCCGTCTGTAAAATGGAAATAATGCTACTTATCTTCAAGGCTGGTGGTGAAGATTAGGGAAGAGATGTTTAAGTAGGGCCTGTGGTTTCATCACTCACTGGCGGTGCCATCCTCATCATCCTGATGTCTCCATGCCTGGCACATAAACGGAAGTGGTTACTACTGAACGGGGAGGGGTGCTGCGTGTGTGTGTAACTGTTTGCATTCATCTTAAGTGTACCTTTGGCTTTTGCATCAAATGGCTTATGATACAGGTGTACGCCCATGAAACCACCACCTGAATAAAAAATGTAGAGCATCTCCAGCACCCCAGAATGTTCCCTATCCCAGTCACCACCTCCCTTCCACCAGCAGAGGTAACCACTGTTCTGATCACCGATACAGCCAAAGTTGCAGGGAAGAGAATAGACTGAATGGGCAAAGGGCAGCAGAGGACCAAGCCTGGGGTATCCAAGGCAGGGATGCTATGGTGGACATTTGGGGGTGGTGGGATGATGATAAGCTTAAGGTCTCAGGGGACCCCTTCTCTAGGAGCCTCCTGCTGCCAGAGAGAGAGGCAGGAAGGCTGCCTTGTGGCTCATGGTCACACGCGTCTGGGGCCTCTGGGCTGGACCGGCCCAGCACAGCCGAGACTCGGGCAGCTGCTGCCCCCAGCCCTTTGATGTGACAGAGATGGAGACACACGCACGCCCGGCAATTAATTAATTGTGACTTTCACCGCACAGCGGCCGCTTCCTATTGATCTCCGCCCGTCTGGAGTGAGAGAGACAATTAGGAGGGAGTGCAGCAGCGGCAGCTAATTACCCACTGAATAAAAACCATGCCTTTCCATTTATTCAACTTTTATCACAAAAATAACCTGGTCACTCCCTCCTGCTGAGAAGCAAAGGAGGGTGCTCTGGAGTGGCGCCCCCAGTTAGCCCTTCACAGATGCTGAGAGCCTCAGGAAGTCACGGCCGATACCTCGTTGCCAAGGAAGACCCCCCCACACAGCTGGGTTCTGGGAACTGGGGTGGGGGACCAAGGGCCGCTACGTCATCAAAAACAGCCCTCAGCCGGGCGCGGTGGCTCAAGCCTGTAATCCCAGCACTTTGGGAGGCTGAGACGGGCGGATCATGAGGTCAGGAGATCGAGACCATCCTGGCTAACACGGTGAAACCCCGTCTCTACTAAAAAATACAAAAAACTAGCCGGGCGAGGTGGCGGGCGCCTGTAGTCCCAGCTACTCGGGAGGCTGAGGCAGGAGAATGGTCTAAACCCGGGAGGCGGAGCTTGCAGTGAGCTGAGATCCGGCCACTGCACTCCAGCCTGGGCAACAGAGCAAGACTCTGTCTCAAAAAAAAAAAAAAAAAAAAAAAAAAAAAACAGCCCTCAGGTAAAAGCAGGCAATAGACCAAATGAAGTGAGACAGAGGGCTCCAAGGAATCCAGAGGCTTAGATGAAGGCCTGGGAGTGTCCAAGTCAAGCTGCAAAGACTCCTGAAGATCCTATTGTCCAACCCCCACCCACAGGGGCAGCCTGGTGTACAGCAGGGGAAGGCGCGACTGCCCTTGGTTCACACCTCAGCGAGGCTTCCTTGGATTTTTATTTTATTTTATTTTATATTTTTTGAGACGGAGTCTTGCTCTGTTGCCCAGGCTGGAGTGTAGTGGTACAATCTCAGTTCACTGCAACCTCTGCCTCCCAGGTTCAAGCAATTCTCCTGCCTCAGCCTCCCAAGTAACTGGAATTACAGGCATGCACCACCACGTCCAGCTAATTTTTGTATTTTTAGTAGAGACGGGGTTTTGCCATGTTGGTCAGGCTGGTCTCGAACTCCTGACCTCAGGTGATCCACCCGCCTCGGCCTCCCAAAGGGCTGGGATTACAGGTGTGAGCCACCGCACCCGGACCTTGGATTTTCATTGTCCACCAATACTTAGCACCTTCGAGGGAGAGTGTCACTCCCATTTTACAGATTTGAAAACCGATGCTCAGAGAGGTAACGGTGCCAGCTCAAGGCCACACAGCACATGTGCTAACGCCTAGGGCAAGCAATATCACCTAATCAGGAGTGAAACCTTTACCATGCAGGGAAGTTGTGAACATTTACGTACAATTTCTTTCTTTTTCTTTTCTTTTTTTTTTTTAAACTGCCTGGCCCCACAAGGCGCCATCCATGATAGGGAAACTGAGGCTCCAAGATGAGGTCGCTCACTCAAGGCAAGCACATGGGCTACAGAGGAAAGAGTGAGCAGAGGACTCCCAGCCAGCCAGCCCTCTTCCTGCTCCATGAACATCTCTCTCTATGTTCAGACCCGCTCCACTGTCTGCTGGATGGTGGGAGGGACCGCTGAGCGAGTCACCCACCAGCAGGACTTTGATGTCCTTAGATTTGCCTGGGTTTGGGGAAGCTTCTTCACAAGGATTTTTTTTTTTTTTTTTTTTTTTTTTTTTTTTTTTTTGAGTCAGAGTCTCACTCTGTTACCCAGGCTGGAATGCAGTGGTGCGATCTCAGCTCACTGCAACCTCTACCTCCCAAGTTCAAGCGATTCTCCTACCTCAGCCTCCCCAGTAACTGGGATTATAGGCACTCGCCGCCACACCCAGCTAATTTTTGTATTTTCAGTACAGACGGGGTTTCACCATGTTGGCCAGGCTGGTCTTGAACTCCTGACCTCAAGTGATCTGCCCACCTTGGACTCTCGAAGTGCTGGGATTGCAGGTGTGAGCCATGGCGCCTGGCCTCGAGCATCTTCTTAGAAGTATCGCCCCACAGCCCCATGGGGGAGGCAGGATAGTACCTGTTAGAGACAAAGATAGTGAACCCTGAGAAAGGAGGAGGAGGCTGAGGCAGCACAGGCTCCACTGGGCCTAGAACCTGGCTCTCCAGGGTCCCAGTGCCCTCTCCAGGTGCCTGGGCAAAACTGCTGACCATGGCCTGGCTCCAAGAGTGACTTGGTACTTTCGCCCATCACCCCAGGCTGGCCCTAGAGTCCACCCCATGGGCCTTTTTGCCTCCTTTCCTTCCTGCCGGGGTCGACCCAGCCTTCAGAAGGCCCCCCGCAGCCTCAGTTACTGTGGAGAGTGGGGGACGAGGGGAGGATGGCTTATCCCACAGCTGCTGCCCAGATGTGCCAGCTCCCACCTGGCTCTCCCAGCAACTGCCTGTCTGCCTGGAGAAAGCCAGGGAGTGGGGGCTCCCAAGAAGGCTGCTCAGAAGTCCCTCTCCCTGAGGAGGAAAGAGCTGGGTCAAAGGCCCTTTGCCCTGTTTGCCCTATGCCTCCACCCCAAGCCTCACACTAATGCCAAGAACAGCCTTGCAGTGTGGGCAGCCAGCATTGTGTTACCCACTCAGCTGAGGGGAGGCTGAGCAGATGTCTCCAGACCCCTGGCACCTGCTTACTTTGGATCCGAACTCCCTCTTGGGTCTCACTCTTCCCATTAATTTGGCAAAAATTCCCTGAGCCCCCACTATGTATTCCTTTAATAAATCATGTTTGGTATTTGGTGAACGCTTACTATACCCTTGGCACTGTTCCGAAGACATTATTATCCTATTGACTCCATTAATAGCTGTCACAATCATGTGAGGTAGATTATATTACTATGCCCATTTCATAGATGGACACACTGAGGTGCCGAGAAATAAAGTAACTTGCTTGGTACCACACAGCCAGGAAGGGGCAGGGCCAGGATTTGAACCCGGTCTGTCTAGGATGCTTCTCTGGCAAGTGACTGTCTTATCTAACTTGGCGAAGAAAGTGTAGCAAGACTCAGGAAGCCAGATTACCTCTAATTCATTGCGCTGGCACAAGGGACCAGCTTTATTCACTTAAGATAGACACATTCCAAAGAAAGAGGGACTCTCATTTTTTTTCATTTTTGCCTTATACTCAGGAGAAGTCCATCTCAGCAATATTTTTTTTCCAGTGACAGGGTCTCACTCTGTTGCTCAGGCTGGAGTACAGTAGTGATCATAGCTCACTGTAACCTCAAACTCCTGACCTCAAGCAATTCTCCCCCTTCAGCCTCCTGAGTAGCTAGGACCACAGTCATGCGTCACCGTGCCCAGCTAATTCTTCTTCTTATTATTATTTTTGAGATGGAGTTTTGCTCTTTTTGCCCAGGCTGGAGTGCAATTCCAGGTGTGTACCACCACACCCAGCTAATTTTGTTTTTTTAGTGGAGACGGGGTTTCACCATGTTGGCTAGCTGGTCTCAAACTCCTGACCTCATGATCTGCCTGCTTCGGCCTCCCAAAGTGCTGGGATTACAGGAGTGAGCCACCATGCCTGGACCAGCTAATTCTTATTTAAGAGATGGGGGTCTTGCTATGTTGCCCAGGCTGGTCTCAAACTCCTGTCCTCAAGGGATCCTCCTGCCACAACCTCCCAAAATGCTGAGATTACAGATATGAGCTACTGTGCCTAGCCCTCTCAACAATATTCTGAAGGAAATTCCCTATTCTGGAAGAGGGGGCAGTCACAGGTAACACTAGTCTAAGGTTTAAAATAATCAGAGACAGAGGCCGGGTGCGGTGGTTCACACCTGTAATCCCAGCACTTTGGGAGGCTAGGGCGGGCGGTGACCTGAGGTCAGGAGATCGAGACCAGCCTGGACAACATGGTGAAACCCTGTTTCTACTACTACTACTACTACTAATAGTAATAATCAGAGACCTAAGTGAGGGACAGACAGAGGGTGAGGACTAAAGATAGCAGACAGTACAAGGAAAGTAGAGAAGGCTATGGGTGGGGGCAGGGGGCATTCAAGGTGAGCCTTGATGAGTGAGTGGCATTGGATGGTGGAGATGCTGGGGAGAGACGCACCAGGCGGGGAAAGCAAAGGCACAGAGCTCGGGGGGAAGCAAGGTGGCCAGTGGGTGAGGGGCTGGGCGGGCCCTGGTTCCTGGATCATGGGCAGTTTGGGACCTGTGGATCCTGGCAAAGCTCTTGGGGAGTGGCCCCCATGGAGGTCTCAGGAAGGTGGTGACTTTGTACACCTGTGTTCATTGCAGCATTATCCACAATGGCCAAATGTGGAAATAACCCAACTGTCCGTCACTGGATGGATGGATAAATAAAACATGGTCTGTCCATACAATGAAATATTAGTCAGCTTTATAAAGGAATGATATTCTGATCTATGCTACAATATGGATGAGCCCTGAGGGTGTTATCCTAAGTGAAATAAGCCAGTCACAAAAGGATGCATAATTTCACTTATACAAAGTACCGCCGGGCACAGTGGCTCATGCCTGTAATCCCAACAGTTTGGGAGGCCAAGGTGGGCAGATCACTTGAGGTCAGGAGTTCGAGACCAGCCTGGCCAACATGGTGAAACCCCGTCTCTACCAAAAATATAAAACATTAGCCGGGTGTGGTAGTGCATACCTGTAATCCCAGCTACTCCAGAGACTGAAGCAGGAGAATCGCTTGAACTCGGGAGGCGGAGGTTGCAGTGAGCCAAGATCACGCCACTGCATACAATCGAAGAAAAACAAAAGTACTTAGAAAAGTCAAATTCACAGAGGCAGAGAGTGAGACGGTGGCTTTAGGGGCAGTTGAGGCTTACGGTTTCACGGGTATAGAGTTTCAGTATGAAATGATAACAATTCCGGAGATGGACGGTCGTGATGGTTGCGTAACAGTGTGAATGCTCTTCATGCTACTGAAATGCACCCTTAAAATGGTTAAAATGGTAAATTTTATGGTATGTATATTTTATCACAATAAAAAAATAGTGGAGTCTCAAAGGGTCAGGCTAGGGCTTTGAGACATGGAAAGAGTGGGAGATACGGCCAGGCCAGAATGAGCAGGTGAGATTCAAGGTCTGAGGGCACAAATGCTAACCCCAAGTAGCACAGTGAACGAGGGCTCAGAGTCAGACAGGCCCAGCTTCCAGTCCACACTCAGCCAGCTCTTAACTGTGTGGTTTTAGGCCAGTCACTTGCTCTTTCTGAGCCTCATTTTTCTCATCTGTGGAACAGTGATAACGCTAGTTATTTCTATTCTCTCACAGGGTTGTTGCAAAAGCCAAATGAAATAATAAGAACAACTGTTGGCCAGGCATGGTGGCTCATGCCTGTAATCCCAGCACTTTGGGAGGCCGAGGCAGGTAGATCACAAGGTCAGGGGTCGAGACCATCCTGGCTAACACGGTGAAACCCCATCTCTACTAAAAATACAAAAAAATGAGCTAGGCGTGGTGGTGGGCGCCTGTAGTCCCAGCTACTCGGGAGGCTGAGGCAGGAGAATGGCGTGAACCCAGGAGGCGGAAGTTGCACTGAGCCGAGATCGTGCCACTGCACTCCAGCCTGGGCAACAGAGTGAGACTCCGTCTCAAAACAAAACAAAACAAAACAAAAAACAACAAACAAAAAACAAAACAAAACAAACAAACAAAAAGAACCACCTTTTACTGAACGTTACTGCATGCCAGGCACTGAGTAAAGCACCTCACACATACTAATCCACTAAGCCATTGCAATAATCCCAAGAAGATGTACTTTTATTGTCCTATTTCACAGATGAGAAAACTAAGGCTTTAGGAAGGAAGATTCCACTGTGCACCCCAAGACTACACAGTGGGAAGAAGAGGAGCTGGGACTCAGACCTGAATTGTGAGAGGAGCCTATAAGCAATGAGTAGGTGAGTCACTGCTGCCACGTCCTGCCTCCTCCTCTGAGAAGTCTCCCAAGATTCCTGCACTGGGGTGACTCTCATCTTACCCACTGCTTGTTTCTGGGTGTCTCTGGGGCCCCATGACCTGCTCGGCCCTGGAGTTATTTCTATGTCTGCCTCTGCAGCAGCATGCAAGCTCTCCAAAGGTACATCTGGATGTTTTTCATTTCAGATTCCTGGGTGCCCAGCCCAATGGCACAGAACCGATGAAAGTCTGGGCAATGGTGGAGCGCTCAGGCTGAGGACAGGACCCCGGACAGCTCCACTGGGACCTGCTAGGGATGGTGTTGCCAGAAGGGTTCTATAAGGATGTTGTCAGACACGACAGCCCTGACAAGGTAAAGGGAGGCGTGGAGGGTGATGAAGACTATGAGGACAACAATGTTCATGTAATAATCATTCTCCAATGGGCTTATCCTCTGCTGTATCCATCAGGAGAAGCTCGGTTATGCTGCAGTAACAACTGTATTGCAGGGGCTGAACACCACAAAGGCTTACTCTCCACTCCTGCAAAGCATGTCGTGGGTCTGGGTGACACTCCAGGGCAGTTATCTCTCATGCAGTTCCTCAGCAAGCCAGGCCACTTGGATGCCGTGGCTCCACCCATGGCAATGCAAGGCCTCCATGACCTCCGCAGCAGAGCAAGAGCATGGTGACAAAGACCAAGGTCACCCAGGTGAGGACAGTGGTATTCAGATTCACAGCCACTTCTCTGAGCCCCGTACCTATTTTTCCCTCTGCCATCCCCACAGTGTTCCATGCAAGGGCTGCAGGTGTGCTGGAGACCCTCAAGGTGAGCCCCACCCCTACCCCTATTCTGACCTCCCAACCCCCCTAAGCCTAAAGGCCCAAGCCCCTGCAGCCGGCCCATGTTCCCAGAGCCTGTCCCTGGAAGCAGCAGCACTTCTGGCTCTGACAGCCTTTCCCAGGAGCAGGAGGGGTTCATTTGCATACTACAGGCTCATTTGCATACTACTTAGGAAAAGCCTTCGCTTTTTCCCACCTGCAGCAAACTCCAGGCTGATTAGTCCTCCCCATGTTGGAGAGTTAATTACTCTCCTGCGTAGACCGGGTGTTTATTTGTAATCAGCAGAGGGCTGGGAGAGGGGGGTGAGGACAGGGCAGCGGCAGCTGTCATTAGCCCAAATTCCTGAGCGGCTCCACAGGTAAAAAAAAAAATGAGGGCGAGCTCCTGCATCACATGACCTGCGCTCAAATCCCAGCACTGGCCCTGCACACCATGTGACCCTGGCCATGTCCCGGGCTCCAGGGAAAGAAAGGTTGATTAGAGCTGGGGTTAGTGGACCGTTGGACAAAGGCCCACAGTGAGCCGCCGGAGGGCAGAGACAGAGGCTCAGAACCTCGCAATGAAAATGGCAGTGCCCCACTGACCCAGGACTCTGGGAGGAGGCTGGGCCAGGGCCCCTTCCGGGACCATCCTAGGGCAGGGCTTGTGGACTGGAGACTGGACCTCTCCTCTGTGTGACATAGGTGACTCAGCCCTCTGCATCCCCCATCAGTTAATTAAGGATGATGGCAGTAACCTCACCAGCCCCCACACACGGAATCTCAGGAGCCAGGTGTAAGAAATAGGCCTGAATTCCAAGATTGGAGATGGTCATAGCCTCTGGGGAGATTTAGGGACCTTCCCTCCCTTCTACCCCCACCTAACAAACGTGGCCTTCTGGCTTTGCCCCCACCATGAAGGCATTTCTCTCCCCTCCCCAACCCCCTGGGCTCTGCCTTTCCCTCATTAAGTCATTTCTAAGCCCTCCAGTGCCTCTCCCCACTTGTCAGATACCAAAAGGTCATGTCCAAAGGTCCAGGGCAGGCCCAGCTAACGTGCCAAGGTTGGGAAGACCCTTAGTCACTGTCAAAGCCCCAGAAAAGGCCTGGGCTGCCAGCCTTAGCTCACTCAGAGTACCTGTTTCAATGCAGAGGCCCCACCCTGAGCCTCCGACTTTGTAGAGCGCATGCAGCTTGGCAGTGGTGTTCTTCCCCAGCTCCCCCAGGTGACTGCTCCAGGGACCCACCGCTTCAGCGCAGCTCCCTTCTCTTTCCAGCAGAGAGGCCGAAGCCCGGGCGGGGGGGTGATTTGTCCAAGGACTAGAACCCAAGTCCCTTGCCTCCAGCCCACAGTGGTCTCTTCTGATAAAAAGTCTGGGGCAGTTAGACACATACAGAAGGCAGCCTTCCATGGTGATGATGTGGGAACTATGGTGGGGGAACGGGGCTGGGGTTCTGGCCAGTCCACCGGAGCAGTGATCTTGGCCCCTAGGTAGATGGGTGAAGCTCACATCTCCCTGGGAGGCAGACAGGAACACCCTCGCACCCTCACCCCTCCCTAGATGGCTCTTGCCAGAGAGCCACAGGAAGAGGGGGTAACAGCCACTTACAGCCTGTGTGACCTACGGAGGTTGCCAGATAAAATGCAGCCTGAATCATTGTTTTAGCATAAGTATATCCCATGCATACTGTTGTTGGTCTGAAATGCAAATTGAAATGTGCATCCTGAACTCTCATTTGTTAAATCTGGCAAACCTAGACCCATGCGCAAGTCATCGCACCTCTCTGAGCCTGTTTTTCATATTTGGAAATGAACCAAAATACTACCCCGTAAGGATCCCGTGCCAATTAAGTGAGACGATGTTAAATGCCTGGCACGAGGGAGGTAAATGTGTGAAGCTGGCAGATCTCGCCCTCGGAGTCCCCATACTCAACATGTTCATCTCCTCTGTGCTCCTCCCCACCACTTTCAGGACTGATGTTTCAGACCCCAATCTGCAGGGCGGATGCCAATGGCACACCCTCAGGAAGGTAACCCAATGTGGTAGAAACAACTATTCCAGGCCAGTCGCGGTGGCTCACGCCTGAAATCCCAGCTCTTTGGGAGGCCAAGGCAGGCGGATCACTTGAGGTCAGGAGTTTGGGACCAGCCTGGCCAACATGGTGAGACCTCGTCTCTACTAAAAATAGAAAATATTAGGCCGGGCACGGTGGCTCACCCCTGTAATCTCAGTACTTTGGGAGGCCGAGGCAGGCGGATCACGAGATCAAGAGATGGAGAGATCATCCTGGCCAACATGGTGAAACCCTGTCTGTACTAAAAAAAAAAAAAAAAAAAAAAAAAAAAAAAAAAAAAATTAGCCAGGTGTGGTGGTGCACACCTGTAGTCCTAGCTACTTGGGAGGCTGAAGTAGAAGAATTGCTTAAATGCAGGAGGCAGAGGTTGCAGTGAGCTGAGATCGTGCCACTGCAGTTCAGTCTGGCAACAGAGCAAGAATTCATCTCAAAACAAAACAAAAAAAGCCAGGTGTGGTGGTATGAGCCTGTAATCCCAGCTGCTCGGGAGGCTGAGGCACCCAAATCACTTGATCACAGGAGGCGGAGGTTGCAGTGAACTGAGACTACGCCACTGCACTCCAGCCTGGGCGACAGAGAGAGACTCCATGCCAAAAAAAAAAAAAAAGAAAGAAAGAAATAACTATTCCATTTACAGTCTGTGTGACCTTGTGTGAGTCACTTACCCTCTCTGAACCTCAGTTACTTCATCCGTAAAAGGGGCTGTCACCATGCCACCTCCCCGGGGATTCTGATGATGAAGTGAGGTCATGTATTAAGCACCCAGTAGGAAGTCCAGCATTATTCAGTAGGGCTCACAAGGAAGAGCCTGTTAACATCTTGCAAGCACACCACGGTGCAGCATCAACCTCAAAACACCCCAGAGAGGACAATGCTTACCCTGTGGAAATAATGCCTCACAGGAGGAATTTCAGGTCCTGTGATGGGCAGATGGTGGAGATCATTTGTACTCCGGGCTCTCCCTAGCTGCTCTCTTGTGACCCTCGTGCCTATGTGAGCTCCTTGGAAGCTAGCATCTCCCAGCAACCTCGATGTCAGGCCCAGCCCTCACAAGGTGGAGGTAATACCTCCTTATTGGCTCCCACAGCCCGATCTGTTTGTTTTCCAAATTCTCTCTTAATCCTCTTAATCTTTTTACATCTTACCTGCCTGGTGGCTTCTGGCTGTATTTGCCTGTGAAGAACGTCTCCAGAGCAGCTCCGCCCAGTTCCCCTCCAGGCTGGGCTGCCTCCCTCGTGGGCATTCAGGGTGCTGGCTTCCATCTGGGGGGGCTTTATTTCTTCCTATTTTTCTTCACTCTCCCCCGCAATAAATCTTTTTTGTCTTTTTTTTTTCACATTTTCTTTCATGCACCGGCCCTCTGAGTGCCAGGTGAGAGTAGGAGGAGGTAAGACATTGTGTTAAGCACCTACTGTGTGCCAGAGACCAGCCGCACTGCTGCCTGGAAGCCTCGCGTAGTTTGAGGTCATCATTCCCAGTTTACAGGTGACGTGTTAGAGCCCCAGACACAGGAGGTTACTCGCGCAAGATCACACAGCCAAAAAGACACAGACACTGTATTTGAACACACGCTGCCTCCATCTCCACAGTAACTGATTTGCTGTTTACAATCCCCTCTGCGTTTCATAAAATAATCCAAGAAGTGCTTTTATCTGCCAAGAAAAGTGAAGAATAAAGAGTGTGCACAAACGCATGGCCGTTCTCTCGCACAACAGCTCCCTCCCCAATTCCAAACGCCTCCCCCAACCACTTGCTAACGGAACCCTGATCTTATTGGGTGGTGGGGACAGATAATGGAAGGATAGACCCCAAAAGGCCCAGAAGGAGGATTTTGCAAGAAAGGCCAGACTAAGACAATCTCCATAATAAAGAACAGAGAGCAGGAGAGTGGGGGAGAAGGAGGAACAGTGGCTCTGGGTAGAGGGGCCGGGAGATTTTTATTTTTTGGTGGAGACAGGAAGTTGGAGACAGATGTCTGGAGGAGTGGATGGAAGAGAGCAAAGAGCACTGATGTCAACTCTACGCATCCTTCTTGGTGTTCAAACGTACAGCAGAGAAGTGAGTGTATCTGTTCACAGGGCTGGGTGGAGCAGAGGATTTGCACAAGAATGTTCTTAGCAGCTTTATTCATCATAGCCCAAACTCCACACCAATAGAAGGGATAGACAAAGTGTGATACTGCGTGTGCAATGGAATAGCACTCAGCAATACCATGCGAACTGACACACGGTAACACAGATGCATCTCACTGGCATGTTCATGAAAAGAAGCCAGACACAAAAGAGCACAGGCTGCTTGATTCCATTGACATGAAGTTCAAGAACAGGCAGAAGGCACCAATGGTGAGGGAGAGCAGAACACCAGTTATTGTGTGGGTGGAGGGGAGCACTGTTGACTCGGAGGGGCACGGCCGCCTTGCTGGGGAGATGGATACTCCGCACTCTGATCCGAGTGGTGGTAGAGGGCCTGTGCGTGCAGGTGTAAGCCACTGAGCTGTGTGCTTGAGATGTGCACATTTTACTCTGTGCAAATTACGCCTCATTTTTTAAAAGAAATATACAAGAACCTCAGAGTCACATTATATACACACTTGAGTATCTCCACTTTGCCTAATAGGACTCCAAGAGAGAAACAACTAGAAATTGCAATTTAAGTGAGGCAGGTTTTTGTTTTTGTTTTTGTTTTTGTTTTTGTTTTGAGACGGAGTTTCACTCTTGTTGCCTAGACGAGAGTGCATGGCACTATCTTGGCTCACTGCAACCTCCACCTCCCGGGTTCAAGCAATTCTCCTGCCTCAGCCTCCTAAGTAGCTGGGATTACAGGCATGTGCCACCACGCCCGGCTAATTTTGTATTTTCAGTAGAGACAGAGTTTCTCCACGTTGGTCATGCTGGTCTCGAACTCCCAACCTCAGGTGATCCACCCTGCTCGACCTCCCACAGTGCTGGGATTACAGGCATGATCCACCATGCCCAGCCAGGGGATATTGTCTTCTAAGAGCCTATTTCTGGAAGAACCATGGCTGGGAGAGGTCTGCTGTCCCCAAGTCTGCCTCAGCTCCTGTGAACCCCTCACAATCTAAACACCTCACCTCCGAGGGTGGCTCCAGTCTCCGAAGATTCAATTCCTTTGTGTGTGAGTGATAGGGAAGTTGGTTAATCTTAACCAACTGGTACTCAACTGAAGAACAAGAAATCTGTTCTACTGTTGGAGCCAAAACTGACAGCAAAAGTCCATTGTGAAACGGTAATACAGTCTTTCACGTGACGCTGTTCGAAGGTATTTTTCCACCATTTACAATGTTTGCCTCGTGTGCTGATTTTGCAACCCAACTCTTGAATGGGATGTGACTCCGCCATAAAGAATTCCAGTCATTTAAAAATTGTTTTTTGGTTATTTATTTGACCTTTGACCCCACTCTGAGACTGAACCTCATGGATCATGACGGTGCAAGCATGGCTAGGAATCTCCTCTCTTCCCCACATCTGCCTCCCGTCTAGGAGTCTGGGCTCTGGAGAAATGGAAGAATGTGCCCTTCCTCTCCGCCTGAAGGTGTCCCTGTTGTGACATGCACAGGGCCATTGCTGACCCTTTCACTTCTCACACTAATGATATGTACATTAGTATCGATGTCTTTTATTTCTTGGGAAGTGTTTATACTCTTGCAACAGCCTGATAAGTAAAATCATCCAACACTTGGAAATAAGGCAAATAGATAACTGGTGTCCTTTCAAAGTCAAATGAGAGCTGTATCTAACAAGCCCTCCTAAGGGTCATCTGACACTCTAGGGGAATGTCACTTGACTTGACTTATTATTTACTATTGATTAGAGCCCAGATTCAGTAAAGATAGCTGTTAACTGGTAGAAAACTGATAAGTTGCAAATTATTTTTGTCTGGTAGAGATGCAAATGATTTCTTTTCCATAGAGAAGATAGCCCCGACATGTTGATTGTACTGCCCTATAGAACATTAACCAGTTTTGTATCTAATTTAGCAATCTTATGAATATTCCAGAATTCTTGTTGTTTTAACTGACTCTCTCTCTCTTTCCATATACAGGTATACATATTTTTTTTTCTATATCCATTGAACTAGCTTTGTCACCCAGCTGGTTCCTCCATTAACAACCTACAAGAAGACACTGACACATTCCCACACTGTATTTCTATAGGAACTGGGTATTCCATATTTTGAAAACGACACTTCAAGAAGCTTTTCACAGTATCCTCTTGCCAGCTCGCCCCTGTCTGTGTGACCCTGGGCAAGTCTTTTTTTGTCTCCGGTCCTTTGTGTCTTTAGAGTAAAATAGGGCACATGAGGCTGGTGTTTCCGGCTCGGGCGTGTCACGTTTCTAACTCCTCTGGCAGACAAGCGAGGCTGACGCAATGGAGTCAAAGAAGATGGATACTGGGCCAGGTGTGGTGGCTCACATCTGTAATCCCAGCACTTTGGGAGGCCAAGATAGGAGGATCACCTGAGGTCAGGAGTTCGAGACCAGCCTGGGCAACATGGCAAAACCCCGTCTCTACTAAAAATACAAAAATTAGCCAGGCATGGTGGTGCATGCACACCTGTGATCCCAGCTACTCAGAAGACTGAGGCAGGAGAATCTCTTGAACCCAGGAGGCAGAGGTTGCAGTGAGCCGAGATCGAGCCACTGCACTCCAGCCTGTGAGACTCTGTCTCAAAAAAAAAAAAAAAAAAGAAGAGGAAGATGGATACTGCAAGGGATACTAGAGATCATTTGGGCAGTCTTCCCACCTCCCACCCACTCCCCCATCTTGGTAGCTGGAGAAAGTGGGGTTCAGAAAGATGAGATAACTTGCCCAGGGTCACACTGTGAGTTAGGTATGGGCCGAGCAGGTGAGATTCCAGCTCTATGAACTTTCTGAATCCAGGCAGCATGGGAGGGGCTGTCAGGAGGAGCTCTGGGCCCCCACCCTTCAACCCAGTATCCCCAGTTTTTGTTTTGTTTTGTTTTGAGACAGAGTCTTGCTCTATCACCCAGGCTAGAGTGCAGTGGCACAATCTCGGCTCACTGCGAGCTCCGCCTCTCAGGTTCACGCCATTCTCCTTCCCCAACCTCCCGAGTAGCTGGGACTACAGGCGCCCACCACCATGCCCGGGTAATTTTTTTGTAGTTTTAGTAGAGACGGGGTTTCACCGTGTTCACCAGGATGGTCTCAATCTCCTGACTTCGTGATCTGCCCGCCTCGGCCTCACAAAGTGCTGGGATTACAGGCTTGAGCCACGGCACCTGGCCCAGTATCCCCATTTTTATTTGTTTAACATACATCAGATGCCACATAAGATTGCAAATGAAAAAGAAGTCCCCAAAGCTGGAAAACCCTTCATCTGCCCACTTACAACAGCTTTCCCTTATCTCCTCTCTCCTCCTCTTTTCCTCCTCCTGCCTCTGGCAAAATTCTCAGAAAACAAATAAATAAACAAACAAACCAACAAACAAAAACATACTCATGAGAAGAAGCAGACAGATGTGGTCAGCCCAGGCCTGAACACATTTGTCTCCAGTCTGGGAGAGACAGAGCCTCTCTATCTAAAAAAAAGCATTCTCAAGGTCCAAGCCAACAATGAAGCAGTGTGCTGTGCAGACAGATAATGAGCACCCTGTCAGTTAATATGAGTGAGGCTAGATGATCCATTCAAACATTAGCAGCAATTATCTCTATATCGTAGAATTCACAGGTTTTCACTGCTGGATTTTGTTTTTTGTTTTTTTTGAGATGGTGTTACGGGATCTTTGGGGTGTCATTTTTCTGGCTGGAAACCTCTGTGACTGGTGGCACCTTTGCCCAAGTTTTGCTCAGGCCCACTGGGCTCATTTCACTCACTCCACCTGGCAGGCTGCACCCAGCTCACGTTACCAGCCTGGGTTGCACATCTGCCCAGGGCAAGTCAGGGATGGAACAGTGAGGGGTGTGTGAGTGAAAGTGGGGTCTGGCTACTGCACACAGTCAGACATGCCGGCTGCTGTAGTGGGGTGAACAGCTCCAGGTGCCAGTATGGGCACCAGCTCTCTGAGAGGTTGTGGCTAAACCAGGTACACCACAAGCAGCTTCCATGGCTGGCACCAGGGAACACGGTGGCACCCAGAAGCTTGGAGATGCCAGGAACCACGGGGCCCCAAAAAGGGAGTCACAGCCCTGGCTTGGGGAGCTCCCAGGTCTGGGTTCCCCGAAGGGCTGCAGCTCTTCTCTCCTTCTCTTCACTCACACCGTGGCAAGCAAGGGGCATGTTGCAGCCCTGTTTGTGTCACAGCTCTTTCAGCCCCACCATTTGATGGGTCCCAAGTTCTTATCCTGCAAACGGGAAGAATGAGGTATGCAGACAAGTGGAGAGTGAGCAAGACGAAGAGGAGCTTTATTGAGCGATAGAACAGCGCAGCCTCCTGCAGGCCTCCCTCAGGGAACAGCTCCTTTCCACAGCCAGGGTGTCCTGACGAGTGTTCAGCTCCCAGCAGAGAGGAGACCTGGAATGGGAAGCTCCTCTCTGCAGGCAGGTCAACCTGTCGACTTCCCAGCTCTCAGAAGAGGGAAGACCCTGGAGTGGGAAGCTCCTCTCTGCAGACACGTTGTTCTGCCGTCTCTGCAGCTGTCAGCAGAGAGGAGGCCCTGGAGCGGGTAGCTCCTCTCAGCAGCTGGTCATCCCAATGTCTGCTCAGCTCTGGCTGAGCCTGAAGCTTTCACGGGCTTCAGAGGGGAGGAAGTGCATACTGATTGGTCCATGGGTGGCCATAGGCAAGCCCAGAAAAGATACCACAAGTTCCCACTCTGGACTGTGGGACTGGCAGCCTGGCCCCCAGCCTTCAGGCCTTCCCTGGCCTCACCAGGGACCCATCCCCTTCCCCCAGGAGCCTGTCTGTCTCCTGCTACTGTTCATGGTGCCCAGGCTGTTCATGCCAAAGGGCACCTGCAGGTCAGCACTGAGCTGCCCTCAGTTTCCCCTTGGCTTTCCTTCCATGCTAGTCAGTGCCCAAAGTCCGGAGGGGGCCAAGGCAGCAGGGGGCTAGTGTGTTAGCACTTCCCAGAGCATGCACACACCCAGCCAGGCTGCAACAGCACCCAGGCTCAGCACCAGCTTTGCTCCAAGATCAGAGTGGGCGCCAAGAGCAGGGAGAAGCCAGGCAGTGGGAGCAGGCACTTCTGAGCCTGCAAGGGTTGGTGGGGGGCCTTCCTGGGCCCCCAAGAGTGCAGGGATGCCTGGGTCCACAGCTACAGTTTAGGCAGCTGCAGCTGCATGGGGGGTGGCGGGGGCCCCCGCCTGCTCCATGGAGCAGGAGGCCTGGGTCTTCAGCAGTGGTTTGGCAGCTGCAGTGGTGCCCAGGAGGGTAGGGTTCCCACTGTCCCCAGCTCCCACTGGCTATACGGAGCATGCAGCCCTAGCCGTGCCTCCCTACCACAGCCAGTGTGATGACAGCAGCCATTCCAGATGGCCTGCCATTGCCATCTCTTTTTTTTTTTTTTTTTTTTTTTTTTTTTTTTTTTGAGATGGGGTCTTGCTCTGTCTCTCAGGCAGGAATGCAGTGGTAAGATCAAAGCTCACTGCAGCCTCAACCTCCTGGGCTCAAGCAATCCTCCCAGCTCAGCCTCCCTAATAGCTGGGATTACACAGGTGCATGCTACCACACCTGGCTATTTTTTTAATTTTTAGTAGAGATGGAGTTTCACAATGTTGGCCAGCTGGTCTCGATCTACTGACCTCAAGTGATCTGCTTGCCTTGGCCTCCCAAAATGCTGGGATTACAGGCGCAAGCCAAAGCATCCAGACTTGTTGTTTTTTCAAATGTTGGCAAAAGTTAGTGGTTAAGTGTTCACCATGTGCCAAGTGTTTTGTATGTGTAGGTCATTAAAATGTTACAGTAATCAGATGACATAGAACCTCGTTCCCAATGTACAGACAACACTGAGAGCCCAGGACGTCAAGTAATTTCCCAAAGACATGCAACTAGGAAGCAGCAAGTCTAGAAACAGATTGCTGTGCTTCCTTCTCACCAATGCACTGTTCTTTCTTCTTTGTATTTTCCAAGCTTTTGGCAATGAACTGCGTGTCACTTTCATAATCATGAAAAGTCCTATAAGGGACAGATTTTTTTAAAGATTCCTTCCGCTCTGGTGTTCTGTGCTTCTCTGGTTCTCAGAGCCTCATCCTGCACGGCCTCCACCCCATGTCCTCACAGGCACTGGCCTCACTGCCCCCACCCCCACACCAGCTGTTGCTGGGGCAGGACATCCAATGTCTTGCTGAAGTCTGCTCAAAATGTCCCTGGTGAGCTTCTGGCCCCTGGGGAAGTTCAGGGGGGCAGGTCTGGAGAAGGGGAAGTGGGAAGGGATGTGAAACTTGGCCACAGCCTGGCGCCACTCCTGCTGGGCAGCCCACAGGGTCCCCGGGCAGAGGGCAGGAGCATCCAGTTGGAGTTGACAACGGGAGGCAGGTGAGGCCAGAGTCCCAGAGGGAGGGGGCTGCGGAGTTCCGGGACCCAGGGGAGCTGGCCCAGTAGGCTGGGCAACTGAGGCAGGGAGGGAGGGAAATAACTGTGGCTGATTCTAGGATAGGGATGGGAGTGCAGTGCTGATCAGGAACCCAGAATGGGTGAGTGGAGGGAACTTAACTCCTTGAGCCGGGGCTTGAGGGAGGGTGAAAGGCGATGAGTTAGACCCAGCAACTGAATGTAAGACCAGGGTTCGTGGGTCCTGGCCCCCCAACACAAAGAAGGAAAAGCCTGGGGTGCCAGAGCTGGCAGTGGGACCCAGCAGAGGGGACTGTGGGGGCAGCCAGCCTCCCGTGCTCAGGTGGATACTGAAAGGCGCGGAGCATGCAGAAGAGTGAGCAGGTGTGGTGTTGAGCGTTTGTGAATTCCTGTGCGTATGCACAGCTCCACCATCTGGGTGAGCCAGTGTTAATTAAACAAGGAGCAGGCGCTCAATACACATTTGTTCAATGAAATCGATCACCTGTGGGAGTGTATGAATGGTGTGTCCGTGTGAGTGAGGGACAGAGTCTATTTGGGTATCAGTTGTGTGTCTAGGGGGGTTTAGTGGATTTCTGAGTTTGCCTACTGTGTTTTGTAGGTACATGTATGAGAGACTGTGTTTGTGTGAATGTGTGATGATGTGGGTGTGCTTGGTTACATGTGTGGATGTGTGTGAGTTTGTGGTTCTGTGTATATGTGTGGGGTCCCTGGCGCTGGACTGAGAGTGGACATTGAGAGCCCCGGAGGGTGCATGTGCACTGGGGGAGGGCTGTGCATATATCATTGTGTGCATGGGACTCAAGGGTGTGAGCTGGGTGTGAGTGTGATGTCCAGCCTGTCCAGGCCCTCCCGTGTCTCCACAGGGACAACATGGAAGGCCCCCAGGGATGGCTGGTGGTCTGTGTGCTGGCCATATCGCTGGCCTCTATCGTGACCCAGAATGTGTGCCGAGCACCAGACGGGAAGAACGGGGTGGCAGGAAGACCCGGCAGACCGGGGCGGCCAGGCCTCAAGGGGGAGCGAGGGGAGCCTGGTAAGCACTCTCCCTCAGGACCTAGCCCCTTGGACATTGGCCTGGCCTGGCCTCCAGAGCGAAGGCTTGGGGTGGCACTGAGAATCAAGAGCCCGTCTGCCCCCAATGCCCCATGAATCCTCTCCAGTTTGCACTTGGCCCCAGGGGCTAAGGGAGGCCTAGCCTTCTCCCTAGGCCATGTCCTCAGGCCTCTCCACTCCCCCTTTACTGCCTGGGTCCTCTTTCTTCAGCTTCACCTTCACCCTCTGGAGAATGACTCCCTCTGCTCCCTTTGAGCAGTGAATGTGAAAGTTCTGGCAGCAATGCTGAGTGCTTGCTCACAGTTCTCTTAACAGAAAAACGAGGACCCAGAGTTTAGACTCAGGAGCCACTGCCTTGCTGTGTGACCTCAAGCAAATTATCGGCCCTCTTTGAGCCTATGTGGCCTCATCTGTAAAATGGAGAAATAACGCTGCCTGGCACAGAGAGAGGGATCAAATAACTGCAACTGACCCTTCGCTTCCTTCCAGCACCCCCAACACGGTCCCTGCTTCCCCCTCCCCAGCACCTCTAGGCTTCAGAAACTCTCACATTCTAGAAGAAAGGCCGGGGGTGATGGAAAAGGGAGGAGGTCCTGACCAAAGTGGAAAGGGAGTCTCATGGAATCCCCCTAGGCCTCCTAGTCCAGAGCAGACCAGAAGGATCACATAGACATTTGCAATAATTTGCATCCGGGCATCCTACATGTGGTCCCCGAACCTGAAGAAGTCAAGGTCAGTGCCCTCCAGAGGGGTATGGAGTCCTCAGCCTTGGGCAGGAGCACAGCAGAGCAGCCAGAGTGCCATGCATTTCCCAGAACCTGACATTTTCCCAAGTGCCTGTTCACACTTCTCTCCACTTTACAGATGAAGCGGAGGCTCAGAGAGGTTGAGATGCTTGCCCAAAGTCACACAGCTAGTCAGAATCGATGTCCTGAAGGCCCAGGTGCTTCCTTGCCCTTTATCCCATAGACTCAGGGGGTCCAGCTCTCTCCCTGAGGACTGGTAGGCATTGGATTCTGACTCCCAATCTGGCATTTCTCCCCACAGGGGCCCCTGGCATCAGGACAGGCATCCAAGGCCTTAAAGGAGACCAGGGGGAACCCGGGCCCTCTGGAAACCCCGGCAAGGTGGGCTACCCAGGGCCCAGTGGCCCCCTCGGGGACCGTGGCATCCCAGGAATTAAAGGTATCAAGGGCAACCCAGGAAACATCAAGGACCAGCCGCGGCCGGCCTTCTCGGCCATTCGGCAGAACCCACCGATGGGGGGCAACGTGGTCATCTTTGACATGGTCATCACCAACCAGGAAGAGCCGTACCAGAACCACTCAGGCCGATTCGTCTGTACTGTACCCGGCTACTACTACTTCACCTTCCAGGTGGTGTCCGAGCGGGAGATCTGCCTGTCCATTGTCTCCTCCTCAAGGGGCCAGGTCAGACGCTCCCTGGGCTTCTGTGACACCACCAACAAGGGGCTCTTCCAGGTGGTGTCAGGGGGCATGGTGCTTCAGCTGCAGCGGGGTGACCAGGTCTGGGTCGAAAAAGACCCCAGAAAGGGTAACATTTACCAAGGTCTTGAGGCTGACAGCGTCTTCAGCGGCTTCCTCATCTTCCCGTCCACCTGAGCCCGGGAAGGACCCCTCCCCCACCCACCTCTCTGGCTTCCATGCTCCGCTTTGTAAAATGGGGGCGCTGTTGTTTCAGCTGCTGAAGGGAGGGGGCTGGCTCCGAGAGCCCCAGGACTGGCTGCCCCCGTGACACATGCTCTAAGACAGCTCGTTTCTTAGAACTCTTCCTGGAATAAACATCTGTGTCTGTGTCTGCCGAACTTGAGCTTCAGTTGCTACTCGGGGCATTGAGAGGGAGGCCTAAGAATGATAACGATCCAGTGCTTAAGAAGCAGGCCTGTCATTATTATTATTATTATTATTATTATTATTATTTGAGATGGAGTTTCGCTCTTGCCACCCAGGCTGGAGTGCAATGGCGTGATCTTTGGTCACTGCAACCTCCGCCTCCCTGGTTCAAGCGACTCTCCTGCCCCAGCTTCCCAAGTAAGTGGGATTACAGGCAGCTGCCACCATGCCCGGTGAATTTTCTGTATTTTTAGTAGAGAAGGGGTTTCACCATGTTGGCCAGGCTGGTCTCGAACTCCCGACCTCAAGTGATCTGCCAGCCTCGGCCTCCCAAAGTGCTAGGATTAGAGGTGTGTGCCACCACGCCCAGCCCATTCTTAGTATTTCACACAATGTGTTTAGCAGGTCCTAGCAGCCTCATCTACCCAGGTTTGAATCCTGATGCCACCACTTATTAGATGTCTAATCATGTGCATGTTAACAAGCTCTGAAATCTCAGTTTCCTTATCTGAGGAAAGTGGGACTGATGATAGCGCCTACCTCAAAGGGTCATTGGGAGGATTAAATAACTTAATACATGAAAATTGTAGAGCAGTGCTCGGTTTATAATAAGGACTATGGAAGTTTTGCTATTATTATATTTTATTTAATCTTTATGATCAAGCTCTGGGTATGGTATGATGGCCCTACATTACAGATGATGAAACTGAGGCTGCAAGGAGTAGGCATCAATCAGCAAATCAGCATCTAAGGGGAGGATCTGGGGGCCAGTCACGGTGGCTCACGCCTGTAATCCCAACACTTTGGGAGGCCAAGGCAGGCAGATCACTTGAGGTCAGGAGTTCAAGACCAGGCTGGCCAACATATAGTGAAACCCCGTCTCTACTAAAAATACAAAGATTAGCTGGGCGTGGTGGCACACACCTGTAGTGGCGCAGCTACTTGGGAAGCTGAGGCAGGAGAATTGCTTGAATCAGGGAGGCAGAAGTTATAGTGATCTGAGATCGTGCCGCTGCACTCCAGCCTAGGTGACAGAGCAAGACTCCATCTCTCAAAAAAAAAAAAAAAAAAAAGTTGGGGGGTGGGAAGGAGCTGAGATTTGAACCCAAGTCTTACTGATGCCCAAGCCTGTGTTTAACCACTACCCTCACCAGCCTCCCCGGCTTCTATGAAGCACTTGACGCATCACACAGGTGCTTTTCCAACCCTGTATTGGGAAGGCAGGGGCAGGAATCAGAGAGGGGAAGCAATTGGCCCAAGGGCGCTCAGCAGTGCTTCCTGAAGCTAGGTTTCCTAAGTCCAGCCCTGGGCTTCCACCCGGCAGGTGTGGAGACTGGGGCTGCTGCCTCTGCTGCCTGCTGGACATTCCGCCCGGGCTGGGGGCTGGGAGAGTCTTGAATGCTCACAGTGCATTCCAGGCCCCTACTTGTCTCTCTGGAAGCTACTACAAAGCAGCAAATCCCATCCTGTCCCTCGAACGCGGGAGAAATAAGGAGGCCAGGAGTTCAGATCTGAAAATGTCCAATGCCCTACGCAGTTTCTCAAAGGAAGCTGGGTTTATCTTTGTGCTGCACACACACATACACACACACACACACACACACCAGTTACGCCTTCACACCCACAGACACACTCAGGGAGGCACGAGCCATCATAGCACACAGCCCCTGCCTCAGACATACAAGTAACATCCATGAACTATCGCATGTTCTGTCTGTCTTCCGCAGGTGTCCCAGACACACTCCTGACACCCAGGCACACACATCCTCCTCACTCCAGCGTGCATGAGCCTCAGAATGCCTGCGTTCTTTCCCACACGGACCTCCCTACACACACGCTCAAACTCTCACAGGGCCAGCCTCAGAAATACAGGGCTGTCCCTCCCATCCACCACTTGACACACAAATGGCCTCGCGGTCCTCGAGTGCACAACCTGAGTATCCACCTCTAAAATACAAGACCTTCTCCTCGGACTGTCCCTGCTCTGCCAACAGCCTTTGGGGGTCGGGAAGAAGTGAGGAGGGCCCAGGGAGAGGGCGAACCCTCCATCCACAGCCTCAGGGTAGCCCCTCAGCTCCCGTCCGGAGTCAGCTCGGCCCTGCTCTCCCCCCGCCTCGCCCACTCAGAACACACACTGTTTAACCAGCGCCAGGAAAAGAGACGGGTCTTCAGGCACCTATGTGCTGGGCATTCCACGGCCACTGATGTATTTAATCCCAGCAAAATCGATGTGGACACTGAGGCTCAGAGACAGCGGACATCTACCCAAGGACACACAGCCAGAAAGGGGAAGGGCCCTGGGGCTGAACCACGGCTGCCTGACCCCACAGGGTTAGGGCATGCAAAGAAAATGCCAGGGGTGGAGTCCCCATCAGCGGCAGTAGATAAACGGGACGTGCAGGGAGTGCCCGACCACCCCCTTATCCTAAATCCTACCCATACCCCACCATCCACCCACTACACCAATGCAAAATCTCTGGCCCCTCCAGGAGGGGAATGAACTGGAGCAGCCCAGAGCAGGGCCAAGTGGGCGGGGCACGGGAGGGCTGAGTGTGGGCCGAGGCTGCCACCTGCTGGACAAGCCAGACCCAGGCACAGAGGAGGTGAAGAGGGAAGACAGGCGCCCAGTGCCGTCAGGCTGGGTGGCCCCCAGCCCCTTAATGCATGTGTCCATCATTTATTCTCATCCCAGGCTTCCACCCGCCAGGGACTCCTAAGGCCAAGTGCGTTCGTGTCCCTTAACTCACCCCACACTCTCTGCAGCCCCACAGCACAGGGTGGAGACGCAGAAAGGGAGACTGAGACCCTGAGGGTTCCTCAGCGAGGCAGGGGCAGAGCTCTGAACACCTGCCCATGCCTGGCACGGGACAAGGCATCGCACGTGTGTTGTGCACCGAATCCCAGCCACTGGCCTGGAGCTGTCAGAAGCCCCCATGTTACAGAGGGGGAACCAATGGACACAGGTGGCAGGTATGGGGTAGAGGCTGAAGCCCTGCTACTGCCTGACAGCCCCTTCATCCCTAGAATCTCACGTGAGGAGAAGAGGGAGAGGGGAGAGGGCCTCTCAGCTCTGCTGGCCTGGTCCTGATGGGGAGCCCCTCACCAGCCATGGTGGGCTCCAAGCCCAGAGGCAGGGCATGCCCAGGAAGCAGGCGAGGAGGGTGGTGCTAGCAGGGAAGATGGAACCATCAGGGAAGACCAGGAGCCCCCAGCAATGGAAGGGGCACCAATACTGAAAGCCAAGGCCCCCCCAGTAGACAGAAGGGAGGCCAGAGGGACCTGTGATCTGCTGAAGGCATCTGGTCAATGGAGTGACAGGGCTGGAAGGAGAAGCCAGGGCCCTGACTCTGTCGCTGGGGCAGCCCATGCACCATAACAGCTGCCTGCCGCCAAAGCATCCATCCTGGGGGTCCACCTCCAAGTGTGGCCACTGGGATGGGGCACATGGAAGTTTCTAGAACAAGGCTTGCAACTTGACAAGTGCATGTGAGGCTTGTTTCTGGAGGCAGCTGAGCAGAGGGGTCAGAGCAAGGCTTTGGGCCCCAAGAGACCACTGAGTGTGTGACTTTGGGCAATGGTGTATGTCCTCCTGAGCCTCAGTTTCCTCATCTGTAAAGGGGGATAATAACTTCCTCCTAGGGATTCTGGGAAAACTGAGTCTCAGGCACAGCAAATGCTAACATTGGTCATTAGATGGGATGAACCTGACGCTAGGGGACGTCTGTGCCCTGGGGGCTTGTGTTTACACACACACACACACACACACACACACACGCCCTCAGCCAGATGCTGGGGCAGGGGACAGTTCCTCATTTCGGACACTGACTGCCGGTAGGGGATGTGGGCAGGGGTATTGCTGTGGTCAGTCTGGCTCAGCACCCAAAAGAAAGTGTCAAGTCAGGGAAAATTCTGGGAAAGGGGATGTGGGATTGGGGGAGGGCACGAGAAGGGGAGGGGACCCAGCCCTGCTTTGGGCAATCCTTGCTCTGACCACTCTGACACCGTGTCCTCTTGTCTGGGAGAGGGGAAGCAGATCTGAGGACATCTCTGTGACCAGGCCAGAAACCGCTCACCCACAGGTGAGGCCCGGACCCCTGCCCAGGTATGGGCAGATGGCCATTTCCCCCACCTTCTGCCACCTTCCTGAAACGTGGTGCCAGGGGCAACTTGGTGTGTGAGGGGAAGGAAGCCTGGGCCCCGGGGCCTGGGCTGAAGAAGAGGCCCCACCATCCATCCATGGTGAGGCTCCTGGGGGAGGCAGGAAAGCGAGCTCCTGAGGGTTGAGGAGGACGGGTCCTGGGGAATGAGAGGGTTGGGGGCAAGTGAGGGGCTGGCGGGGACAGCTCAGCTCTCTCCCTCCCAGTTCCTTCTCCGGGATGGACGTGGGGCCCAGCTCCCTGCCCCACCTTGGGCTGAAGCTGCTGCTGCTCCTGCTGCTGCTGCCCCTCAGGGGCCAAGCCAACACAGGCTGCTACGGGATCCCAGGGATGCCCGGCCTGCCCGGGGCACCAGGGAAGGATGGGCACGATGGACTTCCAGGGCCTAAGGGGGAGCCAGGTGAGTCTGCTGGCCTGGTTTAGGGGTTTGGGTCTGGGGCAGGGATCAGAGTGTCTGTCTAGGGCTGACCAGGGGGCAGGGGACAGCAGGAAGTGCATTCCCTTGCTGCTACGTCTGCCCCAGGGCAGAGTCGGACTCTCACGGTGGGTCTGGCTCCTCTATCCTCAGAGCCCAGGCTTCAGGCCTCCCCAGAGGTGACCTTGGGCCCGGCGCACCTCCGTGCTCCTCCTCCTCCTCACCCAATTATAGGGAGGGATTAAGTGCCTGCCCCAAAGGTGGCCAGGAGGCTCACAGGACACGGTGCAGGGAAAGTTTTCTTGCCCTGCAACATGGGCACCTGGGGAAGCTGGGGCCCACACAGTGAACATATCCAATGCCAGGGTTCAAATCCCAGCCCCACTGATTCCGTCTATGTGAACCCGCACAAGTTACTTAACCTCGCAGTGCCTCAGTTTCCTCATCTGTAAAACGAGGAGATGGTAGCACCTGCTTCACAGGGTTGCTGTGAGGATTAAGTTAACTTAAATATAAAACAGCCCTGAGCACCGGGGAGGTCTATACAGGTGTAGGCTATTGTATCATTGGTTTTATCAGAGATCTGTGCTCACCTCCCTCCTTAGGATTCTGGAGAGTTGGAGGGGTGGGGAGCGAGAGGTCGGAATTGCAGCCAGAGAAACCTCTGTTGGAGGTCCACAGTCAATCCTTGGCATAAGAGAAGGGGGCTGAGGCTATGAATGGGTGACTGGGGCTGGGGCTGGGGCTGGAGCCCTGGGGAGTGTGAGTGCCTTGTCTGTGAGTGAGCTGGGCACGTCTGGGATGCTGGGCATGCCTGGAGCTGGCCTGGAGTGACACCGAGCAGAGGTGATGGGGTGACAGACACGGTGGAAGGGAGGGAGGCCAGCTGAGAGGAATGTCCTTCGGAGTGGTCCCACCATCATCTTCCCTCCTGGATAGATGGAATAACACCAACTTTCCAGAAGGAATTCTCCAATTTAGGGTGAGCTTAGGGTGAGCTCAATGAGGTCTCCAGGTCTGCCATTTTCCAGGAGCTTGTACTTCACAGCTGCCTCTGGCCATCTCCCTGCCCAGGGTAGCTGATGGCCACCAATGATTGAGCCCCCAAGTCCCAGGTGTGGTCTCAGTTTTAGGAATGATAAAACCGAGGCCACAATCCCTTGAAGAAGTGATTGACCCTCATTTTGCAAATGTCAAAGCTGGGGTTCAGAGAGATTGAGCAACTTGTCCAAAGTCACACAGTGGGATCCCGTCCAGCTCCCAAGTCCACATTCTCCACCACTGCCCTCGGCTGCCTCTCAAGCCCCCTCTCTATTGCTGTTTCCTGGCCTCCTCTCAATTGGTGGTTTGAAGACATCACGAAGGATGAGACGCTGCTCTGCTCAGCATCCCTGGAGCCATCATGAGGACCAGACACTCCAGGGCACGCCTCCTGCGGTGTGCCTGGCACTGTGCCTTCTCCCACTCCACCCTTTCAGGGACTCCCTCTTCTATTAGGCCTGTATCTCAACTGAGCAAACACAGGCTCAGGGAGGGAGGTCACCCTCCCAGGGTCACAGGTGGGAAGGCCAGGTCGGCTGGGTCCTGACCCCAATGCTGAGGCCTAACAAGTTCATAAGTCATAGAGGATCTGTCATAAATGGGTCTGCACAGACTCCCAGCCCGATGGAAGTCAGAGGAGGGAAGGAAACATGAGGGCTGATGGGGGTGGTCAAGGAGGGCTTCCTGGAAGAGGAAACTGGAGTCAGACCTTTAAAGATGGGTATGATTTAGATAAGGGGAAAAGAATCTCACAGAGGCTCAGATCATCGGGGCTGGAACAGAGTGAGACCCTGGGATTCTCTACACTTGAGTTAGAGACCTGACTGCACCTCAAACTGGCTGCATGGCCTTGGGCAAGTCTCTGACTCGGCTTCCTCATCGGTAACATGAGGGAAATTGAACCAGGCCAGCTGTCATGGGGGCTGACGTGGGCTGAATGGGGCTGGGGTGAGCTGGAGAGAGCAGGCCCTGTAGTGGGGCGGCTTCAATTTGGCTCCATCCAGGGGTTCCCATGTGCTAACCTGGGGAGTCCATCTCAGGAGTGGATATAGGTTTTGTGGGACTCTGAAGCTTATAAAATGTTGAGAGTCCTCTTTGTGAAAAATAATACAAACTGACAGATACGCTTGATTGCAGAGGTGAGAGTGGTCACAAAAATTTACACGTGACAAAATTATATTGGAACCACACACACACACAAAGTGTATATAAAACTGGTGAGGTCTAGATAAGCTCTGTCAACTTCCTGGTTTTGACATTATACTTTAGTTATGCAAGTTGTGGCATTGGGGAAAACTGGGTGAAGAGTCCCTGTTCTTTTGTTTTTTTTTTTTTTTTTCCAACTTTCTTTGTCTCTATAATTATTTCAAAATAAAAAAGTTGAAAAAAATTAGAAATACAAAATCAGGCAAAAGGTCTTGAAGGGGCTGATGCGAGTGGACAGAAGCTGAAACTTAAGCTGCCTCTGACCAACCTTCTGATTTTTTGTCAAGGAGCTCTGAGAATTTCAATTTCAAATGAGTTCTGAATTTGTACATGTTGGGCTCCAATTAAAAATTGTAAAAAACATTGTGCAGGCCCAGCAAGATACGTGTGGCCACATGCCATCTGTCCGTGGGCTGACGTTCATGGCATCTGAGATCCCGCCCAGCTCTGAGCTCCCTACTTGCTCCATCACAAATGTGGAAACTGAGGCCAAGAGACAGGGAAGTGCCTTAGACAAGGTCAGAGGGCGGGTTGGTGGAGAAGCAGGACTTGAACCAGACTCTCTCTCTCCCTCCAGCCAAAGCCTGACTCCCTGCACCCGGCTCCTAGGGAGACAGCCCATCTATGGGAATGAGATTCTAGAGACCAAACGCCAGCGCTGTGTTCCCTGGAAGACACCCTCAGGGTCCCTCCTCCCTGTCCCCCACCCTACCCTTTCTCTCTGCCTTCTCCATCTCCAGGAATCCCAGCCATTCCCGGGACCCGAGGACCCAAAGGGCAGAAGGGAGAACCCGGCACACCTGGCCATCCTGGGAAAAATGGCCCCATGGGACCCCCTGGGATGCCAGGGGTGCCCGGCCCCATGGGCATCCCTGGAGAGCCAGGCGAGGAGGGCAGATACAAGCAGAAGTACCAGTCAGTGTTCACGGTCGCTCGGCAGACCCACCAGCCCCCTACACCCAACAGCCTGATCAGATTCAATGCGGTCCTCACCAACCCGCAGGGAGATTATGACACTAGCACTGGCAAGTTCACCTGCAAAGTCCCCGGCCTCTACTACTTTGTCTACCACGCGTCGCATACAGCCAACCTGTGCGTGCTGCTGTACCGCGGCGGCGTCAAGGTGGTCACTTTCTGTGGCCACACGTCCCAAGCCAATCAGGTCAACTCGGGCGGTGTGCTGCTGAGGTTGCAGGTGGGCGAGGAGGTGTGGCTGGGTGTCAATGACTACTACGACATGGTGGGCATCCAGGGCTCCGACAGCGTCTTCTCCGGCTTCCTGCTCTTCCCCGACTAGGGCGGGCAGAGGGGCTCGAGCCATCCACCTCCCTCAGCTTCCTGCATGGACCCACCTTACCGGCCAGTCTGCATCCTTGCCTAGACCATTCTCCCTGCCGGATGGACTCCTCCTCCAGGGAGCCCACCCTGGCTCACCCACCCCCAACCCACTCCACCCCACCACGTGGGTTCTCTCCTTCCTCTGAACTTCTTTAGGAGTCACTGCTTGTGTGGTTCCTGTGACACGTAACCAATGCCTTCTGGTACTGCCATTCTTTTTTGTTTTGTTTTGTTTTCAAGTATTGGAAGGGGTGGGGAGATATATAAATAAATCATGAAATCAATACATATGCCTGGCCCAGATTCCTCATTGCTGATTCTTTGAACTTCAGATCTTCGACTTTGCATCAGCCATAGCGGTCCATGGGCTCTGGGCTCAAGGTATCTGGTTGGTGCTCAGGAAAGCTTGGCTGCCAGTGTTGGGACTCAGCGCCATTTGGCCTGGTGGGAGAGAGATGTTCTAAGTGTGGTTACACGCTGCCAGAGGTCCCCAAGGGGTCATCCACTCTCACTTTTTTTTTGGTGGGAGAGGCACTGCCATTATTAAAGGTATCCAAGGTCACAGGTAAATGGGAATCAGTTTGACTTCCCGGGCCTGTGCTAAACTTCAGGAGCATTTACCATGGGAGGGAACTGGGCTTGGGTAAGCCCAGTACAGACAAAGACAAGATGTGTGCAATGAATTTGTGCTGAATGAATAAGAAATTGGTGTGAATGAATGAATGCATAAGTGGGTAAGTGAACAACTAAAAGCAGAGTAAATGAATGAACGAATAAAATCATAATAACTAACATTTACTGAGCACCTAGTATATGCCAGTCATTACTCTAAGCACTTTACACATATTAACTCATTTAATATTCATAATCATGCTCTGAGATGGGCATGGGGGGGAGAGAGAGAGAGAGAGAATTGGCCCCCCAGATGTTTGAATTACCCCAAATAACTCACAGACTCTGGGACTCCCGGGAGATCTCAAGCCACTGCTGCCCACCAGCCATCAAGTTTGGACTGTGAGGTTGTTGGTGGTTGGACCCAGCCACCATGGTCCTTCTTGGAGGATGATGGAAGCCCACAATTTGATGTTTCAGGTACAAAAAGATCAAAAGTCTAACTTTCCTATGCAGACTCCTGGTCCAATTCTCAGCACCCAGTCAGACTCGAGGCTCACTCTAGCCTGGGAGAACCTGGCCTGTCCTGGCTGTGATCACAACTTGGTTCCACAAAGCCCCACGGAGTCATGGAAGCACCAGCCAACTGAGGCATGGGCTGTGAAGAGCAGTGGCTCAAGCTGAGTTCTACAACCACCTCCATTCACTTTGGCTCCTCTGTTTGGGAAAGGGGCTGTGTCACAACTCCCTGCCTTTGCCCATGAAGTCCCTCCCACTCCTGCAAATCATCCATCCACCTGGATAATATTCACTCAACTGTCAGGAGTCAACACAAACATCACCTCCTCCATGAAGCCTTCTCCGATTTACCCCTTGGGTCCCCACAGTGCCCTCCACAATTTTGGGCACAAATTCATGACTCCTTAGAGCCCAGGTTCCCAAATCAGGTGGCGAATAAAATTAACCTAAAGACTTACTTAAAACAAAATAAAACAAGCAAAACCAGATTTCTCAACTCCGGGCTGTGTTATAAAGGTCTGGGGAAGACCAGGCTGTAAATGAGTTGGCGGTTTGCAGGGGAATCTGATGCACACAGCCAACCAACTGGCTTTTGTGCACTTAGTCACTTACAGGTCTGCCTCCCCTCTAGACTGTAAGAATCATGGGGGATGGCCCCTTCCATACACACCTGGCACATGACAGGAGCATGAAAAGTGTGTAAGATGGGAAGGAGGGAGAGAAAGACACACACACACATGCACACACACATATATGCATATATACACATGCATATAAAGACACATGTACAGACATACACACATATGCATACACACAAACCATACAAACACATACATACATACACATATATGCATACAAACACATACACACAAACACATATATACACACACACATTACATACATATGCAAACATACACACATATGTACATACATACACACATATATAGGCACATGCACAGACATACACACATATATGCATACACATACACATATTTATACACATATATACACAGACACATGCACAGACATCCACACATATACACATATAAAAATACACCTATATACACAGATATACACATACATACATGTATACACATACACACACACATACACATATATACACATACACACACATATACATGCATACACTATCCACGCAACACATAGATATATGCATACACACAGAAACACACATACACATATACGCATATACATGCACATACATACACACATGCATATACATGCACACACACTGACACACACACATAGACATCCACACATAGACATCCACACATCCACACACATTCACAGACACACACAGAGACACACATACACACATAGACACTCATGCACATGTACACACAGATATACACACAGATGCATACACACATACATACACACATATACATGCACACATATACACACACATACACATACAGAAATACACAGAGGGAGAGCAGCAGGCAGGCACGGAGGAACCCGGGCGGTTCACTGAGTCCAGTGCCCCTGGCGGGGATGGCGTAAAGGCCACGGCCACGGCATCCACTGTTCTCCTCCACCAACCTCTGAGCCATCCGCCGGGCGAAGCCGTAAGTGATACATCTTTCTTCTCATTTCTCTTTTGTTTAAAAAATCAATACACCGTTTATGTAGGTCACAGTGTCAGATCAGAAACCTGTACTTTGGAAATGACAATTTTTGTGCCATTTTTATTTTCCATAATTGTTTCCTTGTTGTTCTCTCTTCGTCAGGGGAGGCAAGCCTTTGAAAATGCCAGCTTGTCTGCTTTGCCAAGAGGAGGCGGGGGAGAGTTTTCAGTGGGGCAGGCAAGGAGGGGTGGACATGGGGCAGGAGCCAGGACAAGACACCCCAAGCTGCAAGGAACCCCTTTCCAACCACAGGCAGGTGAGGGGTATAGGTTTCTTTTTCTAGTCTTTGCAGAGATCAGGGATTTTCCACTCTCAATCAGAGAGGCAAGTCCAAAATTTTGTGGGTACAGAGACCAGCTGACTCCCATCAGTGGGCCCCTCAGCTCCTGATCCCCAAGTCCAGGCCTCCTCTTAATCCAGGCCTGGCTTCTTTGCTCCTGGGTTCCAAGAATTCCATCTTCTCTTCATATAAGTAATACCGTTCCCACGTTTGCAGTGGGTGCCCACCAAGGGCTGGGCACTCAGCTGGCCCTGGACATGGCAGGGTGACCTCGCTGGCCCCCAAAACAGCCCCAGGAGATAGGCGTTCATGCCTCCCATTTCTACACGAGGAAACCGAGGCCAGCAAACATTCCTGAGGCCACATAGTTAGCAAGACACAGAGCTGGGATTCAAACTGCCCAAGTCCATGCTCCTAACCCACCTCTGCTGCTTCCTGTTCTTAGCCTCACTGCTTCTACCCGAAATTCACATCCATCTTTTCCCATTGCCATTAGCCACCTAAGAATTAGACGCCCAGAGGCCGGGCACAGTGGCTCAGGCCTATAATCTCAACACTTTGGGAGGCCGAGGCAGGCAGATCACTTGAGGTCAGGAGTTTGAGACCAGCCTGACCAACATGGTGAAACCCTGTCTCTACTTTAAAAAATACAAAAATTAGCTGCGCGTGGTGGCATGCACCTGTAGTCCCAGCTACTTGGGAGGCTGAGGCAGGAGAATTGCTTGAATTCGGGAGGCAGGGGCTCCAGTGAGCCGAGATCACACCACTGCACTCCAGTCTGAGCAACAGACTGAGACTCCATCTCAAGGAAAAAAAAAAAAAGAGAGAGAGAGAATTAGAGGCCCAGGGCCACTCGGCTTTGGGAATGCTCAGAACTCCTCAACTTGCAACCTACTAAACTCGTTTCTCCCTTTGTGGAGAAGCTGCTTCTTCTCTTCACCCTAGCCTGGGTCCTTTTGGGACTATAGTTGACTGAGCTCAGAGACCTTTTGGTTTTGTCAAACTTACCTTTCCCTCCTGTTCACCCACCGCAGTTAACACTTAATTTCCACCAAGCCACACCCACAAGCCCAGTGAATTTCCGTCTCCAAGCACAGTTGTCAAGAGGGCCCTCCAGCTCCTGGTGCTTGCTGGTCATCATGGCGTCTGAGAGGCAGCCACAGGGAGAGACTGATAACCTAGTGCCAGGGATGCGGCTTCCAGGCCTGTATCTGCCACTTCCATGAGGTGTCGGCCCCAGCAGTCACTCTTTCTGTGACATTTATCACAGAAGCAATGAAGCCTCATGTCATTCCATGTTTAATACCGGTCTCCCCCCCGTAGAAGGGAAGCCCCATGGGGACAGGGACCATGGCTGATTTGCTAAGCGCTCTCTCTTCAGTGCCTAGCACATGGAGGCGAACACTAAATATTCATTAAATGATGGCTCTCCCTTCTGAGCCTCAGTTTCCCCGTATATAAAATGAGGAGGATGAGCCGAGTGACCTCAGCCCCTCTCCGGCCCTAACTTGGTGTGACTCCAGGATTGAGAAGAAGCGACAGGCTCCTGCCTGGGCCTATTATTGTCATCAGCTTCAAGCCCTGCTGGAAGCAGAGGGAGGGGTATCAATAAATAATGAACACATTTAAAATTCATTATGAGGCCGGGCGCGGTGGCTCAAGCCTGTAATCCCAGCACTTTGGGAGGCCGAGGCGGGCGGATCACAAGGTCAGGAGATCGAGACCACAGTGAAACCCCGTCTCTACTAAAAATACAAAAAATTAGCCGGGCGCGGTGGCGGGCGCCTGTAGTCCCAGCTACTCAGGAGGCTGAGGCAGGAGAATGGCTTGAACCCGGGAGGCGGAGCTTGCAGTGAGCCGAGATCGCGCCACTGCACTCCAGCCTGGGCAAGAGCGTGAGACTCCGTCTCAAAAAAAAAAAATTAATTAAAAAAAAATAATAAAATAAAATAAAATTCATTATGAGATTATTTTCTGAGAACAGGGAAAGAGCAGGGGCACAGAATGGGAAGGAAGCAGAAGAGATGAGCCCAGAAAGGGGAAGCCTGGGACATGAAGTGATATTAACAATGAACATGTGCACAGCCCTTTACAGTTTACCCCCGGACAGTTCCTTCCCCATCATTTCCTCCATTATCCTCCCAGCAGCCTGTGAGATCTGTATCTGTAGAGCAGATATGATTATGGTCCCATCCTATAGCAGAGAAAATTGGGGCTCCCTTGGGGCTCCCTTGACTGAGAACACGTAAGCTGGCAAGTGGCAGAGCCGAGATGGGAATCAAAGTCTCTGATTCTAAGCCAGCGCTCAGGCACCGGGCCAGCCACATGATGGTCACTGAGGAACACCCCTGCCCAGTGAAGAAGAAGATCACGAGGTCAGAGAGCCTGGGAGGGTGAGCTTCGGACGTTCCCCCAGGACGGCGTGTTCTCCCCACAGATGCTGAGTCGGCAAAGCCAAACTTGCCACCCACCCATCTCATTTACAGTAAATCCGGTGGGTTGCAGAAATGGGACCTGAAACTGCCTGAGGGCAGCAGGGTGGGGGGACAGTGGGGGGATGGGAAAGGGGCCAGCCTGCTGGGCCGTGGGAGGGGACCGTCAGGGGAAAGCCCTTCCCTCATCTGGGGAAGGGAACTTCCGCTTCGGACCGAGGGCAGCAGGCTCCCGGCTCCTGGTCCCACTGCTGCTCAGCCCAGCGGCATCACAGGACGCCGGCTTCCCAGGTGAGGACGGGGCTTGGCACCTGGGGGAGGCTGGCAGGGCCAATATGGCGGAAAGTGGTGATTCCGTAAGTGTGAGCTTTGCGTTGCCTGCCTTGGAGCCAGCTGGGCTGTTTAACAGTGCAGGTCACTGGGCCCAATCCCAGACCTATGGGATCCAGCTCTCTGGGGTGAGCTGGGGAGTCTGCTGCTACCCAGGGCCCAGCGGATGGGCAGGCCGTCTAAAGTGGGAGCCTGGCACATAAGGGCTTTGGCATCACAGAGACTGGCTCTGCATCTTATGCGTTGGTCATCTTGGGCAAGTCACCTAACCTCTGTCAGCCCGCCCCTCTGTGGAGAACAGAACCTCTCAGGGCTGCTGTGCCCTATAGGAGATCAAGCTTGCAAAAGCTTAGTGCATGCCCTGGCTCAAAATGTATCAGTAAACCGGAGGCAGGAGTGGGATTAGAACCCAGTCGCTCCTGCCCAGCCCAACATTTCCCCAACACCTTGCTTATCTCCTTATACTCTGCCGAGAAAACTCAGCTTGACTCTTACAAATAAATAAGGGGACGTGCACGTAGAGTTACGATGAGTTCTCAGCTAGTACTGAGTGAGCGCAATGTTTGTGCAGTGGGGGAGTGGGATGTGGCACTGCACGGGGCGGGGGCACCTTATTTCTTCTAAGCGCCTTCTCCTGTCATCCTTCCGGCAGCCCTGTCAGGTTGAAATCAGCGTTGCCAAGAGACTCAGAGAGGTTAAGGCACTTGCCTGAGGTTATGCAGCCGGTAGCAGATGGGGCTTTAAAGTCAAGTGGGCCTGACTCCACGTTGGGGAAAGGGACTGCGGGGACCGAAGGAGATGGAAAGGTCAGAGCCTGGGGGGAAGACAGGAGAAACCAGGCTGGTAATGATCATGGGCTGGCACAGGCAGGAGGCAGTTAAACCAGGTGAGTTGTAAGCCCTAACCCAAGCCTGAAACTCGGTGGCATTTGAAATGGACTAGAACCAGCACTTTCCCACTTCCCCTGCCCCTGGCTTCCCCAAGAAGCCCAAGTCCCGTCAGTACCCTGCTCTCCACCCTTCCCCCCACCAGCTGGTCACAGCTCTCCACCCCTGGCTGCCTCCAACTGACAGAGCCCCTCCCTCTAAGCCCAGTCTCTCAAAGGGATTGTCTTTTTTTACTTCTCCAACCATCTTCCCTTTTGTTCAACCACTCAGGAATTCTTGGATGACAGTGATAATAATAAAATAGCTAATATTCATTAAGCATTTCCAACATGCCAGGATCTGTCGGAAGCTGTAACTCATGTCCTCTCACATACCCTATGAGGGATAGAGTAGCATTATCCCCACTTTATAGGAGGGTAAACTGTGACCAGAGAGGAGTGATTTCCCAAGTCCCTTAGCTAAGAAGCAGTAGAGACCTTACGTGAATGCTGAGTGTTGCTTTCCTTATGACACTCTAGGCTCCCACCACCAGGTGAATGTGTGCTGCCTAACAAGAGCCGCAAGCATCGTGGTGGTAAAAAGCCACTTTCACCGAATACTGACCGTGTGCCTACCACTACTCTTAGCGTGCCCCATGCGTTAGTCCTTTTATCAGGCTGTCTGGCCTCAAAGTTTATGTTTTAACCACCAGGTACAGTGACCTCTTAACATAACATTGAGTTTTAAGATCCAGTGGATGTGGGTTTGACTCCCAGCCACACAGGAGCTGTGTGACTTTTATCAAGGTGCTTGCCCTCTCTGATCCCGTTTCCTTATCTGTAAAATGAGAAAGCAAGAGTGCATTCTCAGGGGCTGAGCATCAAATTACATGAGATAATGGCATGTAAACCAGCTGGCTCACAGCCTGGCCCATAAATACCCAACTTATTAAAGTTATCAAATTGTAAAACCTTTAGAAGAGCAAGAGTGAGAGCTGATGCTTGTTCGGGGACAAGCAGGACCATGCCCCTGAGCCACCCTCTCTTCAGAGCATAGAGCCTGACAGAACCTAAAGCTGTCACCAGCAGACCCTGGCCATGCTCATCTTTACAGCTTCCTTTCCTTGGTGCACAGAGTCCGCCATAACTCAGGGCTTTGAGCAAGAAATTGATCAGGACCTGGCTGAGGGGCTGAGGCTGATTTGCCGAGCATAGGAGCCAAATATCAGCTGGCTTTTTCTGGTCCCAGGGGGCCCTCCACATGCCAGACTCTGAGGTTGGTACAGCCAGCATGAGGCAGAGAGGGCAGGGGTTTGGCCACAACCCTACTGTTAAATGGTTTGCTGGGTGATTTGGGGTAGGTTGTTTTCTGAGTTCTGATCCTCAGTTTCTTCATCTGCAAGATGGGAAATTCACCACAACCCACTTCCCCAGGGTGTTGTGAGGATCAGAGAACAGCAGCAGCAGTAGCAGCCACAAGTCCCAATGAGAGCTTGCGGCTCAGGGCTTTGTGACTCTTTCCCATCCGGGGTCTCGCCTGGGTCCCTTTGGCCGCTCTGGGAGGTGGGCAGAGACCACTTTGCTCCCCCATTTTAAGAAAGGATACAGTTCAGCCTCTGAGGAAAGGTTTCCCAGAGGAAGAAGGCTTTGACCCAAGCCTTGAATGATGAAAAATATTTGGATCTGGGCAAAGGTGGAATGGGCTGCCTCAAGAGGTAACGAGCTGCCCATCACTGAAATGGTGCAAACCGTGGATGGAAGAGCCCTTGGCAGAGAGGTCATTTCCTCACACTCTGCTGAGAAAGTTCAGCTTGACTCTTCCAAGGAAATAATGTGATGTGCAGCTACAGTTGTGATTAATTCTTAGGACTGAGTGAACACAACGTGTGTGCAGCAGGGGAGTGTGATGAGGCACCACACGGGGACCTTGGCAGAGGTGTCATTGAGGAAACTTAAGAATAGGCTGACGGGTCCTCAGGAACGTAAACATGGAATTGCCATAAGCGGTAATTCCTCTTCTAGTTATAAACTCCAAAGAATTACAAACAGATACTCAAGTCCTGGTTCACAAATGTTCATAGCAGCACTCTTCACAGTAGCCAAAAGGTGGAAACTTCCCAAATGTCCACCAATGATGAGTGGATAAACAAATAGTCAAGCGAGATGGTGCATGCCTGTAATCCCAGCTACTCAGGAGGCTGAGGCAGGAGGATCGCTTGAGTTCCAGAGTTCGAGACCAGCCTGGTCAACACAGTGAGACCCCAACTCAAAAAAAACCAAAAATCCAAAAACCAAATTGTAGTCTAGTCGGTAAGTGGAAAGACACAGACTGTATTTTCCTCTGCTCTCACACCATGACAGTCAACCCAGAAGACTTCTGAGACCAAGTGTGGGGGGTTTCTCCCCATACACCAGCAAGCAATCAAATCTGCTGGCTGTCTTTCTGCTCGGTTCTGATACTGTCTAGAAATAGCATCAGTCCCCACAGGCTGAGAGCTCAGTCCCACAAGACTGCTCCCCCTCAGACACCAGTTGCAAGTCCAGGCTCCCAGAACTTCTGACCAATCAGCTTCAAGTTGGGGTTCTCACAACCCCCTCCTTGGGTTTGGTTTCTTTGCTAGAGTGCCCCACAGAACTCAGGGAAACACGGTTAGCAGTTTATCATAAAGAATGCTATAAAGGATGCAGATGAGGAGATGCCCAGGGTGAGGTATGAGGGAAGGGGCGTGCCACTGTCATGCCCAGGTCCCTGGGCACGCCGCCCCCAAGGAACCTCCTCATGTTCAGCTATTTGGAAGTTCTCTAAACCTAGTTCTTTGGGATTTTTATGGAGGCTTTATTATGTAGGCATGATTGATCAAACCACTGACCATTGGTAATCAACTTAACCTTCAGCCCCACTCCCCTCCCCAGAGGTTGGGGGGTGGGGCTGAGAGCAGACCCTCTAAGCCTGCCTTGGTCTTCCTGGTGACCAGCCCCATCCTGAAGCTACCTAGGGCCTGCCAGCCATCAATCAATCATTAGCATACAGAAGGACATCACTTTGGAAATTTTACGGATTTTAGGAGTTCTCTGCCAGGAAAGAGGTAGAAGACCAAATATATACTTTGCAATATCACATGTATCCACACAATGGAGTATTATTCAGCTATAAAAAGGAATGAAGTACTGATACATGCCACAACATGGATGAACCTTGAAAACATTACACTAAATGAAATAAGTCAGACACAAAAGGTCACATGTTGTATAATTCCATTTATATGAAATAATAGGAATAGGTAAATCCATAGGGACAGAAAGCAGATTCGTGGTTGTCAGGGCCTGGGGGAAAGAGGATTGAGAAGAAACTGCTTAACGGGCATAGAGTTTTATTTTGGGGTGATGAAAAGTCTTGGAACTAGGTGGAAGTGAGGATTACACAAGACTGTGAATATATTCAACACTACTAAAATGCTTGCTTTAAACTGGTTAATTTTATGTTGTAGGAATGTTGCCTCAATTAAAAATATATAGGCTAAGGGTTAAACTAGATGAACTTTAAGGCCACTCTGTCCTGAGATTTAACGGCATGGAACACAGGCCATGCTGACCTGTTTGAGACAGCCCACCAGCTTCTTCCTAGTTCTTTGGGATTAAAAAGGAGCTATCACTGCCCTCTTGCCAGAGTCACAGCTCTGAGAATATTCCACCAGCAGAAACAGCCTGGTATGCTGGCAGGGACATCGGCTTCATTCCTTCCTGTATGACTTTGAGCAAGTGACTTGGCCTCCCTGAGCCTCAGTGTCCTGTTTGGTGTAGGAATCACAGTAGATGCAGGGATGCTCTAAGCATGCAAGGTGGCCTCTCCATAAGCAGCATCATACCCTGAATTCAGAAGCTCTACTGAATAAGAGCTTTGGGGGAATAAAACCCTCAAACTCACAGTAGCCTAGTTGCCTCTCCAGTCTTGCTTCCTGTCACTTGAACCCTCGCTCCCCTCTGCCATACTGGCCTCCTGATGATCCTCAACATCCCAACCTCTGTCCTACTTCTGGGCCATCTCCATACTTTTCTGTCCTCCTGGAACATTCTTGCCCCCACTTTTCTGGACCTTCAGGTCTCAGCCTAACCATCAGTTCCAAGAGTGGCTTCCCCTTGGAGAAGACTTTCCTGGTGGGAGGACTTTCCTCACAAAATCCATCACCTCCAGCCCAGTTACTCCGCCTCCTAGCATCCTTCCCTTTCTTTCAGAGCACCAATCACAGTCTATCGCTATTTCTATTTACTTGTATGCTGACCTGTTTATATCTACCTGTTTGTATCTGTCCCCACTAGGGGCACAAGACCATGAGGGCAGGGACCGTATCTGTCTTGTTCTTCACTGAATCCCCACCACCTTCACAGGGTCTGGTAGATAGGGGACAATCAGTGAACATGTGGATGGAGGAATGGATGGATGGAGGGACAGATGGAGGAATAGAGGGATGGATGGATGAATGAATAGATGGATAGATGGACAGAGGGATGGAGGGATGCAGGGGCAGAAGGATGGATGGATGGATGGACAGAGGGATGCAGGGATGGAAGGATGGAGGGATGGATGGATGGACAGCGGGATGGAGGGAGGGACGGATGGGTGGTTGGATGGATGAATGGACAGATGGATGCAGGGATGGAGGGATAGAGAGATGGATGGATGGATGGATGGATGGATGGATGGATGATGGATGGGTGGATGCAGGGATGGGCAGAGGGATAGATGGATGGATGAATGGATGCAGGGATGGAGGGATAGAGAGATGGATGGATGGATGGATGGATGGATGGATGGATGGATGGATGGATAGAAGGATGGATGATAGGATCACCATGGTGGTAGCCTCTCACATTGTGTTCTCCTCCACAGGAGACATCTGGCACAGTATGATGATGAAGATCCTGTGGGGCAGCATCCCAATACTGATGTTGCTCCTGCTCCTGGGTCTGCTTGATGTCTCCTGGGCCCAGGGCAGCTGCACCGGGCCCCCAGCCATCCCTGGCACTCCGGGTATCCCTGGGACACCTGGCTCCGATGGCCAACCTGGGACCCCAGGGATAAAAGGAGAGAAAGGTACCATGGGATTTAGAGGCACATTGGTAATACTGACCAAGTTTCCCGTCTTCTGCCTCCCAAGTCACAGTTGCCTGCCTTTGAGACTGCAGAAGCACTGGCAAATCCAACAGCTTACTTAACCCTTGCAGTAACTTTGTAAGGAGGGAATTCCGATTCCCATTTTACAGACAGGAAAGCAAGCATTTAGAAAGGCTACTGACTTACTCAAGGTAGCCCAGTAAATGTTGAGGCTAAGACCAGACCACAGGTCTCTTGCATTAAATTCAGGTGGAGAGAGAGTGCCGCTGTGGCCACAGAGTTCTGTGTTTAAACTTACCTCCTGGGCAAGTGACTTCTCCTCTCTGAATTGCTACTTCCTCACCTGTAAGATGGGGGCAATGATACTTTTGTGGGGTTGTCATGGGGTTCAGATGAGACTCCCCACTGTGAAAACCCCTCTGTAAAATTTGGCTTATTCATTCATTTAACTTATGGTTATAGAGCAACCCTCTGTGCCAGTCACTCTCCTCACTTAATCTCATGTAATCCTCACAATCCCACAAAATACCTTCATCCCCATTTGACAGGTGAGGAGGCTGAGCCTCAGGAAATGTGACTCAGTCAAGGTGACACCACTACTAATGGCAGATGTGACACACGAAGCACATCTCTCTGTCCCCAGATCCCATCTTCTCAGGCCCTATTCTCTGCCACCCTACAGGAAAATCGGTTTTATCTTGTGTTGTGCCAAACCAAGGGGTAGTGGCTGCTTGGGGGTGGAGTGAGAAGGAGTCTAAAGTCCATTTCCAGGAGCAGCAAGAGTGAAAGTCATGGTTGGTTAGGGATGTCTGCCAGGGGTGAGGGATAGAGGGGGACAGCACTCATTATCCCTGCTCTAGCCTGAACAAGGACCCCCACACAAGCTGAGGAGGAGGGCCGGCCTAGCACCTTCCTTAGCAAGGAGCCGTTCTCTTCCCCACGGGCAGCAGCTCCCATGAAAGTCAAGCATATCATAGGCTCAGGAAGCTGGGCTGGAGGGAGACCCAGAGCCCCTGTCTGACACTGCCTCCTTTGTTTTACAGATGGGAGGCTGAGGCTGAGAGAGAGGCGGGGTCCTGCCCAACGTCCCAGCACAGGCCTCCTTTTGGTCTCAATGATCTCATTTCTTTGGTCTCTGCTTTTCCAGGGCTTCCAGGGCTGGCTGGAGACCATGGTGAGTTCGGAGAGAAGGGAGACCCAGGGATTCCTGGGAATCCAGGAAAAGTCGGCCCCAAGGGCCCCATGGGCCCTAAAGGCGGCCCAGGAGCCCCTGGAGCCCCAGGCCCCAAAGGTGAATCGGGAGACTACAAGGCCACCCAGAAAATCGCCTTCTCTGCCACAAGAACCATCAACACCCCCCTGCGCCGGGACCAGACCATCCGCTTCGACCACGTGATCACCAACATGAACAACAACTACGAGCCCCGCAGTGGCAAGTTCACCTGCAGGGTGCCTGGCCTCTACTACTTCACCTACCACGCCAGCTCTCGAGGGAACCTGTGTGTGAAGCTCATGCGTGGCCGGGAGCGCCCACAGAAGGTGGTCACCTTCTGCGACTACGCCTACAACACCTTCCAGGTCACCACCGGCGGCATGGTCCTCAAGCTGGAGCAGGGGGAGAACGTCTTCCTGCAGGCCACTGACAAGAACTCACTACTGGGCATGGAGGGTGCCAACAGCATCTTCTCCGGATTCCTGCTCTTTCCAGATGTGGAGGCCTGACCTGTGGGCTGCTTCACACCCACCCTGGCTCCCCCTTCCAGCAACGCTCACTCTACCCCCAACACTACCCCTTGCCCAGCCAATGCACACAGTGGGGCTTGGTGAATGTTGCTGAGTGAATGAGTAAATAAACTCTTCAAGGCCAAGGGACAGTGGTGTAATTCAACTCTGTGTCCAAGCACCTGGCACACCAGAAATGCCATGCTCAGAAGTGTTGGTTACATGAATGAATGAACCATGAATGAATGAAGTCTCTGTCCGTGTGCTGCTCTGTGCCAGCCACACAGTGGGAGGCGGGGATCCAACACCAACTATGCTCCCAGCAGTAGCCTATACCTTTTCCTGATTCTCTCATTAATCCTCACACTCCTCCTGGGGGAGACGGCGCATCATGCCCAGCTTACAGAAGAGCAAACTGAGGATCAGAAGGGATGAAGGGATTGTCCACAACCTCACAGCAGGGCTGGGATTCAAGGGCAGGCCTGCCCACTGATGGCCTGAGACCTTTTTTAAAGGCAACATGTCTAGGCCAGCCCCTAGAGGGGCTCTGTGCTTGTCCCTTCCCCTTACCCCCACCAACGATCAAGAGGTCCTCCTCCAAGGCTTTAACTGACCTTGGAGTAGGAACCTTTCCCTTTTTATTCTCCCCACATGCCCTTCCTCCCAGTGTCTTCCCAGCCTAGCACAAGCTCAGTCATCCAGTTAGAGCAAATGTCACTCCCCTGCTCAAAAACCTTCAGTGGCTCCCCACTGCCCACCAGATACAGTCCCAGCCCATGAACCTGGCCTTCCAGCCTCACTCTACTGGGCCTTTCTGTCTTCTAAACAAGCCCCCCTCAGTGCTTTTCCTCGCCCTGTTCCCCTGCCTAGAAGCCTTCCAATCTGCCCATCTACCCATCCTCATTCAAGCCACACCTCCTCCCTGAAGCAGGAACACCCTAGCTCTTGCACGCTCACTCTTATGGCCTCCTCTAACCCAGGAGCATGCACAGCCAGCATCTGGCTCCTCACCCTGTCTCCCCAGCTAGGCTGTAGCTCCACACCCTGCTCATCTCTGAGCCAGCACAGAGCCCATGATAGACAGCAGCCACTCAGTAAAGATTCACTGCCTGATTGACTGAGACCACAGGACTAGGACTCCAGAGTCCCGCCCAGCTCTGCACCTGCTCTCCTCAGCCTCTCCTACTAGCCCCACCATCAAGACCCTCAACCAATCCTGACCTGAGATGGGAGGGATTTAAGATATTCCCACCTGTGTCACCAATCCAGCCTCCTATTTGGCTGGCCCGTCTCTCAGGACTCCATTCATTGGGTGCAGCTTCTGCTCTATCTCCTGGACCTGGGGCCTGGCCTTGATGACCTGCCCTAACCCCAGGCTGTCCAACCGAGACCTAGAATCTTTTTTCCGGGAGCCGGCCCTTCTTTCTACTGCTCAACCCTTTCAGTGCAAACTGCCTGGCCTTTGACTCTAATACTAATAGTTACGATAGTAATGGTCACACCACAGTTGAATTACTGTGTATCTAGTGTTTTGTGCACATCAGCTCATTTAATCCCCAACCACAACCCCTAGGAGGAACACAGTATCATCCTCATGTGGCTACATGACAAAAAATATAAAACTCAGAGAGGACAAGCAATTTGCCCAGGGTCACACAGCTGACAGCTACACAGCCAGTTTTGGAGCCTGCTTCTGTTTGCCTCAAAGCTCATCACCTCCTTGCCACCCACATCTGTTGAAACCCCTTCTGCAGCAACTCCCCTCTGCAGCCCCATGACCTCTCACCTGAACCCATCTGACCTCAGGAGTTCACATTCTCCAACCTCTGCAGTTGGGTCCATCCATGCTAGACTACACTGCACCCAGAGGCAGAGCTGGCTGCTGGTGTTGAGCATGCGCAGAGCACCCCATCCTGCTGCACAGACCCAGGCAGAGCCAGGCTTGTCTGAGAAGTCAGAGCTCCATGCTCCTGCCTGCTTGTCTCAGGAGCTGCCGTCAGGCCGCCTGGCTCTTTTGCAGGACCAACCCTCCTCTGACCCCTGACCTGTAAATGCTGACCCTGCCCCCTGTCCTCCACCAGACCCCCCAGTCAGGACACTCACAACAGTGCCCTTGTTGGGCCCTCCCAGGAGCTTCCAAACCTGCCAGAAATCCAGGCTCTGACTGTGTGTCTAGCCATGGCCATCACAATCCAAGAGCCCTTGCTCTACACAGACGTGCATGCATCTCGACTCTTCACATTTATTTATTTATATTTATTTTTGAGACAGGGTCTTGCTCTATTGCCCAGGATGCAGTGCAGTGGCGTGATCATGGCTCACTGCAGCCTCGATCTCCACAGCCCAAGCAATCCTCCCACTTCAGCCTCTCAAGTAGCTAGAACTACAGGTGTGCACCACCACACCCAGCTAATTTTTGCATTTTTTTTTTTTGTAGAGATGGGGTTTCGCCATCTTGCCCAGGTTGGCCTCGAACTCCTGGGCTCGAGCAATCTACCCGCCTCAGCCTCCCAAGGTGCTGGGATTATGGATGTGAGCCACTGCGCTCAGCCTTCACCTTTATCGTGGCTCTTTTCCAACCGGTCGGGATAGGGTTGCCCCTACAGCTCTCTGGAGAGATGGGTGAGGTTTCATTACAAGAACCTGGACCAAGAACAGTGTGGGAACCCAGAGGTGATCTGAGATGAGTCCTGGTAGCTCATCCATTTTATCACTGCCCAGACACCTTCCTTTTCCCCTTGGTCCCCTTCTCAGAGGGAGTGGGACTCAAATCTTCTGCCTGGACTAGCAGTTGGGCACGGAAAGGAAGGGAAGTGGTTCTCCTCAAGCTTATGACCCTTGACCCTCATGCACCCCCTTGATCCTGACCCCCATCCCTCAACACGCCAGAGCCCTTTTACTTGCGAGTGACAGAAATCCCTTCAAACCAACTTAGGAGAAAAAAGGGAGTAATCAGCAGAACCCAGGAGCAGGCGGTTGCTCAGTATCAGTGGACACAGGGTTGAGACCTGGGTGCCCCCAGACCCGGACTGTAATCTTGCTCTGAGATCTCTATTCTCTGCATCTCTTACTACAGAACTGCCCTCTCAACTGTGAAGGCAAGTGGATGCCCCCAAATGACTTCTGGACCCCCAAGTTAGCCCGTCTTTCATGGAAGTGACACACAGTCTAACATCTCCACTCCCCAGTTCCCAGGAGAGGAGATGCAATTGCCCCTGTTTAGAATCAGGATACTCCTAGCCCAATCAGCTGAGGAGTAGATAATTCTAATCCGGTACTTCTCAAACTTCAGCAAGCATCACAGTCACAAGAAGGGCTTACTAGAATTTGCATTTTCTAACAGTTCCCATAGGGCGCTGTTGCTTCTGGATTTGTTTGTTTGTTTGTTTTTAATAGAGATGGAGTCTTGCCATATTGCCCAAGCTGGTCTCAAACTCCTGGGCTCAAGTATTCCTCCTGCCTCGGTCTCCCAGAGTGCTGAGATTACAGGCATGAACCACCTCGCCCGGATTGTTGCTTCTGTTTTGGAGACAACCTGTTGAGAACCACTGCCCTCATTATATTGCTCCCATTCTGTAGATAAGAATATTGAGACTCAGGGAGAGATGTTATTTGCCCATGTCACGCAGAGGATCTGGGATTTCGATCCAGGTCTATTTAATTCATGTGTTGAAGGCCTGTGCACTGTGGCCAGACTATAGGCAACCCCTCCTTTGTTTCAGGCTTTGTTCTTTATAAGTCTTACCTCGTTTAATCCGCCGTGGGCAGGTACTATTGCTATGCCCATTTCACAGATATGGAAACTGAGGTACAGGGAGCCCAATGGGTGGAGGCAGTTCTCAGAACAGCGTTGGCAGGCCCTGTTAAATATGTCACCTTCTGACTATAGTGCTGAGTCTTGGCTTCTTCACCTGCTGTTGATCCTGACAAACACGCCCCTCCCCGTGACACACAATGCTTTGAGTCAGTTAAGAGAGGAAAGGAGCAGAAAGGGCAAAGAAGCAGGAAGGTGGGGGCTTAATAAGCAGTGGTAACCACAGCTCACACCATGCACGGCTCTATGTACTTCAGGTTAACCTGTGTAACCTTTACAATCATGTTTCCCTTTTACAGATGAGAACACGGAGGCAGAGGGTTCAATGACTTTCCCAGAATTCTGCAATCAGTTAAGTAACAGAATCAGGTTCAACGCCCAGCAAGTTCTGGAGCTGCTGCTCTATCACTGCAGACAGGAGGATCCCCAAAGGGTGGTGCAGGTGGCAGTTGAGGGCACTGGCTCTTGACTTAGACCTGAGTTCAAACCCTGCCTGGGTTTCTTACTAGCTGTGTGGCTTCCGTCAAGTGACTGCCCTGGTCTCCTGTTTAACCCCCATACAAATAAACAATGCACCTGTGATGTCCTGGCATGGATCCTTGATTCTTTTCTTGGATTAAACCCCTAGAAGTGGACTCCCCGGGTGAAAGGATATGCACCATTGAAGGCTTTGAAATGTGTTTCCAAATGGAGGGATGGGCTGTCAAGGCTGAACATGCCAGGCCTGTTCCAGGCTTGCTGCCACCAGAGGGGAGCAGACACCAAGACAAGGACTGCCTGGAAAAGGAATGGGTGGTTACGCAGGACCGTGGAAACTCCTCCCTCCCTGCTCTTTTCTCCCCCAGGCCTTCCCACTCTCCGGGTGGGCTATGAACTTCCAGGGTGGTGCTGAGGTCAGCTTTGAAGACGCAGGTTCCTTCTAAACTGGTGTCCTCAAAGTGGTCCAGCATCAGCATTGTCTGGAAACTTGTCAGAAATGCAAATTCTCTGGCCCCATCTCAGTCTGGCTGAATCAGAAAATTGGAGGGAGGAGCCCAGCAGTCACCTGCCCAGGTAATTTTGATGCAGCCAAGCTTGAGAATCACTGCTCTAGACCAGGGGTTGCCTCCTTTTTCTGTAAGCAACCAGGAAATATTTTAGGCCTTGCAGGCCATATGGCGTCTATTGCAAGTACTCAGCCCTCTTTTTGTAACATGAAAACAGCCATGAGCAATATATAAATAAGTGAGCATGGCTACGTTCCAATAAATCTTTATGAACAGTAAAATTTGAATTTTACATAATATTCACGTGTCACAAAATATTTTCCTTTTGTTTTTTTTCAACCATTTAAAAATGTAAAAACCGTTCTTAGCTAGCAGGCTGCACACAACAGGCTGTGGGCCGGATTTAGCCTGTGGGTTATAGTTTGCCAACCTGCTCTAGACCCAAATATGGCTCTAACCTTGGAAAAGAGGAGCAGGAAGTTGAGCCCAGCACTGCCTGACTCCCAAGCCAGTGCTCCTTCCTGTAAGTTCGTCTGCCAGATCCCAACCTTGGGACGTTGGCAGAAAAACTCTCTGGGTCTCACTGCCTTTTACAGTAAAATGAGCATTGCAATTCTGTGCAATCGGAGGCACTGGGTCTCCAATTTTATTGGGCAATGAGATCCCCTGGAAACTTGCTAGCATGCAGTCACCATCCCAGAGGTGCTGATGGTTCTGATTCCATCAGATTAGACAAGATCTGGAGGGGCCTGGAAATCTGCACTTCTCTCAAATACGCTGCATTGATTTCAAGGTGGCCCTCCACCTCCAGCCAGGGGCTGGGCTAATGAACATGAAAGCTTGAATAGCAGTAGATGCAGCTTCTTCCCCCAGGAATCTGGTGGCTATATGGGGAGAGAAAATGGGAAGAAGACTTTTTGTCTGTCAGCACCTACACAAGATGAGAAATGCAGTGAAGAAGAAAAGCCCAGGGGGCTCTGAGAGGCTGGGTTCAAATCTCACCTCTACCACTTACAAGCTGTGTGTTCTCAAGCTAATTACTTAACCTCTCTGGGTCACAGTTTCTTCACATGGGAGCAATAATCAGACCTACTCCAGAAAGCTGACGAGGATTAAATGGGATCCTGTGTGCAAAGCCCCTGGCACACAGCAAGTTCCCCACAAGTAGTAGCTGTCGTTATGGTGATGGGTGCTATGGTGGTGCAAGGGTTCCCCAAATTTTCATGTACACAGAAATCACCTGGGGTCTTGTCAAAATGCAGATTCGAATTCAGTAGATCTGGGATAGAGGCCTGAGAATTTGCTTTTCTAATAAGTTGCTGGGAGACATTGATGCTGCTGAGCTGGAACCGCAGTTTAGGTAGCCAGGGTTAGGACTGGTGGTTCAGCATTTTGATTTGCTATGAAGGTGAATTCTGTCATCCACAGGCACTGGTTAGCCTAGGGGCTGGCAGACAGCAAGTGCTCTGTAATTAACATGTTACCAGTATTGTTGCTATTGTGCTCATTGTGATGATGTTCTGACGGTGAGGATGCGGGAGTTCAAGGTCAGGCAGAGGAAAGGACAAAGGGTGGATCATCCATTTCCCCAACGCTGAGCATTGTGGTCTCCCTCCTGTTTCTCCTCCATGCCCTCGACTTTCTAGTCTCCTGCTGACAATGGGGCACCAGGTGCCCTGCCTTAAACCACCCCCCTACCCAACACACACACACAAAAACATGCCATCCTTTCAGAGCAAGCTGCAAGCTGCATTGATTTTTGTGCATAGCCAGGAGGCATTCTCATAGACAACCCTGTTGACCAGATGCAGGAGAAAAGGGGTGTTTGTTCGAGAAAACCGGCAGCCCACCCAGGGAGGGACACCCGCAGCAAGGGGACCTGGCAGAGCAGGAGGCACCCTGGATGGGAAGTAAAGAGCTCCCAGCTTTAGGCTGGTCTCGGGACCTGACTTACTGTGCAACTTCAGACAAGTTGCCACCCCTCTCTAAGCCTCGGACTATCCCACAGAAAGAAGGGTTTGCATCAGACTCACCAGGGGAGCTTGTGATAATCTCGAGCCCACCCCAAGCCTATTGATTAGGAACTGGGGAAGCTTGGTGATGCCCTCAAGAAAAGGGCAGTGAATGATGACAAGGTCACCGACCAGTGAGAAAGCAGTAACCCAGTCTCTCGATTACACCCCACTTACCCAGAATCCTCAGCTACGCAGAACAAAGGAGGCCGAAACTGACATCTCACAGCCCACAGAGCCTGGAAGATTCATGTTTATCAAATGAATGCATGAAAGCATGGCTATATTAGTTAATTAATTAATTGACAGATCGACTCCAGAGAGTATAGGGCCTGGAGACAGATATACATAATATATGCTCAGTGAATAGCTGCCAAACAGAATGAAGAAAGGCAAGATGGAAGGACTGTCAAAATTATGTCCTGCCTGGAAAGATAGGGCCTATAATAATAATGTTTCCTAAGCCCTTGGGATAATTTTCAGGGGAAGGCTTGGCATCTGGAAGGAAAGGAAAGCAGGCAGGGAGAAGCCAAACTGAGCCTCATGTGTGCCCGTTGTACAAACATTAGCCCATGTCACCCTCACAGCAGCCCCTGAGGTGGGCGTCACTACCACTGTTCAGAGGCAAGGACCCAATGGACGACTGAGGCCCGAGAACCTCCAGAGAGACCCACCAGGGCTCAGAGAGTATGCAGGGCTTTAGGGACCATACGTTCTCTCTCTCTCTCTCTCTCTCTCTCTCTCTCTCTCTCTCTCTCTCTCTTTCTCTCTCTCTCTCTCTCCCTCTCTCTCTATCTCTCTCTCTTTTTTGAAACAGAGTCTTGCTGTGACTCCCAGGCTGGAGTGCAGTGGTGCGATCTTGGCTCACTGCAACCTCCACCTCCCAGGCTCAAGCAATTCACCTGCCTCAGCCTTCCAAGTCGCTGGGATTACAGGCACGCACCATCACACCTGGCTAATTTTTGTATTTTTAGTAGAGACAGGGTTTCACCATGTTGGCCAGGCTGGTCTCGAACTCCTGAGCTCAAGTGATCTGCCCACGGCATTCTCCCAAAGTGCTGGGATTATAGGCATGAGGCACCATGCCTGGCCCATAATTTCTTTGTAGCCTCCACCCTCATTTCTGCCTATGTCTTCCTGCCTTACGCACCACATTTTCCTATTGCTTTTGCAGATTCTTCTCATTTATGTCTTTTTTTTTTTTTTTTTGAGACAGGGTCTTGCTCTTTTGCCCAGGATGGGGTGCAGTGATGTGATCATGACTCACTGCAGCCTCAACCTCCCAGGCTCAAGTGATCTTCCCACCTCAGCCTCCCAAGTAGCTAGGACCACAGGTGCACACTACCATGCTCGGCTAATTTTTGCATTTTTCGTAGAGACGAGATTTGGCCATGTTGCCCAGGCTGGTCTCAAACTCCTGGGCTCAAGCAATCTGCCCTCCTCGGCTTCCCAAAGTGCTGAGACTACAGGTGTGAGGCACGGCACCCCGCCTCATCACATATTTCTCCCTATAATCTGCCTTACAGCATCTGTGGAGCAAGAGAGGACGTAAACAAGCCAACCAGCAAAAAGAAGGCAAAGGAAGCAAAGCATGATGCACCAAGCAACTCCGACGTGACAGGCGCTGTGCCAGATGCATTGTGCAGGTTCCCTCATTGGCTTCTTGCTTGTGCCCCACCAGGTTCATTCCTGCTTTGCCACTTTGTAGCTGGATGACCTTGACAAGCAAGTCGCCTCGACTCTGAGCTTTTATATCCTTGGCTGCAAAATGGAACCCTATTGGCTACTATTGTTATGAGCATTCCATGAGCTAGTGCATGTAAAGCACCTGCCTGGCACTTAGTAGGCACAAAATAAAATCTGGCTGTTATAAAGAAACACAAGGCTGGGCACGGTGGCTCACGCCTGTGATTCCAGCACTTCGGGAGGCTGAGGCAAGTGCGTCACTTGAGCCCAGCAATTTGAGACCGGCCTGGGCAACATAATGGGACTCTGTATTTACAAAACGTAAGAAAATTAGCTGGGTGTGATGGCGCACACCTGTAGTCCCAGCTACTCGGGAGGCTGAGTTGAGAAACTCTGCTGAGCCCAGGAAGTAGAGGCTACAGTGAGCCATGATCACACCACTGCACTCCAGCCTGGGCAACAGACCAAGACCCTGTCTTAAAACAAAACAAAAGAACCACACCCCTCCCCCCCCACCCCAGATACATACTAGGCCCTCAACAACTGTTAGCATCCGCACCTGTGAAATGTGACTATCGGTTGTTGTGAGGTTCAGGTGAGCCACAAGAGGCAAAAATCCTGTGCCCACCTCAGGACACATTTTTCCTTCTCCCTCCAGCCCGGATTTCAGCCACTCCAACAAGCCCCCACCTCTGCAGGGCTTGCGGAAGCGGCACGTGAGCCACGCCACAGGGTGGGCCTGTCTGCAGGCTCCAGGCCTGACTTAGTACATCTCGGGGCGGGCTCCCCATGCCAGCACAGGTATCCGCCGGAGAGACAGCTGGGCCCTCGTTAACAAGGTGTCTCCAGACCTTGTTTGGAATACGTCAGCTACTGTGATTAAAGACAGTACATAAATGTCAGCCTTGCCGGGCTCCAGCCCCAGCTGGTTTCCGGGGAAGGAGACCTGAAAAATATGTCTTCATTCCTTCTGTTTTACAGCTTAGGCCATGATGGCTTTGTACAGAGTGAGTTCACCATGGTGGAAGCCCACACAGGTCCTGCCAGGCGTGGGGAGTGGGAGAACAGTTTCCCAGTGAGCCCCTAGCCAGGCCAGGCCTGATTATCATGTGACCTGCAGTCACTTCTCCCCTTCAGAGCCTCGGTTCCCTCATCTATAAAATGGGGAGAATAATAGATGTGCCCATGGGTTCTTAAGAAATAAAGATCACCTTTGTAAGCTGCCCAGGGTAGTCCCTCTCCCAGAGAAGGCCCTCACTGCAACCAGGAAAACACAAAAAGAGCACACTAGGGAATGGAGCTGCCCACTTTGCAGACACAGGTGCTCAATGAATGGCCCTTTCCTTGGACCCAAGTGGGGAGAGATTTTGACATTCTCAGTGAAACGACATTGAAAGTAGGTATTTGGGGGCAAAGTGAGGTGCAGGAGCACTGCTCCCAGAGCCATTGACTCACTGTGTGACCTCGGATAACTGAATCCAGTCTCTGGGACTGGCTTTCCTCATCCGTAAAATCCCTGGCCTGGCCGGGCTCTTCCTTTTGGAGCACTGTGATGAGGCCAACCCCTGCCCTCAGTTTCGCAGTCTGTAAAATGAGGGGACTGGACCAGATGATCTCTGGCTCATCTCAGCTCAGGCACATGGAATTTCTCCCAGGAAGTGAAACAATGGTCAGGACTAGGCTGTGTGCAAAAGGGAGGTTTCATGATTAATGAAGGGGCAGGATCCCATAGTAGGAGAAGCCATTCTGGAGACTGGGGTTTTGTACCTGAGGTCACACAGTGCATAGATGACTCTGAGACCACTGCTCTTGCCATTCCTATGGCAGGAGAAGCCCTTGATGCTGTTGGAGTCCCTCAGGGAGGCAGAAAGACAAACCCAGGGCAGGGAGAGAGCTCACCATGCTGCAACCCTAGCCCCAGACAAAGATGAGGGCATGGGAGGGGACTGGAGATGCCTTTTCACAAATTGCTTCTGAACCTCAGAAGAAGAGAATAGCCTGGCACCAACTGTGCTCCTCTTTGTTCCAGGTTTTGTTCCAAACCCTTTATATACATCTTCACTCATTTAATCCCCATGAGGCAGGCGTGATTGTTATGCCCATTTCACAGATATGGAAACTGAGGTACAGGGAGGTAATTTGGCCAAGTCCTCACAGCTAGTCCACAGCAGAGCTGGGGCATAAACTAAGACAGTCTGGCACTGAAGCCACTCTCTTGAAGTATCGATGATGAAGAGCACCATTTCATGAGCACCTACTATGTAACAGGCACTGTGCTGGCTTCCTTACAGAATTATCTTCATTAACTGGGACTGCATTCTTACAAGGACGGCACTTTGTTACTCACATTTCACAGAGGAAGAAATGAAGGCCCAGAGAAGTGAAGCACCCGGCATTGGTCACAGAGCCGGAATGTGGCTGAGCTGGGATTCTGACCCGGGGCCCAGGCTCCTTCCATGCCACCAGGCTGGACAGGACCCCCTCTGCAGAAACTCTGAGTAGAGGCTAAAGCAAATGTAAGGAGACGCGACATAGCTATGGCTTGTGTAGAATGGCATGAAAGTCCATCAGGTGGTCCAGTGACAAGAAAAGGCATCCAGGAAACATAGCTGGGTGGTGGGGAGATCCCTATGAAGGATGTCTGGGGAATTTGAGGGGCTCTGGGGGGCTTCAAGGGGTTCTGGCAAGCTTCACACAGCATCAGAGTCAAGAGGCAGGTCCTCTGATCGAGGGCCTGCTGTGTCCTGGACACTGTATTAAGTGCTTTGTATTCATTATTGCTCAATTCTTACCGTGGTAGGAACGGCATAGATATCATTATTATCATCCCCACCTCATGCATAAGGAACTGAGGCTCACACAGGTGGAGTCCCTAGTCCAGGGTCACATAGCTAGCAAGAGCCGAACTCAGGTCCCCCCATTTCAAAGCCAGTGCCTTTCCAACGGGGCCACTCCTTCCTTCCCGGGTTCAAAGTGCTCAAGCCATCCAAACCGCATGGCTCAGGATCTGGCGCACGGCAGGTCCACGGCCTCGCCCCTTCCTAGCTCCATCCCAGGACCCTGAAAGGGTTAACTCCCCTGTGGCCCCAGGTCCGTCCCTGTCAGCCCACCACCCCTGCCCCTGCGTTATGAGGACCAGATCAGCTCTCGCTCTGGGCAGCTGACCAGTTCTCTGCTCAGTGGTTCGCGCTCCAGATATTAAATTACTCATAAAATATTTGGCCTGTCCCCAAAGTGGCTGCTACCTCCTCCCTGTGCCCACTGCTCACTTCACAACAGAAGGTCACACTCTTCCATGGGGGAGGGGCCCTTGGAAAATGAACCCAACTTCATCTTGGGGGATCTAGAAGCCCAGGAAGGGGTAGGCTCTGGTGAGGCTGGGATGTTCCAAGGGCGAGGATTCTGTCCCCCATTCTGGGGCCCCCCGGCCTGGCCTGAGCAGAGGACTATGCCCCCAAATCTCCATGCTGCAGGGTACAAAGGGCCCAGAACTGCTGACTGCCCTGAGTCCCTCAGGATAAGGCCAAGGGTGACCTGGAATAGGTTCCCATTGTCTGAGGGATGAGTGGTCTCTCCTCTCCTCCTCCCTCCCTTCCTTAGTTGCCATGGCAACCACAGTGGGGGGTGGGAGGCTGGACCGCTCAGCTCCTGGCCGGGCTACCCAGCATGCTCTGCTTTCACCCAGTTTTCTCCCTCACTGCCCCTTGGCAGGCAGGGGGTGGGGCAGACCCAGCCCTTTCACCACTCAGCAGAGGCTTTGCAGCCAACGAGCGTCACCTATGGTCCCCTGTCTTCAGGCAGGAGGTTTTCCGGCATGGCTCCCAGGAATGGGACTTTTCTGAGTATGGTTTATCAGAGAATGATTTTGGGGAGGGGTCTCTCTCAAGCCCCCTGGAGTTAATGAAGTCAGTTAAGCCCTGGGATTAGAAGGTCGGGGTCATGGGTACAGCCCATGTTTGCAGAGTAACACCCCACCCCACCCCTAGCTCCCACCAGCTGTTTCAGAAATGCCTAGTGCTGGTCGTCTAGGGAACTAGTGAGAGGGTCTGGACAGGACATGGCAACCTCATCCTGAGTCCCCACAATCACAGTCCCTCAGAGTATATACCCTGCAGCCTCCTCTCTTTCTTCCTGCCCCCTCGTAGAGGACACCTTTTTCATAATAGTAGTGTATATATTACTAGTAAGTTCTTATCACCCTGGCCTGGAGTTTCATAAATGTAATACTAAAAGAAACTGGGTTTAGCCTTTGTTGTGGCGCTACTTGGGGTACACTGCCACCAGGTGGCAGTAGTCACTTTCCAACTATTCCCTGAGATTCCAGAAGATGATATTCCACTTTTACATTCCACCACCACAACCTACAAAATGCCATTGCTTTTTTACTTTTATATTAAGATTACAGGACTTTATAAATAGCCAAAATTAAGCAGACTTTAAACAAACTCTGCGTTTTGGTAGTACAGCACAGCAGACAGCACAAACTCTAAGCCAAACTGCCTGAGTTCAAATCCTGGCTCAGCCACTTGCTAGCTGTTTAACCTTGGACAAGTTGCTTCTCTGTGCTTCAGCTTCTTTATCTGCAAAATGGAGATGATGGAAAGCACCTCCCTCAAGGCATCGTTTTAAAGACTCAATGAGTGAATGTACATGAAGCATTAGGAACAGTGCCTGGCACAGAGCATTAAGCTCTTTAGAAATGTTGGTTATCAATATTTAAAGATGAGCATAAGGGCAAAGTTTCAAAAACAATTCGTATTGAGACCCACAGACATCTTTCTCTGCTCGGTCTTTTATCTGGTGTTTCTAATCTGGTGATTCACTTCAGGGATCCCCTGCTAGACACCCATCATCTGCCCAGATGCCTCCTCCAGCTCCCTCAACCCCACATTCAAGCCCATATCCTAACGCCTTCATCTCCCGGGTGTCTGTGGGATCGTCCCCTGCACGCCCTGTGCACGGCCACCCTGATCTCATTCTTGAACCACTGCAAATGTCCCCCTGCCTCTTGCCTGCTCCCCTCCAACCATCTTCTTACCGCAGCCACAGTGATTTTTCTAAAACAAAAATATGCTTCCACTCAAATGCTCTCCATAGCTCCCCAGTGACTCAGTATCCAGTCCAGGCTCTTCAGCTAGGTCCCTCTTCCCATCTCCCACTCCAGCCTCATGTCCCCATCTCCACTGTCAGAATGCTATGCCCCGGTTCCAGCTGCCTCCTTGCAGTTTCCCCAAAGCCTTGGGCTCCCAGGCTCTGCCGCCTGGGCAGGGGCTGCCTCCTCTGCCTGCATCTCTTCCTTCCTTCTCCTGCCTGCCCATCTCCTGCCTGCTCAGGCTCAAGATGTAGCCCCCGTCTCCCCTTCCCTGGGAAGCACTTCATGATCCCTCCACGGCCTCCGGACAGGGTGCAGACCTTTCTCGGCATGCCCTGAGCCTCTGCATGCTGGAAAAGGGCTATCTCAGTTCGTTGGTATCACCAGAGATGCCCGGCACACAGCAGGCCCTCAGAGTATCTCCAGGGAATGAATTCAGAATGTCCATTTTGCTCATTCGGCCTACAATGTCCTCTTTCCCATCTTCTCTGTCCCAGCGTCTCCTTCTAGGCCTGGCTCAAATGTCACCTCTTCAGGAGCCTCCCGGTAACCCTCACCCCTATGTCATCCCTGCATTAATTATTTCACTTTCTCCTCAAAGAGGCAAATGTAACAGGCATGAACTTGACATGTGCTGAATGAATGAACAAATGACCAGGATTATGGTCTAGACCAATGTTTCTCAACCGGGGTTGGCCTCCCCCAGGGGACATTTGACAATGTCTGGAGACCTTTTGGGGGTCACAGGGGTGCTGCTGAGATCTGGTGGTGGGGGCCAAGGATGCTGTAACACCTCCTGCAATGCACAGGACAGTCCCCAACCAGGAGTTATCTGCCCCAAATGTCACTTTCTCAAGGCTGAGAAACTGGGCTAGAGCCTGTTGCCTACAAATCTGTCTTCCTAGTGCACAGAGGGCCCCAAGCACTGAGCCGGATCTGATTTCTCTGATTTTCTCAGTTCCCACCACAGAGCAGGCACACAACAATTTTTTTTTTACACGGAGTCTCGCTCTGTCACCCAGGTTGGAGTGCAGTGGCGTGATCTCCGCTCACTGCAACCTCTGCCTCCCGGGTTCAAGCAATTCCCCTGCCTCAGCCTCCTGAGTAGCTGAGATTACAGGTGCAGGCCGCCACATCCGGCTAATTTGTCTGCCTTTTTAGTAGAGACGGGGTTTCACCATGTTGGCCAGACTGGTCACAAACTCCTGACCTCAGGCGATCCACCTGCCTCAGTCTCCCAAAGTGCTAGAATTACAGGCATGAACCACCGCGCCCAGCCAACAGTTTTTTAAAATAAGCTCATGGGTGACATATTTCTTGCCCTTTTCCTCTCCCCCGCTTCCATCTCTCGCTAGGAGCTTGGCCTCAAACTACTGTCAGATGCCCCTTCGGGGGCTATTCTTGGGTCCTCAGGCTTCAGCTTGCTAAGTCCCTCCAGTTTCTGCTGCCCCCAGCCTTCCCTTTCTCAGATTTGCCTGGTCCCCACAGCCAGGTGGAGTAAACAGGCAGGAAAGGGAGACCATATTTCCAAGATGGCGGGGAGCTTTGCTGGGTGCTGGGGACCCTAGGAGTGAGTCCTGGTTAGTGACTAACTTGCTGTGTGACTTGGCTGAGTCACAGACCTGTCTGGGCCTGGAGCTCTCAGTGAGGTGATGGGGGCGTGTAGACAGACCCTCTCTGGGCCTGCCCCCTCTAAAGGACAGGGCAGTCCCCCACCATTCCCAGCACCTCTCCCCTGCATGCAAGAGTGCTCCCTGGGAAATCCTGGGAGGTGCAGAGGAGACAAGGATTCCTCCGTCTTTCCCCAGCCTGGGTGCTCCAGGTGCTCCGGGCTCTGCCACTCACTGGGGTGCCACCGTCTCCAAGGGCGCCGCTGTCAGCTGTGACCCCTGCGCCCCCAGAGGCGACCAAACAAGCGGCCTTTGTGGTCTGTGCGTCGGCGGCCCTCGGGGAGCGTCACAAAGGGAGGGAAGAAAGGCCGCCAATCCTCTTAGGGCCAGCCGCCGGCTTTCCCACTGTGGCCCATCTGCTCCTGGGGAGCGGGCATAACCGCCGCCCGGCCCCACGGCGCGCAAAGCAAGCAAAAGCTGCTCGGGAATGAAAGGCAGGGGCCCGGGCCAGCCCAGATCCCCACGGCAAACACAGGCCTGGCCAGGGGCCTGGGAGGGGGCAGGGCTGATCCCCGGGGGAGACCATGGTTAAAAGCGCCGCCCCAGGAGGGGGACCCAGGGCTAATCCCCTCCTGCCCCACGCCTTCCCTTCCCACACCCCTACAAGGAGAAGGGGAGAGGCAGGGAGGGGCTGGGATCAAAGGTCCTTCCTCCTGTGCCAGGCGCTCAGTGGGGTCCTTTCTACACACCCCTGTCCTTTCCTTGAAGCACCCTATTTTATAAAGGGACTCAGTAAGGCTAAGTCAGTTGCCCAGGGTCACCCAGCTGCGATGTGGCAGAGCTGGGATCTCAGCTGGAGGCTGAATCTGAATTCTTTCATCCACGTAGCTGAAGTTTGCTGAGCCACTCCGTGCCAGGGGCTCTACAACCATCTCCATTTCTTACTGCAACTCTTTTAACAGATGGGGAAACTGAAGTCTATAGGCTGGTGGTGACTGCCCAAGAGCACAGACCAGATCAAGTCCTGGCTCTACCACTCCCCTGCATTCTGGTCCCAACCCCTATCACTCATGTGCAACCTTGGGCCCTGCCAGCCCCTAGCATGGGCCCTCAGGCCGGTCACTTCACCCCCCGGAGCCTCGATTTCCTCCTATGGAAAGTGGGGATCTGTGAAGGGCGTAGTTCTGAGGGTTTGATGAGATGATCTGCTAAAGACTTTAGCTCAGGCCCGGCACACAGTAGGCACCCAATAATGGCTGCTACTATTGGTATTACTTGGCCCAGAGCAGGATGGATCCCAGACCAGGAAGAGAAGGAAACAAAGAATTTCCGCCCACTAATGGCTGGCCCCAAACACTTCTTTTTTCCATGGTTGGGATTGGTTTGGCAGAGTAAGGAAGGAGCTGGAGAAAGGGGGAGGGAGGCAATGGATGCGTGGGAGGCCGCAGCTGGGGCCCAGGCTGAATCCACCCAGGGAGGGAGCTATCAACCAGCTGCCCCACCTCCCACCCACGAGCGGCCCACTGCCCAGGCGTGGTGGCATCCAGAACATCAGAGCCCAAATGCTGCCTCCTACACACACACACACACACGTACACACACACATATATTTGCACATGCGCACACTCACACGTGTGCACACACAAATATACACATACATATGCACACATACACACATAACCACACACGCACGCACACATATACTCCCCACATACACACACGTGCACATAACCACACATGCACACACACACCCCACCCAGACACACATGCACACACATACACAGATGTCACTGTCACACACATTCACACACATCTCACTTACCACAAATACACACATGCACACATACACATACACACATGGACATACATATGCACACATACACTCACACGCACACTCATACACACATACACTCCCACACACACAACCACATGCACACACACATATCCCCCCACAGAGACACACATACACACATGCACACACACATACAGACATACACACTCTCACATACACATAGACACACCACAAATACAAACACACATGCACACACACATGCACATACATATACACACACACACACATACACACACGCTCACACACATACACACATAACCACATACACATCCCTCCAGAGACACATATACACATGCACACACATACACACACACAAACCACACACACCACACACAAATACATACACACATACATATACACACTCACACACACACAGACATATACTCACACACAGATACACATAACCACATACACACATATCTCCCCAGAGACACACACATACACACATGCACACACACATATATACACACAGATATACACACCCTCAAACACACACATAACCACAACACACTCACACGCACCACACAAATACATACACACATGCACACACACATGCACATATATACACACACATGCACACATACACTCTCTCTCACATAACCACACACACCACACATAAATACACACATGCACACATGCACTTACATATACACACATATATCCACACACACACGCCCCCACAGAGACACACACATACACACATGCGCACACCCATACACACACACACACGCAACCCCAGCTCTGACTGTTTTGCAGATTTGGAACCTGAGGCTCGGGAGAGGGGCTGTGGCTCACTGAAGATCACTCAGCTCTTGAGCATGGCCCAGGCCCCCCAGTCACCCTCTCCCATCCCTCAGTGGGATCTGGCCCTGAATCCCACCAGCCTTGCTCCATGCCTTGTCCACCAAGGAGCCATGCAGGGGACAAGGGGACAAGGAGGCGATGGTCCCTATGCTGCCATCGAGCCGGCTGAGTTAGCCACTCTGCCCTTGGCATTCCCCTAGATCTGGAAATGGGTTCTGCTCAGAAAATGGAAATGAATCCATTATTCATTCTCTCTCTCTTTTCTCTTCCCTTCCTCCCTCTCCACCCCTCCTCCCTCCTTCCTTCCATCTTTTCCCCCTGCTTGCCCTCTCTTTGTCTCTTTTTTTCTCTTCATGTCTCTTTTAATCTCTCTCACATCACCGTCTTTCCGCTTCCAGCTGCTCCTCCCTCCCCCAACTCTTGCCCATGACACTGTTCCCAGGGAACCTGACTGTGTGGCTTTGAGCCTGTTTCTGCTCCCTTCTATGTACCAGGGGGTTGCTGGGAGCGTCCCCCACTGACAGGCCCTCTCTGGGGTATGGGGGTGCAGTTAGTGCAAGACAGGCCATGGTTTGGGGTCAGTTCCAGCCCTGTCACCAACCTTATGCAACTCCTTTTCTCCTCCAAGTCTCGTCTCTTCCTCTGTGTGTGGAGTGGGCACCCATGAAGAACATGGCCTCCACAAATGCCCTGCCCCCCAGAACCAGAGCCACGGAACCCTTTGAGGGATGCATAAGAACTGTATTCACCTTTGAAAATGGTCCCCCCTCCAAATCCTACTGCCTGACCTCCTGCCCAAAGCTCTCAGACTGTCCCCCTCCCAGAATAGAGCAGAGCAGAGCAGGCCTAGGGATGTCCTGACTTGGACTGACTCCAAAATGTCACCAGTGGACCAAAGCATTCCCAGTTAACCTTGGCCTTGGAGGGTGAGAGGTCACAGAAATAAGCGAGACCAGGAGTCAGACAACCTAGGTCCTAATCCCCGCTCTGCTTCATGCCTGACTGAGGGTGTTGGAGAAGTCCCTTTACCTCTCCTGGCCTCATTATGCCTCATCAGGGAACTGGAGCTAATTGCTGATTTGTGCTTGAAATTAAAGAAAGGGAGGTTACCACAGAAACTGGTGCTAAGGTGGTATTTTGCTGAATTCATGGATCGGCTAATTTATGGACCACAGACTGTCTGCCCCACCCAGGCCCTTTCTACTTAGGGGGAAACTGAGGCTGGGAGAAGGGAGGCAACCTGCCCAGGGTTGGCGGCGAGTGGCAGCAATGCCCAGACTTGAATTCCAGCCCGACGTTTAAGTTCCTCAGTGCAGGCTATCAAAGACAGCCGATTCCAGAAGGGAGATCAAAGGCCTGCTTCCTTATTTACAAAGAGAAGTCCTCATTAAAACATGGCCAACGGCTGAGGCGGCTATGGAGATAGGCCACGTGTGCGCCAACAGAGAATTCACCGTCCCAGACTGTGCTGAGCAGCAGGGGAGCTGTTCAGTGAGTCTGTGCTAGGGAGAGCCAGCCCGAGGGTGGGGTTAGTCAGGGAGGGCTTCCTGCAGGAGGACTGGGTTCGGGTCAGCCTCACAGGGAAGATGGGACATCCAAGGAGAGTTGACCACAGCTACCTTTTTTGTTGTTGTTTTTTTAAGTTGGAGTCTTGCTGTGTTGCCCAAGCTGCAGTGCAGTAGTGCTATCCCGGCTCACTGCAACCTCTGCGTCCCAGGTTCAAGCGATTCTCCAGCCTCAGCCTCTTGAGTAACTTGGAGTACAGCATGTACCACTATGCCCGGCTAATTTTTGTATTTTTAGTAGAGACGGGTTTTCTCCATGTAGGCCAGGCTGGTCTTGAACTCCTGGCCTCAAGTGATCTACCTGCCTCGGGCTCCCAAAGTGCTGGGATTCCAGGAGTGAGCCACTACACTGGGCCCACAGCTACCATGATTGAGCACCTACTGGCAGGCACTGACAGTAACTCTGAGAGGCTGGGATCCTGTCCCTGTTTTCCAGGGGAGGAAAGAGAGGCACAGGGACCTGCTGGGGGATCGCCACAGGGCAAGCCAGACACCACTGAACCTGGCTCTGGGGTCCCCGTACCTCCAAGCTTGTCCCTACTGGGCTGCGCTGCCTCTTCAAGGATAACATGAGCCACTGTGTGTATCTGGGTGGTGGGAACATGGTCTGTCACCAGAGTCATTTGTCAAAAGCAAAATGTGTGGGAAGTGGGATGGAGGGGCCCGAGGAGGGCCTGGCTGGAAAGCAGGTTGGGGCTGGACTAGACAGATCCTTCCAGCATGCAGAGTCCAGGGTTCTTTGATTCGACGGAATCCTTCATGAGCATCTCCTATGCAACAGGTACTGTTCCAGACATGAGGGACACAGCAGCGACAAAACCAGATGGCATCTGGCCTTACGGAGCAGATCCCTTGAGAAGGATGAAGAATAAATCCATAAATAAATACGATCATGTCTCATTTCAGATGGTTATCAGTCTTCCAGAGCTGCCGCAATAAGATAACACAAACCAGGTGCTCAAAACAACACGCATGGATTGTCTCGCAGTTGCGGAGGCTGAACGTCTGGAATCGAGGCATGGGGAGGCCTGCTTCCTCTGAAGACTTGGGGAAGAATCCTTCCTTGTCTTTTCCAGCTTCCGGTGGCCCTGGCGTTCCTTGGCTGGTGGTGGAATCGTTCATATCTCTGCCTCTGTCTTCACATGGCCTCTTCCCTGTGTCTGATGACATCACTTGAGAACCTGGATCCAGCCACACCTGAAGTTCACTTCTGGTCATTTCAATGATGTGCATCCATAAACTCCATTTATTCACTCTAGCCAACTTGGTGTCCTGACTTACACTATTTTCTTATCTGGAAAACTCCAAGGAAGGCAGTGTGAGCCACCCTCAGATGACAAGTACACAACTTCTTGCCCTCCCCACCTTCCCTGCTGGACCAATAACCTTCATGCCCATCCCAGGCATCATTAGCCAATAATAATGGTAAGGAAGACTGTGCTCTTCAGGCCGGGCACGGTGGCTCACGCCTATAATCCCAGCATTCTGGGAGACCAAGGTGGGCAGATCACCTGAGGTCAGGAGTTTGAGACCAGCCTGGCCAGCGTGGTGAAACCCTGTCTTTACTAAAAGTGCAAAAATTAGTTGGGCATAGTGGCATGCGCCTGTAATCCCAGCTACTCGGAAGGCTGAGGTAGGAGACAGAGGTGGCAGTGAGCCGAGATCACGCCACTCTACTCCAGCCTGGGCGACAAAGTGAGACTCCATCTCAAAAAAAAAAAAAAGAAAAAAAGAAAAAGAAAAAACGCTCTTCTTTCCCTGATTCTCTGCCTAGTAAACTCCTATTCATCCTTCAAGATACAGCAGAGAATGTCACCTGTATTGTAAAGAAATTCCCTGAAAGTTTGCTGCTCCCTCCTCTGCCTTCTTCTAGCTCCCCCTGCCATGCTGTTCTCCCTGGTGGCAGGGAGTGGGGGAACCTCATAGCAGTCTGTATTGTAAGGTCTGTCTTGGAGCTTCTGAGCTCCTTTGGATCAGGCATCATGCCTCATTCACTCATTCACTCATTCACTCATTCATTCATTCAACAAGTATTACTCAGAGCTCTGAGTCTCTGCTAAGCACACGGCTCAGTGCTGCGTGCTGGGGGAGAGACAGACTTTCCTTTCATGCAGCTTTCCATTGATCTAGAGAAACTGATGAGAAAATAGTTAACATCATGTGTGACATGATGATGGGGAAGTCAGTAGAGGGACTATTGAAATGCAGGAGCCAAAGGGTGGGGCTGTACACGGGCTGCTGGGGAGAGGGGCCAGGGGACTTCCAGGCAGAGTGTGCAAAGGCTGAGAGCCAACAAGTGCACAGCACGTCCATGAAACCAAAAAAAAATTCAGATGGCCTGGATTAGAGAGGGTGGGTGAGGCAGGAAGGGCCAGACCGGGCCAAGGAGCTCAGATTCATCCTGCGAGCCTTGGACAGCCGCTGAAGGTTGTGAATAGCAGAGAGATGTGGTGGAGACCACGTTAGTCCCCATATGGAGATGGGCAGCCCAAACCTGAGCAAAATCCAGCTGGAGCCGTAGCAGGGCCCAGGCAGCTTGGACTTCCGGGTGGCAGAGGGTGGAAAGAGTGGAGTGGCAGGAGCTGGCAACTGGTTGAAAAGAGTAGCGTAGGGAAGGGGAAGGCGCCAGGGTGATATCTGGGTTTCCATCTTTTGCAAGCAGGAGGTTGGTGGGACATCCCTGAGAGGGAGGACACGGGGTATAAGCAGGGCGGGGGCCAGGGAAGGGGATGGCTTCGGTTTGGGGATGTGGGGTTTGAGGAGCCTGCAGCACCTCCAGATGCAGATGTGGATCCATCTCTGTGTTCATACCTTTCCAAGCCTGGATGCCTGACCCTTCGTGCCGGTACAGTCCCACCCACTCAGCAGCGTCCTTGCTCTCCCTTGGCCCCTTGCCTTTCCATGCCACAGGGCACCCCTCTGCAGCTCTTTGAAGAAGTCACGTTCTCCCCAACCTTCTCATGGCCTTTGCATATGCTGTTTCCTCTATGCTTCCTGCTTCGACCCCCTTTGCCTGGCTAATTATTTGTTATATGGCATCCCCTCCAGGAAGCCTTCCTGACGTCCCCCAGTTGGGAGAATGCACTCCTCAGATCTCCCCCAGCCCTTTCTGTGGCTGCCACCATAGGGCTTCCTAGTGCGGTATGGCACTCCTGAGTCACACTGGCAGTGGACAGTGGGTAAGTGTCATGCTCTGGGGACAGGCTGTCTGCGTTCAAACCCTGAGAAAGCCAGTTGACCTCTCTGTCTCTCAGTTCCTTACCCTTAGAATGGGGATAACAATAGTTCTTACCACTCAGGATTTGCTGTGAGAACTAATTGAATTAGTCCTCTTAAGGAACAGTAAGGTGCGTAGTAAGTATTCACTGTTAGCTACTGTCATGGGTCCCTGCTTATCTCACCCAAGTGTCTTGGGGGTCCTTGTGGGCCAGTTCTTCCCCAGCAAACAGCGTGGGGCTAGCACACGGGCAGAACCCGCCCAATTGCCTGGGGAAGGATCAGGGCATTCTGGGACTGGCTTTCTTCCACTCAAATCCAACAAAAGAGACTGCATAGAACAGTATCGGCACAGAGGGCCAGGCCCATGTCTTGATGCTGGGAGGACACACATTGCGATCGTCTGACCTAGCACCTGCCTCTGGGGAGGCGCTGGCAAGGCGTCTGAATTCTCAAAACACACCAGCGACTCAAAGATGGAGAGAACCCCTCCGGTTGCTTTCTCGCTGAGACCCTGGATGCTTCTCCCATGAGTATTTCCCACCCCGTCTGGGTCCGTCGCACACCTCCAGCATCATCTCCTAGCCCCGGGGCCTCCAGCCCGTTCCTCCTTCCCTGTCCCCAGTTCCCCTTCAGGCTGAGCCCTGGCAGGGCCCCTCCTTGGCTGCTCCTCCTGGAAACTGGCTTGGATTATGCAGCATTTTTGCTCAGCAAGGCTGGGAGGAGACAGACCCTCCCATCCTCCCACAGCAGCCCCTGCCTGGCTGGCGCACAGCCCCCAGGCCACACTCTCCTTCCCATCCCCCTTGAAGCCCTTTCATTCCTGGTCCTGACAGCTCTGTCCTCAGCGACACTCTCCCTCCTACACAAACTCATTCCCTCCTCGGCCAGGCCTGTCTCTGGGCACTGTATGTGGGAGTCCACAGACACTTCAAACCCAGTGCATTCCCATTTATCATCTCCTCCCCAGACCTGCTCCCCGACTGCGACTGCGGCCCTGTCTTGGCAGCCAGCAACAGGCACCCAGGCCCTGCCTCCCAGCCCACTGCCTTCTCTCAAACCTGCCCCTGCTCTCCTGTGCCCTAGCTCCCATCCCATCCCTAAAAGCTGCCCCTTCACCAGTCTCACCGTCTCCCAGATTTCCCCTCATCCAATTCATCTTCCTCAGAGTGTGACCCGGGATCCCCAAGACCTTTACGGGGAATTTTCAAGGTCAAACTTTTTTCAAAATCATAAGCCAGACATAAAAGAGATGTGGAAAAATGTGAAACAGTGGTATTCTGTCCACTAAATACTTTTATTTGGGAAAATAGTTATTTTTCATAAAATATATTATTCACTTAAACATGGAATGGGTTTGTTATTATTATTTGGAAATGAATTTATAGATAAAAATGTTCACATTTCCTCAGTCTTAATTTTCTTTTTTCTTTTCCTTTTTTTTTTTTTTTTTTTGAGATGGAGTCTTGCTCTGTTGTCCAGGCTGGAGTGCAGTGGCGCAATCTTGGCTCACTACAATCTCCATCTCTTGGGTTCAAGCGATTCTACTGTCTCGGTCTCCCGAGTGGCTGGGACTACAGGCGCCCACCACAATGCCTGGCTAATTTTTGTATTTTTAGTAGAGACAAGGTTTCACCATGTTGGCCAAGATGGTCTCGAACTCCTGACCTTGTGATCCGCCTGCCTTGGCCTCCCAAAGTGCTGGGATTACAGGCGTGAGCCACAGTACATGGCCCGTCTTAATTTTCAATACACGTAAATATCATGTCCATGGATTGTATCAATAAACCATATAAGTGACGGCTCTTCCTCAAAAAGTTTTGAAGAGTATAGAAGGATACTGACAGCAAAAAGTTTGAGAATCACGGTTCTAGAATTGATTGTCAGAGGCGTAGGTTGTGAGGACAAGGGTCTTATCTGTCTTACTCTCAATCAGGGCCTGGCGCTGTGCCTGGCATTCAGCGTAGTAGGCTCTGGCACTCAACATATGCTTACTGAACAAATAAATGAAGATGTCCCCCTCCCCACCCAGACCCTTCCTTGACCCCTCACTGCCCACTGGATTTAGTCCAAGCCCCATGGCTTTTTTAAAGTTGCCCGAAGGTGCTGTTCCCTCTTTGTCTCCAATTCTCTGCCCACTCTGTCCCTCTGCCCCAAATACCTTCCTTGTCCTTCTTCACCTGACTATTGCCTAATTCCCTCTTCAAGATGAGAGTCAGGCATCACCTCTTCCAGGAAGCCTGCCCAGATGCCTCTCATCTGAGCTGGATGCCCCTCTCTGCTCCTATCATTCTCACACTGCCCTCTGTCAAAGCATTTCAGAGCACCCGTCACCCTCTGTTGAAATGGTCTGTTTTGGTGTGTCTTCCCCAGAAGACTGAAGCCCCATGCTGGTCTCTGCATCCCCATCCCTGGCATAGAGCCTAGCATAGAGTAGTTGCTCAGTGAATCCTGGAGCTGAATGAGTAGCCTGTGACAGGTGGACAAATAGTGGTGGGTCCAGAATTTCTATATAGAGGAGCTTCAAGGCAGCTATCTTGCTAGAAGGCCTGTTGCGGGGTGGCTGAGGAATTCACTGAAGTCATAGTGACTCAGATAGGTTAAGCCATTTGAACTCTCTGAGCCTCAGTTTGCTTACTTGTGAGATGGGGTTAACGACAATACCTCTCCTCCCTGCTTCACAGAAATGTTTTGCAAACTGTAAAGTACTGTACACATGCAAGATGTTCATTGTAACTATTAGAGCTCGGAAGGGACCTGGAGATGGCATCATAGCCTTAATCTCAGCGCTGAATAAGACCTGAACAATCAGCCGGGTGCGGTGGCTCATGCCTGTAATCCTGCCATTTTGGGAGGCCAAGGCAGGTGGATCACGAGGTCAGGAGTTCAAGACCAGCCTGGCCAACATGGTGAAACCCTGTCTCTACTAAAAATACAAAAAATTAGCCATGCGTGGTGGCATGCGCCTGTAATCCCAGCTACTCGGGAGGCTGAGGCAGGAGAATTGCTCGAATCTGGGAGGCACAGGTTGCAGTGAGCTGAGATGGTGCCACTGCACTCCAGCCTGGGTAACAGAGCAAGACTCTGTCTTAAAAAAAAAAAAAAAAAAAAAAAAAAAAAAAAAGACCTGAGCAATCGATTTCATCCAGCCTTCTCATTTTACAGGTGAGAAGTCTGAGGCCCAGAGAGAAGGAGTCTGAAGTCACTTGTCTAATGTCACACAACGACAGGGAACACTGAAGGGGTGTTTTCCATTCTCAGTTTATAATCTTATCTCCCTCTATCAACCTGGGGGGCCCCAGAATCATGGAGAAACATCCCCCTCACCTGGACATCAGAAAACCTGGTTTCCATTCTGATCTATCCCTAACCTGCTTGAAGAAGCAGCTCCTCACCTCTGTGCCTGTTTTCACATTTGTCAAAATAAAAAGCTGGATGATAAGTTCCAAAATCTGTTTCAGTATAATTGACCAATAAGCATAAGGAAAACACGTCCGTGACATCCCCAAAGGAAATACAAATTAAAACAACAATTAAATAAAAAGTGATAATACCCAATGTTGGCAGGCATGAGCTGAAATGGACACTCCTGATGTTTTTGATGGCAGTGTTAATCAACACTGTCAAATCCTGTAGCCAAAGTCTTTTAAATATGGTATGCATATCCCTTGGCTTAGAGACTTCACCTCTAGGATTTTATCCTATGGAAATAATGAAGAAATTGAATACAGGAATGTTATTTATTATTCAAAATAGTGAGAAAGAGAAAGAGAGAGAGAGAGGACACTGGTCCTGCCAAACATATACACAAGGGAATACTCTGCAGCCACTCATACTGATGATGTAGCAGCACATTTATAGATGTAGAAAAATATTCATGGTTGGATGGAAAAAGCAGGTTAGAAACAGTAGAAGCAACACATTCTTGTTAACGTTGTCTTAAAAGTGTATGGAAGAAAACAAGCAAGATACAGGTTGAACATCCCTTGTCTGAAATACTTAGGACCAGAAGTATTTTGGATTTTGGATTTTCAGCTTTGAGATCTGGGATGCTCAACCAGTATTTACTAAAATATTAAAGGTAGTTATGGCTCACGCCTGTAATCCCAGCACTTTGGGAGGCCAAGGCCAGCAGGTTGCTTGAGGTCAGGAGTTGGAGACCAGCTGGACAACGTGGTAAAACCCAGTCTCTACTAAAAACACAAAAATCAGCTGGGCATGGCAGCAGGCACCTGCAGTCTGAGCTACTCAGGAGGCTGAGTAGAGAATCACTTGAACCCAGGAGGCGGAGGTGGCAGTCAGCTGAGATAGAACCACTGCACTCCAGCCTGGGCAACAGAATGAGACTCTGTCTCAAAAAACAAACCGCAAATAAATAAATAAAGGTAGTTATCATTAGATGCTTGGATTGTAGGAGACAGAGAGATCTTTTGGAGTTGTTTGGCAGTAAATGTGCATCACTGTGAAATAAGAGAAAAAATAGAATCAAGCCCTCAGCTCTGAAATTCTGGAATGTGGGACCCTCGCTTGGTTGCATCCTCGTCAACATCAACTCATCTCTTTCAGCCCCGTGTGACTCATGGAAAACAGGAGTGACGGTCAAGCAGAGAGGAATGTGAACCTAGTGGGTAATGCCATAAACCTTTGGCCAGGACGTAAGCAGTGGAAGCAGCCTGCGTGTGTCATCCATGAGAAGGCCCCGCTGTGACTGCAGAGGCAGGAAACCAGGTGTCAGTGGAGACAATGGAGTCCTCGGCGCGTGAAATGGGACTTGGAGCAGGGCCCACCGGGAGGGGACAGAGGGTGGCTGCCCAGCCAGACAGTCCTAACTCGGTGAATTCAGTGACCAGAGCATCCCCGGGTGACATGGCTGTGAGGCCTTCAGAGGGCCACCATTTGGTCACCCCTTTTTACACTGGGGAAAACTGAGGCTCAGGGAAGTAAAGCAGAAATGCCTTTAGACCTGGGCAAGAGGGGTCCTGTCCTAGGCCCTGCATTTTGGGAGCAGTGCTTCTCAAACTACCTAAGGCAAAGGACCATTTTGGTTTTTAAACCTCTAATCTGTCTCAGACTGATACTTTAATAAGAGACAATAAAAATGAATCTGCTCGGCACGGTGGCTCACGCCTGTAATCCCAACACTTTGGGAGGCTGATGCGGGCGGATCACCTGAAGTCGGGAGCTCGAGACCAGCCTGATCAACATAGAGAAACCCCATCTCTACTAAAAATACAAAATTAGCTGGGTGTGGTGGCGCATGCCTGTAATGCCAGCTACTCGGGAGGCTGAGGCAGGAGACTCGCTTGAACCCGGGAGGCAGAGGTTGCGGTGAGCTGAGATTGCACCACTGCACTCTAGCCTGGGCAACAAGAGTGAAACTCCATCTCAAAAAAAAAAAAAAGAATCCATAATGAGGTATCTGAAGTCAGTCCAATTTATAGAAACAGATAGTAGAATGATGGTTACCAGGGGCGGGGAGGAGGGGGAGAGAGGAGTTGTTTAAAGGGTACTGAGTTTTCATCTTTTTGTAAAGATGACAAAGTCTTAGAGATCTATTTCACAATATCGCGAATAGACTTAGCACCACGGAACTGTACACTTAAACATTGCTAAGATGGTAAATTTTATGTGATGTGTTTTTTTTCACCACAACGAAAAAAAAATAGCTTTATAACTTGCAACGATAGAGATGCCAATATACAATGTGTGCTATTTTGAAACGACAGTCAATACATCCTAAAGCAATGGTAATAAAATTTCAGGAAATGAGAGAAACATGTTCTCACTGTCTTTGAACATTTTATAAAATAATTACTTAAAAATGAACTACTAGAAAAGTGAACATGAGCTTGGATGTAGCAATAATGCTACGAGTGTTTTAAAATACTTATTCTTGGTTTCTGAGTAGTTCATGCACCAGCCACAGTCCTCAGGCCTAGACCACACATGAGTAGCACAGGGACCCCCAGATCACAAACACACACAATTTATTAAAGGATACATGGAGTCTTGGTCACTTGGCCCAGCACACCCCATGTAACCCTCAACATCCACTTTCGTGACTGACACTGCTCAGGCCCCAGGAGGCAGAAGGGATTCACTTCTCTTTTCTTGCTCTATGTCCTTGACACAAAGGATGACTGCATCCAAATGCCACAAAGGCTGTGTGTTGTGCGGCTGCTGACAGTGCAGATGGACGCTGCTTTGGGGCACAGGGAGGCTCTGAGCAGTGTAAGAAAAGCTTTCGCTCTTAGGTAAGAAAAAAGACAAATTAATTAACTTGCTAAATCCTTCCTCTAAGAGAGCACAAATGCAGTAAATTCCCACTAGAACCAAACATCTATTTTCCTTACTTCTTGTTATGTTCCAGTTCCTGGTTCTGGAGGTGCTCAAAAAAGAGCATGGCATCTGCAAGACCTGCACAGGGAAGCTGAAGAACACTTTGCAATATTAAATCTTTGATATTACTCTTAAATTTGTGTATACGTAGGTCCAGCTGTAACATGCTTAAAATGTGACGTCAATTACTTACATGGCTGTTAGATCTCGATATTGCCTTGAGAGACAGTAAAAAATCATGATATATATGATATGATTTACACGAAGAACTTACAGCTTGTAACATTTTCCATAATAATCATAATTTATCATATGCAACCCCATTATAATGTTTGAGCTTACTACATAAAATTCATGGCTCATTTCCTAATCTAAATATTGCTTTAAGAATTTTATTGACAATTTGTTGCTACATCCTCAACAGAGCAAGTGTTTCCAACTTGAAATTAATTAAAAACTAGCTAAGAAATACAATGACTTGCGAAAGGTTGTCTAATTTCACATTGCCATCAACAGAACAGAAATTACATGAGAATCTTGATTATGACCACACAATTACTATTTTGTTGAAAGAAAGGCAAGAAAGACAAAACTGATGGAACAAATAATAATTTATGAATCATGTAGGTTTTTGTTTTATTGCTTATTCAAATATGATCAGCCTATCAAGAGACTACCCAGACATATGCAATATTATATTCAGTCACCTTTGATACCTTGCTGACTTTTAGCCATATAAAAACTGCAGCTTTACACGTATTTTCTATTTTGTTATAATAAAGGTATAGTTGCCATATTTTATTTAACTGTTTATTAAATTTGATTTATAACTTTTATTTTATTTCATTTTTTGAGACAAGGTCTTAGTCTCTTCACCCAGGCTGGAATGCAGTGACATGATCAGGGCTCACTGCAGCCTTGACTTCCTGAGCTCAGGTGATCCTCCCACTTCAGCCTCCTAAATTGCTGGGACTACGAGTATGTGCCACCATGCCCAGCTATATGTATGTGTGTGTGTGTTTGTATATATATGTATATATATGTGTATATATGTATATATGTGTGTATATATACACACACACACATACACACATATATATGTACATACACACACATATAAGTTACATATGTTTAACTCCTGGCCTCAAGTGATCTACCTGCCTCCGCTTCCCAAGGTGCTGAGATTACAGGCATGAGCCACTGCACCCGGCCTGATTTATAACTTTTAAATATTAGATACAAACTCCATTTGTATCTTGTCCTAAACCCCACAAATGTTTGGATGGACTTGGCCCAGGAACCAGCCTAGGACCACACAGGATTCAAACATCTCTCATTGAAACCGTCATTTAATGAGCCCCTACTAGTTGCTAGGCATTGGGAATTGGGTCAAGATGTGTGGTTTACAGCCCCTGTTCTTGGGAGGGCACCAGCTCATAGTGAAGCCCAGACAAATCTAGATTCAGCCATCAGGACCCTTCTAGGAGGCTCATGCCTATAATCCTAGCACTTTGGGAGGCAAAGGCGAGCAGATCAGTTGAGGCCAGGAGTTCAAGACATGTGACTTAGTGGCTATCCTACTGGACTATGCAGAATGGAACAGTTTCATCATTGTGGAAAGTTCTATCAGACATTGCTGGTCCAGAGCCGCACTGTGCAACCAAAATAGAAGGCAGCCACATGTGGAATTTTAAATTAGAAAATTTAGCGATGTTCATAAAAGTAAAACGAAACAGGTGGAATTAATTTTAATAACATATTTTACTTAATCCAGTATCTTCCATATATTATTTCAACAGTATCTGTTGATGGGCTGAGTCTGGCCAACATGACCAAACCCTGTCTCTACTAAAAATACAAAAAAATTAGCCGGGCATGGTGGTGCACACCTGTAGTCCCAGCTACTCAGGAGGCTGAGGCATGAGAATCACATGAACTTGGGACGCAGAGGTTGCAGTGAGCCAAAATCATGGCACTGCCCTCCTGGGTCCTGGGTGACAGAGAGAGACTCTGTCTCAAAAACAAAACAAAACAGGAAAAAAAAAAAAAAAGAATCCCGCTAGGAGGTGATATGTCAGAGCACTTACATACATGTCATCAGGTTTTCATTCAGATGGGCCTGGACTGAGGTCTTGAGTCCATCTCATCTTTACTGAGTGGACTTATGCAAGTGTCTTCTCTTTGAGCCTTGGTTTTTTCCTCTGTAAAATGGGGGTAACAACAGTATCTACATTAGATTATGAGAATTCAATGAGATCATGCATGTGTTTTTACTATTACTGTATAACAAATTATCCCCAAAATGTAGTGGTTTAAAAACAACAAACATTTATTAAACCACAGTTTCTGTGGGTCAGGAATTCAGGAGTGGCTTTGGCCCTGGGTGAAGGTCTTTCATGAGGTTACAGTCAGAATGTCAGCAGGGCCTGTGGTCATCTGAAGTTCTGCCTAAGGCTGAAGGGCCCGCATAGCCGGTGGCTCACTCCCAGGGCTCTTGGCAAGAGGCCTCAATTTCTTGCTAGACACTTGCAGGAGGCCTTGTTTCTCACCACCTGGGCCTCACAATATGTGTCCAAGGGTCCACAAGATGTGGCAGCTAACATCCCCCAACACGAGACAGCAAGAGGAGCAAGCCTTTTTATGACTTAGTCTCCAAAGTCACATGTCATCATCCCTTCTACTTTGTTCCATTAGTTACAAGCAAGCCACGAAGTCCAGGCCACCCTCAAGGGGAGGGAATTAGACTCCACCTTCCGAAAGGAGGAGGATTTAAGAATTTGGGGACACAATTCAAAGTCACTACAGTATGAGGTTAGCATGAGGGTAACACCAAGGAGGGTGTCCGGCCCACAGTAAGGATCATAATGATTTCCCATGCTTGCATTTCATTTGACAGTTAACAGGGTACTTTGCATCCTTAGCTGCATTTAATGTTCATCAGAGCCCTACGCTATCATTATGTCCATTTTACAGATGAGGAAACTGAGAGTTGGAGAGAAATGACTTGCCCATAGTCACACAAACAGTTGTTGGCAGCTCTGGGGTTGGAGCCCTGCCCATCCTCAGACTGGTAGGGGAGCAGTGAGCCAGGCTGCTCCTAGTATTGCTTCCACACGAGATGGGAGTTCAAGTTCTGCATTTTAAAGTACCTGGGGCCAGGCGCGGTGGCTCACGCCTGTAATCCCAGCATATTGGGAGGCTGAGGTGGGTGGATCACGAGGTCAGAAGTTCGAGACCAGCCTAACCAACATGACGAAACCCTGTCTCTCCTAAAAATACAAAATTTAGCCGAGCATGGTAGTGCATTCCTGTAATCCCAGCTACTTGGGAGGCTGAGGCAGGAGAATTCTTGAACCTGGGAGGTGGAGGTTGCAAAGAGCCGAGATCGTGCCACCACACTCCAGCCTGGGCAACAGAGTAAGACTTCATCTCAGAAAAATAAAAATATTATTAATAATAAAGTACCTGGGAAGCCCGGAAGCCATGGAAAAGTAGCAGACCACAGGCAGGAGCCGTCACTCCTCCCAGAGCAGAGGATGGGACAGGATGCTAGGGGCCTGGAGAGCACGTAGGAGGGGTGGGTTGAGACAGGGTGTAGCCAGTGCAGAGAGGCCCATTCAGGCATGAAGTGCTGAGGGATGAGGGCGGGGAGGGTGGCAGTATCTGAGCACAGACTGAGGCAAGTCAGCAGGTCACCTCAGCCTGGAAGGGGGTTCTAGCAGGGTGCCCAGGAGGCGGGGTGCTCTGGGGTGGAGTGGTACAGGCCAGTGGTAGACTTGGAGGGGTTCTTTGGAGACGCCCTCCCACCCCACAAAGGAGGCAGCAAACCTTGAGAACAAGCCCAGGGCTTGGAGGGAGGCTCACCTGGGGCCAACCCCTGACTCTGCCACCTCCCAGCTGTGTGCCCTTGAGTAATCCTTAACCTCTCTGAGTCCTGTTCACTGACCTCCTCTTTGTGTCCCCCACACCCTGTACAAACACATCTATCGGGACACCCAGAACACACTGTGGCACTTGTTTGTCTTCACAAGGCAGAAAAGCCCGCCCCTCTGGAGCTGTGCTGTATGATACAGTAGCCACGAGGCATGTTTGGTCACTTCAACTCCAATTTAAATTAATTACGGTGAATTAGAATTAAAACTGCACTTGCTCAGTGGCCCTAGTCATATTTCAAGTTCTTAATAGCCACATGTGACTCACTGACTACCCTGCTGGACCCTGCAGAATGGAACAGTTTCATCATCACAGAAAGTTCTCAGACAGCGCTGGTCCAGAGCCACACTGTGCAACCAAAATATAAGGCAGCCGCATGTGGAATTTCAAATTAGGAAATTTAGCGATGTTAATAAAAGTAAAACGAGGCCAGACGCGGTGGCTCACACCTGTAATCCCAGCACTTTGGGAGGCCAAGGCGGGTGGATTGACTGAGGTCAAGATTTCAAAACCAGCCTGGCCAACATGGTGAAACCCCGTCTCTACGAAAAATACAAAAATTAGCCGGGTGTGGTGGCGGGCGCCTGTACTACCAGCTACTCGGGAGGCTGAGGCAGGAGAGTCACTTGGACCTGGGAGGCGGAGGTTTTATTGAGCTGAGATGGTGCCACTGCACTCCAGCCTGGGTAACACAGCAAGACTCTGTCTCAAAAAAAAAAAAAGTAAAACGAAACAGGTGAAATTAATTTTAATACATTTTATGTAATCCAGTATCTTCCAAATATTATTTCAACATTTCACCAATATTAAGAAAAAAACACTTCAGCCAGGCATAGTGGCTCATGCTTGTAATCCCAGCACTTTGGGAGGCTGAGGCAGGAGGACTGTTTGAGGCCAGGAATCTGAGACCAGCCTGGGCAACCTACAAGATCCCCATCTCTAGTTTCTGAAAACAAAAACAAAAACAAAACTCTCTTAATGAGATATTTTACATTCTTTTTTTTTCCTTAGCCTTTGAAATCCCATGTATATTTTACATTTACTGCATATCTCAATTTAGACTAGCCACATTTCAAGTGCTTGATAGCCACATGTGGCCAGTGGCCACTCTGTTAGACAGAGGAGTGCTCAGGTCCCTGAGCACAGGCCCAGGTAGGTACCTGCAGAACTGGGTGTGAATTCTGCCTCCCTCATGTGCTGCAGTGCTGTGTGATCCTGGACAAGTTATTTAGTCTCTCTCAGTCTCAATGTCCTTATCTGTAAAAGGGCAGTGATATTCTACATGCGACATTATTATATATGTGATACTGTTAAATTCTATATGTGATATTATATTATTATTTATTATATCACTAACTAACTGATACATTATTATAATATCACCAGCCAGTGATGATTATGAAGATCAATGAAGAGTATGAGTATAAAGCCTGTTGCACAATGTATGCTACAAGGTCACCCTTCTTTTGAGACAGGATCTTGCTCTGTTGTCCAGGCTGTTGTGCAGTGCCTCCATCACAGCTCACTGCAGCCTCAGCTTCCTGGGCTCAAGTGATCCTCCTACTTCAGCCTCCTGAGTAGCTGGGAGTACAGAGGTACACCACCACTCCTGGCTACTTCTTGTGTTTTGTTTTATTTTAGTTTAGTTTAGTCTTTATTTATCTATTTTTTTGAGACGGAATTTTGCTCTTGTTGCCCAGGCTGGAGTACAATGGCACGATCTCAGATCACTGCAGCCTCTGCCTCCCGGGTTCAAGCGATTCTCCTGCCTCATCCTCCTGAGTAGCTGGAATTACAAGCATGCGCCACCACGCCCGGCTAATGTTGTATTTTTAGTAGAGACAGAATTTCACCATGTTGGTCAGTCTGGTCTCAAACTCCTGACCTCAGGTGACCCACCCGCCTTGGCCTCCACCACCGCGCCTGGCCTATTTTTTTACTTTTGAGACGGAGTCTCATTCTGTCACCCAGGCTGGAGTGCAGTGGTATGATCTCAGCTCACTGCAACCTCGCCTCCCGGGCTCAAGTGATTCTCCTGCCTCCGCCTCCTGGGTAGCTGGAATTACAGGCATGCATCACCGCTCCAAGCTAATTTTTGTATTTTTAGTAGAGACAGGGTTTCACCATGTTGACCAGGCTGGCCTTGAACTCCTGACCTCAAGTGATCTGCCCACCTCAGCCTCCCAAAGTGCTGGGATTATAGGAGTGAATCACTGCACCTAGCCTAATTCTTGTTTCTTTCTCTCTCTCTCTCTCTCTTTTTTTTTTTTTTTTAAAGAGACGGGGTCCCACTGTGTTGCCCAGGCTGGTCTCAAACTCCTGGGTTCAAGTGATCCATCTGCCTCAGCCTCCCAAAGTGTTGGGATTTCAGGTGTGAACCACCGTGCCCGGCCACAAGACCACTCTTGATAAATGCTACTTGTGGTGGTCTACTTATGCTACCAATTAGAGGTCTGACTACCCACCAGACTGTGAGTTCTCAAAGGGCAGGGACCAGGGTCTCTTCATCATCTCTGCCCCTTCTTGTCCATACCCTTTCCCCACTCCCCTTCTGCAGCACCTCATCAAGAGCTCCGCTCTTTGGCTTCCGTCTGAGGTCAGACGGGTGCAAAGTTGTTCAGCTTTGGTGCCGCCCACCCCCAGGGCCTAGCTCAGGCTAGGCCAACTCAGGCTTAGCAAACATTTTCAGCCCATGAGGCAGTTGGTGGTTCAGCAATCAATCGCCCCAGGGTGGGTGGGAGTGGGAAGAGAACCAAGTTCTGGGCTGGGAGACAGGAGACCTGCTGCTAACTCCATCTGCTATGGTGACTGGGTTACTTTCCCTCTCTAGGCCTCAGTATCCCAACTGTAAAATAGGCAGGTCAAACCTGATAAACATCAGGGCCCTTCTATAGTGTCTATACCGCTGGGGAGATGAGGGCCCCTGACCAGCCAGGATCTGCTCAGAGGTGGGAGGACAACAGACACACCCCTCCTGTACACACACACTCAGGCATGAAATGGGTGCATTCGTATTTGCCTCTATCGTGGGATTGTTGTAAGCCCTCAGTGAGCTAATAAAAGGCTCGGAACAGTTCCCAGCTGCTGCTGTAGGTCCTCTCCAAGAATTTGCTGTCATATTACTTTTTGCTGTTATCGTGTGTGTATATATATAATTTGCTGCTATATTGTGCATACAAAAAATATTATTACATTACATGAATTATTGTTGTATTTATTCCATATGGAGCAAGTGGATGAAGAGGCAAGCATTGGTATGACTGAGCTGAGTCCCAGGCCCTTAACAGACTTTACGTCATTCAATCCTCTCATCAACACTATGAGGGTACAATCATTGTCCCCCAAGCCACAGATGAGGAGATTGAGGCTTAGAGGGGTAAAATGACTCACCCAAGGTCACACAGCCACCAAGTGGCAGAGCAGGGATTTGAACCCAGTTCTGACTCCAAAACCCTCGCCCTTTCTCCTATGCCTCACTGTCTTCTTGGAGAAGAATTGAGCTCTGCCTCCTGTGCTGGATTCTCTTCAGGGTGACCAGTCTAATCTCCCCTCTGTTGGTAAAACCTACCCCTAGACTCCCTCTAGAAGTTCTAGTCCCAGGCACACAACAGATGCTGGGGAGGATGTGGAGAAATAGGAACGCTTTTACACTGTTGGTGGGAGTGTAGATTAGTTCAACCATTGTGGAAGACAGTGTGGCAATTCCTCAAGGACATAAAACCAGAAATATCATTTGACCTAGCAATCCCATTACTGGGTATATACCCAAAGGATTATAAATCATTCTACTATAAGGACACATGCACACGTATGTTTACTGCAGCACTATTTACAATAGCAAAGACTTGGAACCAACCCAAATGCCCATCAATGATAGACTGGATAAAGAAAATGTGGCACATATACACCATGGAATACTATGCAGCCATAAAAAAGAATGAGTTCATGTCCTTTGCAGGGATGTGGATGAAGCTGGAAACCATCATTCTCAGCAAACTAACACAGGAAGAGAAAACCAAACACCACATCTTCTCGCTCATAAATGGGAGCTGAACAATGAGAACACATGGACACAGGGAGGGGAACATCACACACCAGGGCCTGTCGGGGGGTGCGGGGAAAGGGGAGGGAGAGCATTAGGACAAATACATAATGCATGAGGAGCTTAAAACCTAGATGACGTTTTGATAGGTGCAGGAAACCACCACAGCCCATGTATACCTATGAAGCAAACCTGTATGTTCAGCACATGTATCCCAGACCTTAAAATAAAATAATAAATTAATAAATAAGAAGTTCTAGTCCCAGGCTGCACCCTGTTAAGTCAGGATTCTTCCAACTGCCACACCCTGGCCCTAGACTCAAGAAAGGACACAGTCCCAGCTGTGGCCTTGGTCGAGGTTTTCTGGAAAAGGACAGGTTTTTAAAACGACTAGAACAGCCAGGAGCTCAGAAATCTCCCCACTCCCCTCCGCCCCCCTCCCGGCCCCCCGCCACCGTCCACAGCCTCATTTGCATAATCCCCACAATCCAATGCAGACCCAGCTTCCCTTTGTGATATTAATTAAGTGGAGGAAAATGTCGTGGACAAGAACTGGCTCCCGTTTTTCAACCATTGTCCCTTCATGCCACCCCCCACTGCTTCATCCCTCCCAAATGTGTCATGGGCATGGTGCAGAATCGGAATTCAGGAACAAAAGGTTTGACCCTCTACCCATGTGCCCCCCCGTTCCTGTGTTCCCCAGGGGCTGCCTGGGCCCCTGAAGCCAATGGAAGAAGGCCTGCCCCTGCTCAGAGGCCATGGACCGATGGGTGCTGAATGCTCAAATGTGTGATAAAACAGGCCATTTGCATTTAAATATTAATCCTAGAGGAAAATAATAGACTATTAGTTAATAGATGGAATTGACAAGCTGGCTGCATTCCAATTCCATCTCAGACAGTTGCAGTGCTGAGCTTGGCCCCAGCCGTTGAGATGGTCCTAGAAAAACGGAAACCACCCACCTTATCTCCTTGGACTCTGCTTGGGCTCCTTGTCCCAGACTTCCAGTTGGAAATCTTAAGCCAACTGCCAATTCCACTCCATGAGCTGGAGAACATCTCACCACCGTTGCCTACTAACTTGCTGTGTGACCTTGAGTTAGTTACTTTCCTTCTATGAGAACCAGTTTCTTCATTCATAAAATGAGAGGGATGGAGAAGCTGATTCCAGATTGGCTCTTCCAAATCGAAAGATTCTAGGGTTCTGGCCATACACAGTGGCTCACGCCTGTAATCCCAGCACTTTGGGAGGACGAGGTGGGTGGATCATCTGGGGTCAGGAGTTCAAGACCAGCCTGGCCAACATGGTCAAACCCTGTCTCTACTAAAAATACCAAAGTTAGCTGGGCATGGTGGCAGGCACCTGTAATCTCAGCTACTTGGGAGGCTGAGGCAGGAGAATTGCTTAAACCCGGGAGGCAGAGGTCGCAGTGAGCCAAGATCGTGCCACTGCACTACAGCCTGGATGACAAGACTAAAACTCCTTTAAAAAAAAAAATAGATGATAGCATTCTGTCATCATCAATATCAAGGACATGGGTTGAAAACTGGCTATAGGCACAGTTCACCTCAACATCTTGAGGCCTATTTCCTGGGAACAGAGTCTATCCAAGGAACACCTGTGAAGGCTAAGAAGTTTAGGCTCACTACCCTCAAAGCTCCTTCTCCTTCTTTTATCTCAGCTCCTCTCCTGGACCCCAAATGCCTGTTCCCATCTGAATGCAGAGATATAAAAGCCCTGGGACATTGAGTTCTACTCCTGACACTGCTCCAACCCACCATGAGACCCTGGGCAGGACTGTTCTCTCTCTTAGGAGACCGAAAGTCAATAGGGCTTTGGACTGGCCAGGGGCCCAGGTGGTACTCCACCCACACTGGGCTGACGTGCTGACTGGGCCGATCCCAGTCTCTCCTGAATGGCACAGAAAGAGTCAGGCAGACAAGGTGGGTACTAAGAGGGAGCAACCTGCCAAGAGAAGGAAGGTACAGAGTCTTTGTCAAGCATCCTAAGAGAATTTGGGACAGTGAATAAGATGATGTTTGTAAAATGCTCAGCACTGCCCCTGGCACCAACTTTTTGTTTGTTTGTTTTGTTTTGTTTTTTGTTTTTGTTTCAAGACAGGGTCTTGCTCTGTTGCCCAGGCTGGAGTGTAGTGGTGCAAACATAACTCACTGCAGCCTCAACCTCCTGGGCTCAAGGGATTCTCTCACCTCAGCCTCCCAAGTAGCTAGAACTACAGGTGTGCACCACCATGCCCCACTAATTTTTTTATTTTTATTTTTGTAGAGACAGGATCTTGCTATGTTGCCCAGACTCGTTTTGAACTCCTGAGCTCAAGTGATCCTCCCACCTTGGCCTCCCAAAGTGTTGGGATTACAGGTGTGAGCTACCACACCCAGCCAGTCATTGTTATTATCATTATCTCAGTGGTTACAGATGCCTTTGGTTCTCAATAACTACAAGTCCTGTTCAGGCCCCCTAAGGCTTTTGCTGGGTTCCAATAAGTCCTGATCACAAAGTAGACATTCCTGGTTTTTGATTGCCATATGTGTCCTTTCAAAAACTCCTTAGTCAATTTCTTGCAATCCAGAGAATCATCATGGCTCACATGTCACTACATCCTAGAAGTCTGCCTGCTTATCGTCATGTCCTCTGCTCTCCATCCATTCAGCCAACCAACCATCCATCCATCCATCCACTAGTCCATTTGGCAAACACTTCCAGAACATCTTCTTTGCCTGGTCCTGTTGAAATGTGAATCAGCCAAAACTTTCCTGGAGAGCTTAGCTACACCCATACCCAGTTCTATGACTTTTCTTTTTCACGTCCAGGGTCCTTAAAAAATGGGACCTGTGCCTCACCCTTCTGTATGTGTCCCCAACCCCAATGCCCAGCCTAGTCTGGATCTTTTCTGTGATTATACCTGGATAGGGGACAGCTGTCCTGGCCTTCAGAGCCTCCACACCCAGCTCACTCCCCCACCCTGCTGCACCTCTGTTACCAGGAACCCATCAAAACAGCATTATCAAACTCCGGGAGAGAGGCAGATTGGGAAACGGTCGGCCAGGGGAATAGCCATAAAATTCTGTGTACTCCTGTGGGGCGCAAAGATCAAAGTATCCCATATCAGGCTCAGTATATAACCGTAACAACCTTTAACCTGGATACGGCACTCCACAGTTGACAGAGGTGTTCCCCATCTCCTGTCTTCTTTCAGCTTCCAACAGGGCCCCTGGCTACAAGGAAACCGAGGTTCAAGAAGTTACACAACCACCCAAAGCCACGCAGAAATTAAAGGGCTGAGTTGGGATTGCAACTCGTTTCTCCTGACATTAAATCCAGTGCCTTTGCAACCACATCACAGCCACAAACTTCGAAAGGGCCTTAATCTGGGGAATCGGGAGACCTGGCTCCCAGCCCAGCATTCAGGAGTCTGTTGGGCAACCTTGGCTAAGTCACTTCCTCTCCTGACTGCAGTTTCCTCCACTGTAAGGTGACAGGGCTGTCAGGCTCACAAGGTGGTTGCAAGGATCAAAGCAGACGATGGGTGGGAACAGACTGTGGAGACAGGCTACCCACTACAAGCTAGACGCCCACCCACCCACCAGGAGCCTCACCTACAAGCTGGACAAGCCAGGCCCTCCCAGCTCCACTTGGAAGTGAGTCTTTGGCTCCACATGGTAATGGAGCGACTGGGAGCTACATGGCTCATAGCTACTGGGTAGCATTTTACCACTTGTTTCCTACACCAACACAGTTCTTTCTACTGGTGGGAGAGAAGTTTCCATTCATTCTCTCAAGCAATGAGTCAGTGCGCATGTGTCAGGCCCTTTGTTGGACTTGGATTCAGGGGTGAACAGAATGTAGACTTCCCCAGGGCAGCTTCCTGTATGGATGAGGCATGAACTCGCAGGGAAAGGAAACTGACATTTCACAGGTATTCTCTAATGCCAGGTGTTTTCTGTGTGTCGTCCCATGCTACGCTTATCATGAACCTATAAGGATCTGGTCCATTTGACAAATAAAGAAATCTAAGGGCTGGGTGCAGTGGCTCATGCCTGTAATTCCAGCATTTTGGAAGGCTGAGGTGGGAGGATCGTTTGAGCCCTGAAGTTTGAGGCTGCAATGAGCTATGGTCACGCCTCTGTACTCCAGCCTGTGCAACAGAGTGAGACCTATCTCTAAAATAAAAAAAGAAAGAAAAATACTGAGGCTTAGACGAGGTTGAGTATTCTCCCTGCTCAAGATCACACATGATTCCAACACATTCCCTCCCCTAACTCCAAAGGCCACACTCTTTCTGTTCCACAAGGCTACTTTGCAAGAATATAGGATGAAGGAAATTGAGGTGTGTGTCATCAGCAGGCTGGGGAAGTTTCCAGAAGAGGTGTGGGTCTGTGGAAGGATTCCTGAGGAGCTGGTCTGTTATGAGGTCTTTGGAGGATAAGCAGAATTCTAGAAGACAGGATGGGGAGAAATATGGTCTAGCGTGAAGCTGAGCATGAGGAGAGCATGGAAGTGAGATAGTGGAGGAGTTCCTGGAGAGCTGAGGACAACAGTTTGGCTGGGGCAGAGGGTACCTGGAGGTGAACAGTGAGACAAGACTGGGAAGGTGGCTGGGTCCCGTCCTTGAGGGTCCTTGAATGCCAGGCTAGGGAGTTTATATTTATTGCAGGGGGGAATAAGGGGCATTCAAGACTTGTGAGCAGGAAAGTGGCTCCATCAAAGGGGTTTAAGAGTTAAGAGCAGAGAACCAGAGAAAGAGGATGAGATTTAATAAGATTCATCCTTGTACTTTGCATTTAATTTCCCTCTGACATTAAATAATTTAAAACACTGAACATGTACCGTGGACAAGGCCCCGTGCTTGTCCACATGGATTATCTCACTTCAGCCTCACAGCTCTAGGGGATAGGCACTATTATTAGTCCATGTTACAGATCAGGAGACTGAGACAGAAACGTAGACTGGCCTGAGGACACCGCGCTCGTAAGAGGTGGTGCTGGATTTGCACCCAGGCAGTCCTCTCCCCAGGCTATGACCCTTTAAAATGACAGCAGGAGGGAACCCCTTCTCCAGAATGAAAACTCAGATGACCCCTTCCACAGAAGGCTGGTCATGAAGTGGGGTGCGGGGCCAGGGGTCAAAAGTGGAAACCCAGGATCCCAGCACCTTTTGCCTCTGGCCACCTCCCTGATGGTTCTCCTAGAGGATGCATTCACTTCCAGGGCCACCAGGTGGCAGTCAAGAGACTGGCTAATTGGCGCTGCAGCCCAGCCCAGCCTCCTCCAGCCCTAAGTCACAAAGACTCAGGACTGACAGTGAGGAGTCAGGCAGAGCGTGGCTTTCAGGGAACTCTCCCCTCCTGGTTGCTTCTCTCCACTCTCCCTGCAGCCTCAGAGGGGCGTCCAAAGTGGAGCTAGGTTCTCAGGTACCTCCAGGAGAAGTGGGAAAGCAGGAGAGTTTCTGGCTTCATGGCCCATCACCTCCCTGGAATAGTACGCAGTGGTTAGCAATGACGTTTCCAGAGGGTTTTTTTTTAACAACCCAAGGGAATGCTCACTCCACAGTGCTAGGTGGGAAAAAACAGGACACAGCACTGTACAAAGAGCAAGCTTATAGTTACATGCAAAATACTTGTGCCTTAAAAAAAAAATACCTGGATGGAAACAGATCAAAATAGTAGTAGTGGCTCTCAGGCTGGGGAGATTAGAGGTGGTTTTTGTTTTCTTTCTTATCTCTTCTATATCTTCTTCATTTTTAACACTAAGTGTGTATTTCTTTTATCATAAGGTAGAAAGAAAAGTTTTCTTGAAAGTGGGAAGAGGATTAGCTATCAAGGTAATTTTTTATCTTTTAAATGTAACCTCCTCCAGGAAGCCTTCTCCCCTTCTCTAAGCAGAAGTAGTGACTCCCTCCTCTGTGCCCACAGAAGGCTTGGACAACCTCTATTAAAGAGCACTTTGAGTTCCTTAGGATAACTATTGCTGTCAGTGTCTGTATCTATGCTATCAAATACGGTAGTCACTAGCCACCAGCCACACGTGTCTATTGAATACTTGAAATGTGGCTAGTGCAAATTGAGCTATGCTGAAATACAAAATGCATGCTACATGGTAAAGGCTTCATATGAAAAAAGCATGTAAAATGGTTTATTCATTACGTGCTGAAATGATAATATTTTGGATATATTGGGTTAATAAATATATTAAAATTAACTCCACCTATTTCTTTTTTTAATATGGCTACTAGAAATGTTTTAATTATATATGGGGCTTAAATCATAAATTTATTGGACAGTACTGGTTCATGAGCTTCATGAGGGTAGATCTGGGGCTCTCAGCTCAGGCCCAGAAAGGGGAAGAGCCCTGTCTGAGGTCACACAGCCAACTGGTGGCAGAACTAGAACTTGAGCCATGTCTCTATACATTTATGCAGCCAACGGACACATGAAAGAATGCTCATCATCACTGGCCATCAGAGAAATGCAAATCAAAACTACAGTGAGATACCATCTCACACCAGTTAGAATGGTGATCATTAAAAAGTCAGGAAACAACAGGTGCTGGAGAGGACGTGGAGAAATAGGAACACTTTTACACTGTTGGTGGGACTGTAAACTACTTCAACCATTGTGGAAGACAGTGTGACGATTCCTCAAGGATCTAGAACTAGAAATACCATTTGACCCAGCAATCCCATTACTAGGTATATACCAAAAGGATTATAAATCATGCTGCTATAAAGACACATGCATACGTATGTTTACTGAAGCACTATTCACAATAGCAAAGACTTGGAACCAACCCAAATATCCATCAATGATAGAGTGGATTAAGAAAATGTGGCACATAAACACCATGGAATACTATGCAGCCTTAAAAAAGGATGAGTTCGGCTGGGTGCGGTGGCTCAAGCCTGTAATCCCAGCACTTTGGGAGGCCGAGACGGGCAGATCACGAGGTCAGGAGATCGAGACCATCCTGGCTAGTGAAACCCCGTCTCTCCTAAAAAATGCAAAAAACTAGCTGGGTGAGGTGGCGGACGCCTGTAGTCCCAGCTACTCAGGAGGCTGAGGCAGGAGAATGGCGTGAACCCGGGAGGCGGAGCTTGCAGTGAGCTGAGATCCAGCCACTGCACTCCAGCCTGGGGGACAGAGCGAGACCCCATCTCAAAAAAAAAAAAAAAAAAAGGATGAGTTCATGTCCTTTGTAGGGACATGGATGCAGCTGGAAACCATCATTCTGAGCAAACTATTGCAAGGACAGAAAACCAAACACCGCATGTTCTCACTCACAGGTGGGAATTGAACAATGAGAACACTTGGACACAGGGTGGGGAACATTCCACACCGGGGACTGTTGTGGGGTGGGGGGAGTGGGGAGGGATAGCATTAGGAGATATACCTAACGTAAATGACGAGTTAATAGGTGCAGCACACCAGCATGGCACATGTATACATATGTAACAAACCTGCAGGTTGTGCACATGTACCCTAGAACTTAAAAGTATAGTAAAATATATATATATTTTTTAAAAAAAGAAATTTCCTGTGGCCTGGCACTGGCTATAGGGATAGTTTGACCCACAAATGGCCATGCGACCCCATCAATCCTGCATCAGTCAGCAAAGCCACTGGGATGGGAGTCAGAGACTTGGTTACACCGAGAGGGGATGTCTATTCTATGTTTTCTCTGGGCTCTGCCACTCAGTGTAACACGTTGCCCCCCTTCAGGAGCCCCACTACCTTTCCCTTCAGGAAGAAGGAGTCTCAGGGAAAGCAAAGGGAGCCTATAGAGCTCGTTGGCATCCTCTGGTATGGCTGAGATCCTCACCAAGGTCCTGTTGCCCCCACTGAATCCACGACAACGAGAGGGCTGAAAGTGGCCTCAGAGAAACCACCTTGGCCAATGCCCTCATTTGGCATTTGTGGCAAGTGGGGCCCAGAGACGATGAGTGCCCTGCCCAAGGTCACACAGTAAGTGAAGGGAGGTCTGGGGAGTGGAGTTAAGGGAGTCAAGTTAAGGGAAGCAAGTCAAGAGAACCCCTGGTGTCTCCATCTAGGAGCTCTAGAGGCCAGCCCAGCCCCATAGACCAGGAGGATGGTGGCATGGGTTAACACATGGGGTCCCCCAGGCCCTGCTCGGCCGAGTTCATGATATTTCCTCCACCTCCAATCTATCCAGTCTCAACTTACAATCCTCCATGACCCCCCATTGCACTTAAGCTACAATCCATATTTTCCCTTCCCGACATAACCTCCTCCACGCCCCAGTTGATTGCCATACTTCAGCTCCTATTCCCAGAGGGTACCCAGTGTGTTCCCACCTCAGGGCCTTTGCCTCCGCAGTTTCTTCCACCTGGAGCTCTCTTCCCACATGTTGGCATGGTGGACTCCTCGCTGTCCAGCTTTCAGCTGTCATGTTGCCTAAGAGGCCTTCCCTGATTCCCCTGCCCTCCGTCAATGCTGCCCCATTACCCTGATCATTATCTTTCTTGCACTTACCGTTATCGTTATGAGCTTGTCCATATATGGGTCTCTCTGCAGCAGAATGGAGGCTCCCAGAGAGCAGGGCCTTGTCTGGCAGAGCCACAGCTGCGTCCCTGCCTCCCCAGTGCCTGGTATTCAGGAGGTGCCCAACTAATGTTTGTCAATCAACTCTGATGGAAAGAGACATAGACAAGATGGGTCACTGAAGCCTCACTCCAGCTGCACCAAAAACAAACAAACAAAAAACCCCAAACCTTCCACGTGTCTTTGGGCAAGTGGCCCCTCTTTGGGTCCCAATTTCCCCTTCTGAAAAATGGCGTTCCCTGGCTGCCAGGCTGGCTCGCAGGATAGGCTGGTTGAATTAGCATGAGTCGAGTTGATGGGTGTGAACGCTGCTTTGTAAACTGTTAAAGCGTGATTGCAAATTCGAGTAGCTGTTGTCATTAGACAAATGAAGCTTAAACCGCCTCCTCCTCTGCTGAGGAGGGGATTGGGTCAGATGCTCCCTGGGGGCCTTCTGCCCTGGCAGTGTACAGTATAGTTTTGCATCCAGGCACTGCCCTCATGGAGCTCACAGTCGGCTGGAGTTGTAGAGATAACATGCAAATCAGAAACAATCCATCAGAGAAACCAGCAATGGACCATGTGGAGCTGATTATCTTTCAGGGAACAGATAATAGGCAAATAGGTTGGTCAGAGAGGGGCGAGGCAATGTCAGTTAAGCTCTTGATGGCGGCCGGGGTGAGGCTAAATCCAAGTCTTTAAAGCCAAGAAGGCAACCAGGTGGAGTGCACAGCTAGGACAAAAGCACAGCTAAAGGCGGTTGCCAAGAAATCAGGGAGGAAGAGCCTGGCCGGACTGCAGAACCCAGCCACCCCATAGGATCCCAAATGGGGAATAAAATACTGTTTAGAGAGAAAAGGATGGGAGAGAAGGGGAACTTAATTATGATCACTAATTTTCTATTTTTGCCAGGTAAAGGTCCTGGATAGATGTCTATTTCATCAGATAACATTGGGTGAGTCACTTTCCTCTTTAGGCCTCAGTTTCCTTATCTGTGAAATAGGTTGTGGGAAGAGCCCTGAGCTCTGTGCTTCTGTGAAAGGTACAAGGAGATCAGCACTGGGGTTGGACAGACCTGGGGTTGGATCCTAGCTCTGATTTGCCGTGTAACTTTGAACGAATTACTTATCTGGTCCTCAGTTTCATCATATGAAAAGATCAGCACCTGCTGCATAGAGTAGGAAAGATTAAGGGGGACAAGAAATTAAGCTCAGCCTAGCGCCTGGTACCAGGTCCTCAATAAAGCAGAGTCACTGGTATTCCTATTTTGAAGCAAAAAGGGAAGTAACCACTGGCCGTGGGTAGGTGGAGTCAAGGGTCCCAGGAAATAGAAACAGCAAAAAATCTGAACCTGTGCAGTACATAATAGGTGCTCAATAATGACTTCTTGAATTTGGAAGTATCTAGCACCTGGATGCACTGGAGGGGGGCAGAGCTTAAAGCTGCTCTGTCCAGAAGAGGGAGGATTGCCTCAAGATGGGCCAAGCTTGGGGTCCCTCAAACCCTGGGTCTCCTGGAAGGCCTGACAGGCAGGAACTGAAAATAAAGGCCTGCCCCACACCAGTGAATCTTGACCCTGGTGAGTGGTCTGTAGGCTTAAAAGGGGAAATCTTTTGTTTCTCCTCTCCCCCTGCTCACTCAAATAGGAACAGTAGTGGCTCTGCCAGCCCCATCCCACTGGCTCTTGACCCTGGTGAGGGGTCTGTAGGATTAATAGGGGGAAATCTGTTTCTCCTCTCTCCCTGCTCACTCCTATTCTGTCTCCCTCCCAGGCTGCCTCCTCCTGGTGGCCTTCCAGGATGAGACCCATTTCAACCGAACTCTTGAAGCTTCAAGAGACGACCCAATTTTCCAAACCTTAGATGGATTCCCAAAGCCTGTGATACCTCATTTTCTTGGTATGGACTGAAGGAAAGGGATTGCTGGGACATTTTGATAGTATGTGGGACAAAGAGACACAGGAGATGTGGGTAGCATAGACTTAAACTGCCTTCGACTTAAACCACCTGCTCCTCCACTCACTCCACAGAGTTCCAAGCTCCTGATGAAGTCTCCTTAGTCAGGAGTGGGCTCCCAACCGCCAGGGGTTCAGCCTGGGTGATTGCCGCAGGCCCCCTGCAGCCGCCCACCATCCAGACCTCAGTAAAGTCTGTTAATGATGATGGTGATGAAGGCTGTCAGAGCAGGGCAGGGCCCACAGGGTTGGGACTCGGGTTGTGTTCTCCCTGAAGGGACGGCCATGCACAAAACCACGGCTGCACAGACAGGTCCATTCCACAGCGTGGGGGTGGCTGGGGCTTTCCCCAGCTTCACCCATGGACTTCCTTCTCCCCATCCCCAAACTGCATTGGAAGCAAGATCAACAGAGAAGGAGAAATCTAATGTATAGACGAGTATGCAGGGAGGGGCTCGCGGGCCCGCTCAGAACAACGGGGCAGGGAGGGGTGGCCTGGGGTCTGCCTGCCAGGACCCAGCCCACCAGTGCCGAGTGACCCCCCGCCCCCCCGCGCAACCCTACCCCGGGCCCTCGGGTAGCACCAAGGCCCAATCTCCCACTCGGAGGCCCCAGCCCAGCCCCAGTGCCTGGGAAAGCCGCCTGTTTTGTTCCCAGATGCCCCCCCACCCCCCCTTTTTTTTTTTCCATTCATAGCAGTTCGGTCCCTTTCGAAGCCGCAGGGACCCGGGTGGCAGGGCTGAGGCGAGGGGGTGGGACTCCCTGCCCTGACAGGTAGTGCCGGCCCCGCTTTGGGAAGCCCCTTCCCCCGCCCTCCCCCGCCCCCCCGTCCGCTCTCCCTGCCCCTGTCAGCCGCGCCAGACGCTCTCCGGCTTTGCAGCATTCAATAAAAATTGAGAAACATTTGGGCTGAAATCGCTGCTTTATCTGGAGGAGCCACAGCGCCGGGAGAGACCACTGCTGCGCGGGGGGAGCCCGGGGTCTCAGTGGCTCGGGCGAGAGGGGTCGCCGCGCTCCAGCGCCCGCGCTGCCCCCGGGTGACCCTGAGATCGTGGTGTGGGGACCGGGGCTCGCGGCGGCGCGCGGCCGCCGGGGGCTGGGGCGCGCGCGGGGGACGGCGGCCCGGCCAGGCTCCCCCCGCGCCAGCGGCTCAGGTGGGCCGTGCCCAGCGCTGGCGGAGCCCGGGTCCCCGTTCTGCCCGGGCTGGATGGCTCATTCTGCTGGCTGCGCGGTGGCGGCGGTTGTGTGTGCGCCGCGCCTTGCCGCCCCCCCCGGCCCCCCGAGCCTGGGGCGCGCGCTCCCGCCCGGGCCGTACGGGCCCCGCGGCGCCGCGGCCCGAGGCCCCGGGAAGCGCAGCCATGGCCCTGCGGAGGCTGGGGGCCGCGCTGCTGCTGCTGCCGCTGCTCGCCGCCGTGGAAGGTGAGCGGGCGGGCGGGCGATGGGGGCGGGGAGCGGCCGGGCACGGGCGGCCGCCGGCGCCCACCTCCGCTCTGCGGCCCGCAAAGTTTGCCCGGGGGCCGGCGCCGGGCGCAGGTGGCCGCGGGGAGGTGTGTCCGGCCGCGCCGGGAGGAGCGGGCCCCGCGGGCGCCCGGGGAGCGGCGGGTGCTGATTGACTGTGCCAGGAGGAGGCGAAGGGACCATCTTGCCGAGGCTTTGTAGCCAGCCCAGCGAGCGCCGCCCAGGGCTGGGGGCTGCCCACGCGCGCTTGCCGCCCCCGGCCGGGGCAGCCGCCTCGCGCCGGCCTGGTCTTGCTCGGCACGGGGTGGAGGGGCGCAGGTCCGGCCTTAGGGTGGCGGGGGCGGGGGGGAGGCCGGCGCGCGGTCGGGGCTGGAAAGTTTGGCAGGGAGCAGAGGGTGGGAGGCACCGCGGTTGGCCGGGGTGGGGGGCTCCCGGCCCGCGCCCCCGAGATGGGGCCCGGCGCCCCGGAGAGCGGGGACTGGCAGAGTGGAAGGGAGCGCGCCAGCCCCCGCGTCGGTGCCTGCCCATCGCCTGCGGCGTACAATGGGGTCCCCTCCCCGAGAGGACTGCGCGGGGGATGGGTCTGTGGGCATCTCTCCGCCGCGCGGGGTCTCCGGGCACCCCCGCCGGCCACCGCCCCGCGGCCGCAGCGCTCAGCGTGGCGGCTGGAGCCCCGGGAACTCTCCAGCTGCCGCCAGGGCCGGACCAGATGCTCTTGCCATGTGTTGGCCTTGGCCAGGGTCGCCGGGCCCTCTCCCCGTGGCTTCGTGTATTGGTACCACCCGACCCCCAGGGGGGCAGGGGTAGCTGCTAGGTCTCCCGAGCCAGCTTGCTCTGGAGGGAAAGTTAGTGCGGTCTGGGTGTGTCCACCAGGAATGGCCGAGCTTGCAGGGTAAGAAGCGAACATGAATAATGGTTCTCACGTGTACTGCACTTTACAGTTTTCAAACCACTTTACAGTTTATGAAGTACTTCGCACTATACGCAGCTCTCTGTGGTTTACAACGTGCTGCACAGTTGACAAGGTACTTTAAGCTTTACGAAGTGCTTTCCCGCCCACAATTGTGTTGGATACCTCAAAATACACCTTCTAGGGAAGCCAGGTAGGTATGATTCCTACTTCTCTTTAACAGATACGGAAACTGAGGCCCTGGAAAGTCCAATGTCTCACCCAGGGCCGTTGGGTGACAAAAATAGAACCCAGGTCTGTGGTCTTTCTTTGAAACCAGCACTCACTTAGCTGAGTTTTGTTGCCCCTAAACTGCGTGAGCCCTTCCAGGGTTCTGCTCCCGTGGGCTGAGGGCTGATGTCTGTGTGCACTTCTCAGGCCACTTTGGGGTTGTGGGAAGCCCCTTCCCTTCTTGCAGCCTAAGAAAACATATCAGACCAGGCGTGGGGGCTGCAGCCTCTGGGAAAGGCGTTGTGGGGGACCCTGTGCTACAACTTCAGTTTCTCTTTCGGTAATGAGCACTTTAGTGACCGCAGTCAGGGAGTTGGGGGGGTGGTGTCCCTGGATGGCAGCCACAGTTTCTGGCACTGAGGCAGCTGTCCTCCGGCTCCTGGGGGATTTGGCGGCTGCCTGCGGTTTCCCGGAGTGGGGCCACTGGGGCACCGAGGGTGCCACGGGCCCTGGGTGTGGAGGGCAGCCCTGGGGCCCGGCTGCTGGCGGGAGCTCTGTGGAATATGACTGAGGTACCACTTATTAACTCTGGCTTTGGGGAAATGACTCATGTGTTGGCCCGCTATACATTGGGATGTTTACAGTATTATGGGGAGCTTGGCATAAATATTGCTATTTAGGTTGCAGTCAGCAGTGCTGGAGGGGAAGAAAATTGGCCCCTCTTTCGTTGGAAGAGGCCTGGGTGTGTTTTTAATTACTCCGGGGTAGATGGAAGGGCCACGTCTGTCCAGCCATTGCCCTGGCAGGGACTGGTTGGAATCTGGTGAGCTGTGGCCAGTCTGGACCCTGGCCCTGGACACAGGGCTGGTGGGCGCTGATGTCACAGAAGGGTATGGCTACTTGGACTGCCACTTGGGGGCAGGGTGGGGAAAGGAAGCCACAGCAGGGTGGGAGGAGGGCTGCAGCAGGCACCCCAATGCTTGCCTCAGGCTCTTCTTCCCTTTGCCCCCTGGACGCTAGGAAGTTAGTCCATCAGCGGTTAATAAGGAGCTGGCCGAATGGATGGGGAGATGGTGCGAGGTGGAGGTCAGAGGGCCTGCTTCTCATTTACTATGGGACCCTGGACCAGGTCCTTTCCCTATAGGGGCCTCAGTTTCTTTGGGTATAAAATGGCCTGGCTAAATCTCTTGTAGAGTCCATCGTCTACACCCTACTTCCGCTCTTTGAGCCTCATTTTCCTCCTCCGTCCAATGAGGGTGATGACAGCACCTGTCCTGCCTGTCTCCTGGGGTGTTTGTGAGAATCAGAACAGATGACGGATGGGAGAAGTCCCCCCTTCGAAGCCAGGGATGGACGGTGCTGCCTGTGCACATTTGGGAGACACCAGGGTCCTCCTGAGAGTAACACAGTCTGTAGAGACAGGACTGGGCCATGGAGCAGTAGGAGGGGGGCCCCTCTGGCTCCCAGAACCCAGAGCCACATGGTCACCACTTCCTTCCCTTCCTCCTTCCTTGTCTCCTCAGCCCGTAAAGGGCTGTCCTGCCGGTTAAGGCCCCAGGAAATCCCCATCTCCAACCTTCGGAATGGGAGAGAGGAGAGAGTGTGTGTGTATACGGGGGGCTTCTAGGTTAGGATGGTAAGCTTAGCATCTCCCCTAAACCGTGAGACCGCCCCTGCCACCAAGGGAAAGAAAGCATGGAGCATGTGAAGTGGGGGCTTAGAGCAGGATGGAAGAGCACTGGGGAAGCATCCAACAGGACAGGAGGCCAGTGGCAGACCCGCCACTAGATGGAATCCAAAGGTCGAGGTCTCGAGAAAATCAGCCTCCTTACATCTGCTCATTTGCTCTCCAAATATCGATGGACTTTCTTCTCTGGCTGGCAGGGTGGTGGACTCCAGGACAGGCAAGGAGATAGGACAAGCTGACAGGGAAAAGAGTGGGCGAGACAGAGTGTGATATGGGGTCCAGCGTGCTTCCCAGAGGAGGCTGTGAACTCCCCGGGGCGGCAGGGGCAGTTGAGGACAGAACAGGGTTATTTCATCTTTTATGCTGTTATGCTTTGCCTCATTTTCTCACCACCCATTTTCCCTGCTATGAAACTTTCTTAGCCACCTGTCATGCTAACGAACTGTGTTCTCAAGAGTTAAAGAGGTTGACTTTGGAACTTAGAGGATGTGGAGAATTTTACCTAAAAAAGGAAATAGCATGTCTCTATGTCCATAGAAAGACATGGAGGCAGGATGATCAGGTGCTTGCTTTGATGTGTCTGAAGAGGGTGGGGTGTTGAGGGCAGCAGTGCGGGTTGAGACTGAGAATGGGAGTGGGGCGGTCAGGTCCTGAAGGGCTAGAATGGAAGGCTGGGGAGTTTGGATCAGATGCTGAGGGCAGCAAGGAGTCCTTGAAGGTTCTTGAGCTATCAAGGGACCTGGCCAGATTCATGCTTGGAAAGATCACTGACTTGCAATGTGTGATGACGTTCAGATGAGCCAGATCTGGTCCTGGACAGTCCCAGTAAAGCCAGCTTGTCGATTCCCCGCTAGACTGTGAACTCCCTGAAGGCAGAGACCCATCTGCCTCATTTTTGTGTCCACAGTTCTGGTCTGAAGAGCTGTGTTCAAATTCCACCTCCCCAGAGGCCTTCCCTGATTCTCTATTCTAAAACAGACCCAGTTCTGCTGCTTTCCATCCCACCTGCTTTGTTTTGCTCCATAAAACCCATCGCCACCTGAAGAAGCATCAAAGACTTGTTTGGCATCTACCTTGCCCACTACACTATAAACTCCAGGACTTCATGTGCCATGTTGGCTATGACATCTCCGGTGCCTAGAACTGTGCCCAGCCATGCAGGTGCTCAGTAATGGAATGACATTGTCAGCTGAGGAACGTGGAATGAATTGAATGTTGAGTGAACAGACAGATGAATATATGATACTGTGTTATGTGATAAGTATTGGGAGAATGATGTGGAGATGGAGGAAGGTCCATCTGGCAGAGGAAATCAAGGAGGTCTTCCTGGAGGGAGATACCAAGGGAATGGCTTGAGTAGAGATGCAAGAAGGGGCTTGGGTATAATGAATAGACCAGTTCAGCTGGAGCAGAGCATTCAGATGGGCCAGCAGCCACTGTGTGCTAGGTAGACAAGTCTACTTCTGATGGGGGGTGGGGGAAATGTGCCTCTTTCCCTCCCCTAACTCGACTCTCCCACCCCCATCCCCACCTCCACCCTACTGGGCCCACCTCTGGGGCATTACCTGTCTAAGACCCAGCGACCTTCCATGGGATTCATTTGGAATTGGTTTTCCTTTTACGTCTGTTTCTTTTGCTTCTCATTTTTAAAGGAGGCTGCTTTCATGTATTTGTCTTAGCCAGGAAATCAGGGCTTAGATTTAAAACCTAAATGTTGTAGAATTTGAAAGCCAGTTAACTTATTCACTCATTCATTTCTCCATCCATCCATATATTTTTAAAGAGTCACCAGGCACCTAGTTCATGTCAGGGGCTGGTCTGGAGAAGGGATTCTGCCTGCGGTGGGGAACAGGGCCAGCTGACTTCACAGGCAGTGTGTGGTAGAGAAAAGGCATAGCCTTCAGGGGCAAACCGACGTGAGTTCAAATCCCAGCTGTGTGCTCTGGGGCGAGGAGCGCAGACTCCCTGCACTTCAGTTGCCTCCTGGGTTCCTGTGTCAGACACTCATTGAGTGCTGTGGACATTAAATGCTGGTCTCAACCCCTCTGAAGTTCTTCCCTCAGTGATGGCGATGTGGCCCCCTTTTTGGCATTTAGTTTGTCCAGGCACCAGATCAACCTTCAGTGTCTCCCCCTAACCCACCCCACAAGCTCCCAACTTCCCCCAGACTTGGGATGGCAACCCCCCAAGTGTGGACAGACTCAGACTCCATCCCTGCCTCTTTCTCCAGAGCCCCGTCGGGGGAAAATACTCATATTCCTAGTCCAGGGGGGCTCTCGTCTGGGGTCCCTAAGCCTCCTAAGTCCTGGGGATCTGTAATCACCCTGAAATTGTCATAGAACATTGGATGGGCCCCTCCCTCCTGTGGGATTGTCCTAGGCACCCTTGGCCCTACTTCCTCAAGGTTCTGCATCAGTGCCAAAGTTAAGACAGGTTTTTTGTTTTTTTGGGGTTTTTTTAGATAGTCTCACTTTGTCACCCAGGCTGGAGTGCAGTGGTGCGATCTCGGTTCACTGCAACCTCCGCCTCCTGGGTTCAAGTCATCTTCCCACCTCAGCCTCCCAAGTAGCTGGTACTACAGGCATGTGCCACTACACCCGGCTAATTTTTTTACATTTTTAGTAGAGACGGGAATTCACCATGTTGGCCAGGCTGGTCTCAAACTTCTGACCTCAAGTGACCCACCCACCTCGACCTCCCAAAGTGCTGGGATTACAGGCATGAGCCACTGCACCCTGCCTGGGACAGATTCTATGGGCCAGTTTGCTGGGCATTCAGCCTGTGGTAGCCTCTGGTCAACTCTAGCTGCCCAGAGCTCACCTGTGAGTTTAGACTGGAGACTGGATCTCTACACACAGAAAGGCCTCTAACAGGAAGGGGCAGATGGAGCCCGCTGGGTGACAGGATGCCTGGGCTGGGCAAGGCAGGGGACCCCTGCTCCCACTGAGGGTGGAGGAGATGCAGAGCAGGGTGGGCCTCCTGGCAGAGGAGGATCTGCCACACCTCTGACAAGGACCCGTCTCCTGACCTGGCACCTGCATGCCTGACTTAGCTGGAGATTTGGGAGATGGGGAACAAGGTTGGGGAGTCTGTATTTTTAACACACTCTCCAGGTCTTTCCATTAGGCAGGTAAATTTGCCCCCCAGCGGCCTATGATAAAGCACAGGACTCCTGGGAAAGAGGAAGAGAAACCTCAGCAGGAAACTGGAAAAGACTGAAATGAAGTGAAATCAATCAGAGTTAGCACCCACCAGCCCTGGCTGCCACTGGCTCGTGCATAAAAAGAGGGTTAGCTGGGGGAAGGCAGGGAAGGAAAGAATGTTTGCACAGCTCCCAGGGGTGGGGCAGCGGGCGGGCAGTTGTTGATTGTGGCAGCACCTGGAGGCTCCCTGATTGGGATCAGCTCAGGCCCTCTGATAAGGCTGCCTTGAAAGCATTTTAGGGCCTTTTAAAGCAGCTGCCTTCCGGAGGGTGCAGGAGGGGGACACCTGTCTCCCCAGTACCCCCGTGTCATTTGGGGGCTTTCCTAGGACACCCTCACTAGGTGAGCTTCCTGGAGCCATCTGCTGCCCTGCTGTAGCCCCTGCGGGGAGTGGGGGAGTGTCCTCAGAAGAGGGGACCTTGCCTGCTGTGTGGCCTTGACCAAGTGATCCACTCTCTGAGCCTCAGCTTCCTCATCTGGAAACTGGAGGTACCGCGCATGTGTCAGAGGCTCATGGCAAGGATTAAATGAGATGCTGTGTACTGTGACTGGCAGAACCGCCTGGCACTCAGCTGTGCCCATTCTTTATTAGTTTCCATAACCATTAAATGTCAGCAGCACCCTCGTGCCCCCGGCCAGAATGACTTGCCCCTTTCTCTGAAGTCCCACAGAGCCTTTGCTTAGCCGTGATCACTTTCTCTCTTGTTCTATAAACAGCAGAGCCTGGGGGGTTACAGGAAGAGTGTGTGGAGTCAGACTGCTCCGTACTGTGTGTCCTCTGGCTTGTGTCTTCACATCTCTGAGCCTTGGTTTCCTCATCTTTAAAATGGGGGTAATCGTTGTTCCTAGCTCTTGAGATGCTTGTGAGCGATGGATGTGTTAATCTGAGGAAGACTAAGCTGAGTGTGTGCCTCAGATGTGCTAAGCTTGCAATAAATGTTAATGGTTGCCATCCTTGCTTTCTACCAATGGGAAGCTCAATTCACATTAGGGGAATAAGGGGCCAGTGTACCAGGTTTTCCATCTCCAGCTCTCCCCCACCCACTCTGTTCTGAGCCTTAGAGGGCAAGGGTCTGACTGGCTTGCTAAGTGGCTGAGAGGCCCCTCTAGCCTGCCCACTCAGAGTTCCATCCAGGTTTTCTCAAAGGCCCCCTCCTCACTCCAGTTCAGCCTCCCTAATCTGGGAAAGGCGTAGACTCCTTCATGGCCGTGCCCTCCTTCTTGGCTCAGTGCCTGCCAGGCACCACCTTCCCTGCCATGATCATGGGAATGGCTGTCAATTCTTTTTTTTTTTTTTTGAGACAGAGTTTCGCTCTTGTTGCCCAGGCTGGAGTGCAATGGTGCAATCTCGGCTCACTGCAACCTCCGCCTCCCATGTTCAAGAGATTCTTCTGCCTCAGTCTCCCTGAGTAGCTGGGGTTACAGGTGCCTACCACCACGCCCAGCTAATTTTTTGTATATTTTAGTACAGATGGGGTTTCACTATGTTGGCCAGGCTGGTCTTGAACTCTGACCTCAGGCAATCCACCTGCCTTGGCCTCCCAAAGTGCTGGAATTACAGGTGTGAGCCACCACGTCCAGCAGCTGTCAATTCTTGTGTCAGTCATTGTACTAACAGCATTATGTGTGTTGCCTTGTGCAGTTGCCCCAAGAGCCCCACAGGTCATTTGTATTATTATGCTCATTTTACGGATGAGAAAACCAAAGCTCTGAGAGGAGTGACTGGCCCAAGGACACCTAGGGAGTGGTGAGGCAGGGATTCAAACCCAAGTCTGGTGACTCCAGAGCTCATGCTCTTTTCCACTTCTGGAATGTGCCTCCCTGCTCAGAGGAAAGGCTTGGCTCTGATGAGGGTCTCTAAGGCAGCTGTCCAGCCTCCAACTCCATCAACATCCTGAGATAATGCAAGTGGGAGGGTCCTGGAACTCACAAACCTGCCATAAAAATGCAATCTCTGTCATAATGGTCAGAATAATGTTGTTCTAACTTAGACAAATCGGGTGTTAACTCATTATGTTGTAAGGGGCGCTTCCACAGAGAACGGAGACTATGGAACCGTCACAGGGCCATTTGCAGCTTGTACTTCCAAATACAATAGCTCATCAGGACTTCACAGCCATCCTGAAAGGGGCAGGAGCCACGGGGCCCACTTTAGAGATGAGAAAACTGAGGTCTGGGAGACAATGTGACTTGCCCAAAGCCAGCAGCTGGACCAAGCTTGAAGCCCAGGGCCAATCTTAATAGCTCATCCATCCAGTTCGAATTCTTAGCCAACGTTCAAAAATCAAGAGATTTTACAGAAAAGTCCTGTTTCTGGCATCTCTGAAAAGTCAGACAATGTGATTTTGCTGGGCCCACATTCCCACATGGCCACAGTTGGCTGCAGCTGAATAGTGACTGCCTCTTAAGACAGAATGTATGAGCACCAGGGGTACCTCTCTACTGACTTGCAACATACATTTGTATTGGTGTGTTGCAAGTCAGTGGAGAGGTACCCTTGGTGTTCAGTCCTGTAAGACTTGAGTTTGCCTCCTGGATCTACCTCTGTTACCCTGTGTGACCTGGAGTTAATTGTGTGACCTCCTGAGCCTCAGCTATCTCTTCTATAAAATGACAGGGGTGAGACTCCGTGGTTTTGGAGGCCTCTTCCAGCTCCAGGATTCAGTGGCCAGTGCCAGGGTTCAGGCAAGGGAAGGGAGAGCTACAAAAAGTACAAGACTCCACTCCTGAAAAGCATATCACTAATCTTTAGCAAGCCACCACAAAATCTACTGGCTTAAAACAATAATGATTTCTTAGTTGTCCTGATTCAGTGGATTGGCTGGGCTCAGCTGGGCGCTTATTCTGTTCACCAGGTTGTCAGCCGGGATCACTCAGGAGGCTGCACTCAGCTAGGTTGGGCTGGAAGTTCCATCATGGCTTCACATACATCTTTGAGGCCCTCATAGAGAAGGCTGGAAGACTGGTCCGCTCATGCTCCTCTCTATCTCCCATCCTTTGCTAGTCTAGACTGCGCCTCTATCCATGCTAAGTAGCTCGCAAGATGGTGAAATGGAAACTGCAAGACTTCTTAAGGACTGGGCTCTAATGTCACAAAGTGTCCCCCCCTGCAGCCTTCTGTTGGTCAAAGCCAGTCACAGCGCCAGCTCAGATTCATCCTAGGCTTCCTCATCAGGTTCAAGGAAAAGGAAATTATACTGGGCTTGATTTTTTTGTTTTATCCTTGAAGAGAAGTCCCATTTCTTGCTCAACTGTTTAGCACAGAAAATTTAATGGTGGGTTGTTGTCCAGCATCCCACTCAACATGTCCTGATCCACTCCACCCTGTTCTTTTCCATGTTTCTTGGGCCAACCCGTGGTCCAAACTTGAATCTAGACCCCCCTTACTGGGAGGAGTGGCTTCGTGTTTAGGAGTGGGAGGAATTGTTGGCAGCCATATTTGTAGACAGCCTCTCACAGGTAGTTTATTGTCCAGTCCAGGGATGGGGGTGGGGAGGTAACAGGAAGCCAGAAACCTCATTCCCTCCCACCCCACCCCCAGCACTTACCCCCTGAATTGTCTTCAGTGTTATCTGCCTCTTCTGAGAAGGCAGGGACTTTCCACTTCACCATGTACAGCACAAAGCTTGGCTCCTGACAGATATTAGATAGATGTTTGCACAATAAATGCACCTAAAATTCATGAAAAATGGTAGCCTGGAGTTGTAGATATTCAAGACCTAGTGTGAGGTGTAAGGCCAGAGAAAGAGGCCTTGGGCTGGTGGGATTTAACTGAAAGGATGGGTCCCAGGTGCTCCTGTGGCCTGGGGCAAGTCACTTCACCCCTCTAGGCCTCATTTTCCTTGTCAGTGAAAGGGGCATCGTAATTTCAGGCACCACAGAAGGCTGTGCCGAGGAGCAACTGTGTTCTTCATTCTACTATGAAAGACCCGGTAAAGGGGTGACTGTGGTTGTCACTCCCACCTTGGCCAGAGGTCATCGCAGGAGTGGGGAAGCATTAGAGGAAAAGAAAAATTTCTAAAGGCATGGGCCAGTTGTCAAATTAAGTTTGGACCACAGGTTGGCCCAGAGCACATGAAAATGTGGACAGACAGTGAAGTGAGTGGGTCAGATCACTGAGCTCTGAGCGTCACTTCCAAAGATAGTTGAGGGGGACCTGAGCAACACATAGTCAAAGTTGATACATTAAACCATGGAGCAAGAAATTGGGCTTCTGTTTGCTGACTGACCGGGAAATCTGGCCTAACGTAATACAGGGAATAAATCACAAGAGTCTTGCTCAGAGACCCCAGACTTGTGAGCTGGCCCGCGTTGTGACTTGACTGTTGAAAGTATAACAGTGCCCCAGGAAGAGCACACGTCCAGTCTAAAGGAGGCAGGTGCTACCCACTCCTGACCATGTTGTCACACAGGAATCTGTGTTCGGTTTTGCCAGATCTTCCGATTTGCAAAGTTCTTTTTTTTTCCTCTCTCTTTTTTCTTAGACAGGGTCTCACTCTGTCTCATAGGCTGGAGTGCAATGACGCAATCGCAGCTCACTTGCAGCCTTGACCTCCCGGGCTCAAGCAGTTCTCCCACCTCAGCCTCCCAAGTAGCTGGATCCATAGGTACCTGCCACTGCATCCAGCATTTTTTTTTTTTTTTTTTTTGGTAGAGACAGAGTATTTCACCATGTTTCCCAGGCTGGTCTCGAGCTTGTGAACTCAAGCGATTCTCCTTCTTCAGCCTCCCAAAAAATCCCATGTCTGGGAATACAGACATGAGCCATTGCACCCACCCTGATTTGCAAAGTTCTGATGCTTATGGGAAAACTGGTTTTTGTTTTGTTTTGTTTTGAGTCTCGCTCTGTTGCCTAAGCTGGAATGCAGTGATGCTATCTTGACTCACTGCAACCTCTGCCTCCCAGGTTCAAGCAATTCTTGGGCCTTTGCCTCCTGAGTAGCTAGGACTACAGTGCCACCATGCCTGGCTAATTTTTGTATTTTTAGTAAAGACAGGCACCTGCCACCATTCCCAGCATTTTTTTTTTTTTCTTTTTGGTAGAGATGGAGTCTTGCCATGTTGGCCAGGTTGGTCTCAAACTCCTGGCCTCAAGTGATCCACCCGCCTCAGCCTCCCAAATTGTTGGGATTACAGACATGAGCCACCATGCCTGGTCTGAAAACTGGTTTTTGAATGTTTACTCATTTTATTCTAAAATACAGTTCTGGCCAAACCAAGCCATGTTTGCTGACTGGATTTGACTCCCTGTCTGGCAGTTTACAACCTCTGGTTTAGGTATTTGGGGTGAAGAAATAGCAAGGGTATTGTTGGCACCGTTGTACAAATGGGGAAGTTGAGGTTCAAGGACTTACTCAAGGTCACATAGCTGGTAGGCACTGGGAGGTGTTCAAACATGCCTCCTCACCTTGAAATGGGGAGTCTCTTTCCCTGTAACTTCCCTGCATGGCCCCTGTTTTCCACCCTCCAGAACAATCCGGGAACATAAGATCCATCTTGCAGGCATCTGCTGTGTTCGAAGGCAGAAAGCATGTCTTCCCTAGGTTTCTTCTTGAGGGAGGTAGAGTTGGCAGAATGAATGAAAAGCAGCTGGTCTTAGAATAGAACCATGCTAGATTGGACCTCTGGCTCTGACAGTTAACAGTGTGATCTTGGCCCTCTTCGGTCTTTGAGCCTCAGCTTCTTGAACTATACAATGAGGTTAGACAAGGCGTCCTAGAAGAGGCGACTTCTAAGATGATTCTTAAGGAAGAGCCAGGTGAAGAAGCAGCGAGGCAGCCATTCCAGGCAACAGGAACAGCATCTGCAAAGATCCGGATAGGAGGCCCGTGAGTGTGTGATGTATTTGGGGAGCTGGAAGGAGTCCTGTATGACTGAGAACAGGGCATGCCAAGCACTGGGGCGGGGTGCAAGCTGCCTGGCCCCAGCAGGGAGAGAGCGTGGGGTCAACATTCCCATTATGGCGACGACATATGTCCACGGCACCAACTTGTCACTTGGCCTGAGTCCATGGGAAGCCGGAAGGACAAAAAGCATCTGAAACGTGTAAGTGGGGAGAAAGCGGCTTAGCGCACAGTGGGATGCGTCCCGCCTGAATGGGGCTTCTCCGCCTCTCACGGGGAGGCAGAGCCTGGGAACAGCCTCATCCAGAGCCCGCAGGGCCTTTTTGGAACCCACGAAAGGCCATGGCCCAGGGAGTCTGTTCGAGTCAGGGCCCTGGCCGGTACATCCTCTTGCCTGTCTCCATCAGCGTCAGCTGTCACTCCCCACGGCCTTGGATGGCAGCTCCCGCAGCTCTCGGGAGAACAGTGGAAAAGGGCTCCTGAGCTGCCAAGGAGCCCCTGACACTGGGTGCCCCTGGCTGGCCCGGAAGCACAGCCATGCCAGCAAAGCTCAAGACTCCCTCTGACCAGCCCCTTTTGGAGTTGAAAGGGTGATGAGGCTGGGCCTCTTGGCCTGAGTCCAGGAGAGGGAGGACATATTGGGGGAAAGAGCCTGAACTTTGGAGACAGACAGAGCTGTGTTCAAATCCTAGTCTTTCCACTCACCGGCGGTCTTAGTTTCTCATCTGTAAAGTGAGGATACTGTCACCTACCCCATGGTGTTGTTTGAGGAATTAAAAGAGCTCATGTATTTTTAAAAAAAAAAAAAACCAGGTGTTTTACCAAGCCTCTCTCATCCTCAGTGTCTCAGCCACTCAAAGACAATAATAATAGTAGTAATAATAACAACAGCAACTAGCATGTATTAAGGACTTGCTAAGGACCAGGCACTGGGCTTAGGTATTATTGTTAGCTGAATCCTACAGATGAAAAAATTAAGGCTTAGAGAAGGCATTCATGTACCCATGGCCATTCTGCCAGTAATGGTGGAGCTAGGATCCAAGCTTAGGCAGTCTTGCTCCAAGGTAGATGGAGAAAGAGCTGATTTCTTATCTTTTTCACATTTCAAACATACAGAGAGGTTGAAAGCAGAGTAAAACACCTGTCTAGCCTTCACCTAGATTCAACAATTATCAACATGTTTGCCACATTTGCTCTCCTGTATGTTCTCACTCTCTCTGGCCCCCTTTCCCCCTTGCACATGTGTGTGGGGGTGTGTGTGTATAATGTAGATGTATTTTTTCCTGAACCATTTGTACATAATTTGCATACATGGACAGAGAACTAATATTTACTGAGAATTGACTCCTGTTGTCTAAGGCCGGCTGTCTAACCCCTGTTTTAGATCACTTTGCCTGGCACACAGTAGGACTTGAGTATTGGCAGCAACCAGGAAAAGTAACTAGTATTTCCCACAGCTTACCAGGTACTCCCTCTGTATTAGCTGGTTCCGTCCTCACAATGGCCTAGCATAGAGCTCTCGGTGTTTTCTTCATTTTCAGAAGAGGGCGAAGAAAGACTCAGAAGTTAAATAACTTGTCACAAAATAAGAAGTTGGGATTTATACCTGGGTTCGCTTGGTAGCAAAGCCTGTTTCACAAAATCTTAGGGCACCCACTTTTCCCTCCCTCCTGGGTTTAACCCTGTTGTAGCCATCAGAGCACAGCCCAGGGCAGCAGATGGCAGCTTCCCACCCAGCTGCCACAGGACGTGGCCCTTTCTCTCTAGGAATCGAGAGGGAATTATAGAGTCTGGTGGACTTGGAAAAACTGGGGACCGGCCCAGGGCCCACAGCTAACCAAGTAGTTTTGAGGACTCAAGGCTTTGGGCTCCTAGAATCTACCATGCTGTTTTATGTTGCTCTTCCCTCTCCTCCTCACCTGGGTACCCTTTTCACTCTCTCTCGCTGGTCAGTTCTTGCTGTCTGTTAAGATGAAGCTTGAGCATCTCTTCCTGTGTGAAGCCTGCTCTGATCTCTCTCACTGGCCCCTCCCCCTTCTGCTCTTTGTGGCCTCTGTGTCCTTGGTGGCACCTTATATGCACCCCTTTTATATTGCCTAGGTTATGCCATACCATGTATATAGGTTTCTCCCCAATCGTACTGGGAGATTCTCATCCATGCTGGTTGGGTAGTGTACAGTTAGTTGGGTGAGCAGCTCAGCAGTTGGATGAGTAGATGAGTGATTGATGGTTAGATGGATAAGTGGCTGGATAGATAGAAGATAAGTGCATGGATTGGATGGTTGGGTTGATGGTGAGGTAGATTGTTGGGTGGTTGATGGTTGGCTAGTTGGCTGGATAGATGGAGAGGTAGATAGATAGATAACAGGATGGTTTCATGAGTGAAGGGACAATGGCAGGATAAGGTTGCCTGTTTTGGATAGTCGGATGGATAAATCAATGAAATTGATGGATAAATAAACAAACACCAAAAACCAGAGTGCATTTCTCCCCGAGACTCCCTTTTGTATCTGGACTGTGACATTTCCTCATTTTCCAGTTTCTGGCCCTGGAAAGAGCTAGCAAACAGCACACTCCCCAGGTTTGGAGAAACCTTCTGAGCCATTGACTATGGATTTGCCAAGGTTTTTGCACTGCAGAGTTCTGGAGAAGTTGGCCCCCAAAGTGAATTTCTGTAAAGTAAATCCTATTTTCCCATTGACTTGGCCCACACTTTTGGAGATATGTTCCTGCTGTCAGAGGCTGGTGACAGGTGGGGGAAGAGCTGGAACTCCCCTGGGTGTCAGCTGCCCTGAGCTTCTACTCACTCCACCTTGAGAGCAGACCGATGCTGGCCAGGAGCACAGGAGCTTAGAGCCAGGAGGAGATGCAACAGCAGGGGAGCAGATTTGGCATCTGGTCCCAGAAGCCTCTGCTGCCAGTGGGATGCTCTGCTGCTAGGCTTCTGGGATAGCACACTCCGTCTCCTCCAGACTGATCTGTTTCTGCTCATCTGTCCGTACATCCTTCCTTCTCACAATCCCACCCTCCCTCCTTCATCCATCCATCTGTCCATCCATTCAACAATCATTTTTGAAAGACTCTAGGATGCTAGGGGACATAGAGGGAAATTAAAGAGAATCAACGTTCCGATGGCAAAGAATTATATCCCAGTAGAGGTGATAGGCAAGGCCTCCTTCCTCCTCTTTCTCCTTCTCCTACTCCATCGCTTTTTCCTCTTCCTCTTCCTCTACCTCTTCTTTCTTTTCTCCTCTTTTTCTACTTCTTTTCTTTTTCCCTCGTTGATGATCACAGCAGCCTCTACCGTTGAGTCCCCACTAAGTGCCAGGCACCATCATAGGTGAGGTTCTGACATGCTCTAATGTATTCCCCCAACAATCCTGCATAATAGTTTTTTTTTCTTTTTTTTTTTTTTTGAAATGGAGTCTTACTCTGTTGCCCAGGCTGGAGTGCAGTGGCATGATCTTGGCTCACTGCAACCTCTGCCTCCCGGGTTCAAGCGATTCTCCTGCCTCAGCCTCCCGAATAGCTGGGATTATAGGCACGCACCACCACACCCAGCTAATTTTTTGTATTTTTAGTAGAGACGGGGTTTCACCACGTTGGGCAGGCTGGTCTCGAACTCCTGATCTCAAGTGATCTGCCTGCCTTGGCCTCCCAAAGTGCTGGGATTACAGGCGTGAGCCACCACACCTGGCCCATAATAGTTAATAACACTCATTTTGCAGGTAAAAAAGCAGGCTCTGAGATGTTCAGTGATATACCCAAGGTCACACTTTTTAGTACATACTTGTGTATGAGATGGCATATGTTGAGTGCAGAGGGGAAAGTCCTTCAACCTTTGCTGTCAGGATGGCATTATTTGATAGGTAGGATTTTGATACATAGTGGATGGAAAGAAGGGCATTCTTAGCAGGGGGAACAGCCTAGGCAAAGGCCTGGAGGCTGGAAAGGGGCAGGTTTGTAGGAGCCATGGTGAAGCAAAGTGTGAGAAAGAAATGGCAGGAGAGGTTTGAGTCTGTTAAGAGAAGCCTTGAGTGATGAGCTCTGGCTGACACTGGAAGCAGTAGGGAGCCACTGAAAGAAATCAAAAGGAGGGAAAGGTTCAGGAAGATGGTCATGAAGCCTGGCATGGGAGGAGGATCCAGAGCAGGGAGAGGCAAGCTGGAGGCCAGGAGGGGCTATAGGGGCCTAGACTCCATTAAGCCAGACCCCGGATGTGGCTACTGCTGCCCAGCCAGCTACTCCAGCAGTGGGAGAGGCCAGGATGTAGCTCACATCCTTGGGAGATGGGCCACAATGGCAGGGAAGAGGGCAGAGTGAATGAGTTAGGGCAGAGCAGCTGCCAGCCTGCCTTCTCCCCTCACTGAAGCCCCACAGCTCCCAGGGAGCTCCTCTGCATCCTGTCCCACCCTGCCCACTTCACTCCTTGAGCCAGGGAAGGGTTACCAGCACCTTGCTGGGCCTCAGCTCTTCCATCGAGCCTGGACAATCCAGGCAGCACCCTGAGAACCATCCCAGAATGCAGAATGTCAGAGCTGGACATATGGGGAAGCTGAGGCCCAGAAAGGGACAGCTACTTGCCTGAGGACACACAGAGACAGTGGCAGGGCTGGAACTTGGGGCTAGATCTATAGCCTAAAACTCGTTCCAAGGGAGATAAGTTGGTGGCTCCCTTTTCTAGCGGTGGAGGCTTGGACATACTTTTCTTTTCTTTTTTCCACTCCTGTCTTTGCCTACTTTTTCTTTTCTTTTTTTAAAAAACTTTAAAAAAAAACAATAAAAAACAAAAAAAAAACAGAGACGAGGTCTGCTCTATATTGCCCAGGCTGGTCTCGAACTCCTGGGCTCAAGCAATTCTCCTGCCCCAGCCTTCCAAAATGCTGGGATTACAGGTATGAGCCACTGCGCCTGGCTGAGACTCAGACATATTATTTAACATCTGCCTCTAGCCCTCTTGAGAGTAAGGTGGAATAAAAATAAATAGTGAGCCTTTTAAAAAAGTCTTAATCACTCTGAACTTCAGTTTACCCTGCTGTAAAATGGGGATAATAATAATAAAACATTATTTAGTCATCATTTTTCCTATTACCTCCCTGTAAGAATGCGAACTTCACAAAGGTAGGGATTTTTTTTTATCTCTTTTGTTTACAAATGCTCAGCATGGCACCTAGGACTTAGCAGATGCTCGGTAAAAAATTACTGAATGAATGAATGAATAAGGAATCCATACGATTTATGGGTTCCTCACAGTGTGCCTGGTGCTGCAGGAAATGCTTTCCATTTGGAATCCTGTTTAATCCTCAGAACAATCCTGAGGTGTGGAATTGGTTTGATTATCTCCACTTTGCAGAGGAGGAAACTGAGCCTCAGAGAGATTACACGTGACTTACTCGTGCTCATACCGTTCCTGGGTGATGGAACTGGGATAGAAGCCCTGTTCTGTGGGGCCTCACAGGCTGCAGGGCTGCACGGCTGGCGCAGAGCCGGGAGAGTGCTTCTGGGAACAATTGTGGGGCCTGGCACAAAGTAGGTGCTGGATAGACCCTGTCTCTTGTCCTAATCCCCGCATTCCCCTTTTCTGGACTTCAGCTTTCCCCCCTGGAAAGCTCCAGGGCTGGACTCTGACCTTTTCACCGTCCTCCCACATGGACTGATCACACTAGGGATGATCTTCCCACGCCTGACAACTCTAAGGCCAGTTGTACTGCCTGATGATGAGCCTCAATCCCGAAGGGAAAAGGTGTCTCAATGCTGGACACCATTGTGTCTCAATGCTCACTTCCCCTCTGGGACCCCAGCACCTCTGTGGTCTCGTCACTTGCTTCCTTAGGGGCCTTGAATTGGCCTCCATGCAGATCCGCCTGCATGACAGCTCCCAGTGGCCTGCGGGAGGAGTGTTTTCTCGGCTCCCTGACGGCATCCGTCCCAAGGTGCGAGGCTCCAGCTGCACGCGGCGGGCCAGGCTGCCGTTCTGTCTGGAGCGCTGCGTGGAGAAACAAACACAGCTGTGTTTATTCCAGAAATTACACATCCTGATAATCTGCTCACTCGGGGTAATGCCTCCCAGTTAGGATCACAGGGGGAGCTGCACCAAGGTTCCTGAACTTCTGGGTGGGTTTTAATTCTCTGCGACATCTGTGCTGTTGGGCAGACCTTGGGCAGCAAGTAGACCTCGGCCAGCGGGTACCCAGACAGCTTTGGAATGCCCCGTCCTGAGGGGGGTGGACATTCTCACCTGGGCATGAGATGCTGCAAGGAGATGACCTTTTGTCTTGAAATCTCCAGATTAGGATTTCAGGCCTGACACCCTGGCCCATAGCCACACTGGGAGACAGAAACCCACAGACCTATATTAGGAGAACGTGACCCAGGATTGGATCGTGAATCTAGTCATGTTGTTGCTCTAGAGCATTTCCATGACTCCCTGTTGCTTCTGGGTCACTCTTCCTTGGCCCATAGGCCCTGTGCAGTCTGCTTCCTGCCCACTCTGCCTAATTTCCATCACCCACCTCGGTCTAGGGGTTCTACCCACTCTGGCCTTTCAGTTCCTTGCAACTCCTAGACTTCCCACCACAGGGCCTTTGCACTGCTTGGTCCCTCTAGCTGGAATGCTGTTCCCTTATCACCGGGATAACTCTCACCCATCCTCCACGTTTTCAAGGAAGTCTTCCCAGAGCCCTGCATGGCTCCATGGGCCAATCTTTTGCTGCATTTATCAACATCATAGTTTTAAAATAATTAGTGTGTTTCTTTGAACATCTCTACCTCTCCTACCAGACCGCCAACTTTACAAGGGCAGGGACCATGATCCAATAGCTTCATCACTTAGATTCCCTGGGCCTAGCATAGCGCCTGGCCCCTAGTAAGTGCTCAACTGATATATATTGATGGGGAGAATGAATGAATGAATGCACGGCCCTCAGATGAGTGAAAGGAGGATATGCTTCTGTTTGTTCTTTTGGGTGACAGTTGGCAGAGTGCTGTGACATCCGTCATCTCCCTTTAATTGAACGGAGTGGGATTGAAGTCTGCAGGGGCTTGGCACAGGGCCAGGCCCCAGGGTGGGGGTGTGGGATCCGAGGTGAATTAGGCATCGTGGGCCTGGCCTTGGGGAGCTCACACGCTGGCTGTGCAGAGCCCCGTGGGAGGAAGGTCCCACTGGTATTGTTCTCCTGTGTGGACAGATGAGGCTCCTAATACTCAGAGCCAGGGACGGAGGTGGGGGTGGCTTGATGAGGCCACACAGCTAGTCAGCAGGACAGACATGCACTCAGATCCGATGGATATCAAGCCAGGTGGCCCTTCCCCCACTTCTTGCGGGCACTTGGGTGGGAGGTGTCAGGGCTCCCTGGCCTTTGGGGGTCTTGACATCCCAAACTCTTGCCAGCCATGTGGCTGTGGACAATTTACAGGGGGCAGCATGGATTGTCCTGCCCTATGGAGGTTTTATTCTAATGGACAGGACTGATGCCAGATGTCTAGTGAGTAGCTTAAGTAGGGATGGTGCTAAGAAGAAAACTGCAGCAGAGATGGGAGGGCCAGCAGGAGGAGGGATCAGGAAGGCCTTTCTGAGGAGGTGATGTTTGAGCAAAGGCCAGACGGAAGCAAGAGAGGGGGCTCGGGGATACCTGGAGGAGGGTGTTTCAGGCAGTGGGGAGAGCTGGGCAAAGACCCTGTGACAAGGATGTGCAAGGCAGCCAGTGTGGCTGCAGCGGGAGGGCCAGGGGAGAATTGGAGTGGGTGACACAGAGGGACCGGCCATGGCAGGACTTTGGCTTCTACCTGGAGTGAGATGGGAGCGGTGCAGGGTTTTGAGGAGGAGACAGGATCTAACCTGGGTTCAGAAAGCACCACTCTGACTGTCATAAGAGGTCAGAGAGTGGGGGACAGGGGCAAAGCAGGGGACAGGAAGAACCATCACAGAGTCCAGGCGGGAGACGGTGGTGGCTGGACCAAGGGGGCAGTGGTGGGGAGTTGTCAGTAAGTGGCCCTTGTTTTGCTCCCCAGGCTGCCTCACATGGTTTGGGGGATCCACAGGGGGCAGAGAGAAAATGGACCTTAAATGTCTTCTCCCTCTGGCCTGCCCCCACTCACCCCAGGAGGCTCTGTTGGCATTTTTGGCGTGGAAGCATATGTCACTTTCTTTCTAATGTAAATTGATAATGTATTGACAATGTGATCTCCTGGCAGCCAGGTTGGTGACTCTGGCATGTGCTAGATCATTCTGGGGGGAATGGAGGGCAGAGGGGCAGACAAGAGCCTGGTCTGGGCCCAAATCCACCCCTGTCAGGACTTGCTGAGCGACTGTGCACAAGGCCCTTTCCCTCTTTTGAGCTGGGGGCTGCACTGGGGGATTAGCGGACCACCAAGGGGCTCTGCAGTCACACCAGCTGGGTTCATGTCCTGGTGCCAGCTCTTATTAGGTGTGACTATGGACAAGTTGCCTTACTTCTTGGAACCTCAGTTTCCTTATCTGTCAAATGGAGATGGTAATAGTCCTTACCTTAGTAGGTGGCTGAGACATAGTAAGTGCTCAATAAATAACCATCGTTGGCTAGGTGCAGTGGCTCATGCCTGTAATCCCAGCACTTTGGGAGGCCGAGGTGGGCGGATCACGAGGTCAGGAGTTCAAGACCAGCCTGGCCAACTTGGTCAAACCCCATCTCTACTAAAAATATAAAAATTAGCCAGGCGTGGTGGCGTGTGTCTGTAATCCCAGCTACTCTGGAGGCTGAGGCAGGAGAATCGCTTGAACCCGGGAGGTGGAGGTTGCAGTGAGCCAAGATCACGCCACTGCACCCCAGCCTGGGCAGCAGAGCAAGATTCCATCTCAAAAACAAAAACAAAACAAAACAACAAAAAAAATCACTGTGTAGAAGCCAGAGCAGAAAAGCCAGGGCCGGAATGCTTTTGTCCGGCCTGTGCCCCAGTCTTTGTCCCACCTGAGAGGAATTTGCTTGGTCCTTGGTTTGAGCAGTCCTAAGGATCTCTTGGGTCTCAGGACTTGCAGAACTTCAGCAGCAGCTGCCCTGGAAGGCGGCCCCCTCTAGCGGAGGAGATTCGGCTCCAGGCTGTACAGACCATTTACAGGCTGTGTGACCTCAGCCTGGGAGCACAACCTTCCTGAGCTCCAGAGGTGATGAGCTCCCCTTATCTGTGCAATGGGAAGTAGAGGGCCTGCCTCCCAGAGTGAGGATGACATACGAACCCACTTGGAAAGGGCTTAGAGGGTGGGGCTCTGTGAATTCTGGCTCCCTTCTGCCCAGATGTGTGGGCCAACTGGCTCCCAGGAGTGGGAGCCGAGAGCTGCAGGGGCCTGGGAAAGGTGAGGGGGCCAGAGAAGACGGGGGTGGAAGCCTGGAGGCGGAGGCAGCAGGGTTTGGGGAAGCGCGTGGGGGGCCGGAGGGCGGCTCTAACTCTTCTCTCTAATTTTTGAGAAAATCTTTTCCCCATCTTCATATAATTAAGAGTATTTTTAAAATGCCTTGTTGAAATAAAAATAGTCCATTTCCATATGACCTCATTTCATTCCACACCCTCAGTGCGCGTGTGCACACAGATACACACACGCACACAAATGTCTAGATTTTTAAAGCTGCCTTTTGTGCCTCTACTGAAGGGGTTCTTATTTTTGCCTAGCAGGTAAATATTTAGGGACCACCCCCAAACCCACTTTATTTTCTGATTTGCAATTGGAGGCCCTCTAGGGTCCATTAACAGCAGGTGACACTGTGCGGCTCTGCAGCTTACAAGGTGCATTCACATTGCTATCTCCATTGCTCCTGGGAGGGGCTGTCCCCATGACCCATCACTTAGAGGTAGGACCATCTTTTTACCAGCAGCATCTAGTCCAGATCTGGCCCATCACACACAAAAAATCAGCTATTGTCTTGAATACAGATGAAGAATGAGACGCATAACACAGATGAAGTAACTGAGGCTCAAAGAGATTAAAGGATTTGCCCAAGTGGATTTTTCCTGAGTTTTAATCCAGGACTGTCCAGATTCTCTGTATGTTATGTTCCCCCTCCTAGGCTGCCTTTTTTTTTTTTTTTTTTTTTTTTTGAGTTTTATTCTTGTTGCCCAGACTGGAGTGCAATGGTGTAATCTTGGCTCACTACAACCTTTGCCTCCCAGGTTCAAGCGATTCTCCTGCCTCAGCCTCCCGAGTAGCTGGGATTACAGGTGCCTAGCCACCATGCTTGGCTGATTTTTGAATTTTTAGTAGAGACAGAGTTTCATCCTGTTGGCCAGGCTGGTCTCAAACTCCTGACCTCAGGTGATTCGCCCACCTCAGCCTCCCAAAGTGCTGGGATTGTAGGTGTGAACCACCACCCCTGGCCCAGGCTGCCTTTCTAACCAGCCTCTTTATTTTCAGATGGGGAAACCAAGACCGAAAGAGGATAAGGACCTGTGCAAAGTCACAGAGTGATGAGTGATGATATGAATGATGAAAATATTAGCGTTATACAATTTTAACATTCATGATAACAGTCATTTGAAAGGATTGGTTTTACAGAGCAGTTTTGCACGGTGGAAATCAGCATATATCATGGCCTTATTATGTGCCATGTTGCCATGCTGAATCCACCACTGTGAGGCAGGACTATTATTATTTTTGTTTTAGAGAGAAGAAAACTGAATCTGTGAGAGGTTCAGTAAATTGCCCAAGGCCACATAGCCTGTAAGTGGCGTAACTGGGATTTGAACCCACAGTTCTCTAAGTCCAAAGCCCATGCTCATGACACGCTACTACATCAGGCTGGTATGATTTGGTGGGGACAGAGCTAGAAGTTGAACCTGGGACTGGATTCTTGGCCTCTTGATCCCCAAAAACAAAACCCCAGCCCAGAGGCCACAGGGGTGGCCCTGTCAGGAGCTTCTCAGTCAAGAAAGACAGAGCTCTGCCCTGGGCCTCCCACCCAGGGCCAGCCTGGGCTGGGGCAGGGGGCTCGTGTCTCTATCAGGCCTCTCTGTGAGGGGGCTTTGGAGCAGCTGCCTCTGTGGCCCAGCCTGCAGACAGCTGGCCCTGGCTGCCTCTTTAGCAGGAGCAGGATAAATCTGCCGCCCCCCTGGATAGCCCACTGTAGTTCACAGCATCCTTTCCCCTCCACAGTCTCACCTGAGCCTCGCAACATCCTTGTGAGACAGTTAGGGTAGGGCTCCCCAGTCTTCAAGTGGAGAAACCGAAGCCCAGAGGTATATACACTCAATAAAGTACCACCAGAACTTCAATATTCTTTTTTTTTTTTGAGACAGTTTCGCTCTATTGCCCAGGCTGAAGTGCAGTGGCGCAATCTCTGCTCACTGCCACATCTGCCTCCTGGGTTCAAGCGATTCTTGTGCCTCAGCCTACTGAATAGCTGGGATTACAGGTGTGCACCACCACGCCTGACTAATTTTTGTATTTTTATTAGAGATGGGGTTTCACCATATTGGCCAGGCTGACTGGTCTCTAACTCCTGATCTCAGGGGATCCGCCTGCCTCGGCCTTCCAAAGTGCTGGGATTCACAGGCATGAGCTACTGCTCCCGGCCTGAACGTCAATATTATTTTGCTGTGATTCTTAACTTCTTTGGGGTCATGAAGAGCCTTGAGAAGCTGCCACAGGCTATGAACTGCCCCCCTCCTAGAAAGTTGGAGACACACAGATACTTTTATGCACAAATTCGGGGGACTGACAGATTATAAGCCTCTGTTGTGTTGCTCTGCGGTGCTGCTGCTGATGATAATAAATACAACTTTGTTTTATTGAGCCTCTGCTTTCTGCTGGGCAGGGTATTTGATGCTTTACATACATTATCTCAGAATACCCCTGCAGGGTAGGGAAACTGAGGCTCAAGAGAGGGTGACACTAAGGCGGCACAGCAGGGATATGAACCTGCTCTACCGACTCCTGTGGCCTGCGGGGCATGGTGTGGGAGCATCTCCCTGAGGCTGTGTTAAGAACCAGGACCTTTGCTGAGTACGGTGGCTCACACCTATAATCCCAGCACACTTTGGGAGGGTGAGGCAGGAGGATTGCTTGAGGCCAGGAGTTCGAGACCAGCTTGGGCAACATAGAAGAATCCATCTCTACTAATTTGTTGTTGTTGTTGTTGTTGTTGTTTTAAATTAGCCAGCCATGATGGCGTGTGCCTATAGTCCCAGCTACTTGGGAGGCTGAGGTGTGACGATCGCTTGAGCCCAGGAGGTCAAGGCTATAGTGAGTCATGGTCATGCCACTGCACTCCAGCCTAAGCAACAGAGTGAAACCCTGTATCAAAAGAAAAAGAAGAAGAAGAAGAAGAAAAAGGACCAGGGCCTCTTAAGGAAGTTTAGAGTCCATATTTTCTGCCTTTGGAAAAGACTGCTGGCTTACCCCAGCCCTGAGAGCAGGAAGAGCTACTGAGGACAGGGTTTCTAGCAACCTCTGAACTCCCAGCAGGGAGCCTCCTTCTCCCACTTCCCAGGGGTCTGATTTGACGGCCCTGGGTAGAGCCTGTCTCTCAGCTCTATATGATGGGAAAGTCTGCAATTCAAGCTGGACTCATTTGGCTTAACTCATGGGAATTTGCCTTCCTTGAAATCGTCTTCCCACCACAGGACAGCCTAATGATTCCTGTAGGGCACTCGGGACTCCCTTGGCAATGAGTCTGCCCGAGAGCAGGACTGAGGGAGAGGGCTGGGAGGTCGGTAGGGCTGGGAGGTCACTAGACTTAGGGCAGAGCCCCTGCCTATGTACCCCTCAGGACTGGCGCAGCCTCAGGTATCTTGTATGGTGGATAAGAGTGTGGGCTCTGAGGGACCTGGGTTCAAATCCTGGCTTACACCTACACACTCTGTGGCTTTCAATAGGCTGCTTTCCCTCTCTGAGCCTCAGTTCCTCATTAGTAAAATGAGGATGATAAACAGCACTAAGAGACCTGGCCCTGGCCCTGGCCCTGGCCCAAACGAAGTGCTCGGTAAAGATAATCATAGTGGTCACCATTGTTGCTGTTGTAAGCAGAGTGGGGGAGCTGTGGAAGAGAGCACATCGCACACACGGGGGTCTACAGGAGGATGCTCAGGAGGAGACCTCCCTTTCCTCTTTGGCAAGACTGTACCTGGAAGAGGATTGGGCGAGGAGTGATCAGGCTGGCATGGGGGAACGTTGGGGGACAAGGAGGCCCCTCTTGCCTGGTTGGTGTAGGGAATGAGGCCTGGTGCTGGGCCCAGAGGCACAAAAGCCTCTCCCCTTCAACTTTCCTCCCAAATAATTCTGGAGGCCGGACAAAGAGTTCCATGGGGCCCCCCTTCCCAATGCATGAGCCGAGGCTCTGTTTAGCAGCCCCCACCCCACAGACCTGCCTCAGTCACTGTGTTGGCCAAAGCGTGGTTCCCTGGGGGGTGGGAAGGAGCCTGGGAGCCTCGGTGGGGCCTGCAGGCCGCGGTCTGGTTCCCAGAGGCCCTGGAGGGGGCCCCTTCACAGCTTCAGCACGAGGCCCTTTGGGGGTGGGGGCAGTCTCCGCGGCGCGGCATGTTTGCGCCGCTGACACTCTGGCAGGGTCACTGTGGATAAAGGCACTGCCCAGACCCCGGGCACAGCCTGCAATGGGGCTTTCTTGTCAGAGAGGAGCCTTTCTTCCCAGCGCACTGTGGGGCGGCGGCAGGGGGTCACCCTGCCTAGGAGGATAATGGAGCTTTGGGCCAATGGAGATGCAGGACTCAGCTGGCCCCCTCCCTGTCGGAGCTGGGGAGGAGGGGAGACGGGGAGACTGATTGGCTTGGATCAGCCGCTACCTTGGCCATGGCACTCTGGGTGGATTCAGAAGGGAAGACACAGGGGAGAACCTGGGACTCCCCCAGGCCTCCAGGTGTCTGCGAATCCAGCCATCAGCCTGACGAGGAATCTTGAAGGGCCAGTCGTCCACTGCTTCCGTTTCCTAATCTGGCTGCCTTGTGGTTCTCAGGAGAGACCACCAGGGCCAGAGCTAGCATGGCCCTTTTCAGCTGTGCCTCGCTCTCACCCTGGCCCTTCAGCTACTGCCTGCTTCTCTGTTCCTACAGCTACCACCTGACCTCAAGTCTTCCCCCTGCCCCACCTGGACCATCTGACGTCTGAACCCCAAAGCATCACCACTGAGTCTTCGAAACTGCAGTTGAGACCACATTACCCTCCTGCTCTGACCTTGGGCTCCTTATCTTAAAAAATCAAGGTCAAACAGCTGCTCATTGACCTGGTCCCTGAGGCCTTCTCTGCCTGTCCTTATCATCCCACAAACTCTAGTTGGATGTCATTCTCATCCACAAACTCTAGGTTTCATACATACATGTTATAAACTCCCGTGCCCCCAGATCTTTGTTCAGGCCCCAGCTGCTGCCTAGAAGGAATGCCCTTCTCACTTCTGTCTAGTGAACTCCTACTCATCCTTCAAGGCCCAACTCAAATGTCCCCTCCTTGGTATATCCTTCTTTGTACTTACCCTCAGCCCTTGATTAGCAATTCTTATAACACCAAGGTATGGCTAATTTTGTCTACATCACCCTCCCCCATTAAACGAGTGTAGAGACTTTCTTGTCTTATTCATCGGTGGGCCTCCAGTGCCTAGCACAGAGTCTGTTACCAACAGGCTCTTGGGTTGATGTTTTATGAATGAGGGAATGAATGAATACATTGTCTGCCCATGAAAATAACTTCCTCCTCTATCCTAGAGGCTTTTACAACTCAGCATGCCACTCCCACAAGACCTTGGAAGTAGGAGGAAATAATCATGATGCACAGGCTGTTCAGATGCCTCTGAAACTAGTAGAACCTGGAATGAGACTGGATCTGGGTCTCAGGCCAGAACAAGGTAGCTCTTATATCAACCTAGCCTTGCAGAGGTCTTGGAGTTCATGCTCTACCTTGAGGCAAGACCTGGTCAAACCATTTAAAGATTAAAAAAAAAAAAAAAATACTAACTCATCGCAGAGTTGAGAATTCTCTACTTAGGGGCTGGATGGATTCTTAGGGGCTACCTGTCCCAACCCCCTCTTTGGGGATGATTTATACAGAAGCACAGATGCCTTTGTTCGCTTGGGATCCTCGTCTTAGTTTCTCTTCCTCTTTTTCCTTTGGCATTTTCTTGTTCCTTAGTATTCCTGGCTCTGTGCTTATCTGTGTTGATGATCTTTCCAAAGCCAGGAGTGCCCAAATGTTCTAGCTCCCCAAACCCTTAAGCATGTAGTGATGATGGTCATGAGAATAACAGTTGCTATCTCTGAGCACGCCTGCGTGTCAGGTCCTATGCCAAGCTCTGCTGGTACCGTAACCATAGGAGCTTCCTAACGACCCCCCGTGGTAGGTACTACCATTAAACCCCACGTTGCAGATGAGAAAACCAAGCCTCACAGAAGCAAAGTAATTTCCCAGAAGTCATCCAGGTAGTAAACGGCAGAGCCAGGATTCAGATCTACACAGGAGTTCTGTGTGCTTTCCTGTTCTAGGGCCATACTGCAATTCAATCATTCATTATCGAGCCATTCGTTCAGTAGCCACTCACGCGAAGCTCACGTGCTGTTATTAGTCATTGTAGCCATTTACTCCTCCCTTGCATTCAGCAGTTGTTTACTGAGGACCAACTATGTGCCAGGACTCTGCTGCAGAAACTGCTAGGGGAGGTGAGACCTTGAGGTTGGCATTGGCAGAGAGAAGGAAGAGAGGCATTCTCAAGCCGTGATGCAGGAACCTCTAGACCAAGGTGCCCCCACAGTCCTTGAACGGTTTGGACCTGCGGCCCTGGGTCCTGTAGAGTAGCAGGCTGGGGAGGACACCAGTAGTGAGTAAGTGTTCTCAGTCCCAAGTCTCCCCTGGCACAGTAAAGCATGCTCAGGGTTGCTTTTTTAAATCTATTTTTTATTTTATTTTTTTTAAAAAATTGTATTGTGTACTTTTTTTAGCTACAGGGTTTTGCTTTGTCACCCAGGCTGGAATCCAGTGGCACAATCATAGCTCACTGCAGCCTCAAACTCCTGGGCTCAAGCAATCCTCCTACCTTGGCCTCCCCGAGTAGATGGGATTACAGGCATGTGCCACCATGTCCAGCTAATTTTTTTTTTTTTTTTTTGAGACGAAGTCTCACTCTGTCACCTAGGCTGGAGTGCAGTGGCATGATCTCGGCTCACTGCGACCCCCGCCTCCCAGGTTCAAGCGATTCTCGTGCCTCAGCCTCCCAAGTAATAGGGACCGCAGGCGCACGCTAGCACGCCGGCTAAAGTAGAGATGGGGCCAGGCTTGTCTCCAATTCCTGACCTCAAGTGATCCACCCGCCTTGGCCTCCCAAAGTGTTGGGATTATAGGCATGAGCCATTGTGCTCAGCCTGTTTAGGGTTTTGGCTTCTAGACTTAGCTCTGCCGCCTTTTCCATTTCACCACATCACCCCATCTCGGAGCACATTTCTGAAGTGAGCTACCCAGACCTTAGCTCACCTGGGCAATCCACAGCCTCAAGGAATTCATCTGTGTAAAGGATCTGGCACGGATGATCAGACCCAACCCAGTCTGGGCATTTCTGGGGTCCCAGGCAGGTGCCCCTTGGGGAGTCAGGGTCAGGAGAAGCTGGTCCGAGCCTGCGCAGCAGCCCAGAAACTGGGAGTAGAAGGAAGCTGCCCTCCCCCACGTGCCCGGCCTGGCCTGGAATCGTTCTCAGATTTGATGAGTGATTCATAACCTGACGCTGCAGAAAGTTGTGCCGGGACGTAGAAGGGCTGCCCGGGGTTTGTGGTTTTGAACACAGAGAATTCCCTCGTCGGCTCAGACTAGGATAACTTACTTGTTGAGAGAGACATTTTCACAAAATAAATCCTTAGAGAAACCAGGCGCTGAGGCAGGGAGGCCTGGTGAGGGATTATCCAAATAAACCGGTTTTGAAGCTTCGGGTCCAAACGATTTCCCTGAGCCCTTTGTTGCTTCCTTGTACTCAACCCAAGGTCCCCAGTGACCCTGAGACCTTTTTCAGTGGTACCAACGCAGCCAGGCCCTCTCCACCTGGGTGATGTCCCCATCACGTGGCATCACTGAAACGCTCTTCAACTGCGGTCGCTGGGATAGATTGTTCTTTTGGGAAGTGTGTCATGATCAGTCTAATCTACTATTTTTTTCTAAACAAGGTTACTATTCACATTTTGGGTAGGACAGTTCTTCCTTTTGTGGGACTGTCCTACCCAGTCAAGGTGTTTTCCACCCCTGGCTCCAGCCCATGAAATGCCAGTGGTACCCAGTATGGTCATTGTGCCCTCACAATCCTTAAAAGGTGGGACTCGTGGCCCTGAGGTCCTGCGGTCTGGTGGGCTTGGGATGGTACCTCTGTGGCATCAGCGTTGAGCAAGCGTGCCCTCAAGCCTCACTCGTCACTACAACAACCACAGCTGCATTTCTGAGTGCCACCTGGGGGACACCATGCATAGCAAGACCCACTGGTCTCACCAGAGCCTCGTGTCCCACCACCCTGAGTGTCTTGCCATGCCTGGAACTCACCTGACCCTTTCAAACCTCGCTGCCTTTACTCCCACTGTTCCCTCTGCCTGGCAGGCCCTGCCCCGCCCCTCTCATCTCTCCCAGAGCCCCGCCCTCCTTCGGCCCCAGACCCCTCACCATCATACCGGCCCCTCCCTGCTTCCTGATGTGGGTGGCCTTGTACTCATTTCTTCAGCTTTCGGAGTGTCATTTTCCTTACCGGTAAAATAGGGAGCAGAATAGAACCTTCCTCCCCTGGCTGAGGGGTGGTCCGTGTAAAGTTCTTAACTTGGTGTCCAGTGGTGAGCGTGAGCCGTCCCTGCGAGGCCAAGCCTTTCCTTGCTGACGGCAGGGATTGGCGCCCCAGCTCATGTGCCCTGCTCCCCTCTGCTTCCCCTTCTCCCTGTCCCCAGGTCTCCCCTGTGGTGGGGGATGCAGGTCCCATTTTCCTAGGGGGCACTGGCTTTGGAGACCACCCCTCCGACCCCATCCTCTGATTCTATCTAAGTGCCTAATCTCTCCCAGCAGCAGCCCTGGGAGACATCTCCTGTCTCGCTGTGGGGCCGCTGGGACCTGTCTTCCCAACCCGACACTTCACAAGTCTATTCCCTGTACTTTATCCTCCCCCTAAGTAAAACTCCTTCAAACCGCGTTCCTGGAGCCGTCTGTTTTCCCTCCCCTGACGACACCTGGCTGCCTCCCTCCAGCCTGCGCCCCCTAGTCTCCCTCTTATCTAAATCCCAAGCCCTTCTGTCTCTCTTTGGGAGATAAGGGGTTCCCTGCAGATTACTGTACTTACATCCTAGGTGCTCACTGCCTGATGCATAGAATCACTCCTGGCGCATAGTAGGCACTTAAATATCTGTTGAATGAGTGAAAGGACCTTGTAGCCCATCTGTTCTTCCTGTTTGGAGGTTTGGAATGAGGTCTAAACGCTCAGGGAAGGCAGGATATATTTGCTTTGACAGCCTGGTTTTCTTCCCAGCAAAAAAACACAAAAAAACAAAAAAAAAAACCCCTCAGTTTCTCATGTTGGCTCTGGCTCTGTGCAATAACAAAAACAAGGGCAATAATAGTTGACCTGCGTGGAAGCCCCAAATCTCCACGCACTGGGCTTGTTGTCTTACATGCCTGTCTCGGGGATGGGCTTTATTTTCCTCGCTGTTTCAGAGATGAGAAGGCTGGGGTTCAGTGTAGTTAAGGCACCTGCCCCCAGTGGGGAAGTGGTAGAGTCGGGACTTGAACTAGTTCTGTGTCTCTAATGCCCATGTACTTCATTGGTACCCCACACCTCCTCTGCACCGTTTTATTTTACTCACAAACTCATCCTGCTACAGATGGGAAATCTGAGGCTCAGAGAGAACAGCTTGCCCGAGGTCCCCTGGGTGAGTGGGTGGGTGGGTGGGCAGGGTCCAAGCCGGCGTCCGACCCAGGGCCCTGCTCTTAGGGTCCATCCACATCACCCTCCTGGCCCATATGAGCCCATAGGCTGTGTTGCTATGCAAAGCTCCGGGCTCGTGGTATGGACAAGCCATAGGGTTATTGACATGAGGACCGCCCCGCCCCGGCTAATGTAGAAGGATGCCCAGAATGAGACAGGTTTGAGATAGAGAACCCTCTCTTCTGCATTCAGGGTGGGCCTGGGAACAGTCAGGAATGATGGAGCAATATTGGTAGAAAGGGTGGGGACAGGGGCAAAGCTGAGAGCCGGAGGTCTGTCCAGGTTCCCAGCTCCTGGACCTCACTCAGATCAAAAGGAAAATGGGGTGAATCGACTAACTGACTTTCCAGCCTCCCTCCCTCCCTCCCTTCCTCCCTTCCTCCCTTCCTTCCTTCCTTCCTTCCTTCCTTTTCCTTTCTCTCTTTCTTCTGAGAGAGGGTCTCACTGTGCTGCTTAGGCTGGAGTGGAGTGCAATGGCTATTCACAGAAGCAATCATAGTTCACTGCTGCAGCCTTGACCTCCTGGGCTCAAGCGATCCTCCCACCTCAGCCTCCTGAGTAGCTGGGACTACAGGCTTGCACCACCATGCCCTGCTAATTTTTAAATTTTTAGTAGAGATGGAGTCTCACTATGTTGCCCAGGCTGGTCTTGAACTCCTGGGCTCAAACAATCCTTCCACCTCAGCCTCCTGAATTTCTGGAGTTACAAGCATAAGCTCCTACACCTGGCCTAAACAAGCCTTTTTGAGCGCCAACTCTGTACTAGGCATCATGCTCTCTGGAATGTATTGGCTATTAATGGTCACAGCAACCCAGGGCTTGGTGATGCCACCCCTACACCTGAAGGGCTGCTGACCTCCAGCGCCAGCTTACCAGGATCAGCTTACTTCTTTGAGACTCAGGCTGAGGCACTTCACCTCTCTGAGCTTCAGTTTCCTCCTCTGTAAAATGGGATGGTCATCACTGCTTCATAATACATTTGGGAGGATTTCTTTAAATTTAATTTTATTTTTTAGTATTATTTTTTTGAGACAGGGTCTCACTCTCTTGCCTAGGCTGGAGTGCAATGGGGTGATCTTGGCTCACTGCAACCTCCACCTCCCGGGTTCAAGTGATTCTCGTGCCTCAGCCTCCCCAAGTAGCTGGGATTATAGACACACACCACCACAACCAGCTAATTTTTGTATTCTTTTGCAGAGATGGGGTTTCGCCATGTTGGCCAGGCTGGTCTCAAACTCCTGGCCTCAAGTGATCTGCTCACCTTGGCCTCCCTAAGTGCTGGGATTATAGGCGTGAACCACTGTGCCCGGCCCGGGAGGATTAAAGTAGATCATAGCCCCAAAGCTCTGAGTACGGTGCCTGGCACATAGTAGGCCTCCTCGGCCACCTCTACAAATGGTAATGTCATCTGCTTCTAGACTGGGCCCCCAAGCTCTGCGTCAGGAAGCTTGACATGGCATCCGGGGCATGTTCTTGTCTGAACCCCCAAATTACAACATAGGAGTTCTGACAAAGAGTTTATAATTGATGTGCCGATTTGTTTCTAATGGAACTCACTCAGTAGCACTAAAAAGAATCAGATCACATTTCATTGTTAACACAATGAATCACCTTACTCAAAATAACAAAATCACCCCAAATCATGATTTCCCTAAGAAACAGACTGGGGCAAGGATATGAATAAAATCAGGCACATAACCCACTTGGAAAACAGTTGAGCTGTTTCTAATAAAATTGATCACACGCCCACCTCAGAGCCTGGTAATTCCCCTCCTTATTTAGTACATTTGATCCTTGAACAATGTAGGGTAGGGTGCTGACCCCCCACACTGTTGAAAATCCACATACAACATTTGACTCCCCAAAAACTTAACTACTAATAGTGTACTGTTGACCAGTAGCCTTATTGATAACAGAGTCAACTAACACATATTTTGTATGTTATATATATAAAATATGTTATATATTTTGTATGTTATATATAATATAATACATATAATTTACTGTATTCTTACAATAAAGTAAACTAGAGAAAAAAGATTAAGAAAATTATAAGCTGGGCATGGTGGTGTGTGCCTGTACTCCAAATACTTGAGAGGCTCAGGCAGGAGGATCACTTGAGCCCAGGAGTTTGAGGCTACAGTGAGTTATGATCGCCCAGTGAGCCTGGGCGACAGAGTGAGACTTTGTCTCAAAAAAAAAAGAAAAAGAAAAAGAAAATCATAGGCCAGGCATGGTGGCATACACCTATAGTCTCAGCTATTTGGGAGGCAGAGACAGGAGGATCGCTTGAGGCCAGTTCAAGGCTGCAGTGAGCTATGATCATGCCACAGCCCTCCAGACTGGGTGACAGAGTGAGACCATGTCTCAAAAAAAAAAAAAAAAAAAAAGGAAAATCACAAGGAAGAGAAAATATATTCACTGTTCATTCAGTGGAAGTAGATTGTCATAAAGGTCATCCTCATCGTCTTCACGTTGAGCAGGCTGAGGAGGAGGGGTTGGTCTTGCTGTCTCGAGGGTGGCAGAGGCAGAAGAAAGTCCAAGCATAAGTGGACCTGCTGCGTTCAAACTGGTGTTACCCAAGGGTCAGCTGTATATACCTAAATGAGATGAATGCACATGTTCGCTGAAAGACAGGGACTAGAGCACAGTGTTCATAGCAGCTTTGCCTGTCACAGTTCCAGACTGGAAACAACCCAAATATCCATCAACAAAGAACGGGCAAATACATTGTGGGGTATTCATTCACACGATGGAATATGACGCAGGAATAAAAAAGAACAACAAACTGCCGATAACACACAGATCATGGATAAATCTCAAGATCATTACACCTCACAAAAGAAGCCAGACACCAAACAATACATACCCGACTGGTTTCACTCATAGGAACTTCAAAACCGGCAAAACGAATCAATGGCAATTAAATCAGGATCGCAATTGCCTGTGGTGAGGGAAGGATATTGATGAGGAAGGGACACGAGGAACTTTTTGAGTGGTAGTTACACGGGTATATGCATTTGAGACATTCATCAAGCTGTACACTTAAGATCTGCGTGCTTTACTGTATATGAGCTATACTTCGATTAAAAAAAACTGCAAACATCCCTCTCCACTTTCTAATGGCTTGGCTTTGGGCAAGTGACCTGTCTGAGCCTCAGTTTCCTTTATCTCTGAAAGGGGGTGGTCACAGGGGTTGAGAGGACATACTGAGATAATTATAATCCATGCAGCAGTCTAGCTCACGGTGGGTGCTTGGTAATGGGGGGCTTTGTTGATGTCATTCAGCAAGGCTCAGGCTGGGCCTCAGATGATTGGCAGCTGTGAGTGCAGGGGGGGGCCTGACGTCTGCCCACAGATGTGGCTGGTGTGTCTAGCTGACGCTGTCCTGGATTCTGTGACAATCTGCAGCTTATCTTCCAAAGCCTATCTCCCCACCCGTTTCCATACCTCAGCAGTCAGCCTGCACAGTGGGGATGCAGCAGGATCAGGATGTTTAGCTTCTCTATATGCCAGCACGGTTTGGTGAGAAAGACGTCCAAACACATAGTGATCAACTCTGCTCTGATCGAAATCCAGTAATGACTGAGTCCGTGCCCTGGGCCAGGCATTTTGCCAGGGAAGGAGGTGAGTGCAGCCGTGGAAAGATAGCACCAGACACCTGCCCTGTGGACCTTACAACCTCTGGCAACAGATCAGACAGTTTTCGAAGAATGAGCCCACAGACATGGGGCAACTGCATCTTTCACAACTGCCAAAAAAGGCTGTAATGATTGGGTCTGGTAGGGAGGCCAGGGAAGGCTTCCTGGAGGAAGTGACACACAAGTATGGCCTGAAAGATGAGCGGGAGTTTACCTGGCTAAAAGGGAAGGGAGGGTGCACCAAGCTGGGGAAACATCTTGGGCAAAGGCCCAGCAGGAGTGTGAGTTATTGGTGGCCAGAAGGATCCAGAGTGGCTGGAACTGAGAGCTCGATGGGGAGAGGGGCAGGGTGAGGCCAGGGAGGCCTCTGGGCTCCTCGAGCCACACCCTGTGTGTCTTCACACTTGGAGCAACAGGAAGTCATTGCAGTGTTTCCTGCACGGGGGAGAGGAGATGGTGAAATTAGCCTTTTACAAAGAATAACTAAACTTCCATGATCGACCACCTACTGTGGACCGTGGACCATGGACCGTGTTAGGCCCTCCAGTACACACCTCTAAATACTGATCTCCTCCTGCATGGGAGGCCTCACCCCCACCTTTCAGGGTGCAGAAGTCAGGTCACGAGGGTATGAAGTGTGTTTTCTTCATGACCTTCCCACGAGGGTGTGGGAGAGCTGGGATTCAGACCCTGCTCTGTCTGAAGCCACATCCACACGCTTCCCTCTGCACCCTCCTGACCTGTGACCCCCTCGGGGTGCAAATCTCTTAGGTTAACCTTGCTTTCCTCATTCCTGGAAGGGGGTTAGGAGCAGCCCTGCCTCCCTCCTAGGGAGTGTTTTAAAGTCAGATGAAATAAAGGAAGAAGTGACAGGTGGTCAGAGCAGGAGAGTCCCTCAGTCCAAGCCTTTTCTTTTACAGAGGGAGAAACTAAGGCCCAGAGAGGGAGATTGGCTGGCCCCAGATCACACAGCCAAACTCGGGTTCTGCATCAGCTGCTGCTTACCAGAAACCCAGGCAAACAGGGAGAACTGCCTTCTGCTCAGGCTTCAGTCACCGGGCTGAGGGCCTGAGCGAGGCAGACTCATGTCCTCTGTTCACTGTGGTCAGAGCCGCTGTGGGCCACAGATAGCCCAGGCAAGGTTACTTGTATTAATAATGGCTGAAATTTATTAAGCACTTTCTCTGTGCCAAAGCACTGATAAGCGCTTTTACTGAATTATATTTTTCTAATTATATTACTTAATCCTTGACATTGCCCCCAGGTGGTGAAGTAGCTTGCCCAAGGTCCGACTCAAAATCAAGGTCTGTGGATGCCAGACCGACCAGGCTGTTCCAGAGATTCTTTGTCATCCTAGTAGAGCAAATCGAGAGGGGCTTGAGATTCTTCAAATCCCAGCTGCCAAAGCCCTTGCACAGTCACAGGCAAGGGAGGGGGGCTCTGAGATGACTCACCCACCCAGCTGAGCAAAGCAAACACCTTGGGGTGGCATGTGGTCTGTGAGCTGGCATTGCCAGACCCCCAGTCATCAGGGACCTCTGCCAGCAGGGGCGGCCTGCAGGAGAGCAGGCAAGCTAGCTGTCGGGATTCCTCTGCCGTTCGGGGACTCAGGTGTGACCTGTCTCTTCACCTGGAATGAACCTATTTGCTTCCTTTGGTTGGTGGCTTGAACTCTAGAACCCATCGTGCTGTGGAGTGGAGCCGGTCTGCTTGGGGAAAAGGACAAGGAAGTTGGGCGGCCCCACTCAGCCACTGATGAGCTGTGTGACTTTGGGCAAGTTACTTCACCTCTCTGTGCCTCAGTAACTTCATTCAGCACTGGAAGATAATAACACCCACCTGGTAGAACTGTATGAAGCCAGTAAAAAATCGCATGTAAGGGCCTGGCAGAATAGCATGGTAGCTGAGAACGAGTATGGCTCTAGAACCGAATTTCCTAGTTCACTTCCTGGCTCAACTACTTGCTAGCCACTTGTGCAAGTTATTTAATCCTCTCTGGCCTTAGTTTCCCCATCTGTAAAATGGAGCAAATAATCTTCCCAATTTTACTGGGTTACTGTGAACATTCAATGTGTTTCCACAAGTGAAGCTCTTAATGCCTGGCACAGAGTAAGCACTCAGTAAGTTTGGCTGTTGTTCTTAATATTCCTTCATTGTACCCTCCCAGCTTGCTTCCTTTCTCACTTTGGCTGCTGGGAAGCTCAGAGCAAACATTGTTTCCTAATTAGGTTCATGGAAGAATTATCTTTCCCTTACCTCAAGGGGCTTTCTGGGTCCTCTTTTTTGTTTGTTTTGTTTTGTTTTGTTTTGTTTTTGAGATGGAGTCTTGCTCTGTCACCCAGGCTGAAGTGCAGTGGCGTGATCTCAGCTCACTGCAAGCTCCGCCTCCCGGGTTCACGCCATTTTCCTGCCTCAGCCTCCTGAGTAGCTGGGATTACAGGTGCGCACCACCATGCCTAGCAAATTTTTTAATTTTTAGTAGAGACAGGGTTTCACCATGTTGGTCAGGCTGGTCTCAAACTCCTGACCTTGTGATCTGCCCACCTCGGCCTCCCAAAGTGCTGAGATTACAGGCATGAGCCACTGTGCCCGGCTCTGGGTCCTCTTTTTACATAAATTTGATTCTAATGTCCTGAGATACATATACATACATAAACACACACACACATATATATAGTATTAAAGTAAAATAAATTACATAATTTATCTTAAAGTTTTCCTCCAGTTCTTTCTAGAAATAGTATTAGGTTGGTGCAAAAGTAATTGTGGTTTTTGCCTTTGAAAGTAATGGCAAAAACCAGAATTACTTTTGCACCAATCTAGTAGAATGTATCGTGTTTTATGAAAACCAACAAGGTAGGCGACACATGTCATGGGGCTTCTTATCTGTGAGCTGCTGGTCATCAGGGCCTGTCCCATTCTTTCCTTTTTACTTTGTGGCTTTTTTTTTTTTTTCCTTTTGAGATGGAGTTTCACTCTGTTGCCCAGGCTGGAGTGCAGTGGTGGGATCTTGCCTCACTGCAACCTCCGCCTCCTGGGTTCGAGTGATTCTCATGCCTCACCCTCCCTAGTAGCTGGGACTACAGGCAGGTGCCACCACGCCCAGCTAATTTTTATATTTTTAGTAGAGGCAGCGTTTCGCCATGTTGGCCAGGCTGGTCTCAAACTCCTGACCTCGAGCGATCTGCCCACCTTGGCCTCCTGAAGTACTGGGATTAGGGTGTGAGCCACCACGCCCAGCCTCATTTTTACTTTGTGGCTTTGCTTGTTGCCAGCATGTTGGTGCCCTGGAAAAAAGAGGAATGCAGGGCAGGGACTGGGATGTACATTTCTTCTAGAACTCTCTACCCCCCACACTGCCTCGCCCAGGTCCAGGCACATGATAAAGATCAAACAGAAACCTGGAGGTGAATTGAAGGATTCAGACTAAGGTGTTTGGTTCTGTGAGTGACAACAGGTGTTTCTTGGTTGTCTTGTGTCACAGATCCTATGTGACATCAGCTCCCATTGCCAAGGGAGCGGTCCCTCCTGGCTCCTCTTTGAGGGAAGGGGAAAGGAAGGTGAAGGTATCGGGCCCAGGATGGAGAGGGGAAGGGTGCTATCTCCTCCCCATCCACAGGGTGGCTTGGGTCTACCAGAGCCACTCATTCATTCATTCATTCATTCATTCATTCATTCATTTACTCAGCTGGACCTCCACTGGGTACCAGACCCTATACTGGGGGCTGAGGATACTGAGATGAGTCAGCTGGCCCCTGCCCTCATGGAACACCTAGAAAGACATACGGACAAAAGGATGGAGATGAGGAAGGGATGCATGAAGATACCCCAATCAAGACACGTGGTTTGACAAAGGACTTTCTTCTCAAATTTTGAATTTATTTATAACAACAACTGACATTCATTGAGTGCCAACTGTGCACTCAGAGCTGTGCAAAGACCTTAACCTGCATTATCTTATTAATAAGCCCCCAAGGCCCCCTGAAGAAGGCTGTTATATTCTTATTTGGCAGATAAGGAAACAGACCAGAGCAGGGATGTGACTTGCCCAAGGTCACATGGCAAGCAAGTGTCAGATGCGGAATTTAAAGTTCAGAATCCTTATCTCAACTTCTCCCATGTCCCACCTCTCCAGGAAAAGAAAGGCAGTGGGGTAGTTTACATTGGGGCAACCCGAGAATCCAGGGAAGGTAGTAGCCAGGGCAGTAGAAGGATTTTCAGCAGGCAAGGGGCAGGGAAGCAGGGGAGATGGGCTGGGCTGGGTGCTGAGGCCCGGACCTTTCTGTGGCATCAGAGCTTTGCTCTCTTCTCTTTCTGGAGTTGTGGGTCACCAGAGCCAGACTTCTGATGTGCTGTAGTCCTGTGTTTACATGACAGTCAGACGGAGCAGGCTCCAGGGGAACACGGAAATGGCATTAAATAACGCTGAATCACACGGTAAGAAAGTTCCCCTTCCCTTCTCCTCTGTGCCTGCTGATTACTCACGGAGAAAGTCTCTGTTTCCTGCCAGCACGTCTCTAACACCTCTCTGACAGCCCCTAATCTCCGTTTTCAATTGGGAAAAGCAGACTTCAAGCTCAGACCCTGCTAGGGAGCCGGAACGCCAGGACATCATCTTGTTTTCATCGTGAATAGTTTAACTTATACATACATGGCACTTTCTAAGTACTTTGCACATATTACAAATATTTCATCCCATTATGACTTTATGAGATAGGTGCTATTATCCACCTTCCAGATGAGTAAGCTGATACACAGAGAGATTGAGTAACCTGCCCAGGTACACCTCCAGAATGTCAGAGCAAGGACTAGGAATCCAGGCAGCGGGCCCCAGAACCCATGCTCTTAAGCATCTCCCCAAACTGTCTCTGATTCTCAGAATTGGTGCTGCCTTTCTTCTAGTTCCAGCAGTAGCCTGATTTTTCCTTTACTGATGAATTCATTTCCGTGAAAATATTAAAAGTAAAGTGGAGTTCAAGTGGTTGTGTGGAAATAGCCAAAGCCCTAGCAGTAGTTGAAGGGCTACTGAAGTTTGAAGAACACTCGTCAGTCCAAGCCCTTCATTTGCTGGGGAGGATGCTCCGAAGAACAGAGGGGGTATGGGACCTAACAGAGGTCACACAGTGAGTGGGCCTGGAGGCTGCCAGGACAGATGGGAGCTCTCACCTGCCACCCACACCCGTCTGCTTCCTGCACGCAGGACTGATGGGGCGCCAGGTGGCAGGAGCGCAGAGGTGTGCTCACCTGCCCAGAAGTGTCCCGGTGCTGTAACAGGATCCCTGTTATCTCTGCTGTTCCGGGAACAGGCAGATCTGAGCCTCGAGGCCCAAGCCCAAGTCAGCATTTTGGCCACCGCTGAGCTGACTTTTGTTGTATGTCTTTACCTTGTCTTCCAAGTCTCAACAGAACCTGAGTGGGGAGCTCTGTCCTCAGCCTGCTGGTCAGGGCTCACTTTCTCTACCTTTACGCCTTTCCAGAAGCTTCCATAGCCTCCGCCTTGGGAGATGTGAGCTGACCCTGGATTCAAATCCTGGTTCTGCCACATACCCACCATGTGGCTTTCTTTCAGATGCTTAGCCCCTGTAAGCTGTGCCGTCCTCATGTAGGAAGTGGGGATGCACAAGATCAAAGACAGTGGGCCGGGAGGATCACCGCCACACAGAAAGGCAGGAATGATGTCAGCTCCTTCTGGAGTCACCTTGCTGCAGGGCCACCTCCTTTGTCATGAAGGCCACCGGCTTTCTCCATGAGGGTCCTGGGAAGTGGAGAATGAATTAGGGCCATTGTTCCCATCATAGAGATGAGAATACCCCAAGTTGGGGTCTGGCTTCTTTAAAAATCGGGCTTTAGTCTGGAGTTCCACCCTGTGCACAGTGACACCAGTCACAGGCTTTGGATTTGGGCGTTCACTGGTTCCCTGTGGCCTTGGGTGGGTCATTTCTCCACTCCCAGCCTCAGTTTCTTCATCTGTCCAGTGAAACCATGCAGGGTTATTGTGAAACTTAAACATGATGAATGTTCTTGGAAATGTCTGATGTACTTCACAGGTGTTATTTATGATGGTTTTTATTCCTTGTATAGGCAGAAGAATAAGTGTGCAACACTCTAAAATTACTAGGTGGGGTGTGGTAGCTCACACCCCTAATCCCAGCACTTTGGGGGCCAAGGCAAGCAGATCTCTTGAGCCCAGAAGTTCAAGACCAATCTGGGAAACACCGCGAAAACCTGTCTCTGCAAAGACACAAAAATTAGCTGGGCGTAGTGGTGTGCACCTGTTATCCCAGTTACTTGGGAAGCTGAGGTGGGAGGATGGCTTAAGCCCAGGAGGTCGAGGTTGCAGTGAACCCTGATTGCGCCACTACACTCCAGCCTGGGTTACAGAGTGAGACCCTGTCTCAAAGAAAGAATAATAATAAAATTACCATGTAGTCAGGACATACAAGGGAATTAAAACCCACTTTTTAGTAAGAGCCTCTGAAGAAGGCCTGAGCAGAGTTGGATCCAGGCTGATCTATATATTTGCATATAAAAATATATTTATATGCACGTAAATACATTTTTAATATTTTAATATTTTCATGTAGCTTAATATTTATAAAGTAAATATATATGTATACTTACACACATGTACACACACACACACGCACACACACACACACATGTATTTTGAGTTGGGGTCTTGCTCTGTCGCCCAGGCTGGAGTGCAATGGTGTAGTCATTGTAGTCATGACTCACTTCTGCATCAGATTACTGGGCCCAAGCAATCCTCCTGCCTCAGCCTCCTGATTAGCTAGGACTACAGATGCATGCCATCATGCTGGGCTATATATATATATATATTTTTTTTTTTTTTGAGACAGGATCTCACTATGTTGCCCAGGCTGCTCTTGAACTTCTGGGCTCAAGCGATCCTCCTGTCTTGGCCTCCCAAAGTGCTGGGACTACAGGCATGAGCCACTACACCTGGCCCCAGGCTGATATTTTGTTTCCCATCTGTTCTTCCAGTCAACAGTCTTTTTCACCCACTGCCGGGTTAGACATCGTGGTATGGAAGAAAGAGCGTGAGCCCTCGAGTTGGGCAACCCTGGATCTATAGCCCAGTCTCCCAAATCCTGGCTGTGTGACCTTGGGCAAGTTGCTTTAACTCTCTGACCTTCAGGTTCTTCATCTGTAAAATGGGGGTCCCTCGCCAGATTGTCGTGTGGATTAAATGAGTCACTGCACATAAAATACTCGGCACACATCCTGGCCTGTGGTGGACACTTAAATGATGGCTCCTCTTGTTGTCACATGATCACGAGGCACTGGGTCCTGCACTGGGCTGTCATGGTCCAGTCAGGTGGCTTTGGTGGACATCCAAAGTCAGTCAGTTCCCTGCCCTGACGGAGGAAATGCAGGCACCAAGCCCAGTCTGAGTGGTCAGGGAAGGCTCCCGTGAGCCAAGTCGGAGGGGAAGGCAAGGGCTGGCTAGGTGCAGAGACCAGCACAGGCCCGAGCGTGGAGGCCGGAGTGGGAGGGGCCCTCTCCTTTGGCTGTGCCCAGGCTTCGTGTGGGGGAGAGGCAGGAGATGAGGCTGCTGAGTGGACGGGCCTCCTGGGGACAGTTTGTCGGGGAGCTTGACAAGGTTAAGGATCTTCCTTGGACATCCTTTCACTTTCCCTCAATAACCTGGTGCGGATCTATCATCCCAGTATTTATCTAAACCCTTGCTGGACCCATTTATATCCTCCGCCTCTCCAGCTTCTCGGCATAATGAGCTCCAGATGTGGTGAAGGGGCCTTCCCCAAATCTCTACCTCAAGCCGGGAGGGTGCTGGGATTGCGGGGATGAGTCCTCGTTCACCAAGAGATAGGAAGGCCTTAGAGCCTGCAACTCAGCCTTGGCTCCACCCTTACATGGGCCCAAGACACTCCGATTCGTGATCCCCTGGGGTTCCAGGCCGCTGTAGGGACCCCAAATCCTGGGCCTGAGTGCTCTGTGGGCTCCTTAAGGGGCACCCCAGAGACGTTGGACCCCCTATGGCCACCCCAGGAGTGAGACAGGCAGCCAGTAAGCTTTCAACCCATGGAGATAGCAGAAATGTCCCCAGAGCAAACCAAAATGGTGGCTCGAAGGTGCTCAGAAACCTCCCGTCCTGTGGCTCCCCGCGGTCAGTCTCAACTTCTACCATCTCAAGCCATGTTCTCACTGTTGTTCTACAAATGACTCACTTTTCTATTTAATGTATGAAGATGGAAAGTCCATATCCTGCCATAAATAAAACACCAGCATCTCTTGACACACACAGAAGTTAACTGTAACCATAAATACAGCAGAGGCAGGACAGGGTGACCATGTCCGGCTCCAGCCTTGTGCTCACTCCTTGGCTGGGCTTCTGCAGAAGGGAGGGCGCCTGAGACCAGGGCTCAGGGGGCCAGAGAGGGACCCAGGGAGGCAAGCAAAGGTGGCGCAAGGTGTGTAGTGGAGCTGACCACTGCTGTGGGCAGCTGGGGCTCGATCCCCCAGGCCTGGCACGAGGCCATGGAGAGCATACCTCAGAACTGCCGCCTGCCCTCTCTTGTCAAGGCTGTTCATGGGGAGTTGCCTCCCCTACATGTTCCTGTGTGCCGTGTGTCAGGAGGCAGAGGCTCTTGAAGACACTGGGCATCTTTGTGGCCCCAGAGCAGAAAAGAGAGGTCGATAGGGGAGGTGAGGGGCAGGGGAGGGGAGGGGAGGGAAGGGGAGGTGAGGGGCAGGGGAGGGGAGGGGAGGGAAGGGGAGGTGAGGGGCAGGGGAGGTGAATGAGGGGCAGGGGAGGTGAGGTGAGGGGCAGGGGAGGTGAGGTGCGGGGCAGGGGAGGTGAGGGGCAGGAGAGGTTAGGTGAGATGAGGGGCAGGGGCGGGGAGGTGAGGGGCAGGGGAGGTGAGGGGCAGGGGAGGTGAGGTGAGGGGCAGGGGAGTTGAGGGGCAGGGGAGGTGAGGGGCAGGAGAGGTGAGGTGAGATGAGGAGCAGGGGAGGTAAGGTGAGGGGCAGGGAAGGTAAGATGAGGGGCAGGGGAGGTGAGGTGAGGGGCAGGGGAGGTGAGGTGAGGGGCAGGAGAGGTGAGGTGAGATGAGGGGCAGGGGAGGTGAGGGGCAGGGGAGGTGAGGTGAGCAGGTGAGATGAGGCGAGGGGCAGGGGAGGTGAGGTGAGGGGCAGGTGAGGTGAGATGAGGGGCAGGGGAGGGGAGGAGAAGGGCAGGTGAGGTGAGATGAGGGGCAGGGGAAGTGAGGTGAGGGGCAGGTGAGGTGAGGTGAGGGGCAGGGGAGGTGAGGTGAGGAGCAGGTGAGGTGAGATGGGCAGGGGAGGTGAGGGGCAGGGGAGGTGAGATGAGGGGCAGGGAAAGTGAGGTGAGGGGCAGGTGAGGTGAGGGGCAGGGGAAGTGAGGTGAGGGGCAGGTGAGGTGAGGGGCAGGGGAGGTGAGGTGAGGAGCAGGTGAGGTGAGATGGGCAGGGGAGGTGAGGGGCAGGGGAGGTGAGATGAGGGGCAGGGGAGGTGAGGTGAGGAGCAGGGGAAGTGAGGTGAGGAGCAGGTGAGGTGAGATGAGGGGCAGGGGAGGTGAGGTGAGGGGCAGGAGAGGTGAACCGAGGGGCCTGTGCACTAGAGACAGCTCCGTACGAGACCCTGAGCCCAAGGCCCCCCCTCCTGCTCTTTGTTGCAAAAGGCCAGTGTGTTTCAGAGAGGTGGAGAGGTGTTAACGTCTCAGCAGCCCCAGTGGAGACTTTCTCTTTGAGGGATCACGGGATTGAAGAGATTTGAAAAAGGGAAAATGTTCCCAGTTTATGGCATCCTAGAATGCAGTGTCAGGTGCCACTAAATCCTCTTGCAGATGGCCCCGGTGAGAAAACTGAGGTCCAGAGCCAGGAAGGGACTTGGCCAGGGCATGGACACGCCAGAAAGATGGCCTCTCCTGTCAATGCACCGACTTGCTGTCCCTGAATCTGTTTATGCTCACTGTTACTATTTTTAAAAACAAAGACCAAAAACAACAACAACAACAACAACAAAAAAAACATTTTTAGATGGATGCAGGGGAGGGGATGCCCCAAATCAAATGGGCAGGAGGCCAACTTCAGCCACGCTAAGGTCTAGAGAAAGAAGCCTCAGAGAGGCCCATCCATCCCACTGGCCTACCCACCTCCTCCCTGCCCTTCTGGCCCATGCGCCCAGGGTGAGCTCAGAACTCTTGATAGTAGACGAATGGTAAGGACAGAGAGGGGAGCCATCTCACTAGGAGGGGCTTCTGGGGGAGCTAGATGCACTGGGTTTGAATCCTTGCTTTGCCCTAAAATGGCCACGTGACCTTGGGCAATTACTTCACTGCAAAGTGCCTCGGTTTCCTCATCTGTAAAATGGGAATAATACAGTACCTATGTCAAAGGAACATTTAGGATATTAAATATTCATAAATTACTACATGTAAATGCTTCCAACTGTGCCTGGCGTAAACACTGTGTTTGCCAGTGGTACTATTATTATTATTATTAGGCACAGGGAAGAAAGGAAGGAAACTAACCTGTATTTAGTCTTTTGTTTTTTGTTTTTTTTTTTTTTTGAGACGGAGTCTCGCTCTGTCGCCCAGGCTGGAGTGCAGTGGCGCGATCTCGGCTCACTGCAAGCTCCGCCTCCTGGGTTTACGCCATTCTCCTGCCTCAGCCTCCTGAGTAGCTGGGACTACAGGCGCCCGCCACCGCGCCCGGCTAATTTTTTGTATTTTTAGTAGAGACGGGGTTTCACCGTGGTCTCGATCTCCTGACCTTGTGATCCGCCCGCCTCGGCCTCCCAAAGTGCTGGGATTACAGGCGTGAGCCACCGCGCCCGGCCTGTATTTAGTCTTTATGAATGGGCAAGCACTGTGCCTGCAATTTAAGCAGCTCATCTTATATAATTTCACAACTCTAGAAAGGTAGTTCTTTGTCTGAGACCGTCATTGACGAACCCAGGGTCCCGTCATTGTGGGGATGCAGCCACATTCTGACTCTGGGCACAGAGATGTTCACTACATGGACTCAGAACAAGTGGGGAGGTGGAAACGCAGGGAGAGGGGCCGACAGCTGAGCTGAGGGCTTCTGAGGCGGGGGTGGGCTGGGGGTCCATCAGGCTGGAAGGGATGGCTGGGGCTAGCTCAGGAATTCCGTGGGAAGAAGCTTGCACTTTCTCCCACAGGCCCTGGGGAGCCACGGGCAGGCCACGAGTAGGGAGTGACATGATAAAGGGGGTGTTCGGGAAAGGTCTGTGTGGCTGTGGTTTCAGGATGGATGGGGGCGGCGGAAGGGTCCGGAGGGGAGGCAGGAAGCTCCGCTGGGCGGCTGGCCTGGGACAGTCCCCTGGGAGAAGCACAGGGAGCCTTCAATCAGACTGACCGCCAGGACCTCATGGTCCTGGGCCCTGACCTGGCCCTGACCCTGAGTCCCGCCTGAGGTGCGGACTGGGCCCCAGTCCTTCCCTTCGCCCGTGGGCGGCTTTATCTGGGAGTCTCCGGAGGGCGTCCCGTCTGGGTTGAGCCCGCCTGGCCGCCTGCAGATTTATGAGGTGTAGGGGAAGTGGCGGGGGCAGCGGGCGTGTGAGGCAGCCCTGGTGGGAGAGGGGAGAGCTGGAGGACGCTCTCCAGCCCACGGACCTGTGCTGACCCCACTTCCACCCCGAACTAACCCCGCCCCATCTCACTGAGCCAGCCCCAGAACAAGGCGGCACCTGCTGCCTCAGTTTCTCCTCACAGACACCTCGAGGGGTGAGTAGAGAGAGGCTACATGCAAGAACCTTAGACATGAGGGGGCTGTAGACAGAACGTGCTAGAAGCTTCTGTACCCGGGTCGGAAGATGTCTATGATACGAAAGCAGGTTACTAACAGTATGCTGGGTACAATTCCATTTGCAACTTTGAAAGGAATAAATATGCATCTGTGCCTCTATAAATACATTTTATGTGCAGTAAAATGCCTAAATGGTGTTTAATTGTGACTTCTTCTAGGGAAAGAGCTTCGACTTTCAGTTTATACCCATCTATATTGTTTCAATATCTTGTAAGCATATACTTTTTTCACTTACAAACTTTTTTAAAAACAGAGTAATGGTAGGAGGTGATGTTGGGTGGTGGAGGGCCTTTGTGTTTATGGGTGATAGGGGGTTGCTGTCGTGGGGGCCTGAGGGTGCTCAGGGTTGGGTGGTTCTGGAATACTTGGGTCATTCTCTGCTGAGAGTCCCACCCTCTGAGAGACCCCAGCCTCACTGGGTAGACCCCACATGGATGAGCTCCCAGGATAAGGCAGGCCCAGACCGGTTCCAGGGAGGGGGCTAGAGACAGTCAGGGAGGTTTCGAAAAGGTGGTGGCCATTGAAAGGTAAGACAATTAGATTAGATGGGAAGGACAGCCTCGGGCATTCTGGAAGGGAAGCTAAGAGCAGACTCTGGAGTCAGAGAGGTGTGAATCCACGTCCTTGCTCTTTTCCTTACCAGTCATGGGACTCTGAGCAAATTTTGTCATCCCTGAACCTCAGTTTTCTCATCTGTGTAACGTTTACCCTAATGATGTTAAAAATTGACCAGGTGTGGTGCCTCATGCCTGTAATCCCAACACTTTGGGAGGCTGAGACAGATGGATCGCTTGAAGCCGGGAGTTTGTTTTATTTTATTATTATACTTTATGTTCTAGGGTACATGTGCACAACGTGCAGGTTTGTTACATATGTATACATGTGCCATGTTGCTTTGCTGCACCCATTAACTCGTCATTTACATTAGGTATATCTCCTAATGCTATCCCTCCCCGCTCCCCCCACTCTATGACAAGCCCCGGTGTGTGATGTTCCCCTTCCCGTGTCCAAGTGTTCTCGTTGTTCAATTCCCACCTATGAGTGAGAACATGCGGTGTTTGGTTTTTTATCCTTGCAATAGTTTGCTGAGAATGATGGTTTCCAGCTTCATCCATGTCCCTACAAAGGACATGAACTCATCCTTTTTTATGGCTGCATAGTATTCCATGGTATGTATGTGCCACATTTTCTTAATCCAGTCTATCATTGATGGACATTTGGGTTGGTTCCAAGTCTTTGCTATTGTGAATAGTGCCGCAATAAACATACGTGTGCATGTGTCTTTATAGCAGCATGATTTATAATCCTTTGGGTATATACCCAGTAATGGGATGGCTGGGTCATATGATACTTCTAGTTCTAGATCCTTGAGGAATTGCCACACTGTCTTCCACAATGGTTGAACTAGTTTACAGTCCCACCAACAGAGTAAAAGTGTTCCTATTTCTTCACATCCTGTCCGGCACCTGTCGTTTCCTGACTTTTTAATGATTGCCATTCTAACTGGTGTGAGATGGTATCTCATTGTGGTTTTGATTTGCATTTCTCTGATGGCCAGTGATGATGAGCATTTTTTCATGTGTCTGTTGGCTGCATGAATGTCTTCTTTTGAGAAGTGTCTGTTCATATCCTTCGCCCACTTTTTGATGGGGTTGTTTGTTTGTTTCTTGTAAATTTGTTTGAGTTCTTTGTAGATTCTGGATATTAGCCCTTTGTCAGATGAGTAGATTGCAAAATTTGTCTCCCATTCTGTAGGTTGCCTGTTCACTCTGATGGTAGTTTCTTTTGCTGTGCAGAAGCTCTTTAGTTTAATTAGATCCCATTTGTCAATTTTGGAAGCCGGGAGTTTAAGACCAGCCTGGGCAACATGGCAAGACCCTGTCTCTACAAAAAATAAAAATAAATTAGCCAGGCATGTTGGTGCACACCTGTAGTCCCAGCTACTTGGGAGCTGAAGTGGGAGGATCACTTATGCCTGGGGGGTTAACGCTGCAGCAAACCATGATTGTGCCACTGCACTCCAGCCTGGGTGACACGGTGAGACCCTTTCCCCCCCAAAAAAAACCACACCATGCTCACTATGTGTAAGCTATGTTTTTAGGTGTAGGGATCCCAAAAGCTGGGGGATAGCCCCTGATAATTTGAAGGTACCCTGCCAGATGTCCAGGACCCCAGCCTGAAAAGGCCTAGGGTCAGGAAGGGTCATATAGAGGGAGAGGGACCCTCCTAGGAAAGAACAGCTTCTCCTAGGAGAGGGCTTCCTAGGCAGTTGGATGATACTAGCAGCACGTCATAAGGGCACCAGGCAATGCTTAGGTCAAGGTCCATCCTGGTCCGGGTATCCAGTGGCAGCTGGCATTCATTTGCATGAGCACTGCCTCCCTGGGGCTCCCAGGGCAGCCTCAAAGCAGAATACCATGCTGTCCTTGTGCCACACCTGAGCTGTGATCCAAAGCCAGGGCGGGATTCTGGCTGCCCTCCAGAGACTGAGACTCAAGTCCCAGTGCCACCTCTCACTCATGGTCTTTCCCTGCATGATCAGGTCACCTTTCTAAGCCTCAGTTTCCCTCTCTGCGAGATAGTGGTATAAGGGGGCAAGCTGGACCTCTTTCTGAGGGCCACTCAAGATTTTATAGTCTGTGAGGTTGCAGCTAGTTGTCAGAACCAGTTCATATCCTCATCTCCTAGCACAGAGCCTGGTACCTATTGGGGGCCCAGCCAGGTCCTGGTGGATGGACAATGGATGGATGGATGGATGGATGGATGGATGGATGGATGGAGCATGGACCGTGGACGGATGAATGGATAGATGTGTGGATGGATGATGGGTGATGGGTGGGTAGGTGGATGAATGGATGGATGGATGATGGATGAATGGATGGATGGATGGATGGATGGATGGGTAGATGAATGATGAATGGATGGTGGATGGATGGATGGATGGATGGATGGATGGAGCATGGAGCATGGATGGATGAATGGATAGATGTGTGGATGGATGATGGGTGATGGGTGGGTGGGTGGATGAATGGATGGATGGATGATGGATGAATGGATGGATGGATGGGTAGATGAATGATGAATGGATGGTGGATGGATGGATGGATGGATGGGTGGGTAGATGAATGATGGATGGATGGATGATGGGTGATGGGTGGGTGGATGGATGGTTATCTAGTTAACTCATGAACACACCAGAAAATGACAGAATTGGATAATGAATGCTCCCTCCTCAGGCCTTTGCACTTGGTCCTTCCTCTCGGAACATTATTCCCAGCTATTTTCCTGTCTAGCTTCCTCACCTGCCATGAAGCATCCTGAAAGGAAACTTAATCACCATGGGCTTTGAGCAAAACCCTTGGCCTCACCGAACCCTAGTTATCTCATCTGTAAAATGGGGACACGGAGGCTTACCTGTTTCCTTTATACTGCTCGGGTGCTCCCTGTGTACTTCTCAATTGCAGTACCTGTTACCCTTTATTGCACTTAATGGTGGTCCATTTGCCCCAGGCCATTCCTGCCACCTGGCCCCCATTATCTGCCTTGCCCTGAGGGATGGTGGGATCTCATTCCTTTTGGAGTCGGCTGAGCTCAGCACAACCCTGCAGTATGCCCTCAGGGAGGCTCTGATGAGTGTCTGAGTGTCTGAGTTTCCCTGACAGTGATGGGAAGGGGCCTTGCAAACTGTTTAGCACTGTGCTGTTGCCTTTCAGGAAGCTCAGCTGTGCCTCGGTCTATACCAACACCTCTGCCCAGTCACCTCCCTCACCAGGTGGCTCCGAGCCTTTGGGCAGAGAATTCAAAGCCCTTTCTACCACCCCACCCCCATCCCCTTGAGTTCTGTGACACACTTTAGAGGAGGTGTCATCCTCACAAGGGGGACAATTAGCAGCTCACCTTCCTTGATGACTGTAGCACCCTCTGGAGGGATTCTCTCACCACAGCCACACCCACTGCTTCAAAGCCAAATTTTGGGCCTAACAGCAGGCCTGCGTGTGTGTCAGGGGAGGGGTAGAGAGGCTCAAGAACCTGCCCCAGATCCCACCAGTGCAACATTCTCACTGCCTATCAACCTGAGGCTTGTGCACGCTATGGGTTCAAGAGGCACCTGCATCCTCTAATTTGCTATAGATGCCAAACCTCTGAGGCATGGCAGATGGATAACACAAGTCACCCATTTTACAGCTGAGAAAACTTAGACTTAAAGAAGTTCATGCTTGACTTATTCAGACAGAGCATAACCTGACTCAGTCTTGCCCTCCAAGACCCCACAGTTGGGTGGAGGTGGAGCACTCAGAAACAATGATCTCCCAGCGTGGAGGACGGGGTGGAGGCTCACAGAAAGTGGGGCCGAGGGAACCCAAAAATGACCTTGTAGCCAGGTCCTGAAAGCTGAGCAGAATTTTGGCAAACAGGGTGGGCTGGGGAAGACTGTGGGCTCAGGTCAATTCCATGCTTGGTAGTGGGGGCCTGGGTTTTTTAAGACAGGGACAATTCTGTCCCCTGTCTGCAGAGGCAGTCTTGATGACATCTATTTTGGTTTTGCTTCTAAAAGCACCTCCTGCCCCACCTGTGCCCTCTTCCCCAGCTTCAGGTGTTGTTGATTCTGTCCTCAAGGAGCAGCTCTCCAGCCTTCGCAAAGCTGAGCCCCTCAGAGTCTCGGGTGGATATAAGAGCCTGTTTGGCCTTTTTCTCTCATCCTCCCCACAAGCCTGCAAAGGAGGGTCCCATGAGTCCAGATAAGGAAACTGTAGCTCAGAGAGGTGAATGCATGCGACCAAGGCCACACAGCCCAGCCCCAGGTTGACCCAGGTGATGCCAGCTGTCTCCAGAGCCCGTGGTCTTGCCAAGTGCACGTCTGTAGGCTTCCTAGGCTAGCAGCATCAGCATCACCTGGGAGGCTTGTGGAAAATACAGATTCCCAGCTACCAATTACGAGCCTGCCCCCATGATTCTCTTCTGGTTTTATGGGCATCAGGGAATGCCAGGACTGATGTTTTTAAAACTTGCCCAAGTCCGTTGTGATGCACAGCCAGCCACTACCCTGTGCCACCACCAAATGATGTTCAAAGTGTAACAGATTATGAGAAGCAAAAAAACAAAGAGTAGCACGAACACACCAAAATGTTGGCATTGGTCGTGGAGAGGGGGAGGGATAGTGGGGGGAGATAATTATTATTTTGTACTTTATACTTCCATCTGACTTTTCTGTGTTTTCCAAATTGTCTCTAATGAGCATGTATTGCTTTTATAATGAAAAAATAAGTAACAGAGCATCTGGCTGGGAACCATTTGGAGAGGGGTGAGAATGAGCATTGGAGCCATGTCCACACAGACCCAGGTCAGCCACCCGCTCTTGGGCAGGGCACTTGACACTGAGCACTGAGCCTCCATTCCCTCCTCTGTAAAATGGGGATGGAAATTCTCAAAGTACAGCTAGGAAATAATTCCCTAGAGCTAACAATTCTCCTTCTTTCTTCCCTCTCCGGGACCTCTCTCTCCCTGGCAACCCTTCCCTGGACGCCCTTCCCTGCCAATGCCCAGTTGAAGCAGTAGAAGCCTCCTCCCCAGCTCACCCAGACCCTCATGGAGTGTGCAGTCTGCCAGGGGCTTTCAGGGCTGCCTCAGCAAAGCCCATTTTGCAGATGGGGAAACCAAGGCCCCGGGCAGCTGAGGGACTTGGTTGCCAGCTCTGGCTCCCCAGCAGAGGGAGGGGGGCGTACACGTGTCTGCTGCGCATCTCTGCCTGTCGTTGCCTTGCTCAGTGTGTGTGAGGGGGCAGCAAGTCACCATCTGTGTTTTCCAATAAAAGAAAATGAAAATTGAAGCACATTAAAAATAGCTCAATTGGGATTCCGAGCGGGGCTCTGAGGCCTGCTGTGGCAGACGCCCAGCCTGCCTCCCCCTCCTCCCAGCCTGGCACCGACATCACCCGGAGTCATCTGAGGCGAACGTCTCCTGGTGGCGTATGGGAAGGGACCAGGGTGCAAGCAGTGTCCCTGATGGCACCAGGGGCCACTGGGGACCCCTGATTCCAGTTTCCCAGCTCCCAGCAGCTGGTGTCCCACCAGAGACAGGAGAAAATGGAATCGGGGCCATATGCTGGGCAGACTTCAGACACCCTCCACTCCTCCCAGGGCTGCAGGACCCTCAGCTGGAACCTCTACCCCCCAAGAGTGGCTCAGGGACACCCTATGGCAGAAAGGAAGGCAGCCTCTTCTGGGGGCCTGGAAACCAGGTTCCCAGGCCACCTTTTCACTGAACCCCTGTGCTTTGAGCAAGCCAGGAACCCCTGGGGGCCTACTTCCTCCTCTGTCCAATGAGGGTCTTGGTAGGGGCCAAGGGGTGGTGTGTGAGTGGGCTTCTGAGGCTCCTGTCTCCAGCAAGGCTCCTTCCTGGCTTCATGACCTGGGGAAGCCCCTTCCCCTCACTGAATCCCAGTGACCTAGTTGGAAATGAGGATGATTTAGGAGTTTCCTGTAGGGGATGTGTCAGAGGACAAAAGGAGACATCAGTAAGCACTTAGCTTGGTGCCTGGCATGGACAGGGACTTGACCAATGGCCACTATTGTAATCCTTCTCATTATCTTGATTTTCTGTGAAATGGGAGCGTGGTGGCCCCACACCATAGAAAGCCTGGGTGAGCTCTGCGCTGGCTGCAGTGGCTTATCACGAGGAAGGCTGGCATTCACCCAGGAGTGCTGGTGCCCAGTGATTCCCAGCATCTCTTCCTCCCCCGTGGGTCCTGCTCTCTGCAGCAGCATCCGGTGCCTATGGCCAGCCACTGTGCAGACCCTCAGTGAGGCAGACAAGGGGGCACGATTCCTACCTCGAGGCCTAGAGAGTGCTGGGCAGAGAGCAGCCCTGGACCCACATAGCTAGGCCCACGCAGGGGTTAGCTGCCAGGATCTGAGTGATCTGGGAGTGGACAGGGCATCCATGGAGGACCTGAGCTGCCTGAGTCTGGGCCTGTGCAAGCAGAACCCAGGCTACATCCTGCAGGATGGCCTTGGGCAGGTTGCTTCACTTCTCTGGGCCTCAATTTCTTCATCTCTAAAATGGGGTTGATAATAGTTCCTGCCTCATAGGGCTTTGGGAAGACGAGTCCTGGGCAGGGTTTGGCAGGTGGAAAACACTACATCCATGGCACCCCTGAGAGCACCAGCACACCCCCACCTGCAATCTCATCCTTCCAGGACGGAAACTGTTGCTGGGCCCACCAGGGACCAATCACACAGGACCAGCACCTGCCCCGCCTCAGCTCCAAGCCTCTCCTGGACGGGCACACAGTGGAGGTGGGGTGGCTCCCCTCAACCATAGATGTCAACTAAAGTGGCCAGACCGCTCCCCCCACCACTTCAAATGCCCTTCAGCGGAGGGTCTGGGTGGTTTCTCAACGGCAAGGAGTGAGTGTGTGGGGTTCACAGATCCCGCCATCACGGGGTGTGAGAGATGACCACTTTCTTGACTGAGGATGGTCTGTTAGTTTCTTGTTGCTGCTATGACAAATTACCAAAGTCTTCATGGTTTAAAACAAGATGCATTTATTGTTTTACAGCCCTGGAGGTTAGACGTCTGAAAAGGATTTCACTGGGCTGAAATGGCCGGGGGCGGTGGAGGGCACACTACCTCCAGAAGCTCAGGAGGAGGATCCTTGCCCTTTCTAGAGCGTTCTAGAGGCTGCCTGCATCCCAGAGCTTGTGGCTCCTTCATCCCCAAAGTGTGTCACTCCCACCTGGCTTCTGACATCACATCTCCTCTCTAATGCTAACCCTCCCACCCCCTCTTACAAGGACACTTATGATTATATTAGACCGACTTGGCTAATCCAGGATAATCCCCCCATCTCATGATTCCTAATCTCATCTCATTTGCAAAGTCACTGTTGCTACATAAGGCAACATTCCCAGATTCTGGGGATTAGGAACATGGGCATCTCCTCAGGGACATTATTCTGTCTCTCATAAAAGAGAAAGCAAGTCTGCTCAGCCTTGCCCAGAGGGTGCTGGCTGATGTTGATAATAACAATATCATAACATCCGCTTATTGAGTGATTGCTTTGTGTTATAATTTGAGTGATAATGACCACGGTCAACATTTTACTGAGCACTTACTATAGCCAGGTTCTGGGCTAAGAACTTAACATGCATGATCTTGTCACAGCCACCTGCGAGGCAGGTACCAATCTTGTTCCTATCCCACAGCTCAGAAAGGGAAGCTCGAGACTTACCCTGGGGTAGTGGGTTAGAAAGTGGGGTTCAAATGTAAATGACTCTGCCGGGCTTAGTGGCTCACTCTTGTAATCCCAGCACTTTGGGAGGCCGAGCCGGGTGGATCATTTGAGGCCAGGAGTTTGAAACCAGCCTGGCCAACATGGTGAAACCCCATCTGTACTAAAAATACAAAAGTTACACGGGTGTGGTGGCACACACCTGTAATCCCAGCTGTTCAGGAGGCTGAGGCAGGAGAATCTCTTGAACCAGGGAGGGAGGCGGAGGTTACAGTAAGCCAAGATTGTGCCACTGCACTCCAGCCTGGGCGACTCTCAAAAAAAAAAAAAAGTCTAAATGACTGCTGAGGCCACTGCCTCAGACCCTGGGATGTGCCGCTGGATAGGCCATTTCCGTGCTGTTTGGACCTAACACCTGGGTTCCACTGCCAGGTTCCCGCTCCCCTGCCCCTCGCTCCAGTGGCAGATACAAGAACTGCTTGATGGGGTGTCACCCTCGCCAGTTTGGGTTCCTCCAAGCAGGGACTGCGGTTGGGGTAGATGCACAGGAGGCGCTCAGAGGGGATGTTAAAACGGGAGGAGGGCGGAGCCTGGGAGGATAGGCAGGGGTGCTGAGGGCTGCTTGTGGGAGAGTGGAGTGGGTGTCTGTCTGAGTCTAATTCTGTATCTGGGTGAGGGTGAGGAGCCGGACATTCTGGGAACCAATTCTGGCCACACCAGAGTGTTTCATAGGGAGCCTTGGCCCAGAACCTCTGAGGCTGTCTGTAGCATAGGATCCCCACTGCACTCTGCTCCTTGCAAAGCCTTTAGGAAGCACCAGTGTGTTGAAAACCCTGAGTCTAGCCAGGAACAGTGGTTGACGCCTGTAATCCCAACACTTTAGGGGACCGAGACGGAAGGATCACTTGAGGTCAGGAGTTCGAGACCAGCCTGGCCAACATGGCAAAACCCCATCTGTACTAAAAATACAAAAATTAGCCAGGCGTGGTGGCAGGCCCCTGTAATCCCAGCTACTCGGGAGGCTGAGGCAGGGAATCGCTTGAACCCTGGAGGCAGAGGTTGCAGGGAGCCGAGATGGCGCCACTGCACTCCAGCCTGGGTGACAGAGAGAGACCCTGTCTCAAAAAAAAAAAAAAAAAGGAAACCCTGAGTCCATCCCTTGAGCACCAGCATTCTCCTTTGCTGGAGCCCTGGGGCCCTTCCCCAGTTCTGTCTTTCCACCTCTCCACGGGCTTTCTGTCACTCTGCGTCTTAGGCCCCACACATTGCTACCTCACCATGGGATCTTGGACCAACCCCCAGGCTGCTAAGTCTTTCCGTGTCTGCATTGGGTGCTGCCTTCATGCTGCATGCCAGCAATCCCTAAGGCCTCAGCTCATGATGTGACCCCTTCACAACCTTTGCGGGACTGACAAGGAACCTCCCCACCCTGGGAACCCACTGCTGGCCTGGTCTGCTCCCTGGGGCGGGGGCAGAGGGGACAGAGGCCAGGTACAGGAAGAGGGCCTCCCGCAGGAGTACATGTCTTCTCTGCTCCTTCAGTTGGAGGCTCAGGGAAGATTCCTTAGACATTCCCTGTTCGCAGCATCCTCCTCCATCAGGGTCTTCCTGCCTCCCTGGAGAGCTCAGCTGTAGCCAGTGGGAAATGGGACAGATAATTGCAACTTTAAATAAGGCCAAGTGAACGCTCCCTCCCAGGCACAGCACAGGGGACTCTCTGAGCTTTGAAGGGAGGCAGCCGGGAGGAAGCCTCAAATGGCACTCAGAGTCCCAGCACTACCACTGCCTCCTTGGTGACCCCAGGCAAGTCACAGCACCTCTCTGAGCCTCAGTTTCCTCATCTTTGAAATGGGGACCACATGGCATCATCTATGGAAAGTCGCTAGCACAGTGCCTGGTACATTGAGCACCTAGTAGGTACTCAATAGCTGGAAATAAGGATTATGATTATTATCCCTGTTCAGATTCACCTGTCCCACTCATCCCACCCCACCCCAGAGGTTTCTTTGGGAGCTGTTCTCAGCCATGTCAGCCTCTAGGTGAAGGAGGGGCGACGATGATTGTGGTACTAGCCTCCTCTGAGCTAGGCTGACTGTGCCAGGCCTTGTGCAAAGGGTGTTGTGTCCATACCTATGGAGTAGGTGCTGTTTACTATTCCCATTTCCCAGATGAGGTCACTGAGGCCGCATCCTGTGTTGGGTGGGGGAAGGAGAGGGCTAGCAGGGAAGGGGTTGGGAGCCCATCAGCCTGAGGGGACCACCCATCACCCACCCCATCAGAGAAGTATCCTGTCCCAGTGGGATGCGAGCCAGCGTGGTGAGATGCTTGAGGTTCCGGGTCCAATTTGCCCTTTATAGGAAAACATTTCTGAGCCTGCTCCCAGCATCAGTAGGTCTGACTGTGCTGCCCCAGGCTGCCGCCACCACCACCAATACAGAATTCCTGGTGAGAAGGAACCCCAGTGTGGGGCTGGGTTGCTGATGGGCTGACCGGGCAGGGCACTGGGCCCAGCTGTGGTCTGTGGTCCTGTGGCCTCCGGCTCTCATGTGGACCAGCGGGGTGGCACAGCCAGCAGCTTGGGAGGCTTCTGTTTGGCTCAGAGACAAGGCCGGGTCTGCCATGTTTGCGGGCTTAGCACAAGGCCATCTGACGTAGCCTCTCCTTGTGTCTCAGGGGAAGCTGTCTCCAGGTCACGCTGGGCACCAATGGCCTTCATCCTCCACTTAGCAGCCCAGCTTGCAGGGCCCCGGGCCCAGTCCAAAACCAGACTAGGAAAGGGCCTCAGACACACTCTGGAGGGTGAATTGGAGCCCAGAGAAGGGGCGTCTAGCTCAAGCTGGGGAAGTGGAGGTGCTCTGATCCCATGCTGCCACCTGAGGCCTGGAAGCGCACCCTTCGCGACCCCGCTGCCTGCATCAGCTGTCACCGGAGACTTTCAACTCCCAAAAGGCTCCTTGGGATCAGGAAAGGAGTTTGGGTCACACAGCCCAGAAATCAAAGCCTGCCTCCCTCACCAACTGGCAGCCAACTTGCAGGGATCTTGCCGGCTTACTTGTTCCCCCTGCCCCTTGGTTTACTTATCTGCAAAATGGGGGCAATGACCCATCCCTTGAAGGGTTTTGGAAAGCTTAGAGGAGCTCAGGTGCTGTGCTGGATGTCCATTGCATGGGATAGTGCCTGGCAGGTAGTAGGTGCTCAGTAGACAGTAGCTATGATGATAGAGATCCTAGTGGTGGAAGCAGTATTCCTTCACCTCCTGGCCCATGTCCTCCTTCCCACCACTGGCTCAGGGTGCCCCTCATCCCCCTGTGTCTTCTGCACCCCAAAAGCTCTCTTAATTTCAAGCCCTGCTCCACATCAAGGGCCCCACCAGCCCCTGCCAGAAGCTGGCTCTTTGGCTGGCATTGCCTCTCAGGGTGTCAGTGGGAAATGGTGGGAAAGAAATGGTCACTAATGCTGAAGACACAGAGGCTCTGGTGAAGATGGTGATGGGAAATTGCTGAGCAGCTCTCCTGAGAAACATCGACATGCGAGAAAATGCCCCAGCAGAGCCGTGACTGCTTAACTGCCTGAGATGCCAGGTGCGGTTGGCAAGAGAGCCCAGGGAGTCATGCTGAGCAGAGATGGCACCCTGGGGTGTTCTGTCACTGCACCCACACTCCCGAGGGCTGCGGAGGTGGTCCTGGAGCCAAGCGTTGATGTGGGAGGGATGCAGGCATTCTGGAAACGTCTCCTCCGAGGCAGCAGCCTCTCTCAGAAAGAGCGAGGGCTTTGGAGCCACCAGACCTAAAGTGGAATCTCTTCTCTGGTCCTGACCAGCTGTGTGGCCTGGAGAAGCCCTCCGTACCTCTCTAATCCTACAATGTCCTCATCTATAACATGGATCCATTACACAAGAGAGCACAGCAACAGCTGTCAGGCCACTTCTTCTATGGTCCCCTGCTATCTTAGGGGTGAAGTCTTAGTCCTTCAACCTGGCATTCAAGACTCTTTGTGAGGCCAGGTACAGTGACTCACACCTGTAATCCCAGCACTTTGGGAGGCCGAGGTGGGAGGATCACATGAGACCAAGAGTTCAAGACCAGCACGGGCAACATAGCTAGACCCCAGTCTCTACTAAATAGATAAATAAATAAATAAATAAATAAGCAAGCAAGCAAACAAGCCAGCAGGGTGTGGTGATCGCGCATGTAGTCCCAGCTACTCAGGAGGCCGAGGTGGGAGGATCACTTGAGCCCTGGAGGTTGAGGCTGCAGTGAGTCATGCTGCCACTGCACTCTGGCCTGGGTGACAGAGAGAGACCCTGTCTCCATTAAAAAAAAAAAAAAAAAGACTGGTGTCTGGAGTTCTCTTTCTCCTAGGCCTTCCTTCTCCCTCCTGCAGGTTCTTGAAGGGGCCCTGATCATTCTCTCCTCCTGGCCTTTGTACAAGCTGTTCTCTCTGCCCGAGACACCCTTTCCCCTTCTGCTGGTGCTTTCTCTTTCCCTCCTTCCTTTTGCCTTGCTGTCTTCTACTCAGTTTGGGGTTCAAGCCAGTTGCCACTCACTTGGGAAGTCTCCTTTAACCTCCAGGCAGGGTTAGGATTCTTCCTTTGCTGTGGGATCCCCCTTATAGACTGGGACCCCTTATGTCTGGGATCTCCCTTACAGACTGTAGGACAGGAGACTGTGGCAGGGGTGGGGCTGAACCTGGTTTAAGTTACCATTCACTGGCCCCTCTTGGGGTGGGACGGGCCCCAGCCATGTGCATGTTCATAATGTGATGTGGACAACAGATTCTCAGGCCACATGGGGCCCTGGTGAAGCAGGCTATCTGAAGGCAAAGGGAAGCCAAGTTCCAAGGCCACAGAACAGAGCCCAGGATGCCAGACTCAGCAAGGGCCCAATCCGCAGGTAGAATGTGGAGCTTGGAAAGTACTTGGGAACTAGTGGCAGGAGCCATACAGGGTTTGCTTCAAATCAGTAAATTTCTCTAAGTCAGTGATAGTATCTATTTTTGATTCTCCAATACTACTACTTTTTCTTTTTTGAGACAAGAGTCTCACTCACTCTGTCACCCAGGTTGGAGTGCAGTGGTGAGATCTCAGCTCACTGCAACCTCTGCCTCCTGGGTTCAAGTTGATTCTCGTGCCTCAGTCTCCCAAGTAGCTGGGATTACAGGCATGCACCACCACACCCAGCTAATTTTTGTATTTTTAGTAGAGACAGGGTTTTGCCATGTTACCCAGGGTAGTCTGGAACTCCTGAGCTACAGTGATTCACCCGCCTCGGCCTCCCAAAGTGCTGGGATTACAGGCGTGAGCCACCACATACAGCCTGATTCTCTAGTACTCAGCATGGGCTTGGCACATAGTAGCTGTTCAACAAATGCAGGCTGGCTGGATGGGAGGAGTGGGTAGCAGATGTATAGATGTATAAATAAATGATGCGAATGGATGGACAGGTAAATGAATGGTCGAGTGGATAGATGAATGGAAAGAGGAGAGGTAGGGAGGGAGATTACTTCAGGGGAAGGGAGAAAACCTAAGTGGGATGCTGGGCATGGGGTGAGTGGATGAATTGGTGGTGTAAGGATAGACAGATGAATGCGGTAAATGAGAGAATGAGTAGATGAATAAATAGATGGGTGAGTGGAAGACAAGATGGCAGAATGACTTCCTAAATAGCTGCTTGAATTGGGTGATTAGATGGATGGATGGATAGGTGAGCGTGTGGGTGGGTGGACTGCTGGATCAGTGAATGGGTGGCTACATGGGCGGGCAGATGGATCAGCGTATAGATGTGTGCGGGTGGGTAAATAGGTAGGTGGGTGAGTGAGCAGATGTCAAGATGGTTTATGGATGATTGCAAGGATTGGATGGTTGGAAAGATAGATGGATGAGTGGGCGTATGGGTCAATGGGTGAATGAATAAACAGTAAATTTCATGTAGCTCAATGCCTGACACCCTGCCCAGAAGCAGAGGGGTGGTCTGGGTTCTGGGATTTGAGTTAATTGTCCTTCACTGGGGGAAACCAGTGCCAATTAGGCAAATCCATCAAGTCCCAGCAGGTCCTGCAGCAGGCTTGCTAATTGACTCCAACCCGACAGACCCCATCTTGGACTTACAGTGGCCTGTGTCTTATTGATTTGTAATTTACACTCCATTCACATGCAGAAGGATTTGAGGTGACTTGTAAGATTAAACCTGCATGCAACAGGACAGTTAGAAATAAAGTGAGACAGCTAAGAGGCCACATAGCAGAGTGATTAAAAGAGTACCTGGTTCTGCTCCTGGATCTGCCATGTACTCGCTGTGTGATGTTGGGCAGATTACTTAACCTCTCTGAAGGTTATTTTCCCCCATCTGCAGGAAGGAAGGGATGAAGGGAGGTTGGTTCAGTAGGAAGATGAATGGATACATATGCGAGATGCTAGTGGATGAACAGGTGGTGGAATACTAGGTGAGTGGAGTGGGACAGATGGATGGGGTGACAGGGTGGGTGGCTGGATGAATAGATGGGTGGGTGGGTAAATGGGGACAATAATCATTATCACGTGGGGCATTGTGAGCATCAAAACAGATAATATGTGTGACAGCTCAGCACAGTAAGTACTTTGGATTATCTACTATATGGAGTCATCTTGATACCAGTGACCGCGTTTCCTGGAGGAAAAACTCAGACACCCAGACTGATGATGTCAGCAAGAAAGAGCATTTAAGGTCTGGGTGGGCCTGGGTGATCAGGAGTAAGGTGGTTTTAGAGGCTGGTGGCTACCACAGTGAACCAGCCTTGGTCTTGCCTACAAGGCACTTACAGTCCAGTTGAGGGGCAGATGAGTAAAAGAAAGTTGCAGGACAAGGTGACAAGTACAATGATGGGAGACACATATAGGACTCCGGGAGCCCCAGCGCCAGGGTCATCAGGGAAGGCTTCTCAGAGAAGACATTTGAGATGGGTCTTAATGAACATGTCTGAGTGTCCTAGGCAGGCCAGGAGGGCGAGGGACATGGCAGGGAGAAGGAACAGCACCTCGAGTGCCAACAGTGGAGTGAGGCTGTGTCCAGTGGGCAGAGGGGAGATGCACACAATTTAGAACCACTCAGAAGGGATGCAGCTATAAGCAACTGGGGTGCCCAGGGCCCCTGCCTTCATTAGCTAGCCTGAGCGTATCTCAGCTCTGCCGTGTCTTGCAAGTGACTGCCTCTCTGAGCTTTCCTCCCCTCTTCTGTAAAATGGCCCTGACGATTGGTCCTCCCTCAATATGTCCCGTTAGGATCTCAGGAGATGAGTATTAATGTGGTAGGCATTGTTCCGTGCACACGGTAGCTGCCCAGTAATGCCAGCTGCCATGATGATACTTCTTTACCTACTGAATAGATGTGAAAACTGTGTGGGTTCATTTAAGTAAAAGGCTTTAAAAATTTAAAAGTCACTCGGCAAATGCTGGCTGTGAGATGCAGCCTGGTGTATCGGGAAGACTTGAGGGCAATTGGCGTGGGTTCAGTTTCTGATTCACTATGTGGCCTTGGTCAAGTCACCTAAAATGGGACCAGTCGCAGGCATCCCTCAGGGTTGTTGTGGGAACTAAAGGAGCGCTTAATGTGTCCAGGGCTGTTCCCGTCCCTGCCTCCCTTCTTTCCCTTCCCCAGCAAGCCCTGGTGTTCATTTACCACCCACCCCACCCCCAGCAACCCCGTCCCAGACCCCCATCCATCATCCTGTCCTTTGCCGAGGTTAAGTGGGTCCCCAAGCAGCGAATCCAAACTCTCCCGAAGCCCCGGCTGCACAATGTGGCCCGCTGTTAGTGAGCAGCCGGGCTGGCCCAGAGGATTGGGTTTCAGCCGGGGCGGCCGGCGCTGGCGGATGCCCAGGCCAGCGGCAGGCAGGCAGGGGACAGAGCAGAGGAGCTGGCGTCACAGGGATTCCTCCGCCTGGGCCTGAGAAAACAAGAGCAGGCTCCAAGCAGGCAACCGAGGCAGAGAAGGGCCTCTGAGCGGTGGGAGGACAAGAAGGGGTGTGTGCTACGAGAGTCCTTGGGCAGAAGGATTTTACATTAGCCAGGTTCTCTTTCCTTGAGACTGAGGGCTGAGCAGGGGGCCGAGGTAGAAAAACAACGTGCTGCTTGTTGGTAGATTTCACTTTAGAAAATCTGCATTCTTCTAGGAGCTAGTCGGGGTCTTCTCTGGCGTCTCCACCTCTTGCCTTGCTTTGGGCCAGGGAACCCAAGGCCATCTTGGGCTCCCATTCTCATGATGTTTATAGAGGAGAGGGCTCAGGAAACTCAGTCAGGCTGGCCTGGGTTCAAATCTCAGCTTTGCTTCTTTCTGGCTGTAGGACTTGGGGCAGATCTCTGAGCCTCTGCAGGCTCAGTTTCCTCATCTGTACAATGGGATAAAGGTATTGGCCTTACAGGGCATGTAGAGAGTTTAGCTCAGGGCCTGGCAACGAGGGCACAGGGAGATGAAAGCAGTGATTCTTCCTTCCATTTCCTGAGGCAGCATGATCTAGTGGCTTCTGGGATCGGACCAAAGCGATCAAATTTTACACTGCCCCTTACTGGCCATGTGGCCTTTTGGAAGTCCTTGATCCCTCTGAGCCTTGGTTTCCCCCTAAGTTTGCTCTGGGATGTAAATGAGACAATATCAATGAAGTGCCTGCCCCTAGGAGGCCGCCATCAATGTCAGTGACTTTCCCTATGGCTCTGTATGGTCCAGCCTTCGCATGCTGTAAAAACCTTTGGCTGCCAATGCCTCCTTCAATGCATTAGAACAATGCAGTGAAGTATACAGAGCAAGGATTTTGTCATCGCCATTTTACAGATGAGGAAACTAAGGCTCGGAGAGGTGAAGTGACTCTTCCAAGCTTGTCAGTGTCCTTGCCTCCTCCTGGAATTTCTAACTTGGACCATGGAAAGAGTGCTGTGACCATGGACAGTCTGGGTCAGGCCTCCAGGCTGGCCTTACCAGGCCATGAGATCCCAGCCAGGCCTAGCTTCAGGCCACTTCAGCCCCGCCAGCCCCAGACAGGGTGCAGCAGGAGCCGCTGGGAAGAGCCCGGGCTTGCAACTGCTGCATGGGTCTCACGCCAGGCTGGTTTGCTGCCTGGGCTGCAGGCTGCTAGTCAATTTGTAGGTGAAGACCCGTGGGTGCGGTTACCAGGTGTCTGTTCATCTTCAGCTTCAACCCTTCCCCCAGCTGTCCCCCAAATCTAGCCTAATTTCCTCTGCCAAGGCCACTCTGTAACTCAGCGGTTCTCAGGGCAGATCACATCGCTACCCTCTTCAAGAATCTTCCATAGCTCCCCGCTGCTTGTGGGATAAGACCCAACTTCCTCAGCCCCACGTTTGAGAGGCCCTCCACATTCTGATGCCCTGTCCTGTGCTACCATCTCCTTCCATGAAGCATTTTGCTCCCACTACATGGGACGGATACTCCAGCGTGGCGCAGTGGCTAAGGACATGGGCTTTGGTGCGAGGCAGACCCAGTTCCACTGCTTCCTGGCCATGGAAACCTTGAACAACCTCTCCAAACTTTGATTTCTCCAACTGTAAAGGGAGATCCTAAAGTACTTACTTCACAAATAGTTAACGATGAAATGGGATAATGAGTGCTAAGCGCTTGGCCTGGAGCCCACCACTGAGAGCCAGTCATCAGTTTTATGATTGCCCAGCCTTCCCCGATGTCTTACATTTCTGTGCCTTTGATTCTGCTGGGCCCTGTATGTGGTGTGCCCTTCCCTCTCCTTCCAGCTTACACGCCACCTCCTCTGAGATGCCTTTCCAAATTTCCTGCTCAAAGCTACTCCCTTCTTCCTCTGGGTTTCCTGGCTCCTGGCCGGGACCAGCCGTCTCACTCCGCCCCTCCCTGCAGTAAGTTCACACGTCGGGCACTAGTCTGGGAGCTTTTTGAGGGAAGGGCCTGCTGATCTGCCTCTGTGTCTCCAGTGCCTGGCTCAGGGCCTGGCACACATCGGGTGGAGGAGATGTTCATTGAATGACCATGACTTTGTTACTTAACCCAGCCAGAGCAGGAGGAGTCAGGACAGCTGCCAGGAAGAAGGAAGAAGGAGGCTTTGAGCTCAGTTTTGGAAGAGAAGTTAGCCAGGCCAACAAAGCAAGAAGGGCCAGGCGTTCCAGGCAGAAAAATCTAGAAGGGTCAAGTCACCAGTGTTCGGGGAGGTAAAGTGCTTTCTGCAAGCAGGAGGAAATTTTGGATGGCTGGATATGAGAGATGCGGAAGACTGGCTGGAAGGTAACTGGCCTGCTTGGCAGGGGCCTCGAGTAGCTTGTTGAGAGCTAGGACTTGATCTTTCAGGCAGCAGGAGCTCTGAAGGGTGATCACACGTGGACTTTAGGAACATCACCCAGCTGCCGTGTGGAGGATGGATGCGTGTGCCAGTGCCAGGCCTCGTTCTTAGTGTTGAGGGTACAGTGGTGAACAAGGTGGATGCAGACCTCCCCTATATGTGGGCCCTGGGAGACATCAGATGAACAGGACTCACCTACATGGTGTCATTTAATTCTCACCATGACCCATTTTTCAGATGTGGAAACTGAGGCCCAGAGAGAAGAACTGGCGTGCTTGCAATCACACACTGGAGAGTGCCACAGCCAAGATTCTGGCCTGGGCAGTCTATGCCCCACTCCCCTGCTGCCCTTCTCCCGCCCCCTGCTATTCTCACACAGGCCCATGCAGAGAGAGAAGATAAACACACACAAGCCCTGAAGACTTTGTTGCTTTGTGTTGTCTGTTTTTTAAGGCTATGGCCATGGCATCTTAAAAATAACACAGTTGTGAAAATAGATGGATGTGGGTTCCAGTCCTAGCCCTTCCTGTGTGCACTTGTGCAGGTTGCTTCTCCTCTCTGACCTCAGTTTCCTCATCTGTGAAATGGGGTTAATACTAGTATATACTTCTGGAGGTTGAGCCTGCAATGGCATTTAGAGGGCCCTGGACAGTGCTTGGCATGCAATAGGTGCTTAATGAAAGTTCTTTCTTCATGACTTTGGAACATTCACATACTGTCATTAGTGCAGACAAGCGGCATCTGTGGTCCTAGAGAATTATAGCCTACGAGGGGATCAGACAGAGCTGACTAGGAGTGGATTGGAGACTAGGGGGCAACCACCCGCTCCAGCCTGAGAGCAAGGGGCCCCCCTGCAGCCACCTCCTTTCAGCCCAACGCTAACGACTTCAGTGTGTCTCCCCTTTAAGTTCAAATATTTCTGAAATGTACACTGCTCGTTCACACATAGCCAGAGGGGCCATCGGGCCTCCCCAGCCCGGCAGTCAGGGCCTCCTGATTGCTTTCTTCTGTGCAGCCTCCAGGAAGGAGAGGGGGTGTGGGGACAGTAGGGGTAGCGCCAAAGTCACTCCCATGGCCGGGCCCGTGTTTTCACACTGAGGAAGACGCTCTGGGCTGATGGCCCCAGGTCCAGCTTTTGCCTGGATGCTAAGAATCTGTGAGTCTCTTTCTTCATCTATCCATTGGGATTTTTTAAAATGGGCATTAAGAGCAGCCCAGGTCTGGGAACCAGACATTTCAATAGGGTGGGAGGGCCTAAGAGCAGGTGAAACAGCACAGTGGGCAGAGTGGGAAGCAGGTAATAACAGCGAGGCTGGCAAGGATGTGGAGAGACAGGGATGATCCAGCAGAGGGGCCTCGGAGAGCTGCTGACCCTTCATGGCCCTGTCCTGTGCTACCTGGGCAGCCCCTGCTTAACCTCTCCAGGCTCAGCTGTCAGCTCCCACTGCTTCCAGCCCCATCCTTCAGCCAGCGCTTGATTCCCACAAACCCCACTGTGGCCCAGCTCACCTCCTGGCCTTTGCCTCTGCTTCCCCTCTGCCTAGCGTGCCCTTCCCACTCCACATCAGTCACTCCCCATTCACCCAGTCTTTAAGCCTCCGTGCAGGCGTCACATTCTCCTGGAAGCCATCCCTAAATTTGGCATTTTCTTCCCCTGCTTCCATATTCATTTCCTATAACCTGCAGTACACCACGCACGTCCTCATTGTGGTCTCAGCCACATAGTGTGGTGATTAATTATCTGTGTACAGTGACAACAGCTTCCCCTGCATGAGAGATTGTCACCGTCACAGTGGGGATAGAGATAGAAACATTTCCAGAGCTTCAGAGGCAGCTCAAGGGAGCCCAGCAGCTCCCAAAGTATGGGAAGTGAAATGATGTTCGGTACTTTGCAGACAAACATTTTTAATTGTAGTAGTCTGTGTTTATTTTCCTTCCTGTTATGGCAAGAGATATTGGTTTTCCATTTATAATCATGATTACGTTTTTTTCCTCTTTAAGATGCGTTTAAGAAAGTAAAGGAGTCAAGTGGAAGAAAAAGTAGTAACTAAATAATTGTACAGGTTGTAGGTGGAAATGGCTAAAGTCATTAACGTTGTCTATGTGAAAGGCTCAAGCCTGGGCAACCGTAGTGGAGCAGAACACTGGCATATGCTCAAGCCTTGCAGATGGGGAGAGGAGGCCTGTGTGCCAAGCCCTGTGCTAGGTCTTAGGGATCCCAGGACCGGGACCCAGCACCCACCTCTCAGGGGACCACAGAGCTTTGGGAGAATATAGCAAATAGGGGTAGTTACCACCCAGAATATCTTCAAGTGCCGGGATACCTTGAAACACCCTTGGCTGCAGAGCATTGGGGCAGAATGGATTTAAGAGAACTTGCTAGAGGAGGTGACCTGAGTTGAGACTTCACAGACGAACAGTAGGGCAGGCAGAGAAGATGTAGAGGTGAGAAGGTCAGAAGGAACAGTATGTGTGAGGTCCAAGGGTGAGAAAAGACCACATTGTCTGTGCAGAGTGAGACGGCCAGTCTCTTCACCTACTCATAGCTGACTGGAGGGCAGCTTGTGGGTGGAATAGATGTGTGATCTTGGGCAAGTTCCCGAGGCTTTGGAAGCCTCAGCTTTCTCATCTGTGAAATGGGTCATCTGTGAAATGGGACAGTATCAAGTACCTCTTGGCATTATTGTGAGAATGTTGGTGAGAGATTCTGGCTCCTAATAGGATCTCAGCAGACATGAGTTCTCTCCCTCTGTAGGTTTTTGGGATTGGAGGGGAGGCATCTGGTGTGTTACAGGGTGGAAAAAGGACATGATGGTGGTGGAAACAAAGCTTGGTTTCCTGAACCCACTAAGTTCTTGAGGCAATAACTATTAACTCCAGATTCCCCAGAGAACAGAGTTTGACTTTTGTGCTTGGTTTGAGAGGAACAAAGAGAAAACTCAGGGCACCCCAGGGAAAGCAGCATCAGATGGACTGGGATGGGCTCCATGGAGGCTTTGGCCGTGGAGCAAGAGACTGATGCTTGTCAGATGTTGGCAGGCGTATCTGGGAGGTGGGGAAAGGCAGGCAGACTAAGCTGGAGCCTCTTGGGACTGCCTTCACTTTCAGGGGCCACCTAATAAGCCCAAAGGAGGAAGCAGTGTGTGCAGGCACTGGGTGTGCCAAAAAGCATTGCACACCATCTAAAGACAGCAGCTGTTACTAAGTGAGGATCTACTTTGTGCTGGGATCCAAGCTGCTATACTTCCAGACTCGGAAGGTATTTTGGCCGTTTTCCAGGTGAGGAAACTGAGACTTAACAAGAGATAGAACAAATAAAGGTCCATTTGTTTTTTGTTTGTTTGTTTGTTTTGTTTTTTGAGACAGAGTCTTGCTGTATCACCCAGGCTGGCGTGCAATAGTGCAATCTCAGTTCACTGCAACCTCTGCCTCCCAGGTTCAAGCAATTTTCGTGCTTTAGCCTCCCAGGTAGCTGGGATTACAGGCATGCGTCACCATGCCTGACTAATTTTTGCATTTTTAGTAGAGACGGGGTTTGACCATGTTGGCCAGGCTGGTCTCAAACTCCTGACCTCAAGTGATCTGCCTGCCTCAAAAGGTTCATTTGTAAGAGTCTGTGTTTATTTTCCTTCCTTTTATGGCAAGTGATATTGGTTACCAAGCAAGGAAGGGACAGAACTGCTGTTAGAATCCAGATCTCTGTGACCTCCAGAGCCCAGGTCTGTGTGCTCTGCTCATTTGCCTTTCGTGCAGAGGTAGAGGGAGGTGTTAAAATTGAAAAGCAAAAGACCAGGTTGGGGAGAGAGCATGCTTGTGCTGCCTCCTGCCACAACCCAGAGGGGTGACAGATTTCCCAGAGCCAGGCTTCCAGGCAAAGCCAGGAGTGGCACTGGAGAAGGGAGCAGAGGAGATGCCGGCCCTCTACCTCCTCCCAAGGGGATCTGCAAACTTCATGTTCCTTCGTATTTCCTTTGTGTCTGCAAACCAGCCAGTCCATTTACTTCCAGTCCTTCTGAGATCCTCCCAATGCTTTGGGCCACTGCTTTGGGCCAGGAGAGGTAGAAGGCACAGGCGGACAGTGGGTCCCCCCACCCTAAGCTTCTTGGGAGCCCAGAGTTTGAGCACCAACTTTTAGTGTGTGACTTTGGCAAGCCATTTGCCCTCCTTGAGCCCAAGTTTCCACCCGTACGATGAAGATGTCAGTTCCCGGCCCCTCCTTCTCTGGGCCATGGAATCCTCTAGTGTTTGGCCTCTGGGTCAGCCCAGGAATCTAGCCAAGGGATGGGGCCACCTGCTTGGTGGGGTTGCCTCCCCCGCCCGACCCTCTTCTTGTCCCAAGCAGAGTCTCTCCTCTGCCTTGTTCGACACAGCTCCCAGCAGCTGTTCCCTGGGCCCAGGCAGAGAGCCCGGCTTGGCGTGTCTCTGGCTGAGGCCGATGAGAGAAAACAGGTTAAAAGTTCAGCCCTTGTTCTCTCCAGGAAGAAAAATCTGTAGCATTCGGAGTGTGAAAAGGAACCCTTTTTTCAGCTCCAAAGCTGCATAATAGAACTTCCCTCCAATTTGCCATCAAAAAGATGCCCTTGGCACTGGCTCCACCGTCCCTGGCACCCTTACCCCACACCCCCTCCCTGTGCCAGCCCCCAGTGGAAAGGGACACAGTGACCACAGGCGGTCACGGGGATGCCAGTGCACAGGGACACAAGCCACAGGCGGTCGTGGGGACACTTCTGCATCCTCTCTTGTCAGCTCAGGGGTCTGACTGGGGTCACCTCTGGCCAAATGCTTCCTCCTGTCCCCACCCTTTATCCCCTCCACCCCTGCCATAGTTCAAGCCCTAATTATCTGCCATTTGGAACTTCTGAGCTGCCTGGACACTGGGCACACAGCCCCAATCTCCTGGTCCTTGTCATTTAGCCCAGACCATTAAACTAATTGTTTGAAGTGCCTAAAGGTTTATAGGCTAGGAGGCAAGACACCTGCACTTCCCACTGTGCCGCCAACTCCCGTGCAATCTTTGGAAGCCCCTTCTCACCCCTGTGCTTCAGTTGCCCTGTCTCCGAAAGGAGGCAGTTGGGCTGGGCCAGGGACAGCATCTCTGGTTTATATTTGTTTCCTGGAATACTGTGGCAAGAAGTATCATGTGGCCATAGTATAGGAATTGATGAGTGATGCCTGCCCCGGGCACAGAATTGGAGCATGGCAGCAAGCATACCTCTTACCCACTCTCACCGAGCGAGGTGGTGTCACTGTGACCTTCTAGGTCTCTCCCCCTACTGTCTCATAGCTATTTATATTCATACCTCATCTCCATTGCCAGACCAGGATCTGCTCCATGGTAGGGTCTCGCTAGCCACGGTTTTCTCTCTCAGGGTGCCCAGTGCAGTGCCTGGTACATAATGGGCATCAGGATATTTTGTCGAATGAATGCTTGAAAGGGGTTCATTTAAATTCATTCGGTGTATTGCAATTCCATTCAGAAAGTGTTTGGAAGCCAAAGAGGCCAGGAAGGGGTAGAAGAGAGGGGTCCTGAACCTGACCTGGGGAGAATGGGGGTCTCCAGGGCCATGTGGCTCTTCTTCCCCCTAGGCCATGTGGCTCCCTGCAGCTGCTGGAATTGGGGGAGGCAAGTGGGGCTCAGGATGGTCCCAGACGCTGATGTGTCTCCTGAACCCCCACAGGCCATGTGACAGTTGGCCCCTACTGGGTGCAGTGCTTGCTCTCAACACTTCTCCACTCCCGGGACCCTGTCCTGGGGGCAGAGTTACCTGAGCCCCGGGGGAGGGACCTCAGCCACAGGAACATGATGGAAGACTCCAGGTTTCTAGAGAAAGGGAGAGTGTCTTGACAAGATGTGTGCGCCAGAGGGGCAAGGAGGGGAAACTGGGGGGTCTCAGCTGGGACACAAGAACAGCCCGTCTAAGGCCCAAGTTCCCGTTTTGAGAGTTTCATGCACGCTGAAAAGCAAACAGATCCCCAGAGTTTGATGTTTAGTGGCAAGACCCAAGAGTTTAGTGGCAGACCCTCTGAAACCCATCCAGTAGACCCCAGGTTTAGTGGATGTAAGACCCTCCCCGTCCAGAAAAGGAAGGGAAGGATAGTACCTAGGTTAGTGGGATTAGACTGGCTGAGAGGTAGAGCCTGACCATGATGTAAGGGTGGACTTGGCCTGGAGGGGCGGGGCCTAGAGGAGTGGCATTAGATGATTGGCTAGGCTGTGGGGGTAGGCGGGATAATGGAGTAGAGAGGCGGAGTCTAAACCAAGAGCAGTCTGGAGAATTAGAGCCAGATGACTGGGGCAGTGGAAGTAGGCGGGGCTCTCTGTAAAGAAGGATGAGGGCCCAACAGAGAGATTGACAGCACCTGGTAGGTGGGGCGGAGCGGTGACTCTTTGCTCTCCCCACAGAAACGCTAATGGACTCCACTACAGCGACGGCTGAGCTGGGCTGGATGGTGCATCCTCCATCAGGGGTGAGTCAGTGGTCCCCAAACCTTGCATTGGTCCCCAGGATCCCTCAAACCCTGCTGCAGGACCTGAATGCCCCCTCATATTCTAACCCCTTTCTCCCTCTTCAGGGCCCAGAGCCAGGCCTCTCTCAGCCCCACCCTCCCAATCTCCTACCATTGATGGAGCCATGATCCCCTACCATTGATGGAGCCAGTTACCATGACAACAGGCTGGATGCTTTCAGCCTTTATCCCGTGGAATCCATAGGGCGAGGCTGAGAAGTAGGTGCTCGCACTACATCCGTTTTACAGATGAAGAAAGTGAACTGTCATTTCCTGAGTACCCACTCTATGTCAGATACTGTATTAAGCACCTTTGTACACATCATCTCTAATCCCATAGAGAGGAATTATCTCCATTTTACAGATGAGAAAACTGAGGCTCAACAAGGTGTAGCCACCTGCCCAGGGCCCTATAGATAATAAGTGAGGGGCTAAGGTTTGTATTCAGGACTATGACTGAGCCCTCTCTGCCCGCTTTCTGGGTCCCCATAACACAAAGCTCCCCATCCTTTGGCTCTTATCATCCTAGGGTCTATGCTGTGAGCTCTCCAAGAGCAAAATCGGGCATAAATTACAGGCTGTGGGGTCAAACAGTCCTGAAAATCTGTCTTAGCTCTGCCACTCACCAGCTGTGTGATCTGGGGCCAGTTCCTTAATCTCTCTGAGCTTTAGTTTCTTCCTCTATAAAATGGTGATGATGTCTTAGACCTCACAAGACTGTTGTGAGGTTTTCCTGCAAAGTGTCTAATACAATGCCTGGCATAGATTGGGCTCCCAGTCAAGAGAGCTATAATCATCATCATCATTGTCATTGTCATGAAGTTGAATATTCATCCCTCATCCCCGTGGTCTCTGGGGAGGGCTCTGGACTCTACAACCCAGCCCTTCCCTTCCCCCCACCCCGGTTGCTCCGCTGGGACTCAGCTGCTGCCCCAGGGAACTGCGTTCCTCCCACCCCCCAGGCCTGTGTTCTCAATAGGCAGGGCCCCAGGGTCAGGCCGCTTTCTGTGGCTCTTTCTTGTCACCAATTTTCCATCTGCGAAGGCGGCTGGGCCCACAGCCCCACCCTGCCAGTAATGAGGCCAGGCTGGGCTGCAGGGCCCCCGGACGCAATTATTTGGGGTGTTTAGGCTGCAGGGCCTCCGCATGTTAATTAGAGAGAGGGGAGAAAGGCAGAGTGCTCTAATTAAGTGTTCTAATTAAGTTCTGAAGAAGAGCAGCGGTTGTAACAAGGGGCTGACTTTGTCACATGGTGCCACCAAAAAAAAAAAAAAAAAATTAATGCAATGTAGGGAGCTTCAGAGTTGCCATTGAAGAAGAGGCTGAGCCAGTCAGCTCCAGACCTGCCCTCCCTGTGTGCACTCACCCTTCATCGCACCTGACCCTCCCCAGGCTGCCAGCCCCTGCTCCACACGCACAGACTTGGCCCAGGGAATCTGAGTGGCACAGGATAAAGGACACCCACTTGAGGGGGACACCTCTTCCATCAGCTGCCACTCCCACAGGCACATTTGGCAATTGGAGGCCCAGGAGGGAGAAATGGCTTGCTCAAGGCCACTCATCAAGTTAGTAGAGCTGGGACTAGAACCCGGGACTCCTGGGGCACACTGGGGTCCTTGTGTTTCCAGGCAGCACGGGCAAGCACACGAACAGCTCTGGGTCTGTGTGGCCTGGGCCAAGTGACCTCACTTCTGGTCTCTACGCCCTATCCCTCTGTAAAAGGGGTCTAACCATATAGACCATGTGTGATAATCACGCCAAAGAAATGAGATTCTGTTAGGGTGCCCAGCCCCGGATGTGGATGGGAGAGGGGACTCTGCTGTTGGGGCTCCTTTGGGTCTACCCCAGGTGAAGCCAGCCAACACCAAGGGGGACACAGGAGAAGGACAGGAGGGGTGGCTGCCCTCAGCAAGCTCTCAGTCCCACTGACACTGGCCCAAGAGGGCTGAGTGTACTGGGCCCTCACGCAGGGAGATTGTTCCCGAAGGCCCTTGGGAAAGTTGGTGAATGCAAACAGCAGCAGCCAGAGAGCCTGGTGCAGAGGAGACCAGAGACGGTGCTCCAGGAGGGCACAGAAGTGTGCAAAAGGCTCAGCAGTGGGAACGAGCCTGGTCCATGAGTGTGAGGAGATAACCCGGGTCCGCCCTAGGCCCTTCCCGCCCCAACTTTCCACCACTGGGCCCAGCCCCCTGCAGCAGTGAGGCTTGGCACCTCTCTGCTGGGTTTGTGAGATCCCAGGCTGCCCCAGAGAGGGTACGGGAGTACCTTCCCCAGGCAGGGAGGGTGGGCGGCCTCCCTCCAGGTACCCGAGAGCAAATTCTAGCAGCCGAAAGCCCCAGAGCAGAGCTGTTCTCATGGGGAAGGACCCTGTCTTCCCCATCATCCTAGGCGTTCACTGAGGATGAGGACTGTCTTCCTCCATCGGACTGAGAGTTCCCAAGAGCAAGGGCTCTCTCTCCCTGATCAGACAGGGGGCTCTCCGAGGGCAGAGGTTCTGTCTCCTCCATCAGACTGGTAGCCCCCCCAACCACAAAGCTGTGTCTACTTTCATCAGAAAGAATTCTGTAAGCGGGGAAGGGTTCTCCCTATTTTCCCCTTCCAGGTGGGAACTTCCTGGCCAGAGTCCCTGTCTCCTTTATCAGATTAGTGTACCGCTGACAATAAGGGCCACGTCTGCCCTGTCAGCTAGCAGAATACCAAGAGAAGGATGTGTGCCTTTCCCACCTGATTGGCATGTCTCTGCCATCAGATTGGGAATTCTCTGATGTCTTCACCGTTAGACTGGAGGATTCCCTAAGGCAGAGTCTGTGTCTTCCACCTTAGACTGAGTGTGTGCTGGGGCTGAGCCCTTACCTCCCCACCTGACGAGCATTTTACCCACAGTGGGAAGAGGTGAGTGGCTACGATGAGAACATGAACACGATCCGCACGTACCAGGTGTGCAACGTGTTTGAGTCAAGCCAGAACAACTGGCTACGGACCAAGTTTATCCGGCGCCGTGGCGCCCACCGCATCCACGTGGAGATGAAGTTTTCCGTGCGTGACTGCAGCAGCATCCCCAGCGTGCCTGGCTCCTGCAAGGAGACCTTCAACCTCTATTACTATGAGGCTGACTTTGACTCGGCCACCAAGACCTTCCCCAACTGGATGGAGAATCCATGGGTGAAGGTGGATACCATTGCAGCCGACGAGAGCTTCTCCCAGGTGGACCTGGGTGGCCGCGTCATGAAAATCAACACGGAGGTGCGGAGTTTTGGACCTGTGTCCCGCAGCGGCTTCTACCTGGCCTTCCAGGACTATGGCGGCTGCATGTCCCTCATCGCCGTGCGTGTCTTCTACCGCAAGTGCCCCCGCATCATCCAGAATGGCGCCATCTTCCAGGAAACCCTGTCGGGAGCTGAGAGCACATCACTGGTGGCTGCCCGGGGCAGCTGCATCGCCAATGCGGAAGAGGTGGATGTGCCCATCAAGCTCTACTGTAACGGGGACGGCGAGTGGCTGGTGCCCATCGGGCGCTGCATGTGCAAAGCAGGCTTCGAGGCCGTTGAGAATGGCACCGTCTGCCGAGGTAAGGGCCAGGGCGGGGCACGTGCCCCTGCAAATGCATAGAACTGGTCTTGGCTGCAGACTCGGGCTGCAGACTTGGGCCTGGCCTCTAAAGCTCAGAGCTGACCATGAGGCACTCTAGGGCCAGGCTTTCCAAACTGGCAGCCATCGCTCGGCTTCTTAGAGGGAGGCACTTGAATATCGCACTTCCTGAAAACGATCCGTGCACATCCTGCAGGTGGTATTCCAGATGATCTGGGTTGGCGTAGGATAAAGGTTTTTTGTTTACGTCATCATACGAGTATGTCAAGTGGTGTCTTTTTCTTCATTTGCAAAGGTGATATGGTTCCCCTTTTAAGAAAACGTATGTTATAATAAGTAACATTTATGTATTAATAAGGTAACATTTTTTGAGCTTTTACTCTGTCAGTATAGACCGGACAATGCTGAAGTGACGAAACAATACAAGTTTATTTCTCCCCTTAATGCTCCATATCCATTGTGGATCAGCTTGGGACTCCTCCCTCTGAGAGTCAAATGGATGGAGTGCCACCATTCGGGATGTTGCCATCCGCAGGGCAGATGGATGGAAGGAGTGTGGCAGATGGATTACTGGCTTTAAAGCTTCCACCTGGGATGCACCCCCGCCGTAACCTCTGTATGCATTTCACTGGCCAAAGCAAGTCACAAGGTTACTTCCTATTCAAAGAGATGGAGAAGTGCGATTTTACCGTGAGCCAGGCCCACGACTCCCCCTTGTACTATATGCTGAGCACTTCTGTGACTTAATTCGTTTAATCCTCACAAGGACCCTGTGACAGAGAGTACTGTTGTATATGAAGAAACTGAGGTTCAGAGAGCTGAAGCAGAGACTAAGTAGAGGATCTGGGATTCCAAAACCCACCCTCTTAACCACCATGCCACACAGTTAGCTTAAGGAGAACTATTAAGTAAGTGTAAGTGATGTTTGAGTACGGCAGAGAACCATGAAGGTGGTCTGCAAACACGAGAAGTTTGTGAGAGGTACAGCCTGGTGCTAAGAAGGCTGTGAAGGTTGAAGGACCTGGGTTAAATCACCCCTGCCAGTCACTAGCAGTATCACCTTGGCCAAGTGTAAAACCCTCCTTCCTAGGTTGGTGTGAGGAGTCAGGTACTTGATGCATGCAAAGTACTTGCAATGGTTTCCAGTACACAGGAAGTGCTTAATAGATGTTAACTAAATGACAGGATGTGTACAAAGCCCAGGTGCTCAGCCTGTGAACTGCAGTGGTGGTGCTGGGGGTGTAGGGGACTTGAAGCTGCCTGTGTCATGTCCTCTTGCATTCCCCCATTGGATTCAGAGGTTGGGGCCAGATCCTGGGGTGCCTCAGATGCCAGGCTAAAGGTTTGGACCCTAATCCAGTGTCCTTGGAGAGCCAGGGAAAGTTTAGCCGGGGGGTGGTTGCAGTGATCCTCAATCTGATAAAATGCTTGTTAAATCTACCAGCTCTGTGGTTCCTCCCTCTAGCCCTCTGAGATAAGCAAGGCAGCTTTTCAAGATACCTAGAAGGACAGATGGGGGTGCCAGAGACAGGAGGAGGGGGCCTATAGGGGAACCATTGTTGTCATCTCAAGAGACAGTGGCATCCTGGAGTGGGGCGTGCACCAGTGCTGGGGAAGAGGAGAGGTAAGATCAAAGGATGTTTTGCCAATGAAAGGGATGGGATGGGAAGACAGGATGGAAAGGGAGGAGAGGGAAGAATCACAGAGAACAGGGCATTACAGCTTGCAGGAAGGTGATGGTTCTAGGAAAGAAATGGGCAAGTTAGGAGAAAGGGCTGGTTTCTTGGGGAAGATAACAAATTTGGTTTTACGTCCTTGGGTGTAAAAGTGCACAACCTTGGGGGACGGCAGTGGTGAGACAGGGTGTGGGTGGCAGAACAAGTGAATGGGAAACCAGCCACTCATTTTTGATGGTCCGTTCATTCATCAAACTTTTACTGAGCCTGCTCTGTCAGACCTTATGCTGAGCATCAGGCAGTACAGAGAAGAATCAGACTGTGGCTCTGCCTTCTGGAGCTCAGAGTCTAGCAGGGGAGACAGACATATAAATCTACAAAGGTGGTGATGTGTTAGACTTGTTTTAATAGGAACTGCTCAGGCTACAGTGGGCACAGAAAATGACAGAAGGCTTCACAGAGGAGGTGACATTGGAGCTGAGTCTTGGGTGGGTGGCCCAGGAACGCTGGAGGATGCAGCTGCATGAATAAAGGCCTGGGAACGTGAATCAACTTGGCCCATTAGGGAGGCAGGTTTGGTATGGCCATAGCTAAGGGCTGGTGGAGGGGTGTAGGAAGAACTGCAACAGGCAGGGTGTTCAGATGAGAAGGTGTGTTCGTTACCTGTTGCTGCATAAAAATTATTCCAAGACTTAGCAGTTTAAAACAACCAACAGGTCAGGTGTGGTGGCTCATGCCTGTAATCCTAGCACTTTGGGAAGCTGAAGCAGGAAGATTGCTTGAGCCCAAGAGTTTCAGACCAGCCTGAGCAACATAGTGAGACCCTGTCTCTACAAAGAAAGAAAAAGAAAAAATTTAGCCAGGTGTAGTGGTGTGCATCTGTAGTTCCAGCTACTCAGGAGGCTGAGGTGAGAGGATCACTTGAGGCTATAGTGAGCTATGATCATGCCACTGCACTCTAGCCTGGGTGACAGAGCAAGACCTTGTCTCTAAACAACAACAAACATTCATTATCTCATAGCTTCTGAGGGTCAGGAATCCAGGTGTGGCTTAGCTGGGTACTTCTGGCTCAGATTTTCCTGTGAGGTTGCACTCAAGGTGTGGCCTGGGGCTGCGGTTTCATCTGAAGGCCCGACCAGGGAGGAGTCTGCTTCTAAGGTCACTCACGGGGTTCTTGGCAGGACTCTGTCCCTCACCACATGGGCCTCTTGCATGTGCAGTGACATTCCCCAGAGTGAGAGAGCCAAGAGAGAATACCAGCAAACACCCAAGACAGAAGCCACAATCTTTTATAACCTAATCCAGAAGTGACATCTCACCACTTCTGCCATATTCTCTGCATTAAAAGCAAGTCACCCAACTCAGAGTCAGAGCTGCTCCTTGCAGATGGTGAGGGTGCAAGGTGGGGCAGGGGTAAGGTGTGCCCAGCCCTGGCTCCCTTCCAGGTTCCCTTCTACACCCATCTTCCCCTGTACCTGACAGCCTCCCCAAGGCCCCAGCCAGCTCAGCCATCCACTGAGTGTGAGTGGGGGCCAGTCAGGGTGTGATTAATGAGCTCAGGGAACCCAGAAGGACACCAGCTGTTGCTGTGGCCTGTGCTGCTGTCACCCAGATGTGAGGCTGCTGCAGGCCAAGCCCCATAGGCACTGGCCCCACTGGAGCAGGACGTGTAGGAATGGTGATTCCAGCTCACATTCAAGTAACATTGGTCAAGTGCTTTCTCGTCCTCTAGCTTAGGGCTTCTCAATCTTTATTGTGGATCAGAGTCACCTGGTTAGTTGGTTAAAGTGTAGGTTTCTGGGTCTGACTCAAACCTCTCCCCCAGGTCTGGGAATGTGGCTCTGAGATGGGGGGCTGAGAATCAGCAGGGTTTTTTTTTTGTTTTTTGTTTTGAGACAGGGTCTCGCTTTATCACCCAGGCTGGAGTGCAGTGGCGCAGTCTCAACTCACTGCAAGCTCCGCCTCCTGGGTTCAAGCAATTCTTCTGCCTCGGCCTCCTGAGTAGCTGGGATTACAGGCGTGTACCACCATGCCCAGCTAATTTTTGTATTTTTAGTAGAGATGGGGTTTCACCATGTTGACCAGGCTGGTCTCAAAATCCTGGCCTCAAGTGATCCACCTGCCATAGCCTCCCAAAAGCTGGAATTACAGGCATGAGCCACCATGCCCAGCTGGAATCAGCATTTTTAAACAAGCAGCCCTGCCTGATGATTTGGTGCCAGGACCATGAGCTCAGACACACGATGTGATAACACATGTTTGGACCAAGCTGGGACCTAAGGCCAAAGAGAGGACACAAGCCCAGCCCCAACACCACCTCAGGGATCGTCCCCGCTGGGGCAGCAGAACATTAGCAGAATCTCTAAGAGGATGTGGTTTGAAAAGATGCGTTTATTATTGAGATATAATTTAATAGGAAAACATCCATTGCTTTGTTAATATAAATGAGAGAAAATAAGGCTGGATTAAGTCTTCTTGGCAGATGGAGAATGGGGGAGTCTTCATAGGGAGTGGCCACCATCCCTGGTGTGGGCGGTGATGGCGTTCAAAGGCTTACTAGTTCCCAATACAGTGATGGGGGCTAAACTGATTCAATCTCACCAACTTCCTCTGGTGCCTACTGTGTACAGGGCACAGTGGGAGAGGGGAGGGGCCTGGGGAAGCCAACCATTCAACACACGTTTTGAGTAACCTCTGTGGGCCATTTAGCCCTGTAACAAATATGTATTGCGTACCCACTATGAGCCAGACACGTTCCGGGTGCAGTCGGATACGGAAATGAACAAGACAGGCACATTCAGTGCCCTCCCAGAGTTTTTAGTCTGAGTGGGTGGATAGGAGAAGACAGAAGAAAAAGTCAATGAGCAAATCAACAAACTAGTTGCAGACTGTGATGAGTGAAGGGGGTAAGAACTGTGCAACAATAGAGATGAGAAAGCGGCCGTGCTTCAGGAAGGGCTTCCCGGAAGAGACATCATTGAACTGACGGGCCTGAGAAGGCTTGGGGGAAAGCATTCCAGGCAGAGGGTCCCTGAGAAACCCTGACACTCAGGGTTTGGTCTGAAGTGGCTCCTGGGTGAGCAGGGGACTCAGACACCCAGGGAACGAGGCAGAGTATGGTCCTGCCACAAATGAGGTCCATGCAGGCAAAGTGCTTTGAGGACACGAAGAAGAAGGCATCTTGTATGACTGGGCATCTTGGAAGGCTTTAGAAGAGCCGTGTTCCCTCCCCAACCCCAGTCCCCACTGGGGCTTCCCGCCAGCAGGTCTGCTGGGAGTGGCAGAAGGTGTCCCTGGAATGCCTTCTTTGCAGCAGCCGCCTGCACCCAAGTCTGTTTCTCTGACTCTTTCCAGAGTATGATAGGTGTGACTGTGAATGTGCCCCTGCCTCAGTTTCTCCAAGTCTGCCTGTCTCCAGATCCCTGTTCTCCTTGGTTCTCCTTACCCACCTCAGTCCCGACTTCCGCTAGCCCAGCAGGAGCCCCCAACCTAGCCTTCTTTGGGGACCTTGCTGTGTTCTCTCGCAGTGGCCAGCCCGCATCTGTGAGGGATCTAGAGGCAGTTCCGCAGTGAGCATGATTGCTGCGATGCTATCGGGCGTCATGGGATTTTTAATATTTAGCTTGGATGGGGAGAGGGGCTGCTAGCCAGGGTGGTTGCACGCACATGTTGATTCGCTGGCTCCAGCTCAGACTCCCCAGTTCCCAGCTGCTGGGTTTCTCCTCCCAGCCTCTCCCTCTTTTCTGCCCTGCCCTGCTGTGCAGCTCCTGCTCTCTCCCCAGCTCATGGCCTCTCCTTGACCTTGGCTTCAGGGACCTGCTTTCAAACCCCAGCCCTGCCTCTTGCTAGCTGTGTGACCTTGGGTGAGCAGCTGACCCTCTCCCAACCTTTGTTTTCTCATCTGCAAAACAGAATAAACAGAGGCCTGTTATACAGAGTAAATCAGAAAATACCCAGAAGAGTGTTATAAAAATAAGATTAAGGACTTGTATGAACACTGTCTTTGCCTGTGGACTTTTTTTTTTTTCCTGGTTAGCTTTTTATTTTGAGGAAAAAATAACTTTTCTTTATCACAAAAGCAATGCAGGTTATTTGTAGAATCTTTAGAAATTACTGATAAGCAAAAAGGAAGAAACTAAAATCACCCATAATCCTATCATCTAGAAATAAGCACCGTGAAACCAACTGGTATAGGTTCTTCCAGGTGGATTTATGTGTATTTACACATATTGATTTTTTGTTTTAAGAAAAAATGGACTCCTGCTTAAACTACATGAGTTTTTTTTCTTTTTTCTTTTTTTTCTTTTTTCTTTCAGAGAGACAGTATCTCACTATATTGTCCAGGCTGGTCTTGAACTCCTGGCCACAAATGATCCTCCCACCTCAGCCTCTCAAAGTATTGGAATTACAGGCATGAACCACCATGCCCAGGAGGAGAATTTTTGACAATAATATTTTGTGGACATCTTTGCATATCATGTTAGAGCTATAACATCATTGTGGGGAAGCTCTTGGGATCCCATAGAATAAATGTACCGTAACTTATTTACTACTGCTCTGTTGATTGACAGATAGATTGCTTGCAGTATTTCACTATCTTAAACAAATGCTGGGGTGAGCCTCATTGTTTCTCTGTCTTTTTGCATGGCTGCTGCTATTTGCGTAGGATACATTTCTAGGCGTGGAATTGTAGGGTCAAAGGGCATGCACTTTTTTTTTTACAGCTTTTGACTAACATTGCCAAATTACCCTCCAGAAAGGCTGGACCGAGTTACCCTCCTAGCAGCTGCCTTTGAGAGTGCCTGTTTGCTGGCATGCTCTCCAGCATGAGATGTTATGCCTGTGGCTTTATTTTCTCTTTTACTCCAGAATCTTGTGCTTCCCAGCCAAGGGAGGGAGGGGCCAGGGGTCCTTTCTGGGCCTTCAGAGTTGGATCCTCCTTCCCACCCTGCTTTCAGCTCGAGCCCTTCTTACAGAGGCTGGACCAGTGGCTCAGATGTGTTTGGGGGAGTCTGCAGGGGTGGGGTGCGGTCAATAGGGTGGGCTCCGGGAGGGAGGCCGCCAGCTGGCAGCCTGTGCTGTGCTGACTGGGGAAGGGTGTGAGGGTTGGAGTGCTGGGTGGGAGGGGAGGCCTAGACCCCCACACAGAAAATTCTGCTGCTTTTCTTCAAGGACAGGGTGGAGACACCCAGTTGAGGGAAAAGGAGGGGGTACAGAAAAGTCGGGCAGACCCCCAGGCTCAGGCCAGGGCTGAGACCACACAGGCCAGCCTTTTGTGAAGGGAATTGGATAGGGACCATAGCCAGTGTACTCAAGCAATTCAAGCCTTTGCTCTTAAAAATGGGAAAAATTCTACACCCTCCCCAGCTTCCCCTTTCCTATCCATCCATTGGTCCATCCATCCATCCATCCATCCATCCATCCGTCTGTCTATGATACATCCATCCATCAGACATCCACTGAAATCATTCAGCTCTTGATTTTTCTGCTTCTTGGAGGGCTCAATGATGTCTTCATAGAGGACGAGGAAGCTAACACTTGTTGAGTGTCATGTGCCAGGCATTAGGGGGCCTCGGAAATGGCCATGATGACCCCTGTCCCCAAGGCCCACCCAGCCTAGAGATGGTGACAGATACCTCTACAGACAGTGAAGGTGCAGGGGGACTGGGGTCATGCTGAAGAAAGCACAGCAGGCGGGGAGGGTCTGTGGAAGCAGACAGAGGCACCCAGCCCATCCAGGGGAACATTAGCCAGGAACAGGCGATCAGAGGACGGCCTCCAGGAAGATGGGCCACTCCGGTGGAAGCTGAGTGAGGAGCAAGAGTTAGGCAGGCGAGGAGGACGTGGAAAGGCCCGGAGGCAGCCAGAGTACGTGCTTCTGGGAAGGGCGGGGGTCAGTCACCTCAATCCTCTCTCCTCTCTGATTCAGCTAAATGGAAGGTTCTGGATCTCAGGACATGAGATGATTCTTTCTCTCTGGTCTTCAAGTTCCCAGTGGTCTGGGTAGGAAGTATGGGACAATTTGGGCTTCAGAACAGCTCATTCATTTTTCACTCAAATACCACTTCCGGGACACCTGCTGTGTACCAGTTCCTAGGCCAGGTGTGGGAGCTGCCCAGATGCTGAAGGCCCTCCGTACCCTCCCTGGGGCTGCCAGTCTAGGGCGCAGGAGAGAGCTCCATCCATGACTACAGACTCGGGGTGCTTCGGAGGGAATGGGGAGAGAGCCAAGAAGGTTTCCTGGAGGAGGAGCCATTTTCCCAGGGCTTGGGAGGATGAGAAGAACCAAGGGTTAAAAGGGCAATTAGTCCAGGAAAAAAAATGATTGGAAATGATGGTGATTTTTTTTCTTTTTAAACCCTGGCCTCTTGCTTATCCCCAGACAAGGTTCAGCCATCCAGGGAAGAGCAGAAGAAAAGTGTTCTTGGCCAAGGGAGGATGGTGGAAGGGCTGCCAGGGTTTCAGTTCTACTGCCCTCAGAGGCTGAGGGGAGTCCTGAGAGGCCTGGAGGAGGCCCGAGACAGGGAGGTGAAAAGTGCCACCTGTGTGTCCCGCACTGTGGTATATGCTATGCTTCCATTATCTTATTGAAACTTCTGTTGGTATTATTAGCTCTATTTTACCAATGATGAGACTGAGGCCCAGAGAGGGTCATCAAGCTGCCCAAGGCCGCACAGCCACTAAGTAGCCAAGCTAGAATTTGCACCTGGCTTTCTGTAGCTTGCTGGGACAACTTATTAACCTGAAGAGGACGGATGCCAGAATGTACTCACCTTTTATACCTGAGGCCCATGTCTTGTCCACCTGGTCATTGAGTCCCGATCCTGTAGACCCTATGCAGAGCGGCCAGCAGGGTGTGATAGAAAGAACCTCAGTTTGCTTACCTGGGAAATAGAAACACTACGCCCCGGCCTGCCTACCTCCAGATGACGGAGGACCCCCCAAGATGGTGGAAGTGAAGAGCTTGGCAGATAACCGGCTAAGGGGCTCATGGTTAGGACTGTGGGACCTCAAAGGAAGGAGGGGGCTGACCCTACTGGGGCAACGAGGAGGGCTTCTCAGGAGAGGAGGAGACCCGGAGCTGGGCCTTGAATGACGAGGTGCTTTCCTATCAAGAGATGCGAGGCAGGATGGAACACCGTCCCAGGACGAAGGCTCGGGAGTAAGGAAGCCTCAGGGAAGGAGGCTCCCCAACCCTGGCTAACCTCTGGCCAGAGAGAAGAGCCCCCAGTCTGTCCCACACCGCACATACCAAATGCTCACCTTGGGTGGGCCGCTCCTGCCCAGTCACCTCCTTGTGTCCTCTCATCAGACTAGGAAACTGAGACTTGGTCAATATCACAGCCCTCTTAGGTGGCAGAGACAGGTCCATGCTTTTGTGCCTTCCACTCCTGATTTCTTCCGATACAAGCAGTATCCACTGGCCCTTGGTCACCCTACAGGGTTAGGTAAGGTCATCCCTATTTCACAGAAGAGGAAATTGAGGGGAAAAGTCCCAGATGACCCAGCTAGGAAGAAGTAGGGTTAGAACCCAGGCCATCTGACCCCAGAGCCCTGCACTGTCCGCTCTTGGCCCCAGACTGGCTCATCTGGACCCTGAAAGCACACGGGCTGCCTCCAGATCACTCCAGCAGGACCATAAACAGCTGGGGAAGTTCCCCGCCCTCCGACCACTGCCTTTTCATCTGGCTGGGCTTCAGAATCTGGCAAGAGAGGCCCGTTTATTGAGGAAGTTTATGCATTTAACAGTTTAAGCCTTTCTAAGCCTGTGGTACAACAGGATTTGGGAGCTGTTAACAATTCTGTGTGGTTAAGAGCTTTTCATTGCTCTGCGGCAGCTGGCTCAGGCCCCACTGGTCTGCTCTGGCCTCACCCACCCTGTTTGGGCACCCCCCTCCCTGGGGCCCGTTATCCTCACTCCCCCCACCGTAAGCCTCTACACCTCACACCTCACAAGAGGAACTGAGGCCCAGAGAGGGGAAGAGAGTTACCCAAGGCTGTATGGCAGGTGAGACTCTTAAACCAAGACCTGCCTAAGTCCCTTCTCCCATCCCAGACCCCCTGCCTTGGAGAGGAGGGAACATTCTATTGTTAATTCTTCATTGGCAGAACTTGCAAAGCCTCTCTAAAACCAACATCTGTTTGATTCCCTACCAGGGCTGCAAGGCAGGGAGTTGGAGGTGGCTCGCTCAGGCTCACTCACCTTATCAGGTGCCTACGGAGCTGGAATCAGAACTCAGGCCTCCTGAAATCCTAATGAGAATCCTTCGCGCCATACTGAACTGGTTTCTGTTTTGTTTTCCTTTTTTTTCCCCATAGCTTGGTGGGAAAAATGCCATTTGTAATGATAATGTCTTACATATGTACAGTATTTCTTTACTTACACCCTGCTTTGTTCCAGAAAAGATTGGAGGCTGCTTTTGCGTAACATTCGGACTCACTCCATGAGATATTTTGATCTAAATGATACCCACATGCGAGAAGCACGGCAAAGGTTGTTAGCACCGTTTTAGAGACAAGGAAAACTGAGGCCACGAGGAGGCATGATTTTCTCAGGGTCCCAGGTACTTGTCAGGCAGAAGCCGGGACTAGAACCCAGCGCGGCAGGCTCCTAGGCCTGGCTGTTTCTGGAGCCCCTTGTCATCTCTAAGATGTCCAATCACACAGCTCCCGCGACCAGGGGAGGTTTTCCAGGACCTGTTACCATCCCGCCAAACCCCCCCACCCCACACTCCTCTTCACAGGAGCTGTGTGTTCTCAGGTCCGTGAGGAGCTCCCACTGAGGCTGGCCTGCCTCTTCCCACCCGGGGCAGAGACCAAGGTCTTCTCTGGAGTTTCACGGGAGCCCGGGGGTCTCACCAATGCTGAGGTGGAAGTGGGTGCAACAAGTATTTATTGAGCACCTTCTGTGAGCTCAGTACCATCCTAGAACCTGGAAATACAGCGGCAAACAAAACAGACGAAATAGCTGCTCTTGTGGAGTCCACCCTTCACCTGGGAAAGACAGGCTGCTGGAGAACACAGTGGGAAATGCACAGTATGTCAGACAGCGATTAGGACGACAGGGAGAAATCAATCGGGGAAGAGGATGGGCTGCGTAGCCCCCATGGCTGGGGGGCCAGGGGTCACCCTGTGGGGTGGGCTGGCCTAGGACTCCTGCTCTTGCTGGTATGCTGGGCTTTCTGCTCCTTCCTCCGGCCTTCCCAGTCTCTTCCCATGGGACCTGGTGGAGGCTGGTTTAAGTTGCTGTTTTCATAACCGGAGTGTGTTTTCTGGTCACAGTAACCTGCCTGCCCAATGAGATGACAGGCCAAGGAGAGGGCCATGCGTGCACAGCCATTTCCATTTCACTTGCAACTCGTGAGCTTTGTCTCCTGTCCTCTCTGTCCCCCCATCCCCCAAACAAAGGGGTCCCCCCATCCCCCAAACAAAGGGGGCCAAGGCCACAGCTTGCCAATTTCACAGCTGTAAAAACTGAGGCCCAAGAAGTTAGATGAAATGACTTGTCTGGGGACTGGCACTCAAACTCAGGGTCCGACTCCTGACTCTGTACCTCTTGCTGGAACCTTCTTGTAAGTAACAGAAATAAGAATCCCCAGAGGAGGCAGACTCAGGCACTATCAATTGGGTGCTCACCCTGTGCCAGGCTGCTACCTTGGGCTTGGTGAACACTCTGCTGAATCCTTACAATCCCCAGAAGCTGGGTACAACTATTAGAGAAAAGGAAGCAGAAGCTCAGAGAGGTTAAATAACCAAGCCAAGGTCACACAGCTAATGGACAGAGGAGCCAGAAGTGAAATCCAAAGCCTGTACTTGTCCTGCTGGAATAGTTCCTGTATTTCGTCATTAGTAAATTTTCTCCATGACTGTTACCTCATTGGATTCTCAAGGACTCTAGGAAAGTAAAAGGGCTATTGTCCCCATTCTTCAGATGAGGAAATCTTAGCACGGTGAAGTGACCTGCCCAAGGCTCATTGCTAGAAAGGGTCAGAGCTGGGACTGGAACGGGGTCACTGGGTTGGTTTGATTCTGAAGCCCCCCTCGCTGCTGACTCCCGTTCCTAGGGCTCATGAACACATTCATATCAGACATTCGTCCCCTTCATTCCACTAAAACAGCTCATCATCAAGGCCTCCAGTGATGTCCATGTCGCCAGGCCAGTGGGAGACATGGACACAATGTCCCAGACCTGGTCTTCTTCAACCTGCCAGCAGCATCTGACAAAGTGACTGCTCTCTCTTCTGGGAACGCACTGGCTCCCGGGGTGCCACCCGCCTCCACCTCTCGCTCTGAGCACTTTGTGGCCAGTTCCTGTTCATCTCCCGACCTCTCCACCTTGGAAGGCCCCAGTGCTGTGTCCTTGGCCTCCTATTCTCTCTCCCTGGGTGACTCCACCCAGTCCCACAGCTTCAAATGCCTTCTCTGGGCTGACTCCAGCCCAGACCTCTATTCTGAAGTCCAGACTCACTCCACTGCCTCCTGACCGCCTCTACCCGGCTCCCACCCTGCCTCCTCCAGTCTGGGGTCCCTAGGATGCTTGGTCTAGCCAGAATCTTTAAGACTCCCGATCTTGCACAGTGCAAACGCCAAGCTCCTAGAAATGGCTCACAAGTCCCTCCATCATCTTTCCCTCCTCTCACCTCTCTGACTGGTCTCCTCCCATTTCCTCCTTCCCTCCCGCTCTCCAGGCACTCTGACCTCCTTCTGCCAGGCATGTTCTTTCCCTAGATACCCACAGTGGTTGCTCCATCATCTTCTTCAGGTCTCTGCCCAAATGTCACCTCACTGATGTCCCCCGTCACCCAATTTGTATACAGGCACGCAGCCTGTCCCCTTCCGTGATTGATTTCTCCCTGTCGTCCTAATCGCCAGCTGACATACCACGTATTTTCCCACTGTGTTCTCCCTGTCGTCCTAATCGCCAGCTGACATACCACGTATTCCCCACTGTGTTCCCCAGCTGCCAGTCTTTCCCGGGTGGAGTGTGGGCTCCACGAGAGCAGCCATTTCGTCTGTTTTGTTCACTGCTGTATTTCCAGGTTCTAGGATGGTGCTGAGCTCGCAGAAGGTGCTCAATAAATACTTGTTGCAGAGTCTCAGTCACCCCAGTCTCAGACATGGACCCTTTCAACCCTGCTGGGAGTGACGCTACTAACCAAGGCCCATGGAGAGAATGGGGTTCTTCCTGCCGCCTCTGGAGGGCTCCTGAGGGACTGACATGGCCACGGCGCCCCACAGGTCTGTCTGTGGTTGGAATAGATGTTTCTAAGCATGGATGGAGACTCCTTATTCTTGATACTGAGATTTCCCTCAGATCTCAACTCCGTCTTGGAACTAGAGCATTTTTCAGTCTTACCCTTTTTTTTCTTTTTCTTTTTTTTTTTTTTTAAACATAAACCACTGTAGTTTCAGCTCCTGCTCCCTTCCCTTCCCTGCCCTGGCCTGACCATGTTCTGAATTTCTGCAGTGTGATCCTAGACCAGAAGCTGCTGTGGGACCCAATTCTCTCATAAGGAGCTGGTGGGAGCCCACCGTGTGTCTGGGTCTGTGCAGACCCAGAATTGGAAGTTGCCGGGGGAGCCCTGCACAGAGAGAGCTCCCTGCTCTGCCACTAGCCACCCATGAGACTGACTGACTTGGTTACCTTCTTTTCCTGAGCCTCAGTTTCCCTATTGTTAAATGAGAGCAGTAGTCCCAGTTACCCAGGCTTTGAAGGAGGCTCCGAGGAGTCAAAGGAGCTCAGGAGACAGGAGCAGGATGAGAAGGGAGGCATTGTCCGGCCACAGGAAGGATGGTTTCTCAGGGTGGGCACCAGCCCAGTGCTGGCAGAGTTTCTAGAAAGCAAGGCAGTGCCTACATGTCTAAAGTTGGGGGGGCATGGTAATGGACGAGCCCTCAGTTTTAAGCAGGTCCGAGCACACAGCAGGTACCTAATATGTGCGTGTGTCACGGCACTGTTTTAACCAGCCAGGGTGCGTGAATTGCATAGTGCAGGAGCAGCTCACAAAGTCAGGGTCCCTGGGTACAAATGTGGGTTCTGGGACCTCGGCAGAGCACTTCCCCCTGCTCCTCCCACCCTGGAGCTCAGTGTTACCGTCTGTAGAATGTACCTAACAGTCCGTGATTCTGTTCTACCTGGTCCTTGTGGCGCTCCTCGAGAAGCCATCAGGACAGCCGTGACCTTCCGCGGCATGAGGATAAGGACCTGTGTTGCCTCCCACCACTCCAGACCCCCACAAGCAGGAAGGTTTAGCAAAGTAGGTGGGAGCCAGCCACCTGGGTTCAAATACTGGCTCTGACATCTGCTACCTGTGTGGCCCTGGACAGGTGACGCACCTACCCGAGCCTTGATTGCCTCATCTCTAAAATGGGTTCAATAATAAATGGAGTATTACAGGGCAAGTTGTGAAGACTCAAGGAGATAATGAAAAGAAAATGTCTGCACAGCACCTGGCACGAGGCACATGGTCAGAAAATGTTAGCTCTGTTTGTCACAGCCTGGCCCTGCGATCTAAATGCTCGAAGTTGCGACCATCCCCTTTTGTAGACGAGAGAACTGGGGTTCAGAGAAGCCAAGTGACTTGCTCCAGGCCACACAGCAAGTAAATAGTTGTCACTGAACACAGGTCATTTGGTGGAGCAGGAGATATGGCCTGGATGAGGCTTAGGGGCCATGCAGAGCTGTCTGTTGCTGTGTCCCCAGCAAATTCTGGGCCCAGAGCCTCATGTCAGCCTTAGAGAGAAAAGATTCTGCCCTGGGGGCTTTGCAGGCTTGACCTGGGACCTGTCAGGGTTATACTGGCTCATTCTAGGAAACCACCCTCAAGTTCCCGGTTCCCTCCCTGAAAGGCATTGCCATCTGATTAGCAACATTTGAAGACCTAAGAGTGGTCACTGGCCTGTCTGTGCTGCCTGGGCAGGCCATGCAGCTTTGAGAGCCCCACATCCGTATCCCTGGCAACCCTGGTCCTGAGCTGCCCTCCCCCACACCCTGCTGTCAGAGCTGTCTTGTCTGTGGGAGCTCCCTGGAGACCCGGGAGGGATGTGCATGCACGTGCTGGGTCAGCACAGAGCGTCCCTGGTATGCATGCGTGTGTGCTGGGCCTGCTGGGAGTCGTTTGTGTACCCATATGTGCACTAGTGTACCCACTGAGCCAGCCTCTGCCCGTGCAGTTGGGACGTCTCTGGAGCTATGGGCATGTACGTACATTTCATGGGCGGGCCGCGCGCAGCGCTTGCCTGTGCAGGTGACGCTGGAGCCTGCTGGGAGCCATTCCTCTCCCTGTATTGGTGGGTTCCTGTGTCTGCCTGACCTGCCCCAGCATATGTGTGCAGGGAGGAGCACACTCCTGAGTGTGGTGGATCAAAGTGCACACCTAAGAATGTGTGGGTGCAGCCGTGGAGGGAGGTCCCCGTCTGTACACGCCACTGCTGTTGAGTATGCTCACTGGGTCATGCAGGTATGTGTTTGCATGGGTGCCCACCCACCCGCAGGGAAATCAGCCAGAGTATTCAGATTCATGTGTACATCTGTATATTTTATCAAGCCAGATGTACATGAAAATGGGTACTTGTCAGCATATGTGAGCCCTATCTGTGTGTGTATATGTGTGTGTGTGTGCGCGCGCGCACGCATATGACTGGATCAATTTGTGGAGTGTGACACACACACACACACACACACACACTCTCTCTCTCTCTCTCTCTCTTTCTGGGGGCCAAGATGTCAGGGCCATTGATTTTCTGTCTCTTAGAAATTCCCTTTGAGGTCCTATTCATGCCTCTTTCATGAAGCAAAATCAGTGGTTCCTATGTTCTTAAAGCAAACGGGCCTGTTCTGCAGCAAGGCTCCATCCCTGGCCTGCCTGCCTCCTCCACTGGTTGTGCCTGCACACACACATGTACCCACAGGACCTGCTTGTTGTGCTCAGGTGGGCACAGCAGCCCTGCAGGGGTACAGGGGCCAGGCTCCCTGGCCAGACTCTGCTGCTTTCTAGCTGTATGGCCTTGGCCATTTCCCGTCATTTCCTGAGCCTTGAGTTCCTCCTCTGCCTGATAGGCACAGGGTGTTGGTGAAGATGTGAGTGGTGAAGCCCCTGCCCAGGCTGGGGGTCACCATTCCCCTCTCGTCTGTCCTGGCTGTTATGTTTATGAATCACTTTCGCCTGGGAGAGAGGCTTGTGTCTGTCCTCGCCAGGCCAGCAGAGGAGCTTTGGGAAGGGACACCCACGAATGCCCCTCTTACTGTGGGCCCTCTGCTCCAAACATTTTGCTCACATCCCTTCATTTTATTCCAGCCCCCGCCCTGGGTGGCAGCTGGTGTTGTCCACCTTCCACAGAAGAGGAACTGAGCCCCAGAGAACTGCAAGGGCTTTGCCAAACTTCACTGAACGCAGGTGGCAAGCCAGGATTGGGACCCAGGTCCAGTGGATTCCGGAACCTTCCCACCGCATTCCAAGAAAGCTTCCTCCAGCAGGCAGGAGTGAGAGGCTAGGCCTTGGAGGATGCCTAGACCCCACACGAGGGGATGGCCTACAGGCCCGAGGCACCATGTGGGCAGAGGTGCAGCGTAGGGAAATACTGGCCTAGAGGAAATAGGCCCTCAGCCTCTGTCGCCTGCCTTGGGCTCTCCCATCCCATCCCCTTCCCCCTCCAGATGGGCAGCCCCTCGTGGGGTCCCCTCCCACCCCCTCGTGCTGCGGTCTTTGTGGCCCAGGAAGAATGCCTCTCTTTATCTCCCAGACGCCCCTTCCCTTTGATTCTCCTCTCCCCAGCGTTTCTGCTGACCTCTGCGTGTTGGGAATCCAATTAGAGGAGCGGACGGGGAGAGTGACAGCCGCGCCGAATCCCGCCTCAGCCCCTCCGAGCACGCTCAGCCAAGCTGCAAGCAGCACAGGGCCTGCTTGTCATGCTGGGCCCCGCGCAGGGCTTTGTGGGGATTAGCTGCTGGGGGGTGGGGTGCTCGCAGATGGGACCAGAAGTGATGCTGGTGAATGTCACGTCCAGGCAGAGAGTGGAGGAGGGGGCCCGCCCAATGTTGAATCCAGCTTGGGGAAGAGAAGAGAAGGGGCGGGGGGGCAGACTACCCTGGCTTATAGGAGGTGCATGGGGGAAATGATGGCCCACTTGGGTCATTTGGTTCCCCATTTGAGGCTTGGAGGATAGAGCTGGCAGCCAAGCTCAGCTGTGTCTACTGTGGAGTGGGCACCAGAAGGATTTCCACCTGGGAGGGGCTTTGGGGGATTGATTGGATTGCAGGAGTGGGTATTGAAGTTTCATTTGCAAAACATTTTATATATGATGGAGGTGGGGACCCTAGGAATGGGGAAGCGGCAGCCTTTGAGAGATGTGTCTAGAGAATCTCCCACCACCAGCCACCCCTTGGCAGGGCCACCAGTCTAAGGCCGAAGACTATGCCCTTCCCCACCCAGCACCATGAAAGTTACCCTCCTGGTTTACAGCTGCGGAAACTGAGGCTCTGAGAGGAGAAAGGTCTGGCTCAAGGACACAAAGGTAGTCCATAGCAGAGATGTCTCATCCCCCTGTCCACCCTCATCACCCAGGCCCCACCCCGAATTCCCTGGACCTCCTGAGTAGGGAGAGTCCCTGATGCCCTTCCCCACAGAGGGATGTGGCATCTAAGGAAGTAGATTTCAGGCCCTCAGGGGAAGCAACACCAGGTAGAATATGGTCTGACTCTCAGCCCGTGGACCAGCAAATGCCCCCGCCCCTCTAGAAATGTGCCAGGCATTGTGCTGGGCCAGAACACAGTGGGATCTGCCATGGCCTCTGCCCCCGGGAGCCCACAGTGGAGAGAGACAAGGAGCCCCTGGTGCACAGAGAGGATGGAGTGTGTGCATGGAGCAATAAGGACTATGGGGACCCACTGGGGAGACTCGGACTAGGATATGGGGATGGGTCCACCCTGAACCTGGGAGGCCCAGAGGCCTTTCTAGAGGAAGGGCCATCAGAACAGAGATCTAGAGGACAAACAAGAAATAGCCTGAAGAGACTCTGGCTATTCTAGGCCTGAGAGGCAGGGTAGTTGTGGGGCTTCTAAGGGGAGGGCATCTCCTGTCCCTCAAATCTTTGTACTCATTCCACAGTTGCCTGGGCCGGGCAGGGCTGACCCACCTCCCACCTGGTACCCTAGTGAGGCTGCACAGCTGCAGCTGCTGTGGAGTTGGCAGCCACCAGATGCTCAGGATCTTCTGTAAGAATCATGGTTAGGCCGGGCACAGTGGCTCACACCTGTAATCTCAGCATTTTGGGAGGCTGAAGCTGGAGGATCACTCGAGCCCAGGGGTTCAAGACCAGCCTGGGCAACATGGTGAAACCCCATCTTTACAAAGAAATTAAAAACTAGCCAGGTGTGGGGGTATGCACTTGTAGTCCCTGCTACTAGGGAGGCTGAGGTGGGAGGATCACTTGGGCCAGGAGGTTCAGGCTACAATGAGCCGTGATCTCACCACTACACTCCAGCCTGGGCAACAGAGTGAGACCCTGTCTCAAAAAATAATAATAATAATATATATGTGTATGTGTGTGTGTGTGTACACATATATAAAAATTAAAAATTATCTGGGTGTGGTGATGCATGCTTGTAGTTCCAGCTACTAGGGAGGCTGAGGTGGGAGGATCGCTTGAGCCTGGAGTTTCTAGGCTGCAGTGAGCTGTGATTGCACCAGCGCACTCCAGCCTGGGCAACAGAGTGAGACCGTGTCTCAAGAGAGAAAAAAATAGTATTTAGAGATAGTGGTTAGGAGGCTACAGTGCCACAAGCCAGGCTTAGAGGTCTGGAATTTCTGTGGTGGTGCTAGGCACCTTCTATACACATCTTCAACCCCCGGGAGCAGGAGTTGCCCACCCTGTCTTACAAGTGAGAAAACAGGTTCTAAGAAGCAGAAGGGCTTGTGCAGCCTCACAGAGCACATTAATGGAACTGTCCTTTACACTCAGGACCGCATTAGACCTTTCCCACCGTCCTAGGCTGCCGCGGCCAGTGTGGGAATGAGCTTATTGAGTTGGTTGGTTTGGTCCTCCTGCCCCAGCACCGTGCCTGCCACATAGGAGGTACTTAGTGGGTGGGGGATGGATGGATGGATGGATGGATGGATGGATGGATGGATGGATGGAGAAAATCAATCAATCAACCAATCAATCAATTCTTCCTTACCTAGTACCTTTAAAAAAATTTGCACCACTCCCCATCCGGCCAGCAAAGGCTGTATTAAATACGAATTAATCTTTCAGCTCAGTTCTCATGAATACAAAATGCAGAGGGTGTGTGAAGCCAAGAGATCAAGACAAAACACCCCAGTCTGCCTGGGCCTGAAAGTGCACGCTCACACCCACTCACACTCGGAAGTGTATTCTCACAGTCACACAGACCCACTCACAGTCCTCAGCCACCCTCCCTAGCCCTTCTAGGAACCTCCCCGCCGCACCCTGCCCTGCTCAGTTGGGCCCCTTCCAGGTCAGGCTTCTCTGGGCCACCACTGGCCCTGCTCTTTCCCATCCCACACCCTTCCTGCCCCTCTCAGCTCTCTGTAGTTGACTCCTCCCTCACACCTGCCTCTTCTCTCCTTCCTCCTCTTGTCTCTTGCCCCCTCGTCCATCCCCTCCTCCTTCAGCATCCTCTTGTCTTCCTTCTCCTTGTCTTAGTCTCTCCATCTCCCCCGCTCTCTGTTTCTCTCTCTCCCTCCCCTGCCTCCCCACTTCTCTCTCTCCCCATCTCTCTAGCTCCCTCCCCATCTCCTTCTCTAAGAGGCCACTTGCCTGTGCCTGGACATGCCAGGGACCCTGGGCAAATTGTGGGATGGAGAGAGAAGCCTCCCTCCTCAACCCAGACATATTGGGGTCAGAACACGCCCCCCAACTTTCCCCCCTAGCAAGGGGCACAGGTACCTACACACCAGGGCCATACCTTGCCCCCTCTCCTTGCCCCCACCACCTCCCAGGGCTGGCATCCTGCAGGTATGGCATGAGCCATGCACCTGGAGTCCACACCAGACACCTGTCAAATCCATGCCCCCCCAGGGGGCCTGGCCTGTTGATTCTGAAGGACTTCAGAAAATGTGTTCTAAAGGGATAGAAGTGTGTCCTGGTTTGGTGTGACCCCATTTGTGTGTCTCTGAGTCATACTCAGTCTCTCTGAGCCTCAGTTTCCCCACCACGTCCTTGAATAAATTAAACGAGGGGCTGCTGGCCCAGAGTAGGCTGGGATAAATGTCTCCTGACCTCCCGTGATGCTCCCCAAGGTGAACATTCCAGACCTGCCCCTCCCCTGTGGCCTGACTCAGGCCCTCCCTTTCAGGAGCTGACCTCCCTCCCACTGCCTGAGGACTCTGGCCCAGGATGCTCTCACCCTCTGCCCCTCTCTCCACCTCTCTGCGACCACCCAGTCCAGACAGCTGGGCTGGAGGGGATCAGAGACTGTGAGCAGCCTCCTCCCACCCACCCTGGACCCAGGGTCAGCAAGGAGGGGGTGGGGATGCAAAGGCTATGATTCTTTTGGGTGGGAATGGGGGTGAGGGTGAGAATCAGGCAGGTGCGTGTGCATGTGTGTGTGTGTGTGTGTGAGAGAGAGAGAGAGAGAGAGGGAGAGGGAGCTCACTAGCGCATATGTGCCTGCCGGGGGCTGCAGATGTGTCTGAGGGGGAGCCTGGTGAAAGAGAAGACAAAAGAATAGAATGAGCTAAAGCAGCCGCCTGGGGTGGGAGACCGAGCCCATTTGTATGCAGCAGGGGGCAGGAGCCCAGCAAGGCTGGCTCTTCCTAGGAGCCTCCATTCCCAGGACTCTGGAGGGAGCTGAGACCATCCACGCCCGCAGAGCCCTCCCTCACACTCCATCCTGTCCAGCCCTAACTGTACAGGTGGGAAAACTGAGGCTGGGAAGCCACATAGCAAGTGACTGGCAGAGCTGGGACTGGAACCCAGCCAGCCTCCTAGACCAGGGTTCTTCCCATCAATGGAGTGCTAGAGACTCCAGCCAGGTATGAAGTTAGATAAATGAAATAATGAATAATGGCCCTTGATGTTTGTAAAGTGCACAGTGCAAATGCAGTAATCATCCCCCTTTTACAGGTGGAAAAAACTGAGGTGCACAGAAGTCATGTAACTTGCCCACGGTTATACAGCTAATAAGTGGCAGAGCCGGGATTCAAGCCAGCAGGTTCCAGAGTCTGTGCTTGGTGTACCTCTTAGAATGGCAAGTCCTTGAACCGCAGGGATTGTCACATTTCTGTGCCCCCAGCTCTGAGCACTGTCTAGGCACATAGCAAATGCTTAACAGTGCTTGCTGAGTCAATGAGTGGACGGATGGATGGATGGATGGATGGATGGATGGATGGATGGATGGATGGATGGATGAGAAAGGAGTTCACCATGAGGATGGCTTCCCAGGCCCCAGGAGCCCAGCTTCGCAGCACAGTAAGGTCCTACTGTGTGTGCTTGGCTCCTGCCGCCCCCATTCCCACCCCCACCAGGCAGGTGTTAGCTGTGCCCTCCACAGGGCCAGGCCCCACAGGGACAAAGCCGAGGGCGCGCCTGGGCGGCCCAGCCCCTGCACAGGCTGAAGCTGCTAACAGGCTGGAAATCTCTTTTGTCAAAGCCTGCACTGCCTCCAACCTCCTTTAATTAAAGACAATTAGTGCTTTCAGCCCCTCTGCACAGCTCAGCTCCCCTGTTTGCAAACACACAGCTGCGGGAGCTTTGTGGGCCCCCCCTCGTCACCACCCCCCAGCCCTACTTCCCCAGAGACACACAGAGGTGCCTTTATTATCAGCGCTCCGGCTGCAGCACCAAGAGGCAAGCGCCTCTGCTTAAAGGAAGGATGGGAACGCTTCCCAGCTAGGCGGGAGAGCAGGAAGAGCTGAGGACCCTGGGGTGGCCTGGCACATGTGGGCCATGGGTCCCACGCTTCAAGGAACAGCCACCTGGGGCACCTCTGAGGGACCTGCCACCTCCCCTTCTCCCCTTCTGTCTCCTCTGCTCCTCTGGGCCTGCTTCCTAGTATTTGGGCTGTCCACATGTTTTCTCCTAGAATCTTGTCTCTGACCTGGGCACTGTGGGGTGTAGATGCTGGCCCTAATTCCTACCTTAGGAAAGAAGGAAAAGGGAGGAATGGCTTTTATTGAACACCTGCTGTATGTTAGGGCCCTTGCTAGACTCTGGCTCTGCACAACATCATTCTGAAATATCCCCATTTTATAGATGGAGCTGCCAAGGCGCTCAGAATGGCTTGGTGACTTGGCCAGGCATGACAAGGACATAGCATTTAAGGTCAAGCCTTCTGACCTGAGCATACTGGTTGGATCTACGCATATGAGGAGCCCAGCCTCCTAGAAGTCAAAAGGTCAGCTGGTCCAGCTCCCTGCCAGCCTCTACCCCCATGGTCTGAGCCTGTTCCATGTGCCAGGTAGTGGGTACTGGGGAAGTCACAGCCACAACCATGCCCTCCAGATGGTCCCAGTAAAGGGAAGATGCCACCAACAGACCTTTACACAGTGGCAGTGCTCTGCAATGGTGGAGGGTTCTACAGAATTCCCAGGTAGCACAGAGGAGGGAGTGACTTTGCAGGGAGTGGTGGAACATTTGAGCTGGTTCTCAAAGAGGACAGTGGGGCAAAAGTATTCTAGCCAAAGGCCAGGGGCATAAAAGAAAAGCAAATTCCGGCCAGGCGCAGTGGCTTACTCCTGTAATCCCAGCACTTTGGGAGGCCGAGGCAGGCAGATTAGCTGAGGTCAGGAGTTTGAGACCAGCCTGGCCAACATGGTGAAACTCCGTCTCTACTAAAAATACAAAAATTAACCGGGCATGGTGGTGCGTGCCTGTAGTGCCAGGCACTTGGGAGGCTGAGGCAGGAGAATTGCTTGAGCCCAGGAGACGGAGGTTGCAGTGAGCCGAGATAGTACCACTGTACTCCAGCCTGGCCGGCAGAGCGAGACTCTGTCTCAAAAAAAAAAAAAGAAAAGCAAATTCCGGGAAAGGTGAGCAGTTCAGACAGGAAGGATGTCACTGGGCCCATTGTGGATGAGGGGACTGAGGTTCCCCAAACCTGAATGCAGTGCTGCACCCACCCCATTTCTCAGCTCCTGTGGGAAACCATGACTGTGCTCGCTAACCTTTGAATCCAGGACCTCAGCCAGTGCCTGGCACAGAGCAAGGGCTGGGGATATATCTGCTGAGTAAGTAAAATGTTCCAATGATGGCAAGTGAGAGGCCCACAGGCTACCTGTCTCCCTTCCTGGGCACACTGCAGACATCCCAGATTAACCATGGCCCTCTTCCACCCAGTCCAGAAGGGGCCCGAGGCCAGCTCCTGGGAGCTGGTGAGTGTGGTGAAACTGACGTGTCACCGCAGAGTCAAGTCCAATGCTCACATTTTGCAGATGAGAACATCCAAATAGTATGCTTCCGAATGAGGAGGAAGAGATAATAAGATTAATAGCTTAACATTTACTGAATGATATTTATATACCAGGCACAGTTCTAAGCTCTTAATGTATATTTAATTCCCGTAACACCCTTACGACACGGGTATTAATCTTCATCTTCTCATTTTACAATGAGAAAAGCTGAGGCACAAAGCAGTTAAGTAACTTACCCAACACCACACATCAGTACATTGCAGGGCCAGGATTCAAACCCAGAGAACCTCACTCCGGAGTCATGCTGTCAACCACTAGGCCGTATGGCCTGTCCTCCATCGGCGTGGGACCTCGTGGTCCCCAGAGCTGGCTACCCTGCGGGCTGCTGGGCGTCCTGCCTTGCTATAAGACCTTGGCTTCTCCCACTCCAGTGGAGAACAGACAGCTGAGTCAGAGCTGGCAGGGCCGGGCCAGGCCTGGGATCCATCTGCCTTTCAGCAGCCTCTGGGCCCATTTCCTCCGGCCCAGACAGCTTCCCGGCGGTGCCTCTGCAGGCCCTTTTAAGTCCCCTGGCACCCTCAGTCCCACTTCCTGTGACCCCTGGCCCTGACCTGACCCACTCCACTCCATTTCCCAAGATGAGTTGCAGAAGCTGCAGGGTCTGTGCAGAGAAGGGAAAATTAACGAGCTGCTCCCCAGCAATTGGCAGTTTCCAGGCACCAGCTGGCCTGGAGTATTTACTCGGCACCCTCAGAGCAAGACAATTAAGTGGAGCTTAGGTTGGGGTGCAGAGATGTCCACAGATCAGACAGAAACCTCCCTAAGATGTTTTTCCAAGGGATCAGTGCCTACGAACAAGTTTCCAGGGAACTATAGTCTTCATTCATCCTTATTAGTATCTGATATATTAATATATATAACATATATGTTATATACATACTCATTTAATTATTTAGCACTCACTGTGTGCCAGGATCCTTGTTGAATCCTCACCATCTCTCTGCAAGGTAGACACAATTATCCCCATTTTACAGATGAGGAAACTGACTCCCAGCAAGGTTAGGAGACATCTGCCAAGTCACACAGGAGAGTCAGGATTTGAACCCAGGACTGTCTAACTCTAAGCTTCTGCTTTTTGCACAGAACAGACCTCCTTCTTGGTCTCTGATTGATTGTATGTAGTACTGTATGAGGCACCAAGACTGAGCCAGGGGCAAGAGAAGACCCGGTGTGTGCTGTGGACCTATGTGGCGCTCCACAGCAGGCACAGAGAAGAATAAGAGCACGAGACCCCTTCCCTGCTCTGAGAAGTATCATTTTAAAGACATATGCTGCCCAATATGTGAGCCCAAGGTCTGGCCAGCTTGATTGGTTCTGAAGGTAGGGTAGGGCTTCACTTAGGAAACAAACTTTGTGCTGGGTTTTGAAGGTTGAATAGGAGTCTGCCTGGTGGAGATGAGTCAAAGGGCATTCCAGGTGGAGAATTCAGCATGGACATTACAGTGCTTTGCGTGCTAGGGAAGTGACCGGAGTTCAGTCTGATGGGATGTTTGATAAGATCGTTGGGGTTGTGGGGCTTAGAGGGTTGGACTAGGCAGCTCTTGTGCGGGAGACCCGGGCACCAGCCAAGAAGAGACACAGGAAATGGGAGCGGGACCCTGCCACTGCCAACATGATCCTACAGCAGGAAGGGCCTGCTCAACACCACGCAGCCAGGGCGCTGAGCCTGGCCAGGTATCCCCTAGCCCTCCACTGTTCTCCTGTTTCCTGTGCCCCACGGTGGTGGGGTGGAGGGAGCTGGTGGATTGCTTGGCCATTGAGCCTCCTCTTCGTGCTGCCCTCCAGGAACTTCACATCCACCTGTCCAGCACCACCCCACACTGGGCCATTACTGACTCACTCTGTGACCCGAGGCAAGTCACTTCTCTCTGGGCCTGGGTTCCCCAAAAGTCAAAGAAGGCATTAAACCAGTGGTCGTCCTTATACCTCTGCGTCCTAGAGTTCCCTGAGAGAATGAGTGGTAAATCTCCACCTCTTGGGAGTTTCCCAGTGGGTGGGGATCAGGGCAGGGGTGCAGGGACTTCCCATGACAAGGGGCACATTCAGGGACACAACCGACCCCAGCAGAGCTGCCAGGGCAGGAAGTTTATCTTCCATTCTCTGCTTTCCCATCCTACTCCCATCCAGGCCCCATCTGATTCCTTGTCACTTAATTTCCCCTGAAATGTCACCCGGTCCCTGTCATCCCACCCCAAGGCCAGGAAAGAAATACAGTTCAAATGAGGGACTTTCAGGCACCCTAACACACCCAAGAGGCCCTGGCAGCCCCAAGTCCCCCTCCTCAATGCCACCCAGCCCACTGGCAGCTCCCAAACAGGCTCTTATTAAAACACCCTGTTCCCTGCCCCTTGGAGTGAGGTATCAAGGACCTAAACTAGGGAGTCAGAAGGAAGGGTCCTGGCTCAGCTTGACAAGCTATGTGCTGTGTGACCTGGGTAAGTCGCTTGCCCTCTCTGAGCCTTTTTCTTCATCTGTTAAGTGAGATATGGGTTGGAAAGATGAATGATTCATAGCCCATGTGTGTATGAGAATCTCCGGGGCCCCCAATCCCATGTCTGATGCTGTTGGTCTGAGAATGGGACCAGCCATCCTGTGCTTTGGGTACCACTGGTGTAGGAGATCTCTGAGGGCCAAGTTCAGGTCCAACATTTGTGAACTCTGCATTAGATTCAGATTCTCTGTGCTTCTCCATTTAACCCCTCGGACCCTAATGACCAGGACCTCAGAGCAAGACAGCGTCCACTCCATCAGTCCCCATCATACTTAGGATGTCCAGGCCAGGTTTAGGCAGAAAGCCATCTTTTCCCTTCTCTTTCACTCTCAGGATGGCTGTCCCCAAGCTTGTCTGTCCTTGTGGGTGGTGAGATAAAGGGCTAAAGATAACTGCCTGGGCACTGGGGATGGAGGACAAGGACCATGTACAGGAGGCAGAGGGGAGGGAGCCTGCAGAGTCAGGCCTGGGCTTAAAATCCCAGCCCCTTGGCCGGGCACAGTGGCTCACACCTGTAATCCCAAATCTTTGGGAGGCCAAGGCAGGAGGATTTCATGAGTCCCAGAGTTCCAGACCAGCCTGGGCAACATAGTGAGACCCAATCTCTACACAAAATTTAAAAACTAGACAGGCGAGATGGCATGCACCTATAATCCCACCTACTCAGGAGGCTGAGGTAGGAGGATCACTTGAGCCTAGGAGGTCGAGGCTGCAGTAAGCTATGATCACACTGCAAAACTCCACCCTAGGCAACAGAGCAAGACCTTGTCTCAAAAAAATGAAATAAAAACCCCAGCCACAACCCTGCTTAGCTGTGTGGCCCGGGGCAAGTCAGTTCACTTCTCTGAGCCCCCAGACATTTGTTGTGAAATGAAGGCGCCACACCTCTCTCTCCAGATACTAGGAGGATGAAACTGTAGTGAATTTAGGTACCACCAGTCATACCCTACTTGTCCTGCCTGATCAGGGAGGGAAGAGGAGCTTCAAGGAGGGCAGTGAAGCTGCGGCCCTGCCCACAGGGCCTGAACTGCTGGAGGCTGGCACACCTTGGGCCCACCTGGGGATTTTCCACAAGGCTTCCACTCCGAGTGGACAGCAATGATGTCAGTGAAATCATGGAACACATTTTGTAAGAAAATTAATAAGGAACGGATGAAGATGGAAATTATGAGCCCTTGGAAGCCACAGCAGGAGGAGTGTGGTACTCGGAGGTGCCAGAACCACCCGGTTGAGTTGGGGGGACCCTCAGAAGGAAGGAAATTGAGGGCGGGGGCTGTGGAGAGTGAGATGTTCGTTGCCTGTGAAGGCAGGAGGGAGGGGACTTCAGGGCAACCAGAGGGAGAAGAACATGGCCCCACAGCCAGAAGGGCCATTCATGTCGAACTGGGTCCTGGCCTCAGCCTGTCTGAGCCTCAGCATCCTCATCTGTAAAATGGGCATAGTAACAGCTATGGGGATGGAAGAAGTTGGAGCAAGCCTGGTTAGACGGGCCTCCATAAACAGCAGCTGGCATCGCTCTTCATCGTGGGTGGGAGTTGAGCATTGCCGTCTTCAAACCATCTGAGGCTGTGCAAGCACCCAGTACCTGGCAGGAGTTTGATGAGTGTTGGTAAAACGGCCAGATTGACAGCTTGGTGGATGGACTGACGGACAGGTAAAGGGACAAGTGAATGACTAGAAACCACCCTCACTGGCCACAGGAGCCTAAATCTGTGTCATGTATTTTTCTTCTCTCACCCACAAGCCCCCAGCTGGCTGCTGACATCTAGTACCCTTTTAATTGATGATCCGTAATTTATTATAATTTGGCATATTATATACTTGTGTTATACTTCAATATTGTACTCTGTTATCATTCTGTAAAGTCTAGCACCTACCTAGTACTTTTCTGTTTACAACGCATATCTAGACCCTTCAACTTGCCAGTGTGGCAGGTTCTCTTGTTTTCAGGTGAGGAAACCCAAGCTCAGAGAGGTTCAGTAACTTGTTACAGATCACACAGCTCCTGAGTGGCAGGACCAGAATTCACACCCTGGGTGTTTTGTCTTCCTGAGGCACTGCCAGCAGGGCTGGGGCGTTTCTGGTGGTCTGGAGCCAGACTTGAAAGTGTAGAGTAGGGTGAGGGGGCCACTAGGGGTGGGATCAAGAAGAATGGGGTGAAGTTGGGCATCTGAGATCAGAGGCTGAGGGTCGGGAAAGCTCAAGGCCTTATCTGGGGTACAGTCCAGCTCCTTGTGGGAGCACAAAGGGCCTGTGCCACAGGAGGTTGACCTCGAGATGGGCAGCTGAGGTGGGTGCTGGCAGAGGCTGTGGAGGGGCCATCTGGGAGGTAGGGTCAGCAGTAGGCACCACGAGGCATTGGAAGATGGGTGGGCATGCCCAGATTTTCCTGAATGAAGTGTCCCGAATGAAGCATCACTGTCCACCAGCCGTATGACCACAGCAAGTGACTTCACTCTCTGAACCCTGGTTTCCTCCTCTGCAAAATGGGGGCTACAATGAGAGAAGTGAGGGAGACTTCACAGTCCTTTGCCCAGAGCACTGGGCACCCCGGCTGGCCTTCCTCTCAGTTCCCAGTATTCTATTTCATCCCCCCTGAAATATGCCCTTTGGCCCTCCAAAGACCACACCCCTGTATCTGAGGCTCAGAAATGATAGTCACGTGGCTGGGCATGGTGACTCATGCCTGTAATCCCAGCGCTTTGGGAGGCTGAGGTGAGCAGATCACTTGAGGTCAGGAGTTCAAGACCAGCCTGGCCAACATGGTGAAACCCTCTCTACTGAAAATACAAAAATTAGTAGGGCATGGTGGCAGGCACCTGTAATCCCAGCTACTCAGGAGGCTGAGGTGGGAGAATCACTTGAACCTGGGAGGCAGAGGTTGCAGTGAGCCAAGATTGCGCCATTGCACTCCAGTCTGGTCAACAAGAGTGAAACTCCATCTCAAAAATAAATAAATAAATAAAGGAGAAAGAAATGATACTCACCACATGGATTTGTTGGCTCATCTTTATGTATTTACCAAGGACCCACTGAGTGCTGAACATGAACATTGCTCAGTGAGGCTAGTAGGGCACTGGGGCCAGGTGCTCAAGCTTATCTGAGAAACAACAGAGAGGCCATTGCAGCTCAGGGTGATGACTGCCCTAATGCAAGTCGACATTCAAGGTGCAGCGGGAGCAGGAGGCGGCATCCCCTACACTGCCTGGAGGAGGTGGGCTTATGTACCTACGCAGGGTGATGCTGGAAAGGAGCGGGGGGCACAAATGGAAGGAAACAGACACCACTAAGCACCTGCTCTGTACCTTTTCCATCCATTTCCCTGTCAAGCCTTCTTGCACTGCATCATGGTGGCCTCCTCGTGTGCACTTTACAGATGAGGCCACTGAGGCTCAGAAAACTGAATGCGCTTGCTTAAGGTCACACAGCCAAGAAGCCAACCGCAGCTGAGGTGCATCTACCCTCAAAGCCACCAAGGTTGGGTGAGTGGGCCTGAGGTAGGGCCCAGGGAGGCTGGGAAGAAGCAGGGGCTCCAAGCCCAGCGGCCCAGGAGCTATGTTCTCACCAGGCCAGCTGAGGCCACTGGCAGCGTGGTTTACAAGGCACGGGGCTGGCCCGACTGCTTTGCTTCACAAATGCACGCCGGCTCATCTGGGGTACATTTACGCCTTTATGAGCGTTCTTCAAAAGCCCAGCTCGGCTCTGTGCCTGTAACCATGGAGACAGCTCTGGGTGGCTGGAACCAGTCGCCCTCTATGGCCACGCGTGAAGGCTGCCAGGTGCTGGGGCCGTCACCATGCTGGGTAGGGCACCCATAGAGGCCTTTCCTGAGAGGTGCTTGTGGATGCCAAGGGGTGAGGGTTTAAATCCAGTTCGCATGAAAAGTGAAAAGGTCAAGTCTGCTTCATTGACAGCAGAGCCGTGTGGGCCAGGGCCGCCTCTCTGTCCCACCACATGCCCGCTCTTCCTGGGTAAAGCTGGGCTTTCCCTTAGTCCGCCACCCTTGGAATCAGGACAGGCTAGAGATGGAAGGTGGGGGGTGGTTGTGGGGGTGGGTACAGGGGACTGGGTTTGAGTCCCAAAGTGCAGCCTCACAAAGGCTAACACCCTCACACCGAGATTCCATTTTCCAAATAGGGAAACCAAGGCCCATAAAAAAGAAATGAGTTGCCCAAGGCCACCCATCAAGGTAGAGGCCAGAGGAAGCCTGGCTGGACCCTGACTCTGAGTTCAGTGCTCCTTCCAGGCCACCATGAAGCTTCTCAGTGAAACCTGAGGTGGGGCTGGGCCCAGGATCTGGCCATGACGGGTGCAGCCAGCCCCCGCTGGAGGCTGGCCTGAGCCTCGCATTGGCCCCAGGCCCTTCTTGGCTCTCAATTTTGGTCCAAGTCTCAGGGGCTGTTCAAAGATTCCGAAGGCATGTGAACATTTTGGAAGCAATTTGTCAGTCCTGGAAGCTGCTAGGAGGCTCCAAAGACTGTTTCAAGATTCCAGAATCTGTTATATTTGTAAGGGCTGTTGTTCATAGTTTCCAGAGTGGTTTGCAGGCCCTGGGCGAAGGTCCGGAGGCAGTGTGGGGGTCTGGGGCTGGAAGCATGGCTGGGAGCCCGGGGTAGTGCTGGAAGTGGAACTGATGGCTGTCTAAGCTCCCAGTTTTCTCTCCAAGGGCTCAGTCTGTGAAGCTGCCATGTCCATCGGGCATCTGCTCTTCTGAGAGGCAGAAGGTGTGTGGGTGTTGGCAGCAGCAGGACAGGATTTAAAATCCGACTTTACCGTTCACATGCTGTGTCACCTGGGGCCAATTACTTAACCTCTCTGGGCCTTCTTTTCCCCCATCTATACAGTGGGACTTAGTCCACCTGTGCTGCAGGCCTGACTGTCCACCACCCATCTCATCTCAGGCATCTGTGGGATTAGTCAGAGAACACCCCCATCCAGAACTAGTTAACACTGTTCCTGGGTGTGGACTTGGGGTCTCTATCCAGGGTGGAAGCCTGGCTTTCTATCATAGCCCTGCCGGCCCTCCTAAAACCAGACCTCTCTGAGCCCCAGCCTTGTTGTGTCTGTCACTGGGGAGGAGCCATGCACTGTGCCAAAGGCCCTGGTTGACCAGGATGTCCATTCCTATCTATGCCCCATGGAAGTTTCTGGCTGGTCACAATCCCAGTCCTGCCTCCTGGCTTCTTCATACCCCATTGCCTTCTCCAGCACTCTTCCCTCCAAGCCCGTTGACCCAACTCCCCCATCCCCACCCGCCAGTACCTTAAGTCTCAAACTTGCCCTTGCCGTCCTCTGGGCCTTGGCTCGCACTGTTCCCTCTGCCTGGAATGGCTGTCCCATCTCTGCCGTTCCCCCTGCAACCCTCCCACCTGGACCCCTGCGGTTCCCTCTCCTCCAACCTCCACCCTGTCTCACGTTGCTGATTAGAGTGGCACAGTCTACCCTCCAGGTCTGCGTTGCCTCCTTGCCACCAGGTAGCCCCTCATAGCAACTGTAGGTTGTAAGCCTGGGGTGTGGAGTTAGACTGGCTAGGCCTGTTACCTGTAGTGTGACCTCAGGCAGGCTGGTGGCTGGGTCCTCCTGAGCCTCAGTTTCCTCCTCTGTAGAGTGGGAATGGTAACTCAAGCTCTGCCAACTCCCGGAGTGGTCATGAAGGTCAGATGAGATGATGGATAGGCAGGAGATGTATGAAGTCTGAAGTGATGAGGCTAATGATGGCTGAGTGATTTGCCTAAGGTCACCTTGGGGGGGATGGGGGCCAAGCCAGGACCTCAGTCCAGGTCTGCTGGCCAGGACGTTGACCACTAGAGCCCCAGACCATCATGGGTGCCCCTCTGAGAAGTTTTACTTTTCTCCAACTCCCTGACCCACTTGCAGAGCCGCAAGCAGGCAGGCCAGCTCCCAGCTGGGTAATCACTGGCCGCTGGCTGATGTGTGAAATGCATCGTGCCTTCCGGTAGACAGGAAGATCAATACCAAGGTGGATGGGCAGCCTCGCTCGATGCCACAGCCAGCCCCCAAGGGTGAGAACGGGCCAAGAATAAATATAACCAGGCCTGCTCCCTCCACAGGGTCAGAGCAGGCCAAACGAGAATGCTGCAGCTTTGATGGGACCACCTGTGGCATTATCCCATCATCATCCCGAACAGCCTGATTAGACATAAACTCTCGTCAACTTGTTTGTTCCTAACGTGTTAACTCACCGAATCCTCATAACCACGCTCTGAAGCAGGTCCTGACATTATTCCCATTTTACAGATGAAATGTGGCACAGAGAGGCTTATGACTCACCGAAGGTCGCACAGTTAGCTTAGAACCCGCAGTTGCCTGGCTCAAAGCCCATGCTTGCTGCTGGGATAGTCTGCTGCCTTTTTAGTCATCTGGACCATCCTGTGGCCACACCTGCCCACAGGCTCCTTCCTGTTCAGAAATGGCAAATCAGGGGCCTTGTCTCCAGCCCCCGGTGTGCTTTGGGCACAGGGGTCTTCCATGCCTGAGCTTCTTGGAGTTTTCAGAGCTTGGACTCTGCTTTAGCCAAGAGCTCCTTGACAGGTACAGACACCTACCTAGCAGATGCCCATGCTCAACCTCATTCTTCCAGAGCTCAGAGCAGGCAGGTTAAGGCGAGCCTGGCCCCTGTAGACACTCTGGGCATGAGGGACCCCCTGCCTGGCATGAACTCTCAGGGATCCGAGCCCTGGGACTGCAGTGGTCTCAGCCTCACTGCCCGTCAGCTAGGGGCCTGCATACCCGTAGCCAAGGATGGGCCTACCTGACGGGCAGGACGGGAAGAGGACTCCATCGCCGAGCTTCCTGGGGTTAGACTGGGAGGTGAGACAGAGGTCAGCGCATAAGCTGTGGAACTGCTGAATAAGAAGGGCCCAGCCCATTTGTCTTTTCCCTGAAGGGCAGCCCGAGTGATAGGAAATGTCTGGGCTTTGGGATTCAAGCCAGCGAAGCCCCTGCCTTCTGTGTCATCTGGGCTTAGACACTTAACCTCTCTGATCCTTAGTCTGTTACCTCCCTTACTACAGCTGGCCCTTTCGCCCTCCGTCAGACCACGTGATCCACCTGCCTTCAGGTCCTTGTGCTCGATCCATCTGTCTCAAGCTCAGTGTACCTGGCCAGCCCCCCACGACCTCTTCCTCCAGTCCCACCCGGAGTCATCCTCCAGCCCTCCCTCACCTCAGGCTGGCTATGGGGACAGACACCAAGTCCTGCCCATTTTCTCTCCTGAATATCCCTGAGTAGTCACCTTCCCTCTAGGCCCCATGAACCCCTGCCCTGGCTCAGCAGACCTTGTCGTAATTCTGGATTTGGGCAGTGGTCTCCCTGCGGCCCCTGCCTGCCCTCTTCCCCATCCAGCCATTTCCCTCTGGCAGCTCCAGAATCATCTTTCTAAAATGGAAATCTGGTCATGGTGTGTATCTACCTAAAACATGTCCTGATTACACACAGTATAAAGATCAAACTCCTTCCCTTCCCACAAGGAAAACCTCACACCCTCCGGCCCAGCCTTCCCACTCACCCCTGCCCTGGGCACTGCCACTCTGCCTTCAGCCATGCTGTGCAGCTGGGATGTGCTGAGTCCTACCTCTGAGCCTTGGCACGTGCTGTGCTCTAGGCATAGAATTCCCTTATTTCTCTTCCCTCCTCTGCACCATTCATCTTAGCACCGTCAGGTCTCAGTTGTGACGTCACCTCCGAGAATCCTCCCTTAACCACTCCCTCCCCCAAGACTGGGGTAGTTGGCCATCCCCTGAGCTCCCACGCTTCATGCCTCCCCTGTCACTCTGAGTTGTCACCATCTGTTTATGTGTCTTTCTCTCCACTACACAGAGTCCCCACCCCCAGGCTCAAAGATGGCCCCCATAGGTTAGAGTGAATGCCCCCCACCCCCAACCTAGGCTCCCCTATCCCAGGGGAATTCTTACTTCCTGGCTCACTGGGGGCAGCTAATGAAGTTCTAGTCCCAGCTCCCCTAGAGTCATGCTGTGAAACTTCAGGATAGTGTCTTCCCCTCTCTGTGCCTTCACTGCCGAGGAGCTATAAAAAGACAAGCCTGAATTAGATGACTTCTCGGGGCCTTGCCAGCTCTGCAGTTCCACAGCCTGGTCGCCCAGCAGATGTCTGTATCTCTCTCTCTCTCTCTGCTGGTCTTTGTGCCTTTTCATTCTGCCTCAAAACTCCGTCTCCGGCCACCGCCTCTCACAACCTCTGTTCCAGCCTCTCTGGCAGCCACTCCTTTCCCTTTCTGCCCTAAGACTTCTCATGAAGCCTGAGGCCTTCTTTATGGAGTTCCAGATCCAGGTCGAAGGGCAGGCCTGGAAGCCTCTTGGTACCCCCACCCATCCTCCTGTCTTGGGACCTGCCATCTGCATAGCCCCAGTAGGGCCATTAAGTCACCATGAGTCAAACCAACTTATAAATAAGTAAAGGGGTGAGGGTCCCCAAGGGGACTCAACCCCAGCTGGCTGCCCCATCTCTGCCCAGATCTGGGGTCCTGACCACCCCGGGACAGACCCAGCCTGACAGATCTTGACATGTCATCACTGTCCCCGGAGAGTGATGGGGAAATCACCAGGCCTCCCCAGCTCCCATTAGTGTCAGTAATTGCCAATCAATTTCCTGGGAGCCTGGTGAGGAAGAGGCTCCTGGGTACCTCCAGTGAGGAAGCCACATCTAATGGCTTTTATTTGGATTGCTACAAATTGATTGTTTTTTTTGTTTTTTTTTTTTTAATGGAGCTTTGGTTTTCCTCCCCGTGTCTTAACCACCCCCTCAGGGCCAGTTAGACCAAAAGATGAGTGATGGCGTGACTTTCTTCTCTGGAAGAGCCGAGACCAGCCTGGTCATACCCACACCACTCATGTGTCCTCCGTGCTGAAGACAAGCACTTCCTGGAGCCATAGCCACAGCTCCCATTTCTCCAGCAGTAACCCCGCCCCAGGCCCTCCCCAAGGCTATCAGGTTGAAACCCACAAAACAACCCTGTTGAGATATATCTCACCATCCCCAGGAAAAGGGGAGGCAGGCTCAGAAAGGCGGTGAGACCTAGCTAAGATCACACAGTTAATAAATGGTGAAGTTGAGATTTGAACCCAGGTCTTTCTGGCATTAAGCCTCGGTGTTCCCATTCTAATCTGTGTCATCCCAAGTATAACACAGAGTGAAGATGGTTCCCCTGAAAGCCAGAGAGTGACAGGAGTTACAGCTTTCATGGAGCTCCTAGGGCAGAGATTAGCTGATGAGAATAATCATGATAGCTACAACGATAGCAGCTATTGCTGAGCACGGTGGCTCACGCCTGTAATCCCAGTACTTTGGGAGGCTGAGGCAGCAGGATTACTTGAGCCCAGGAGTTTGAGACCAGCCTGGGCAACATAGTGAGACCCCATCTCTACATAAAATACAAAAAAAATTAGCTGGGTGAGGTGGTGTGTGCCTATGGTTCCAACTACTCAGGAGGCTGAGGTGGCAAGATCACTTGAGCCCAGGAAGTTGAGGCTGCAGTGAGTCATTGCACCACTGCACTCCATGCACTCCAGCCTGGGTGACAGAGTGAGAGCTTGTCTCAAAAAAAAAAAAAAAAAAAAATTAGCAACTATTATTTACTGAGCCCTTAATTTTGAAACACAGACTATGCCAGTGGGTTTACATGCGTGTTTTATTTTCTCCTTGGAACTACACCAAGAAGTATTTGTTATTATAACCATTTCACAGATAGAGAAACCAAGACTTAGAGGTTAAGTGACTTGCATAAGATTGCTCAGATTATTGGCGCTAGTAGAACTAGGACTTTATGTTTGAATCCACGGCACGCACTTTTAACCATTTGCATCAGTTTGGATTGTGAGTAACGGAAAATAAAAATAACTGTGGCTTAAACAAGATTGGAGTTTATTCTTCCCTCAAGTAAATGAAATCCAGAAGTAGGCAGCTGGTACGGCTCCATAATCGTGAAGGACTCAGGCTCCTGTCTTGGTCCCAAGATCTAAGCTGGCTGCCAACCCTCCAACCATCACATCCACATTCCAGCCAGGAGGAAAGAGGAAGCGGTAAAGATAGACACACATGCTTCTTTTGAGGACACTTCCGAGAAATTGCAGCTACCATTTCTGCTAACACCTTATCAGCCAGAACCAAATCACATCACTATGCTACCCAGATGCAAGACAGATGGGAAGCATAAGCTTGATTCTGGAATGCCATGTACCCAGCTAAAAAGTAGAGCCTATTGTTAAGGAATAAGGAGAGGTCAGATACTGGGACAATCATCAGTGACTTCCATCAGCATTATTCTAATGCTGATGTTTAGATGGAAATTTACAGTGCAGTCTGATAAGTCATCAAATCCAGCTTTCTGGTATCCCAGAAAAGGAACCTGAAGCCCAGAGAGGGGAAGGCACTCACCCAGGATTGAACAAAAAATGGGAGCAGAATCATGTTCAGAAGCCTGTCTTAGTAATCACAAAACCTGAATTATTGGCACAAGAAATACCCTTTGTCCCTCCTATATGCTGGGACATTTCTTCTGGTTCTTGGATTGTTTCTCTCACTTTCCCATTTTCCTCTCTGCCTTGCCTGGGCCTTAGGGTATTTGCCCTTTGGGGCTTCTACTAACCTTTGGATTGAGTAACAGAGCATCTGATTCTGTTCCCAACATGGACACAAAAGATGTCTGACCTTGGCCTTTAGCATTCTGGTCTGAGGATCTTAAAAATCTTTCCTGCTCTGACAGTCAGTTTACGACATACTCTGAAGCTAGGGGTGGCTTTTGCTTAGTGAATGTGGTTACTGGTACCAGCAGATCCATATATTCCTCAGCATATCAGGCTTCAGAGGTGGTACTTGTGGAAGGAGCAATGGATAAGGGAGAAAAAAAACTAAGGTCGTTGGATGATGCCAGGAGGAAAGAATGATCTTTGTTAGACATCTCCTGTGTACTAATTACAGTGCTACAATAAATGTAAGTAAGTATCTCCTTATTGCTAGACAGTGACTCTTAGATAGGGTTAAAAAATAGAATAAGTCCAGCTACATGATCTTTTGAACGGATGCATCTAAAGCAAAATGGAGGAGGACCAAAGGTAAAGGGATGAGCCGGGCTCAGTGGCTTATATCTGTAATCCCAACACTTTGGGAGGCCAAGGCAGGAGGATCACTTGAGGCCAGGAGTTTGAGACCAGCCTGGGCAACATGGTGAAACCCCATCTCTATTTTTTAATTAAAAAAAAAAAAAAAAAAAAAGAGAAAGAAAATGATGGAAAAGACCTACCAAACAATGCTAAAATTAAATTTAAAATGAAGATGAGAAAAGAAAGCAAGAGCAGCAATGTTAATATCATGCCTATTTCACAGTTGAGGCTCAGAATGATAAAGTAATTCCCCTGAGGTCATCTAGCCCCTCACTGGCAGAAGTGTGATTTGAAGCCAGGTCTTTCTGTCTCTTAAATTCCTGCTTCCTTGGAAACGTCTGGTTGCCTCCAATGAAGTCGGCCAGCATTGTGACCTTGCCCTGATGGGATACTGATCTGGATCCAGGTGCCCACCATCACAGACCAGACTGGAGCAGGCAAAAGTGAAAGGAAGTCCCTGTTGGCCAAAGGGACCAGTCCTGGGTCAGGGCACGCACTGGCATCTGGACCAGAGCCTGGACCGACTCCCAGAGAGCCAGCCATGTGCTACTGTGGCCTGCCGTCCAGCTTCAGGCCCAGTGCCCACAGGGGTCTCCACTCCCCACCTTCCAATCCCTAGTCTCAGGCAGAGGCTGGGATGATAGAGGACCCGTCCCACAGAGCCACATGGCTAAGGTTCGTGCCTGGAATGTAGTTCCCTCTGCCTGGCAGAGAACAGCAGGCCTGAGGCCTCCAGGAGACAGTCTGGCCATGGTTCGGCCAAGCCCTAAGCTAGGAGCCACTGAGACCTACATTTACCCTATCCATTCCCAGAGTGAGGGCAACAGTGGGGCCATCGGCAGGTCCTTATTGTTTCTTAGGAAGAGCCAGACAGGAGACCTGGGTCCAAGTTAGCTCTGCCACATCACCTGCACACATCAGGCTCCAGTCATCCCAGGTGGGCCTACCAGGGCTCCCAGAAAGCATCCTCGAATGCCTCGCTCCTCTAAGTTTTACACACAAAACACAATGTGCAAATGGCGGTTAGCTAGCCTATTTAGCTAACCTTGCCCATCCTTCATAACTCAACTGGGGTATCACCTCCTCCAGGAAGCCTTCACTGACTCCTCTTCACGTCTGTATTATAATGTATAGAACACTGGGTTTGGCTTTCTCTTTACTTGTATGTCTCTCCAGCTAGCCCCATGGGTCTTGACCTAACCTGTGTGGATGGCCTTTAAGGAGGTTTGTGAACTTACTGAAATTGTTCACAAAATGCTTCCTGTGTGGATATATGTGCATTTGAGTGGGCAGCAGTAATAACTTTCATCAGAGTGTCTTGAGAATTACCACTCTAGACTGTGATGCTCATACAGTTAGGAACTGTGTCTGTCACTGTATCCTCAAGTGATATATAACAATACAAGTAGGTGATATAATAAATATTAATTAAGTGAACATTGGATGAATATTCGTCAATTTGCTCGGTGACCTTAGGCAAGTAACTTCACCTCTTTCAATCTTGATTTTCTCATCTACAAAATAGGAACAAAAGTGAGGATTCCACTGTCTAAGCTTTTCCTCATCTCTGTTTTCCTCCTCTACCCCAGCACCTAGCATAGTGCCTGGCACGTAGTAGGTGTTCATAGATGTGTATGAGAGGAATGGAAAGATGAGCGATTGGTAGGCAGGTGGAAGAATCCGTGTTTAGACGAATGAATGACAGTGAGCAAGTGAGTGGCTGCTGTATGTGGGTAGAAGACCCAGCAGATGTATTGGTAGGTTCACTGGCTGGACAGGTAAAACAGTGCCTAGGAAGATAGGTTGATGGATGGGTGGAGAGAGTGAGTGGACATATTCATGCTAAATGAATGGCTATATGAATGGCTCAGCAAAGGGAAACTTCAATATTTGGGAGGGGCTGGATAGGTAGGTAGATTTTTTATAAAATCGTCAGTGGATGGGAGAAAATGATGAATACGTGGATCATAGATGGATTTGTGAATGGATGTGTAGATACATGATTGGATGGATGGATGGAAGGAAAGAAGGAAGGTTGGTCTAATCGATGGATGGGGGAAGGGAGAGAGGGAGGGAGGGAAGAAGGAAGGAAGGAAAGAAAGAAAGAAGGAAAGAAAGAAGAAAAGAAGAAGAAAGGCCTCCATCCGACTCAGGCCATGAGTAGGAAGGCAGAGACAGAGGGTTTCCTGGGTACAAGGCTGGCTTACAGAGCAGGTACGCCACCTTCCAGAGCTGCTGTGTGTTGGGCCCCAGCTGAGCTCTTCCTTTCCATGGGTCCAAGGTCTCTCTGGCGGTGCCAATGTTCAGAAACTGGTGTAGGAGGGAGACAAAGGGAGTAGGCAGATACCAGGGCCAGAAAGAGGGAGGGAAGACAAGTGGAGGCTGGGTCTGCCATTGGACAGCCGCCCCTGTTTACTCAGCTCCGGAATGAAGCCCCGGAGAAGGGCTGTTCATATTTCTCCCTTGAACAGGGAGCTGACATTAATGAACAGCTAATTAACATCTTAGAGTGCGATGGTTCCAGTGTCAGTGTCCCTAATTAGTCTCGCGCTAATCTGCTTTAATTAACTGTCCCTGTCGTGGTTTTAATTTAATTTTCAGCTCCAGCCTGGGATGGCAGCCCCGTGAGCATTCTGTCCCAGGGCACCTGTGGCCAGGGCAGGGTGGGTTGTCCAGTGCCAGGTTCCCAGGGGCATTGCCAGACAGCCCAGAGATGGGCAGAGCTGGTAACAGAGACTGGCTCCTCTGCAGCCTTTGGGGGAAGGGAACTTGGGAATGGGACACTTTCCTCTCTTCTCAAGGAAGTGTTCTCAGGTCACCAGGAGCTCCCAGAACATTCGTAGGTCAGGAGCATAGTCTGTGACTGCACCCTGATCTCAAGCAGACCTGATAAACTGACCACACTTTCTGGACACAAGCTCTAATTCAGGTAAACCTGGATTTCTGTGCGACCTCAGGTTAGGAAAACCACTTGACCTCTTTGAGCCGTTCTAGGTTATCAGCCCCATTCGTTAGTTACACAGTTGGATAGATGGTCCGAGGGAAAGAAGATCTAATCCATGGATGGGGCCAATGAGGTGGGGCTGGTAACCTGGATGCTGGCATCCCGCTTTCACCAAAGATGCAGTTTTTCAGGGGTGATTTGCATGCACACCTAACTCCTTGGATGATCCAGGCAGAACACACACTATGACAGCCACCCTTGGGTCAAGAGTGGAGAGGGCTGGGAAGGAGCCTAGATCAGGGGCGAGCAGAGCACTGGTCCAGGACTCAGGATACTCAGGTCTCAGGCCTAGCTTTGTTGCTACCTTCAAGTCTCTCGCCCTCTCTGGGCTTACTTACACCTCACTCCCATCCATAAGTTGGAAGGGGCAGGAAGAGGGAGAACAAGATGCTCTCTGAACCCTCTCATGCATTGGCCAGGGTTAGAGAATAGATGTACAACTGGCTCAGAAAACCTGACATCTGGAGCAGGAGGACCAAGTCGGAGCCGGGGGCTAGGGCCCCCCTGGGGGCCAGGTGCGGCCTCTGCCTTTTGCAAGGCAAAGCAGGAACTAGCCGAGGAGGCAGTGGCCGCCCTGGTTACCAGGACCCTGCTGCAGGTGGGAAGCCAAATCAACGTGTCTGCCCCTGGCAGGAGCCAGAGAAGCATCTGCCAAGAGAGTTAGACAAATGAGGATCGTCTGGGGGAATGCTGGCTGCTGGCTGAGGTGGGGAGGGGAGAGTCCAGGATCTGAGTCAGACTCTTGTCCCAGAGTGGCTGGGAGCTAAGACTGCAGGGTGGGTTGAAGGCTGAGGCCCGAGGAGTGAGGAGGCCCCTGCTGAGGCCTGGATGCCTTTAAGCTGTACCCCTGAGGGCACTGGGGAGCCATGGCCAGATTTTGAGCAGGAGAGGAGCAGGGGAGTGAACTGGAGTGAGGAAGCAGGAGGCAGGAAGGGTGCCTTGCTGCAGGCAGTGAGTCTGTTAAGCGCGTTCAGCGTGACTTCCAGAAGTATAGATAGTGCACTCTTGAGGAAAAGGTGAGCGCACCTGCCTCTCTCCCCACAGCCTTGGGCTTACGGCGTATGTTTGGAGTTTCCTTATGGTACCAGCTCCCAGAATATAGCTCACACTTTCTGCAACTGGGGTCTGCAAACCCCAGAATGGGGAGAGGGTCCCAAATATATTCTCAGGGGCCCAGGAATTCTAGGAGAATTTAAACTTTTGATGTTTAGATTTGGATGCTGATTCAAACAGACAATTTGGTTTTGACCGGTTCTAAAGCAACACTTCTCTCCCAGTGATCTCTCAAGGGGGAAGGCGTCCTTGCTCCTGGCATCGGAGGACTGGAGAGGTAGTCTCCAAGGGCCACAAAAGACCATTTCCGTTTCTAAAGAGCCTGTTCTTGTCCAGCACTGAGAAATGCTGTCATGCCTGCCTCCCCCAGGACGGTGAGCTCTTCCAGCCATGCTGGAGCCGGTCTGGTTCACTGTGTCTCCGCGGCCTGACACAGGTCCGAACCCAGGGAGGGTTTATGAATTGAGGCAGGTTCTTTCTGGATGTCCCACAGCCCTCTCCTTGTCTGGCCCTGAGAAATGCTGTCACGCCTGCCTCCCCCAGGACGGCAAGCTCTTTCAGCAATGCTGGAGCCGGTCTGGCTCACCGTGTCCCCATGGCCTGACAGAGGTCCGAACCTAGAGAGGGTTTATGAATTGAGCCAGGTTCTTTCTGGATGTCCCACAGCCCCCTCCCCCCTGCCTTTGACCTCCAGTTGATCTTTGCTTTCAGTCCAGTCTGAGCCAAACCAGTTTTTCCTGAAATTCTTAGTACATGAGTATGGAATCCAGAGCTCCTGCCCCGCTTCCTCCCCACCAGAGCGCAAGATTTCTATGAAAGGAGAAAAAACCCTCACCTTTCTTGATTCCCCTCCCTTGCTCATGGAAGCTCCACACATTTCTTCAGATCCAGCTCAGACCAGGCCACCTGCCGAGAGCCCTCCCTGGCTTCCCCAGATGAATGTGTCAGTCCGTCCTTGGAGCCCCTGGAACATGTGCCACCCCCAGGCCCAGGTCCTCTCTTGCCTTGCGTTGACCATATTCATGGCAGGAACTGGATTGCTCCCATCTCTGTGTCCTCTGCTCCCAACCTGGCTCACAGCAGAGGCCCACAGGAACAGGTGGAAGAGAGGTACCCCTCGTCCCCAGGGCATTCTCCACAAGGGTCCAGTGGCCGCCAGCCTGGCCTTTAGCATGGTGGTGTTATACATAGTAGTGGCTTTGCTGTCCATCAAGCCTGGATGCAGCCTGACCGCTAACCAGCTGGTGATTTTGGGCTGCATCTCTTGAAATCTCAATTTTCTCATCTAGAAAATGGGTAATGATGGCACTTATCTCGTGAGGTCACTGTGAAGACTTAATTTAGGGGGACTCATGTAAAGCGCCTGGGACATAGTAAGTCCTCAATAAAACCATGCCAGTGATGATGGTGATGAAGCGCTAGAGCCCCCAAGCCACAGCCCTGGGGGCAGAGTGCTTTCCACAGAGCCAGCAGAGTTAAAAGAAGCCTAATTCTGAGTGAGACCTGCTAACCCTCCTGTTCCCTGTCTCACTCACGCCTGGAAATGGCTCCGCCAGGGCTCAGGTGACTGCAGAGATAACAAGCCAAAAGGTGACAGACCCTTGGCCTTGCTCCGGGGGGCTTTACCATCCACGTGCATTTAGATACCTACACGCGGGGGACATGCACAGTGATACTCACAGAGACACAGCCAGGGCTGTAAACATGAGCACTCACAGCCATGTGTGTGTCCACACAGCCGCACGCTCAGAATAAGGAGAAAGAGGCCACTTTTGATGCCCAGGCAAAGACAAACATTTCAAAGCAGAGGTGGCCGGGGGGATCTCTGTTCTGCCTTCCCAGCCCTGGGCCACTGATGGGCTATAGCCATCCCCACTGAGTTCTCTCTGGGTTGAGCCAGCTGCCCGGGCTGATGGCTGTTTTAGATCTTGTGTCAGTGACTAGAGCAGGGACACCACCAGGGGCTGAGCTCCTCAGGGACTGCAGTGTGGGGTTCATGAGTGGGTGCTTATGCCTCTCCATGGACCCTGGCAGAAGTGTCAGCAGCAGGGCCTACGCTGCTCCACGACTCACCCAACACTGTGGCTCAGGATGCAGTCGAGGCATCTGGGCCCCTCCAGCTCCCCAGCCCAGCCCTGCCCACCCCACCTAGCAGCTCCTGGAGCCTCTTGTAAACATCTGCATGGATGAACATTGAGTTGACCCAATCCTTGTTCTGGCGGGAAGAGGCCAGAGGGTCCAGACTGTAGAAGAAAGCTGGAGACCTTTCGGAGAGAACTGTGAACACTGATAGAACTGCCAAGCAGCCAGGGGCTAGCAGTAGGGGAAGGTGATGAGGTCAGGCAACCCAAGGTCACAGGCTCACGTGACATCACAGTCACCACCTGTTAACGGCCACAGAATTGCACAGTGTTAAAATCACAGTCAAGCAAGAATTTTAGAATGTTACAGGCCTAGAAAGGTTGTAATCATGGAATTATAGAATGTTACAATCATTTAATCATTGAAGCACTAAGACGACGAGGCACGGAGGCAGGAGCTTTAGAATGTTACAGGCATAAAAGGGTCAGAATCGTAGAATTATAGAATTGTACCACCATAGAATATTAAAATTGTAGGCTTACAAGCAGGAATTTTAGAAGGGTGCAGTCACAGAACTGTAGACCGTTACAGTAAACACACACACGTAGAATATTCAGTTGTAGACTTACAGGCAGGAATTACAGAATGCTACAGTCATAGAATGTCATAGTCAAGAACTGTAGAATAGTCAATATTCAGGTGCCGTAGTGTCACATCAAGAATTAGAGATTGTGACTGCTGCAAGAACATTTTACGTGTCTTGTGCCAGATCTTGTGCAAAGCACGTGACACTGACTGACTCATTACTCCTCAGAGCGCTGGTGAAGTGGGCGGATCCACTACGGGGCTGGGAGGCGGGAGCCACATGCAGCCCCCAGGCCCTGGAGCCTTGGCAGGGAAGGTGGGAGCAGTTGCCTGGGCCTGCAGTCAGCCCCTCCCCACCCCCAGCACACACCCAGCGGGGAGGCTCAGGTCAGCGGCTCTCCCTTTGTTAATGTGTTTCTTAGGGGCCCACCAGATCAGCTTCCAGCGTATGGGCAGGACGCTGCAGCCTGATGGGCTGGGCTCTACAGGCCCCACCCAGATTCCAAGCCAGGGTGTGAGACCATGGGCGCGTGGTCCCCAGAGGCCTCCCCACAACTGGCCTTGACCCTCACCTGCCTGTCTAGTGCGCAAATAACCATACTGATTTTCATCAAACACCCTTCCCCCATCCATCATTCATCCATTCTGTCAGTTGTCATTTTCAGATCACCTTCTGAGGTCACTGGGGAGGTGGACGTGAATCAAGACAGCCCCCTGCTCTAAAGAATAGAATGGTAGGGCCATCTGGGGACACAGAGGAAGTGCTGTGAGGGTTGGGGTTGGTGGGGATGGCCAGGGCATCACGGAGGGCTTCCTGGAGGTGAGGCTGGGTCTCAGACTAGGCAGAATTTGGCTCCATAGGGATGACGGATGGCAGGGGCATTCCAGGCAGAGGCAGTGACAGGAGGAAAGGCCCAGGAGACAGCCTGTGATGTGTTGAGGAATCATTAGGAACTTCTGTTTGGGCAGCAATGAAGGCTCCGAGTGATGGCGATGGGGCAGGAGAGGTAAGTCGAGGCACCAAGTAGAGGCTTTTGAGTGCCAGGCTAAGGAGGTCGGGATTTGTAAACAATAAATGGCTGTGCAAGTTCATGATCATGCTCCAGTTTGACTGGTGGGAAGGGGGGACTAGGGCTGACAATTTGCTTTTCCTTCCTTTAGAAACAAGAAACTGCAAATTCCTTCCCAGGACTGGTGGGCCAACCCTGGGCTGGGCTCCAAAAATACAGAGAAAGGGCTTCGGCGGGAATTCCAGGGCTGCACTGAGGGGTGCTGGCTGCCTAGCCTTTGTCCCCAGAGGCTGGCATGAGGCGCCATGCTCTGAGGGGAGGGGCGGTTCGCAGACACTGAAGGGGACCCGTGTGATTCCTTCAGGTTCTTTGCAGCCTCTGTAGAAGCCTGCTCAGAGGAGGAGGCCATGCGCACCAAGGAAAGAGCCAGACAGGCCTGTGCTTGAATCCCTGACTGTCCTCATATTGCTGAGTTCACTGGCCAAGTGACGTTACCTCCCCAGGCCTTGGTTTCTCCATCTGTAATGTGAGAACTAACAGCAGAACCTCCCTCACAGGGCCACCAGGAGGCAAGGGATACCTGGCCCTTAATATGTTCAAAATTCATATTCATTTATTTTTTGTTTGTTTGTTTGTTTTGGTGTTATGTTTGTTTTTTCTGAGATGGAGTCTTGCCCAGACTAGATTGCAGTGGTGCAGTCTCAGCTCACTGCAACCTCCACTTCCCAGGTGCAAGTGATTCTCTTGCCTCAGCCTCTCGAGTAGCTGGGATTACAGGTGCCCGCCACCACGCCTGGCTCATTTTGTATTTTTAGTAGAGATGGGGTTTCGCCTTCTTGGCCAGGCCGGTCTTGAACTCCTGATGTCGTGATCCACCCGCCTCGGCCTCCCAAAGTGCTGGAATTACAGGCATGAGCCACTACGCCCGGCCTCATATTCATTTCTTTATGCCAGCAGTCTTAGATCAACAAGAAGCATTTAGTCCAATCACCCCATTTTACAGGTAGGAAAACAGAGGCTCCAAGAACGACAGCAGACATTTCAAAGGTAGAATGGCCAAGTGTGTGGGTGTCAGGAAGAGGAAGCTAGATGAAGGAAGAGGGGTAATGCTCCGTGTTGACTACCAGAGTCTGAAAGTCTGAACCTGGGATGCCAGGCAGGCAGTAAACCCAGGGGCTCTCCAGATCAACCCAGCAGTGCTAACTGCATCTTTGCAGGTCCACACTGGCAGCCTGTGCACTTTGAAGACCAGCAGGTCCACTGGGGATGAAGGGCGGCTGCAGGGACGGTGATGGGCATTGCATGAGGCAATTTATATAGAACAACTTACAGAGTGTCTTGCACATAGAAGGTGTTTAGGTCCTGGGAGGTAAGTGACCATCAGATACAAACCCAGAACTGGGATGGCGAGTGGCTGCCCCTTGCTACCTCCCCACTTAGTAAAAAGTGAAAGCATTTTGCACAAAAGCTCAGCTGTAGGCATTGTGTAATAGCGTTCATCTATCCAAAAATATTGAGTGCCTACTGTGTGCCAGGCAGCCTGTGAAGCCTTTTGCGTGAATCCTCTCATTTCAACCCAGCAACCCTTACCAAGTGAGTCTACTAGTATTACCATTTTATGGATGAAGAAACTGAGGCTCAAGGAGCCTGAATGGTTTGCCTAAGGTCAGGCAGAGCAGGGCAAGAATCCAGGGCTTTCCAAATTCAGAGCCTTAACACCATGCCACACTGTGCTGGCAGAGACAGCAAGAGTTGTTGGAGATGATTATAAGGGGAGGGCCAAAATGATCGTGGGAATCCAGTCCCCATGGCAGTAGATGGGAGATGCTGACCTGGGCTTCCTCAGAAAGGTGTGAAATGTTGACACCCTCCCCTCAGGCTCTTCAAGGGCTCAAGAGGGGCTGTGTTAGGCTGGGCTGGAAACAGAGGGTTGACCCTTGTGTGGGTTCCAGAGGGGGCTATCCACCCCCCTACCTAGCCAGAGGCAGCCAGGATTCCATTAACCTGATTCTCTGCCCCACATAAACCTGCAAAGGGAGCCCCTGGAGGGAGGGGTACTGGGGAGGGGGAGAATTGGGCTTCCCCAGGCACCAAATGGAGCAGCCAGTGGTACTAGTTTCCTCTCTTGCAGTCCAGGAGGACCTTCGAGGCCCCTGGCTCTTTGAATAGGGAATAGGGAGAGTGATGGAGAGCCAGAAAGTAGGGACAAGACACTCCAGGCTGGGGTGCAGCAGCAGGAATAGCAGGAACAGGGTGCACGTCATCAGAACAATGGGCCCTGGGGCCCCCTGCGCCTGCCCGGCCCTGCATGGCCTTGGGTGAGTCATGTCACCTCTCTGAGCTGTGGGTTCTTTCTCAATAGTAAGGGCAAAGCAATGCCACCTCTCAGTGTTGCTGGGCAGATTCGCAATACTGGGCCTCAAGAAATGGTGGCTGTTGCTAGTGCTATAATTTTACAATCTTGACCCCATGTATCCCTTCTCAGCTTGCTAGCCACATTTGTCCTTTTTCTCCTTGGAGCCTCACAACACTTCTGCAAGGTGTCCAGGATTCTTACCAGAGAGGTTAAGGGACTTGTTCAGAATCACACAGCTTCTAACCCTTGGGCTGGGATGCACCCCTAGTGATTGTCATGGAGTGGGCCACCCCAGCCAGGCTATACCACTCTTCTGCAGTCTGGGTGGTTGCTATTCCTCTGCCATGATTCAGGTCAGATGCCTCTTCCTCCAGGAAGCCCTCCCTGACCACACAAGAGCCTCGTTAGTACAACTCTTCTGCTCTCCCACAGCCTTTGAGACATTTATCAGAGCATTTATCAGCAGTCGTCACAACCGTTAGGTGCTCCCACCTAAGACTCTGAGGGTTCAGCCAGTACTTTCTGTATAATAGAAGAAGAGGGGGCATAATAAATATTTTGTTAATGACTATAGCACCTGCACAAAGGGACAGATAGGTGTCCACGGACTCACATGTATAAGTAACAGAGTCATGCATGCACAGCCATGCACATGTGGCTTAGTGAGTACACATGTTTACAGACAGGGAGAATTTTCTGGAGCATGAATTGTGCTGATGTGGATGCCCCATCCCCCCACCCCCATATAAACACATACAAATACTAGAGATGATATTGATACAACCTTGTAAGAAAAAAAAGAAAATCCTTGGGTGACTTGTTTTTTTCATTTAAGGGATTTTTTTTTTCTTTTTCTTTTTCTTTTTTTGAGACAGAGTCTCGCTCTTTTGCCCAGGCTGGAGTTCAGTGGCACAATCTCAGCTCGCTGCAACCTCTGCCTCCCGGGTTCCAGCAATTCTCCTGCCTTCAGCCTCCTGAGTAACTAGGACTACAGGTGCATGCCACCATGCCTGCCTAATTTTTGTATTTTTTAGTAGAGACGGAGTTTCACCGTATTGGCCAGGCTCGTCTCAAACTCCTGACCTCATGATCTACCCTCCTCGGCCTCCCAAAGTGCTGGGATTAGAGGCATGAGCCACCACGCGCAGCCTCATTTAAGGGATTTTTAAAATAGTAGATGGAACAAAAATACAGCCATAAAATAGAAGCTGGGAGGAATAGGATTGGAATTACAACATATTAAAACTGTTTGGGAGGTAGATAGGGACAGCAATTAACTTTTGGCTTGGTTGAGGCCAATGTGAGTGTTAAAAATGTCAGGGTACCCATGAAAGACGGAGTGTATAACTTCTGAACCAGCAGAGGGAATAAAAAGGCATACAGCAAATACAATGAATTCCACAGAATTAAGAAAGGAGAAAAAAGTTTTAAATGGATTACAAATAAAACATACAGCATAAGAGTATAAAGTCAAATACATGTTAGTGTTCACAATAAATGAAAATGGGTTCAAAACTGTTAAAAAAACAGAAATTCATAGTTTGGAGGAGGAAAAACAGTACAGCTCTATCTGTTTACTGCAGACAGGCCTAAGAGATAGTGAGGGTAAAAAAAGAGATAGTGAGGCACAAAGGGTAAAAGTAAAAGAAGAGAAAATTATGTATCAGCAAATATTCTCTAGAATAAAACAGGTAGCAAGATACATTTCAGAGGATAAAGAGACTTTAAGACAAAACAACATTATTAGGGACAAAGAAGGTCATTATATCTTGTAATGACAAGATATAATAATCCTGAACTTAGTCTCAAAACACTTAAAAAAAAAAAAAGCAGATACACGTGCAAGAAGAAAGTGTCAAATCAGATCCACTTGGTGGGATATTTTAGCATAGCTTTCTCAAAAATCAAGGGAGTAAGCAGACACTATTAGACTCAAATGAGCTGACTAACAAGAGCCCTGCTCCCAACAAAGAAAAATTACACTTTTTTCCCCCCAGATTTACCACACAGAAAGTCTCATACAGGCCCACAAACCTTCCCCAGGTGTGTAAGTACATGGGGACAGAGAGACAAGAGTGTAGGAACAGTTAACTCTCCCAAAGACATCCAGATGTGAGAGGGGGTCTTGCATGGTGGCCAAGGTGTTTGGCTAACTAAACAATTCCATGACCTTGGGCGATTAAAATACCTTGTCTGAATCTTAGTTTCCTTATGTAAAACATGTCAATTTGGGGACAGCAAATTATAAAGGGTCAGAAAGTTTATATTTTAGCCTTTGTGGGTTTTACAGTCTCTGTCGCAACCACTCAACTCTGCCATTGTGACCTGAAATCGGCCACAGACAACACATAAACAAATGAGCCTGGCTGTGTGCCAATAAAACTTTATTTTCAAAAACAGATGGCAATGCCAGGCACGGTGGCTCATGCCTGTAATCCCAGCACTTTGGAAGGCTGAGGCGGGCGGATTACTTGAGGTCAAGAGTTTGAGACCAGCCTGGCCAACATGGTGAAAGCCTGTCTCTACCAAAAAATATTAAAAGTGGCTGGGTGTAGTGGCACGCACCTGTAATCTAGCTACTTGGGAGGCTGAGGTGGGAGAATCGTTTGAACCTGGGAGGCGGAGGTTGCAGTGAACTGAGATCACACCACTGCGCTCCAGCCTGGACGACAGAGACTCTGACTCAAAAAAAAAAAGAAGGCAAGCCCAATTTGGCCTGTGGGGGCATAGTTTGCCAACCTGTGATGTAGATAATACTATTTGCCTTGCCCAGATTGATGATGATATAAAGAATGGTAAGTAAAGTAAAACATTGTATGCGGCACAGGAGTTCAATAAAGGGTATCTATGGGCCAGACACAGTGGCTCACACCTGTAGTCCCAGCACTTTGGAAGGCCAAGGCGGGCAGATCGCTTGAGTCCAGGAGTCTGAGACCAGCCTGGGTGACATGGTGAAACCTCATCTCTACAAAACATACAAAAATTAGCTGGGCATGTTGGCATGTGCCTGTAGTGCCAGCTACTCAGGAGGCTTAGGCCAGAGGATTGTTTGATCCTGGGAGATCAGTGCTGCAGTGAGCCATGATCACGCCACTACACTCCAGCCTGGGTGACAAAGCAAGACCCCATCTCACAAAAAAAGGAGGGCACCCATTTTGAAAGAGGACATAACAGGAAAATGTGTACACACATACACACATATGTGTACAGAGACACACAGAGTATGTACATATGTTTGCATGTGGATATGTAAAGACTGGGTTGCACACGTAAGCACATTTTGTGCACATGAGTAGATATGCACGCATGTGGGCATGCTTTCATACATGTAGGCAAATCATCTAGGAAGTGGGATAAGAACATGGACCTCATGGGGTTGTGAGCAAACGAGTCCATGGTGATCCGTGCAATGCCTAGCACATTGTAAGTACTCGGAAGTCGACTTTATTCCATATGGAAATGGGTCTGGAGCATGGTAAGGGGTACCTGATACCCCACACGTTCACACAGGCACCCACAATGCAGTCTGTGTGAGCTCGTTTTCAGAGGAAAGCCAGGCTAATGAGGAGGTTGTCTTCGTAGCCAGCGGGTGCCCAGGACAGCCCTGACGGGGACTTCACTTGGCTTTCTCCTGAGATGTTGGGCAAATGAGGAGAAAAGGCGTTTTAATCCCTCATCACGTCTCTGAGGGCTGGAGGACATGTGCTGGGTTGGAATTTTCAACTTCAGCCTTTTTTTTTTTTTTCCTTGACACATCCATCCCAGAAACATCTGTGAGATGAAACAGAGAAGGTCTTATGAATTCAGCTCGTACTCGGCCTGTGCTCCCACCCCGAGCAAGCGAGACATGAATCACCGGCCTGGGGGCCCAGTGGCCCCACAGAGCAGCCTCACCAGCAGGGCCCCGGCCTTTCCAGCGTAGCCGCTTTTGATTTCCCCGAAGCCTTCTGATTGTCTCCACTCCACGGAGTGTGTGTGTCCAAGAGAGAGCTCGGCTTGCACCAGGGTGTGGGGGAGAGCCACTCATTCCTCAGACTCTGCCGAGTCCAACTCTACAGCAGGCTCTCGGAGGCACAAAGATGAACCAGACAAGGAGTGCGGCGAGGCCCCTTCGCTTGTCCCCATTTTCCCATTGTTTGAAAACACTGGAGGAAGACAGCTATTGTGGTTTTGTGAGCAGTTGCTTCAATGGGCATGTACTTTGGTACATTGATCCGTAGAATCCGTAGAATGTTGTCGTACGTTGGACATTTTTATCCTGCATGCGGGAGGGAGTGCATAATGGCTGCTGCTAGGCCAGGGATCGACCAGGTAAGCCCTTACAGCCAGCCGGTAATTGAACTTGACCTTCCGGGGACCTGTGCGTGACCTGCAGCTTCAGATCCCGCCAGATGGCTGAAAACCGCAGCCCTCTCCCACCATTTGTCTCACCTTTTCTGTGTGTTTCAAGAAAAGGAGTAGATTTCAGAGCCGCGGTGACCCCTGGCCTTTTGTAGCATGCGCCAGGGCCAGGAAGGGGCAGAAATGAGGCCAGCCCTCTTGTTCATTTCTTCTGTCCAATGGACAAAGCTGTGGTGGGCACCTGCTGTGCTCTGGGCCCTGTGCTGGGCACTGGGGAAACTGAGGAGAAGACAGAGCCTTCTTTTAAGAGCCCACAGGCCCAGGAGGTAAACGGCCCAGGGCCCTGGTAGAAAGCTTTTTGTTTCCTCAAAGATGCAGATAAAGTCCTGTGAGGTACAAGAGGTGGGAAGAGGGCCCTTGTGGTTCCAAGTGGCTGGAGCAAGATCAGGAGAGGCCTTACACGGCGGGGGAGGGGGACTTGAACTGGATTTGAGTGTGCAGAGATGGAGAAGTCTGCAGACGGCTGTAGGCACTGGATCAGCAAAGTCAGGGATGGGAGAGCCGTCAGTCTTTCAAAAGACGTCCCAACCAGAGGGTCCTAATTATTTCGGCTCTCAGTGTTATAAAGAAAGCAGCCCAGGCCTGAAGAGGGGAAGCCATTCTCCCACTGTCACGAGGGCCCCTGGGACCCCCAGTCCCCTTTCTAGGGCCATTTCCACAGTCGAGGAGAGAGACTTACTAGTATGACTGCCTGCACACACATAGATGCCTGCTTTCCTTATTCTGGCCAGCTGCTGTGTGGGGTGGGGAGGATGTGATGTTCACAGAGTCACAAGTTGATGAGAGGAATGGTGGTTCTCTAACATGAGAGGAGGGGGGAGAAATAAGAGTTTCTCAAGTCACGAAGAATTTGGGCCCATTTTACAGATGAGAAAGTTGAGTCACAGGAGACCAAGTCACATACCCAGAGTTGCACATTGTTTAGCAGGTTAAACTAGGCGTGTATGGAGCAAGGAGAGGGAGAAGGCGAACACCAAGTTTCAGCCATTTTCCCATCTGTTTCCAGATCATCCCTGTCTTCCTCAGGACAGTCCCAGACCCATCCTTCCTGTTCAGCTTCTCACCTTGGCCTTCCCTACTCCTTCCCAGAATCCTTAGCAACAGACTGACAGCCTGAGAGGGGCTGGAATCCCCCAGCCCACCCCCCCAGCCCTTGGAAGGACTGGCTCTTGTTTACCCAGCTGGTGTGAACCCAGACTGGGGTCGCCAGGAAGACTGAGGAGGCCTGTCGTCCAGCTGGTGCCCCACTGCTTGGGTCTAATGACCCCTTCTCTCCCTTTCTAGGCCTCCCCCAAAGAGGTGACCCAAGGTGGGGCTTGGCCTCAAGGAAGAGGGGAGCTTGGCTCCTATTTCATCCCTTTATGTCTCTGTTCTTTCATCTTTCCTGAAAAAGCAGAGGTGGCCACGAGGAAAGAAGTGGAGTCAAACATAAGCGCTAGTTAGTAAGGGGCAGATAAACAGAGCCTGGGGTTTGGCTGGAACACCTGGGTTTGAGTCCCAGATCTGTGTGACCCTCGCAGATCCCATGCTCTCTCTGGACATCATGTTCCACTCTGCCATCTCAGGGCAATGGTCACCCCCATCCCAGTGAAGCTCAAGTGCAATAACCAATGTAAAAATGCTTTGTAGAGTCAAAATGCAATATGGTTGGTGATTACAGTCATTATTAGATTGGCATAAGGGAACATATCTGTTCGGAAAGGCACATTAAACTAATCAGGAGAAGGGGCATAGGCCAGGAGTCAGAAGACCCAGGGGATAGTATAGGCGTTACCGTGTGGCTCTGGGCATGCGCTTTTGCTTCATTATCCCTTTTAGCTCCACTTACATTAAAATGGAATCGTAAGCCCTGTTCTCTCTACAGGGTCTTATGGTGACCAAGTAAGTTTATTCATCCAACCAGCATTTACCCAGGACCTTCCATGCACCAGGCCCTGGGATAGGCTAGCATGTAACTCCTGTCCCCGAAAATCTAGTATGATTTTCTAGTAGAAAAATCATACTAGAGGCCGGGCGTGGTGGCTCACACCTGTAATCCCAGCACTTTGGGAGGCCGAGGCGGGAAGATCACGAGGTCAGGAGATCGAGACCATCCTGGCTAACACGGTGAAACCCCATCTCTACTAGAAAAAATACAAAAAAATTAGCCAGGCTTGGTGGCAGATGACTGTAGTCCCAGCTACCTGGGAGGCTGAGGCAGGAGAAGGGCATGAACCCGGGAGGCAGAGCTTGCAGTGAGCCGAGATCATGCCACTGCTCTCCAGCCTGGGCGACAGAGTGAGACAGTCTCAAAAAACAAAACAAAACAAAACAAAAAAAAGAAAAATCATACTAGAGAAGAGTATGGGGTTCAGAATCCTAGAGGGTCAGATATAATTGAGTCCAGTCTGCTCATTTTGCAGATGGGAAAAACAAAGCCCAAAAAAGCAAAACAGCTTTCCCAGGATATCAGAAATGAGGAATACCTGTTGCCACTTCTCTGCTGAATCCAAGGCAGACAGTGCCAATCAATCACGATGCTCTTCCTGCCAACCCACATGCTGCTTCAGGATCTTCTCAACACCACACTCTGGGCATCCACCCGTCAATTGGTCAGAGCTGGAGGGCAAGATGGAACTATGCATACCAACCCTAAATCCTAACCCTGGACTTGCCCAAGGCCATTTGGCCAGAACGATCTGTTCTGACACTCAGACCTAGGGTCTTTCACCCACTCTGCATCTCCATTTATTCCTGAAACCAATTCTCATGGAGTATCCACCAAAGATGAATAAAGCCTGGTGACCATCAGCAAGAGGCTCAAAATCTGGGAGAGAAGAAAGTCAAAGAGGAAGTAATTGTGATATGGGGAGGAAGTCGGGGATATACACAAATCCCTGTGGGAATTTGGAGAAGAGAACAACCTGTATATTCAAGGACAGGGTTAGGGAGCAGAGTGGTGGTTAAGGAAGGCTTCCCAAAGGAAAGGACATTGAAATCAGCACTCAGCCAGCAAATATATGGCAAACTTGGGATCCTGGATAGGGTCCAGATGCCTCAGGTGTCTCTGAGGATGAAGGACATCTACGAACTGACATTAGAAGGCATCATAGCAGGGCCACCAACCCTGGTGAATGGGCAAAGTCGGGACTTGGGAGGAGCAACTCAGGAGGTAGGAAGGGAAGTTTCTAGGCTGTTTTGAGCTGAAGCCCAGTGAACTATACCATCAAGCCCCTACTGAACTCACCTATCGTACCCTACACTCCTTCACTTGTAGCCCTCATCATACTGCTAATTATTTAACATAGATCTAGGCTGGGAGCCCTGATGGGGCAGGGACTTAATCGCATTTGTTACTAGCTGGGACTTGAACGTAGCCGTGGCACAGTGCCTGGCTGCTTCATCATAAGTACTCAGTAAATCTTGGATGGATGGGTGGGTGGGTGGATGGATGGATGGATGGATGGATGGATGGATGGATGGATGGATGGGTGGATGGACAGATAGATGTCATGCAGCCTCTCTCTGAGCCTGTTTTCTCCTTTGCAAAATGGGAGAAATAGTGCCAAACTCATAGGGATGTTATAAGGATTAAAGGAGATGATGTCACGAAAGCCTCTAGCATGCTGTATGGCATTCAAAAAAGAATATTTATTGAAGGAATAACGATGGCTACTTGAGCGCAAGTGTAAAGATACTCTTGATAGATAAACTCCTGATGAATAAATTTTGCATATATTCTAACAGGATGATTAAAAGAGGAGGAAGCCTGGGACACGATTGTTAGAAATCAAGCCTAGTGGTGACCATCAGGGTGGTAAAACCTTGGATGGAAAATGCCCCAAGTCATTTTATTTTATTTTATTTTATTTTATTTTATTTTATTTTATTTTATTTATTTATTTGACAGAGTCTGCTCTGTCGCCCAGGCTGGAGTACAATGACACGACCTTGGCTCACTGCAATCTCTGCCTCCTAGGCTCAAGCAATTCTTGTGCCTCAGCCTCCCAAGTAGCTGTGATTACAGGCACACACCACCACACCCGGCTAATTTTTGTATTTTTAGCAGAGATGGGGTCTTGCCATGTTGCCAAGGCTGGTCTGGAACTCCTGGCCTCAAGCAATCCACCCACCTTCGCCTCCCAAAGTGCTGGGATTACACACATGAGCCACCATGCCCGACCCCCCAAGTCATTTTAGAACATGAAAGAATGGAGCTAACCACCTATACTGTGCAGACACATTATCCTAGCACTTTACACATGTTAATTTATTTAATCCCCACAACACCCCCCTGTGTTAAGTACTGTTATTACCCTCATTTATCATATAGGGAAACTGAGGCACAGAAAGATACCCAAAGTCACACAGCCAGGAAGTGGTCTGACTCCCAAGGCCACTCTTTTAGCCTCCTGAGGAGCTCACTCTCTGACGGAGGACACTGAGTAGCAATTACTAGGAGCAGAGATTGCATCTCTGACCCCGGCAAGGTGCCCACCATGTAACAGGTTCTCAATCAGTGTCTGTGGAATGAATGGATGAATAAACAAATGAATCTGCATACCACCAACCCTAGAGCAGTGTGACGGGCTCTAATCATGGTATTAGTAGACAAAGGGCAGTGGGTTAGTGCCTGAATGATCCAAGATGACTGTCTTATCTAAGTAGTTGTCATGGTCAGTTTTAAAGCTTGTGGAGGACACAAGCTTTGCTGTCCATTCCTGCTGTCACTACCCATGAATGGCCTCTTGTTTTTCCTTTGATCTTAACCAGAGCATCTTGCTGTCATTTAAGTCCTTGTAGAGCAGGAGGGAGTCTGGACTGCAGGGAGGGCTTGGTGCAAAGGAGGCCATGCTCAACTCCAAGCCAGTGGGGACCTTGGCCCACTTCTGCCACCAACACCCCGTATATCCCTGGACAGCGACTTCCCTCTCTGAGCCTCACTGTCCTCATCAGGACAGGGAAATAGAGATGGCATCCCCCTCAAGGCTGTGGGGGTGGAAGGCACACACGTGGCCACATTTAGGAAACACAGAGGTAGAAGGTAGGGTTGTTCTAGAAAGAGGTGATTGGCAGGCTGGCTTCAGGGGTGACTCAGTCTTGAAGGTGGGAGTAGGGGGAGGCCATGGTGAGATGTGAATGGCAGCCCCATGCCCTGTCGGCCCCACGGTCACTCCTGCTCTATGTGTCACAATGCCGGAAGTGTCCATCATTTGATGAACATCTGGGATGAAGGCCTGGTGTTTCCAGGAGGGATCCTGTTTTCATGCATGCAGGGTACAGACAGTGTAACATTTTGATTCCCTGGCAAAGACACATCCCTGGCCCCTCTCAGCATGAGCTGACATCAGAGAGAATGAGGCAGGGCTGGAGACAGAGGGCCGATGCCAGGAGCTGGGCAAGATCTGAGGCTTCCAGCAGGGGTCCCATGGGGCCTCGGGACAGCTGGAGGAGCCACATGCCTGGGGTTGGGTGAGGGGCAACAGGAGAACCCTAAAAATGGAGCAAAGAGCTGCCAGGAGTAACTTTCTTCTCTTTCAACTTTTTGCCAAGGAGCAGCGTGGCTACAGGCTCTTCATAGCCTGGAGAGGAGGCTCTGCCAGCCCCCCGGGCACCTGTCCCAGAAGCCTAATTACTGGCTCTCAATGGGCAGCCAGCTTACTGATTGCAAGTCCTTGGGGAGAGGCAGTGCTGAAATTGTGAAATATTCCAAAGGAAATACGTTTATTCCTTCGCAGAAGGATAACACAGCATCTCACTCGTCACTACCTCGCATTCGCGTAGGGTGTTCTCGAAGGCTGGAGAACTTGGTCACGGGTCCTTGGTAGATCTGACCGCCCCTCCACCCTCGCTGTCACCACCCTGTCCATCCATAGCCATCCGTGCCTGGACCTCGGTGCAGCCTCCTCCCTGGCCTCCTTGTGCCCCCGTAGCCCATTCTTCGCTCAGCAGACAGAGGAAACTGTTCACATCACAAGCCACTTCCCAGCCCCTCCAAAACCCTCCCATGGTTTGCCATCACACCTAGAGCCACCCTCAGCCTCCTTTCTGTGGCCATGGGGCCCACGGTTTTGGCTCCTCCTCCTGCTCTGCCCCGTCTCCCACTGAGTTCCCCCTTATTCACCTGCTTCAGTGGCCAGACCTCTGTACAGCCTGAAACTGAGCCCCAGGCTTATTTATTCCCTCTGGGGAAGAGGCTTTGCACATTCTGTTCCCTCTGTCTGGAATACCCTTCCCTGCGCACTCCCCCTAACTCCTCCTAACTGGCACCTTCTTGTCCTTCAGGTCTCAGCTCAGATGCCACATCCTCAGAGAAGCCTCCTCTGACCACGAGCCAAACAGCCCCCCAGCACTCTCTAGCACATCCCCCTGTGTTTATCTAATACCTGTTTATTTGCCGTCTTCCCCATTTGATTATAAACTCTCAAGTAGGAACCTAGCTCTTTTGCTTGTGGCTGTATCTGAGCGATTAGAACACATGGTTGGGCATCGTATCTGTTGAATGAAGGATCCCTACAAGGAGAAATAGGTAATACTAGTGGCCACTTACCGAGCCCCTGCGAGTACATGGCACCGTCCATCTGTAACCTCATTTTGTCCTCACAGTATAAAGCCCTGCAAGGGAGTGTCCCCATTTTACACCTGAGGAAACTGAGACTCTGGGGGTTCCAGCAACTTTCCCAAGACCATGCAGAGAGCAAGAAGCAGAGACCCAGGTCTGTCTAATTCTGAGTCCTTGCTCTTGTCACTGTGTTTTTTTTTGTTGTTTGTTTTTTTTTCCTAACTTTTATTTTAGGTTCAGGGGTAACATGAAGGTTTGTTATATAGATAAATTGCATGTCATAGGGATTTGATGTACAGATTATTTTGTCACCCCAGTGATAAGTGTAGTACCCAATAGGTAGTTTTTTGATCCTCTCCCTCCTCCCATCCTCCACCCTCAAGTAGGCCCCAGTGTCTCTTGTTCCTTTCTTCTTTTTTTTTTTTTTTCTTTTTAGTCTCACTCAGTTGCCCAGGCCGGAGTGCAGGGATGCGATCTCAGCTCACTGTAATCTCTGCCTCGCAGATTCAAGTGACTCTCCTGCCTCAGCCTCCTGAGTAGCTGGGATTACAGGCACCTGCCACTATGCCTGGCTAATTTTTGTATTTTTAGTAGAGACAGGGTTTTGCCATGTTGGACAGGCTGGTCTCGAACTCCTGGCCTCAAGTGATCTGCCTGCCTCAGCTTCCCAAAGTGCTGAGATTACAAGCGTGAGTCACCATACTCGGCCTCTTGTTCTCTTCTTTGTGTCCATGTGTGTTCAGTGTTTAGCTTCCACTTATAAGTGAGAACACGTGGTATTTGGTTTTGTGTTCCTACGTTAGTTCACTTAGGATAATGGCCTCCAGCTCCATCCATGCTGCTGCAAAGGCTTTGTGATGGCTGTGTAGTATTCCATGATGTATATGTACCACCTTTTCTTTATTCATTCTACTGTTCATGGGCATTTAGGTTGATCCCTTGGCTTTGCTATTGTGACTAGTACTGCAGTGAACATACATGTGCATATATCTTTATGGTAGAACAATTTCTATTCCTTTGAGCATCTACCTAATATTGGGATTGTTGGATTGTTGGGTCAAATGGTACTTCTGTGTTAAGCTCTTTGAGAAATCGTCACACTGCTTTCCACAATGACTGGGCTAACGTACATTGCCACACTGTTATTAAAACAGGCTTATTGCCCTTGTTTAACACGTAAGAGGACAGAGACTCAGAGAGGTATATGCTTATGTGCCCAAAGCCTCAGCCGGGAGGAGCAGGGCTGGGATTGGAACCCAGAGTGCTGCTGTCTCTGCAGAGCCAGGGGCTGGCAGGAGACCCAGGCAGCTGAGAGGCTGGCCCAGCCAGGCAGCTGTCTATAGCGAGAGGGGCCTTAGGGTTAGGCAGGAGGCTGTCCAGTTTGACAGCAGGGTCTAAGTGCTTCACGAGGATTAGCCGTCTTCTCGACAACCTTAGGAGGGAGAGTGTTATTATCTCCATTTTGCAGGTGGAAAAACTGAGGCACAGAAAAGTTATATGATTTACCCAAGGTCACTCAGCTGGGAAGTGGTGATGCTGGCTCCAGAGCACACACTGCTAACCACAGCACAGCACTGTTTCTCTAAGGAGATGAAGCTGGGCCAGGCACCAAGCCTCCAGGAAGCCCCCAAGAAGGAAGCCTATAGCCCAGGGCCAGCATCCTTGGGACCTTCACTGATCCCAGCCAGTCCTTTGGGGTCCTTGGTCATCAAGAGGGCACTAGGTCCTGCCTGCAGCTAAAGGCCTTTGGCAGCTCAGTACCCTGCAAGGTACTCGGGCCCTGGAACCAGGCAGCAGGGGTAGACCCTGGCCCAGCCCACACCCAGATTTGTGTGTTCCTGGCCAGGCTGCTTGAATACTCAGAGCCTCAGTTTCGTCAGCCATAAAACAGGACCAGGAGTTCATCAGGATGTTGGGATGACAGCAGGGGAGGTGACGATGCTGAGTTAGGCTCCATCCATAGCGTGGAGTCCCACTCCTTGAGTGGTGAGCGAGCAGGGGCTGAAAGCACGTGGTGTCCAGCTCAATTTAAATCCCTCCTCTACCACTCACTGCATCAGTGACATTGGACAAGCGACTTACCCCTCGCTGCCTGTATCCCTTGTAAGTGGGGATAATTATAGTATAATTTGAGATTACATGATTAATCCATATAATGCACTTAAAACAGCTTCTGCTCCACAGTAAGCACTAAGTGTGAACCGTCATTTAATAGAAGATAAATGTTAAAACATTAGTTCTGGCCTCTTTTGTGACTGAAGAGACCCTTCTAAGCAGGGTTGCCATGAGGTCAGAGAAAATAAGCTAGGAAATTGTGGTCTCAAGCCCTCACTTGGTGACAGGGTGGGCTATCTTTGCAGGCTGCCCTTCACCGCAAGTTGCCTCCCGACTCCTCATCTCCAGTTTTCTCAAGGATTAGTCCTTCTCTGTGGGTGCTAGAGCTAAGTGCTTGTCAAGTTTATGAACTTTCAGAGCCATTTTTAGAAACAGCCAGGCCTCCTCATTTCTATAAGGGCTGAGATGAGAATGGTCTGTACCATTCGAGGTTTGTCATTTTCCTCTGCTTTGATTCTCTCTCTCTTTATACACACACACACCCACACACACACATACACAGACAGCACGGCAGCCCCAGGCCCTGTAAACACATTGTTCAAATAAAGGAGACGTTTAGGGGAAGTCTGAAGCACCATTTAAAGGTGATTGCTTTAAATGGCCATGTCTAGGCAATTTGTCATGAAGTCTCCCGGCTGTTGGCCAGAGATCACTTGTGCTGCAAATCTCGCTGTTGGCTTATAATTTTCAACTTTTGACCCTTTAAAACTGAGAAGCTGTGGGATCTTGGTAAGTTTTGGGGATGGGAGTATTTTAAAGTAACTTGTTAAGAAGCCATTTGGTCCTGGGAACGTTTGGGATCAGTTAGACCCTAAGGATCCCTGCAGAGGAGCCTAGATTTCCCTGGTACCTGCTCTGCTGCAAAGTACTTAATGATTCAAGAATGTCCCAGGGCGTGGCCAGGTGCGGTGGCTCACGCCTGTAATCCTAGCACTTTGGGAGGCTGAGGCAGGCAGATCTCTTGGGTCAGGAGTTCGAGACCAGCCTGGCCAACATGGTGAAACCCCATCTCTACTAAAAATACAAAATAGCCGGGCGTGGTGACACGTGCCTGTAATCCCAGCTACTCAGGAGAGTGAGGCAGGAGAATCACTTGAACCCAGGAGGCGGAGGTTGCAGTGAGCCAAGATCATGCCACTGCACTCCAGCCTGGGCAACTTCTCTGTCTCAAAAAAAAAAAAAAAAAGAAAGTCCCAGGTCAGGGACTGGGCAGACTTCCTCCTGATTTCTCCAGAGGCTCACAGACCGCCCTGCCAAAGACAGAACTGCCCGATCTGCAGGCACGGGGCACAGACGGGTCAGCACACACCTGTTGCTGGGTAGGCCTGCCCAGCCTCCTGTCCTGCATCCCTGCACTCACAGACCCTGGGTTCCAACTGCCACAAACAAGCAGCAGGTCCTCAGCCTTGCCATGCAGTTTCCCATCTCCACCCCTCCGCCCAGGCTGCTCCCTCGGCCTCGCATGCTTCTCCGTTTTTGCTTTTGTCTTGTCATTCTTAGTCTTTCAACACAGCTCAAGTGTTTGCACCTCCAGGGATTCACAGTGGTAAAGACCCCTCCTCTGGGCTCCCAGGCCCAGCGCCTCCTCCCCACCCACTTCCGCAGACATTGTTTGGAAATTGCTTACTGACCTGGGCATCTTCCCCACCAGGCTGGGAGCCCCTTGAGCTGTGGATCCCTAAGCCTAGCCCAGGCCCCAGCCTTGAGGAGGTGAGGCCATGTGATACAGTAGTTAAGACCCTGCCTTTGGCCTCAGAGGTAATGCTCCCGCACTCCCCTCCCAGTTCCAACACTAGCTGGGGGTGGGTTCCTCAGCCCCAAAGAACCTCCATCACCTCCTCTAGATGTGGGAATATCAGTAGTACTCATGGGGTTGCTGTAGGAATTGATGATGCAAGCACACACTCTATGCTTATTAACTCCAAGTCTTCACTGCGGGGTAAGTCCTATGCATGAATCGATTTTCCAGATGAGGAAACTGAGATGCAAAGAGAGTTTGAGGAGCTCGCCCAAGGTCAGTGGCAGAGTCACTGCTGCAGAGCCTGTGCCCCTAACCACTGGGAAGCACAGCCCCCTGATAACTTATATAAAGCCTGGAACAGAGCAAGTGCTCAATAAATGGTGGCTGCTGCTGTTAATAGGTGCTCGGTTCATTTTTAATGATAAAGAGGTGGGACTGGGCACAACAGGGGAGGAAGGCTCAAGACCTATGGGAGGGAGAGAACAGGAGGAAACAAAAAGGAAACAGGAAAGCTCTGAAACTGGGGAGAGGGCCCTCCAGGGCCAGAGCAGGTGGGCTGGAGTGTGAGGGGGCCGGGGCCCAGGCAGGCTACTGGAGGAAAGGGCTGAGGGCACCAGGGCTATGTGGCCATTTGGGCACTGGAATAGGATCACCCCTGGCTTCCCTGCTCTTGGGAAATAAAACTCCAAACTCCATCGCCAAGCACACAAAACCCTTTGTGACATAATCCCAGATCAACTGTCTCACCTCGTGTCTGAACCCTGCCCCCATACACCCTGTGCTTCGTCCCTCCATGCCTCCAGCACACGCTGTTCTGCCTGTCTGAAATGTCCTTGATCTCTTCTGACCCTGACAGACTCCTACTCATCCTTTAATACCCTATTCAAATGTCTTCTCCTCTAGAGAGCCTTCCTTGGTACCCCTAGCTAATCATACTCTCTCTCCCCTGCTAGACAGTGAGTCTCAAGGCCAGGGACTGTGTCTTACTCAACTCTGTGCCCAGTGTCTGACACAGAGCTGGGCACAAAGTGATCGTTGAGAAACAGCTTGTTGAGTTTTTTATGGAGTAAATCTATCCTCAAATCAAGGGCAGGCCCTCATGGAACCACACACACGATCTCAAATCCCCGGTGTCCAGGAGGGCTTAGATTTGGAGGTAGGAACCAAGTGAGATTGAGAAGAGAACTCATACTTCTCAGGGATCCAGACTAGGAAATGTTCCCACACAAGTAGGGCTCCAGAACTCTGCTGTGTGCCCGCAACTGCTGCGGAGAGAATTCATACCTGGGACCTCAACCCCGATCCACTCCAGCACCACTCAGAGATAGCGGAAAATGAGCTAGAGGCCTGAGATAGCCTGTCCACTATCACTCAGTGGAACTCCTTAAAATGTGGAGCCCAAAACTAGCCCTGCCTGAGCTACCAGGAGGATGCTGGCTGTCACTCTACTTCTACTCTTACAGTCTACAATCACATTGGCTTTTTCAGCAGCTTTTGGCTTGTGGTCAACTCAAACCCCCAGATCTTTTTCACTGGGATGGCTGCCAAGCCACATCTTGTGCATTTGATTTATGACTTGGGTTAGCTGAGGCCTTCTCCTGCTCCCCAGAAGCCAACAGGAGGAAGGCGACGGGTTCTGTACCCCTCGGAGGGAGAGCGATTCCAGGCCTCCCAATCAAGATCCTTGTTGTTTGTATTTCCTAATCCCTTCTCCCAGAGGTGCCAAACGCTGGGACCTCTTGAGTGGGATTTTCATTAGCATTCAAGTCACAGGCCAGCGGGGCTCAAGCAGACCAACCTTCCGGGTTTCCGGGGCATGCAGTGATCCTGGAAGGCACCTAGATGAGGCAGGGAGAGAGAGACAGGTGGTGGAGGCCCAGTCTTCTGAGCTTGATGTCCATGTGCGCTGGGGATGGTACTTCATTGCTTGGAGCCTCCGTTTCTCATCTGTACAATGGGGGTGACAAGTCTCCAACATCATGGCACTGTTAGGACAAAGCTACCCAGGCAGGAAGTCCCTCCCAGGGCTTGGTACCTCTTTCTGTCTGGGATCATGGGCAGCTGGGGCTAAGAGCAAATGGGTATTAAGTCTCTGTGAATACCCCGCTCCCATTGCTACTGCACTGATGAGGATCTGCGGCGCTGAGATTTTCCCACCTTTGTAAATATCACTCCTGCTGAGCTGAATGCTCTTCTCCTCAGGTGTCGCCTCTTCCAGGTCACCTTTTCAGAAAGGCCTTTTCTGCCCATGGTCCATGAAGCGATCCCTCTGAGGTCTGATCTCAGCTCTTGTCTGTCTCCTTCGTGGCCCATCACGAGGTGTGCACGTCATTTCCGTCTGTCTATTGCTTCTTTCCCTCCTTCTCTCACCCACTAGACTGTCAGCTCCATGAGGTCAGGAACTGTGTCTCCTCAGTCCCCGCTGTTCCCCAGCCCCAGCACATAACCAGAACCCAGCAGCGTATGTGGAACAACCATTGCAGATTTCAGAATGTTCTCTCAGACTTTGGCAACAAATTCTAACTGTGGGATCCAGGGGACCAGGGGATCTATAGAACCAAAGACAGAAGCATGCTTAGTCCTCTCTGCCCTGAGCAAGGCCTCAGTTTCCTTAGCTGTAAAATGAAATGATAAAGAGACTAACTTTTTCTCTAAAGTCCTTTGAGCCCTAAAAGACTCTAAGTCGGCCCAGGAAGCGGGAGAAAATTGTATTGAATGGTATCGCCTCTTGGATTGAAAAAAAAAAAAAAAAAACTTCTGCTAGGAATCTCTCTTGCTCTGTCACTTTCTCCACTGGCCTGGAAAAAAACTGCCCTGCGCAGGCCCAGGCCTGCAGAACCCACACTGAAAAAGCTCACAGGTGCCCTGCTGCCCTGGGTCCGGGTAAAGGGGCCCTGAAAGGTGTGTGGCAGCTGTGTCCCCGGGGGCTCCGGGGGTTTGTTGCCTTAACCGAGCTCACCAAGCAGGTAAAAAATTCCAGACATGTTCTCTGCTGACAGCTAATTGTGTCCTTTATTAATGACCATGGCTTTCTTGGGGCAGGTGGGAGGAGGGAGGAGGCCAGTCTCAGCCCGGAGCGGCTCCCCCAGGTGCAGCTGATGACCACATTTCTGGATCCCGCAGAAGGGGAAGTGCTACGTGAGGTGACCCTGAAAAAGTGCCCCCCTCTTCTGGAGGGGGAGGGGGCTTTCCCAGGCTCCCCAAATCCCAGCAGGGGTGGCCAGTACCAGACACTGACAGAATGATGCAGGGATTTAGGAATCTGAGGGCAGGGTTCTGGGTCCTAAGTTCTCCTCTCAGAACACAGCCAGCAAGGTACAGTGGATGGCCTGAACAGGGGCCCCGCATGTAGGGCGGCTTGGGAGATGCTCCCCAGCTTCGCCAGGTCCATCTCACCCTCACGGTACCAGGACTGGGCCTACCAAGCCTTACCTCAGTGGCCCACTACACCACCTGTCAATACAGCAGCCAGATGTGCGGGAGGGGCCTGGGCCTGGCCCTGCCAGATGTGTCAAGCTTTGCAAACACATCCGGCTTCCCCTCGGGCACATCGTGATTATTGTTTAACACTTGCTATTCCTGCATCTGTGAGTCCCAGGGATTACAGGCTGGGAGGCTGCAGCCTTATGAGCCCTGTGGCAGTGATAGTCTCCAGCTGGGAGGAAGGGGATACTCGATCGGTCCCCATTTTCTCAGGACGGGGAGGGATGTGGCATGAACCCCAAATATAGATGAGGAGGTGAGGCCCAGAGAGGGGCTCAGGGAAGAAGTGACCGAACCAGGACTTGAACCAGGCAGGAGCACAGGCCCTGAGGCTAGCAGAAGCCTGGTGTTCTGCGGGCAGCCAGGAGGTCAGTGTGGCTGAGGTGGAGTGGGCAAGAGGCCAGGCGGGTGGAGGGGAGTTCAGAGAGGAAAAGGAAGCTTTGTAGGCTCTTGTTTTGGGGGTTTTTGTTTCTTTTTGGAAATTCGGCTTTGTTTAGATATAGGGTCTTGCTCTGTTGCCCAGGTTGGAGTGCAGTGGTGGGCTCTCAGCTCACTGCAACTTCAACCTCCCAGGCTCAAGAGATCCTCCCACTTCAGCCTCCCAAGTAACTGGGACCACAGGGTCACGCCACCACGCCCGGCTCATTTTTTAAAAAATTTTTTGTAGAGTCATGGTCTCACTATGTTGCTCAGACTGGTCTCAAACTCCTCAGCTCAAGCGATCCTCCCCCTTGGCCTCCCAAAGGGCTAGGATTACAGGTGTGAGCCACCGTGCCCAGGCTATTGGCCTTTACTCCAAGTGAGAGGGAAACTGTTGGAGGCCTTTGGGCAACATGAGCTGATCGCTGTTCTGCAGAATCCTGGCTGCTGTGGAAGGCTGAATGCAGCTGGAGGAGAGCAAGGACATGGGAGCAAGGGAGAAAGCCAGGCAGCCAGTTAGGCTTCTGCCTGATGTGATGATGCTTCCACTCCACTGCCCCCCTCTCTTCCCTCCAATGTGGGCATCAGCACAGCTGGGCTGCAACCCCAGCTCTGCCGGCCACTCACTTGCTGTGTGACCCTAGGCAAGTCCCTGTCCCTGTCCCTGTCTGGGTCATGTATTTTGTAGTCATAAAGTAAGGAGCTTAACCCAGAAGATCGTGAAGGTTCTGCTGACTTCCAAGGCCTGAGACCCTGCCTTACTCTCCACCCTCATCTCCTTCCTCTCCTGGCCTTGAACCTCACGTGCTAGCAACCCTGAACTATTTGTAGCTCTCCGCACACACACCACGCCGTTTCACGCCTCTGTGCCTTTGCACACTGCCTCTCCCTGCAATACCCTCTCCCAGCAGCAGCCCTGCACACAGACGGCCTGTGTTCTTCAGCAGGTCTCCAGCTTGGGGGCATCTCCTCCAGAGGCTGACCCACTCCCCTTTCTCAGTGCCCTGAGCACTTTGACAGACCACACACTGATTTTCAGAAGACAATAGAATGAGGAAGCCGTGGAGTCAGAGCTGGCCTCAGATTCCAGCTACTACATATCTGGAGTCGTTCATGTTTTTGAGCCTCTGTGTCCTCATCTGTAAAACAGAGATCATCATATTCTTACTCCCAGAGTCAAGGTGAAGATGCAGCAACATTGTTAAGCACCTACCCAGTGCCTAGCACGTGGTAGCTAGGATTTTTGAAGTCAGATTCTAGCTGCAGAGAAAGAGCCATTGAATGAATGGGAGGGGGTTACCCTGTACAGTGTGGCCCCAGATTCCCAGAAGGGTTCCAGCTCGGACCCCGGGACAACCTCCCAGCAGCCCATTTTGGGGAGGGGGTTCCTGCCCACCCCTCCTGTCACCAGCTCCTCCATCAGGGCTTGGTCAACGCTGCCTGCTGGCAGCCACACAACACTTGGAAATGTCCTTCCTTAATTGCTTCACCAGAGTGGGGAGTCACCCTGCAGGCAGATAATTAAAAAGTTCAGAGCTTGATTAATTGGGAGGAAATTGGAGGAATGGGGCTGCCTGCTGGGAGGGCGGGAGCTCTCAGCCCCCACTGTGGGGGAGCTGGGATATCGCGAAGGGAGGCAGGCCAGACCTGGGGCTGGGGGCAACGCGGGGGTCCAGAGGCTGGGAAGACCAGGCCATGAAACACCCTCACTGGCTCACCAGCCTTTACAGACTGTGGGGTTCAGTGTCTGGCTCCCCTGGGAGACTGTGAGCTCCCCCTACTACTGGGGAACACACAGCAGTCATAAAAGTCCTGGTTGCTCCGGCCTTGGGGCCAGGGGACCTACAGGCCTTGCAGCCTGTCACTCAGAGAGCTGTTACGGAGCGTCTGCTCTGTGCCAGCTCTGTGCCAGGCAGTCAGCAGGGCAGGTGCAGTGGTTGCCCTCATGGAGCTCACAGCTGGCGGGAGGAGGGGAGATGGAGGTGGAGAGACAGATGTTAATCAAATGCCAAGGACAAAGGTAGGAGGCCTTGAGAGCCTGTCACCAGGGGCTCCAGGAGGAGCTCAGAGGACTCCAGAGGCCTCGAGCAAAATCTGCAGTCCACACACAAGTTGAATGAGCTTAAGCACAAGATTCCATCTTTTGACCGGGCCTGGTGGCTCACACATGTTATCCCAGCACTTTGGGAGGCCGAGGCAGGCGGATCATGAAGTCAGGAGATTGAAACCATCTTGGCTAACATGGTGAAACCCCGTCTCTACTAAAAATACAAAAAAATTAGCCAGGCATGGTGGCGGGCGCCTGTAGTCCCAGCTATTTAGGAGGCTGAGCCAGGAGAATGGCCTGAACTTGGGAGGTGGAGCTTGCAGTGAGCCAAGATCGTGCCACTGCACTCCAGCCTGGGCGACAAACAATTCCTGAAGCCTCTATCGATCACCTCTCAGGCAGACACTGGGGCTGGTGCCAGACCTTGGGGTTACCCACCATCACTATCACTGTGCTCACAGACTGGTAGGAGAGGTAGACAGTCACCATCCTGTATACTCATGCAGTGGCAGAGGTGCAGTGCCAGGCACTCCTGGAGCACAGGAGAGTGCCCCCAGACCCAGCCCTGGCAGGGGACATCTTAGAAAAGGACCAACAGCTGATTTGGGCTGGAGTGAGATTGGATGAAGGACAAGAAAGAGCTGAGTGGGAGCTGGGATAGCATGTGAGGCAGAGAGAGCTGCCTGAGCAAAGGCCCAGAGGTGAGACCAAGCACAGCTTGTTCTGGGAACTGGCAGTGCCTGCAGTGGCTGGAGCCCAAGGTGTGATTGGGAGCATGAGGGAGCTGAAGCTGGCCAGGTGGACTGTGGAACGGGAGGCCAAAGCAGGCTGGACTATCCCTGGGCATGAGGGAGCCACCAAAGGGTCTTGAGCAGAGGAGTGACTCGACAGATGGCAGGGGTGGCGGCCTGGCTGGCAAGGCCCGGGTGCCCCCTCAGGCAAAGGGGAGGCATGTTCGTGCAGCTCCCTGCCTCAACTTTGTCCTGTCAGCTGCTGGCTGGGTTCCACGAAGCCAGGTCCCAGCAGGGGCAGACAGGGGGAACCTGGGCATTGATGACTGACAGCCCCTGGGTGGTCCTCGTGGGAACCACCCCAGCAAGGGCATGGCCCTGAGGCACTCGCTGGACTTAAGCTGTCTTGTCTAGGAAGGGGGAAGAGGGAGGAAAGGAAGGAGTAAACAGGCAAGAAGGGAAACCCTTCATCAAGTGGGAAGGAGCTCCAGGGACCTTGAGGACGGGGGTTTTAGAAAGAACATGGACTAAAGCTGGGCACAGTGGCTCACACCTGTAATCCCAGCACTTAGGGAGGTCAGGGTAGGAGGATCACTTGAGCCCAAGAGTTCAAGACCAGCCTGGATGACATGATGAAACCCCATCTCTACAAAATATAACAAAAATTAGCCAGGCATGGTGGTGTGCACCTGTAGCTCCAGCTACTCAGAAGGCTGAAGTGAGAGGATCACATGAGCCCAGGAAGTCAAGGCTGCAGTGAGCTGTGATTGTGCCACTACACTGCAGCCTGGGTGATAGAGTGAGACCCTGTCTCAAAAGAAAGAAAAAAAATTAAGAACCTGGACTGTGGAGGCACATGCTCTGAGCCTAAGTCTCTATGTGATTTGGACAGGGCGCTTCCTTTCTGTTAGCCTCAGTTTCCTCATCTCTAAAATGGGAATAACACCTCCCATTGCACAGGGTGGTCCAAGGAGGGCATGGACCAGGGAGGCTCCTGGCCCAGCACTGGGCACATCCTAGGCACGCAGTGCTTAGAAGCACCTCCTCTCCATCTCAGGAGGTAGCTGCCTGCTTTCAGCGCAGCTTTGCCCACAGTACGGAGGAGGATCAGGCATCATGCCCAGCCCAGCCCAGCCCAGAGGGACTGACTCTGCTGGCTTAACCTTGCAGCCAAAGCAGGAAGCGTGCAAAATGTAAAAGCCACTTTGCATGAGGCAGACCCCAAAACCCCACCCACTCAACCCAGCAAGCCCAGCCCTGCCCTACACACAGCACAAACCCCTGAAAATATGCAAATCAGTCTTTCCACAGTTCAAAGAGAATGCAAGGCTCAGCACTGGGTGTCTGAGCCACCCACAGCTGGAGTCCCAAGCTGGAAGAAGCCCTAGAGGGGGTGCCAGGCAGCACCTCCCTTGGATTGTGGATTGAATGATTGGATTGAATTGTGTATATCAATCCATTCAAATCTAGTAGAGCTGAGGCCCAGAGTGGGCAGGAAGTCACCTAGGCTCACGGAGCAAACGGCAGTTTGCTGGGGCCGCCAGCCCCCCTACCCTGGGGCCAAGACTCTTTTCTCCATCCAGTCAAACTCCTCTCCCCAACTGAAACCCAGAACTGACTTCCTAGAGAGTCCAAGGTGGGAAAGCGAGCTGGCTGCACTTCAAACCTGCCACCGCTGACCCCAGAACCCGCTCCCTGGCCCCTCTGCCCACAGCAGCCAGCAGGTAAGCCTGGTTCAAGGAAGGCATCTCAGCCCCCTGCTTAGTCATGGTCTCTTATGTTCCAGGGCCGAGGCCTTTTGTCTCAAAGTCCCAGTACCTGGCACCTACTAGGGGACTCAGTAAATGCCTGTAGAATAAATTTACAACTCACTATCTCCCCAACTGGGCCTGAACTTCTGAGGACAGGGACTATGTCTTCTTTATCTCTATTATCTCCAGTGCTTAGCACATAGCAAATGGAGGCCAAGAATGAATGAATATAATAATAGCCAATACTTACGTAGCACTTAACATGAGCCAGGCAGACACTGCTAGGGTGCTTTACTTTCATTAACTTGTTTAATCTGCCCAGCAAATATAATCAATATTATTATTCCCATTGTACAGACAAGAAACTTAGGCACAGAGAGGTTAGGTAACTTGTTTGTGGTCACAGAGTTAATGAGAGGTAGAACTGGGATTAAGCCCTGGCCGTAGCTCCACAGTCCATGCCCAGGTTCAGTTTCATCAGACGTCCTGCTCAGGTCTGGGGAATAGGAACTTGACCCCAGGGTGCAGACCTTTTCAGATGCCACCTCTACCCAGAACCACAGACAGCGCCCTCTGGTCTACAGGACCCCAAGGAAGACAGAGATGCTCCTTCCAAGCCTTGGCAGCCTGACACACTGGGCCTGACCCAGCGATTGACTCCGAGGTGGCATCAGTTGTCTTTGGGATTAAGCCGGAGTCCCTGGGAGGAGAGGGGGGAGCAGAGGCAGCAGGCCAGCCATTGAGGCTTTGAGGATCACCCGATGCCAATTAACAGCCCCACCGTGCCAGGCCCAGATGGAGTCCTGCCTCGGCCTGACTCAGGGCTCACTCGGTCAATTATCACCTATCCCCAGAGCCCAGGGGGCAGGCGGGGAGAAAATCTGTTTCCCTGTAACCCTCCCTCCTTTCCCCGGCCCGCTGCCATCCTGCCCTGGGTTGCCTGGCCAAGGGCTCTGGGTGATTGCAGAAGGCTGGCGTTGGCTGGCTGCTTTGAGCCCTGAGTCCTGGGTTTGAGGTCCAGGCGCTACTTCTGCCGTTCTGAGAGGCTCCAGCAAATCCCGTCCCCTCGGCAGACCTGACAAGATGGTGTCCAGCCGTGACACTCACCACTCACTAATTTCTGGGACCAGTAGCATTTAGACACAAGCTGTTCTGGATCACGAAGATCTAAGGTCAACCCCAGCTGTGCCATTGACTTGTTATGTGACCTTAGGGCGGTCACTTCATTCTCCCTGAGCCTCAGTTTCCTTATCTGTAAAATGGGAATGATAATGGTACCTAGTTGGGTGGGCGGTTTATGGAATAAGTTAGAGAATCCATGTAAGACACAGCACTGGGCCTGCCACCTGGAAAGTACAAAATAAATGGGAATTATTTTTGTCATTCCATGCTGGATGAGTAATAATAGCCATTTACATGGCACTTACTGTGTGTTCTGAGTGCCTTGTGTATATCAATCCATTCAAATCCACAGCCCCTCCTCCTCACTGTCCAACCAGGGAGACAGACCTGCCTTCATTCAGCAAAACTAAATTGGCTGAACACCTACCATGTGCCAGATCCTGGGATAGGCACTGGGGATGCAGAAGTGAAAGACCCAGCCCCTGCCCCAACCAAGGTTCACCAACCAGTGGGCAGAACAAAGTCATGTGCCATGTAAGTCCAGTGGTGGTCTGGAGCTTGACTTGCAAGAGCCGACTGTGCACATGTTTTCCCAAGTCAGCGTTCAGTGATCTCAAGTTGGTAGCTCGGCATTTGCTCTGGTGGGAGTATTTATACCACACAAATTGGCAAACACAACCAATCAGGGCTTCTTTTCCCCTCCCCTGCCAGTTTAACAGCACACCACTGCACACGGAGCATGTCTTGTGTGCTACAGTGGAGGTGTGAGCTGGCACTGTAGGAAAATGGAGGGCAGGCCGCCTAGAAGTGGGCACACACATCAGACTCACCAATCCAAGGGGCCAGGGAGATGGGGGAGAAGGGCATTTGGGCAAAGGGACCAGCATATGTGGCCCGACGTCCAGGGAACTGCAAGCAGATGAGAGAGGTGACAGATGGGGCCAGAGAGGTTACAGTAAAATGGTCAATCCTCCCGGTCAATCCCAGGGAGTTTCTGGGATACAGGACTTGCAGTTTGAAAACTGAGATGCTTTGGTCAACGCCCTGGTCAACAGGTCCCTGGGAAGACCATGGGGAGAACAAATGGGAGGCAGAGAGGACCGTGAGCCTGATGATGGGCTGGTAAGATCGAGATGACTCTGGTGGTACCCAGACAGGCACGGACTCAGCTAAGCATTTTCTCACCCACTTTCTCCTCTGATTCTGATGGCACCCTGTAAGAGGCACATTGATTCCATCAGCCTGTATACATCAAGTGCCTACTACGGGCCCGCTGCTCTGCTAGGGCCTGGGGAAACCACAAGAGCCGGACAACCCCGGCTCCTCCTCCCTTTCTCCAGGTACTTTCAGTGCAGGGAAAAAGACAACACATAAGTTGACAAACCATTTTCTAATATAATTACGAATTGTGATGAGGGTCAGTAAGGAAACTGAGATTGAGACGGAACACAGCAAGAGACAGTTGCTTTAGCCAGGGTGGTCAGGGTGGGCCTCTCAGAGGAGGTGACATTTAAGCTGGGGCCTGAAGGAGAAAAAGAGCTAGCCATGGGAAGAGCAGGGAAAGCATTTCAGGCAGAGGGAACAGCTTGGCCAAAGGCCTGGAGGTGAGAACGGGTTTGATGACCACAGGCGGGAGCACAGTGAGTGAGGGGAGGAGGGGGAAGCAGCCAGGAGACCATCAGGACCAACGTCACAGGCCTTGTAGCCAGGCTAGGCGTGTGGATCTATTCTGAGTGCAGTGGGGATAAATTGCACATGAGGGAGTTTTTAGACAAGGTGCCGCAGGTCTGATTCATTTTAAACAGATCACTCCAGAGACTGTGGAGGATTGGCAGAGAGGCCACAGTGGAGCAGAGACCCATTCAGTGGCTGTCTCTGTCATTATTCCATGCAGGCATCATTAGCCCCCTTTCCAGATGAGGAGACTGAGTTTCAGAGGGGAGAAGGTCTTCCCAAGCCCACACACCTGTCAGAGGTACAGCTGCCTTCCTGTGTTTCAGGTCTCATTATCTTCTTTCCACTACTGCACATGACATGCAGATGCCAGCAGGACAGGTTCCCTTCCCACCCAGAAGTTGGGAGCAGTGTGGCCCCCTGGGTGCTGTGGACAGTGGCCACCCAGACCTCTCAGAGGTAGCTGATGGGAGCTGAGGCCCCAGCGCACCCCACGGTCACACAGTAGACTTGGGATCAGAATTGGCCTGTGCTACTGAAGAGCTATGCCTGTCTGTTCCTCTCTGGGCCTCAGTTTTCTCAAATGTCAACTAAGGGGGTAGGGCTCGATCGCCTTCCAGCTCCTCATTCATCCACCCATCACCCGCTAGGAACCCAACATTATACTGGGAGTTTACAGTCCAGCCAGGTAGACACATTCATAAGTAATTAAAATAGATACCGTATACAAAAAAATTAGCCCAGCGTGGTAGTGCATGTCTGTAATCCCAGCTACTTGGGAGGTTGAGGCAGGAGAATCACTTGAACCTGGGAGGCAAAGGTTGCAATGAGCCAAGATCATGCCGATGCACTCCAGCCTGGTCGACAGAGCGAGACTCCATCTCAATAAATAAATAAAATAGACGCTGCCAGGGGGCTCAGAGAAGACTTCCTAGAGGAAATGATGTCTTAAAAGAGTCTAGGAGTTTGCCTGATGGCGAAGGGGAGGCATTCTAAGCAACAACAGCAGATGGACAAAAGCCAGGGGCGTGAGGTGGGCCTGGGGTGGACATTGTACCTAGTTGAGTGTGGGAGAGCACCAGACACTGAGGTAGGAGTGGTGGGCAAGTACCAGCCCCCTGGGGCCCAGGGGCCCTGCAGAGTTTGGGCTTCCCATGTCTGCTGGGGAGTTGGTGTGGACGTTTTCAAATAGTGGCTTCATTGAAATAAAATTCACATACCATACAATTTGCCTATTTAAATTGTACAAATCAGGCCACGTGTGGTGGCTCACGCCTGTAATCCCAGCACTTTGGGAGCCGAGGTGGGTGGATCACTTGAGGTCAGGAGTTCGTGACCAGCCTGGCCAACATGGTGAAACCCTGTCTCTACTAAAAATACAAAATTAGCCAGGCGTGGTGGCGGGCGCCTGTAGTCCCAGCTACTCGGGAAGCTGAGGCAGGAGAATCGCTTGAACCCAGGAGGCAGAGGCTGCAGTGAGCCGAGATTGCGCCACTGCACTCCAGCCTGGGTGACAGAGTGAGACTCCATCTCAAAAAAAATAAAATAAATTGTACAAATCAATGGTTTTTAGTGTATTCAAAGAATTGTGCAACCATCACCACCATCAATTTTAGAACATATTCATCACCCCAAAAAGAAGCCCTGTTCCCCATTAGCAGCTCCTCCCCCTGCTCCTCTATGCCCAGCCGTTGGCAGCCATGCATCGACTTTCTGTCTCTTTCGATGTGCCTGTGCTGGGCCTGTTTCATATAAATGGAATCCTGCTTTCATGGCTGGCTTCTTTCACTGAGCACGATGTGTCCGGGGGTCGCCTGGGCCGTAGCATGTGTCAATGCTTTGTTCCTTTTTATGGCCGAATAGTATTCCAGTGTATGTGCCTTTGTGGATTTTTAAGTGACTTGGAAAGGTCTGCACTCCAGAGAGCTAGTTTGGAGAGTGGGTGGGCGGGAGGAGGCCAGATGGCATGAGAGGCTGAGGCATGGGTGGAAAGAGCTTTCTAGATGCTGGCAGCGGGGGGAGCGGCCAAGACAAGACCAGAGACTGCTGAGGAGGGAAGACCTAGTAATTGATCGGCTACAGGGGGACAGGGTAGAGAGTGACGCCACTTCCCAGGACAGAGAAGAGTGAGTTTCATGAAGCACAGTGCCATAGGTACAGAAATGATACAGTGCCTGGTGGTGGGGGTCGAACCTGGCCAGGCAACACAGCAAATGAAGGGCAGCTTAGGGCAGGGGTGGTCTGGGAATCTGAGAGGGAGCCAGGACACTGCCAGGGGGAGAGGGTAGCCAGGAAGGCAGTCCAGATGGAAGGGCTGGCACCACACAGAGGGGAGAGGGAGCAGCTACCCACTGGCAGCCCCCCGGGAATGCCCACAGATGGAGGAGGGATGCTGAATCGGGTAGGCTGTCTGCAGAGAGGGAGCAGGAGGAGCCTGATCTTGGGGCCAAAACCCTTTGGCATCTCTAAGGATGGTTCTAGACCTTCCTGGGAACCTTGTGCCCCCATTCTGTGGAGGAGGAAAGCCGTTCAGAGAGGCCGACTGCTTGACCAGAGCTGGGGCTGCAGCCTGCGTGTCCTGACTGCCCAGAAGCTCTGGGCAGTGCCAAGATGGTGAGACTGCCCCTTCATCCAGCCATCAGGGAAAGGTCGGTGCCCAAGAGGAAGACGAGAGGGAGGGCAGGAGGACTCAGGGGACCCAGAGCCAGTGCAGTAAACCTCATGGCCCCTTTGTGTGGTAGATGGTCTTTCCAGTGAGAATAGTGTAGCTCAGGGAGGTCAAACAGCTTGTCAAAGGTCACTCAGCAAATTGCTTTTGAACCAGATGGCTTAATACTGCCAGGAATTGTTACAAGTGTTTTTACATAAGTTAAGCAATATAAACTGACAACAACCCTAGGAGATAGATACCATTGTCCCATTTTACAGATAAGGAAACAGTTTAAGTGACTTCCCCGAGGCCACACTGCTCACACAGGGGGCTCTGGGTTTGCCAGCAGCCTGCACACTAACCACTGTGTTCACTGCCCTCCGGCTTGCATGGCCTCCAAAGCCCATGCTCATTCCACTTAAGCAGGCAACTCCAAGAAGTATTTATGGGCCAGGTGTGGTGGCTTATGCTTGTAATCCCAGCACTCTGGGAGGCCGAGGCAGAAGGACTGCTTGAGCCCAGGAGTTCAAGACTAACCTGAGGAACATAGTGACACCCCCATCTCTACAAAACAAAACCAAAAAAATTTAATAACAACAACAAAAGAAGTATTTATAGAGCACTTGCTGAGTGCAGATTCCAAGCTAGGCACAGGACAAGCAGCTGTGAGTCAGACATGGCTCTGATCCTGGGGGAGTTGAGAGCATGGCCAGGAGACCCCCAGAAAAATAATTATGGTGGGTAAGTAGAGCACTCTGAACCCAAGCAATGTTCTGGGCACCAAGAAAGGCAGAGTCTCTGAGGCCAGAGCTGGTTGAGGGTTGAGGGAGAGTGGTTTGCTAATACTTGGACTGGGAAGATAAGCCTTGAAGACTAGAGGTGGAAAAAAATGAACTAGGGAAATTTATGTTAATTGTTTATATACACAGAAACTAATGTTCAGAGAGGCTGAGTCACTTGCTGAAGAACCCACAGCACCCAGGCATGAAATGTACTCCCGGTGAGGGCCTGGGGGCCTGTGGATGGTTTAGCTGCATTTCATCCCAAGGAGACGAAATGTTTGTTGCAAAGCTCTTTCGTGTCCACCCACTTACCCATTGCACAATCCCTTCAAGGTATGATAGCAGAGCTGGGTTCATGAACCCAGCAGGCTGAAGCTGGGAGAGGGGCAGGGTCTAGACCCTCAGCCTCCTAATTCTCAGCCCAGGGCCAGCAAGAAGAGGAAGGTGGATCTGAATATGTGTGCACACAAGGCGGCTGCCTCTTATAGGCCCTAACCTCATACTCAGAGCTGCATGGGGGGTGGACTCCGTATCAAGGATGATGGCCACAGCCCATGGGAGAAGCCAAATGCAGGCCGAGTGCAAATGTGGGCCGAGTGCAAGCAGTGCCCTCCTTAGGCTGGCCCTGGTACTGCAGGCCCCTTTTATTAATATTTTAATAAATTGATCACATACCAACTATAACAGCTACTGTTCATTGGGCACCTATACTGTGCAAGGCCTTGTGCCATGTGCCTTACGCTTAAGCAGAATACTCACAATGACCCTACAGGGATGGGCCTTAGAATCCTAATTTTACAAATAAGAAAACTGAGTCTGAGTAGTTAAGCAGATTGTCTGGGGCTGCACAGCTAGTAAAAGGCCTAGCCAGTACTCAAAGCCAGGTCGGTCTGATTCCAAAAGTAGTGTTCTCTTCTGTTCTGCCACATCGCCTCTCTATGCTGCCCTAGGACTTTTCTTCTGCCGTGTAGTCATCTCAATTGTCTGCAACCCGGGAATCTAGTTCTAAGAATCAGCGCCCAGCCAGACATTAGTAAGCAAGACCGGAACCCATGCACACTGCCCCAGATGTCTTCAGATGTGCCTCATAACTAGGTCAGGATTGATTCTAGAGACCGTGACACAGCCAGGCTGGGATAGGTGAGGGAAGATTGCTGGGAGCCCTAGACAGCTCACGGACAAGAAACTAGGGAGCCCTGGCAGAATAAGAACTCCCACGTTGGGGTCTGGAGACTTCAAACGCTTCAAGAGATGAGATTTTCCAGCAATGGTGCTGCAGGGCCCCTCTACGAGGCTGCGTGGCCCCTGCCTGAGACTGCGTGGCTCGTGACCTCCCTGAGTCTTCATCTGGTTTCCTGGTGACTCTCCTTGTCTTCTCTCTCAGGTTGTCCATCTGGAACTTTCAAGGCTAACCAAGGAGACAAGGCCTGTACCCACTGTCCCATCAACAGCCGGACCACTTCTGAAGGGGCCACCAACTGTGTCTGCCGCAATGGCTACTACAGAGCAGACCTGGATCCCCTGGACATGCCCTGCACAAGTAAGTCCCGGGGCCCCTCAAGGGCGATGCCTGACCGAGTCCCAGGTCTACCTGCAGAAAGGCTCAGAGCGAGGGCTGGGTGCCATCCGGTCAGAGCGAGGGCTGGGTGCCATCCGGTCAGAGCGAGGGCTGGGTGCCATCCGGTCAGAGCGAGGGCTGGGTGCCATCCGGTTACAGCCAGTCTTTCCCTGGTGGGAAGAGAAATGGAAAAGTAAGGGGCATCAAGAAAGGGGCATCCTGGGGTGGCCGTGCTCCCACCATGCAGACACCATGGTGCTGGCGTCTGGCTCCTTACCCCCTTCTGCTGAGTCACATGAAAGATCCAGTCAAGGTCTGGATTCACAAAGGGACAAGGGAAGGGAGGCTTGGCAGGAGATGAAGCAACACAGGTAGTGTCTGTGGCAGAAGAGGCTGCCCAGTGTTCTAACCTGGCAGCGGCTGCCTGAATCACAGGCCAAGGTCCTCTAGGAAGGGGCTGACTAAGAGCACGGCATCACAACCCCTGTATCTGTCAGGGATGACGTTCAGCTGTAAGTAACAGAGCTGACCCTGGTGGCTGAAACTGTACAGATTTATTCTCTCACCCAAAAGGAGCCCAAGGCAGACAGTCCTGGAACAGTATGGTCAATCCACGATGGCCTCTGGGGCCTGACTTTCTGCCATTCAGGGTGGCATAATCTTAGCTCACTGTAGCCTCAACCTCCTGGGCTCAAGTGCCCTCAGCCTTCTGCCCTCAGCCTCCTGAATACCTGGGATTACAGGCGTGCACCACCACACCCAGCTAATTTTTCATACAGGCAGGGTATCACTATGTTCTATCTAGCCAAGGCTAGATTTGAACTCCTGGGCTCAAGGAATCTTCCCACATCCTCCCAAAGTGCTGGTGCTGGATGACAGGCATGAGCCACCACACCCAACCTAGTTTTGGTTCTTTTTTTTTTTTCTTTTTCTTTTTTGAGATGGAGTCTCGCTTTGTCACCCAGGCTCTGGAATGCAATGGCGTGATCTCAGCTCATGACAACCTCCACCTCCCGGGTTCAAGTAATTCTCCCACCTCAGCCTTCCGAATAGCTGGGATTACAGGCACCCGCTATCATACCCGGCTAATTTTTTGTACTTTTACTAGAGACAGGGTTTCCTGTGTTGGCCAGGCTGGTCTTGAACTCCTGACCTCAGGTGATCCGCCTGCCTCGGCCTCCCAAAGTGCTGGGATTACAGTGTGAGCCACTGTTGTTTCTGTTCTTAAGGTCACTTCATAGTCCAACATAGCTGCTGAAGTCCCAGCCATCACACACATTTTAGGCGGCAGAAGGGGGGAAGGACAAAGGGACATGCCATAGTTGTCTGTCTCTTTTTAAAGAAACAGTCCTAGTCAACAACTTCTGCTCTATATCAGTGGCAAGCACTTAAACACAGGAGGCTGGGAAATGCCATCTTTTAGCTGGACATGTTGCCACCGTGAATAAAGCTGAGCTGTTCTAAGGAAGAAGGCGAAAATACATACTGGGCAGGTATAATTCCAAATGCGAAAATACTATCCTCAGTAACAAACACTGAGCAGGTTGGAACCTGGAGGGAAAGGTTTGAGCAGGTGTACGGCAGGCTAAGTTATACTCCAGAAACACCTCTTTGGTGGGGAGACAGGAGAAAGAATTTAAGGAGGTCCTTTCGGAGGCCTGGGCTGGAGCCAGAGCAGTGGGCACAGAGTGATCAGTGGGGGATAGTACCCCCTGAGCCCCCCACTGACCAACACCTCTCCCCCGCCCCAGCCATCCCCTCTGCACCCCAGGCTGTGATTTCCAGTGTCAATGAGACCTCCCTCATGCTGGAGTGGACCCCTCCCCGCGACTCTGGAGGCCGAGAGGACCTCGTCTACAACATCATCTGCAAGAGCTGTGGCTCGGGCCGGGGCGCCTGCACCCGCTGCGGGGACAACGTGCAGTACGCACCGCGCCAGCTGGGCCTGACCGAGCCACGCATTTACATCAGTGACCTGCTGGCCCACACCCAGTACACCTTCGAGATCCAGGCCGTGAATGGCGTTACTGACCAGAGCCCCTTCTCGCCTCAGTTCGCCTCTGTGAACATCACCACCAACCAGGCAGGTAAGCGCTTCCGACGTGGGCCAGGGTAGTGCCCCATCGTGCTGTGCCAGGGAGGGCACACGCAAGACTCACAAAAGACTCCTTCACATCTGTGGAGTGATTTCTTCTTTTCAAAGGTTTTTCATGTGATCCGTCCACCTGGGAGAGTAAGCGCTACCTCTTCATTGTGGTGGTATTGGTAATAATTGCTCCCACTTGTTGAGTGCATATTATTGAAGGTAAAAGTTAAGCTGCTGTAACGAAAAGATCCAACATTAGGTGCCTTAAAGAACGTGGACGTATTTCATGGGAGAATCCAGAGGTGAGCAGTCCACGTTAGCGGGGTGGCTCTGATCCACTCAGAGACTCAGGGACCCAGGTGATTTCCTCGTTTCCCCATGCCCCCTGCTCCTTATCTGTATGATCCAAACTGAGTCTCAGGCATGTCTGTGGGAAGAGAGGGAAGACAGGGCAGCATGATGTTTGAAGCAAGGTAGGTAGAGGCAGCATCTTTCTCTTCTGCATGCATTCCACGGGCAGGGCCTCAGTCACATGGCCTCACTGAGACCCAGGAGAGCCCGGAGGTGTCATCTCTTGCAGCCTAACTTGAACCTCGATCACAAGTGCTTTCTGTGAAGCTCAGCCCACTCCAGTCTAACTCCAGCGAAACTCTCCTGAAGCTCACCTTTACTAACCCTTTCTGTGGCCTCGCGTCATCCTCCACCCACCACCCTTCTTTCCCTCACAGCGAAAAAGGAAGTTGCCGAACACCGCAGTCTCCCCTCCACCCTGTTCTCTCTCTAGTCCCCACTCACTTGGGCTCCTAGCCTCCCCTCTCCACCAGGACCGCTGTCCTCAGTGTCACGTGAGGCTGAGTCCCAGAGATGCTTCCCAGCCTCATCCCCACCTGAGGGCCACATGTGATTATCGAGGACATTATGCTACCTGTGGGTAGAAGATCTCACGGTTGGCACTGTGAGCGTGCCCCTCAGTTATTCACTCAGCAACCTTTGCCAAACCCCTGCAGTGAGCATGGTCAGGGCCGTGTCCATGGAAGAGCTGAGGGAGGCCAGGCCGCAGGAGGGAAAGTGAGTGGGCCTCCAAGCTGATCTTTCTGATGTAGGGTAGGGCCCACACGGTAAGCATGCAGGGATCCAGATGTGGAAGTCCAGACCCAGGAAGTCTTCCTGGAGGAGGTGGAATTTGACTTGCAGTTTGAAGGACCAGTCAAAAATTTTTTTTTAAAGATGGAGTCTTATATGTTGCCCAGGCTCCTCTTGAACTCCTGGCCTCAAATGATCCTCTTGCCTCAGCCTCCCAAAGTGCTGGGATTACAAACAAGAGCCATTGCACCCAGCCAGTAGAATGTTGAAAGGAACAATAGAAAAAAATGGCATTGAAGGGAGGAAGGGCATGCCAAGGACATAGAAAGAAAGAGGGCAACTGGCTGGGCACAGTGGCTCACGTCTGTAATCCCAGAACTTTGGGAGGCCAAGGCAGGAGGATCACCTGAGGTCAGGAGTTCGAGACCAACCTGGCCAACATGGTGAAGCCCCATCTCTACTAAAAATACAAAAATTAGCCAGGTATGGTGGCACATGCCTGTAATCCCGGCTACTCAGGAGGCTGAGGCAGGAGAATCACTTGAACCCAGGAGGCGAAGGTTGCAGTGGGCCGAGATCACGCCATTGCACTCCAGCCTGGGCGACAAGAGCGAAACTCTAAGAAAAAAAGAGAGAGAGAGGGCAACTGACTCCACCTGGTTGAGGGGTGTTTTCCGTGCATGACCTCACTGCATCGTTGTGGCCTCTCTGAGAAGGAGGCATCCGTGTCCCCATTTCACAGATGATGCTCAGACAAGTTGAGTCGCAAAGCCAGGAAGAGTGAGAGGCAAGAATTGACTAGCTCTGACAGACTCCAGTCCTTGGGCGAAGTCCTTGATGTATCCACAGCACCTTGAGCTTGTGGGTCTGATTGTGCATTTGAGTCTGTGTATGTGTGAGTGTGCTGTCATATGTGTTTGGTGACCATGTGTTTACAACGCATATGACTGTGGCCATGTGGGTTCTGTATACATGCATTTGTGAGCATGGATGTGTCAACCTGTGGGGCCTTGGGGACAGGCGTAGGGGGTATTGTGTATCTGAGCATGAGTTTGTACATCTAACTGTGTCTCTGCCTGTCTGTGTGTTTGGGTCTGAGGAGTGTGGTTTTATTTGGGAATGTTGGTGGTGTTGCTGTGGCTGAGAGGGCATGTTTGTGACTGACTGAACTGTAGTTCTTTTGAGGCCCTGGGTGCCTTTAAGCCGCACTCAGATTGGGGTCCAGAGGGAGCTGACTCAAAGGAGGCAATCTGAGAAGACCCTCAAAAACCAGTGGGGCATAGTGGCGCTTGCCTGTAATCCCAGCACTTTGAGAGGCCAAGGTGAATGGATCACATGAGGTCAGGAGTTCGAGACCAGTCTGGCCAACATGGTGAAATCCTGTCTCTACTAAAAATACAAAATTTAGACAGGCGTGGTGGTGAGTGCCTGTAATCCCAGCTATTCGGGAGGCTAAGGCAAGAGAATCACTTGAACCCGGGAGGCAGGGCTTTCAATGAGCCAAGATTGTGCTACTGCGCTCCAGCCTGAGCAACAAAGCGAGATTCCATCTCAAAGAAGAAAAAAAGCCAGCAAGTGATAGAAAAGACCTCTAACAGTTTAGAAAGCCTCAGCTGTGCGTCTCTCTGGCTTGACAAAGCTCTGAACTGGAGAAACCCAGGACCCCAATGGGGGTGGTGGAGAGAGAACTCTTTCTAACTGGTAGAAGCCAGAAGGAAGCTCCTGGAGCCCTTTCCCTGGTTGCAGGGAACTCTCCTACATCCATTTGGGAGCTCTGCAGGTGGAACTGCCTACTCAAGACGCCTCAGCTTATTAGCAGCTAGAAGTGGTTCTGGGCTGCTGGGATGGACCCTGCTGTCTGGAGCGGGATGTACCCAGGAGTAGAGATGGGGCGGACTATGGACGTGAGGGGTTTCCAGGGAATAGACATACAGGGAGAGCCCTCAGGATTTAAAGACAGAGAAGCAATGAGAAACAAGCAGTGGATTAGGAGCAGAGACCTAGGCTTGGCTTTGCCATTCATTTGCTGCATGACATTAGCAAATGAACAGCATTCATTTAGTCAGTGTATGAGTCAGTTACTCCTGCAATAATGCTGCATAACAAAATCACCCCACAACTCAGTAGTTTAAACAATAAACATTTATTTCCTCACTCACCAGTGTGTGGGTCAGCTGGGGTTTGACTAATCTTGGCCGTGCTCTCTGTGCTGGGCAGGAGTCCAGAATGTGAGTTGGGTTCAGCCTGTTTCATGTTTCTCCTCATTCTCCTTGGACTGGCAGCCACCCCAGACTTGTTTCTCTCAAGGTAAAGGGTAGGAGCATGGAGGGAGCCAACCATACCTCATTGGCCAAAACAAGTCCCACGGCCAAGCCCAGCATCAGTGGGATGGGGAAGTATACTCTATGCGCAGTGAGTGAGCCCTGCAGAGTTACTTGGCAAAGGATGTGGGTACCTAATCCTATCACAGAAAAGATCAATGACTGGGGTCATTGATCTAATCTACCATGCACATGAAAATCACTTCCTTCCTCTGAGGCCTCAGTTTCCCCACCAAATTTTACATAAGAACTATATATGAGCACAAGTTCCAGAACACAGATATCAGTCTACCCCAGTCCTGCTGAATCAGAACCCCAGGCGTAGACCCTGGGAATACACATTGTTAACAAGTGACTCACGTGTTTCTTACCATCGGACAAATTTGGGAAACTCAGGTCTAACCCCCTTGAAGCCCTCAAAGCCCTGAGGCTTTGGGAATTATAACAAGTCTTTCCCCCTCTTCTTTATTCCAAGCCCCTTGGCAAGCCCCTTCTCTTACAGCTGCTCAGAGCCCAGCTGGGGGCTGTATAACCACACCACACCCCCACCCCATTATCCCCCTTTGCCAGGTGAGGAAACTGAGGTCCAAAGAGGTATAGAGTCATTTATGCAAGGTCCTACTACTTAAGTGACCTCTACTAACATTTAAACCCAGGACCACGTGACTTCATGTCTACACTGTTCTCCAGTGTAGTGTAGACACAGTATCTGCCCTTGAGGATGTATGTCCTAGTTGGAAAAATAAGACACAGACACAGAGCCTACATACAAGATGGCATGGATGAGGGCCCAAGAGGTGCTGGGGGAGATGAGGGAGATCACAGGCAGGAAAATCATCCTCCTAGGGAATGAGCAAAGGGTATGTCCTGGAAGGCTTCCTGGAAGAGGAGGCATTTGAACTTGACTTTGAAGAATGGAGAGGCTTCTAGCAAGCAGAGATGGAATCATACAGGAAGGAAGATGGCCTGGGGGAGGGAAGTGCAGGAGGCAACTGGAGGGAGGATTCTTCTTTCTGTTCCTCCTAAGTATCAGGTTTCCCTGACACAGAGTCTTGGCACATGCTGTTCCCTCTGCCTGGAAAGGCTTTCTTATCCCATTCTTCCTTCAGGCCTCAGCTCATTTCGCTGACCTTCCTGACTTGGTGGGACACCTCCCTCCCCAGCCCCAGCACCAGGGCCTTCTAGTTCCCGTGGTAGAAATATTACCTTGTGTCATTGATCATTGAGTTCTTGTTCGTCTCCCCCATCATCAGCACTCGGCGCACACGATGGGTCTGCTTTTCCTCACCATGGTTTTGCCGGCACCTAGAGGGGGCTGCACCACAGTGAACATTCAGCGAACATTTTCAGAAGGGTTCGCAGAAGCGTGGGGTGAGGTGGGGTGTGGAGAAGTGCAGTCGGGCTGGGAAATGAGGCTGGGGACTCGATTTCCAGACAAATGCATTCAGTGGTTGGTTTTAAACAGACCCTAAAATTCAATATATAAATATCTAGCTCATTGCCTTAAAAGGGAAAAGTGTTTCTTTTTTTTTTTTTTTTTTTTTTTTTTTTTTTTTTTTTTTTTGAGATGGAGTCTCGCTCTGTCGCCCAGGCTGGAGTGCAGGGGCGGTATTTCGGCTCACTGCAAGCTCCGCCTCCCGGGTTCAAGCCATTCTCCTGCCTCAGCCTCCTGAGTAGCTGGGACTATAGGCACCTGCCACCACGCCCGGCTAATTTTTTGCATTTTTAGTAGAGACAGGGTTTCACCGTGGTCTCCATCTCCTGACCTTGTGATCCGCCCGCCTTGGCCTCCCAAAATGCTGGGATTACAGATGTGAGCCACTGCGCCCGGCCAAGAAAGTGTTTCTTTTGGGCAGGTGACTGGGCCTCGCTCACAATCCCTTGGCATTCACCGGGGCCAGAACTGTCTTCTGACTTCGTATAGGCATCATGCCGCCTTCAAACCACGCTCTGCCTTTCCAGAACACCTTTCTGCCTCATATTCATGAGTCGTGCTCATGGCCCCCAAGGAAAGAGGCTGGGCTGGTCTTGAGGGGTAAGGAAACAGGGGTTGGGAGAGGTCATGCCATGTACCCAGGTGCACTCTGCTGGACAGTGGCAGACCCAAGAGTCAGTCCAGCTATTCAGAGTGAGCCACACTACCCTCCTGCCTGTCCACACCCACAAACAAGACCACGGCAGAGAGGGGCAGGAGGGAGGGACGGAGGCTGAGCCTTAGAGTGGGCAGTCAGAGGAGAGCTTCTCTCAGGAGGTGGCATGTAAGCTGAGGTCCGAATGACAAGCAGACAGCCCTGCAGGCCTGGGGGCTGGGAGGTGTAGCATTTCACTGATACAGGGCTTCTATCCAGTACCCTTGGCCGTTCTCCAGGGCTGCCCTGGACACAGCCTTCGCCCTTTAAGGATCTCACCCTGAGCAAGCCCAGAACACCCCCACCTCTGCCAGGTTCCGGAGGTAGTGGGAAGGGTCTGTGCTTTGGAATCAGGCAGCCGAACCTGGCTTTGAGTCAAGCCTGGCTGCTCACCAGCATGCAACCTTGGACAAGTCACTCAGCTTATGTCTGATTGCATCTTCCTCATGGACACCTTCGCCCTCTCCTTACAGGAGGATTTAGCTGTGAGGATTTCAGCTAAGCTATGCCAGGTGCCTCCCAGGTTGCTGGCACAGGTAGGCACCTAAAACACAGAGATCATTCTCTATTCACTCTAATCCCCCAAACAGCTCACATTTGTCAAGTGCTAACTGTGTGCCAGGCACAGTGCTAAGCCCTTCACACTGAATCCTCACAACGATACGAGGTAGGTCCCGTTGTCATCCTGTTTTATAGATGAAAGGAAAGCAAGGCATTGAGAGGTAAGTAACTTACTCCGCTCTCCCAGGCCAGGAAGTAACAGAGCCTGAATAATTGTGTCTCTGCATCCTCAGGGCCCAATGTTGAGCAGACCCATGCCTTCTACAGAGATGGGGCAGGCAGTCCATATGCCCCATCCATACCACAGCCTGGCTGGGTATCCCCAGCCTTTGAGGCCCCCTGTAATGAACACGGTCAACCACTTAGGAAGCTCTACCATCCGCATATCCTAGGAGCTTGTGTTGGAGAAAGGACATCGGAGCTGGGCCTGACAAACTCAGCCCCCATCCCACATGGCCCATTCCAAGCTGTGTAGCCAGGATGTAAGAAGACCTCATTTCTCTGAGCCTCAGTTCCATCACCTACAAAATGGTCATTTATCTATCACTGCAGCTTTGCTAGATGGTTGTGGACATTAACAAGAATGTGGACAGCGCCTGGCACATAGAGGGACAGTACATGGCAGCTTGGCTTAGTTCTCTATTGCTGCCAGAACAAAATACCTCAAACCTAGCAACTTAACACAACACACATTTATTATCTTATCGTTCTGCAGGTTCAGAAGCCTAGCGTGGGCCAGGCGCAGTGGCTCACGCCTGTAATCCCAGCACTTTGGGAGGCCGAGGTGGGTGGGTCACAAGGTCAGGAGTTTGAGACCAGCCTGACCAACATGGTGAAAACCTGTCTCTACTAAAATTGCAAAAAATTAGCCAGGCATGATGGCACATGCCTGTAATCCCAGCTACTCAGGAGGCTGAGGCAGGAGAGTTGCTTGAACCCAGGAGGCGGAGGTTGCAGTGAACAGAGATCGTGCCATTGCACTCCAGCCTGGGTGACAGAGCAAGACTCCATCTCAAAAAAAAAAAAAAAAAGAAGTCTAGCTCTAGCATGGATCTCATCAGGCTAAAAGCAGTGTTGGCAGGGATGTGTCCTTTCTGATGGTGCTAAGGGACAATCTGTTTTCTTACTTAGAGGGGTTGTTAGCAGAATTCAGTTCCACGTGGCTGTAGGAGTGAGGCCTCTCTCCCCTTGCTGACCATCAGCTGGGGGCTGCCTGAGCTCCTCAAGGCTTCTCTTGGGTCCTTCCACAGAACGCCGACATCTCAGAGGCAGCAGCAGGACATTGAGCTCTTCTCACTCTCCAACTCATTGGTTCTTTAACTCTCTGCTGGGAAAGGTTCTCTTCATGTAAGCACTCAAGAGATGCAGTTCAAGCTACCTGGATAATCTAGGAAAATCTCTCCATCTCCAGGGTCATAACCTTCATCACACCTGCAAAGTCCCTTTTGTCATGTAAGGTAACATATTCACAGATCCAGGGGATTAAGACGTGAACATCTTTGGGGGGTCATTATTCTGCCTATCACAGAAGTTAAACCTACATCAAATTAAAACTCAGCAGCATTGGCAGAGGCCTTGGAGTTCACCTAGGGCAAACACCTCCTTTTAGAAGAAAACTGAGGCCCACAGAGGTTCCTTAGTGGCTACCCAAGATCCCACAGCAGGTCCCCAACACCCTGACTGGGTCTCCGTGACATCACTCCACATGGCTTTCTTGTGGAAAGACTTTCAACTCTCCAAAGCTTTTTCTGCCACTTGTGTTCTCTGATCCTCCCGTCCTGCTGTGGGGCGGGCACACAATGGCTCAGCCTCTGGAACTGGCATGAACATGTACTCACCTACTTCTCTCCCTGGGGGACCAAGGGGATCAGAGAGAAATGGGCCAAGAGAGCCCCCTGTGCACTCATGCCTGGGACCACGAGGTTCAAGAGGGAGATAGAGGGGGAGGGCACTTCCCTCCCTGGACTGAGCCCTCTGCGCGCATCTCTCTCTCTGATCCTCCCAAGCATTCTGCAGGGAAGGCATTGCTGACCTAGAGTATCATTTAAGATTGGTTTTGGCTGCATATTCCAAGAAGAAAAATAACAGACAGCCACTGCCACAGTAGTGCTGGTTAAAAATCAACCATTCACCACAAAGCCGACCGCATGGAACAAGAAGCACTTAGCTGGCTCGGGAGTCTCGGGGCTGACTGGACAGTGACGCTGGTCTTGGCTTGGTGCATTCTCAGGTTTGTCGTTCATCTGCTCCGGGTTACTCGGCAGCTCTTTGGGTTTTGTCATGGCTTTATTGCATGTTTGGGGGTTGACTGCTGTCCACTGGTCTGGAGTGGCCCTGGAGGGGACAACTGGAGCAACGACTCTGCTCCGACATGTCTCAGCCTCCAGCAAGTCCGCCTGTGCATGTTTTCTCATGGCAATCACGGGGAACCAAGGCAGCAGGCAGACACTTGCAAGGGCTTTTGCAAGCCTCTGCTTATATTGTGTTGGCTTATATCCCATTGGCCACCACAAGTCACATGGCCAAGCGAGAGTCAGAGAGAGAGGACTACATAAGTTACAGGGCAAAGGGCATAGATACAGGGGGGTGATTAATACAGCCAGTCTAACAGAGTGGCTTAGACCAAAGGGAAGTTTCTTTTTCTCATGTGTGAAGCATGTTAGAAGATAGGAGTACAGCATCTCCATGGAGCCATCAGAGATCCACACTCCTCAGCACACAGCTTCGTGTCCTCGTGGACCAAAATGGCTGCAAGATCTCTGGCTATCACATCCATGTCTCAGGTTGCAGTGGAAGGAGAGCGAGAAGGGTAGGGCCCTCCCCTTTAAGGAAACTTCCTGGAAGTCCCACACATGCTTCAGTTTATATCTCATGGCCACATCTCATGGCCACTTCTAGCTGCCAGAGAGGTTCAGAAAATGTCTTCTATTTGGGCACAATGTACCTAGCTAAGAACCAGGATTTTGTTAAGTTGAGAAAGAGAGAATGGATAGTTGATAGGCAATGAGTAGCATCTGCCACATCCCATTTTACAGGTAAGGAACCTAGGTTCAGAGAGCGGTAACTTGCCTGTGGTCACACATTGGCCTAGGAGTAGAACAGCGGGCATCTGAACCCTGAACGCCACCTTTTCTCACCTTCACCGCCACCGCTATTCCAGAGCACTCGGCTACTCATGGTGCTGCTTGAGAATCTGAGCAACCCAGACAGCTGCATGTGGCTCACATCATCCCCTGACCCCGTAATCTGGGCCAAGTCCTGTGCTAATCACTTTGCAAACAGGTCTTCATTTAACCTTCCTTGCCCATTCTACAGAGGAGAAACTGAGGCACAGGAGGTGGAGGTAGGCTTCCCAGACCACCTGGGCTAAGAGCCCAGGCTCTTAGCATCTTGCTAGTCCAGGTGCTGGGGTAGGACTGTCCCACCAGGAGTCCAAACGTGAGGTCAAGATGATTCCACAACCCACTAGGAGGTGGGTGATTTGATGTTTCTCCAGCACAAAGCCCAGGACCTCGCCTCAGCCCACTCATAGGCTACTTATGGGCAGGGCCAGGTAACCATGAGTAGAAGAAACCAACCTGGGCTTTAGAGTCAGACAGACCTGGGTCCTCAGCCCAGCCCTGCTGCCTGGGGTGTGGGGCCATCCTGTCGGTCTCTTCCTTTCCTCATTGGTGAAAAGGGAGGGATTAACCCCTACTCCATCTGATTGTGAGGAAGGGGGCTGGCGCCGGGCGGGCTCTGCTGCATATATGCTAGATCCAGGGGAGAGCGAATGAGTACATGAACAGCCAGCTGCCACCCTAGAGAGGGGCTCTTCTCAAATTCAAGGAAAAAGTACTAATAATGTCTCCTGGACCCAGTTTTTTGTTTTATTTTTTTCATGTGTTCCACAGATTGCTAGTTCCAAAGAACATTAATAACTATTACGTGAGAAAAGGTTTCTGAGGCCAAATGAACCTGGGACCACAGGATTAAACCGAGTTAACTGGGTTTCTCCCCTGCGGGACTTCTCAGAGCCTTGAATTAAACACATGTGCAGTGTGAATCTCCACAAGCAGAGGGGCTACGACTCTGTGTTCCTCAAACTTCCTCAGCCACAGAATACGCAGAGCACCAACCAATATGCCACTCTAGTACCAGCTGTCAGCTCTCCTTTTTTCTGTCCCATACCACTCTCTAAGAGGCCCATCGGAAAGAATCAGAGGCCCACTTTCTGGAAGTTTTATTCGCAGAAATTCGGTTGTGAGAATTATCGTCAGGTCATCCAGAACTGCAGACAGATCACCGGGGGTTAACTGCGTTGCTACGGGTTTAAGGGACAAACACTCGAAAAGCAGCTGTCCCATGATTAGCTGGGAATTCTAAGAGTCCTGTCCCAAGTAAACTGTCCCTGCTACAGACCCTGGAGAGGACGAGCACAGTGACAAGCAATTGTCATGGAACTGTTGGCTGGCTGGTGGCAAGAGGCCCCACGTCACTGCAGCAGTTCCCAACTGTGGGTGGGCACAGGGCCTGGGGGAGAGGGAACCTGCCTTCCACTGGCTGCTTGGGAAATATTGCCTGGGGCCTTTGTTTTAGTGTCCAGCCCACAAGGTCGGTAGACTCAGGTTCCTGAGGGGGCCAGAAAAGGGGAGAATCTGCCTAGTCCTCGCTTTTCCCTTTCTCCCTCCCTTCCTTCCTCCTTCCTTCCTCACCTTCTCCCTTCCTTCCTCCTTCCTGTCTTCCTTTCTTTCTCCAGTAAATATTGGTCATGCACCCACTCTAAGCCACACACTGTTTCAGGCTCTGGGGATAAAGGATTGAATGAGAGACAAAGTCCCTTATCTCAGATAGTGTTGGTGCTATGACAAAAATAAAATGGGTATGAGAAGGCTACCGGAGGGGAGAGGTAGTCCAGGAGGGCATCTTGGAGGAAGTGACATTTGAGCTCAGACTTCAGTGAAGTGGAGGATTTGGCCATGGAAGATATGGGGGAAGAGGTTTCCAAGCAGAAACACCATGGGGCCAAGGCCCTGAGGCAGAACAGAAAGGCAGCCAGTATGGACGGCTTGGGAGAGAGGGAGCAGGCAGAGGGAGGTGACAGACGCCAGGCAGCTGGGCCTTGTGGGCCACCATAGTGTATCTGTGTCTTATTCTGGGTGCAGTGGGAAGCCGCTAAGGGTCGTCAATGGGGAGTGAAGACATCAGGGAGACACTGGGATCTGCAAGTCTGGGGCTTGGGATGGGGTCTCTGTCCTATGCCCAGCGACCTCTCCCCCACTCCCTTGGAGCTCAGGGATCTTCGGACCAGTGAAAGGGTCGTAGGTCAGGGCTGTGAGGGGAAGCTGAGCCAATCCCCAAGCCCCCCCACCTCTTGCAGCAACCAGGGGCACAGGCTGCTGGCTTCCTGTCCTGTCCTGGGATCCTAGTCCCAGAAGACCCTGAGAGACCACCCCATACAACCCCTTCATGCCCTGAGAAGGAAACGGAGGCACACAGAGGGAAGGCTCCTTCCCCAAGTCTCAGCCAAGGAAGGGGCTAAACTCCCCACTGGGGTTCGCTGAGGGCAACAGGGCCCCTGACCACCTGCTCCAGACAAGCAGGCCCCGCCTGGCCGGCCTCCCCCTGCCCCTCTCCGCCACAAGCCTCTTTTGTGCTTACTCCCTGGGGCTCCATCTCCTTGCAGGGGTCACAGGGCACCGCTGACCCCATTCCCCTGTCGGCGTGCCCGGCTGGTAATTGAAAATACCAGAATTCCCTGATGACCAACTTACAGGGAAACCTGACACCCCAGGGTGGGCGGTGGGCAGCAGGAGGGGTGGGAGAGCATCCAGCTGTTCCCTTTTCTCCACTGTTAATCCCCCTGGATTCCAGGAGAAAGGCCAGCCCTGCTGGCCCCCATGGCCTGCCTTGATCATCTTCCCGGCAAATGCCGCCTCCTTGCCACGCCCGGGGTTACAGGCTTATGGGATCAGAGCCCGGGTGAGCTGCCTGTAACCCAAGCCTGCCAGCTACACCCGCCAGGCCCAGACCCCCAAGGCCGTGTGGGACCGGCCTCCACCAGCAGCTGAGCTCCCAGACCTGGGGCAGGCTGGGTGGGTGGTAGGTGAGTCAGCGGGAAGCAGGCAGGGTTAGCTCTGCAGCAGTCGGAAGGGGGCTGGACCAGGGTGTCCTCAGGGGCCCTCGGAGGTCCACTGGTTTCCAGATCTCCCTGGTCAGCCGGCATCAGCCACAGCCAGTGGAGGGGAAAGGATGTGTGGGACCTGGGTGAGCCTGGGTTCAAATCCCAGCTCCACTGCTTGCTGTGTGGCCTTGGGCAAGTTACTTCACACTTCCATGCCTCCATGTCCTCATCTGTAAAATGGGTATAACAGTAATACCAGCCTTGTAGGGTTGACAGGAGCATGAAGTAAGTTAACGGATGTGAACCATGTGATTTGCTGTTAGCTGCACGGCCTTTCCCTTTTTCTGGGCACCATGGGGCATACAGGGGCTGTCAGAATGGCAAGCTGAATGACAAGCTTTTTTTAGTTGAGGAGCAGGTTACCACCCCTACTAGTCCTTCTGTGGCTCCCCAGTGCCTCAGGACTGAAAGTTTGACCCACACTTTCCTCAGCAGCCTCGCCTCTTCCCCTCTCATGGAGCTCTTTGTTTGGCTGCCCCAAGACCCTCTGAGCTCCAGGGCCCTATATGAAGAGTGTAGCCCAGGCAGGTGAGGGGGGCAGGCTCAGCAGAAGCCAAGCTACGAGCAGCCGCGTGGCAGGTGGATCATATACTAGACCAGGACTCAGCTGCTCCTGGCTCTAGTCCAGGTCTACCACTACCAGCTGTGTATCCTTGGAAAAGTCACTTTCTTTCTCTGGCCCTGAATCCACTAGTCCTCAAAGTGTGGTCCACAGACCAGCAGTATCAACATCACCTGGGAGTTTGCTAGAAATGCACATTATCAGGCCCCACCCCAGACCTGCTGAAGTAGCATCTCGGTGGGGGGTGTTTTGGGGAGGCCAGCAGTGTGAATTTTAATAAAGTCTCCTGGTTATCATTATGCCCATTCAAGTTTTAAAAGTGCTGTAATCTAGGATACATTCTACAATTGTCCTTTGTTGGGAGGTGAAACTCCAGAGAGAGGTGCGAACAGAGCAGCCCCTGCTGAAATCCCAGAAGGTGATGTGAACAGAGCAGCTCTGCTGAATTCCCTGAAGGTGGTGTGAGTGGAGCAGATCCTGATGAATTCCCAGGAAGAGGTGTGAATGGAGCAGCTTCTGCTGAAATCCCACACAGTGGTGTGAATGGAGCAGCCCCTGCTGAAATCCCCAAAGGTGGTGTGAACGGAGCAGCCCCTGCTGAAATCCCTGAAGGTGGTGTGAACAGAGCAGCCCCTGCTGAAATCCCCAAAGGTGGTGTGAATGGAGCAGCCCCTGATGAAATCCCTGAAGGTGGTGTGAACGGAGCAGCCTCTGCTGAAATTCCTGAAGGTGGTGTGAACAGAGCAGCCCCTGCTGAATTCCCAGGGAGAGGTGTGAACAGAGCAGCTCCTGCTGAAATCCCAGGGAGAAGTGTGAACAGAGCAGCTCCTGCTGAAATCCCAGGGAGAGGTGTGAACAGAGCAGCTCCTGCTAAAATCCCAGACAGTGGTGTGAACGGAGCAGCCTCTGCTGAAATCCCAGACAGTGGTGTGAATGAAGCAGCCCCTGCTGAAATCCCTGAAGGTGGTGTGAACAGAGCAGCTCCTGCTGAAATCCCAGGGAGAGGTGTGAATGGAGCAGCCTCTGCTGAAATCCCTGAAGGTGATGTGAATGGAGCAGCCTCTGCTGAACTCCCAAGGAGAAGTGTGAATGGAGCAGCCCCTGCTCTTGTTCAAGGCTGAATCACTTTGATCAAGTCCTGAAATGGGAGCTTGGATCCCACAGCTCCATGCCGCTTCTGAGTCTTACAGCTTCCCCAGTGCCTAGCATGGTGCCCATCCTGGGACAGGCACTCATTTAGTTGAAACACAGTGTGCTTCCTCCCATTAAGCCGTGAGTCCCTGGAAGGCTGGGATGCTGTGAGGTTCCTCTCCAGAGTCCCGGCACCCAGCATCATGTTAGCATCATAGCAACTCCATGAACTGAAAAATTCTTCACAATATCTCCCTCCTGAGGGGTGCCCAGCACCCCACTCAGACCTTCACATGCATTTCCACTGCCTTCTCACAGCATCCTGGCCAGGTGAGGGTTCCTGCTTGATAGGTATGAAAACTGAGGCTCAGGAAGGCTAAAAGTACCTGCTCAAGGCCACAAGTGAGTGAGTGGAGGAGCAGGGAGCTGCATACAGGTCTGTCGGACTCCACCCTCAGGGCTCCCCACTGCTAGGCTAGATGGCCTTGCCAGGGACTGGATGGGAGCGTCCTGACCTGGGCACTGTGCGGGTCTAGGCATGAAGCAGTAGGTGAGTGAGCACACCTGGAAGCAGCGCAATCCAAATACTCCTCACCCATCCTTGCCCTTGCGGCTCTGAGTCTGATGCTCTGTTGATGCAACACACATCGACGTGCTGTGAGACAGCAGCACGCCTCCGACTCCACCCTTCACACATCCCTCCCCACCTGCTTGGCCGGCCCTCTGGGAGACAGACCCAGTATTTCAAGGAGCCCTGGAGGCTGCCTCACCCAGCCCCTCACCCCAGAACTGTCCTCAGGCCCCTGGAGGCAGGGGTGGGGGCATCACTCCCAGAATCTCTGGCAGCTGAGTTTCAAGCATCCTCCTTAGCTTCTCAGGGCACCCCCTGTCACACCCCCACCTCCACCACACACAGACCCAGTGGTCAGCCCCTGTGGGTTGGATGAGAGGCGCTGAGAAGCTGGGGGGAAGCATGGGGATTGGGGTGCTTCCCGGGCCAGCACAGGGGATGAGCCCTTAGATTGGCCCTGCTCTGTGACACTCCAGAAGGGCCTGATTTTGTTGTTTCACTGGGACACCGACCACTGACAAGCCCGTGACAGGGGCAGACAGCTGGACTTCATAAAGAAGCTGGACCCTCGGCACTCCGGACAGCAGAACACTCAACTCCTCACAAAGGCAGCTCCGCGGGGAGGGGTGGCGCTGGGGCTGGAGGCAGGTGGGAAGTAGGAACTGCTTTGAGACCCAGAGGGGGTAATAGCTAGGGCAGGATGACTCAGCTCCAAGCCCACCTCAGCTCCTCGCCAGCTGTGTGATCTTGGGGAAGTCACTGTGCCTCTCTGAGCCGCTGATACCTCTTCTGCAAAGTGCAGATATTGACCCCCATCCTACATGATTGTTGAGGGGGTTAAATGAGATGCCACAGGTCCATGCTCAGTGCACTGTGACAGGTGACACCCACGAACACCGACGGCGCTGACCACATGCCAGGCACTACACTGAGCACACAACCAGACCCCTGATCCCTCTTGGGAGAGGCCAATGCCCCTGGCAGGGCAAGGAGCCAAGCTGAGAGTCAGGCAGCCTCCCCTGGGTGTAAAACGAACAGAGGCTCATCAGGGCCATGTGGACCAGGGTCTAAGTCCTTCGTGCGTGTGCTGCCACCTCATCTGGAGTGTCTCGGGACAATTTTCCACGGCTCCTTGGGGTGCTGGGGGGAGTCTGGACCTGCCCAGACCCACGCTGGCCCCCAGGCTCATCCTCGGCGTCAAGGGCTGCAGGGGGAGGACTGGCAGGGAACATCGGAGCCTCAAGGCCTCAGAGATCTTCTAGCCTGGCCTAAGGTGCCCAGGAGGAAGCCAGGTCCAGAGGAGAGGCAGCTCGCCTAGGTCACACAGCCAGTTAGCAGCAAGGCAGAGAGGCAGTCTAGGGGCAGACACAGAGCAGGAAATGGGTGCATCAGCTCCAGCCTTCAAACCCCACAGCCGATGTTCAGGTCCCCCTGAGCTCCTACCAGGCCTGCTCCACACTCACATCCCATATGGTCAGAGCCCCTACAGAGCAGGACTTGGGGCTGGGAGAAGCATCAGCCTCCACTTTCCAGCGTCCCTGTATCAGCTGATACAGGACATCTACTTGTGAAAGACCTGCCCAGGAACGAGGAAAGAATGCAGGAGGTGCTCCCTTCACCCTGGTGAGTCCTCAGCCCCTCCTGGGACCACAAACATCTCGGGCCCAGAGAAGCAAGGAGGCTTGCCAGAGTCACACCACGGGTGTGGGGACCACGTTGAGAGTCCCTCTCTGGCCAGTCCCACTCTGGAACAAACACTGTTCTGGCAAGATGCAGACCTGGGTCCAAATCCCGGCTTCCCCACTGACTGTGCGATCTCAGGAAGCCACATGCAGCTCGGAACTTCAATGTCTTCACCTGTCAGCAGGAGTGATACACTCTCTTATCAACAGTCAACTCAGGAAGCGAGTGTAAAGGGCCCAGGGCCATGTCTACACAGAGTTGATGCTTCCTGGAGGTTTGCTTCGTGTGAGAAGGAGGCAAAAGACAGCAGGCCGGATGCATTATGAAATAAGGACTCAAGTATGGGCTGTGTGCCATAGACCTACCTCGGCAGCTCACACCTCCTCTCTTGACCTCAGTTTCCACAACTGCAAAATAAGGGAATTGGGCCAGGCATGGTGGCTCACGCCTATAATCCCAGCACTTTGAGAGGCTGATGCAGGAGGGGATCACTTGAGCCCAGGAGTTCGAGACCAACCTGGGCAACGTGGCAAAACCCTGTCTCTACAAAAAATACAAAAATTAACGCCAGGCTCTGTGTCTCACGCCTGCAACCCCAGCACTCTGGGAGACCAAGGCAGGCAGATCACCTGAGGTCAGGAGTTTGAGACCAGCCTGGCCAACATGGTGAAACTCTGTCTCTACTAAAAATACAAAAATTAACCAGGTGTGGTGGTGCACACCTGTAATTCCAGCTACTCAGGAGGCTGAGGTAGGAGAATCGCTTGAACCCAGGAGGCAGAGGTTGCAGTGAGCCAAGATCACGAAACTGCACTCTAGCCAGGGTGACAGAGCAAGACTCCATCTCAAAAAAAAAAAAAAAAAAAAATTAGCCAGGTATGGTGGCACACACCTGTGGTCCCAGCTACCTGGGAAGCTGAGGTAGGAGGATCACTTGAGCCCAGGAAGTTGAGGCTACAATGAGCTGTGTTCATGCCACTGCACTCCAGCCTGGGTAACAGAGTCTCAAAAAATAACGATCATAAAATCAAATGAGGGAATTGTACTAAGGTATTTCTTCTTGCCACTCTTTGAGACAGAGTTTCGCTCTTGTCGCCCAGGCTAGAGTGCAATGGTGCAATCTCAGCTCAGCAACCTCTGAGGCTCAAGCGATTCTCCTGCCTCAGCCTCCGAAGTAGCTGGGATTACAAGCATGCACCACCATGCCTGCCTAATTTTGTATTTTTAGTAGAAACAGGGTTTCACCATGTTGGCAAGGCTGGTCTTGAACTCCTGACCTCAGGTGATCTGCCTGCCTCAGCCTCCCAAAGTGCTGGGATTACAGGCGTGAGCCACTGCACCCGGCCGTGTACTAAGCATTTCTAAGTACATGTATTTCTAAGCATCCTTCTAGCACTGCACACAGCCTCCCTGACTACTTGTCTCTTCATCTAACCACCTCTGTGAGTGCACTTGCAGCACTGATGGGAGGAATGGGGAGACTGATAGATTTGTTGAGATGAAATTCACATGACATACAATTAACTGTTTCTATCTCTACTGTCTCTCGACTTGATGTGGCCGGAGCTTCCCCAGGGCTGGTGAAGTCTTCAGTGTCTATGACCTGAAGGTGCCCGATGAGAGCTCAGCAGCGGCACCCATAGCCCTGCATGAGCCCCTCTGCACCCTGTCGGCTCCCCCAGACTGGCTGTGTGGCCTCAGCCAGATGCCCTTCCCTCTCTGATCCCACAGTTCCCCCCATGTCTGAGCACCTCTGAGGGTGGGCCAGAAGCTGCACCTTCTCATGCCTCCCTGACCCCTGACCTCTGGCCTCTCTTCCAGCTCCGTCGGCCGTGTCCATCATGCATCAGGTGAGCCGCACCGTGGACAGCATTACCCTGTCGTGGTCCCAGCCAGACCAGCCCAATGGCGTGATTCTGGACTATGAGCTGCAGTACTATGAGAAGGTACCTATGGGCGGGCTTGGTGCTCTCCCCATCACCCACCTCCCTGAGGGCCCCTGTCCCAGGCTGAGGCCTGGGGGTTCTGCCCCTCCGCAAGATGAGATGCGTTGGTGCAGGAGAAAGAGCACTGGCCTTGGAGACAGGCTGCCTGGCTCCCAACCCGGCTGCACTCCTCCCCACTGAGACCTCGGGCAGGTGCCTTGACCTCTCTGGGTCTCACTTTTCTAGTCTGGAGGATCCGCCCAGCAATCTCAATAAAATGCAACAGTCACATCCCTTTCCCCACCACGACCCTTTCATCTTGACCTCAGTGGCTTGATGTTGTGAAAAACTGGGTTTCCAAAAAGCTGCACTTATGAAGTGACAATTAGTCACTCACCTCTTCTTCGACAGAGATTTGAAACTGCTCGAGGGCGCTTCGGCCTGCCCCGCTCTGATTCCTGCTAAAACACCCACTTTCATTCGCCTGTATGCCCTTTGCATGGGGAGAGGTGATTTCACTTCGAGCTTTTCAATCAGACCTTAATTACTCCCTTCGGGGACCCAAGGTGGAAGCTCCTGGGATGGTAGAAGGAGCACTGGACTAGGAGTGAGAAGCCATAGGTTCAAATCCCAGCTCCATCCTTCACCAGCTGTGTGACCTTGGGCAGGCGTCTTTCTCCCTCTGAACCTCAGTTTCCACCTGTGTCGAGTGTGGGTGAGACCCCTTGTGGGAAGCTATGCAGGTCATGAAGAAAGGGCAGCATGGTACCTGGCCCTCAGCACAGGCCACGCATGTCCCTGGCCTTCCTCCTCTGCCCTGCCTGCTGCACAGTGGATGATGGTGACAGGATAGGAGGCCAGGTGGATGTGGGGCCTGCACAATATGGGGGCCGGGAAGTAGACAGCACGATTGCCCGCCCACATGGCTGGATATCAGAGGCCCCCAGAAGCCTCTCCTATGAATGATGATTTCTCTTACCTGCTCCAGGAGGCAACAAACAGCCACAGAGGCTGCAAGGGCCCCTGGGAAAGGCATCGCAGGGCTTCCATTCAGACTAAGACATCAATGACTGATAGGGAGGCCTCTCATTGAGGGCAAGTCCAAGGGTAACTGCAAATGGATAGAAGGGCTCTCCCTGAAGGCTGACAGGAAGAGTACAGACAGTTGCAGCCAGTTCTGCTGGAGCCCGGCTTTCTAGGGCCCAGCCTGGCCTTTGCACTGTCTTAACTGCTGGATCAGCTAACCAGGGTGGTCTCCGGGGCCTTTCAAACACTTACCCTGCCTTCACCGGCCGCCTTACCATTGCTTGAGCGTGTGTTCATCCTGTCCCCTAGGCAGTGCATTCCAAGAGGTCAGGGGTTACATCTCCATTCACCACCTTCTCCCCGGCACCCAGGCCCCAGGCCTGGCACCAGGGAGACACTTGATCAATATCAGTTGAATGAACAAGTGAATGAATCCCTTCCCTTGTGCCCTGGCCCCCAAACACCTCCTGGGACTTCATGCCTGCCATCCCCTCACCCACCTACCTCGCTGCCCACCCTTTTCCCTCATCCTCCCTTCATCTCTGCCTGTTGGAATCTTCAGGGTCCCTCCCAAATGTCACCTCTGCCACAAGCGAACATGGACTCTGCCCCTCTCTTACAGCACCGCATGTGGGTGGAGGGTGCTCCTGTCTCCCGCAGGGGGCCGTGGACACTGAGGGAATGAATCGTGTGAATGAATGAGAGACGTGAGTGATGGAGCCTGTGAATCAAAGAGGGAACTGGCTGGGCACCGTGGCTCATGCCTGTAATCCCAGCACTTTGGGAGGCCGAGGCGGACGGATCACCTGAGGTCAGGAGTTCGAGACCAGCCTGGCCAACATAGTAAAAGCCCATCTCTACTAAAAATACAAAAATTATCTGGGCGTGGTGTCGCACGCCTGTAATCCCAGCACTTTGGGAGGCTGAGGTGGCTGGATCACGGGGTCAGGAGTTCGAGACCAGCCTGACCAACATGGTGAAACCCCGTCTCTACTGAAAATACAAAAATTAGCTGGGCATGGTGGCGCATGCCTGTAATCCCAGCTACTCAGGAGGCTGAGGCAGGAGAATCACTTGAACCCAGGAGATGGAGGTTGCAGTGAGCTGAGATCATGCCACTGCACTCCAGCCTGGGTGACACAGTGAGATACTGTCTCAAAAAAAAAAAAAAAAAAAAGAGGGACCTAGTGGGTGGCTGGATATGGATGAGTAGATATATGGATGAATTTTTTTTGTCTAAACTGCTCCTATCCCTACATTTTCCACCTGGCCAGCTCTGACTCAACCTTCTAGATCTTAGCCTAACATCACCTCCACAGAGAAGCCCTCCATCACTGCCCAGATGCCATCCAATGCCCCATTTCATCTTCTCCTTGTACCTTGCCCTTCTGCATAGCGTTTATCACAATTACCATTTTTAAGTGTTATTGAGTAATTAGGTATTTACTACTTCTACATTGAGTTAGATAGTAAGTTCCTTGAGGGTGGAGATCTTGCCATGATCTCTGCTGTGTCCCCAGCGCCTGGCACACAGTAGGTACTCAAGAGCTGTTTTTTGGATGATTCAGGAAGTGGCCACACGAGGGCCTGAGCTGTAGGTGGTGTGAGGAAGCAGCCCCACCCCTCGCTGGGCCCTGGAGGGCCTCTAGGCAGGAGCCAGCGTCTCTGCTCCCCGCAGCAGGAATAGCTTAGCAACTCAGAACCCAAAAAGGCCAAAAAAAAAAAAACCTAATTAAGAAGCTTTGTGATTAAATGAAACTGAAAGTGTTTGCCCCCAAAGACAGCAACGGAAATGAGGAATCCCAGCGCGGGTCCTGCCTACGACCCATTTCCTACCACAGCGGGCAGGCCTGGGGAGGCTGCTGGAGGTGTGAACCGGGAGGCAGCTCTGCCCTACTTTCTGCCGCTGCCCGAGCATCCCCAGGTCCCTGCTGAGGGTGGCAGGACCTGCAGGCTCTGCAGCAGCCAAGGTTACCACCTGCTCACATTTCATGAGCACTTGCTATGTGCTAAGCGCGTCACCTCTAGCGTCTCATTTATCCTCACCACAGGGCTCTTCACCCCATTGGATGGAAGGGGAAACTGAGGCACGGAGTTCCATAACTTACCCAAGAGGATCCAGCAAGGATTTTGACCTATGGTCTCACTCTTTACTTGGCTGTCCTGCCTCCCAGATTTTTTTCCCCAGGGATGCTTCTGGGATGACCTTTAAGAGGTAGACAGGACCAGCCCCTGCCACGGAGACTGTTAGGCATAAATGGTGAGGCGGGCCAAGCAGTGAGAGGCTGAAGGCACAACAGCCTGAAGTACACCTGTGATGAGACATGGCCCTACTTCTTTCAGTCCCTACCCCAGGGCCTGGGGTACAGAGAGGGACAGCTTGGCATCTGCCAGTGAGGAGATGGACACTGGTTCACTCAACTTTCAGTCTCACCAGTTTTGGGTTAGGCACTAAGCTGGGTACCAGGAATTCTGAGGGTGACCAGGTGACTCGGAGGCCTCAGGGACTTCACAGTCCAGGGAAAAAGAGTCAGACACTGAGAGCCATGAGACAAGGTGTGACACTAGCCACAGAAGGGTCAGGAAAGGTCCCAGGGGGGCACCAATAGGGGCCCACAGTCCTGGCATGAGTGAGGGAAAGCCTTCATTCAGTGACACTTGGGCTGAGTCTTGAAAGATGCTAGGAGTTCACCAGACAAACTCGCAGGTGGGAACACAGTCATTCTAGGCATTGGGAATCGCAGGTGCAAAGGCCCTGGGGCAGGGATGTGAGGGCTGTGTTCAGGAAACAGACAAGGCAAGTGTGGCAGAAGCGGGAGCATCAGGCGAGGAGGTTGGGAGGGAGGCTAGGCTAAATGTCATGGGCCTTCCAGCCTTGGGAGTCTGGATTCAATTTAAAGTATGATGGGATGGCTCTGGAATGATGCAGTCTGACTCAGATTTCTTTAAAGATCCCTGTAGCTTGCTGTGTGGAGAATGGATTCCAGGGAGACAGAGAGACCCAGGGAGCACCTGTACAGGGCTCCCAGGGGACGCCAAGTGAGAAATGATGGTAGGTAGCTGGGGGAGTTGGCAGCAGAGATGGCAAATGCCAGCAAAGTCTATACACACACACACACACACACACACATATATACACACACACACATATATATATACATATATATCTATATTTTGTTTTGTTTTGTTTTGTTTTTTAGATGGAGTTTTATACTTGTCACCCAGGCTGGAGTGCAATGGTGCGATCTCAGCTCACCACAACCTCCGCCTCCCAGGTTCAAGCGATTCTCTTGCCTCAGCTTCCCAAGTAGCTGCGATTATAGGCATAAGCCACCATGCCCGGCTTATTTTGTATTTTAAGTAGAGACGAGGTTTCTCCATGTTGGTCAGGCTGGTCTCAAACTCCCAACCTCAAGTGATCCGCCCGCCTTGGCCACCCAAAGTGCTCAGATTACAGGCGTGAGCCACTGCGCCCAACCAGCAAAGTCTGTATTTTAAAGCCTGGAGGACCCGGGAAATGTGAAGGGTGACTCCTAAGAGATGGAGGTGCCTTTTCCTGGGGCAGATGCGGGTTTGTGATTTGTAGGTGTGGTGCTTACTGGGGCAAAGGGGTTGGAGTTTAGGGAGGGTAGAGAACAGCAGCCAGGAGAGTGTGCAGAGGAAGAACCAGAAGATAGGATCTGGGAGAATGCCAGGGTTTAGGGAGGGGAAGAAAGCAGAGTTGATGAAAATATTAGAGGAGGTGCTGGCAGAGGGGTAGGAGCAGAACCAGGAGCCATATCTATCCCTGACCTCTCAGACAAGGCTGTGATATGCCAGCCATCACCACCAGGGAGGGACAGCTAGGCTGCAGGTGGTGAGATTTATTCCAGCAAGTCCGCAGCCGGCTTACCTAACACGGGAATCCTCCTTGTGTCTGCTATTAGATTCTTTCCTGAATACTCCAATCTTCCTAGGAAGGGAAGTCAGATACTAAGCCCTGCAGGCCCGTGCCGCCCCCACCTCCACCTCTTCCCCACTCTTTTCCTTCTTCAGAAATGGCTTTCTTAGAGCGGATTCTCCATTTGGCCTTTCCCCAGCCCCACTGGAATTTCCCAGCCTGCCCGGAGCCCAGAGCTGACAACTGCGTTGCTAGATGGCTTGTGGAGGCCACTGATGAATGGCGGTGGCCTTGTGCAGACCCAGGCCTGGCTGCTTCCATCAGTTCCAGCGCCCCAGGGGAGGTGGCCTCATTTGGCAGCTACGCCAAAACACACAGGTTCAGGATCCCCCTAGTCCCTCAAGAACTCAAGGAGAAGAGCCGTTCATGAGGCCACCTGTGGTCAATGGACCTTGTAGCCCACATCGATTTTAGGATTTATTTAACAGAAAGTGAAGAGGAAGGACATTCCAGGCAGAAAGAGCAAAGGTTGGGGGATGGGGGGCGAACTATGAAAGTTCAGGCCATATTCAGGTTGTTGCCCAGTACCTGGAGTAGGATCTACCTGGAGAGGTTCGTCCACTCATTCATTCACTTTTGCCTTCATCCATCCATTTAACAAACATGGGTAAGGGCTTACTCTATAATGGTTTTTTTTTTTGTTTGCTTGTTTTTTGGGTTTTGTTTGTTTGTTTGTTTTGCTTGTTTGTTTTTGTTTTTTTGAGACAACAGAGTTTCATTCTTGTTGCCCAGTCTGGAATGCCATGACGCGATCTCAGCTCACTGCAACCTCCGCCTCCTGGGTTCAAGTGATACTCCTGCCTCAGTCTCCCAAGTAGCTGGGGTTACAGGCATGTGTCACCACGCTCAGCTAATTTTTTGTATTTTTAGTAGAGACGGTGTTTCACCATGTTGGTCAGGCTGGTCTCAAACTCTTGACCTCAGGTGATCCAGCCGCCTCAGCCTCCCAAAGTGCTGGGATTACAGGTGTGAACCACTGCGCCCGGCCTCTGTAATGGTTTTGATGATAACAGTGATGATGGGAGCCAACATTTATTAAGTCTTTTTATGTGCTAGAGACTGTGCTAAGAAGCTTTACCTATATTTTCCTTTTAAATCTCCACAACCACCTCTTGTGGTAACTACTGGCATTAACCCACTTTAGAAATTAGAAAACCGAGGCCTGGAAGGCTTAAGACATGCACTCAATGCCTCAGTGGCCCTAAGCTTCCAGGTAAGTGCTCAGACTAAGGAGTAGCGGATTTCATACTGAATTTCTTCCCATCACCCCTTGGTGCTTAATCACTGTTCAGATAAAGGTACCCCAGGGAGAGGAGAGACTGAAGGGAATTAGCATCTCTAGGGCATCTCCAATGTGCCAGGCACTACCTGATCAAATTTTATCTTCACAACAGCCCTGAAAGGTTGGCATTTATTGTTCCTTTTATTTGGAATAGAAAACAGGGACTCAGGGAAGTGAAGGGTCTTTCCTAAGGTCACGGTGCAATTAAGTGAAAAAACAAGGATATGAAGCAGCTTCCAGCTGGGTACAGTGACTGACGCCTGTAATCCCAGCACTTTGGGAGGCTGAGACGGGTGGGTCACTTGAGTCCAGGAGCTCCAGACCAGCCTGGGTAACATGATGAAACCCTGTCTCTACCAAAATTACAAAACTTAGCCGGATATGATGGTGTGTGCCTGTAGTCCTAGCTACTAGGGAGGCTGAGGTGGGAGGATCGCTTGTGTATGGGAAGTCCAGGCTGCAATGAGCCATAATCGCGCCACTGCACTCCAGCCTGAGTCACAGAGCAAGACCCTGTCTCAAAAAAAAAAAAAAAAAAAAAAATATATATATATATATATATATATAGAGAGAGAGAGAGAGAGAGAGAGAGAAATTTAAAAAGGAACAGCTTCTAATCCCTTGCCCAGCTTTAAAGAAGGGAGCTGCTCAGGATGGTTCCTCGCTCTCCTGAGGCACCTATGGAACCCACAGCCATCTCCCATCTCCCTCACATAATCAGGACTTAAAACCTCCAGCGTCACTAAGTGGGCACCCACCCAGTTTACAGAATCTAACCCGTTTTCAAGTCTGAGCAACGCCCATGTCGTACAGTGGCACTTAGTGTTCATGTCTGGTACTGCATCCCAGGTTTTGTAGATTTTTGAATACCAATTTAATGTTCATTCATTATGTCAATAATTAGTGAACACTTGCTGTGTGGCAAGCCTGGGGAGTCCAGAGATGAGCAAGACATGGTCCCTGGCCTCAGGAAATCCACATCCTTAAAGAAGATGGAGAAGTATATTAGGACAATAGGTGGGAGAGGAGACAATTGAGACCTGCAACCCCTGGCTGGGACATCTGGGAAGTCTCCCCAGCAGAGGTGGCACTTGCGTTGAGTCTAGACCAATGAGTAGGGCACTGCAAGACAAGTGAGGAAAGGGTATTTCAGACAGGAGCAACAGTGCTTGCAAAAACTCAGCGTGTCCGTGGAAGATAGACTTGCTAGATAAAATACAAGACACATGATTACATTTGAATTTTTTAAAAATAAATGTTTTAGTACAAATGTGTCCCAAATATTGCATGGGGCATACTTACACGAAAACGTATTTGTTGTTCATCTGAAATTTAAATTTGACTGAGCAGCATCCTATATTTGTGTTTGCTAAATCTGGCAGCTCTACCAAGGAAGGGGGAAAGAGTTAGGGGTAGCAGGAACCTAGGAAACATTAGGGATGTCACAGGAGAGACTGGAAAATGGCGGGTCATGAAGGGTCTGGAATGCCAGGCTAAGGAGTCAGCCTTCACCCTGTGGGCACTGGAGAAGGACTTTGTGTGAGGGACCCTGGGCTTGGTACAGGGGAACAAAAACAAGCCCTCCCTCGTGGGCTCATAGTCAAGGGGGCGAGAGGAGCCTCAGCCCAAAGTTGAGGGGGCGTAGCAGAAACCCCCTCCTGTGGCACCCACAGAAAGTGCTCTGGGACTCAGAGAAGGAAGAGGTACATGTGGCTGGGACGTCAAGGAGGCTTCCTGGAGGAGGAGGCAGATGATCTGGCTCAGCAAAAGAAACCCTCTCTGCTTCTGCCCCACCAAGCTATCCCTGCCATCCCCTGTTATGGGGGTGGTAGAGACACATCTTCAGGTCCGCCCCCTTCATATCCCCTATATCCCAAGCTTTTTCTCACCTCCTTTCCTCTGAACCTGCTGCCCCTTCTGCCAGGCATGCACATCTTCGCCTGGGTGGTTCCTGTTTGTTCTTTGAGATCCCATTCCAGTGCCCCCCACTCATGAAGGAGCTTTCCTGACTTCACCTGGTAGCCCCTGATATGGTTTGGCTGTATCCCCACCCACATCTCATCTTGAATTGTAGTTCCCATAATCCCCACCTGTTGTGGGAGGGACCTGGTAGGAGGTAATTGAATCATGGGGGCAGTTACCCCCATGCTGTTCTCATGATAGTGAGTGAGTTCTCACAAAATTGGATGGTTTTATAAGGGGCGTTTCCCCCTTTGCTTGGCACTCCTCTCTCCTGCCACCATGTGAAGAAGTACATGTTTGCTTCTTCTTCTGCCATGGTTGTAAGTTTCCTGAGGCCTCCCCAGACATAAGGAACTGTGGGTCAATTAAACCTCTTTCCTTTATAAATTACCTAGTTTTGGGTATGTCCTTATAGCAGCATGAGAAGGGACTAACGCAGCCCCCATCCTAGACCAGGTCACATGCCCCACAGCATGTGCTTACCCTATCAGTGTGAGCCTGTTATGCCTATTGATTCATTTTGTCCTCTGAACAAACTCTGAGGTAGCTACTGTTACTATCCCCCTTTTACAGATGAAGATACAGAGAAGTTAAGGAACTTGCCCAAGGTCACAGAGGTAATATAGAGTGGAGCCAGGATTTGAACCCAAGAAGTCTGGCTCCAGCTTGTGATCTTAACCTCCATGCTATAAAGCCTGTAATAACGTTGCACACACTGAATCTCCATTGTTTTGGGAAGGTTTTCAAGGGCTCCATGCACTCCATGATGTGTATGTGACTGGCATGTACAACTAGGTGTGCCTTCTTCTGGATAAGGGTTCACAGATTTTCATCACAAAAAAAATTTCTCAGAGAGCTTCATGATCTTCAAAGGGTTGGGATTCTCACACTGCTCGCTTTTCCAGACTGAGCTCTCCAAGGCCAGGACCTGTGCCTTAGCCCCCTTTAGAAACCCAGTACCAGCCTAGTGCAAAGAGGATATTTGGGGAAGTTTTGCCAGGTGGCTGGCAGATGCCTAAACGAGCATCATCTGTATCCGACCCAACCACATCTCCACTCCCACTGCAGTAGCTGGATCTTTGTCCTGTGCTAGACTCCTTGGATCACCCTGGGTAGCACTCAGGAAGCCAGAATTGATGTTTTTCATCTCTCAAAGGAGAAGACACTAGGTTTGGGGTATCCAAAGGCATGGACATTAGAGGTGGCTCCATGCAAGACTCTGGTTTCATTTGTTGTTGTTGTTGTTGTTGTTGTTGTTGTATTTTTTTTTTTTTTTAGATAGGATTTTGCTGTGTTGCCCAGGCTGGAGTGCAGTGGCACAATCATGGCTCACTGTGGCCTTGACCTCCCAAGCTCAAGTGATCCTTTAACCTCAGCCTCCCAAGTAGCTGGGTCCACAAGCATGTATCTCCACGCCCAGCTAATTTTTTTTTTTAGAGAAAGGGTCTTGGTATATTGCCCAGACTGGTCTCAAACCACTGGGCTCAAGTGATCCTCCCACAACGGTCTCCAGAGTTCTGGATTACAGGTGTGAGCCACCGATCCAGCCTGGTTTTGAATCTCAAAGGAACTATGAACTGATAGTGACCCTGAACATCATTTTCCCTTCTGGACCTTAGTTCTTGACTCACCCAAGTGTGCTGAGGCTGAACAAGGGCCCTTACACTTAACTCATCAAGGCATAGGACAGGGAAGGGGATGCAGAAGTGAATGAGGTGGGCCCTCTCCCTTCGATCTCCAATAACTCACAGTATAGTCCTCAGGGTCTGCACATAGGAACCACTGAATACGTGTGTATTAGTCAGCTTTTCCTGAGATAACACTGCAAAACAAACAATCCCAAAAATCTAACACCTTACACCAAGTGGCTATTTTTCTTGGCCATGGGTTTATGTCTGTGGGTCAATAGGGGTGACCCTGTTTCATCCTAAGAGCTGGGTCATGGTCTTCTCCTGTTTCTCATTCTGCAGCCAGTGGTTGCCCAGTGCAAGCTCCTCTCATGGCAGAAACACAAGAGACCAAGACAAATCAGCAGGGATCTGTAAAGCCTCTGTTTGTATCATGTCCACTAGAATGTTCCAGTGGCCAACACAAGTCATGTGGACAAATTCAACATCCATAAGACAGAGACATGTACTCTGCCTACTTTTGTGAGCAGTGTTGAAAAGTAACATGGCAAAAGGCATAATTCTATTACAGGGAGGGGATGAAGAATTGGAAACCATAGATGTTTATCCAATGGCCAGAACTGCCCCCAGTGTGGCAGGAGCAGGCAGTGGGCTCTGGGCCCACTGTGAGCCACAACCTCACTAATTTTCTTCTCTGTTCCTCGGCAGGAGCTCAGTGAGTACAACGCCACAGCCATAAAAAGCCCCACCAACACGGTCACCGTGCAGGGCCTCAAAGCCGGCGCCATCTATGTCTTCCAGGTGCGGGCACGCACCGTGGCAGGCTACGGGCGCTACAGCGGCAAGATGTACTTCCAGACCATGACAGAAGGTGAGCAGAGTCCAGTGGGCAAGAGGAGGGCACAGACTCCACAAACAGAACAAACTCAAGGGTCACCATTCCCATGAAGCACCTTTGTGCAAATTAGAAAAGGCACTCCCTTCCAGATGTCAGCCCTCCTCCCTCCTTCCTAATTTCGAACCTTTGTGCACAACCATATATAAAAGCCCTGTTTGTGTTCCCATTGTGTCAGCCAGGCCACTTTCTTTCCCAGGACTCTGAGGAGCTCAGCCCTAACTTCCAGAGCCACTCTGAGCAAGTCACGCATTCCTTGGTCCAATTTTTTCTCATCTATAAAATGAAAGCATCACATTCAATCTGAGAGAGTAAGCATATTTTATCCATACACAACTCCAGTGACTTGCAATTGGACTGAGAAGGATTCTGAAGCTGCATCTGAGTTCAGCAGGAAGAAGTTCTGGGATAGATTAGTACTGTCTGCCCCAGGCAAGGGAGTGAGAGATCTAGCCTGTGTGCTACGTTTCCCACTCTGGAACTACGTGGTTTCTAAGCACCATTCCTGCTCTAATAATCTTTAGAAGCAGCACAGTTTAAAGACTGTCGCCTCTGAAACCAAAGAAATGAGGATTCCATTTCTGATTTAGCCCTAACTGTAGGTGCCTAAACAAGTCACCTTACCTCTCCAACCCTCAGCTTTCTCATTCATAAGTGGGGGTGATAACAATGATCTCATTATCACCATCATTATCAAACTAGTGTAAGAATGAGAGACCTAGCACAGGATTGGCACTAGGTCCCAGGCATATCATCACTCACCAGATGGTAGGTAAGTCATAGTTTGTCATTGCTGTGAGTCTGGGATCCGTTTCACCAGTCAGCTAAACTCCAGGGTGGCTCTATCTGACCAGATTCCACCATCCTTTCTTAGTATCTGCTCTAACCACTAGGCGTGCCTTGGCCTTTGCCTGGTTGAACATTTCAGAGGCTCCTGGACTCTTAAATTCTTGCCTTATCACAAAAATCCTCCCTATGGCTCTACCATCTCTTCCAGCACTCACCTCCTCTGTAATCTTTCTGTTCCTCGTGGCAGCTTTTTTCCCTTCTTTAAGCCCTTTTCCATGTTGGGTGAGTGTCACTGACTGGGAACTGAGAGACTGTCCCAAGATTCTTTTATTAATTCAACAAATGTGGCTGGGGCCCTGCCACTTACCAGGCCAAGTGTGGGCACTAAGGTCCCAGAGCGTGTCCCTGATCTCAACAAGTTCCTGTTCTGGTCAGTGAGACAGATGAGAAGTAAAAATAGCTAGGTGTGATGGCTCACATCTGTAATCTCAGCATTATGGGAGGCCGAGGCAGGCGGATCACCTGAGGTCAGGAGGTTCGAGACCAGCCTGGCCAATATGGTGAAACGTTATCTCTACTACAACTACAAAATCAGCCATGAGTGATGGCAGGCACCTGTAGTCCCAGCTACTCGGGAGACTGAGACAGGAGAATGGCTTGAACCTGGGAAGCAGAGGTTGCAGTGAGCCGAGATCGTGCCATTACACTCCAGCCTAGTGACAAGAGTGAAACTCACACTCCAAAAAAAAAAAAAGAGAGAAGTAAAAATAATAAAATGTAAATCAATGATAGTGTTAATGGCATTGAATGGTTTCCAAGAGCCAGGCTAATGCCAAGTGTATCTTCTGCGTTCTCCCATTTCAACTCCCACCCTTGGGTCAAGCAGACCTGGGTTCAAATGCCTGGCCGGAGTGCTACTTTCTTTGTGACCTCAGGCACATCATGACCTCACTAAGCCCAGTTTCCTCCTCTGTAAAATGGGGTAATCATAAGACTGTTCCGAGATACGTAACATACTTAGCACAGTGAGTGACACATAAAACACTCAGGGATAAGAATAGTTAATATTGATTGAATGCTTGCTTGTGTGCCAAGTGTTGTTCTAAGTGCTTTGCCCAACAATCCTGAGATGGGAACTATTATTCTCCCCATTTTACAGATAAGGCAACTGAGGCACAAAGAGGTAAGTCACTTTGCCTTATCACACAGTCACTTTGCCTTATCACACAGTCACTTTGCCTTACTATCACATAGTTAGTAAGTGGCACCATTGGGATTCAAACCCAGGGAGTCTGGCTCCAGAGTCTGTGCTTTTAACTGCCTGTGTGTGTGTGTGTCAGCTGTTATTATTGCTGATTTTCACATCAACATTGAGATGTAGGAATTATGCCCATTTTATGGATGAGAAGTTGAGGATTGGAGCAGTTCATGGACTTGTCCAGGGTTACCTGTGAGTCAGTGACAGCCCCTTTTCTGCATGGGCATGTGACAGGTGCTCTGTCAGGGGCAGGAACAGAGCCTAGGGATCCCAGGAGACCCAACAGCATGGCAGGGGTTAGGGGACAGGGGTATTAAGACTCCCACAGCCAGGCTGAGAATGCCCTACCATGCTTTCTCCCCAGCCGAGTACCAGACAAGCATCCAGGAGAAGTTACCCCTCATCATCGGCTCCTCAGCCGCTGGCCTGGTCTTCCTCATCGCTGTGGTTGTCATCGCCATCGTGTGTAACAGGTGGGTGGGGCCTCCAGGCTTGGCTGGGCCTGGCTGTCCCAGATGGCTTCTCTCCGTCTATTCAGTCATTCCTCTACAGTGCTGGTGAACTGAGGAGGCCTTCTTACAATTGCAGGGAGAGATGTGGGTAGGAAGTGGAAGTCTTCAAGTGGCCTCCTGCTACCTAAGCAGCCACCATGTGCAATCCATCCCTTTGGGATAGGCATCGTCCCTGACAAGCCCACTATTGAAGGGGGTGGCACATTGAGACACTAATGCAATGGGCAAGAAAGACTGCAGGCTGCTAGGAGTTTAGTGGTTGGTGGAAGGGGTGTACAGATTGTCCTGCTTTCTGCATGAGTTCAGGCCCTCTGGCTGAGGTGCTGGAAAGATGGGGAGGACTTAGGAGGAGGAGCGGGGAGGGACCTCCCAAGTGGCTAGGACGGCACAAGCAAAGGCAAGAGGGTGGGGCCAGTTCCTTGACTTCTGCTGGGTATAATGCAAACAAAGAGTCTCTTTAAAGAGTTCCCCATTTCAGAATAGACTGGACCATAAGTTCAGGTGGACAGAAGCCCCTGGGGTTTCTGGGGCCAGATGCCGTGGCTGGAAGATGACTTCTTTCTGAAGGGGGCTTGGCTGGAGGGGGAGCTGGGGAAAACGTGAACCTGGACTTGAGGTGGGAGGAGTGGGAAGGGACAAGTGGGGCCAGAAGGGACAGGCAGGGAGCCCTCTGGCAGGGGTGTGGCTTCTAGGGTCTGCCCACCCTCTCCCTATCACCTACTGTGGCTCCCAGCTCCCTGGGCGCCTCCAGGTGGCTCCAGCCCTTTGCTCTTGTTCCAGAAGACGGGGGTTTGAGCGTGCCGACTCGGAGTACACGGACAAGCTGCAGCACTACACCAGTGGCCACAGTATGTACACACCCCAGCAGGCTGGAACCCTTGGGCCCTTTACTGTCGGTTCCCCAGTGACCTCTTAAGCCATCTTGGACCTCCTACTGCCGTGCTGCATGGTTGCACTAAGCTCACTCTCACCTCTAGGCCTTTGCAAGTGCGGTTCCCTCTGCCTCAAACGCTGTTCCCTCTGCCTCAAGCGCTCTCCCCATCTCCCTTTACCCATGTAGCTCTTACTCATCCCTCAGGCCTCACCATACACAGACTCCTCCGAGCAGCCTTCCCTGACCCCACTCCATCCTGGGTTCAGGAGCCGCATCTGTGCTTGCAGGCTGCATTGAGCTGGCTGTTTCTTATCTCATGACCATGATAGTGGGGGCCGCTGGAGACCTGGAATTGTGTCTGACATTTACCATGTCTCCCCAGCACCAGTGCGGTGCCCAGCACATAGTAGACACTAGACATATTTGCAGAATAAATAAATGAATCAAATTGAATGAATGAGTTGATGAGGACTCCGGGCTCTGACCCAGGAGGTGAGAAAAGCAGCAGGAGCCCCTTCCTTCTCCTCTTCCTCTCAGTCTGTGGCTCTAGACCCCTGTTCTTCCCCAGTGGCTCCTCCGGTGGCCTCTTCCCCTTACCCAGTGCCCTCATTTCTCCCACCATCCCATCCTCCATTGGGCCAGGGCTGGGGATGTATGTGCCACACACACACAGGTGTCCCCTCCTGAAGGGCCAGAGAGAAAAGTAGATCAAAGATTCCTCTCTCCGCTTGACCTGGGCAAAACCAGTTATCAGAGAGTTGGGGGGTGTGAGAAGCTTAGTCCTTACTTCAGATCATTCAGCAAAAAGGAGTTCTAAATGGGTCCAACATTCATTCTCAAACTGTACTCAGTGGGATGCCCTGGGGTTCCTCAGGTGGCTGCCTCTGGGTACAGAGGCCCATCATCATATCCCTGCCCTTGTCACACATCTGTCGTGGGCCAACTACATATGCCAGGCACTGTTCTAGGTGCTGGGGATCCCCGAGTAACCAAACCGAATATCCTGGCCTTTGAAAAACTTATATTCTAGTGGGAAGGATGGGGAATAAAAAAATACATGTCATAAGGTCAGGCACAGTAGCTCACTCCTGTAATCCCAGCACTTTGGGAGGCTGAGGCAGGCAGATGACTTGAGGCCGGGAGTTTGAGACCAGCCTGGCCAACATGGAGAAACCCTGTCTCTACTAAAAATGCTAAATTTAGCCAGGCATGGTGGTGTGTGCCTGTAATCCCAGCTACTCAGGAGGCTGAGGCAGGTAAATTGATTGAACCCGGGAGGCAGAGACTGCAGTGAGCAGAGCTTGTGCCACTGCACTCCAGCCTGGGTGACAAAGCAAAACTCTGTCTCAAAAAAAAAAAAAATAAAAATAAATAAATAAATAAAAACATGTTATAAGGCTAGGCACAGTGGCTCACACCTGTAATCCCACCACTTTGGGATGCCAAGGCAGGTGGATCGCTTGAACACAGGAGTTCAAGACCAGCCTGGGAAACATGATGAAAGCCTGTCTCTACCAAAAATGTACAAAAATTAGTTGGGTGTGGTTGTGTGTGCCTGTAGTCCCAGCTACTTGGGAGGTTGAGGTGGGAGAATAGCATAAGCCCAGGAGGCGGAGGTTGCAGTGAGCCGAGGTTGCAGTGAGCTGAGGTCTGACCACTACAGTCCAGCCTGGGTGACAGAATGAGACACTGTCTCAAAAAAAAAAAAAAAGAAAGAAAGAAGAAAAGAAAAATACATGTCATGAATGCAAAGCGTATGGTATATTTGAAGATGCAGGTGCTATAGGAAAAAGACAAAGTGGAACAGGTAATGGACCAAAAGTTGTGGGGATCAGGGTGGCATTTTTAAATAGGACAGCTTGGGTTGGCCTCACTGACAGGGTTTTATTTGCACAAAGATACAAAGGAGCTGGGGGAGTGAGCTACTCAGAGGTATCTGAGGGAAAAGCATTCCAGGAAGAGAGAACAGCCAATGCAGAAGTCCTGAGGCTGGAGCTTCCTGGCAGGTTTCAGAAACAGCAGAGGCCGGTGTGACTGGAGCAGAGCAAAGAGAGGAATGGAAGCTTTGAGGGAGTCCAACATGCAGATTCTCATCAGGCTCAGCAAAGCCTTGGCTTTTCCTTGAGTGAAATGGGGAGCTGCTGGAAGGTTCTGAGCAGAGGGCTGACATTCTCCAAGTTACAGCCTTGGTGGGACTTCTCTGGCTGCTCTCTGGAGAATGGACCGAAGGCGCTGATGCAGGGAGACCAGTGTGGTGGCTGTTGGAAGAATCCAGGGAAGATATGATGGTGGCCAGACCAAGTGGCAGGGAGAAGGTAGTGGGAAGTGGTTGGATTCCGACATATTTCAAAAGCAGAGCCACTAGATTTGCTGCAGGATTGGATGTGGGTATGTAAGCATGAGCAGAGTCTAGGAGTTCCAGGTACAAAGCCTCTGGGTAAGACATAATTTGAAGTAAAAGTTCCTGGGCTTAAAAATAGTTTGGGGCTGGCCAGGCATGGTGGCTCACGCTTGTAGTCCCAAGCTACTCAGGAGGCTGAGGTGAGAGGATTGTACAAGGAGGTCAAGGCTGCAGTGAACCGTGATCTTACCACTGCACTCCAGCCTGGGTGACAGAGTGAGACCCTGTCTCAAGAAAAAATTTAAAAATGAAAAATAAGGCTGGGTGCAGTAGCTCACGCCTATAATCCCAGCACTTTGGGAGGCCAAGGCGGGTGGATCACCTGAGGTCAGGAATTCAAGACCAGCCTGGCCAACATGGTGAAACCCCGTCTCTACTAAAAATACAAAAATTAGCTGGGTGTGGTGGTGCATACCTATAATCCCAACTACTCAGGAGGCTGAGGCAGGAGAATCGTTTGAACCCAGGAGGCGGAGGTTGCAGTGAGCCGAGATCGCACCACTGCACCCCAGCCTGGGTGACAGAACAAGACCCTGTTTCAAAAAAAAAAAAAAAAGATTCGATTTCCAAATAAGATTACACAGAAGTACCGGGGCTAGGACTCTAAGGTATCTTTGGCTGGGTGCAGTGGCTCACGCCTGTAATCCCAGCACTTTGGGAGGCCAAGCTGGGTGAATCACCTGAAGTCAAAAGTTCAAGACCAGCCTGGCCAACATGCTGAAACCCATCTCTATTAAAAATACAAAAATTAGGCCGGGCGCAGTGGCTCAAGCCTGTAATCCCAGCACTTTGGGAGGCCGAGACGGGCGGATCACGAGGTCAGGAGATCGAGACCATCCTGGCTAACCTGGTGAAACCCCGTCTCTACTAAAAAAATACAAAAAACTAGCCAAGCGAGGTAGCAGGCGCCTGTAGTCCCAGCTACGCAGGAGGCTGAGGCAGGAGAATGGCGTAAACCCGGGAGGTGGAGCTTGCAGTGAGCTGAGATCCGGCCACTGCACTCCAGCCTGGGCAACAGAGCAAGACTCTGTCTCAAAAAAAATAAAAATACAAAAATTAGTGGGGCATGGTGGTGGGTGCCTATAGTCCCAGCTACTCAGGAGGCTGAAGCAGGACAATTACTTGAACCTGGGAGGTGAAGATTGCAGTGAGCCTGGGGAACAGAGCAAGACTCCTTCTCAAACAAAAAAAAAAAAAGAAAAAGATTATAAATTATGTCATCACCTCTTATTGCCCCAAGTAATGAAACCATGATCACAGATGTGGCTAGACGTACTGCGTGCATTCTGTGTGCCAAGAATTGTTTCAAGGCTTTACATGTACTTATTCATTTGATCCTTATAGTGTCTCACTTTGAATATGGGGAAACTGAGGCACAGAGGTTGTACAGCTGCCAGGGAAGGAGCAGGGGTATGAACTCCAGCTGTCTGGCTGCAGAGCTGGCATCCTGTGCTGGCTCCATTCTACTGAGCTGGAATGGGATAGGCTCCCATGCTCTGTCTCCTGGAGCCACTGGGGAGCATTGCTATGTGGTGTGTGAGTCAGTAATAGGGAAACAGGTGAGGTCTATTTTTAAAATAGACCCCAGGGTTTGTTGCTAGATCAGCACATTTAAGGCCTAAGATGCCCCGCCCTCCATCCTAAGCTCTAACGTTAGATCTGAGCAGAACTTTGTTCTGTTCAAAGCACTGCCAGCCCTGTGATCCCATATACATCCAGCCACCCTGCGTGGTCAGGACAGAGGAGGAAGCTGAGGCCCAGAGATCCATGTGACTGGCCTGTAATCACCCACATGGCCACACGGTTTCCATCATCCAGCAGGTGCTGAGTGAGTACCAAGGTCTGTGATGCCTGGATGTGGAGCCGGAGGGACTGATCTGGCTTCTCATCCCTACTCTGCCACTGGCCAGCTGGGTGACCTCGGGAAAGCCATCAAACCTCTCTGAGCCTTGACATCTTTATATGGGAAGTAGCAAGAACGATACTTTTGTCATGGAATTGTGAGGATTCAATGAATTAAGGGACGTTAAAGTGCTTTGGAGTAATATTTAATAATAGCCAGCTCTTCTTTGCAACAGTTTACAATTATTCAGCACTTTCCTTGATGCTCTCGTTTAATCCTTGCAACCCCATTAGGAGGTAGGTATTGTTTGTTATACCCATTGGGTAGGTGAAAAAAGTAAGACGCAGAGATTAAGTAACTTGTTCAAGGACACACAGCTGGATCAACACAGTGGTTGATCCTGGCTTCAGACTCACAAAGCAGCTCATTTGTGACCAGAATTAGCAGCAGTGCCAGAATTCAGACCCAGAACTCGGCACACTGGCTCCTCTTCCCTCATCGTGAATTTCGCATTTGAGGGCAGGGCAACAGGCAGTGGCTGACAGCCGTAAATCATCCAAACAACAGCCCAGGATTTTCTGTAGCCTTTGCCTACAGAGGTCCTCACCCGACCTCGGTTCAGCAAGTGCCCCTCCTGAGAGTCAAGCTTGTTGGAGGCTCTGGCCACCAGACACTCACTCACCTTCTATTCCAAGAGGCAGACTGGGGAAGTACCTGGAAGAAACGCAGCCTGAGGGTTACAAGTGGAGACTCTGTAGCCGGCCCGGGTTCAAACCCCACTTCTGCCATTTATTAGCTGTGTTGATGTCATTTAACCTCCTCTGTGTGTGTGTGTATATAACAGGGTCTCGCTTTGTCACCCAGACTGGAATGCAGTGGCACAAACACGGCTCACTGCAGCCTCTACCTCCTGGGCTCAATCAATCCTCATGCCTCAGCCTCCTAAGTAGCTGGGATCACAAGCCTACACCACCATGCCTGGCTAACTTATTTATTTTTCATAGACATGGGTTCCTGCCATGTTACCCAGGCCAGTCTCGAACTTCTGGGCTCAGGCAATCCTCTTACCTCAGCCTCCCAAAGGACTGGGATTATGAGCTTGAGCCACCGTGTCCCACTCATTTAACCTTTCTTATGCCAGTTTCCTCATCTGAAAAACAGGCATCATATGGGATTGTACCAAATGAAATTGCTATTTCTGTAGGTCAGAAACAGTTAAATATTGACAGTTTCATAAGGTATCAGCCTAATAATGGCACTTACCTGGTAGGGTTGTTAGGAGGATTCATGGGATCAAAAACTATAAAGTGCCCAGAACAAGGCCTGGCACCCAGTAAATCTACACTGAATGTATATTCAATAAGTGTTTATTAAGCATCTACTGTATATCACCTTCGCATAAGTACTCCAGAGGCAACATTCTAAAGCAAGGGCTTGTAGCTTGGGGTCTAAAGACCCCTAGAGCTTCCAAGGGCCTGTGAATACGCCAAAATTATGCGTGAAATATGGGAGTATGCACACACAGGGATACTTTTCCAAGAAGCAGATTCATTATTTTCATCAAATTCTCAAAGACATTCAAGACACGTAGTAATGCCATTATGTGTTCAGTAAGCACTTATTGGGCACCCACTGTGTGCCAGGCCCTGGGATTCAGCATGAACAAGACAGACACAGACTCGGTCTTCCTGGGGAAGAGGGTAAACTAAGCCCTCGCAGGCAGCAGAGTGTTCCACAGGCAGGGGGCTGTGGGCATGCGTATCTGGGAACCCTGGTACAAGGTAGAAAAGCCAGAACAGACATCAAGGTCATAAGAGTGGGTGTGGACTCAGGACTGTGGGAGCCGGAGGAGAGGGTACAGGTCTCCCCTGGAGCGATCCAGGCGGTCTTCACAGAGGCAATGGCATTTGATCTGGTCACAAAAAGAAAGAGGAGAGGGTACTCCAGGTAGAGAGCACACCACGAACAAAAGCATGGAGGCAGGAAATAATGAAGTGAGTCTGAAACCCCTGGGTCAGTAAGTCCTGTGAGCTGGCATCTAGGGAGCAGGGAGCTGGAAGTGAGGCCAATCCATGGAGAGCTGGGAATGCCAGGCAGGGGCATGCACCTTTGTCCTGCAAGCAGCAGAGGCCCTCCTGACCAGTGCTGCTGGCCACAGCATGGCGATGGTATCCAGTTGCTTGGCAGTGGAGGCGACCAAGGAGGATTTGAGCTACTGTGCTTCCCCTTACCTCCCAGAGTCAACCCATTCCTGTCCGCCATCCCCATCAGAAAGGGCCTCCCCCAGTCCTATTGGGAGGGAGGCTGAAAACCAGTTGTCAAGAACCACAGGGCGTGCATTGAGTCTGAGCAAGCAAGAGAGCATCCCCAGGGAGCCGACGCCCTGGCTCTGAGAAGGCTGATGGGGAAGGAGGTGGTCATGGCAGAATACTCCAGAAGGAGGCATGGACCAGATTCTGGTTGTATGTCATCCAGGAGGCAGTGAACATGGTGATTAAGAGTACTGGCCCCAGGCTCAAGTCTGACAGACCTGGGTTCAAATCCTGGCTGTGCCATTTGCTAGCTGTGTGGCCTTGGCCAGATGACTTAGCCTCTCTGAGCCACAGTTTCCTTATGTGTGAAATGGGAATAATTGTCCTTTCTTCTAAGAGTTTTTGAGTGGAGGAGATAAGGCATATAAAGAGCCTGGCATGGTGTTGAGCACAAAGGGCTCAGTAAGTGACAGCTGCTATTATGATTCTATCTGTGTCATTTGGATTCTGCTCGGCCCTACAGACACTGAGTGTCTGCTGTGTGCAGAGCTTTATGCAGTTTGCCAGGGGAGGGAGAAATCAGGGAAAAAAAAAAAAAAGTGTCCATTTCCTCCTCCCAGGCACTCAACAGTCTTGGATGGTGGTTCTTAACCTCTTTGGGGGCCTCAGACTCCTGGGAGACTCTGCTGAAAGTTTTGGAGCCTATGGCCAGAAAAACAGATACACGTATAAAATTATTAAAAGTCCAGAGGTCAGGCCAGGCACAGTGGCTCACGCCTATAATCCCAGCACTTTGGGAGGCCGAGGCTGGTGGATCACTTGAGGTCAGGAGTTGGAGACCAGCCTGGCCAACATGGCAAAACCTATTAAAACTCTATTAAAAATACAAAAAATAAGCTAGGTGTTGTGGCACATGGCTGTAATCCCAACTACTTGGGAGGTTAAGGTGGGAGGATGAGGATCACTTGAATCCGGGAGGCGGAGGTTGCAGTGAGCTGAGATCATGCCACTGCACTCCAGCCTGGGTGACAGAGAAAAAAAAATTTTAATTAAAAAAAATTCAGAGGTCTATACTTGAGGATGGATTTTTTGAGAACTTTTGTTTTTGACAATATTTATTTCCATAACTTTTGGACTTTCGAAGCAGCGTGAATTACTTTTTGAATAGAAAAGGACAATCATAATAAATGAATCCCATCTCAGGAGGTTATCAGACCTCCTACTGCCCATAGTTAGGACTGCTAAGTAGCTCACAGACCCAAATTAAGAAACCCTGACCTCAAGAGCTAAACAAATACCCACACAAATAATCCCAAATAAAGCTCACGTGTTATAGCAGCGGTTGGCAAATTTTTCGTAAGGAGACAGATAGTAAATATTTTAGACCTTATGGGTCTCCCTTGTAACTACCCAACTCTGCTGTCATAGCTTAATAACAGCCATAGGCAAAGGAATTAGCATGATTGTGTTCCAATAAAACTTTATTTACAAAATAGGCTGTAAGCCAATTCGCCAACGCCTAGATTCCTGGAATGCCTAAAATAGAGGCTGAGAGTATCAACTCATATGTCCAAGGTCACACAGCTGAGCAGGGTTGATGGCCTCACGCACCAACCAGCCAAGCCTTATGGTGACCCAAGGATTTCAACTCCCAACTCCTAGAGCTCCTACCTCCAAAGCTGCAGCTCCTGGAGCGGCAGGAGAATGTGAGCAGGATTCTGGAGAAGCCAGAGGAAAGTTTGGGCTCTGGACCGGGAGGTCTGGGTGTTGGAAGACCAGCTGTCTGTCTGGGAGGGGGAAGATGGATGGGTCATCTTTCCCTTCTTTCCAAGCATTTTGCTGACTCAGTGCTGGCTATTCAGAATTGGGTCTTTGACATCCAGGTTACCTTCTTCTCTTAGTGCATAAAAAAATAAGTGTGGGACAGAAGAGAGGGAGAGCAAACAATAACAATAATAATAAAATTAAAATATGCATCAGATCAGGAATCAAATGCCCGATGTCTAGCCTCATGTTGATTACCAGAAAATCAGGGATCCAGAAGGGGTTAAGACTTGGCTAGTGGGGGACCGGGGAGGTGGCCCAGCAGCTGTGGATACTCAGTCCCTGGTGAGTGGGGCAGCCCCAGGCTCTGGGGGCCCGTTTGGGAAGTTGGGGCAGCTAGAAGGGACCCTGGGGGAAGAGGAGGCTTGAATTAGGCCTGGAGTTAGGCCTGGAGAGACAAGGAGGAGCTCTCCGTAGCAGAACTCCAAGGACAACATGGTCTATTGCCTGATCTTTCTGTATTTTAGTTCCAATTTGCTCCCTTCCTTTTTGCCCCCCTCTTCCTTTACTTTGCACCCCTTGATTCTCTATCACCTATCTTTCCATTTATCCTTGTGTGCCCATGCCCGTAACAGACATTGCTTATCAGTTCTGCCAGCCTCAGCTGCTCCAGAAAACCACTGCTGATCAATGAGAGTTGGAACAAGAGCTAAGACCTATCTGCCACCCCTGCTGGTCTCTGTTCTCCTCACCTCCTACTCAGTTCACGCCTATCTGCTCAGTAAGACCCAGAGGGGTCAAGTGACCTGCAGGGAGTTGCCCAGTTCTTATGGGGGCCACATGGGAGTGGATTTCCCTCCACAGAGGGACTGGCTCCTGCTTTTCCTTTTGTGTGCATCTTGAGTCAGTCCATATGACAGAGCCTGGTCTTGTCCCCCAGTGACCCCAGGCATGAAGATCTACATCGACCCTTTCACCTATGAGGACCCCAACGAGGCAGTCCGGGAATTTGCCAAGGAAATTGACATCTCCTGTGTCAAAATTGAGCAGGTGATCGGAGCAGGTAGGTGGCTGGTACCTTCACATGTACTATGGCCTTAGCCATGGGCGGCGAGACCACCCCAATGTGTACCCTTGGGGCAGAAGGTAGGATGTGAGACAGGGGCCTCAAAGGACCACCCCGCCCAAGGCCTGAAGGTTCAGAATGACCATGAAAGAAGGGCCCTCAAAGGTCATCCAGTAAAATCACCTCACTGACAAAAGAGGAAACTGAGGCACAGGGCTGGGAGGTGGCTGGGACTTTTCTGGACCCCTGACATTCTTGAAGGGGTTTGGTGTCTGCAAGGATGAGTGGGCCATTGAGAAGAAAATGTACATGCAGGCCCTGTGAGTGGATGTGACAGGGAACGGGGAGGTGGCCCTTCCACCTGGCAAGTGACATCCTGCCTGTCTTGGTGTTTCTGTCTCAGGGGAGTTTGGAGAGGTCTGCAGTGGCCACCTGAAGCTGCCAGGCAAGAGAGAGATCTTTGTGGCCATCAAGACGCTCAAGTCAGGCTACACGGAGAAGCAGCGCCGGGACTTCCTGAGCGAAGCCTCCATCATGGGCCAGTTCGACCATCCCAATGTCATCCACCTGGAGGGTGTCGTGACCAAGAGCACGCCTGTGATGATCATCACTGAGTTCATGGAGAATGGTTCCCTGGATTCCTTTCTCCGGGTAGGGGAAGCCAAGAGGGCCAGGGGCCCATGAATGGGGCAGGAAAGGAATGATGGACACAGCTTCAGACTCTCAGAGCCTGAAGCGGTCTTGGAAAAGCTCTAGGTCAGGAATGGCTTGTAGGCTGTCACTTTCCATTCCCTTACCCGTGGCAGGCACTGCTAATCAATCCCAGCACTCTCATCCACTAAGCCCAGAAGCAGTCCCAGAATTCTTCTCAGTATGGTTCCCCAGGAAGCCACAATCAGTTGATCAGAGTTGGCACACATCTTAAATCTGTTTCCATTCCTGCTCTTAGCCAGCCTTCTCATTGTGCACCGAAGAAAACGGGCTCAAAGAGAGGTTGGATTTGCCCAGAGTCACCCAGAGGGTCAAGATGAGGCCTGGACTGGAATCAAGTGTCTTGACCTCTCATCCAGGGTTTTCACCAGATTTTGGAGTTCTCCAAAGCTCTATAGGCTGGTGGGAGGAGTTCAAGGCCAACAGAGGAAAATGTCAAGGTCTCCCAGGAGACCACAGTCAACCAACCAGACATAGCACCAGACTGGGCATCAGAAGCAGGCCATTGGATCAGCTGCTATTCAGTAAATATTTGTGAAGCACCTAACATGTGCCAGGCACCTTCCATGTACCTTCTTGTTTAAGCCAGAATAGCCCTGGGAGATGGGTGTGATTTAGGCCCATTTAACACACAGAAGAGGAAACTGAGACTCAAAGATGTTAGATTACATGTCCAAGGTCACACAGCCAAGAAGGAACAAAGCCAGAGTCAAACCAAGTGTATCTGCTTCAAAGCCTGTGTTCTCACCACCACCCTGAAGTTGGCCTCTGATGGGCCTCTCCGGGGTCCCGAAGCATCTGAGTCCTTCCCCAAGGAACCTAGAGCCAGGCTGGCAGGGCCCTGCTCTGGTTTCCCATTGTGAGGATGATGCAGAGCCCTGATGCCTGTTCTGTTCACTCTATGTTTTCTCCACTTCTCCCACAGCAAAACGATGGGCAGTTCACAGTCATCCAGCTGGTGGGCATGCTTCGGGGCATCGCAGCCGGCATGAAGTACCTGGCAGACATGAACTATGTGCACCGTGACCTGGCTGCCCGCAACATCCTCGTCAACAGCAACCTGGTCTGCAAGGTGTCGGACTTTGGGCTCTCACGCTTTCTAGAGGACGATACCTCAGACCCCACCTACACCAGCGCCCTGGTAAGATGGAGGCAGGGAACACCGGAGTCCCAGAGCCAGAGAAGAGAGGCCTGAGTGGCCATCTCTCTCCCTGCAAGACAATTTCACTAACGCCCAACTGGGCCAAGCACTGTCCTGGGCCCTGGAGACAGGGAGACAGGAACCACAGCTCCTGCCCTCTTGCAACTCCCACACTGATGGGGAACACATGTGCAGAGCCATGTGGAGTGACAGGGCTGTAAGCCAGGACAGGCAGCCTTGGAGGCAGAGGAAGGCTTGCTGGAGAGGTTGATATCTGAGCTGAGAGCGGAAGGGCCCAGAAATGTTTGTCAAATGCCATGTTCTCATGGCAAAGTCCTGCGACTGGAATACAGGCTGTAGGGGCAGTGGTAGTGAGCATTAGTGCTGGAGAGGTAGGCAGGGCTGTGTAGGGACAGTGGTAGTGAGCATTAGTGCTGGAGAAGTAGGCAGGGCTGTGTAGGGGCAGTGGTAGTGAGCATTAGTGCTGGAGAGGTAGGCAGGGCTGTGTAGGGGCAGTGGTAGTGAGCATTAGTGCTGGAGAGGTAGGCAGGGCTGGACCTTGGAGCTCCTGGAGTGCCCAGGTTCAGGCCTCTCTCCTGAAAGCAGCAGGGGTTGTTGAAGGTTTTAAACTGGAAGGACAAAGAGCCCAGAGACGGGTGCAAGTAGGCAAGTCACTTCAGTACTGTGCTGTGTGAGACGTGCCTCCTTGATGGGGAGGCGTAAGTCACAGCTGTGGGATTGAGGGCAGCTGACAATCCTTTGGGAGCTCAGAAAAGCTTTTGGAGGGACTTGAGGATGAGAAGGAGGTTTCCAGATGGCAGAATGGTAAAAGGCACTTCATGCGGAGGGTGCAGCTGGTGCAAATGCCCAGTGGTCTGAAGCTGCATGGTGAGTTTGGGGCACAATGAGGTGCCTCATGAGATTGGGGTATCACAGGGCACAGAGTGGGAGGATTAAGAGAAGAGGTCAGACAGGCCAGCCTCCCACCCACGAACCCTCCTCATTCTGTCTCCCAGGGCGGAAAGATCCCCATTCGCTGGACAGCCCCGGAAGCCATCCAGTACCGGAAGTTCACCTCGGCCAGTGATGTGTGGAGCTATGGCATCGTCATGTGGGAGGTGATGTCCTACGGGGAGCGGCCCTACTGGGACATGACCAACCAGGATGTAAGTCTCCAAGGGGATGGGCAAGACCTCTCCGGCCCACCAAATGGGAGAGGGAAGATCGGGGCTCCTGGCCTTGTGCCAGTCTCCCAGAGTGTGTGACATAGGCTTCTGAGATCATGGGCCTGGCTCCCAGGGTAGCTGCCAGCCCGATGGTGGCTGATTCGAATGTCCGCACAGGACCCTGGACTCTCCAGGCGGTAGGGAGTAGGAAAGGCCACTCATCCACACATCAGTGTGTCTTCAGAACGCATGCACCTGTGGCCAGCCCCAAATGAGACCACATCTGCCCTTCAGGTGTTTACCACCTAACTGGGGGACAAGACGATTATTCAGGGAACCGGATGTTGTGATCAGGAGCTTTTAAGATCAGGTGCTAAATCGGAGTAGCCCTGGAGGCACTGAGGCACCGGCAGCATGGGCAAGATCAGACAGGAGGTGATCGCAGGATAAGTGGGGTTCGAACAGTCGCAGGACGTGGAGACTTGAGAGCTTCCAGTGGGAAAGAACAGCATGTGCAAAGGCTGAGGTGGGCCAGTGCGGGGTTGAACCCAAACCAGAGGGTTTCCATTAGCAAAAATGCAGACAGGAAGGACTCGAAGAAACTTCTTACACGAGAAGGGTGACCCACAGTCGAGCTGTGGAAGGTGAATCTGGCTGTGGCGGCAGGACAGGCTGAGAGGGGTGTTTGGGAGCATTTCCTTGACAGAGAAGCAGGTGGAGATGGTGGGAGGGGGCCCCAGCCAGGCTTGAGGCCATGGTGTGGGCCTGATGAGGGGGAGGTATCTCATACCTAGAGCTGTAAATGGCACTAAAATCAAGCATGTGGCCACATGGGGTCAAGCAAGGAGGCAGAGAGGGGAGGCCTTGGGGCCATCCAAGCCAAGAGGGGCTCACAGACGGGAAAGAGGGAGGAGCTGGCGGAACCAGGCATAGGAGGGTCATCTTGGTGGACCCTGGGGAGAAGCTATCTCGGGGCTCTGGATTTCCCAAGATTGGCAGAGGGTGGGGCAAGAACCCAGCTGCCATGTCAGATTAAAGGTCTAGATGGTAGAAACCCAGGTCATCCCATCCCTGGGGCTGCCTCCAGGAGGTGAAACTGGTTGGTTGCCACAGCAACTGAGTAGGTCAGACATGCAATGTACTGGGGGCAAGATGGGCCTGGCAGAGGGTAGATGCCCTCAGCCCATCCACCCAACCCCTCTCCACTCCTGCATTGTCCCAGGTAATCAATGCCATTGAGCAGGACTATCGGCTGCCGCCGCCCATGGACTGCCCAAGCGCCCTGCACCAACTCATGCTGGATTGTTGGCAGAAGGACCGCAACCACCGGCCCAAATTCGGCCAAATTGTCAACACGCTAGACAAGATGATCCGCAATCCCAACAGCCTCAAAGCCATGGCGCCCCTCTCCTCTGGGTAAGACCCTGCCCTGGCCCCGCCCCAGCCAGGCCCTGCCCTTCTTCCCCTCTCCCATCGCTTCGCGGCCCCCTCCCCCCGCTTCAGGCGATGCTCTTCCTTACTGCAGCTTGGGATGGGAAAGAACAGGACTAGTGTTTGTTGGGTACCTGCCCTGCCTTAGGGGTGCAGGAGAGCAGAGGACACAGACTGCCCAGAGGAAGAAAAGGACACATACCCTGTGGGTGGCAGAGGAGGCATCTTTTAAAGTGTGGTCAGAGAGACCAGGAAGAAAAATTACCAAAGGAAGGCCGGGCGAGGTGGCTCACGCCTGCAATCCCAGCACTTTGGGAGGCTGAAGTGGGTGGATCACCTGAGGACAGAAGTTCGAGACCAGCCTGGCCAACATGGTGAAACCCCTTCTCTACTAAAAAATACAAAAATTGGCCGGGCGCAGTGGCTCACGCCTGTAATCCCAGCACTTTGGGAGGCCGAGGCGGGTGGATCACGAGGTCAAGAGATCGAGACCATCCCGGCTAACACTGTGAAACCTCATCTCTACTAAAAATACAAAAAAATTAGCCAGTCGTGGTGGCACGCACCTGTAGTCCCGGCTACTCGGGAGGCTGAGGCAGGAGAATGGCGTGAACCCAGGAGGCCGAGCTTGCAGTGAGCCGAGATTGCACCACTGCACTTCAACCTGGGTGACAGAGCAAGACTCCATCTCAAAAAAAAAAAAAAAAATTAGCCGGCCCCTAGTGGTGTGCATCTGTAATCCCAGCTACTCAGGCTAAGGCAGGAGAATCGCTTGAACCCAGGAGGCAGAGGTTGCCGTGAGCTGAGATCATGCCATTGCACTCCAGCCTGAGCAGCAAGAGCGAAACTCCATCTAAAAAAAAAAAAAAAAAATTACCAAAGGATCCAGAATCTTAGTTGGTGAATAGATATGCCTGTCACTAAGTTTCCTTCCTAGCTACCCTCATACTCAAACCTGGACCCTCTAACTTCCATTTATATCCTCATCACACACATGCTCACACAGGTCCAGTCCTACATGCGCAGATGAACACACAGTTAGGCACAAACACTCATGACTGTTCACACACAGTCTCAGGCTCTCACACCTACACACATCCATAGGCACCTGCACACACACCCATTCAGAAGTTTGTACTCACCATACACCCATCTGTGCCTGTACACTGAGTCAGCATCCCCATGCCTGAGAGACAGGCTCAGCCTGAGGGGTGTTCGCCCAGGGACCTGGTACCTCACTTCTCCTCAAGGCTCAAGCCTCCCAGGGCAGGCTCTGTGGGGCAGCAGCTCTCCTCTGCCTTCCTTGGGTGGCTGTCACAGGTCACACTGCTGCCCCTGCACACACTTACTCCTCAGGACCCACAACCCCACAGGGTTTCAGAGGGGCGTCTGGTCAGGTATCCTTAGGATCTAGGGCTGGCTGTAGCCAGAGAGCACGTTCTTATGAGCGGGAGACCATCGTGCTTCCCTCTGCCTGTCTCTCCTCACCATGACCCTATGTCAGCCACCCCTAACTCTCCAGATCAAATCCCTCTGAGCTTTAAACCTCATGAGAGCCATTTCACTCCTTGCCAGCCAAGAAGTCATTCCCATTAGCGCCACCAGCCTTAGCTGGGCTTTGGAAATACAGTCTCTGGACAGTCCAGAAGGTGAGCTTCCTATAGCACAAACCAGAGTGGGGAAGGATGGAGAATGGCACTGGGAGAGGAAACTGAATAACCAGCATAGTTAGTCTAGCTGAAATCCCTCCTCCTGAAAATAAGCATGGAGCTGCATCTTCCCCTCCTCACTCCCGAGGTCCAGCCTCTCGGCCATCCCTGCAGTGCCTTCCCTAGACTTCCCAGTTGGCCCCAGCTTTGAGTTCTGCACACTCGCTCTCACATGCTCACATATATATGCATGCATGTTTCCACAGGTTCAAACCCATGCCCGCACTCATGCAGAAATACTCACGTACATACCCCTTCGCCTGTGTTCATGTTCACGTAAATGGATGCACACGTGCACATTCATGCATACGCAGCCTACAGGCATGTCCCTGCACGCTCCCTGCAAACAGGTGCCCTGACCATCTCTGTCACCCACCCCCAACCCCAGCATCAACCTGCCGCTGCTGGACCGCACCATCCCCGACTACACCAGCTTTAACACGGTGGACGAGTGGCTGGAGGCCATCAAGATGGGGCAGTACAAGGAGAGCTTCGCCAATGCTGGCTTCACCTCCTTTGACGTCGTGTCTCAGATGATGATGGAGTAAGTGCCCAGCCACCTCTGCTCATCACCTTAGCACCCCCTCTCCACCGGCCCCACCAGCCAAGTGGGGTGATCTGGAGGGTGAGGAATAGATCATGTCCCAATAGGGAAGCAGGGACCAAGGGGCAAGATAGCCAACTTCGGAGTCACCTGTGGACTGATACCCAGGTCTACCTGCCACCTACAAGCTCTGTGACCTTGGTCAAATCATAGCACCTCCCTTAGCCTCCGTTTTCTCACCTACGAACTGGGGGTTGGTAGGAAGGTTGAGGGAGATATAAAGGAAGTGGGTGCTTATAAAATGCAAGCTGGCAGCCGGGCACAGTTGCTCACACCTGTAATCCTAGCACTTTGGGAGTCCAAGGCGGGCAGATCACAAGGTCAGGAGTTCAAGACCAGCCTGACCAACATGGTGAAACCCCATCTCTACTAAAATGCAAAAAATTAGCCGGGCGTGGTGGCATGTGCCTGTAATGCCAGCTACTCAGGAGGCTGAAGCAGGGAAATTGCTTGAACCGGGGAGGTGGAGGTTGCAGTGAGCTGAGATCATGCCACTGCACTGCAGCCTAGGTGACAGAGCGAGACTCTGTTTCAAAAAAGAAAACAAAAGAAAATGTAAGCTGGCTTCCCCTTCACCATAGCAGGGGAGAGAAGGCCCCCTAGGGACCCTGATTCCTACTCACGTGCTCTTCCACCTCACACCATAGTCACTCCCTCCAGCTGTGGCTGCCTGCCCACTCTGCACTCCACACTCCCCAGTACTCCTTGCTTTGCCATCTTCCTCCCGGGGAAGCCCAGGCAGCTCTCTACCAGGCACAGGGCTCCTTCACCTGCACATTTCCCTAACACACGTGCTTCTCTCCCAAAGGGACATTCTCCGGGTTGGGGTCACTTTGGCTGGCCACCAGAAAAAAATCCTGAACAGTATCCAGGTGATGCGGGCGCAGATGAACCAGATTCAGTCTGTGGAGGTTTGACATTCACCTGCCTCGGCTCACCTCTTCCTCCAAGCCCCGCCCCCTCTGCCCCACGTGCGCCGGCCCTCCTGGTGCTTCATCCACTGCAGGGCCAGCCACCCGCCAGAAGGCCACGGGCCACGGGAAGAACCAAGCGGCACCAGCCACGAGACATCACCATGAAAACATGCAACTCAAGCGACGGAAATAAAAAGGGAATGGGAAAAAAGAAAACAGATCCTGGGAGGGGGCGGGAAATACAAGGAATATTTTTTAAAGAGGATTCTCATAAGGAAAGCAATGACTGTTCTTGCGGGGGGATAAAAAAGGGCTTGGGAGATTCACGCGATGTGTCCAATCGGACACCAAAAGCAGTTTCTCTCCAACTCCCTCTGGGAAGGTGACCTGGCCAGAGCCAAGAAACACTTTCAGAAAAACAAATGTGAAGGGGAGAGACAGGGGCCACCCTTGGCTCCTGTCCCTGATGCTCCTCTAGGCCTCAGTCAACAACCAAGTGCCTGGAGGACAGGACAGATGGACAGGCAGCCACCCCAGGAACCCCTCTGGGAAAATCTATTCCCGCCACCACTGGGCAAACAGAAGAATTTTTCTGTCTTTGGCGAATATTTTAGAAACTCCAGTGAAAGACACCGTTTCTCCTGTCGGCTCATGGGGCTGAAAGGGGCTTTTGTCCTTCTGGGTCAGGGAGAACGCGGGGACGTCAGAAAGGTCAGCCTTCCTGAGGATGCCGCCCCCGGGTCTGCAGCTCCAGGTACTATCACGCGCACAGCCCGGCGGCCCGACCGGCCTGGTGCCCGCTCCCGCCAGCCCCCGCCTCAAGGACTGATACTGCAGTGACTGCCGTCAGCTCCAACTGCCGCTGAGAAGGGTTGATCCTGCATCTGGGTTTGTTTACAGCAATTTGTGGACTCGGGGGTATTTTGGTCAGGGTGGTTTTGGTTTAGGGGATTTGTTTGTTGGGTTGTTTTGTTTTTTTTTTTTTTTTTAATGACAATGAAGTGACACTTTGACATTTCCTACCTTTTGAGGACTTGATCCTTCTCCAGGAAGAAGGTGCTTTCTGCTTACTGACTTAGGCAATACACCAAGGGCAAGATTTTATATGCACATTTCTGGATTTTTTATACCGTTTTCATTGACACTCTTCCCTCCTCCTACCTGCCACCAGGCCTCACCAAAGCCAACTGCCATGGGGCCATCTGGGCCATTCAGAGACTGGAGTGAGATTTGGGTGTGGAGGGGGAGGCGCCAAGGTGGAGGAGCCTTCCACTCCAGGACTGTTGACGGAAGTGACAGATTGAGGAGGAAGTGGGCTCTGAGGCTGCAGGACTGGAAGTCCTTGCCCACTTCCCACTCTCCTGCCCCAATCGATCTAGTACTTCCCAGGCAAACAGGCCCCTTTGAGGCTCCTGAGTGCCCTCAGACGGCCAAAACCCAGTTTTGCCTCTGGGAGCCTAAACCAGGCTGCATCGGAGGCCAGGACCCGGATCATTCACTGTGATACCCTGCCCTCCAGAGGGTGCGCTCAGAGACGCGGGCAAGCATGCTCCTTCCCCTCCCTGGAGAGAAAGTGTGTGATTTCTCTCCCACCTCCTTCCCCCCACCAGACCTTTGCTGGGCCTAAAGGTCTTGGCCATGGGGAAGCCCTCAGCCAGGGATCTGGCCACAGACTCCCTCCTGTGAGCCAACGCAGACACCCGAGCAGAGCAATCAGTTAGTGCATTGAATGGAAATAAACACTTTAGTTATAACATGACCCCTGTTCTCTGTAAGTTCTGAGGGAGACCCTGGCACCCTTGGGAAATGTGTGGCCCAGGTTGCTCTTCTAAGCCCTTCCTCCCTCAGGCTTCCAGAAAGCCCAGGTCAGAGAAAACATATGGAGAACGACAGCTCCACGTGGCCTCTCTGGCTCTGGCTCGTCAAAAGCACAGGCAACAAAGGAAGTGAGTTGGAAGTGGCTCAGAACTCTTCGCTGCCCTGGGTATCAGGGTGAGCCCCTGCAGGTACATAAGGAGCAAAGAATTGACGAGGGTGCACTTGGAAGAGGGTCCGGGTGTCAGGTGAACTGTGACAGTGGGAATGTGAGGGTCTTAGAGTGCTCATGGACCCCCAGGCAGAGCCACGGGTATGATCACCTTATCCAGGCCAACTCTGGTTTTCTCTGTGCAGATGAGCTCCTGCTCACATTAAAATCAGAATTCTCCACGTGGCAGGAGGAGGCAGGGAGATGGGGTGCCATGGATATCAGGTCTGGCTGAGAAAGGGGAGCCAGGGAGACTACCTCTCAGGACCTTTCCCAGATCCGAGGAGATGGCCAGTGAGAAAGATTTGGGCCACAGGCAGCCAGCTAGAAGCGCCACGGTCAGAGTGAACATCCAGCACAACCCAGCCCGTCGTCTGTCACTCACCTGTTCTGGGAGCCTGAGCTGCAAAGGGAAGGAAGGGATTAGAGAGAAGAGTGGGCCCCCCATGGGGACAGCAGGGCGAGCCACAGGGATAGCATTGGCAGGTTTCCCACAAACTGGCCGGCAGTGGCCCACTGGCCTTCACTTTGTGCCCCAAAGGTGCCCCGCACGGGTGGCAGCTGTCTCAGCACACAAGGTCACCTTCTGGCGGGAGCTGTCCTGATGCTCTTTAGATTAGTTCTGTCTCCCCAGCCCACCCCCCAACGGCTCTGGGGCCCCACATGGGGCTGGCAGTCGGTGCTTCCCGTCAGATGGCTTCCTGTCCTAAGCCGCTGGGCTGGTGACCACTAGCCAGCATGTCTGCACCTCCACCCTCCAGGGCCGAGGTCCTTAGTGGCCATGGCCCCCTGCATGCCTGCTTCCCAGAGCACAGGTGCTACCAGACCTCTGTGTCTCCACTTCAGGGTAACAAACAGATGTCACTGTGACTGTCCCAGGGGTACAGACGCTGCTCACATCCTTCCACCCCCACCCACCCACCCCACCCGCTACTGGGGCAGTCGCCCCGCCCCAACCTCTTGCTTGCTGCTCAGTGGGGAGTGGCAGGCCATGCTGCCAAGCGCCTTCCACTTAACACCACCCGCTCGCCCAGGCACACAGCTCTGAGCCACCCGCTGCCTGGTTACTAATCCTTTCCTGGCTCAACCTCCCCAAGTGCCAGCCCCCGCCTGCCCAGCAGTGTTAGGGGAGTTTCCGGCTGCTCTGCACACAGTTGGTACTGCAGGAAAGAAAGCTGCCTTGTAAACACAGGCCAGGGCACCGTGGAAATGGGGACCAGCTGCTCTGGGAGGGTACGGCTAGCAGAGCTGTACAGGGCCAGGCTGGGTAGGAGAGAGCCATGCTACCCACCCCCACCCCTACTGCTACGAAGCCCCCAGAATGGGTCATTGTTGGTGCTCAGCAGTCCTCTCCCTGGGGGATGATTTCACAGTATCAACTGGGAAGACTCAGGCAGACCAATCAGAACGGATGATGGCCTGAGTGCTGGACCAGAGGCCTCAGAGCAGGGACCCGGGTGGCGGGGCAGTGGGAGACACTTAAGGGACTCAGGGCTGTGGCTGTTTACTAAACAGCAGTACCTCTTACTCAGATGGCATCAGCTGAACTTCCCCCAGCATTTCTAGTTGGTCCCCACCCTGCCACCATCTAGGGGCTTCTCTGCCACCATCTTGTGAGCAGTTGCTAGCCTCACACTCCTCTCCCATCAGGGGCTCATCTCTAGAAGGCTGGGAGCTTCCACCCTGCCCAGTTAATCCTCCTGCCTGGCTGAGGCACAGGAAGGACCCAGGACCCAGACCACCACCCACCCCAGGGCTGGGCCCTGGGCCATACCTGGCTCGCTCCAGGGCCCCTGTTGTTTGAAGATGGTGCCGAAGGCTGGAAGACTGTTGCTGGGGAAGATAACGTAAATGCATTCAAAAGACAGGGTACCACATGATGCTAGGGAAAGTGCAACCCCACCCCAGGCTAGCAGCCTGCTCCTGTCACTAGGGATGTGGATCTGGGGAGACAGTTCCCCTCACTGAGCCATCTGTAAAATGAGAGCATTGGACTGCGTGAGGCAGGCTGTGCAAAACACTTACACACCTTAGTCCCATGAGGAAGGAGTATTCCCCCTGCATATTTGTGGGGGAAACAGGCCCAGAGGGATGAAGTACTTTGCTTAGGATAACACAGCCAGGAATGAGCAGAGCAAGGCCATGAGCTTTGGTTTTTCTGTTTCCAATGCCTCCTCTACCATGCTCAATTAGATGACAAGAAACAGTTGGTGTCTGATGCTGGCCAGTAGGAGAAGAGAAAGGTCACGTGGGCTGGGGCTGTCAGGGAGGGCTTCATGGAGGAGGCTGTCTTGAAAATGACAGAGGTCAAAAGAAAGATTACTCCAAGGTGCAGCTGCCAGAATGATCCAACATAGTGAGGAGTTGTGTCTGGATGGGCCAGTGGAATGGGGGAAGTGAGGGTTGATATAAGTGGAGGTTGCGGTAGTTCCGGCATGATGTACAGTCCAGCCACAGCAGGTTCTTGAGCAGGAGAGTAGCATAGTGAGCATCAGGTTCTAGGAAGAAGCACCAGTTTATCCATCAGATGGGGCAGGATGCCTCCTAGCTACTCCTCTCCCTGAGAAGGAAGAGCTCCCAGAGCGGCCCTCATTTATTCCAGAAGCCAGGCCCTGCGGCTTCAGTTTCCATCCTCACTGACGCAGATAATCCAAAGAGTCACTTCAGCTGCTTGGAGCAGCAGGGTTGGGTCTTGTGCTACCTGATTCTTAATTCGGCTGATGTCTACCCCATTTCCTCCAGGCTTCTCTAGAGGTGGCAGGGGTGAGGTGGGGAGACAGCTGCCAGGCACCGAGGGAGCTGAGCCTGGTGGGGGCGGGGGCGGGTGTGTGGGTGGGCATGAGCAATTGCTCAGGAAACCCATCCCTGCCTGGTCACCCTAGCCCTGGAGAGATCACCCGGATGTGTTGGAATGGGTCTGGGGTCCTGTCTTTTCCAATAATGTTTCCTGGGGAAACCCAGGTTCCAATGGTTTCCTGGGGAAACCCAGAGGGAAGCTCAGGGAGCCCCCACTGTGCTGTGCGATGCTACACACACATGCGAAGGCACCATCAGGCGGCCTTGACCCAGCCTTCTGCAAAATGATTTCTGCCATCAAACTTAGGGTGGAGAATGGTTTTGCAGCCACGCGTTTTTCCTTCAGAGAAACTAAGGTCAGAGTGTTGGCTGCAGGAAAGGACTTAGCCTTTGTCACATAACAGGAAAGAGAGTCGGCTCAGGGCACACCCCCTCGGAGGCTAATCTCAGGAGCTTGGAGCCACAGGGATTGCAATAATCGCTGAATACTTACCCTATGCCAGGTGCCAAAGCATTATCCTCTCCACTTTACAAATAAGGAAACTGATTCCCAGAAGATTCCAAACAGGCCATCTGTCTGCAGTCCTTCCTTCCCACCTCCTGGGATTTCTCCAAATGTTTGCCATCGCCCACCTGTATCAGAATCTCCTAGGGTATTTATTGTTTAACTTGCAGACTCCTGGGCTCCACCCCAACCCCCTAAATCAGAATCCCTGCGGTTGGGCCCAAGAGTCTCCATTTTTGACAAGCTCCTCCAGGAGATTCCTCCAGACGCTGAAATCCTCACTTGACTTCCCCCACAACAAACTGCCCTGATGTCTGCAGAGAGAGGGTCTGGTGTAGACAGGGATTAAGAAAAAGCAGGACATTGTCAGATAGGATGCCCAAACCCAGACACAGATTAGGACCCATGAAGTAGGGGGTAGAGCTGACCCTCAGGAATGTGCCCAGACTGAGCTAAGCTTTCAGGAAAATTAGAAAGACCCTCAGACCCAGAGTCTGTCTGAGTTTAGCTTCACAGCATGGAGGCTGCCTTGAGAAAGCTGATATAACAAGAAGGAGCAGCAATTTAATACTTTGGACGGGGCCCAGCAGCCCACTCAGGGCCACCCTGGAAGACCCCACAGACCCCAAGGCTATGGTCCAGGCCTGCTCACTCAACACCTGGCCAGGTGGGGCAGGCACAGGCAGAGTGGGGCTTCCAGTTGGACCTAGAGCTACAGATGCCCCCCACCACCACCACCAAGCCCAGCCACCCAGACTAAGACACGGCTTTCTCCGGAGGCGAGAGAGAGCAAAGGCCCTGTCTGTACCCGAGACCTAATGGCCCCTGTTGAAGGAGAGGGAGCAGGAGAGGGAGGAGGGAGGAGGTCACAGCCAGGACCACATACACTCTTGGGGGCCCTGCTGAGACTGCAAGAGTCAAGAATTCTAAGGTTCCACAGGTGAAAGATTCCAAGATTCTAGGATTGCAAAGCCCCGCCATTCTAAGATTCCAATGGAACGATTCCATGTTTCTAAGATTCCATCACACTATGATTCTATGCTGCTAATTCTTGAAATTTCAAGTCTCGTTCATTGCTGGTCCCCAAACCTGTGGGCCCTAGCATTTTTTAAAAGCACAAAAAAAAAAAAAAAAAAAAGAGCAAGAAAGAGAGAAAGAGATGGGGAGGGAGACAGCTAAAAACATACTAACAACAGCTCCATCCTTTGGATCTGAGTTAGAGATGCATCTTGGCAGGGGTCAAAGACCCTCCTTTTGAGTGGGGTACAGAACGTCTTTCCCTGGTAGAGTGGCAGAATTGCATGCCTCAGGCCTTCCTGGGGGGAAAAGGGGCTGGTTGTTCCAGGCTACAGCTGAGTAAAGCCCCACACAGGCCACAGTGCCCACTAGCTGGTGGACCTAGGAGCCAAGCAGGTGCCTCACTGGCTCAGTTTGGGGAGGGACTTATCTGGGGTGGAATTTCCCTCCCCGCAGTGAGAAAGCTGCAGGGCCAGGGATTTACCTTGGGAGACCCCCACTGAGGAATAGTCCCCAAGCAGAACCGCTTCCTGTTCAGAGCCAGAGTCTTAACACTGGACAACCACAGGGTCTTGCTGCCAACTCCAGAGCCAGGTGCCTTCCCTCTGACATTTGGGGCATAGCTTCCATGGCCACACAGCCCTTGCCCCCTTCCAAGACCCCCCTTGACCTTTCTAATCTCAGCCACTGCCTTCCAGAGCTGGGAGGCCACTCGGCAGCGGTGCCTGTGCATGGCTCTGTGATCAGCCTGGCCGCCGTCCCCTCTGTGGATACTCTGATGGGCAGGGGGCACCAAGTTGAGCCTCTGAGGCTGAGCCAGCGTAGACCTGGCAGGGACATTCACTCACAACCAGCCTTCTTGGACTCCAGAGAAGAGTCATTATTACTTGGTCATGCCCAGCCCCCAAATCACAATTATAGCTGCTATTTCTTGAGTGTCAGCAATATGCCAGGCATCGTGCCCAACTTTTTATACACAGTGTCTTGCCTCATCCTCACACCTCTGTGAAACAGGTACAATTATTACTCCCATTCCACAGACTAGGAAACTCAGAGATGTGACATGGTGGCTCTCTCAGGTCACACAGCCAGTAAGTGGCCTCTGACCCCAGCACCCCCTTCTTAATCACTATGCTATGCTGCTACCAGTGGTATACACTCAGCCCCTCTTCACTGTCAGATCCTTTGCCAGTCAAATCCCAGATCCCCAGGGGGCACTGTGGCACCCTCTTTGAGCGTGGCCTCCCTGGAGCTGCTGTCAGAGCCACGGGCTGTGGGAGTGAGCGTGCACACTCCTTCTCCGGAATTGTCTGCCCCAGCCTGAGCTATGCAGGCCGGAGCTCTCAACGGGGGTATGGGGCTGTCTGGCAGGGTTTCCCAGAACCCTGTTTCCTGTGGTCATAAACGTGGGTTTTCCTGACAACGTTGGGAGGTCAGGGAGTGATACAGCTGGTGTTCCGACGGCTGTGGGTCAGACCTGGCTCCTCTGGACCCCACTGCTGTGACCAAGGAAATCTCACCAGCTGTGTCCAAGATCAAACCTGACCCTGTTACTCCAATGCCTTTGTAGGAGTATTTTTAGCAGAACCTTTTTTTTTCCCAAAATAAATGTGAATTGTAAAAATTATCACTTGGACTCAGTATTTCTTTTTCCTCTGAGGTTCCCCAGAGAACAAGTAGGAGCTCCCAGAGGCCCTGAGCAGGGTTCTGAAGTATGACTAGGAGTTTTCCAGGGCTAAGAATGGAGCTAGGCTAAGGCTGGGCCTGGAGCTGGGGTTGGAGTGCGGATTTGGCCTGGGTTAGGGTAGAGTGTTGACATAAAGCAACTTTTAAGCTTTCTAAGAACACTCTATTGTGTTTTAACAGTTTCAGCTCTGCTGTCAGGTGTCCTAGGGTTCATATCCCAACTCTGCCATTTGTTAGCTGCCTTGCAGAGGTCACATAACTGTGCTGAGCCTCATTTTCATGTCTGTAAAACACGGGCAATCGTTTCTAACTCCTAGAGTGTGGGTGAGGAGTCAATGAGATAGAGCATGGAAAGCCTTGGCACTCACAGACATTAGCTATTATTATTGTGCTGAGCAGGAGGCCCGCCATGGCAGGGCCAATGTCTATCACACATTCTTGCTGTGTTCTTTGCAACCAAGACGATGCCTGCTGAATTAGTTCGTTCTCACACTGCTCTAAAGAAATACCTGAAACTAGGTAATTTATAAAGAAAAGAGGCTTAATTGGCTCATGGTTCTGCAAGGCTGTACAGGAAGCATGATTCTGGCATCTGCTGGGCTCCTGGGAAGGCCTCAGGAAACTTAAAATCATAATGGAAGGCAAAGGGGTAGCACACACATCACCTGGTGGAAGCAGGGGCAAGAGAGAGAGGGAGGAGGTGCCACACTCTTTTAAACAACCAGCTCTCACCATAACTCACTCACTATCACAAGAACAGCACCGTGGAGATGGTGCTAACCCATTCATGAGAACTCTGCCCCTATGACGCAATCACCTCCCACCAGGCCCCGCCTCCAACAACAGGGATCCAAACCATATCACTTGCCCCATGCTAGACACTCAATACATGTTTGTCAAGTAGATATCAGAGACATTCAGGGAGGGTTCCATGGTCAAATACATTTGGCAAATTCTGGGGTAAGGCAGGTTAATCAGATTTCTTTGTCCCAGGATTTTGCAGAGCCTTAAATACGGTAAAAGCGCAATGTGAATCTCTAAGAAGGTGTTACCATTTGCAGGCTTTCCCTCTAGGAGAGCATCTCATGGGACCAGTGTCCCTGGGAACACACCTGGGTAATGCTCTGGGAGTTAGAGGTAGATCTGGAGCTGGGGGTTGAAGTTGGGCCTGTAAAACACTATGGCATGGAGCCCAGAGAAGGATGGGAACCAGGAGGCTGTCCTCTGATTCACCATAATTGTAAGTTTCCTGAGGCCTTCCCAGGAGCCAAGCAGATGCCAGAACCATTCTTCCTGTACAGCCTTGCAGAACTGTGAGCTATGAGTGAATCATAACTCATTCATTCATTCATTCATTCATTCATTCATTTTAAAAGTACTTAATGAATTCCTACTCCACAAAAGTACTGCATTAGATGCCATGGGGAAACAGAAATGACTCCTGCTCCCAAGAGCTTATCAGGGCATTTGGGCTACTTCACTGCCCATGAATCAGGCACCCATGGAGAGCCAAGCCCTAGGCTGGTGCTGGGAGCGCTGCAGCGAATGAGACCCATGCCTGCCCTCGTGGAAGTGCTCAGTCAGTAGAGGAGACCAGCAGGTATGTGAGTCACTACAACTCAGGCGATGCGCACGGCATTCAAGGTGTCGACAGCTTCCGGGAAGGGAGCAACTAACCCTAAAGGAGAACCACTTGAGGAGCTGAGCAGGGTTCCAAAGCATGACTGGGAGCTCTCCAAGAAGCTGAGGGAGGATGGAGAAGAGTATTCCAGGTCGAGGGAATGGCAGATGCAAAGGTATGAAGTCAAACTCTGACGTAATATATTTTGTGAATTTATATGTGCTGTGGTCTGAATGTCCGCAAAAGTTCCTGTGTTGAGACGTAGTCACAAATGTAACAGGATTTAGTGGGGACCTTTAGGAGGTGATTGAACCACAAGGGCAGAGACCTGGTGAAGGGGATCGAGGCCCTCTGAAAAGAGGCTTCACACCGTGGTCAGCTTGCTTGTTCTGCTTTTCTGCCACATGAGGACACAGAGTTTGTCCCCTTTGGCCTTTCCATCCCTTCCACCAGTGAGGACACAGAGAAGGCATCGTCTAAAAGGAGCAGGCCCTCATCAGACACTGAACCTGCTGGTGCCTTGATCTTGGACTTCCCAGCCTCCAGAACTGTGAGAAATCAATTTCCACTGTTTACAAGTTACCCAGTCTTGGCTATTTTGTCATAGCAGCAGAAACTGATTAAGACACTGTGTAAGTAACACTGGCACAGAAGTGATTGCTAGATTAAATGTAATACATGACCCCTTATGGCAGTTCATAAAGCAGACTGGCAAGGCCACCAGATCCCTTAAGGAGGACAGTCTGTGGCAACTCGTGGTGAGGTCAGCTGGCTCAGGCACCACACGCAGGCACACAGCACGGGTGGTTCAGCTTGCAAATTTCAGGCCTTCCTTAGGTGTCCTGGGACCTGTGACCCATCACCCAAGATGACTTCGTTCCCCCAGCCTGGTTCCTCTGAGAAGCCTGGATCCCCTTTCTAGTTCCACCTGCCCCTGTTCCCGGACCACACTGGGCTTTCTTTAGACTCTGCTTCCCACTCTGAGATCCAGTACAATCTTACAGGGGACTGCTGCCAGCTCAGGGACTCTGATCCAGGTCCCCAGCTCCCAGGTCTCTCATCAGACCCTTACTGGTTTCTCTCAACCTTCTTCTCACTCTTCTCTCCCATCCCTGGGACAGCTGAGACCAATCTTTGCCCCTCCAGGCTCCAAATGGGCACCCACAAGCTCAGTTATTTCTTTGACACAGGGGCACTGTGGCTGCCACAAGAGATGTCATCAAGGAGAAAAAGAGAAACAGGGGAGGGGCTGTTTCCCATAGTGTCTCACTGGGATTGGAGTCATGGCTATGGAGACCCTACCCCCACCCCCATGGGACTATAGAAACGCTCTGGTCCTGGTCCTCCCTCTCCTCCACCAAACCCATCAGACCAAAGTGTCTGCCTGGATCAGCCCTGCCCCAGAAACCCTGATGACACAGTGCAGGGGGCTCTGGAGCCACCAGCACTCCCTACCCTCTACCAATCACACCTGTTGTGAGCACCTCCTTCCTTGCTGCCCCCCTGGGTGGCACAAAGGTAAAACCAAGACTCTATTGCTACAAGCCAGGTGTGGTGGCTCACGCCTCTAATCCCAGCACTTTGGGAAGCTGAGGCAGGTGGATCACTTGAGGTCAGGAGTTTGAAACCAGCCTGGCCAACAGGGTAAAATGCTGTCTCTACTGAAAATACAAAAAGTAGCCGGGCATGGTGGTGGGCGCCTGTAATCCCAGCTACTTGAGAGGCTGAGGCAGGAGAATCGCTTGAACCCGGGAGGCAGAGGTTGCAGTGAGCCGAGATTGTGCCACAGAACTCCAGTCTGGGCAACAGAGAGACACTCCAGCTCAAAGAAAAAAAAAAAGACTCTATTGCTACAGCAGAGTCCCTGGTGATGGTGAGTCCCCAGGCAGCAGAGCGTGTGCTGGAGTTGACCCCATCACCTTCCCTCAGCCCCCCAGCCCTACACACTCACACACATCCATAAATACCCCCTTTCAGCCAGAGGCACCGCACATTTACACACACACATTTGTAAGCAATTCCCATGGTGCACACAGTCATGTTGTCAAATGCACACAGACACACATTCACACACAAAGCCGTGACATCCCTCCCCACATCCATGCATACACACAGGCACACAGATGCAGGCTCATGCTCAGTCTCAGCCCGCACTCTGCTCGTGTCACATGTACCCGCACTCAGCCTCTGTCATTACAATAGAGAATATTCTCCAACATCACTCCACATCAGGCACTGTTCTGAGTGTTTTGCCTGTATCATCCTGCTTAATCCTCTAAACTTGTGCTTGTCAAATTATCTGCGGTGGAAGACTAGATTTGTTTTTCCTTTTTTATTTAACATTTTTTATTATTTTTAGAGATGGCATCTCACCCTATCGCCCAGGATGGTGTGCAGTGGCATCATCATAGCTCACTGCAGCCTTGAGCTCCAGGCTCAAGTGATCCTCCCCACCTGAGCCTCCCGAGGAGCTGGGACTACAGGTGTGCCCCACCATGCCCAGCTTTTTTTTTCCCCCGGCCTGTTGAGGATCCAGCAGATGGTCTGACTATGAAATCAACACCCAAACGTGTCCAACACCCAAACGCTGTTCCACAAGACCAGTCCACCAGTCACATGTTTGGATGCCCTGAAAATGTCAGGTTGTCACACTAGGTTCTAAAATGTCTGTACCTATCTTCATACACTGGTAACAAATAGTTCTAGGACACGCACCATTCCTGCCTATATTTTAAGTGGCAAAGTGGCACTGCCCTAAAGCACCCAAGAAAGTAAACAACTGTCATCATCTCCATCTCACAGAAGGGAAAACTGAGGTACAACTTTTTTTTTTTTTTTGGTTTTTGCTTTTGGGGTGTTTTGTTTGTTTGTTTGTTTTTTGAGGTGGAGTCTCACTCTGTTGCCCAGGCTATAGTCCAGTGGCACAATCTCGGCTCACCGAAACCACCGCCTCCCAGATTCAAGCAATTCTCCTGCCTCAGCCTCCCGAGTAGCTGGGACTACAGGCGCGCACCACCACACCCGGCTAATTTTTTGTAATTTTAGTAGAGACGGGGTTTCACCATGTTGGCCAGGATGGTCTCGAACTTCTGACCTCGTGATCCACCTGCCTCGGCCTCCCAAAGTGCTAGGATTACAGGCGTGAGCCACTGTGCCCAGCCGAGGCGCAGCAATTTGAAGAAACCTGCCCACAGTTACACAGCTAGCAAGGGCAGGAGCCAGGATTTGAACCCAGTGGTCTGCTCTAAAACTCCACCATCTCAGGTCCCTCCACACTTGGACACAGAGTTCCACTTACACACACAACAGAAGACACCTGCAAACAGAGAGGGGCAAGCACTCCCAACACAAGCATACACATACGAGCATGTATCCATCCACTGCAGTAAACCCACATGTACACACACAGACATACAGCCATAAGTAAACAGATGTGTCTGTTTTGCTAACCAAGAAGGTCCCCAGTGCCAGCACAGTGACTGACACACAGTAGGCACTTAGAAAATACTTCCAAATAAATCAATACCCTTGTGCTCATTCACCTTCCTACCCACAGTGACACATGAACACCTGTGCACAGACTCTCATTCATGGAGGGACTAAACCAGCAGGTTAAGAGCAGTCTTTGGGTTTGGGTATATGACAGTTCAAATCCTGTCTCCCTCATTAATGCTGTGTGACACAGGGAAGTCACTTCACCTCTCTAAGCCTCAATGTCATCATCTAGAAAATGGAGATTAATTCTTTTTTTTTTTATGTTTTAGACAGAGTCTTGCTCTGTCGCCAAGGCTGGAGTGCAGTGGTACAATCTCAGCTCACTGCAACTTCTGCCTCCCAGGTTCAAATGATTCTCTTGCTTCAACCTCCCAAGTAGCTAGGATTACAGGCACTCACCACCACACCCGGCTAATTTTGTTTGTTTGTTTGTTTGTTTGTTTGTTTTTTTAGTAAAGATGGCGTTTCACCATGTTGGCCAGGCTGGTCTTGAACTCCTGACCTCAAGTGATCTGTCTACCTCAGCCTCCAAAAGTGCTGGGATTACAAGCATGAGGCACCACACCTGGCCTAATTCATTATTTTCTGAGCAAATATTTATTGGCTGCCCACAAGCGATGGTCGGTTTACCAGGTACTGGAAATAGAGCACTGAGCAAAACGACAAAAACGCTTGCACACACAGAGCTCACGTCCTACTTGGGGCAGATAAGCACTTAAACAATCAAACACAATATATTAGGTGGGGAGGAAGCCATGAAAAAATTAGCAGGAAAGGCTCTGGGGAGTTCTTGAGCAGGGCTGCAATTTTAAAATAGAGGGAGTGGACAGAGAAGAGCACATATTCTAAGATCCCATTTGTATGAAGATCAGGAAGAGTTCATCAATGGTGATAGAATTCGTAAGAGTAGTTACTTCTGGGAAGTGTGAAAGGGAACCTTACAGAGGGCTGGAAATGTTCTACTTCTTGATCTAGTTGGTGGTCGCACAGATATGTGAAAACAAAAACAAAAACAAAAAAAAAACAGCACAAAGATTAATGCACCGGACACATTTTTGTACATTATCCCTCAGTTTACAAAAATAGCATGGCCAGGGAAGGTCTCATTGAGAAGATGACATATGAACAAAGAAATGGCTGAAGGGGGCCAGGCGTGGTAGCTTGCGCCTGTAATCCTAACACTTTGGGAGGCCAAGGTGGGTGGATCATCACTTGAGGCCAAGTGTTCGAGCCTCAAGTTGGCCAACTTGGTGAAACCCCATCTCTATTAAAAGTAGAAAAATTAGCTGGATGTGGTAGGCACACCTGTGATCGCAGCTACTCAGGAGACTGAGGCAGGAGAATCACTTGAACCCAGGAGGCGGAGGTTGCAGTGAGCTGAGATTGCACCACTGCACTCCAGCCTGGGCAACAGAGCTAGACTCTGGAAAGAAAAGAAAAGAAAAGAAAAGAAAAGAAAAGAAAAGAAAAGAAAAGAAAAGAAAAGGAGAGAGAGAGAGAGAGAGAGGAAGAAGAAGAAGAAAAGAAGGAAGGAAGAAAGGAAGGAGAAAGGAATAAAAAGAAACGACTGAAGGGGTGAGGAGCAAGTGAGTGGCTCCCCAGGGAAGTACTTTCCAGACAGAGGGGACAGCAAGAGCAAAGGCCCTGAGGCCAGAGGATGCCTGCTCAAGGATCTGCAAGGAGGCCAGGATGCCTGGAACGGAAAGAATAAGGGGGAGAGTATGAAGAGCTGGGGTCCTCTGTGGACCATGAGGGGAACTTGCACTTTTCTCTGCATGAGATGAAAGCTTGTGGAGTGTCTGAGAGCACCAGTGCCGTGATCTGACTTTTAAAAGGATTGATCTGATTGCCCTGCAGAATGATGATGGGGAGATGTATCAGTCACGATTCTCCAGAGAAACAAAACCAGTACGATATATATTAAAAGATTTATTTCAAGGAATTGACTTACCCAAATCAGTTAGCATATCCAGAATCCGTTGGGCGGGCCAGCAGGCTGGAATCTCTCAGGCAGGAGCTGAGGCTGCAGTCCAGAGGCGGAATTTCTCCTTCCTTAGGGAAACCTCAGTTTTGCTCTTAAGGCACCTTTCACTGATTGGATGAGGTCTATCCAGATTACTGAGGATAATCTCCTTTACTTAAAGTCCACTGATTGTAGATGTGAGCCACATATACAAATACCTTCACAGCAACACCTGGATTAGTGTTTGAATTATTGGGTTCTACAGCTTAGCCAAGATGACACAGAAAACCAACCATCACGGGGAACCAGGAGAGAAGCAGGGAGACAGTTAGCAAATAACGATAATAACCCCAGAGGGAGAGGAGAGTGGCTTGGAATAGGGCGGCAGGAGAAGAAGTGGTGAAAAGCGACTGGGTTCTGGGCACAGTATGAAGGTCAAGCCAGCAGGATTTGCTGACGGATTGGATGTGGGTGTGAGAGAAACTGGGGCCCAAAAAGGCCTCCAAAGTGTCTGACCTGAGCAACAGGAAACATGGAGCTGCCACTAACTAAAATGAGGCAGACTGCAGGAGGAGCCGGTTTAAGAGAAGATGGATAATTCCATTTTGGACATAAGTTAGAGAGCCTCTTAAACATCAAGCAGGCAATTGAATATATGAGTCTGGAGGCAGAGGAGTAAATCTGGAGTCTGGGATTTAGCCAGATGAGTCTGGCAAAGCCAAAGCGGAACCAAGGAGGTAAGAGTAAATGCAAGAGTGACAATAGCGGCCGGGTGCAGTAGCTCACCCTGTAATCCCTGCATTTTAGGAGGCCAAGGCAGGCGGATCACCTGAGGTCAGGAGTTCGAGAGCAGCCTGGCCAACATGGCGAAACCCCATCTCTACTAAAAATACAAAAATTAGCCAGGCGTGGTGGTGCACGCCTGTAATCCCAGCTACTCGGGTGGCTGAGGCAGGAGAATCACTTGAACCTGGGAGGCGGAGGTTGCAGTGAGCCAAGATCATGCCACTGCACTGCAGCCTGGGCGACAGAATGAAACTCTGTCTCAAAAAAAAAAAAAAAAGAGTGACAATAGCAATGGACCTTGGGACCAAAGCTAGGTACAGAGCGCAGGGCAGCATGACAGATGAAGACAAGGCAAAGGTGTGGGACCAATGCATTCATTATTGGGGGGCAGGGGGAGATTTTTGGAATGAGGATGCTGGAGGAAGTGACTTAGGAATACGAGAGGTAGTAGTTGGAAATCAGGGTCCTTAAAATTAAGATGATTGAGAGGCTGCTCTTTTTAAATCAAGGGAATGACCATAGGACATAGGAGGTAGGATAGATGGCAAGGGAGGAGCTCAAGGATCCCAAGGGCAGGGTGTCAGCAGCGTCATCCCAGGTGGTTATTGAAAGCACCAAGAATTCAGACCCAGCCAGGCGTGGTGGCTCACACCTGTAATCTCAGCACTTTGGGAGACCAAGGTGGGCAGATCACTTGAGCCCAGGAGTTCAAGACCAGTCTGGGCAACATGGCAAAACCTCATCTCTACCAAAAAAAAAAAGACAAAAAATTAGCCAGGTGTGGAGGCATGCACCTGTAGTCCCAGCTACTTGGGAGGCTCAAGTGGGAGGAGGAGGCGGGAAGGGGGTGGGTGGGAAGTCTCCCTGATGGCCTGAGAGTCAAGCTGGGAGTGCTAACCCTCCACCTTGCAGGCCCTTCGTGAGGGCTAAATAGGCCCACCCTATCTAGGGAGGGCTAAATAGAGCTAATGGGGGGCCGCAGTGCCCAGCAGACAGCCTGGCCCATAGTAAGGGCTCTGTAAGCGCTACTCCCTATGACCCCCTAGAAGCAGCCCTGCACTGCCAGTGGGGGATGGGAGGCGGGGCAGGGATGGAGGCTGAGTTGGCCTTTTTTCCATGGAGCTACTCTGCCCCCTGGGGGATGGGGTGGGCAATGGCCAGAGCTGAGTGCCAGAGAGAAGCATTATAACATCCTGGGGTAGGTGGGGAGCGCTGGGTATTTGACTCCCTGCCCCCTGCTCCCTACCCCGACTGGGAACCAGGCCAATGTGTGGGGAGCTAGAGATACAGTGAGGGGCAGTAAGCAGAGAAGGTCGAATCAAAGATTATTCCCCTATCAGCTGCCCTGGGTACCCCTTTCAAAGGCCCCACATCTGACTTATTAATTAATAATACTGGCTGGGCCTGGTGGCTTACACCTCTAATCCCAGCACTTTGGGGGGCCAAGGCAGGAGCATCACTTGAGGCCAGGAGTTCAAGACCTGCCTGGGCAACGTAGCGAAACCCTGTCTCTACAAAAACTAAAAAAAAAAAAATGAGAAATAATAATAATGTATGTCAGTTCCAAGCCATCAGCCTCAGAATTTCTCTACAGAAAGAACTCAGGAGCAGCCAGTCGCTGGGGTGAAGAACCAGGAGGCTGGTCTTGCAGTTGGAGTTACCTAGCCAGGGTGCTGTTTGTCTTCAGATGGCAAGTTTATTGGAGGCAGTCTGGGGACTGCCAATGGACCCCACCAACCATGACCCCTCCATCATATGCTTTTCCTTACTGAATGTTATGACCACCCAGATGGTTACTACCAGGGTGGACTCTTTCAGGTTTAACAACCAACTTCCAACTGTAGTTACTGGATGCTGGTTGACATTTCTGTTTAAGTTAAGAAGGTAAGATAAAAAGTGAGGCTGGGTGCGGTGGCTCACGCCTGTAATCCTAGCACTTTGGGAGGCTGAGGCAGGCGGATCATGAGGTCAAGAGATCGAGACCATCTTGGCCAATGTGGTGAAACCCTGTCTCTATTAAAAATACAAAAATTACCAGGTATGGTGGCACGTGCCTGTAGTCCCAGCTGCTTGAGAGTCTGAGGCAGGAGAATCACTTGAACCCAGGAGGCGGAGGTTGCGGTGAGCCGAGATCACGTCACTGCACTCCAGCCTGGCAACAGAGCGAGCCTCTGTCCCAATAAATAAATAAGTAAAAGTGAAATAGGCCAGGTGCAATGGCTCATGCCTGTAGTCCCAATATTTCAGGAGGCCAAAGCAGGAGGATAGCTTGAGCCCAGGAGTTTGAGACTAGCCTGGGAAACATAGTGGGACCCTATCTCTACAAAAAAAAAAAAAAAAATTGTTTTTAATTAACTGGGTGTGGTTACATGTGCCTGTAATCCCAGCTACTTGGGAGACTGAGGTGGGAGGATCACATGAGCCCAAGTCGAGGCTGCAAGGAGCCATGATTGCGCCACTGCACTCCAGCCTGGGCGACAGGGTGAGACCCTGTCTCAAAAAAAAAAAGTGAAACAATAAAGATTATGTTGGAACTTCATTCATTCCTCAGTGACATAAGTGATTTCTACTATAAAATTCAATTATTTATTTATTTATTTATTTATTTATTTTGAGACAGAGTCTCACCTGTAGCCCAGGCTGGAGTGCAGTGGTGCAATCTCGCTCACTGCTACCTCCGCCTCCCAGGTCCCCGTTCAAGCAATTCTCCTGCCTCAGCCTCCCAAGTAGCTGGGATTACAGGCACGTGCCACCATCCCAGCTGATTTTTGTGTTTTTAGTAGAGACAAGGTTTCACCGTGTTGGCCAGGCTAGTCTTGAACTCCTGATCTCGTGATCCACCCGCCTCGGCCTCCCAAAGTGCTGGGATTACAGGCGTAAGCCACTGCGCCCGGCCTAGAATTTAATTTTTAATGATGGCATTAACAACTGGCTTCCAAAATTCCTGGAAATGTACCCGTTGGCTCTCAAGATCCAGTGTGAATTATCTCCCATGCAACACCGGGCCGTTCTCCCATTTTACAATGGTGGAAACTGAGGCTCACAGAGATGAAGCATCTCAAGCGCTGAAGGTCAAGTTGAATGTGGCCTGGCTGAGGCAACACCCAGGCATATTTTGCTCTTATTCTGAATTCTTTCAACTGTTTCCTAGATTTCCAAACTCCCTCAGAAAATTCCAGCATCTTCTCTCCCCATATCTTCTCTGCATCCCTAGAGCTCTTCGGTGTGACATACAGAATTTATTCTTCCTCCTCCTACCTCTTAGAAACCAAATTTCTGGCAAAAGCAGCCTGAGGCTGAATCCTTCCTCACACCTTTCCAGGGTCACTAACTCTGGAGTGAGCCTCTGGGGCCATGAAGGAGCCCCTGGGCCCAAGGGAGAATGAGGGGTGTCCAGCCCAGCCAGCACACACTCAGGTGACCCAATAAACCCATCTTTAGTTCACACTCTAAATCCAACAAGGATTGGTGCAGAGAGTTATAGAGACCTAGAGAGCTGTGTTGGGATCCCACTGATAAACTCGTGACCTTGTGCAAGTCAGCTCACTTCTCTGAGCAAAACGGGGTTTCTAATCCCCACCCTCGGGATTGCTATGACAATTATCTAACAGCTGCCTTCCTTCTTTCCCCAGTGTCCTTAAATGGTGTGATTCACTGGATGCCAGGGGGCCCCTCACTTATCCCCAATGTCTGGGAAGGCACTGCCTTCTTCCAACTGTTCTTTTTCAATCCTACTACTCCTGGAGAAATAGCTGATAAATCCTGCGCACCCTCAGAAGTGAGTTGATCCGGGCTTCCTCCCTGTCCGAGGCCCTGGGGTCTTCCCCTTCACTATCTCTCTTCCTCCTCCAGGTGGGAAGGGACTGAAGCCTAACCTCCCAGCTGGAGGCCCCCAGCCAGAGTCCTTGGCTTGGGTCTTCCCTCTATGGAGTTTTAATCTCCTCAGGTGGGGAAAGGAATCCTAAGCCCTTGCTTTTCCTCTTCCCCTGCAGTGCCCACAGGTTTTCTGAAGGGCTCCTTTTCTTTTCTTTCCCTTTTTTTTTTTTTTTTTTTCAGACAGAGTCTCACTCTGTCGCCCATGTTGAAGTGCAGTGGTGCAATCTCATCTCACTGCAACTGCCATCTCCCAGGTTCAAGCGATTCTCCTGCCTCAGCCTCTCGAGTAGCTGGGACTACAGGCGTGCACCACCACGCCCAGTGGGAGGATCACTTGAGCTCAGGAGTTCAAGACCAGCTGGGCAGCATAGTGAGAGTGTCTCTACAAAAAAAAAAAAGAAGAAGAAGAAGAAAGGAAAAAGAAAAAATGGCGGGGTGTGGTGGCACATGTCTGCGGTCCTAGCTACTTAGGAGGCTGAGGCGAGAGGATTTCTTGAGCCAAGGAGGTCATGAGGCTGCAGTGAGCTGTAATCACACCAGTGCACTCCAACCTCAGCAACAGAGTAAGTCCTTGTCTCAAAAAAAAAAAAAAAAAAAAAAACAGAAAAAAAATCAGATTTACATGTTGTTTGAAACAAAAATTACATAGCTTAAAAATATTCAAAAGCCTACCACATATATATCTTGGCAGGAAAAAGAAAAAAATATTCAAAAACCACTGGAATCTGTTTCACTAGTGATGAGATGTTTGCTAAGGGCCCTTCCAGTTCTAAGTCTTAGAATTTCTGCATTCAGGCTGGGAGCAGTGGCTCATGCCTGTAATCTCAGCACTTTGGGAGGCCGAGGCAGGTGGATCACCTGAGGTCAGGAGTTTGAGACCAGCCTCACCAATATGATGAAACCCTGTCTCTTCTAAAAATACAAAAAATTAGCTGTGCATGGTGGCATGCACCTGTAATCCCAGCTACTCGAGAGGCTGAGGCAGGAGGTTGAACTTGAACCCAGGAGGCAGAGGTTGCAGTGAGTTGAGATCATGCTATTGCATTCCAGCCTGGGCAACAAGAGGGAAACTCCATCTCAAAAAAAGAAAAAGAAAATGAAAAAATTCTGCATTCATGAAACAGTGACTGTCAGGTCACAGGAGAGGGAGGGAGAATATTGCAGATGCTCTTGGAAGGATGGGGCAGGGCAGGTGAAGCTCTTGTCCGTGGCTACTTGAGCAGTAGATTCTGGAAGAATCAAAGAGCTTCCAGCTGTAAGAAATCAAACAAATTGTGAACCTTCCTGGATCTCAGTTTCCTCTCCCTTGACACATGGGTGTATGTTCCCTACTGCTGCTAACACAAATCACCACAAATACAGAGGCTTAAACTACACAAATATATTATCTTATAGTTCTATGGGTTAGAAGTCCAATGCAAGACCCAACAGGCCAACCTCGAGGTGTCAGCGGAGCTGGAGGTTCTAGGGGCTCTAGGGGAGAATCTATTCCCTTGCCTTTTCCAGCATCTAGAGGCTTCCTGCACTCCTTGGCTCATGGCCCCTTCTTCCATCTTCAAAACCAGCAATGTTGCATCTCTCTCTAACTGTTCTACATCTTGTATTTCCTTCTGCCTGCATCTTCCACTTTTAAGGACCTTTATGATTACATTGAGCCCATCCAGATAATCCAGGATAATCTCCCTATTTTAAAAGTCAGCTAAGGGATGGGCACAGTGGCCCACTCCTGTACTCCCAGCACTTTGAAAGGCTGAGGTAGGAAGATCACTTGAGGCCAGGAGCTCAAGACCAGCCTGGACAACAAAGTGAGACCTCCCCGCATCTCTGCAAAAATAAAAAATTAGCTGAGTCTCAAACTCCTGACTTGAAGTGATCCACCCACCTCAGCCTCCCAAAGTGCTGAGATCACAGGCATGAGCCACCATGCCCGGCCCCTCACTTCTCAATAAAAGAAACAGCAGGGCACTTGTGGTCATCTTTTATTCACACCTATTTTTTGGTTAATAAAATACAATTTAAAAACATATAATTAAAGAGGTCAGGTCAAGCATGGTGACTCACAGCTGTAATCTCTGCACTTTGGGAGGCCAAGGCAGGCAGATCGCTTGATCCCAGGAGTTCAAGAGCAGCCTGGGAAACATGGCAAAACCCCGTCTCCACCAAAAAAATGCAAAAATTAGCCAGGCATGGTGGTGCGTGCCTGTAATCCAAGCTACCTGGGAGGCTGAGGTGGGAGAATCACTAGAGCCCAGGAGGCATAGGCTGCAGTGAGCCATGATTTCACCACTGCACTCCAGACTGGGCAACAGAGCAAGATCCTGTCTCAAAAATTAAAAAATAAAATAAAATAAAAACTCTGTTCTAAATCTATACCAAGCATTCATGTTAATAGGGAGAGCTGCAAAGTATGTGAAGCAAAAACTGATAGAACTGAGAAAAGAAATAAACAAAATTACAATTATAATTAGAGAACTTTAGTTTCCCTCTTAACAATTGATACAACAACAGATGGAAAATCATGAAGGATACAGAAGAGTTCAATACCTACAACCAATAGGATCTAATCAACATCCAACAATCCACCCAACAATAGCAGAACACACATTGTTTTCAAGCACCAGTGAAATATATATCAAGATAGACCACACCCTGAACCACAAAACAAACCTCAACAAATTAAAAAACAATTGAAATCATACAAAATGTGTTCTCTGACCACAGTGGAATCAAACTAGAAATCAACAGCATAGAGATAACATGAAAATCTCTGAACCCTTGGAAACAGAGCTACACACTTCTAAATAATTCATGCAGTCAAAGAATAGATCTCAAAAGAAATTTAACAGTACATTTACTTTAATGAGAATAAGAATACTCCATATTAACACGTGCAGGGCATAGCTAAAGCTATGTGAGAGGGAAATTAATAGTAATAAATTCTTACATCAGAAAAGAGGAAGAGTCTCAAATCAATAATCTAAGTTTCCATGTCAAGAATCCAGAAAAAAAAAAAAATCTAGGAAAAAAGGGGCACAATAAACCCAAAGCAAGAAGAGGATTGAAACAATAAAATAAGAGCATAACATTGAAAACAGAAAAGCAAGAAAGAAAACCAATGAAACAAAAAACTGGTTTGCTTCACTGTTTCAAAACTGACAAACTTCTAGAAAGACTAACAGGAAAAAAACAGAGAAGACATAAATTACCAATATGAGGAATGAAATGGGATGTCACTTTAGGCCCTGCAGATATCAAAAAGATAATAAGAGAACACTAGGTATAACTCTACAGGCACAAATTTAACAACTTTGATGAAATGGACCAATTCTGGGAAAAGTAAAAACTACCACAACTTGCTCATATTGAATAGCCCCATAACCATTTAGGAAATTGAATTGAATTGAATTGAATTGAATTGAATTTTTGGCAATTTTTTAATTGCCAAAAAAGAAAATCTCCAGAGCCAGGTAGTTTCACTGGAGAATACTACCAAGTGTTTAGAGAAGAATTAATACCATCTACACAATCTCCCAGAAAATAGAAGAAGCAGAAACACTTCCCAATTCATTTTATGAAGCTAATATTATTCTGATACCAAAACCAAGCAAAGATAATACACAAAAAAGAAAGAAAACTACAGACCAATATTCCTCATGAGTACAGATGTAAAAGTTCTTAACAAAATACTAGCAAATAGAAGTCAGCAACATATCAAAAGAATTATATACCATTGAACTGGCCCAATTTTCCCTTAGAACTGATGTTTACAACTGTTTTTAATAAAACAGAAATTGACCCTTCCAGTCTTGAAGCTTGAGAAACTTAGATTTTTCTTATCTGAGTTCCTTTCTCAGGAAATTGGCTATCAGGGAGCTGAAATTTTCCAGATCACCGTATCTGGACAGTGAGGTGCCAAACCCCTTATCTGACTACCTGATGCCTGTAGACCAACTCCTTTATAAACCCCTAACTTTAGTTGGTTGGGGAGAGAGATTTGAGACTTGTCTCTCATCTCTTGGCTAACATTACCCACAATAAAGCCTTTCTTCCCCGGCAATACTTGTTGTCTCAGTGATTGGCTTTCTGTGCAGTGAGAGCAACTGGACCTAGGTCAAACCCCTGGCATTCAGTGACAACATTCTGGTGTTCCTGACTTGGATTGCATTGCTTGTGACTTGGCAGCCACAGACTGGGAGAGTTTTGAAAACTCTTCTAGCAGATGTCCAGCCATATTTGGCCAGAGGTTTCAGTCTCTCTCTCTCTTTGGCCCCTACTGCAGTCCTGATTGCCTAGGAAGAATATTCTTTGGAACTTGACATCAGCATCTGGACAGGTAAGTGTCCTTTGTGGGTACCAGACAGTAGGAGCTGCTCCTGTCAAATTGGGAGATTCTGAAGGAATTTCCATTTGTTGCAGGTTAAACAAGCCCATCCTACTAATGTGAGAGTGGAAAGCACTCTATTTCAGTTTGGACACTTTTGGGGCTTTTTAATCACTACTGAAGTTAGATTGATTTTTGTTCTGTTTTGTTTTGAGACTGAGTTTTGCTCTCTCACCCAGTCCGGAGTACAGTGGCATGATCTCGGCTCACTGCAACCTCCACCTCTTGGGTTCAAGTGATTCTCCTGCCTCAGCCTCTCAGGTAGCTGGGACCACAGGCGTGCACCACCATAACCAACTAATTTTTGTATTTTTAACAGAGACAGGGTTTCACCATGTTGGCCAGACTGGTCTCAAACTCCTGACCTTAAGTGATCCACCTGCCTTGGCCTCCCAAAGTGCTGAGATTACAGGCATGAGCCACCACACCTGGCCTAGATTGTATTTCAGTAAGTGTTTGTGTGTGTGTCGATATAGTCATGGGAAATCAAAATTTGATCCCCCCAAAAAGATAAAATAAATAAATAATAAAACAAAATTCAACCCCAGAATGCAGCCTGCTTGAGTAAACTCTTCAAAATTGATAAATTATATCTTACGACTAGATTGATTTTGCTATCAAATGGGAAAGTAGGATGAAATTCCTGATGTCTAAGCTTTTATGCTCCTTTATCAGAACGAACCTGATCAAGTTAAAGGTAAAATTTTGATGCAATGGATGAAGCTTTTAAGAAGGGTGGTGAATCTGCACTTTGCCCTATGATCCCCATGTCACCAGCAGAGAAGAATCCTCCTTAGATGAGGAAGTCTGGGCTACTACAACTTCTATAACCCCAGCCCAGCCATCTAAGCACTCTCCACCAGCTGCCTTGGGGCCAGCTTCAGCCTCTTCAATGGCTCCAACTCCTGAGACTTCCAAACCCTGAGACTTCCAAACCCTGCAAAACCCTTTCCCAACTCCTGCTAGCCCTCTCGCTTATGGACCCAGGACCTGTACCCTAGTTCTGCCAGGTCTTCCCCCATATTTTCCTTTCCTCTCTCCTTTCACCAAGGAGACATCTGGGAACTCCAGAGAAATAGTCTCGTCCTCTTGGACTCATCAGGGGACACGGTTTGGCTGGGCTCTGCTACCCTTCCCTACAGGGCAATTCCCTCTGAGACTGGTCCCTGTTGGAGGTTTAGCTGAAGAAGGACAGCCTGCTGGAATGATGCGAACTTATATAACTGTAAGCAGACCAAACCTGCTTATATTGATGACCTGAAACGTATAACTAACCTCTCTGAGTCTATTTTCACGACTTATCGCCCTGCATGGGCTGATGTTCAGAGCCTCCTTAAAGTCTTGCTGACATCTGAAGAGTGTCATATAGTGCTAGAAAAGGCTCAGGAGAAGGTTGTTCGGTTACACACAGAAGATCCTAATAATGGGGTGAGGACTGGTAACAGTCTGGCAGTGTCCCTCCATGACCCCAGTTGGAATCTGATCTACCGGGGTTCTGGACTGTTTTCTGGTGGGGCTCGGGAAGGGAGTGCTTCAAACCAAAAGTTTAAACAAGGTGCAGGAAATTAGACAAGAAGTGGATGAGAATCCATTAGCATTTTGGAAAGAATTTTGGAGGCTTATCAAAAATATACAGATGTAGGCCGGGCACAGTTGCTCACACCTGTAATTCCAGCACTTTGGGAGGCCAAGGCAGGTGGATTGCTTGAGGTCAGGAGTTCGAGACCAACCTGGCCAGCATGGTAAAACCCCACCTCTACTAAAAATACAAAAAATTAGCTGGGCATGGTTGTGCACGCCTGTAGTCCTAGCTACTCAGGAGGCTGTGGCAAGAGAATCTCTCGAACCCAGAAGGCAGAGGTTTCAGTGAGCCAAGATCACACCACTGCACTCCAGCCTGTCTCAACAGAAAAGAAAAAGAAAAAAGAAGAAAAGAAAAGAAAGAAAGAAAAGAAAAGAAATACACAGATGTAGATCCGACAGTCCTAAGAATTCCATGTTAATTAATATGAACTATTTTGTAATATGCAGATGGTATCTTGATAGCCAGTGAAATGGAGGGTAACTCCATCCTTCATGCCATCAAAGTCTTAAAGTTTCTGGCACATAAAGGGTACCAAGTTTCTAAGAAAGAGGCATAGATCTCTCATCCCACCATTCAGTACCTGAGCTTCAAGGGACTCACAATCTTCTCCCAGACCACAGAGGCAATAAATCAGGTGGCAGTCTCCAGTATCCTTAAACAACAACGTGGTCCCTTAGGGATGCCTGGATTTTGTCAAATTTAGATCCCTAACTTCAGGTTAATAGCCAAACCTCTCTAGGAGACTTTAAAAGAAGAAGAAAGGGAACCCCTTCCTTTGAGTAGAGAATGCCAAAACGCCTTTCTAACCATTAAACAGAAATTGATGACAGCCCCTGCCCTGAGTCTCCCTGACCTGCACCAACCTTTTGATTTATTTGTTCAAGAAAAACAGGGAATTGGACTTGGAGAATTAACTCAAGACCTTTGGACCTTAAAATGTCTCCTTGCCTTCTTTACAAAACAGCTTGACAAGGTAACTAAGGGCTGGCCTACCTGCCTAAGGGCAGTGGCTGCCACCTGTGATATATTGCAGGAAGCTGAGATGTTCACCTATGGGCAGCCCATGAAGGTACATACTATGCATTATGTGTTTCCCGTGCCCAAGCAGAAGGGGGCTATTGTTGACTGCCAGGGCTGGAAAAGCACCAAGCCATGCTTCTAGATAAACCAAATATAACTCTTAAAGTTATTTCTACTCTGAATCCTGCCACCCAGCTACCAAGGAACCTCCAGCCTCCTGTTGATGACTGCATTCAAATAATTGATCAAGTTTACTCCAGCAGACTGGGCCTCACAGATTTGCTATTAACAGAACCCAACAAAGAATTCTTCACTGAGGGAAGCAATTTCATGGAACAAGGAGTCAGGAGGGCCAGGCTGGGTTGAGGCTTACCTCACCAGAACTGAGAAACCTGCCAAAGTTGTAAAGGCTCTAATGAAGGAAATAATTCCTCCATATGGATTCCCACAAACTCTCCAAAGTGACAATGAAGCTACTTTTTTTTTTTTTTAAGCAGGGTTTCACTCTGTCACTCAGGCTGCAGTGCAGTGCTGCAAGCACAGCTCACTACAACCTCAACCTCCCCGGCTCAGAGGACCCTTCCACCTCAACCTCCCTAGTTGCTGGGACTACAGTCATGCACCACCACACCTGGATAATTTTTGTATTTTTTGTAGAGACAGGGTCTTGCCGTGTTGCCCAGACTGGTCTCAAACTCCTGAGTTCAAACAATCCACCCGCCTTGGTCACCCAAAGTGCTGGGATTACAGGCATGAGCCACTACTCCCAGCCTGAAGCTGTTTTGTTTTGTTTTGTTTTGTTTTTTTGAGATAGAGTCTCACTGTCACCCAGGCTGGAGTGCAATGGCGCAGTCTCAGCTCACTGCAACTTCCACCTCCTGGGTTCAAGCGTTCTCCCACCTCAGCCTCCCAAGTAGCTGGGACTACAGATGTGTGACACCACACCCAGCAAATTTTTGTATTTTTAGTAGAGATGGGGTTTCACTATGTTGGCCAGGCTGGTCTCGAACTCCTGACCTCATGATCCACCCGCCTCAGCCTCCCAAAGTGCTGGGATTACAGGCGTGAGCCACTGCACCAGGCTATGAAACTACTTTTATAGCCCAAATAACCCAGGAAGTATGGCAGCTTCTGGGTGTTAATTGGAAACTGCATTTGTCTTGGAGACCCCAATTTTCTGGAAAGACTGAAAGAATACATAAGACATCAAGGAGATGCTTTCTAAAGTTTGCCAAGAGACGACTCTTACCTGGGAAAAGGTCTTGCCCCTTGCCCTGCCATGACCAGTGGGTTTTTTTTTTTCTAGGGATTCAAGGCTGGTTCAATATTTTTAAATCAACTAATGTAATCTACCAGATTAATAGGCTAAAGAAGAAAAATTACATGACCACGTCAATTTATACAGAAAAAAATTTACAAAATTCAAAATCCAGTTACTAATTTTTTTAAAATACTCTCAGAAAACTGGGAATAAGAGAATAATTTCCTCAATTTTATTTTTTAAAACCTGCCAAAAACCTACAGCTAAAGGCTGGGCACAGTGGCTCACGCCTTTCTTCCCAGCACTTTGGGAGGCCGAGGAGGGTAGATCACGAGGTCAGGAGTTCAAGATCAGCCTGACCAACATGGTGAAACCCTGTCTCTACTAAAAATACAAAAATTAGCCAGGCGTGGTGGCGCGTGCCTGTAATCCCAGCTACTCAGGAGCCTGCAGCTGGAGAATTGCTCGAATCCAGGAGGCAGAGGTTGCAGTGAGCCAAGATTGTGCCACTGCACACCAGCCTGGGTGACAGAGCAAGACTCTGTCTCAAAAAACAAACAAACAAAAAATAAAAACCTACAGCTAACATTATACTTAGTGGAAAAAGACTGAATGTTTTCCTCTAACATCAGGAACAAGGCAAAGATGTCTACTCTCAGGGCCGGGTGCTGTGGCTCACGCCTGTAATCCCAGCACGCTGGGAGGCCGAAACGGGTGGATCATGAGGTCAGGAGATCGAGACCATCCTGGCTAACAGGGTGAAACCCCGTCTCTACTAAAAATACAAAAAATTAGCCGGGCGTGGTGACGGGCGCCTATAGTCCCAGCTACTTGGGAGGCTGAGGCAGGAGAATGGCGTGAACCCGGGAGGCAGTGCTTGCCATAAGCCGAGATTGTGCCACTGCACTCCAGCCTGGGCGACAGAGCAAGACTCCATCTCAAAAAAAAAAAAAAAAAGATGTCCACTCTCACCATTCTTATTCAACACAATATTGGGAATTCGAGCCAGTGAAATAAAGCAAGAAAATTAAGTAAAAAGTATACAGACTAGCAAGGAAGAAATAAAACTATTCATATTTACAGATAACATGATTGTCTATGTAGAAAATACCAAGGAATCTACCAAAAACAAAAACAAAACCAAAAAACTCCTAGAATGAATAAATGGGTACAGTACTTTCACAGAATACAGGATTAACATACCAAAAAAATTATATTTCTGTATACTAGCAATAAACAAGTGACCAGTAAAATTAAAAATATAATACCTTTTATAAACACTCCAAAATAATGAAATGCTTAGGTTTAAATCTAACAAAATATATACTGAAATAATGTGCTGAAAATTATAAACTAGTTTTAAAAGAAACCAAAGAAGATGTCAGAAGAGTGACATATTGTGTTCATGAATTAGAAGACTCAAAAGATGCGAGTCTTCTCAAATTGATATTCAGATTTAATAAAATTTCTATCAAAATCCCAGCATGCTATTTTGTAGTAGATGTAAACAAGATCTCTATAACATTTGTATGGAAATCAAAGGACCTGTAATAGCTAAAACAGTTTTGAAAAAGAAGAATAAAGTGGGGGAAATCAGTCTACCCAGTTGATAACTTCAAGATTTATATACAGTTATAGTGAGCAAGACTATGCTGTCTTGGAAGGAACGCATTCAAACCACAGCACCTGGTTGAGGGATAGACACATAGATCACTGAAATAGGATAGAGAACCCAGGAATTGTCCCACACAAATATGCCCAACTGATTTTCTTTTTTATTTTTGAGACAGGGTCTTGCTCTGTTGCCCAGACTGGAGTTGGAGTTGCAGTGGTGTAATCACGGCTCACTGCAGCCTCCTCTTCCTGGGCTCAAGTGTTCCTCCCATCTCTCAGTCTCCCAAGTAACTGGGACTACAGGCACGTGCCACTGTGCCCAGCTAATTTTTATGGTTTTTTTGTTTTTTGTTTTTGTTTTTGTTTTTGTAGAGACAGGGTTTTGCCATGTTGCTCAGGCTGGTCTCGAACTCCTGGTCTCAAGAGACCTGCTTGCCTTGACCTCCCAAAGTGCTGGGGTTACAGGCGTGAGCCACCACGCCTGGCCCAACTGATTTTTGTCAAAGGTGCAAAAGCAATTCAACAGAAGTGCTGTGGTTTGACTGTGTTCCTTCCAAGATTCAGGTATTAACATTTTATGGCCAAAGTGGTTGTATTAATAGGTGGGGCCTTTAAGAGGTAATTAGTTCATGAGGGCTCCTCTGGTGAATGGGATTAAGGCCTATATAAAAGAGCCTTCTCTTCACACAGCATTCAGCTTGCTTGCCCTTCTACCTTCCACTACGTGAGGACACAGTGTTCCTCCCCTCCGGAAGATACAATACACAGCACCATCTTGGAAGCAGAGGGGAGCCATCACCAGACAACCAGACCTGCTGGCACCTTGATCTTGGACTTCTCAGCCTCCAGAACTAAACAAAATTTAGTTTATGAGAAATAAAGTTCCATTCTTTATAAATTACCTAGTCTCCAGTATTTTTGTTATAGCATCACAAATTGACTAAGACAGGAGGAAAGATAGCCATTTCAATAAATGATGCTGGAATAACAGGACACCCATGGGCAAAAACATGAACCCCAACCTAAACCTCACACCTTATATAAAATTAATTCAAAATAGATCACAAACTTAAATATAAAACACATAATGATAGACTTTTAAAAAACACTATAGGAGAAAATCTTTGGGATCTAGGGCTAGGCAAAGAGTTTGCAGACTTGACACCAAAAGCATGATCCATAAGAGAAAAAGTTGATAAAGTGGCATATTAATTTTCTGTGGGAACTATAAGAATTACTACAAAATTAGCGGTTTAAAACAACAGAAATTTATTCTCTGACAGTTCCACAAGCCAGAAGTCTGAAATCAGTATTACTGGGTACAAATCAAAATGTCAGTAGGTCTATACAACCCTTGTTGGTATTAAGAAAGGATGCATTCCTTGCTTCTTCCAGTTTCTGGTGGTTACCAGAATTCCATAGCTGTGGTTATATCATTCCAATCTCTGCCTCCAGTCACATTGCCTTTTCCTCGTCCATCGGTACTGAATCATCCTCTACCTCTCTCTCATAAGGATACTTGTGATTGCCCTTAGGGTCCATCCCAATAATCCAAGATAACCTTCTCATTTCAAGATCTTTAACCTGCTGGGCATGGTGGTTCATGCCTGTAATCTCAGTACTTTGGGAGGCTGAGGCAGGAGGATCACTTGAGCCCAGGAGTTTGAGACCAGCCTGGGCAACATTGCAAGACCCAGTTTCTACAAAAAAATTTTAAAATTTTAGCCAGGCATAGCGGTGCCCACCTGTAGTCCCAACTACTTAGGAGGCTGGGGTGAGAGGAACGCATAAGCCTGAGGTTGAGGCTGCAGTGAGCTGCAACTGCACCACTGCACTCTAGCCCGAGGGACAGAGTAAAACCTTATCAAAAAAAGAAAAAAAAAAAAAACTTTAACGTAATCACACCTGCAACCACATCTGCAAAATTCCTTTTTTTGTTTTTTTTGCCATAAAATGTAACCTTTACATGTTCCAGGGATTAGGATGTATACATCTTTTGAGGGACCACTATTCAGCCTACCACAATTGGACTTGATCAAAATTTTAAATTTTTGCTCTGCAGAAGACCCAAGAGGATGAAAAGACAAGCTACAGAATTGAAAGATTTGCAAACTTACGTACCTGACAAAGGACTGGTTTCTGGAATGTCTAAGGAACCCTCAAACCTCAACAGGTTTTTTTAAAAATCCAATTAGAAAATGGGCAAAAGATATAAAGAGGTATTTTTTACTGAAGAGGATATACAGATGGCAAAAAAGCATATAAAAATGTTCAACATCACTAGCTATGAGGAAAGTGCAAATTAAAACCATAACGATACATCAGTACCACCTATTAGAATTACTAAAATGAAAAAAATAGTGACAATACCAAATGCTAGTCAGAAAATATGGGGAAACTCGATCATGCATACATTGCTGGCTAGACTGTAAAAGGGCATAGCTGCTGGGGAACATTCTGGCAGTTTCTTTAAACACTAAGCATGCAACTACCATTCGAACCATCAGGTGCACTTCTGGGCATTTATCCCAGAGAAATAAAAACTTATGTTCATACAAACACCTATAAACAAATGTTCATAGCAGCTTTATTCATAATAGCCCCAAACTGTAAACAACCCAGATGTCCTTCAACAAGTGCATGGTTAAACAAATTGTGCTATATCCATACACGGAACCACGATTCTGTAACAAAAAGAAACAAACTATTGATACTTGTAACAACTTGGATGACTCTACAAAGAATTACACCAAGTAGTAAAAAGCATCCCTAAAGCTTACATATTATACGACTCCATTTACATAATGTTCTTGAAATGACAAAATTATAGAAATGGAGAACAGATTGGTGGTTGCCAGAGGTTAAGGGGAGGGCATGGTTGGGGAGCAAATGGGTGTGGTTAGGAAAGGGGAACGAGGGATTCTTGTGCTGGTGAAAATGTTCTGGACCTTGGCTGTATTTTATCATTATTATTATTATTACTATTATTATTTTGAGACAGGGTCTCACTCTGCCATCCAGAGTAGAGTGCAGTCATGCAATCACAACTCACTGCAGCCTCAACCTCCAGAGTTCAAGCAATCCTCCCACCTCAGCCTCCCCAGTAGCTGGGATTATAGTCACACACCACCAAACCTGGCTAATTTTTGTATTAGAGATGTATTAGAGATGAGGGCTCACTCTACAGAAAATACAAAAATTAGCCAGGTTTGGTGGCGTGTGACTATAATCCCAGCTACTGGGGAGGCTGAGGTGGGAAGATTGCTTGAACTCTGGAGGTTGAGGCTGCAGTGAGCTGTGATTGCACCACTGCACTCGAACTCCTGGACTCAGATGGCCCACCTGTCTTGGCCTCTCAAAGTGCTGGGATCACAGGCATGAGCCACCATGCCCAGCCTGGACTGTATTAATATCAATATTTTGCTGGTGCTATTGCACTAGAGTTTTGCAAGATGTTTCCACTGGAGGAAACTAGGTAAAGGATACATTGATTATTTCTTACAATTGCATGTGAATCTACAATTATCTCAAATTTACAATTATCTTAAAATCAAAAGTTTAATTGTTTAAAAATATATACAAAATGCATGCCCAAATTTTATACTAGATTTAACAGGCATGAAATTCATCAAAACTTTAAAATTCTGTTCTTCAAAAGACACCATTAAGAAAATGAAAAGTCAAGCCAGACACTGGGGGAAAACACTTGCAAAGCATATATCTAACAAAGGATTAGTATCCATACTATATAAATAGCTTTCACAAGTCAATAAATGCAATTAAAACCACAGTGAGATATGACTTTACAACCATGAACATGGCTAAAATGCAAAAGTCTGACAATACTGTTAGCAAAAACATAGGGCAAGCGAGCTTTCACATATGGCTGTTAAGAATATAAAATGGTGGCCGCGTGCAGTGGCTCACGCCTATAATCCCAGCACTTTGGGAGGCTGAGGTGGGAGGATCACAAGGTCAGGAGATCGAAACCATTCTGGCTAACATGGTGAAACTCCGTCTCTACTTTAGAAAATACAAAAAAAAAAAGAAAAAATAGCCAGGCAAGGTGGCAGGCACCTGTAGTCCTAGCTACTTGGGAGGCTGAAGCAGGAGAATGGTGTGAACCCAGGAGGCAGAGCTTGCAGTAAGCCAAGATCGTACCACTGCACTCCAGACTGGGCAACAGAATGAGACTCCATCTAAAAATATATATATATATATATCATATATCATATATGTCGTATGTCATATAATATATATCATATATCACATATTATATATCATATACTATGTCATATATAGTGTATCATGTATATCGCATATATCATGTATATATGTTATGTCATATATATCATGTATATCATATATGTCATATATATCATGTATATCACATATATCATATATATGGTACATGTATTTTGGAAAACTGCATAGCAGTCACACCTAGCTGGCTACCCAAGAGAAATGAAAGCATGTATTGACACACAGACTTGTATAGGAATGCTTTTTCATAATGGCCCTAATCTGGAGACAACCCAAATGTCCACCAACAGAGAAACAGATAAACAAATTGTGGCATATATGAGCAACAGAATAAAAACAATAAACAATTGGCTGGGTGCAGTGACTCACGCCTGTAATCCCAGCAGTGTGAGAGGCCAAGGCAGGTGGATCACGAGGTCAAGATCGAGACCAGCCTGGCCAACATGGTGAAACCTCGTCTCTACTAAAAATACAAAAATTAGCTGGGCGTGGTGGCATGCACCTGTAGTCCCAGCTACCCAGGAGGCTGAAGCAGGGGAATTGCTTGAACCAGGGAGGCGGAGGTTGCAATGAGCCGAGATCGAGCCACTGCACTCCAGCCTGGGCGACAGAGTGAGACTCCCTCTCAAAAAAAAAAAACAAAAAACAAAAAATCAATGAACTATTGATACACACAGAAACATGAATGAACCTCAAAACCAGCGTGCTGAGCAAAAGAAGATAGATGCAAGACTCCACCGTATGGTTCCATTTGTATGAAATTCTAGAAGAGGCAAAGCTAATCTACAGTGACAGGAAGCAGATCAGCAGTTGCCTGCGGCTAGGTGAGAAAGAGAGAACTGACTGCGAAGGAGTAAGGGGAAAACTACTTGGGGGTGATGAAATTTTCTATATATTGATTGTGGTGGTGGGTATAAATATTTGTCAAAATCACCCAACTGTACTCCAGTCATGTGTATTTCATTTTATGTAAGTTATAATTCAATAAGGTTTTGTTTGTTTGTTTGTTTGTTGTTGTTGTTGTTGTTTTGACAGGGTATTGCTCTGTCACTGATGCTGGAGTGCAGTGGCACAAACACGGGTCACTACAGCTTCCAAATCCCATACTCAAGTGATCCTCCTGGCTGAGCCTCCTGAGTAGCTGGGACTACAGGACACAATGCCCAGCTAATTTGTATTTTATTTCTGTAGAGATGGAGTCTCACCATGTTGCTCAGGCTTAGGTTGATTTTTTTTTTTTTTGAAATGGAGTCTTGCTCTGTTGCCCAGGCTGGAGTGCAATGGCACAATCTCAGCTCACTGCAACCTCCATCTCCCGGGTTCAAGCGTTTCTCCTGTCTCAGCCTCCCCCATATCTGGAATTACAGGTGCCCTCCACCATGCCCGGCTAATTTTTGTATTTTTAGTAGAGATGGAGTTTCACCATGTTGGCCGGGCTGGTCTCGAACTCCTGACCTCAAGTGATCCGCCCGCCAAGGCCTCACAAAGTGCTGGGATTACAGGTGTGAGCCACCGCCTCCGGTTGCTTAGGTTGATTTTTAAAAGACAAAATACAAGCCCATATTTTGTTTTAGATTCAACAGGCACAAAAGTACTGTTTCAATGCTGAAATTTTTGGTTGCCTGTTAAAGTTTCTAAATGCTTACTCTTAATGCCTGTACTTAATCCTTCCTCCCCCATAGATGTGGAGAAATTTGAATTTCCGGCTGTGGTCCACGGACCAAACTTTGAGTAGTACCACCCTACTCCACTTTGCCAACTACCCGGGTTCTCCAACAGGCATCCCCACAGCCTCCCCTTCCAAACCTCACTCTAGAAAGCTGGGAGGCCAGGGGTAGGGGGTTCCAGGCCGAGCCCGGGGTCACTGGTTCTTGAACACAGGCTTGCGCTGCAGCCGCAGCACTCTGTACGTGTTGAGGCCGGGCACGTCGAAGCCGGGTGACAGCCCGTGGTGATCCAAGGGGTAGAAGTTGACCAGCTGCCCGTGCTGGGCCTCCAGCGAGAGCCATGCGTCGCCGAGTGGCAGTGCGCAGGGGAACTCGCGGGCCACGTGCAGCTGGAAGACGCGGCCGTGCAGGTGGCGCAGCGCCAGGGTGCGGAACGCTGGGGGCACCAGCGCCTCCACGCGCGGCCCGAACTGGCGCAGGCGCAGCTCGCCCGCCGGCCCGACGCGCACCTCGTAGAAGGTCAGGTTAGCGAAGGTGAAGTAGCCGGCGAAGGGGTGCGCGCTGGGCGGCGGGGCCGGGCCAGGCTCGGCCTCCCGGAGGGCGCGCTCCAGGGCGGGCAGGAGCTCATCGTAGGCCCGCGCCACCAGGTCGGGCCCGGGCGGCCGCGGCCCTGCCAGCAGCAGCACCAGGCCCAGGCGCAGCGGCGGCACCAGCGAGAAGGTGGCGGCGTAGCCATCCAGGTCACCGTCCTTGCGCACCACACGGTAGCCCCGCTGCGCGTGGAACTCCCACGGCGTGCCCGTCTCGTTGGCGAAGTAGGCGCCCGGGCAGGCCAGCAGCGGCGCCAGCAGCGTCTTGGCCGCGTCGGGCCGCAGGAGCCGCCGGGGCCCGCCGCCCAGGAGCGCCACGGCCAGCTTGGCCAGGTCGGCGGCGGTGGAGTACATCTGGCCCGACGGCCGGTACCAGCCCAGGTCATAGAGTGGAGCCGGCCGCCCGCTGCCGTAGAAGCCCGCGGCCAGGCGCGCGCGCACGGCGGGCGTGAGGTCGAAGCCCGTGTCTGCCATCCCCAGCGGCTCCAGCACGTTCTCCGAGACCCAGCGCTGGTAGTCGCCCTGGGCGGTGTGAGCTGCCAGGACGTGGGCCAGGAGCGAGAAGGCCAGCGTGCTGTAATGGCACCTGGAAGGAAAGCAGTGTCAACTGGGATGGGGCCCCTCCTCACCTGCCCACACTGTCTGAAATGCCACCAGTTTCATGGGACTGGGTTGGGGGCTGGGAAGGAACCTGCTCCCCTACATCCCAGGTGGTCAGACCTGGAAGAGACTTTGGAGCATTGACTCTCTCTCTTCTACCTCTGGGAAGACCAAGGCCCAGAGAGGGGCAGGAAATTGCCCGGGGTCATCTAGCAGGTTGGAAGAGGGCTGAGCTCAGCGGTGCACCTGGGAAAGTTGTCACACAAATCTTATTGGTCCTTCACACTTTAGTATGATTTACCTTATCTAATGGAAAATTAAAGGCTTACACTGCTCTGGGGAAACAAAACTGATAGTGACCATGTATGAGGCAAGGTCTCGCCCCTCCCTTCTTCCAGGCTGCGGCAGACACCAGTAACCAGCGAGAGGCCTCTTTTCTTTCCCAGAGCAAATACAGTTTCAGAATCTCTAAAATAGTGCCTCAGAAAGGTGCAAGGATGGGTGAAAATTCACAAATTCTACGAGGCATTCCTGAACTCTAGGCCAACTTCCTTATTTTTGCAGATGAGGAAGATTAGTTAGATGAGTTTCACAGAGATAAAGTGCATCACCCAAGGTCACACTGCAGTAAGTTATTTGCAGAGCTGAGAGGAGGACTCCAGCCTGAAGATGTCCAAGCATCTCCTCTCTCTGCATCACCTGGATCATTTCTTCCTTAAGGGAAGTGGGTCCTGAGGTTCAGCATTTGGAGAAGCAGAGGGACAAATTTGGAAAAGGGTCACTGACCGGAGGCTCAGAAGGGGGCCCCTGAAGCTGGGGAGTACCAGCTGTCCTCTTTCCAGCCCCACAGCCCCACGGTCCCAGAGTGGGGCTTCTCTGTTCAGTGGCCACCCAGCTACCCACTCCTTGTCTGGTCAGTAACCCATTTATTTCCAACCTGGCAAAATCTGTATTCACCTTGCTTATTTGCTCAGTGTCTCCCTCACAAGAGTGCAAACTCCACGAGGAGCAAACTGGGTGTTTAGCACCTTCTGGGCAAAGTAGGTGCTCAATAAGGTGAATGGAAAAAACATTCCATTCGAACAGAACAGGATTCTGGGCCCAGCTCTCCCCTGCCTTGCTGGCCTCCCCTCTCTAGGCCTTGGCCTTTCCAGCTGGGAAGCAGGTCTGTCCTGGCTCTGACCACCTAGGATGAGGTGATGTGGGCTCTTTCTCAGGCAGCTGTGTCTCCCCAGGAGGCTCCTAACGTGAGGCTGGGCATCAAATTATCCTCCTTACCTGGTTCCTGGGTCCACCACCAGCACATCATCCTTGAGCAGGTTCAGGGCCTCCTGGGTGCTGCCCTTCCATAGCAGCGAAGTGGAGCGCAGCCTTCTGGGCAGCCCTATGGAGGAGCAGTGGTCAGACTTACCGGGCCTGGCTGAGGGTGGGATGGTGGGCCCCTGGGTGCACTCCCTCCCCACCTTCCGTGAGTTGAGAGATAACAACAACAAATCGTTTTTTAAAAAAAGAAAATCAGCCTAGCGTGGACTCCAGTCCTGCCTTCTCCTCCTGCCTGTGTGTCACTGGGCAGGTCACTGGGCCTCTCTGAGCCCCAGTCCTTCATCTGTAATATAAGGGAAATAATCCTTGTATCCAAGGGCTGATTAGATTAGATTAGATAAAATGTTTAATATGGTGCCTGGCACATACTAACTGCTCAAAAAATAATTGCTATCATCAACTATAGAAAGTTTGGGGCCAGGCGCAGTGGCTCATGTCTGCAATCCCAGCACTTTGGGAGGCAAAGGTAGGCAGATTGCCTGAGGTCAGGAGTTGCAGATCAGTCTGGCCAACATGGTGAAACACCGTCCCTACTAAAAATACAAAAAAAAGTAACTGGATGTGGTGGCGGGCACCTGTAATCCCAGCTACTCAGGAGGCTGAGGCAGGGGAACTGCTTGAACCAGGGAGGTGGAGGTTGCAGTGAGCCAAGATCATGCCAATGCACTCCAGCCTAGGCGACAGAGCAAGACTCCATCTCAAAAAAACAAACAAAAAAAAGAGTTGGTCCAGGTGGGGTGGCTCACGCCCGTAATCCCAACACTTCGGAGGCTGAAGCGGGAGGATCACCTGAAGCCTGGAGATTGAGATAAGCCTGGGCACCACAGCAAGACCCCATCTCTACAAAAAGTAAATAATTAGCTGGACTTGGTAGCACGTGTCTATAGTCCTAGCTTCTTGGGAGGAGGACTGCTTGAGCCCAGGAGGCCAGGTTGCAGTGGGCCATATTCATGCCGCTGCACTCCAGCATGGGACACAGAGTGAGACCCTGCCAAAAGAAGAAGAAGGAGAAGGAGAAAGAGGAGGAGGAGGAAGGAGCCCTAGTTCTGAGTGTGGGAGTGACACCTACCACATCCATTGACTAAGACTCAGGCCTGAACACACTTTGTAAAAAGAGGACGCCGTGGGCACTTGAGGGATTCCTACTTTTTCGGGTTGATGGGTTTATGACTGCAGATATGACCAATCAAAGGCATTTGGGGCAGGGCAGACGGTACCTGCCTTCTCCTGCTTGGCTGTGTCAATCACAGCGAAACACAGCACCCCTCCCTCTAACGGCCAACAGAGGGTCCTTCAGAAGCTTTCAGAGCAATCCCTCCACATCCACCTTGCTTTGTTCCTGATCCTGCCCTGCCCAATTCCTGTGCCCTGGCTTCATCTTCCAGTGCCAGCCTGCTCCCGCCCCCAACCTTGTTGACTTCATCTTGACTTGTTATCACAGCTTTATGATTATAAAATAATTTATTTTAATAAGTAATTAATTTACATGATTCAAGATTCAAAGGAAATCAAAGAGCATACAATGAAACATTTTCCTCTTACCCTTCCCCCTAGCTACCCATTTCCCCTCCCTGGAGACAACCTAATGTTTCAATCTCTTTAGCTCCCTTCCAAAGATATTTGATGCATATATAAGCTAATATATACACTAAATATTATATATAATATATATTATATATAAGCTAATACATATATGTGTGTTATATAATATGTACATTACACATATATTCATATCCATTATATATATATATTATTTTAATTATTTATATGGTAGCATATACAATATGCTGTTATACGCTTTTTTCCTACTTAGTATTCTCTCTTATTCCATCTCAGTACATGCAGAACATGATTATCCTTTTTTTAGGGCTATACAGTGTTTGATTGTACAGCTGTGTCATAGTTCATTTAGCCACTCCCATATTGATGGACATTTAGGTTGTTTCAGTCTTCTGCTATTACAAACAGTGCTGTAGTGATCAACTGTGTATTATACATCCTCCATGCAAGACATGGGTGAGTACATCTATAAGAGAATTTCCTAGAAATGAAATTGCTGAGTCAAGGGGAACATACGTTTTAAATTGTGATATTACCAATTGCCCTCCATACGGCTGCACCAATTTAAATTCCCAGCATTGATGGGTAAGAAGGCCTGTTTTACCAAGACCTCACTAACTCAGGGCGTCCATCATGTTCATCTTTGCCAATCTAATGAGGGAAAACATATCTCATTATAGTTTTAATTTATATTTATGTTGTTGTGAATGAAGTTGAGCATCTTTTAATATATCTTAATATTCCTTTTTTTTTTTTTTTTTTTTTTGAGACAGTATTTCTCTCTAGTCACCCAGGCTGGAGTACAATGGCGCCATCTCAGCTAACTGCAACCTCCACCTTCCAGGTTCAAGCGATTCTTCTGCCTCAGCCTCTAGAGTAGCTGGGATTATAGGCGCAAGCCATCATGCCTAGCTAATTTTTTGTATTTTTAGTAGAAACAGGGTTTCACCATGTTGGCCAGGCTGGTCTCAAACTCCTGAGCTCAGGTGGTCTGCCTGCCTCGGCCTCCCAAAGTGCTGGGATTAAAGGTGTGAGCCACCACGCCCAGCCCTTAATATTCTTTTTTTTTTTTTTTTATACTTCAAGTTCTAGGGTACATGTGCACAACGTGCAGGTTTGTTACATATGTATACATGTGCCATGTTGGTGTGCTGCACCCATTAACTTGTCATTTACATTAGGTATATCTCCTAATGCTATCCCTCCCCCCTTCCCCCTACTCCTAGCCCTTAATATTCTTAAGAGTATTTTCTGTGCGCTGTCAATTCTGTTCCTCTCCTTTACCCATTTTTCTGTTGGGCTGTTGGTCTTTGTAATAATTTGTAGGTGACTTTTATATATTAAGGGAAATTAGGTCTTCCTTGTAGAATTGTTTACAAATATAGCCTTTTGTTTTTAGAGAACGGATCTTACTATGTCATCAGTCATAGCTCAGTGCAGCCTTCAACTCCTGGGCTCAAGTGATCCTCCCACCTCAGCCTCCCAAATAGCTAAGACTACAGGTGTGTACCCACCATGCCTGGGCTGTTTTTTAAAATTTTTAGAGATATGGTCTTACTATGTTGCCCAAACTGGTTTAGAACTCCTAGGCTCCTCCCACCTCAGCTTCCCAAAGCACTGGGATGACAGGCATGAGCCTCTGAGCCTGTCCTCATATTGACTCGTTGACTTGCTCTTGCCTGCTCAACTTGATTTTGACCTGCATTGATGGGTAAGACCTGCCAACTCATCTTGATATTTCTACTTGATCTAAATGTCCAGGCTTCAGTTCAGTTTTTACCTTTAGAGATGTTTCTTTCCTTGGCCCACCACCCACGTCCCGTGAGTGGGACGTAGGGCCAGTTCAGAAAGCAGAGCCAAGAGTGAGCCCAGCCTGGCTGGATGAGAACCTGCTCCTCAGCTTCCCCACCTGAAATGGTTTGGGTTAGCCTGAGTCAGCTCTGAGACTCACCTGAGAGCTGGCTGGCCATCCTTCGAAGGGTGACAGGCGAAGGCCTTGGAGCGGGGCCCACCTGCTCCAGCCTGTCCATCAGGCCCTGCTGTTCGGGGGCTGATGCCAGGCCCAGCGGGTTGTTAATGGTGAAGGTGCTGGCATACCGCTCCAGAGGGTCATCTAGGGAGGCCACAATGCCCTCCTCCCACAGACGGTACAGCATGAGAACGGGAAAGATCTTGGAGATGCTGGAGATCCTAGATAATGTGGGGAACACAAGGGGTCAAAGGGCATCCTGTTGGTCCCACAACCCACCTCCTGCCCCCAGTCTGCAACTTTTTAGTATTCTAGAAAAGCACTGCATCCCTGCTTAAGTCAACATTTCCAACAGAAATTAACCAGCCTCTGTGGAGCTGCCTTTGGGATGCTTGAGAACATAACCAGAAGCCGAGGGGCTGAGGTGGGATGGATACCCTGTGCCAGGCTCTTTTCCAGCCATTTCTCATTCAAGGACAGACCTGGGTTTGGATGGTGCCTCTGCCTCTCACTGGTCATGTGGCCTTGGGCAAGTTTCTAGACCCATCTACGATTCAGTTTCATTGCCTGCTTCCCCGGTTGTATTAATAAAAGGATGGAACGAGGTTGTGCGTGCAGAGTGCCTGTCTACATACCTGGGAGGTGGTAAGTGCTCAATACATGATAGCACATAGAGCTATTGGCCCCATGCCTGGCACAGAGCAGGTGCAGTTTAAGTGCAATTCCCTCTGGACTCCTGTAAAACCCACAGTGTCCCCAGGAACAAATGTGTTCACTCTGCATCGTGAGCTTTGAGGATCCTGCAGGCAGCACGCAGGAGGGGAGACTCCGTGTATGCTACTGAATGTCTCCAGCTGTTTCTGTCTGGGCCACTGCTGCCACTTGAAGGGACCTGCGGCAAGGACTCAGAAACTGGTTATGGTTCCTTTGTGGCACATGGTCAGGGTTGGGGGGCTGGGCACAAGGTAGCCTTTTCTAATTTGGGAGGTTTAGGGCTAAGGTTCTTTCCAGAAGGGATTCCTTCCTGACCCTTTACCCCTGTGATGTAACATTGGGCACTCACTGGTCCTCTCTGGACTTCAGTCTCCTCTTCTATAAAGTTGTCAAGACTTCATAATAGGCCCTGGCACATTAGACCCCAGCCATGATTCTCTTCAGTATCCTTATCTCCTAGGTCCCCCTTGCCCTCCCATCCCTTACCCCTCCACAGGACCCTAGAGATCGCCCAGCTGACCTGTACATGGTGTACTCATTGGGGGCCCCAGAAGCCGGGTCTGAGCCATTCTTCTTCCCAAAGTTCCCTGTCCAGAGCACAGTATCATTGTGGATGACAACTGCAGACATGGCAGCCACGCCTGGGGCAGACATTGCCTGGCGCAGGATGTGGTCCACCTTGAGGGAGAAGAACGGGTGCAGTGACAGGACCCCTGCCCTCACCCTCAGTAATCATCCTGCACAGCCACCCTCTTCCACAGTCACACCCTGCATGCAGCACCCCAGGGAGCCTCCAAACCATGCCCCATGGGCTGGGGTCCCCACGGTTGGGCTTCTTCATAAGATGTTTTCTCAAAGAAACAGTTTCTTAACAAAATTCAAAAGGAGAGGGGATTAAAACGACTGCTTTAAGGCCAGGCATGGTGGCCCATGCCTGTAATCCCAGCACTTTGGGAAGCCAAGGCGCACAGATCACCTGAGGTCAGGAGTTCGAGACTAGCCAGGCCAACATGATGAAACCCTGTCTCTACTAAAAATATAAAAAATTAGCTGGGCATGGTGGCAGGCACCTGTAATCCTAGCTACTTGGGAGTCTGAGGCAGGAGAATCACTTGAACCCAGGAGGCGGAGGTTGCAGTGAGCCAAGATCTTGCCACTGCACTCCAGCCTGGGCAACAAGAGCGAAACTCCGTCTCAAAAAAAAAGAACTACTGCTTTAGTCAAACCCATATCTGATGCCCTAGAAAACCTCCAATAGGTCTAGCCTGAACCCCTAGTGTTGGGGAATTCACTATTAACACAGGGCCCCTAGGCCCTCTTTGCACATCTGTTTGGTTATTTATTTATTTATTTTATTTTATTTTTAGATGAAGTCTCACCCTGTCACCCAGGCTGGAGTGCAATGGCTCAAGCACAGCTCACTGCAGCCTCGACCTCCCGGGCTCAAGTGATCCTCCCACCTCAATCTGTGGAGTAGCTAGGAGTACAGGCACATGCTACCACACCCAGTTCATTTTTTAATTTTTTTGTAGAGATGGCATCTCACTATGTAGACCAGGCTGGTCTCCAACTCCTGACCTCAAGCAGTCCTCCCACCTCGGCTTCCCAATGTGCTGTGATTACAGGTGTGAGCCGCCTCACCTAGCCTGAACATTGATTGAAAATACCTCATAACTTTCAATGTTGAAGTGCAATGATGATGATAACAGCTGACATTTATTGGACATTTAGAATGTGCCAGGCATGGCAAAAGTGATTTTCATACATTGTCTCCTTTCATCCTCATTAGTCAATGCTAATTTCTACCCATTTTACAGATAAGAAATGAGAGCCTGTGAGTTAGGAGGTGATTTGCCCAAGTGGCTACTGGCTGATGGAATCAAGATTGGAACCCTGTGCTAAGTCCAGCCCCACTTCTTTTTTTGTTGTTTTGGTTTTTGGTTTTTTGTTTTTTGAGACCAGAGTTTCGCTCCGTTGCCCAGGCTGGAGGGCAGTGGCATCATCTCCACTCACTGCAGCCTCCGCCTCCCAGGTTCAAGCTATTCTCCTGCCTCAGCCTCCTGAGTAGCTAGGATTACAGGCATGCACCACCACGTGCGGCTAATTTTTGTATTTTTAGTAGAGACGGGGGTTTCACCATGTTGGTCATGCTGGTCTCGAACTCCTAACCTCAGGTGATCCATCCACCTACGCCTCCCAAAGTGCTGGGATTACAGGTGTGAGCCACTGCAGCTGGTCCCTACGTCTTAATTAACCTCCAGACCACCTTGCCAAGTGATTTTACATATCCTTGGCAGAGCTCAGTCCACCTCCACTTTCCATCCCTGCACTAACTTTGCCCTTCTTTTTTTTTTTTTTTTTGTTTTGTTTTGTTTTGTTTTTTGTTTTTTGTTTTGAGACAGAGTCTCCCTCTGTCACCCTGGCTGGAGTAAAGTGGCACAATCTCAGCTCACTGCAACCTCCACCTCCTGGGTTCAAGAGTTCTCCTGCCTCAGCCTCCTGAGTAACTGGGATTACAGGCATGGACCACCATGCCCAGCTGATTTTTTTATATTTTTAGTAGAGACAGGCTTTCACCATGTTGGTCAGGCTGGTCTTGAACTCCCGACCTCATGATCCACCCATCTCGGCCTCCCAAAGTGCTGGGGTTACAGGTGTGAGCCACCGCGCCCGGCTCTAACTTTGCCTTTCTGAGCCTCTGTCTCCTCCTCTATAGATAGGGATTCATGAGGAATGCATATAAGTGGTTACGTGGCAATCACACATACCAGGTGCTCAACAGAAGGCAGCATGGTTATTATTGTTGCTTTTTTGAAAATGTGCTACAACTCCTGAAAGCCACATAGCACCCTTCTGTTCTCTCTCCTTCACAAAAACCTTTCAGGTATTGGCAAGCAGTGATTTAGTCTCTGCATTGGCCCACGCTTTCTCTTCTCGGGACTCAACAGCCCTTTCCCTTTAACTGTTCCTCGGATGACAGTTTCGAGTCTCCCCCACCATGCTGCGGCTCATATACTTCTGATCATGTTTCACTTGTCTCCATGTCTCCCAAGGTGGGTGACCCAAGTGGCTGGGGTCTGACTGGCACAGACTAGAGCTGACTGACACCTCCCTCTAGGGTTTGGCCATCCTGCAATGGTAAATGTTGTGCTGGCGGGGCATGGAGTGTTTAATAGTATCACGGTGGCCTCTGCAATACGGGCTCTGTCATCCTCTCCCTTCTCAGCTTCCCTACCTCCCACCTATGGCCTCTCAGTTCTCTGTATGTGTCATGTACTTTCTGCAGCCTCCAGGCCCTTGCACGTGCTGTTCCATCTGTCTGGAGCACACCTCTCCATCCCCAGGCTCCTTCACCATGCACATGTCATCTGGGCATCTGCTACTTGTTCACATCTCAGCCTAGACACCACTTCCTCCAAAAGCCCTCCCTAACTCTAAGACCTGTTCCTTTGTGCCTCCAAAGTCCTCTAAACTTTTCTTACCCTCATTCTTGCCCCAGGGTTATAAACGTTTGGTAGCTTCACTGTTTCTCTCACTTCCAGATTAGTAATTTCTTGAGAGCAGGTCAGTGTCTTCTTCCTGCCATATCTATAGTGCCTAGCACAGAGTAGATGCTCAAGAAATACATGTTGGATGGATGGATGGATGAATGAATGAATGAATGAATGAATGAATGAATGCCACTGCCAGCTCAGAAGGACTGCCCTCCCCTTCATCACCCAGGCCCAGCCCACATGCCCAGTTCCCTCCTGGGTCATCACTGACCTTTTCCAGGGCCTCCTTCAACACGGGGAGTGGGTGGGCCAGGGGCACAGGCTCAGGGTGCCGGGGACACATCCTCACAGGGGCAGAGGTCTCCACTGGTCCCAGGGAACCTGGAGGGAACATCACATGGTGAGGAGGGGACAGAGATCAGGATAGGAATCTAGGGGGCAAGTGGCAGCAAGGGCCAGAGCAGTGCCTCGAGGACAGCCCTCCCCAGCCGAGCCAAGCCAGAGGATAGCAGGGTGCAGAGACCAGCCATAGCCCCTGAGGGGCCTATGGAGCAGCATGTGTCCTTGGGGAGGAGGCACAGCCCTGCAGGCCACAACCACTACTGGTTGGTGGTCACTGTACTCCCCTCTCTCTTGCTTAACAAATTTCCCATCTCCCTGTGGTCAGTGGACTTAGACCATTCTGGCTGCGTGGGGCAGGCTCAGCCATGTCTGTCTGTCTGTCTGACTTGCCTTCATCCTGATTATGTGTTTGGATGGACTTCGAGCCCGCTTAGGATCCAGGCCTAAACCACAGCGACAACTTATTCTCTCACCAGAGCTAAGCATCGGGGCTTTGGGGGCCTGAGTCAGTTCTGCCTTTGTCCGGGTGTGTGACTTCCTCGGCACCTCAGGGGAGAAGGTGAGGTGCTGGCAGGGCAGGATTCAGGCTGTGATATCATCACAGCAGCACCCAAGCCTTTTCCTCTAAGTCTGGATGGGGCGTGAAGGAGGATGAGCACCCTCCAGGACTATTAATACATCCTCCTTGTCTTCCACTGCACCCTGAGACTCCACCCAAAACTGAGACAAGGTCCCTGCGGTAGGTTTCATATGACCATAAATTCTATTTTTTTTTTTTTTTTTGAGACAAGAGTCTCACCCTGTTGCCCATGCTGGAGTGCAGTGGTGCAATCTCAGCTCACTGCAACTTTTGCCTCCCAGGTTCAAGCGATTCTCCTGCCTCAGCCTCCCAAGTAGCTGGGACTACAGGCGTGCACCACCACGCCCGGTTCATTTTTGTATTTTTAGTAAAGCCAGGGTTTCATGATATTGGTCAGGCTGGTCTTGAACTCCTGACCTCAGATGATCCACCCGCCTCCGCCTCTCAAAGTGCTGAGATTACAGGCAGTGCTCAGCCATATGACGATAAATTCTGTCAGCTCCTTCCACCTTCGAAGCTGGCTGGCTTTGTGGCTGGCCAAAAGAATGAGGCAGAACAAATTGCCACCTGCCTAGGCTAGACCTTGCGGGGCTTACTCCCTGCGAACACTGCCACCTTGTGGACGGATCTGGGATAGCGGCCTTGAGAGCGAGAGTCCGCGCTGAGGGAGAGGTCGGTCCCTCCTCCACCCACCACCCCGCCCCCTAAGCTGACTTGCCCGCTGCACCGGAAAGAGCCCAGGCTAGACCAGCAGCAGAGCTACCAGCCAGCCCACAGAATTATGGGAAATAATCACTTGCTTTGTCTGAAGCCAGTAGGCTTTGGGGTGATTTGTTACTTAGCAATAGATAACTGACACAGTCCCAAACAGGAAAATTACAAACCTTAGGGAGGATTTCTCAACAACCCCATGACATGGGTTTCACAGAATAGGGTGGTCCCAGCTACAGCCTAGGCTTTGTTCAGCCTGGGACCCAGGTAGGGGCTGGTGTCGACAGTGGTGCTCCTCCCACTTTAATTGGAAAACAGAGGGCCTGGTAGGCATCACTAGCAGTGGTGGCTCCTTTATTGAGCCTTGACCCACCCAGGAAGGAGAGGCTCCAAGGCTTGGCAGCTGCTGCCCCTGAACACCTGTGAGTTGTTCCTATTGAGGTCTTACACACAGCTGCAGGAAAGTCTTGAAAGGGGGCTAGAGCCCGGAGATTCCATCATGGTGATCAAAGGCAGAGGAAGGGAAACACCATTTGCTCTTTCTTTGGTGTCCTTGAATTTTACCCCCAAACTGGGTGTCTTGAAGAACCCCAGTGGCATCAGGATCTTCATTTTATACACGAGGGCATCAAGGCACAGAGAGGCCACAAGACTGTCCCAAAGATGCACAGCTAGTAACAGCTGGACTCAGAATGGAGGCCAGAGCTTCTGAGTCTAAATCTTATGGTCCTTCCCTACACCCTAGAATCAGGGTGGCAGCTCGAAGCCCAGGAGGACCCAGAGGGGCTATGGGGAGGAACTCTAGGCTGTCTCTGCACTCACCGGTCTTCAGCTTGGGGAGGTGATACTGCCACAGGAAACAGCCAGTCATGACCACTGAGAGCAGGCAGAAGAAGCTACAGATGGACGGGAGGAGCCACTTCTTCTTCACTTTCAGTAAGTTGGGCCGCCAGCCAACCTGGGAGAGCAAGGACATAGGGTACAGTCCCCTTGGGGGTCAGAGGGACAGAGGGAAAAGAGGGACCCTAACCCTGGCCCCTCCTAGGCCTCAGTTTAGCCAGATGTCACAAGAGCCCACAACTTTGGATAAACTTCACAGTTGTGAAACCAATGCCCTTCCCAGTGTGACTCTTTCAATAGTTCTGCCCTGCAAAAGCACCCACCCCTCTGCTTGCTGTACCTCGTTCCTCTATGGACTTAGGGAAATGTTGTAAAACCAGCTGAAATGCCACCTCCTCCAGGAAGATTTCCTCAACTCTCCTGTGTTAGTCTGTTCTCAGGCTACTACTAAAGGCATACCCAAGACTGAGTAATTTATAAAGGAAAGAGGTTTAATTGACTCACAGTTCAACATGGCTAGGGAGGCCTCAGGAAACTTACAAGTATGGCACATATTTCATTCTTCCACTTATATAAAATGTCTAGATAGACAACCCATAGAGACAGAAAGTAATTACTGGTTCCAGGGGATGGGGGGTAGCAAGGAATGAAGAGTCACTGCTAATGCCTTTTAGTTTTTTGGGGGGTGATGAAAATGTTCTAAAATTGATTATGGTGCTGATGGCACAATCTTGTAAATATGCTATAACCACTGAATTGTACACTTAACAATGATGAATTTTATGTCATATGAATTATATCTCAATACAATTCCTTGAAAATAATAGTACCTACTTGTATTCAGTTGCAAGGATTGAATGAGTTAATAAATTAGAAGAGTAGCTGGCACATGGTAACACTACATATGTGTTAGCTATTATTGAATGCCAGGAGGCACTGAGCCAGATATTGAGGATATACTGATGAACAGAAAGGAACTCTTCCCTGCCTTTTGGAGATTTACAGTTTTAGGAGGAGATGGGTGTTAACCAAATATTTCATTAACTCCTCCTTGCCTACCTCTCTTTCTCAAAGGCACCTCTTCCACTTCTGTCCTACAAACGTGGTATTTGTCCCCCTTACCTCTTCTATCCTCAGTACACACACAATCCCTCCGTGGTGAATTACCAAATCAGAAATGAAAGGAGGCATCACTACAGCTCCTACAGAGAAATATTATGAACAACTATATGCCAATCCATTTGACAGTTTAAATGTGGACAAATTCCCTGAAAGACTCAATCCCCAGGTGATCTCATGCACAAGGACACCAGCCACATGCTAATGGTTTCCGATTCTCTCCTGCCCAGCTCTCTCCCCTCTACTTCAGACTCCCATTTCAACTGCCTGCTGAGCATTTCCACCTGGAAGTCCTCAAGCACCTGGAACTCAACATCCGGAGCAGAAAACTCGCTTGTTTCACCCCCTCCTCCTTCTCTCGTGTTTTCAACATCAGTTCGTGGCACCTGCCTCCACTTAATCATGCTTCAGGGTCTGCCTGGGCCCCTCTATGTCCTTCAATCCCTACCTCCAGTCAGTCATCAAGCCCTCCTGGCCTATTACAATTAGAAAATATTTCAAGGTTACTGAAAAATATACACTGGGCCCAGCGGCTCACTCCTATTATCCTAGCACTTTGAGAGGGCAAGATGGGAGGATCACTTGAGCCCAAGAGTGTGAGACCAGCCTGGGCAACATAGTAAGACCCTTTCTCTACAAAAAAATTAAACATTGGCTGGGTGAAGTGGCTCACACCTGTACTCCTAGCACTTTGAGAGGCCAGGACGGGTGGATCACTTGAGCTCAGGAGTTCAAGACCAGCCTGGGCAACATGGCAAAACCCTGCCTCTACAAAAAATAGAAAAATTAGCCAGGCGTAGTGGTGTGTGCCTGTAATACCAGCTACTCAAGAGACTGAGGTGGGAGAATCACTTGAACCTGGGAAGTGGAGGTTACTGTGAGCCAAGATCACACCATTGCACTCCAGCCTAGTGACAGAGCGAGACCCTGTCTCAAAATAAATAAATATAAAAATAAAAATTAGCTGGGTGTGGTGATACATGCCTATGGTCCCAGCTACCCAGGAGTCTGAGGTGGGAGGATTGTTTGAGCCTGGGAGGTCGAGGCTACAGTGAGCTATGATTGCACCACTACATGCCAGCCTGGACGACAGAGCAAGACCCTGTTCCTTGCTCTCTCTGTCTCTGTCTCTGTCTCTCTCTCTCTCTCTTTCTCTTTCTCCATATATATATATACACACACACACACACATATATATACACACATATATATACACACACGTATACATATATATAATGGTGCCATATATATATAGAGAGAGAGAGACTTGTAATGAATTCTTGGGCACTTAACACTCAACTTTGTTGAATCTTAACATTTTATCATAGTTTTCTCATATATTTACATTTTTCAAATATACTATGTCATTACTTATTTACTTTGTTCAGTTTCCCCATCCATAAGGATTGTTGTTTGTTTTGTTTACTGAGGTATTCCCAGTACCCAAAACAGTTCCTGGAACATAGCTGACCCTAATAAATATTTGTTAAATGAATGACTGGATGAAAATGAAACATTCTAGATGGAGTTGAAGCCCTCTGTGTACCTTTCATGGATCTCAGTCCCTTCCCACTCTCCCCAAATGTAACATCCATGCTGATCTTGGTGTTTATCATAATTATGCACATGTTTATTCTTTTACTATTTGTTTATGTTTCCATAAATAGCATATAGTATTGTTTTGCACATTTTTGAACATATATAAATGATTTCATACTGTATAATCCTCCTGCAACTTGCTTTTTATTCAATTAGCTAACTACAGTTCTGGATTATTCATTTTGACTTCTGTAGAGTGTGCTGTTGTATAAACATACTGAGTAGTGTAGTAGTTAGAGCCTGAGGCCAGACTACCTTAAAAACGTGACTATTTTACAGTCCAGTTGGGAATCCTGTGCTAAAAGTGAAATTTCTGGGTGGCAAGGTACAGCCATCTTCAACTTAGCCATATACTGTTCTGTTCCTCTCTAAAGCTGTCATTCCAATTTTTACTCGTCCCACCTTTGATTCTCATTGCTCTTAATATTTTTAATCTGCATCTTCTTGGCGGCTAATAACATTGAATACCTGTTCATGTGTTTATTGTACGTATTTGGATTTGATTTTTTTCAGTTGGACTATTCTCCTTTGCCTGGTCTTTTTCTATTCTCTTTTCTTTACTTATTAGAGTTCATACACTCTTGTTTGTGGCTTGATTTTCACTCTGTGTTGATAACTTCTGTGGAGAGGTAGAATAGTGTAGTGGTGAATCCATGGCCAGATTGCCTGATCTGCAATCTTAGCTCAGTCACTTACCACTGTGTGACCTTAAGAAAATCAGTTAACTTCTCTGTGCTTCTGTTTCCTCACCTGTAAAATGGGGATGATAATAGTGCCTAACTCATAAATTTGTAAGGATTACATGAGTTAATATATGAAAATAACATTCTCTGACACATCGTAAGCCCTATTAGCTATTACAGTATTTTGGGATTGTTTTGAGACAGTCTTACTCTGTCACCCAGGCTGGAGTGCAGTGATGTGATCAGTTTTTGCATTTTTTGTAGAGACAGGGTCTCACTATGTTGCTCAGGCTGGTCTCAGACTCTTGGGCTCAAGTGATCCTCCCACTTTGACTTCCCAAAGTGCTGGGATTACAGGCGTGAATCACTGTGCCTGGCCAGCTATTACAGTATTTTTGAATAGGAGGGCTTTTGGTTTTGGTTTTGGTTGTTGCCAAATTTATCAGTATTGTCTTTTTGGTTTGCATTGTGTGTATAGTGCATGTGTGTGCTTAAGAAATCTTTCTTTTCACGGAGGTCAGAAATAGAGGTTTTTGTACTGTCACACACAAAAGAATTTTTGGTTATAGAATAAAGTAGGGATCCAATTTTATTTTTCCATATTGATAATCAGTAGTCCGGCACTATTTATTAAATACACCAGCCTGTCCCCCACTGACTCGTATGCCAACTCTGAAATATATCAACAGTCTGTACATACAGACATCTGCCTTCTGGGCTCTGTTCCAGGAGAGTCTCGCTGAGTTTATGTTCCATCCCTCCCTGTCCAACCCTGCACTCTCTTCCACAACAAAGATCGCTCACATGTTGAGCACAGTGTGCCAGGCTCTGTTCTACAGGAAACAATCTGGCAAGAGAGACTTTCTATGATCCGACTCCGACAAACTCCACCAGCCCATTCCCTGCCCCTCCCCTGGCCCCTGTGTCTTTATGCCCCCACCTACCTCCCGCATCATTGCCCCTCTCTGTACTTTTGCACCTGCCATTCCCTGGGGCTGTGGTTTCCTTTTATCCTTTTCCATCAGACAAACTGTGTTCTTCCCTTAACACCCATAGGCATCTGTGAAGCCTTCTCATTCTCCCCCAGGCAGAGCCACTCATGGTAACTGGCTACTACTGGCTTCTTTGTCTAGGTCCCTGTGAGGTAAGGATTCTTTGCAGCACCAGCAGAGAATTCCCTCCTGGCTCTTAGGCCTTGGACACCTGGTACCCTACCTGGCACTAGCAGGTTCTCAGGAAATTCTTTTGAACTTTACATGGTCCTGCAAGTTGAAAGACTTGGGTTCAAATCTTAGCTCCACCTCATGAGTCAGTTGTAACTCTGGACAAGTCTCTTCCCCTCTCTGAGCCTCTACTTCTCCAGGTGTTGAAGAGGGTTGGGCTACTTGTAAAGAGTTTACTTTTATATCTGGAAATCTTGCGTGATTTCAAAAGTGTCTTTCAGCTGTAGAATCTGGGGTTCTCACTGAAATCATCTTTGGTCATAATATCCAAAGACTGGAAACAACCCAAATTCTCCTCAATTGGTGAGTAAACAGACAAACTCTAGTAAATAGACATCTACACAAGGGAATACTACTCAGCAATGTAAAGGAACGAGCTACTGATACATGCAATAATGTGGATGAACCTTAAAGGCAAGATGCTAAGCGAAATAAGCCAGACTAAATGGCTACAGACTATAGAATACAACTTATAGAACATTCTGGAAAAGGCAAAATGATAGGAACAGAAAACAACTCAGTGGTTGCCTGGGGGTAGGGAGGGGGTAGACTACAAAAGAGCAGAAGGGACTTTGGGGAGGTCATGGAACTGTGCTACATGTTTATTGTGGTGGTGGTTATGGGATTGTATACATTTACTGAAACTCATAGAACTCTGGGAGGCCGAGGCAGGAGGATCACTCGAGGACAGGAGTTCAAGACCAGACTGGGCAACATAGCAAGACTCCGACTGTAAAAAAAAAAAAAAATAGAAAAAAATTGCCAGGTGTGCTGGCATGCACCTGTAGTCCCAGCTACTTGGAAGGCTGAGGTGTGAGGATTGCTTGAGCCCAAGACTTAGAGGCCGTAGTGAGCTATGATGATGCCACTGCCCTCCAGCCTGGGCAACAGAGCAAGACCCTGTCTCAAAAAAAAAAAAACTCATAGAACTGCACAGATTTTATTTCATGTAGATGATACCTCAATTTTTACAAAATAAAGCCTTTAAAGATCCCAAAAGCACTGGGATTCTCCACCTGTTGGAGGAGTAACCCCAGATACAAAGGAGTGAATGGAAGGCTCTCAGATATTGCTGCAGGATCACATGGAAGATACTCCCCCTAGCATGAACACAGAGCTGCAGGGGCAGTGAGGACCCCTTGGTGGGAAGGCAGCCTGCTATCCCCTAACTGGCACCTAAGGTGTGACCAGCAGATCCTTAGCTTATTTTTAGGTGAAGAATAAAATTCAGATACGTTAATTGACTTGCTGAGCCCACGGGCAGTGAATGGCAGAGCTGAGATTCAAGCTCTGTAAGATGCACCACCTCAAAATGATCCCCTCCTCAAAATGCAGCGGGGATCTCTTCATCCCCAATTTGCAGCCCTCCTCTGGGGCCCAGCCTCATCTCAAGTCTGTCTCCAATCTCAGGATTTATTCCAACAGACCCGAAGGTGGGTCAGTATTTAATCTCTAAGCTGCTTGCCAGCTGCTCACAGTTTGACTTGCAGTAGCCACTAGAAATCTCTCTCCTTTCCCTTCCCAGCTAGAAAATTGCTGGCAGCAGGGGAGGGCCCAGGAAGAACCAGGCTCTCCCAAACCCCATCTATAACATGGCTCCGCCACCCCCTAACCCCTGCTCCTTCTCAGGTGTTCTGTGCCCCAGTCACCCTCACCTCCTTCCTCATGCTCACAGCCCACTCTGGGACGACTACTCTTTGTCCAGTCATTCATTCAGAAAACAATCCCCGAGGGCTTGCTGTGTGCTGGGCCACATCTGCCCCCGCGGAGCCAGCAGGATGGTGGCATAATCAGACACAAGGGCCTGGGGCCAGGGAAGCAGGACTTGACTCTGGCTCTACCACTCGTTCTGGACAAATGACCTCACCTTTCTGAGTCTCAGTTTTCTCATCTGCATAATGCAGATAACAATTCTTCCTACATCTTATAGGGTTTAGTTGAGAATAAATAAGATAGTGCATGCAAAGCCCATAGAGAGCTGTTCACCAATTGGTAGCTAGAGGTGTAATAAAGGGCTTCAGGGCTCACAGATACGAATGAGCTCAGCCTAGGGGGAGGGAGGAGGAGGAGAGAGTCATTGAACAGGTAGTTGGGAATGAGCTTGGGTCACTCCAGACAGAGGCCTCTGGGGATGTAAAAAAGGAAGAGTAGTTAGTTTCTGGTTTGTTTTGGGAATTCAGTGAGTTTACGTAAAACATTTGAAACTGTTCCTAAAACATTTGAAACAGTTCCTGGCCTGCAGGTGCAAGCTCTAGAGATGATGATGACGATGATGATGATGATGATGAAGGTCATGTGGGGGGGATTTAGCCCAATATTTGAAGCCAGCAGGACGGTGGCATGGTCAGACATGTGTCAGAAGCTGACACACGGTGACGGCTTCTTGGGGCTGTGCCTCACCTGGGTCTTCATTCTCTCCAAGGCATGGAAGATTCTGGCTCTTTGAGGATTCAGGTCTACACCACAGGAGATCCTGTAAGCAGGAAACTGAGTCAGAAGAGTGAAGGCAAAAAGAGGTCCTGAGGGGCTGGCAAAAAGAGGAGGGGAACAGAGAAAAGCTAGAAAACAAGGAGGGTAGCCGAGGATGCAGGGGACCAAAGTAACCCTCCCCTTCACATGTCCCCGCTCCCAGGTGAGACCAGGCTCAGAAACCCCTGCCAGGTGACCCAGCATCCCGGTTTGTCCAGCACTGTCCTGATTTTTGCACCGAAAGTCCTGCATTCCCAGAAACCCCTCAGTCCCAGGTAAACGGGACCGTTGGTCACCCTGTGTGCCCCTGCATTGAATTCCAGCTCCTCTTCCCCCCACCGCCCGCCACCCCGCTAAGCCTGCTCAGAACAATCTGGTTAGGCCCTCAGGCTCTTGGCCACCACTTACCCTCTTCAGAAGGTGCCAGCAAGAACAGGGCAGTTCAGACCCCAGCTTGGCCAACCAGTGCCTCTGGGAGTCCCCTGTGTTCCAGGGAACAGGAATGGCTTCCCAAGCTCTGAGGCACAGGCTTTACCAAGCTCTCCAGGGGCCGGCAGATGTGGCGCCTAATTTCCCCAGCACTAATCCCTCAGAGTGCCTGCTGCCATGGGGATTAGCTTCTGGGGTCCCCGAGCAGCGGGGAAGCGGGGGAGAGCTGTCAGGGAACACTGGGTAACACCATGTGATCTGAGTGCTCCAGGATGGTGAAGAAAGGAACGTTCTCTCCAAAAGGAGTCTCTGCCAAACCCAGTGTGGACAAGGGATGTCAGGAGGCCACCAGGGTCACTTCCAGCCGGGAAGGGAAAGGAGAGAGATTTCCAGGCTTGGTCTGACCCCACACAAGCTCCGCAGGCACCTCTGAGGAACCCAGAGCTCCAAGGAACCAGTTTGAAGACCACTGGGGTCAGCCTAGTTGTGAAACATTCAGATAACCTGGGTTCAAATATTAGTCTGTCACTGCCAGTGTGAGCCTGTGTGACCAGGGATCATAACCTCTTTGCCTCACATCTATAAAGTGGGGACAATAATACCACCTTGGTTAGTGTGCGGGTTAAATGGAATGTACTCATGAAGCAGGCAGCCCAGAACCTGGCACCCAGTAAGTGCTCCATAAAGTCTGGCTTCTTATCATGGACTGGGCTTTTTTTTTTTTTTTTTTTAAAGACAAGGTCAGCTGGGTATGGTGGCTCATGCCTGTAATCCCAGCACTTTGGGAGGCCAAGGCAGGAGGATGGCCTGAACCTAGGCGTTTGACACCAGCCTGGGCAATATAGTGAGATCTCATCTCTACAAAAAATTTTAAAATGGCCAAGTGTGATGCTGTTGCCCTATAGTCCTAGCTACTCTGGAGGTTGAAGCTGAAGCATTGCTTGAGCCTGGGAGGTGAAGGCTGCAGTGAGCCAAGATGAGATTATGTCAGTGCGCTCCATCCTGGATGAGAGAGTGAGACTGTCAAAAAACAAATAAACAAAAAAAAAATCGTGCTCTGTCACCTAGGCTAGAGTGCAGTGGTGCAATCAAAACTCACTGCAGCCTCCAACTCCTGAGCTCAAGCAATCCTCCTGCCTCAGCCTCCTGAGTATCTGAGACTATAGGCAGGCACCACTATGCCCAGCTAATTATTATTTTTTAATTGCTTTGGATACAGATGGGGGTCTTCCTTTTTTGCCCAGCTAGTCTTAAACTCTTGCCCTCAAGTGATCCTCCCATCTCCGCCTCCCAAAGTGCTGGGATTATAGGTGTAAACCAAAAATAAAATTCTAAGGCCCCCAACCATCTGAATAGACTTCCTTCTCAGCCAGGGCACTCTTAACATAACCGGAAAGATCAAAAGACTGGTTTAAGCCTTGATGGGAAGTAAGGGTCAGACATGACTCATCATACTTCTCCAGCATAACATCACATAACAGATAAAGAAAGAAATCAAAATAGTTTAACCCCAAATATATTTCCTTGTTATATCTCGAAATTGCCCTGCAAAGTTTGTCTCTTGTGGGAAAAATCTACATTCTGTAGAGAATCCTCTTCCTTTTCTATTTCCAGACCCAGGAGATAATCAACACTCAGGAACCCTTTTAAGTCCCATAAGAAAACATTGTATAACCTATTCTCTCTGAAGCCTGCTAGCTATAAGCTTCCTCTGCACAATAAAACTTTGGTCTCCCCAATCTTTTACCCCAAACATTTCCTTTCTATCGATCTCAGTTCCTCAAACTCAACCAATTGTCAACTAGAACATTTTTAAGTTTACCTATAGCCTGGAAGCCCCCACATCGAGCTGTCCCACTTTTCTAAACCAAACCAATGTACATCTTAAATGTATTTGATTGATGTATCATGCCTCTCTAAAATGTATAAAACCAGCCAGGCGCGGTGGCTCATGCCTGTAATCCTAGCACTTTGGGAGGCAGAGGCGGGCAGACTGCCTGAGGTCAGGAGTTCAAGATCAGCCTGGGCAACATGGCAAAACCCCGTCTCTACTAAAAATACAAAACACTACCCGGGCGTGGTAGTGTGTGCCTGTAATCCCAGCTACTTGGGAGGCTGAGGCAGGAGAATCACTTGAACCCGAGAGGCAGAGGTTGCAGTGAGCTGAGATCATGCCACTGCTCTCCAGCCTGGGCAACAGAGCAAGACTGTCTAAAAAAAAAAAAAAAAAAAAAAAAAAAAAAAAAAAAAAGGCTGTACCCCAACCACCTTGGGTACATAATCTCAGGACCTCCTGAGGGCTGTGTCACGGGCCATTGGTGACTCATATTTAGCTAATATTTCTCTTCAAGTATTTTACAGAGTTTTGATTCTTTTGGTCGACATAGGTGTGAACCACCACTCCCAGCCATGACCTGGCTTTTATGTCAAACTTCTACCTGGCCTCTGTGGCAGGTATCAGATCTTCTCTGTGAACAATCTCGAAGATTTTCTATTGATTTTAGTTGATACAAAAGTTAAAACATATATTCCTTCTCAACATCAGATGAGGTTGCACATTGGGATTACTTGGGGAGCTCTTAAAAACCCCTGGTGTCTGAGTCCCACTGCAGAGATCCCCGAGGCGCAGCTTGGATGCCGCAACCTTTGGAGACTCCTTGGTGATTCCACTGTGTGGCTAAGGTTGAGAATCAGTGCCCCAGATCAGTGTGTGTCCCACTTACTTGTGTGTAGGAGCATCCTGGCGATTGCGTTACATGGTAGGTTCTGAGCCAGGGGGCCAGGGTGGGATCCGAGAGCCTACATTTCTAACAAGCTCCTACATGATGCTGAGGCTGGTGTAAGGACCACACTTTGAGGAGCGAGGCTCCTCTGCAACTCACGGATCACACCAGTCTCCACCTCATTATTTCAACAGAGCCTTGAATTACTATCTCCTTCTACTGATGCTCAGGGTCGGGGATAGATGGTGGCAAACCTTCTAGATCTTCTTCTGTAGCCCCTATAGCCAAAAATCTGAGTGATTTTGTCCAAACTCCACATTGTGTGGCTGGCAAAAGAGGCTCACAGAGGGAAAATGACTTACCAAGGTCACATAGCAAGTTTACTGACAACAACTGACCTGGACCCAGGTCTTTTTCATTGCACTTGGCTGCTTCGTTAATCTCTGCGGCTCAGAGCTGGCAGCCCACCTCTTGGACACAGACTGCCTGTTGACAATGTACCACATACGGTCCTTAGAGCCCCCTGTGCTATGTCCTCTGGTCTCCACAATCCCGGGAGGCAGCTTCTATTCTGTCTCCATTTCACATCCAAGGAAACTGATGCTCCGGAAAGGGAAGTCCCCAGGAAGTGGCAGGACTGGGATTGGACCCAGGAATCCTGTCGTTCCTAGACACTGACAAGACTCTTCGGTTGCTGTGAGGATTAAATGGGATGTGCTCATGAAGCAGGCAGCCCAGAGAGAGCCTGGCACCTAGTAAGGGCCCCATAAAGTTCAGCTTCCTACTATGACTCGGGTTTGTTGTGTTTTGTTTTGTTTTGTTTTTTGAGACAAGGTCTCACTAACACTACCTAATATTAATCAGTCTGTGGGCAAGGACTGTGTCTTATTCAGGTTTATGTCCCCAGACCTAGCACTCCTGGGTTCTGCAGCCCTCGCCCCCAGGACACCACCCGCTCCCTGAGAACTCCTCCCTTGCTCCTAGCCTAGTTCCGAAGGCAGCCATTTTTCACTGCAGAGACCAGCCCTGCCCCTCCCAAATTTAACTAGACGGGAACCCACAGCGTGTCATACAGCACAGTGGCCCCAGGATGGCAGTAGATGCCCATGTGTAAGATCTCTGGCCCAGCCTGAGCCTCCTTTAAAGGGTAATTTACTTGCGTGTGTCTCTTCCTCCAGGCCCTTGTCCAGGGGCTTTCCATCCATGAACCAAGCTATTCCCCCACAGTATCCCCATAGGGAGGAATTATTCATCATCGTTTACACACGAAAGATCATGTTCATCCTTTGCCCTTCATGGCTGCCTCCTACTCTTTGGGGAAAAATCAAAAACCTTATCTGCATGGTCTAAACCTATCCAGTAGATGTCCCTGTGAGTCAGGCTGCAAGAGTTCAAATTCCAGCTTCCCCACTTACTATCGGTGTGGCTTTGGTTGGATTTCTTGGCTTCTTTTGGACCTCAATGTGCTCATCCATAAAATGGAGTAATGAAGTAGAACCCACCTCCTTGCAGGAGGAGTGAGGATTGCATGAAATAATACACCCAAAATGTACAATCCAGCAGCAAGTGCTCAGCAAATGTTAGTCACTCTTGTTACCATGAGTCTCATTGGCCTCTCCTCCTGGGAGAAAGTCGGGACCTTTAAGAAAGAAGAATGTGGGCCAGGCACGATGGTTCGTTCCTGTAATCCCAGCACTTTGGGAGGCCAAGGCAGGCGGATCACTGGAGATCAGGAGTTTGAGACCAGCCTGGCCAATATGGCGAAATCCCGTCTCTACTAAAAATACAAAAATTAGCCAGGCATGGTGGTGGGCGCTTGTAGTCCCAGCTACTTGGGAGGCTAAGGCTGGAAAATCATGAACCCAGGAGGCAGAGGTTGCAGTGAGCCGAGATCATGTCATTGCACTTCAGGCTGGGTGACAGCAAGATTCTGCTGAAAGAAAGAAAGAAAGAGAGAAAGAGAGAGAGAAGGAAGGAAGGAAGGAAGGAAGGAAGGAAGGAGCAAGCTGAAAAGACATCAAACCAAAGGGCAAATTAAACTTTAAAAAGGGTCAGGCATGGTGGCTCACGCCTGTAATCCCAGCACTTTGGGAGGCCAAGGTGGGTGGATCACGAGGTCAGGAGATGGAGACCATCCTGGCTAACACAGTGAAATCCCGTCTCTACTAAAAATATAAAAAATTAGCTGCGTGTGGTGGCACATGCCTGTAGTCTCAGCTACTCAGGAGGCTGAGGCAGGAGAATCGCTTGAACTCAGGAGGTGGAGGTTGCAGTGAGCCAAGATCGCGCCACTGCACTCCAGCCTGGGTGACAGAGTGAGATTCCATCTCAAAAAAAAAACTTTACAAAGAAAAATGTTCCTCCTAAAGGATATACGAAGATACTTAGCATTTTCAGCAATCAGGCTTTGATTGATTCATTGACTGATCCATTCATTCACTCGCTTACCCACTGAGTCACGAGTCATGCAACAAATGTTTACTGAAGATCTGCCATTGACTGGATCTTACTCTTGGGTGTGGGGCAAAGCAGATATAGTAACAGATACTCATTGTCAATGCATTTTTATTGAGCACCTACTCAGTGCTAGGCACTGTTCTAGGTGCTTCAGATATATCAGTGAGCAACACAAAGGTCCCTGACCTGGTAGAGCCCACCTTCTAGCAGGGGCAACAGGATAAATAAGTTAAATGCTGCATTACAAAGTGATACATGGCCAGGTAGAGTGGCTCATGCCTGTAATCTCAGCACTTTGGGAGGCTGAAGCAGGTGGATCGTTTGAGGCCAGGAGCTCCAGACCAGCCTAGGCAACATAGGGGAGACTCTGTCTCTATACAACATTTTTTTGAAAAAACAAAATTAACCAGGCATGGTGGCGCATGCCTGTAGTCCCAGCTACTCAAGGAAGCTAATGAGCGAGTATCACTTGAGCCTGGGAGGTCGAGGCTGCAGTGAACCACGAGCACGCCACTGCAATCCAGCCAGGGTGGCAGAAGAAACCCTGTTTCCAAAAATAAAAATAAATTAAAAAAAAAAAAGAAAACAATATATGCCATGGTAAAATAAATAGAACTAGAGAAGAGGGGTAGATTAGAGTATTAAATTGGGTGGTCAGAATGGGCCTCATTGAGAAAGAAGCATTTAGCAAATCACCTAAGGGAAGTAGGAGAGTTAGCTATATGGACAACAGAGGAATAGTGTTCATGGTAGAGGCAACAGCCAGTGCTCAGGCCTTAGGGTGGAATGTGCCTGGTGTGTTAAAAGAATAGCAAGGAAGTCAGTGGCTGGAGCAGACTAAGCGACGGGCAAAGTAGTAGGTGAGGTAGGGAAGTAAGAAGTCAGGATGGGCCGGGCGCGGTGGCTCAAGCCTGTAATCCCAGCACTTTGGGAGGCCGAGACGGGCAGATCACGAGGTCAGGAGATCGAGACCATCCTGGCTAACACGGTGAAACCCCATCTCTACTAAAAAATACAAAAAACTAGCCGGGCGAGGTGGCGGGCGCCTGTAGTCCCAGCTACTCGGGAGACTGAGGCAGGAGAATGGCGTGAACCCGGGAGGCGGAGCTTGCAGTGAGCTGAGATCCGGCCACTGCACTCCAGCCTGGGCGACAGAGCGAGACTCCGTCTCAAAAAAAAAAAAAAAAAAAGTCAGGATGGTCACGTAGAACCTTCTAGGCCACAGGAAGAACTTTGGCTCGCCTCTGAGTGAGGTGGGAGCCTTTGCAGAGTTTTAAAGCAGAGGAGTAGCATGATCTGATTCACATTTTTTTTAAGGCAGAGTCTCACTCTGTTGCCCAGGCTGGAGTGTAGTGGTATGATCATAGCTCACTGTAGCCTCAAACACCTGGGTTCAAGGGATCCTCCCACCTCAGCCTCCCAAGACGCTGGGATTACAGGCCATGACTCATATTTTTATTTATTTTGTTTCCTTTTTTTTTTGAGCAGGATCTTGCATTGTCATCCAGGCTGGAATGCAGTGGCGCAATCACAGCTCACTGCAGCTTCAACTTCCTGGGCTCAAGTGATCCTCCCACCTCAGCCTTCTGGGTAGCTGAGACTACTGGTGTGCACCACTTTGCCTGGCTAATTTTTTGATTATTTGTAGAGATGGAGTGTTGCTATGTTGCCCAGTCTGGTTTCAAACTCCTGGACTCAAGCCATTGTCCCACCTTGGCCTCCCAAAGTGCTGGGATTACAGGCATGAGCCACCACACCCAGTTGATTCTTTTTATTTTATCGTTTTTATTATTCTTTTTTTTTCTTTTTCTTTTTCTTTCTTTTTTTTTTTTTTTTTTTTTTTTTTTTAGATGGAGTCTTGCTGTGTCACCCAGGCTGGAGTGCAGTGGCCCAATCTTGGCTCACTGCAACCTTCCCCTCCAGGTTCAAGCGATTCTCCTGCCTCAGCCTCCCAAGTAGATGGGATTACAGGCACACACCACCACAACTGGCTAATTTTTGTATTTTTAATAGAGATGAGATTTCACCATATTGGCCAGGCTAGTCTCGAGCTCCTGACCTCAGGTGATCCACCCGCTTCAACTTCCCAAAGTGCTGGGATTATAGGCATGAGCCACCATGCCCAGCTGACTTATTTTTAAAGGAGCACTCTGGTTTAAGGCCACCCCGGGCAGCATAGTGAGACCTCATTCTCTGCAAAAAATACAAAAATTATCCACGTGTGTTGGCATATGCCTGTCTCAAAAAATTTTTTTTAATTATTAAAAGAAAATAAAGGTGCACTCTGGCTTCAGTGCTGATAACTGACTAGAAGGCAGAAGTGGGAGTGGGGAGGCCAGTTGAGACTGCCACTCTTGTTCAGGCAAGGTATGGCGGTGGCTTGGACCTCAGCAGAGACAGTGGGAAAGTGTCAGATTCTGGATATACAGTTGTCCCTCTACCTCCCTGGGGATTGGTTTCAGGACCCCTCCACAGATGCTTAAGCCCTGATGTAAAATGACACAATATTTGCATATCACTGACACACATCCTCCTGTATACTTTAAATTATCTCTAGATTACTTATAACACCTAACGCAATGTAAATGCTATATACTTAATGGTTATACTGTGTTATTCAGGGAATAACGATGAGAAAAAAAAGTCTGGGCCAGGCGCACAGTGGCTCACGCCTATAATCCCAGGACTTTGGGATGCTGAGGCAGGTGGAGGTCAGGAGTTCAAGACCAGCCTGGCCAACATGGCGAAATCCCATCTCTACTGAAAATACAAAAATTAGCCAAGTGTGGTGGCAGGTGCTTGTAATCTCAGCTACTTGGGAGGCTGAGGCAGGAGAATCACTTGAACTCGGGAGGCAGAGGTTGCAGTGAGCCAAGATCAGGCCATGGCACTCTGGCCTGGGCGACAGAGCAAGACTCCGTCTCAAAAAAAAAAAAAAAAAGAAAATCATTGGCATTTAGATGCTATGTAAAACCATCACCAAGGTAGGGAGATGTAGAAAAGAAGGGACCTGAGGACAGAGCTCTAAGGTGCAAGAGATCTGGGCATTGAGTGAAGGCAAAAACCACAAGGTCATTGAGTGTGGGCTCAGAAAAGCCTTTACTGGAGAAACGCACAAACATTTGGTGGAAGCCGAATGAGGCATTGAGTTGTTCAACCACTCATCATCGTTTGGAGAGAGGGGCAGGGAACAAGGGCACAGCGGGAAACACCATGGAGTGTGCTCCAGAAGGGGAACCCCACCTTGCTACTCTACTTTTTGTGTAAGCAAATGTGAGGTTAGTCTTGTAAGTAAAGAAAAACAGGTCCGAACTTAGACGCCGGGGAAATTGCTTGCAGTGCTGAGGACACCCGGAGCCCCTATGGGATGTAGAAGCCAGGTAGAGTCAATTCTGCTTTTGGGAAAGACGCCCTCTCTGGAATCCATCTGCTATCTGTTTACTAGGAGCCTGGAGTGAGCCCCCAGGGGCTTCCAATACAGAGCAACTTGGTTTTCCAAGGTTTATCCCCTTACCTGCAGGCTCATCAAACATAAGCACGCCCAACAGGAGTAGAAATCAACTGGGTTTATAATGGGATTTACAATGGTTGTTGGCAATGCTGGAGGAGACACTGCAGAAGGAGGGAGACCTGGAGTCATAGTACAAAGCCCACCATGGAGGCCTGAGCCACCTGGACATGGAGACCATGTGAAGTCTGAGGAAAGAGCCCAAGGCTCAGACAGAGGAGTAGCCTGGAGCCATGAGGCATGTTCCCATGGTAGCTTTGGGCTTCTGGACTTGGCCAAAGGTATTCATCGAGAAACAGCAGAGGATATTGTCCAATGCAGCTAGCTACTCTCCTGGTTGGCCAAAAAGAGTGCAAAGCTGTGTGGTTATCCAGCGTGACCTGAGTTCATGATAACTTCGCCAGTGAGAACCCTGGCTGTCCCTGTGGCAATTCCCTTCAGGATATCTGAGCCCATGTGGATTGTAGATTCTACCTATTATGGGAGGAAAATCTGCATAAAATGGTGAAATCTATGTACTGAATACCCAGGCATGTCTTGTCAAAAGCACCAGAGACTAGGACTGGGAACATTGCTGTGCCCACAGGTCTTGGGTTATCATGAGGGCTCATATGCAGGTGGTATTCTTTCCAAAGAGAAAGCAAGGAAGGACATATATCCAGAGTACAAATCAAGTCCTGGGGGATATATAGGACTGCTCAGTATTCTGCCAGTTCACCTCCACACCTTCCACGCAGGGGATGGGAATATGGTTGTGCCATTTACAGCTGTGGCCTGATTTCTCCCAACTGAATTCCCCCTGTGAACCAAAAATATCTGAGACAAGTCTCAATCAATTTAGAAAGTTTATTTTTCCAAGGTTAAGGATGCACCCATGACACAGCCTCAGGAGGTCCTGAAAACATGTGCCCAAGGTGGTCGGGGCACAGCTTGGTTTTATACATTTTAGGGAGACATGAGATATTAATCGATTATGTAAGATGTACGTTGGTTCAGTCCAGAAAAACAGGACAACTCGAAGCAGGGAGGGGGCTTCTAGGTCATAGGTAGATAAGAGACAAACAATTGCATTCTTTTGAGTTTCTGATTAGACTTTCACTGAATATACAATTTACTCTGAGAGGAGCGTAGAGATACGGTCATTTATGCATTAGTCTGGCTTAGTTAAACAATAAGGCAAAGGAAGCAATCAGATATGCATTTGTCTAATGTAAGCAGAGGGATGACTTTGAGTTCTCTCTGTACTTTATTCACAAGGAATTTCCTTGTGGGCAAATTGTGAAGGAGGTATGCAGTTTTCTTTTTTTGCTGTTTGTTTGTTTGTTTTTTGAGACGGAGTCTCCCTCTGTTGCCCAGGCTGGAGTGCACTGGCACGACCTTGACTCACTGCAACCTTCACATACCAGGTTCAAGCAATTCTCCCTGCCTCAGCCTCCCAAGTAGCTGGGATTACAGGTGCCCACCACCACGTCCGGCTAATTTTTGTATTTTTAATAGAGATGGGGTTTCACCATGTTGGCCAGGCTGATCACTCACTCCTGACCTCAGGTGATCTGCCTGCCTCAGCCTCCCAAAGTGCTGGGATTACAGGTGTGAGCTACCGTGCCTGGCCATATGTAGCTTTTTAATCTTTGTAGGAATAGAATGGGAGGTGGGTTTGCCTAACAGTTCCCAGCTTGACTTTTTCCTTTGGCTTAGTGGTTTTGGGATCCCAAGATTTATTTTCCTTTCACACTCTAAAGCACAGCAGTTTGTGACAATGGCCAGCTAGGAGCAATTCCCCTGCCATGGTCAGAGAGTAAGACCAACAAGGTCTCCCATAGCTGGGTATGGATGACAGGGGTAGTGGTGGTGATATATTCAGTACTGTAGGTTTGTGGAATGGAGTCTGGCCTAGGCAGCTGCTACAGGCTGTTGAAGCTCTTCCTGTCCGAACCTGAAAGAGCAGGTGAGAGGTTATTTACTCTTCAACGCTGATCTGTTTCCTGATATTGCTTGCGTATGTCCTTGCTCCATCAGCTGAGGATGTCCCCAGAATCAGCCAAATGATCTGTACTTTTTCTTAGAGCACTGACCTCACGGGAATCCAGCAGTCACTAGTCTGCTCTCAAAGGCAATCCCTTGGGACTGAGGATGGTCGTTGCAGAGCAGAAGGAATCTGTTGCACAGGCATAGTGACCACAGCAATGTTCTCCATTTGCAGAGGAGATGGATGGTAGGAACACTGCCCTCCTCTAGGTAAAGACAGTGTCAGAGTTGCCTGCCCGCTGTGTATGTCCATCAAGTGCCCTTCAAAAAAGGAAAAAAAAAAAAAAAGACCCAAAGTCATGTCCACCAAGTTAGCCTCAGCTAGAGCAATGCGAACTTACCAACCAATGGTCAAAGTTAATGCTCAAAAAAGAAGGGGCAATTAGGGACACAGGTTCTGGGGTCCTGGCACACTGAGTAGACTCTTCCCCCTCCCATGTGCCTGCAAAGAATGAAGAAGCAGTGGCTGATATAGCTGCTCCCTTAACCAGCCATACTAAAGTTTGATTTTACCCACCACCTGCAAGTGGAAAGGAGAATTCCATGTTGAAATGTACTTCAGGGCCCGCAGCTGTAAACAGCATTCTCTTGTCATATTGTGTCATACCAGGAAACTCTAACACATGACAAAGATAATCATCACAGTCTTAAGTTTGGATGCTATCGGCCGGGTGTGGTGGCTCACGCCTGTAATCCCAGCACTTTGGGAGGCCGAGGCAGCTGGATCACAGGGTCAGGAGTTTGAGACCAGCCTGGCCAACATGGTGAAATCTCGTCTCCACTAAAAATACAAAAATTAGCTGGGTGTGGTGGCGCATGCCTGTAATCCCAGCTACTCAGGAGGCTGAGGCAGGAGAATCGCTTGAAACCGGAAGGCGGAGGTTGCAGCGAGCCAAGATTGCACCGCTGCACTCCAGCCTGGGTGTAATAGTGAAACTCTGTCTCAAAAAAAAAAAAAAGAGTTTGGATGCTATCTGCTTGTTGGAAAAGAACAGCCACCTATATATCTATAGCGACCCCATGGTAATCAGAAGCCGTTGTAACCAACTATCAACTGAGAATTGGTCAGACAAGTTATTATGCCTAGTTCACTTTGAGCCACAGGCCAATGTTGCTGGCAAGTAATGCATTCTCCATGAGCACCAGCATCTTCTTTGCAGGTCAAATGAACCCTCATTGGGCCACCTCAGACCTCCATGGGGGTTTGGCTATTACAGCAGATCCAAACATGGATCTAGTGCACCAAAGGGGATGTGGCGCCCCATCATCTTAATCAGCTTTTTCATTACAGATGCTGTCTTCGAGATGCAGTGCCTTATTGTGGCTTGTGTGTATGTCACCTGCAGATTGAGTTTGTGACTGAATTGCTGTATTTGTTTCCATGGCAGGGATTATCATATAAATAACTGGGGTCTGTCATGTCCCCAGGGATCAGTCAATGATCTGTAAAGGAAACCTGAAAGAAGACGGTCATGTAGAGGGAGGCTCCCTGGGACCCAGCCAGCCCAAAACTTGCCTAAAGTGAACCCATAGGAGGAAGCTGGGGGAGTAACCACTTCAACCTCCTCCGTCCCTCCAATCTTTTTCTAGAGATCCCCTGTTGGCCAAACCCAACTGGAAGCCACAGTGCAAGGGAGCACAATGATGTAATTCATACAGATTGGCCCACTGGCAGGAGAAGCAGGGGAGGGATGGAGAGTGGACCTGGAACAGGAAGAAGAAAAAAGACACATGAGAGAGGGGTGTGACTCAAAATAGGAAGGTGAAGGGAGTCCTCGCTAAGAAGAAGTTATTCGAGCAAAGATCTGAAGGAGTGCAATAACCCGTCTGCTATGGCCTGAATGTGTCACCCAAAATTAGTGTGTTGGAAACTTAATCCTCAGTGCAATAGTTATCCAACACAGAAATACATAGCCTTCTGGGAGGTGGTTAGGTCATGAGGGCTCTGCCCTCAAGAATGGATTAATACCATCATGAAAGGGCTTGACAGAGGGAGTTTGTTCCCTTTTGCCCTTCCACCTTCTGCAATGTGAAGACACAGCATTCCTTCCTTCCAGAGGACACAGAGTTCAAGGTGCCATCTTGAAAGCAGACACTGGACCCTCACTAGACATTGAATCTGTGGTGCCTTGTTCTTAGACTTCCCAGCCTTCAGAACTGTGAGATATACATTTCTGTTCTTATAAATTACCCAGTCTGTCAAGGATTGCTTAAGTCCAGGAGTTTGAGGCCAGCCTGGGCAACATAGCAAGACCCCATCTCAAGAAAAAATATTACCCAATCTGTGGTATTTTGCTATAGCAGCATAAAATGGACTACGTCAGAAACTGGTAGCAGAGGAGTGCAGTGTTGCTATAATAAATACTTTAAAATATAGAAGTGGCTTTGGAACTGGGTCATGGGTAGAGGCTGAAACAGTTTTTTTGTTGCTGGTTTTTTTGTTTTTGTTTTTGTTTTTGTTTGAGATGGAGTCTCACTTTGTCACCCAGACTGGAGTGCAATGGCACAATCTCGGTTCACTGCAACCTCAGCCTCCCGGGTTCAAGGGATTCTCTCACCTCAGCCTCCCAAGTGGCTGGGATTACAGGCGTACGCCCGGCTATTTTTTTTTTTTTTTTTTTTTTAGAGACAGAATTTTGCCATGTTGCCCAAGCTGGTCTTGAACTCCTTGACTCAAGTGATACCCCTGCCTCAGCCTCACAAAGTGCTGGGATTACAGGCATGAGCCACCACACTTGGCCTTTATTTACAGTTGACTCCAGATCTTTTCTTTTTTTCTTTTTTTTTTTTAGATGGAGTCTTGCTCTGTTGCCCAGACTGGAGTGCAGTGGCATGATCTTGGCTCACTGCAACTTTCACCTCCTGGGTTCAAGCTATTCTCCTGCCTCAGCCTCCCAAGTAGCTGGGATTACAGGCACCCACTACTACTCCTGGCTAATTTTTGTATTTTTGGTAGAGACGGAGTTTCGCCACGTTGGCCAGGCTGATCTCAAACTCCTGACCTCAAGTGATCCTCCCGCTGGCCTCCCAAAGTGCTGGGATTACAGGCGTGAGCCACCGCACCCAGCCTGAAACAGTTTTGAAGTGAATGCTGGGAAAAGCTGTATTGCCATGGATGAAATATTGAGGGGATTCTGATGAGGAATAAGAAGAGTAGAGCCCCAGGGAAAGCCCCAGTCTTCTTAGAGATTGCCTAACTGGTACTGATCAGAATGCTGGTATACAGATGGACAGCAAAGGCCATTCTGATAAGATACCAGATGAAAATGAGGAGCAAGGTATTTGAAACAGAAGGAAAGTCCATCCTTGTTATAAAGTGACCAGGAGCGTGGCTGAATTGTATTAATGTCCTAGAACTTTATGGAAGGCAGAAGTTAAGAGTGTGAAAGGAAAATAAGTCTCAGAACTCCAAAATCACTAAGCCAAAGGGAAAAGTCAAGCTGGAAACTGCGATGACAAACCTGCCTCCCATTCTATTCCTAAATAAGATAGCTACAAAGATTAAAAAGCTGCATACCTCCCTCACAATTTGCCCACAAGGAAATTCCTTGTGAATGAAGGACAGACAGAACTCAAAGTCATCCCTCTGCTCACGTGAGACAGATGCATATCTGATAGCTTCCTTTGCCCTATTGTTTCATTAAGCCAGACTAAGGCATAAGTGACTATTCTTTTACCCTGCTCTCACAAGTAAATTGCAGAAACTCAAAACAATACAATCATTTGTCTCTGATCTACCTATAACCTAGAAGCCCCCTACCCACTTTGAGTTATCCTGCCTTTCCAGACTGAACCAACATACATGTTACCTATATTGATTGATGTCTCATGTCTCCCTAAACTGTATCAACGCAAGCTGTGCCCTGACCACGTTGGGCACATGTCATCAGGACCTCCTGAGGCTGTGTTACAGGTGAGTCCTTAACCTTGGCGAGATAAACTTTCTACATTGATTGAGACTTGTCTCAGATACTTTTTGGTTTACAAATTGGCAATCATGAAGGTATTCTGAATGGAGGTGGCCCTGACTTTTGACAAATCTCCTATGGGTGCTTCGTACCGGCTTAAGCTATCTTTATGGCTCAACCCAACAGGACAATTTGGTGAGGCCTGGGAGCTCCCCTCCTTCCAGGAAATTCCTGATCTCCCAAAATTTGGTTGAGATCTAAAGTTTATTTTGCTGTACAGCTCCTTTTCTGAAGTTTTACTTGCTTGCAACGAGGAAGGCAAGTTTTCTTGCTTCCATGACAATAGAAGGCAGGTAACTCTGGAGGTTAAGCTCGCTTCTAATAGGGAAGCTGAGTTTGAGTTTCTTCCTGCTTCTAGGATGGTAGAGAGCAGTCTTCAGCCTGAGACTCATTTCTAGGAAACTAGCTGAATTGGGTTTTTGTTTTTTGTGGGTTTTTTCTTTTTTTTTCTTTTGGCTTGGAAATTCCCCTTAATGACTAAAGATTAAAATTGACAGCTAGGTATGGTGGCTCACATCTGCAATGCCAGCACTGTGGGAGGCCAAGGCAGGTAGATAGCTCGAGCCTAGGAGTTCAAGACCAGCCTGGTTAACATGGCAAAACCCTGCCTCTACAAAAAAAAAAAAAAAATACAAAAAATTAGCCAGGCATGGTGGCACACACCTATAGTTCCAGCTACTTGGGAGGCTGAGATGGGAGGATTACCTGAACCTGAGAAGTCAAGGCTGCAATGGGTCATGATCACACCATTGTACTCCAGCCTGGGTGATGGGAGTGAGACCCTGTCTCAAAAAGAAATAAAATTGACAATGGCTGGTCTTAATTTTTCCTTACCATTAGAATACTCAGTGACCATATTATTGGGTTTTTTTGTTGTTGTTCCAATCTTTGTCCCATCAGATTTTACCAATTCTCCTTAACTTGGCCAAATCCAAATGAGAATTCCAAATTATTGGGAACAAGGCCTCTGAGTTGGCTAAAATTTCCTCACAGCCACAGAAAGAAAAAAACACCATACGTTTGGTTTCTATGTTTGCTTTTTGTCTTACTTTTCTTCCACCCTATTCCCTCTTTCCCTTCACCATCATTGGTACCAAGAAAAAATCTAGAGAGGGCTTCTAAAGACTTGAACTCCTCAAAGAACTCAAAACAAAAGCACCACTAATCCCTTTTTGGAGTGTTCTGTTTTCTTTGTGGAGTTTCAAGAGTCATGGGCAGATTCTTCTTAGGTCTAAAGCTCTGCTTTCCTGCATTGCATTACCTGACCTCTTTGGCTTTGGGGGGAGTACCAGAGATTACCTTGCACTGTGAGAGGATTTGATCTTGGCGTGTGTAATGGTGGACCAGAGCTACCAAGTTAGGGGCGACTGAGGACAATTTACAGGAAGTGGTCTTAGCTGTTTTTTTCCCCCCTCACTCCTAGGAGGTTGTTGTTTAGGATTCTAATTCTAGTTCAGAGGTGCATTCTAAAGAGTCTTCTCCATTGTCTTTCCTCTGGAAATTACTCTCAATTGGCTCATGTGAGCATTTGCATGAAGAACTGAACTGTGGTGTTTATAAAAAAATGAGAGACTGAGTTTCTTCAGCTCCAAAGAGAAAGGGCATTTTGCTCTTCCCAGCCAAAATGCACCCCTGGGTCACTGGGGGCTGAGTGGGAGTGTCTGGGAGATTGACTCCCAGCAATGTGCCATGGCCCTACAGGAAACTCCTAACAAAATTAGTTTTAAAAGGTTAATCCAGGCTGGTCTCAGTGGCTCCTGCCTGTAATCCCAGCACTTTGGAAGGCCGAGGCAGGCAGAACACTTGAGGTCAGGAGTTCGAGACCAGCATGGCCAATATGCTGAAGCCCCATCTCTACTAAAAATACAAAAATTAGCTGGACATGGTGGCACATGCCTGTAGTCTCAGGTACTTGGGAGGCTGAGGCAAGAGAATCGTTTGAACCCGGGAGGTGGAGGTTGCAGTGAGCCAAGATCACGCCACTGTACTACAGCCTGGGTGACAGAGCAAGACTCCATCTCAAAAAACAGAAAAACAAACAAAAAGGTTCATCCAGGAAGTAATGAGGAGCTGGTCACTCCACGCTTTGAGCCCTCCTGGAGGTGCTAGACCTCTGGACAGAGAAACAGACACATAAAAGGGCAGAAACGTCTCAGTGGTGACACACTGTGGAATCCCGCCCACAACCAGCACACTTTGACCCACTCCACTAAACCCTAGGCCACAGTTCAGTTCCTCCTTTTAAGAAAAAGATATGCAGCCAGGCACAGTGGCTCATGCCTGTAATCCCAGCACTTTAGAAGGCCGAGGCGGGCAGATTACCTGAGCTCAGGAGTTTGAGACCAGCCTGGGCAACATGGTGAAACCCTGTCTCTAATAAAATACAAAAAATTAGCCAGGTGTAGTGGCGTGCGCCTGTAGTCCCAGCTACTCAGGAGGCTGAGGCAGGAGAATAGCTTGAACCCGGGAGGCGGAGGTTGCAGTGAGCCAAGATTGCATTACTGCACTCCAGCCTGGTCGACACAGCGAGACTCCGCCTAAAAAAAAAAGATAAAGAAGAAAAAGAAAGAAAGAAAGAAAGAAAAGAAAGGAAAAGAAAAAATGTGGGAGACAAATCATTTAAGAATGAGGATAGACAAGGACAGGCACTCCATTTGGTTTTATGATGCCTCTACTTGCAAGTGGTTGTGTAAATGGAAGGGCATGCCCCGTTTTCTCATACTCCAGCTGGTTACACATTAGGTCTGTTCCCATGCACATTTTAAACTGAGAGGCAAATCACATCAAGGAAAATTTGGAGCACGAGGGTCAGCCTACAACTATAAAGTTCCCAAGTTCGCTATCTCTCTTCTTTCTTTTCTGCTTGCCTTAAGTCTGCTGTAACTTTTCTACTGAGATAAAATCCACTGTTTGCATCCAACCAATTCTTTTTGTTATTGTTTGCAAACTGGTGAGTTTGTATTAATATCTCACGGCTAGAGCTCTGAAGTAAAAGCTATAGGATCTTTGTATGAGTGTGTATGTGTGTGTTTACATATATGTACCCATATTTTCTTATGTGGTTTTGGCCACAAGGTACCAAACTGCCTTAAAGTTAAAGGGTACTCAAGTTCAAGTCATATGAACTTGAAGAGCATTTGGGCTTACTATTTACTTATTTTACTTACGTCTTGTGACTTAAGTAAAATCTTTAATAAGCTAGCTTTAAAATTATTGATAAAGCAGGCTGCATATGGTGGCTCATGCCTGTAATCCCAGCACTTTGGGAGGCCAACTCTGGCAGATCATTTGAGGTCAGGAGTTCAAGACAAGCCTGGCCAACATGGTGAAACCCTGTCTCTACTAAAAATACAAAAATTAGCCGGGTGTGGTGGTGCGCGCCTGTAATCCCAGCTACTTGGGAGGCTGAGGCAGGAAAATAGCTTGAACTCGGGAAGCGGAGCTGGCAGTGAGCTGAGATCATGCCACTGCACTCCAGCCTGGGTGACAGAGCAAGACTCCATCTTAAAACAAAATAAAATAAAATAAAATAAAATAAAATAAAATATTGCTGGTAAAGCAATATTAGAAATGCCTTAAGAATATCAGCATACATTTTTGTTTTCATTAACTGATGAAGAGATTTCATATTTATTCCTGTCAATTACTTTACGGTGTCAAAATTTGGCCTAAAGGTTATTAAACTATAAACCCAGCCCAAAACAGAATGATCATTGCTTGAGTAATTTTTTATAAATAAGCCATTAATACTGATTTAGTGAAATCAGCTAAAACTTGAATTGTTTAGTGAAATGACCATATATTTAATTTTATGGTTCTTACTTAGATAAACACTTGAAATTCACAAGATATAAAATGGTTGACAGGGAAATAACTTTAAATGATGACCATGGCAGTTTTCATAAATAATCTAGGTAAACTATTAAAATAAAATACTTAGTAAGGCTGAGCACGTTGGCTCATACCTGTAATCCCAGCACTTTGGAAGCCTGAGGTGGGTAGATCACCTGAAGTCAGGGGTTCAAGACCAGCCTGGCCAACATAGTGAAACTCCATCTCTTCTAAAAATACAAAAATTAGCCAGACATGGTGGTGGGCACCTGTAATCCCAGTTCCTCAGGAAGCTGAGGCAGGAGAATCACTTGAACCTGGGAGGCGGAGGTTGCAGTGAGTTGAGACTGCACCATTGCATTCTAGGTTGGATGACAAGAACGAAACTCTGTCTCAAAATACAAAATAAAATAAAATAAAATAATTTGGTAAGTGTAATGGGATAAATACTTCTAGACAAACATAATTTACAATCTAAAGTTATATTAAATTAAATCATAGATATTTCATTAAATGGGTATTTTCCAATTAAAAAATATATGTAGTAGGATAACATTCTTTCTAAAAAATGTGTGTACTTGTTAAAAGATGAATACTTTTTGTCTAATTTGAAGCTTATTTAAAGATTATGCATAAAACAAGGTAAAAGGAACTAGAAAATAAGAGAGATGTAAAGAAAGTTATAGAAATAAAGAGGTATTTTTTGGTAAGAAAGCTTAAAGAAAAATAATTTTATATGAGAAAAAATTCTTGTATGGTAAATTTCTGTCCTAGAATAAAATGACTGGTTGTTTAAGAAAGAGGGATGTTCAGGTCAAACCAGAAAGTCTAAGCATGTCATGAATGGTCTGGGTAAGTCATAATAAGATTTATGGAAAAAACTTTTATATGATCAAATTGTCTATAATTGAAGGGAAATTATTTATAATAGTCTTTCTAGAGATTGGGTTTTGATTTTTTTTTTTTTTTTTTGAGATTGTGTCTCACTCTGTCACCCAGGCTGGGGTGCAGTGGTGCAGTCTTGGCTCACTGCAACCTCTGCATCCTGGGTTCAAGTGACTCTCCTACCTCAGTCTCCTGAATAGCTGGGATTACAGGCACCCACCATCATGTCCGGCTAATTTTTGTATGTTCAGTAGAGACGAGGTTTCGCCATGTTGGCCAGGCTGGTCTCAAACTCCTGACCTCAAGTGATCTGCCCACCTCAGCCTCCCAAAGTGCAGATTTTAATATTTTTTAAAAACCACTGATACAGTAAAGAATTATTTAGAACAATAAAATTTTCTTAAGGTATTGCTTTACTATTAATAAAATTACAAGACATTATAATTTTATTAAGCAAAGTTCAACTTTTATTTCTGTTTTCAGCTTTCTCCTCCTCTTTTAAAAGGCCTAAAATAATAGCTCTATCCTTCAACTCATTTTCAGCTCCTGTAAGTTTTTTTTCCTTGGGTTCTAATGATTGTGGCCTGATGCTAAAAATGTTTTATCTTAACGGTCTAAAGGAAATGTTTCCTTCCAATGTAATATTCTGTGCTCTCAGCTTTAAATTGTTCTATGGATCCAAAAATTTTCACTTATGATTCAGGAAACACTCTTCCTATGTCTAACTAATTCAAGTACCCTTTACATAAGTTTTGACTTGCAGTTACCTAAATGGACTCTTCATCGGGAACAGCACTCACACCACAGAAGGTCTGTTCCCTATGGGGAGTCCATTTAGATAACTACAAGTTTTGACTCCTTAATGGTGCTTACAAAAACTTGCAGTTATCTAAATGGACTCCCCAGAGGGAACAGCAGTCACACTGCAGTTGCCTTTGGGTAACTGGCCTAACAAACAGATTTTATGCTTCATTGAAATAATTCCTGTGTAATTATTATGAAGTTTTTGTTTGCTTAGAATACATGGAGATTTTAAAAAATTAATTAAGGTTATTATATCCATGTAACTTTCTGTATGTACTTTTTTTTTTTTTTTTGAGATGGAGTCTCCTTTTGTCACCAGACTGGAGTGCAGTGGTGTGATCTCGGCTCACTGCAACCTACGCCTCCCAGGTTCAAGCGATTCCCCTGCCTCAGCCTCCAAGTAGCTGGGACTACAGGCAGGCGCCACCGCACCCAGTTAATTTTTTGTATTTTAGTAGGGACGGGGTTTCACCGTGTTGGTCAGGATGGTCTCAAACTGCTGACCTCGTGATCTGCCTGCCTCAGCCTCCCAAAGTGCTGGGATTACAGGTGTAAGCCACCACTCCCAGCCTGTACTTTCAAAGTCCCTGTGTCATTAAGTTGCAGGGTTTTGGCTCCTGCATCTAAAAAGGACACCAAGTCCTGCTAAATCTTAACTACTGGCAGCAATTAAAGCCTCATCTTCAGACCCTGTAGAAGATGCCAGTTAAAATAAACTGCATTCATGAGACACAGGGCCAGCAATTAAAACTATTCAACCCCTCAAGGCCCAGGGACTATTGTGGAAGAGGTGGGCATGTGAGATTGTAAGGGTCGATTTTGAGAGATAAAATAAGTTCAGTTTCTCTATAAATTAACCATCAATATCAAAGACACACTGATGCAAGATGAGCATATGGACCCCTGTGTCAAATTAACAAGGTTTTCTTGGAGCATTAACTTACTCCTTAATAAAAGATTGTAAACATTATAAAAAGGCTAATGGAAATTATATCTTATGGTCAAGATGATTAAAATTGTATAGATTGTTTATAAAATTTTGAGAAACAAATTTAATTGGCCTCATTCTGTCATTATTAGGGTTTATTGTTTGGGAAATTAAGTCTCCCTCAAAGAATGAAGGTTTTTGCCTTTTTTTGAAATATTTATTACTTTCTCAAAATGAATGACTTATTTTACAATGACTTGCGATCCTATTTTGTGATATGAAGTGTTTTAATCTTTTTTATATTTGACAAACTTTCCAAAATCAAATTCTAACTATGGTCCTCATTAATTTTTTTATATTAGTGCCCTGAAGTCCAAAGAGACATATTCAGCTTATTCAACATAATAATATTATACAGGAAGTATTGTCAAATATGAAACAGTGTTTAACTTTCTTTGGATTATATTTATATAAATGTGTTGTTAGTATGTGTTCTAGATTTGTCTGAAATTCTTGTGATTCTGTTATGTCTTAGCATACCTTACCAGTAATAATTAAGATTATTGTGTAAAATTGTTGTATTCCTCAGAAATAGCCAAATTTCCTTGTCAATAGTGTCTTTAACTATGACTGTTCTAAGACTTGTGTTTTACTTTTATCCTTTTCAAAAGGTGGTTTTATAATCAGCAGAGGACTCTGACAGGTGCTTCTGAATGCAGGTTTCTGATAACTTTGGAGACTGTGACTCTAGAATAGAGGAAACACTTCCAAGACTTCCATGGAGAGCTAAGTTATTCATGAATATCAAGCAGAACAGGAGTTAATTACATAGACTGAACTAATAGGAGACTGAAATAACCCTTTTATGACTTATTGCTTAAAACATTTGATCCTTTGTTTTTCAGAGCCAAGAAAACTTCTCTTTGGAGCTATTTACAGTTGTTAATAATTCAGTAAAGTATACTTCTATAAACAACATTTGGAGCATATTTCTCTCTACCTGATTTCTCCATAATGTGGAAACTAGTTGTGAGTATTCTTATGACAATATAGTTATTTGCATAAGTGCAATAATAATCTGTTTTCTTTTGTAACAGGATACAATTGGAGACACTGGTTATTGCATCAACATTTTGACTGGAATAGCATGTTTTCAGATATAGGCCGCTTTAAAAAATCAAAGTTGGCTGGGCATGGTGGCTCATGCCTGTAATCCCAATACTTTGGGAGGCTGAGGTGGGCAGATCATGAGGTCAGGAGTTTGAGACCAGCCTGATCAACATGGTGAAATCCTGTCTCTACTACAAATACAAAAATTAGCCAGGTGTAGTGGCATGCACCTGTAATCCCAGCTACTCAGGAGGCTGAGGCAGGAGAATTGCTTGAACCCAGGAGGCAGAGGTAGTGGTGAGCCAAGATCACACCACTGAACTCCAGCCTGGGCGACAGAGCGAGACTCCATCTCAAAACAAACAAACAAATCCTAGTTGACTTACAGAGTAAATAAAAGCCCCTTGGGAAAGCTGGCCTCATACCTTGTTTACACAGTCCCTGTACAGGTTCCTGACCTGTGGTAAGTAAAGAATGTCACTTTCTGACATGCCCAGGAGTCCCAAGTTTTCATGGGACCTTGAGGTGAGGAAATCACCCAATTAATACAGGTATTTGCAGGCACAGGCTGAGCTTAAGGCATTAAAGTTGAACCTGAGATTCCTAATGGGATAAAGTTCCAGCAAAGCCAATTTAAGAAAGGGGAGAAGCCTATATAGCAAATAATTATTATTGTTGACTTTATGCAAATACTCTGGCCAAATATAACAAGACTAAAACTTATTTTGAAAATGGATTTGTTCTATGAATTGTCTTTAGTGAAAATGGAACTGGAGAGAGAAAAATTATGTTTCAAAATAAACTATAGTACACCTATTGTTAGAGTCTAGTCTTGCCTAATGTTTTTCCATTTTTATTATTCTCTAAAGTTTGGACTGAACTCTAAAATTTTCCAGGCTAAGTCTCCAAAGTAATATTTTCCTTTTTTTTTTTTTCCTTCTTTACTTTCCTTTTCCCTCCTATTTTTCCTGATTTGAAATCACTAAAAATTAAGCTGTGCTTTCTTAAAGCCCTATAAACTAAAGCCAGACAATTTAAACTTCAGAAGAAAATAACAGCAATCTATTTGCATACATAAACCACTTTTATACCTGCCTACTGATGTATGGACTTAAGAGTTAATACAGCCTATATTGATTTTCCAGAATTGTTCTTCTTTTTTTGTTTGTTGTTGTTTTTCTCCCTTCTTTCCCCTATTTTCTCTTCCTATGATGTGAGACTTCACAATCTGCTAAAAATGAGCTTTCCTAATTGTCACTCATGTCCATGTGAAGAGACCTCCAAACGGGCTTTGTGTGAGCAATAGAGGACTCAGAGCTTGGGGCTGAAACTGAAGGAACAGACAGGAGAGAAAGAAGAAAGATTTGGGATGAGTCACATTGGGAGCAGAGATTAGGGAGGAACTGATGTGTAAAAGAATGCCTGGACATCAGGCACCTCAGACCATTTGCCCATTTTTCTACAAAAATTATCTAGGTCTTGTAGGATGGAGAAACCGAAAGTGCCATTTTCTGGCCATTTAGAGCCATTATCAAGTTTGTATTGGGGCCTAGCAGTATTGCAGAAGAAAATAAGGCATTTAGGTTTTAGGTCAGGGATGAGTTGAAGGGGTGTTAAGTTTTTTAGAACACAGGCTAAGGGAGAAGAAGGAGGAATGGAGATGGAAGGTTGCCCATAGTAAAACAATAAATTTAGAGAAAAGAGAGGGTAGAGAACGGAGAGAGCGGGGTGGTACTTCCCACCCAGGGGAAGTGGTATTTGCCATGCAGGGGAGGTGGTACTTGCCACCAAGGAGAGGTGGTACTTGTCACCAAGGTGAAGGATCAAGGCAGGTGTCCCCATGGTGATCAGACACCTCTGAAAAGTGGGTGAATAATCAGGAAGGCGTCCCCGCAGTGATTAAACACTAAGGGAAGACTGTCTTCCCGAGTCTGTGACTGGCACAGGAGTTTTGGGTCCATGGTTAAAATGTGTCTCTTTTGTCTCTACTAGAAAGGAAAAAGAACTGGAATTGGAAGGACAGGGAGATTGAAGGGTAGTGAGAGAGACTGGAGAAGAGAGTGAAAAGACCACTTACCTGATCTGAAATTCATGAGATGTTCCTTGGGCTGGTTGGCCTGAGGACCTGAGGTCATAGGTGGATCTCCTCACAGAGTGAGGGTGAGGACAGGGGACCGGTCTCCCAAAGGAGTCCTCCTGTTCTGGGTCTTTGGCACCAAATTTTCATGCACGTCCATGTGAAGAGACCACCAAACAGGCTTTGTGTGAGCAATAAACCTGTTTATTTCACCTAGGTGTAGGCGGGCTGAGGCCGAAAAAGGAGTCAGCAAAGGGAGATAGGGATGGGGCATTTTTACAGGATTTGGGTAGGTAGTGGAAAATTACAGTTAAAGGTGGTTATCTCTTGCGGGCAGGGGCGGGGGTCACAAGGTGCAGGGTGGGGAGATCATGAGACTCAGGTTTTGAACTCCTGACGTCAAGTGATCTCCCCACCTTGGCCTTTCTTTTTTTTTTTTTTTTTTTTTTTTTGAGACGGAGTCTCGCTCTGTAGCCCGGGCTGGAGTGCAGTGGCCGGATCTCAGCTCACTGCAAGCTCCGCCTCCCAGGTTTACGCCATTCTCCTGCCTCAGCCTCCAGAGTAGCTGGGACTACAGGCGCCCGCCACCTCGCCCGGCTAGTTTTTTGTATTTTTTAGTAGAGACGGGATTTCACGGTGTTCGCCAGGATGGTCTCGATCTCCTGACCTCGTGATCCGCCCGTCTCGGCCTCCCAAAGTGCTGGGATTACAGGCTTGAGCCACCGCGCCCGGCCACCTTGGCCTTTCAAAGCCAATGTACAACTTATACATATTGATTGATGCATCATGTCTTCCTAATATGTATAAAACCAGGCTGTGCCCTGGCCATCTTGGGCATACATGTTGTCAGAACTTCCTGAGGCTGTGTCATGGGTGCATTCTTAAACTCGGCAAAATAAACTTTCTAAATTGACTGAGACTTGTCTCAGATACTTTTGGGTTTACAAGAGTTGATGAACTAGGATATTTAGTAGAAGAAATCCTTAAGCAGCAAAGTATTCAGGATGTTGCATGGCTTCTATTAACTGCTTTCAGTAAAGCCCAATAAGAGAGAAATGATTTAAAGGCGGAACTTATAATTAAAAGGGAAGCAGGCCAGGCACCGTGGCTCACATCTGTAATCTCAGCATTTTGGGAGGCCCAGGCAGGCAGCCACCATGAGGCCAGGAGTTCGAGACCCGCCCGGCCAACATGGTGAAACCCCATCTCTACTAAAAATACAAAAATTAGCCAGGCATGGTGGCGGGCACCTGTAGTCCCAGCTACTCAGGAGGCTGAGGCGGGAGAATCGCTTGAAACTGGGAGGCAGAGGTTGCAGTGAGCCAAGATTGCACCACTGCACTCCAGCCTGGACGACAAAGCAAGACTCCAACTCTGTTTCAAAAAAAGGGAGGGGGTAAGGGGGGAAGCAGAATATAAATATTTGGAAATTTCTCAGACCTGGCCATGTAAAGAATTAAAAAGTGTTTTTAGGAGAGAACACTAAACCAAGCAAAGGGCCATTTGATAAGATCAGTATGGATAGAAGGAAGCCAGATGCTATTCATCAAGACAATGGGAGAATGACCCCAAAGGCATCTCGAAGATCTTCGGGCACTGCCAAGCCCATCACAGGCTCAGAGTGCTAGGACTTTGGAGGCAGAATAGTTTTGGAGGAGTTGCCCAGGGGACCCTGTGGGACCTCAGGGCTTGCTGTCCAGGGCCAACTCCCTGTGTTCTGGTGCAGCACTGCTCTGCCTCTGCTGGTGTGGCTAAAGCAAGTCTAGGTGCAGCAGGGGCCACTGCTCCAGAGGGCATAATCAGTGAGTCTTGGCAGCATCCATGTGGTGCTGATTCTGCAGATGTGCAGAGTGCAGGATCTGTGAAGCCATAGCTTCCTCCACCCAGATTTTAACGGATGCCTCAGAGAGCCTGGGGACTTAGGCAGAGACCTAGACCACTGCAGAGAGCCGCCCCCCAAACCCAGAGCAATGCCCAGCAGAACTGTGGGGTTGGGACCTCTGCAGAGAGTCCCAATTAGGGCAGTGCCTAGTGGAGCCATAGGAATGGGAAGACCGCAGAACTGTAGAGCATTAGTGTGCTACTCCAAGCACCCACCTTTAATGTGTGTGACAACTGCAGTTAGCAAAGCCATGGGGGTAGAGTTGCCCAAAGCCTTGGAGGCCCAACCCACATACCAGTGTGTCTGGGAGGCAGAACACACAGTCAAAGATTATGCAAGCCTTAAGATTTTATGTTGTTTGCACAGTTAAGTTTTGTACTTAGAGGCCAGGTATAGAGGCTCACGCCTGTAATCTCAGCACTTTGGGAGGCCAAGGCAGGCGGATCGTGAGCTCACGAGTTTGAGACCACCCTGGGCAACATGGTGAAACTCTGTCTCTATGAAAGATACAAAAAATTAGCCAGATGTGGTGGTACACACCTATAGTCCCAGCTACTTGGGAGGCTAATGTGGGAGGATGACTTAAGCCAAGGAGGACGAGGTTGCAGTGAGCTGAGATCATACCACTGTACTCCAGCCTGGACGATAAAGTCAGATCTTATCTCAAAAAAAAAAAAAAAGTTTTGGACTTACTTGGGGCCTGTTACTCCTGTCTTCTTTTCTATTTCTCCCTTATGGAATGGAAATATCTATCCTACGCCTGCTCCACTACTGTATTTTGGAAGCACATAATTTGTTCAATTTCACAGGTTTACAGCTGGAGGAAAATTTGCCTCAGGGTAATTGTACCTTGAGTCTCACCCATATCTGATTTAGATGAGATTCCAGACTTTTGAGCTGATGTTAGAATGAGTGAAGACTTTGGGGGCTATCTGGATGGACTAAATATATTTTGCATGTGAGAACATAAATTTGGGGGACCAGGGAAAGAATGTTATGGTCTGAGTGTGTCTCCCAAAACACATGTGTTGAAAAAAATCTCCAATGGAATGGTATTCAGAAGTGTGGCCTTTGGGGAGGTATTTAGGTCATGAGGGCTCCGCCCTTATGAATGGGTCAATGCCACTATAAAATGCTTGATAAGGCTGGGCGTGGTGGCTCACGCCTGTAATCTCAGCACTTTGGGAGGCCAAGGTGGGTGGATCATGAGGTCAGGAGATCAAGACCATCCTGGCTAACACGGTGAAACCCCATCTCTACTAAAAATACAAAAAAAAAAAAAAAAAGTTAGCTGGGCATGGTGGCAGGCTCCTGTAGTCCCAGGTACTTGGGAGGCTGAGACAGGAGAATGGCATGAACCCAGGAGGTGGAGCTTGCAGTGAGCCCAGATTGCACCAGTGCACTCCAGCCTGGGCAAAAGAGCGAGACTCTGTCTCAAAAAAAAAAAAAAAAAAAAAAAAAGCTTGATAGAAGGAGTTTGTTCCCTTTTGCCCTTCCACTTATGCCTTACGAGGGCACAGCATTCCTCCTCTCCAGAGATCTAGCTTTCATGGTGCCATCTTGGAAGCAGAGAGCCAACCTCACCAGATGCCAGAGCCTTGATCTTAGACCTCCCAGCCTCCAGAACTGTAAGAAATAAATATCTGTGTTTTTTCTTTTTTTTAAATAAATTATCCTGTGTCAGGTATTTGTGTGTATGTGTGGAGACAGGGTGTCACTCTGTCACCTAGGCTGGTGGGCAGTGGTGTGATCTTGGCTCATTGTGAATTCGGCCTCCCAGGCTCAAGTGATCCTTCCACCTCAGCCTCCCGAGTAGCTGGGACTACAGGTGCACACCACCAGTCCCGGTTAAATTTTTTGTTTTTGTTTTTTGAGATGGGATCTCACTCTGTCACCCAGGCTGGAGTGCAGTGGTACGATCATGGCTCATTGCATCCTTGACCTCCCAGGCTCAGGTGATTCTCCCACCTCAGCCTCTCGAGTAGCTGGGACCACAGGCGTGCACCACCATGTCCAGCTAGTTCTTTTGTATTCTTTGTAGAGGCAGGGTTTCACCACATTGTACATGCTGGTCTCAAACTTCTGGGCTCAGGTGATTCTCCTGCCTCTGCCTCCCAAAGTGCTGAGATCATAGGCATGAGCCACCATGCCCAGACAGGAATTTTTTTATAGAAGCACAAACAGACTAAGACACCATCTATAAATTCTATAAGATTCATAGTGTTAATCTGCCCATTTGACAGTTAAGGACACTGAGGTACGGAAGAATAAAACAATCAAGAGTTGTCCAAGATCACACAACAGAGAGTTGGTGAGTTAGGATTTAAGCCCAGGCAGTTTAGCCTCAGAGATTCTGCTTTCAAAACAAAATAGGATATAGGAGAATCATCATAAAATGAAAGGGCAGAGAAAATGTCTGCACACATAAGACATTGATAAGCAATCACAGTCTTTTTTTTTTTTTTGAGATGAAGTCTCACTCTGTTGCCCAAGCTGGCTGGAATGCAGTGGCACGATCTCAGCTCACTGCAACCTTCATCTCCCAGGTTCAAGCAATTCTCCTGCTTCAGCCTTCTGAGTAGCTGGGATTACAGGCGTGTGCCATCACACCTGGCTAATTTTTATATTTTTAGTAGAGACGGAGTTTCACCATGTTGGCCAGGCTGGTCTCGAACTCCTGACCTCAGGTGATCTGCCCACCCCTGCCTCCTGAAGTGCTAGGATTACAGGCGTGAGCCACCACGCCTGGCCTACGTATTCTTTATTGAGCACTGCTTGTATACCAGCCACTGTGTTAGGTGCTACAGGTGGGGGAGGGATATACAGATGAACAATATTCTGTGCTTGTCTTCAAAGAGCTTATACTCTAGTTGAAGCATGGGGAGGGACTGTAGTAATGTGTACAAATCAAATCCCAGCAGATTGTGAAACATTCTATTGTAGAACTACAGATAAAATGTGGAAAGAATGCTAAGGAAAAGATTCATTATAGCTGGGTTGAGGGGAGCTTCCTAGAGTTGATGGCTTTGGAAGAAGTGAAGAATTGTAAGAGCAGATAGGAGAAAATTAGGGATCACAGGGGAAGAAACAATGTAACCAAAGATATGGATGCATTTGGGGGATGGCAAGTCCTCTGGTTTGGTTAGAATGCATGTGACTTGTGTGAGAGAGACGATTTTAGGTAGAACACCAACCTAACACTAAGTCACACTGAATCAAACAGTGAGATAATGATTTCCTTTCCAGTTTTCATTATGAAGAAAAGCCTTGGCTAGGTGCTGGCTTGTCTTTCAAACGCTAACACTTGCTGATCTCACTTTTTAAAACAAAACCCACTGGCTCAGATCTGTCAGTGGGCAACCGAGCTCTGGTTGAAATGTAACATGAGCCGGGCATGGTGGCTCACACCTGTAATCCCAGCACTTTGGGAGGCCGAGGTGGGCAGATCACCTGAGGTCAGGAGTTTGAGTCCAACCTGACCAACATGGTGAAACCCTGTCTCTACTAAAAATACAAAAATAAGCTGGACGTGGTGGTGGGTGCCAGAAATCCCAGGTATTTCAGAGGCTGAGGTGTGAGAGTCGCTTGAACCTGGAGGTGGAGGTTGCAGTGAGCTGAGATTGCACCATTACACTGTAGCTTGGATGACAAGAGCTCAACTCTGTCTCAAAAAAAAAAAAAAAAGAAACTCAGTAACATGGTTTTTGTCTTCATGTCTTTAATTTTACAGTTGTGTTCTACTTAAACCAAGAATTTTTTTAATGTATGCAGAAATTCTTTTATTTACTTATTTTCCTTTACAGATAAATTTAAGAAAAAATAGTCAACTTAAAGGGATAACATTGAGTTAACGTTCAGGTGGTTCCTGGTTATGGCAAATATCACAAAGGTAGCATACAAATATCTGATGTTTCTGATATTCTGATGCAGAGTTTAAGGCATATGAAGAGGAGTAATGGATGGGGAAAAGGCTGAGAAGGGGTCAGGTCATGGAGAGCCTCAACACCATGGGAAGGAAGGTGGGCTTTAATCTGTCAACATCAAGGCAAGACATTGGCTCAAGAATGGGCAATGAAGCCGGGCAAGGTGGCTCACGCCTGTAATCTCAGCACTTTGGGAGGCCAAAGCAGGTGGATCACCTGAGGTCAGGAGTTCGAGACCAGCCTGGCCAACATGGTGAAACCCTGTCTCTACTAAAAATACAAAAATTAGCCAGGCATGGTGGCAGGCGCCTGTAATCCCAGCTACTTGGAAGGATGAGGCTGGAGAATCACTTGAACCCAGGAGGTGGAGGTTGCAGTGACCCGCGATCATGCCACTGCACTCCAGCCTGGGTGACAAGAGCAAAACTCTGTCTCAAAAAAAAAAAAAGGGGCCGGGCGCGGTGGCTCAAGCCTGTAATCCCAGCACTTTGGGAGGCCGAGACGGGCGGATCACGAGGTCAGGAGATCGAGACCATCCTGGCTAACACAATGAAACCCCGTCTCCACTAAAAATACAAAAAAATTAGCCGGGCGCGGTGGCGGCGCCTGTAGTCCCAGCTACTCGGGAGGCTGAGGCAGGAGAATGGCGGGAACCCGGGAGGCGGAGCTTGCAGTGAGCCGAGATCGCGCCACTGCACTCCAGCCTGGGCGACAGAGCGAGACTCCGCCTCAAAAAAAAAAAAAAAAAAAAAAGGAAAAAAAGAGCAATGGACATGGTCAGAGCCAGGCTTGGCAGGACTGGCTCCGGCCTCTGGGTTCAGGATGATAGGGGAGACTAGGGGCTGGGGCAGGAGTGGGGAGACTCAGAGTGAACAAGCACAGGGCCAGGGAGGAACCAGGATAGACCCAACTGAAATAGAAGGCTCTAGAAAGGGACAGTTGTAGAGCCCTGTCAGGTCATGTCACTACATGCTACATGGTGGACCTGGTGTGTACAGATTTCTTTTCCAAAGGCGATCTTTCAGCCTCTGATCCTCTTCCTGGCTCATAGGCACCTTTCCATTATGACTTACTACGAATATTCAATGGCTTTGACTGGGTTTTACTGAGGTAAAAGGTAACATCAGCAGAGGCCAGCCCGCCTCGGCCTCATTAGCTGGGGGAGCTGGAAGTACAGTCAGACAGGGTGGGGCAAATGGACTCATGCCTCCTCATTCTGTGTTTCTTCATGGGAAAATTCCCATGTCTGCTTGACCGCCTGTGGTGATTCATTTTATTCCATATGATGAACATCTGATTTTCTAGGACCTTCAGCTTCATTTCACTGAACAAAAGCCGTTGGAAGATCTTGTCCTGGAGGGTAAAGCAGGAATGCATTCTGTTGACTTCTTTTGTGTTCGTGGCCTTGTCGCTCTTGGAGTTGTTTTCGTTTTCGGAAGCCTTTGGTTTCTCTTCCTCCTTCTAAGCTCCCCACCACCACGAAAAGGGGAAAATTGGTTAAAAATGATAATCCCTTCCTTGCTTGAACACCTGCTCTGTGCCAGGTGGTTTACAAACATTATCTTAATAGATTCTCACAACTGCCTGCAAGGGGAGCATCATTGCCTCATTTTGTGGAGACTTGGGACCCAGTAACAGGAAGTCACTTTCTTTTTTTCTTTTTTTTGAGACAGAATTTCACTCTTGTTGCCCAGGCTGGAGTGCACTGGTGTGATCTCAGCTCACTGCAACCTCCACCAGGTTCAAACGATTCTCCTGCCTCAGTCTCCGGAGTAACTGGGATTACAGGCACGTGCCACCACACCCAGCTAACTTTTTGTATTAGTATAAATTTTTGGTATTTGTGTTTGTAATTATTAGTAGAGACAGGGTTTCACTCTGTTGACCAGGCTGGTCTCGAACTCCCGACCTCAGGTGATCTGCCTGCCTCGGACTCCCAAAGTGCTGGGATTACAGGTGTGAGCCACCAGGCCTGGCTGGGAGGTCACTTTCTCAGCATTGTACAGCCTCAAATTCCTGAGTCCTCCACTTGCGTTTGGTTCATAGGAATGCATGAGATGGCTCGCTAATCTGCCAGTTGCAGTGGACATAAAGCCCTTAGCCTAAATATATCTATCTCCAAAGCCTTTGTTTTTCCAGCATTTTGTCAGGCTCAGTACGATTTCAAACTGCAAAGTCTCAGTGGTCTCATGACATGCTTTTATCTCCATGATCCTCATCTCTCCCTCCCCTGGTTAATAACACTTATTTTTTTTTTTTCTTTTTGGATTTAGCTACAAACTAATGGTCTTTAAAAATATTTAAGGGCCGGGCGCGGTGGCTCAAGCCTGTAATCCCAGCACTTTGGGAGGCCGAGATGGGCGGATCACGAGGTCAGGAGATCGAGACCATCCTGGTTAACATGGTGAAACCCCGTCTCTACTAAAAAATACAAAAAACTAGCCGGCCGAGGTGGCGGACGCCTGTAGTCCCAGCTACTCGGGAGGCTGAGGCAGGAGAATGGAGTGAACCTGGGAGGCGGAGCTTGCAGTGAGCTGAGATCCGGCCACTGCACTCCAGCCTGGGTGACAGCGCGAGACTCCGTCTCAAAAAAAAAAAAAAAAAAAAAAAAATTTAAAAATTAAGCCAGGTGTGGTGGCTTATGGCTGTAATCCCAGCACCTTCGAAGGCCAAGGCAGGATGATTGCTTAAGCCCAGGAGTTTGAAACCAGCCTGGGAAACATGGTAAAATCCCATCTCCACAAAAACTAGAAAAAATTAGCCCTGTGCACACATGTAGTCCCAGCTACTTGGGAGGCTGAGGTGGAAGGATCACCTGAGCCCAGGGAGGTCAAGGCTGCAGTGAGCCATGGTTGCGCCACTGCATCCAGCCTGGGCCACAGAGCGAGACCCTGTCCCCAAAAACTAAATACATAAATAAAATAAAATGGTTAACTGAAAAAAATTCAACATATCAGACATGCAAAATAGGTAAATAATACACAAAATACTCATATTCCCATATCAACTTAAGAAATAAAATATCATAAATATAACTAAAGTTCCCTGTGGACTCTCCCACTCACAGCGTCCTCCTCCCTCCCTGAATAGCATCACCTTAACTGTAATCCTGCATTTAAAATTTATTTTTCCATGCATTTCTTTATAAAGTAGTTCTCAATGGGAGGCATTCTGCCCTCCCCAGGGGACATTTGGCAATATCTGGAAATACTTTTGATTGTTATGAAATGGTGGGTGTGCTACTTGGCATCTCATGGGTAGGGGCCAGGGTTGCTGCTAAGCTAACAATGCACAGGTGACATGAGCCTCCCACAATGGAGAATTATCTGACCCAAAATGTCAATAGTGCCAAGGTTGAGGCAGCCTGCCTTAAAATATTTTCACTGCACATATGCCTCTATAAATAAGACAGGCTATTGTTTTGTTTTGTTTTGTTTTGTTTTGTTTTATTTGAGACAGAGTCTCACTACTCTGTCACCCAGGCTGTAGTACAGTGGCGTGCTCACTGCAGCCTCAACTTCTCAGGCTCGGGTGATTCTTCCACCTCAGTCTCCTGAGTAGCTGAGACTATAGGCACGCACCACCCTGCCTGGTTCATTTTTGTATTTTTTGTAGAGATGGGGTTTCTTCATGTTGCCCAGGCTATTCTCGAACTCCTGGCCTCAAGTGGTTGTTGACCTGCCTCGGCATCCTAAAGTGCAGGGATTATAGCTGTGAGCCACTGCACCAGGCTGTTTTGCATGGTTTTTTGCTTTTGTTTTTGTTTTTATATGGACTCTTGCTCTGTTGCCCAGGCTGGAGTGCAGTGGTATGATCTCAGCTCACTGCAACCTCCATCCCCTGGGTTCAAGTGATTCTCCTGCCTCAGCCTCCCAAGTAGCTTGTGTTACAGGTGCGTGTCACCACACCCAGCTAATTTTTGTATTTTTAGTAGAGATGGGGTTTTACCATGTTAGCCAGGCTGGTCTTGAACTCCTGACTTCAAGTGATCCACCTGCCTCGGTCTCCCAAAGTGCTGGGATTACAGGCGTGAGCCATTGCACCCAGCCTAGCATGTTTTCTTTAGCATTAAATGAAAGATGTCATAATCTATGTACATTTCTGCTGTCTTCATTATTCTATTTTAGAGATGTATCTATGTTCATCCATTTTCATGTTTTTGACTTTTTTCACATTAAAGTAGTTGTTACTCTTGCCAAAACATGTTGACATCAAATATGAAATAGGAGAGTCTGGGGTGGTCCTGATTTAACAGCTCAGGTGAGGCAACTGAGGCCTCATGGAGGGAAGTGATTTACCCAGCACCACCTAAGAGGAAACTGTAGAGTGGTGATTTAGACCAGAGTCTTGGATTCCTCAGTCTTGCCCCATTATTTCGACACCTACCCTGTTCCCTACCACCTAATCTAGCTGCAAATACCCCCTATCCCTGAGCTGAAGCCAAGCCCCCTCTTGCTCACCTGCTGAGGCTCTGGGAGGGTGAGCTTGTGTTCACACTTGACCAGCCAGTTGCTAAGCAACAGCAGAAGGAATAGGAACCCAAACAAGGCTGGCTTATAGCTCATCAGCCAAGCTGCCACTGCTCCTACGGTGCCCGCGGAGGCAAGTATCCCATGGAGACTCCTAAAGAGAAATACCAGTTCTGCCAGCATTATGGCATGGAGGCACACAGGCCCCAGGACCCTGCCTGAGGCCCCTCCATGACAAGAGTCATGGCCTCCCACTCCTCTGAGTCATAGCCAGCTCCCTCCCCCCACCCAGCTGCCGCATAACAATAATAATAACTCCTCCTATGTCTGAAGCAACCACTATGTGCCAGACTCTTTGACAGGCAGTTTGCAAGCATTATCTCATGATGTCCTCACAACAGCCAGGTGATGTAGGCCTCCTCATTCATTCACCAGTACTTCTGGGCCTCGCAACTAGCAAAAAAAATGGCCAATACAGAGCCCCTACCATCACAGGGGCAAAGAAAAGCTATCCAAACTTGGACATAAAGGCTTTTACAGTTATACTAGCCCATCTATTTGTCACCTGATACCTTAGCGGAAGGTAACTTTGTTTAATATAATATGTAATATTGATAGGTTTTGGACTCTGTACAGTTAGACATTAACTTTTTATTTATTATTATTTTATTTTTGAGACAACGTCTCACTGTGTTGCCCAGGTTGGAGTGCAGTGGTGTGATCATGGCTCACTGAAGCCTCCAACTCCTGGGCTCAAGTGATCCTTCTGCCTCAGCCTCCTGAGCAGCTAAGACTTCAGGCATGTGCCACTATGCCCAGCTAATTTAAAAAAAAAATTTTTTTTTTTTAGAGATAAGGTCTTGCTATATTGCCCAGGCTGGTCTCAAACTCCTAGCCTCAAGAATTCTCCCAACTGGAGACATTAACTTTTATTATTTTATTTTATTTATTTATTTTCTTTTTTGAGACGGACTCTCACTCGGTTGCCCAGGCTGGAGTGCAGTGGCGCCATCTTGGCTCACTGCAACCTCCGCCTCCTGGGTTCAAGCGATTCTCCTGCCTCAGCCTCCCAAGTAGTTGGGATTACAGGCACGCACCACCACACCCACCTAATTTTTGTATTTTTAGTAGAGACAGGGTTTCGTCATGTTGGTCAGGCTGGTCTCGAACTCGTGACCTCAAATGATCCGCCCACCTCAGCCTCCCAAAGTGCTGGGATTACAGGTGTGAGTCCCCGTGCCCAGTGGAGACATTAGCTTTTAAAAAATGCTAGCCGGGCACGGTGGCTCACGCCTGTAGTCCCAGCACTTTGGGAGGCCGAGGCGGGTAGATCGCCTGAGACCAGCCTGGCCAACATGGAAACCCCGTCTCTACCAAAAATACAAAAATTAGCCAGGTGTGGTTTGCAGGCACCTGTCATCTCAGCTACTTGGGAGGCTGAGGCAGGAGAATTGCTGGAACCCGGGAGGCGGAGGTTGCAGTGAGCCGAGATCGCGCCACTGCACTTCAGCCTGGGCAACCACAGTAAGACTCCTTCTCAAAAAAAAAAAAAAAAAAAAAAAAAAAAAAAAAAAAAAAAAAAAAAAAAAGCATACACTGCTACAGTAATTCCACTTTGGATATTCTCAAAGAATTGAAAGCAGAGTCTTGAAGAGATATTTGTATACCAATGTTCACAGCAGCATTATTCACAATAGCCAAAATGTGGAAGCAACAAAAGTGTCCATCCATAGATGAATGGATAATAAAATGTTATATATGCACAACATTACCAGCCTTTAAAAGGAAGGAAATTCTAACATGTTACAACATAGATGAACCTTGAGGACATTAAGCTAAGTGAAATAGTCACAAAAAAAACAAATACCATATGATTCCACTTATATGAGCTATCTACAGTAGTCAAATTCATAGAGGCAAAAAGTAGAATGGTGGCTGTCAGGGGCTAGAAGGAGGGGCAAATGTAGTCATTGTTTAATGTGTACAGAGTTTCGCAAGATGAAAAGAGTTCTGGACATTGTTTATGCAACAACGTGAATGCATCTAACACTACTAAACAGTATACTCAAAATGGTTAGGATTGTAAATTTTATGTTATGTGTATTTGATCACAATAAAAACATCTGAAATGAATTAGTTATTTCTGGGGAAATAAACGGGTAAGTGCCACCACATCCGGCTAATTTTTGTATTTTTAGTAGAGACGGGGTTTCACCATGTTGGCCAGGCTGGTCTCGAATTCCTGACCTCGGGTGATCCACCCGCCTTGGCCTCCCAAAGTGCTGGGATTACAGGCATGAGCCACTGCACTCGGCCAGGAATTCTTTTTTTTTTTTTGAGATGGAGTCTCGCTCTGTCGCCCAGGCTGGAGTGCAGTGGCGCGATCTCGGCTCACTGCAAGCTCCGCCTCCAGGGTTCACGCCATTCTCCTGCCTCAGTCTCTGAGTAGCTGGGACTACAGGCGCCCGCCACATAGCCTGGCTAATTTTTTTTGTACTTTTAGTAGAGACGGGGTTTCACCGTGTTAGCCAAGATGGTCTCGATCTCCTGACCTCGTGATCTGCCCACCTCGGTCTCCCAAAGTGCTGGGATTACAGGCATGAGCCACCGCGCCCGGCCAACATTATGTATTATATTTTTACGGTGAAAGATAATTTAGCTCCCGAGCAGCACCTCCCCCAACAACCTCCCTACTTCCCTAAATCCTTAAAACCTTCTCATCTTTCTCTCCACAAACTTTCTTTTTTCTCCATTCTCTTAATGTAATTCTATCACTTAGGTTAAAACAATATTCACTGCTCGGCCGGGCGCGGTGCCTCACACCTATAATCCCTGCACTTTGGGAGGCCGAGGTGGGAGGATCACTTGAGGTCAGGAGTTGGAGACATACCTAGCCAACATGGCGGAACCCCGTTTCTACTAAAAATACAAAAATTAGCCAGGCATGGTGGCACGCGCCTGTAATCCCAGCTACTGGGGAGGCTGAGGCAGGAGAATCGCTTGAACTCGGAAGGCAGAGGTTGCATTGAGCTAAGATTGCACCCCTGCACTCCAGCCTGGGCAACAGAGCAAGACTGTCTCAAAAAAAAAAAAAAAAAAAAAAAAAAGAAAAGAAAAGAAAAGAAAAGAAAGAAAGAAAAGAAACAAAAGAAAAGAAAAAATAAATAAAAACAATATTAACTGCTTATGTTTTTATGGTCATATTAATACAGTTCACAGCTGAGCCATATGTTGTACTATGATTATATTTTTCTTTCTTTTTCTTTTCTTTTTTTTTAGAGACGCAGTCTCACTACGTTGCTCACGCTGGACTTGAACTCCGAGGCTCAAGTGATTCTCACACCTCAGTCTCCCAAGCAGCTGGTACTACAAGTGCATGCCACCCCACTCGGATACATTTTCTTTCTTACATAGCTTTTACTTTTTTCCTTTCTACATTTGATTGCCTTTTTGTCTGTTTGCCTAGTTTTTTAGAAAAACAACTTTACTTAAGTACAGTTACATAAAATATACCTATTTTACATGGAGAGTTCATAGAGTTTTGACAAATATATACACCTCTGTAAACGTCATCCCAATCAGGATATAAAACATTTCCATCACCCCCAGCAAGTTCTTTCTTGTTCTTTTGCAGTCAGACCCCGACCCCCATCTCAGGCAAGGGCTGACTGGAATCTATTACTAGAGATTAGTTTTACCAGTTCTTGAACTTCATGTAAACGGAATAACTTTTTGACAATTTCACTTTGAAGAGACAGACTACTAAAAAGACAATCGTTTGTGTAGTAAGTACAAACATGCTAAAAGTAGACAAGACCTGTTCCAGTTTTGGGTCGGCACGGGATTCCTCGAAAAATTAAAAGAATAAACCACTACTATCATTATTAGAAAGAATTAACCTGGAATAGAAAGAGGTGTTATGCCGGCGGGGATGGGGGACATGGGGGATGAGGGACATGGGGGATGGGAGAAGCGCAAGACATGGGGTGCGAATGGGGTTGGGGTCCAGACAGAAGGAAAAGCATGAACAAAGGCTTGGAGACAAGAACAATTCTGTCTGGACTCAAACCTGGATTTCCTAACTTGTCTCCATTTTACTACTATCGAAACTGCTACGCTCTCCAAGTTTTTTGCCCAGTCCAAGCAGAGCAATTATGAATAAGAAAGACGCTCTACCAACATATTTCAGTGTTTTTCCCCATTAGACTGTAAGTTCTTTGAAAGCTAGAACTTCATAATGTAACCCTTGTTACGTAGTGGGCAAGCATTAATAAATACTGGTAGAACTGACGAATAATTGGGTGAGTGAATGAACGAACGAACGCATGCAAACCCGCAAGTGCCTAGAGGAAATGGTCACCTTCGGAGGTTTAGTCTGGCCCAGAAGCCCTAACACCACGGACGGTGCCAGGTCCCACGCCAAACGCCGGGGAGACGCTCTAGGCAAGCTACACGGTCTTTGCTGCGGCGCCGCTCTAGCCGCGAGAACGCCACTCTATGGCTGCGGGGGAGGGGCGGGGCTCGTGGGCGTCTCCGGCCCTTTTTGTCCCGGCGCTGCGGGAGCGCGCTTAGCGCGTGCGTACGCGACGGCGGTTGGCGGCGCGCGGGCAGCGTGAAGCGAGGCGAGGCGAGACGGGTCGGACCCACGGAGCGACAGACCGAGCGGCCCCTACGGCCGTCGGCGGCCCGGCGGCCCGAGATGTTGTCTGGGAAGAAGGCGGCAGCCGCGGCGGCGGCGGCTGCAGCGGCGGCAGCCGGGACGGAGGCTGGCCCCGGGACAGCGGGCGGCTCTGAGAATGGGTCTGAGGTGGCCGCGCAACCCGCGGGCCTGTCGGGCCCAGCCGAGGTCGGGCCGGGGGCGGCCGGCGAGCGCACACCCCGCAAGAAAGAGCCTCCGCGGGCCTCGCCCCCCGGGGGCCTGGCCGAACCGCCAGGGTCCGCAGGGCCTCAGGCCGGGCCCACCGTCGTGCCTGGGTCTGCGACCCCCATGGAAACTGGAATAGCAGAGACTCCGGAGGGGCGTCGGACCAGCCGGCGCAAGCGGGCGAAGGTAAGGGTGGACCCCTCCCTTAAACGGCACCGCCGGGTGCCGAGCTTCCCCGAGGCTGCTCCGCCCTCCCCCACCGCCGCCGCGTCTTGGGCCCTGCGACCACTCAGACCTCCCCCTGTATCGCTGCCCACGCCACGTCCCCTCTAGCTGGACGGGTGGGGTGAGAAAGGAAAAGTCTTTGCCGGTGTTGACTGCGGTCTTTGTGCTGGGTCCCGAGCGACGTGGGAAGGGTCATCGATGATTGCTGGGAGGGGTATTTTATTCCTTAGGTCTTTCTTGCACACCTTTTCATTTTCTTGACTGGAAGATGGCTCCCTGATGTGGGGTTACGGTTGGCGTTCTTGGAGGCATCACTGTTTGTCCACAGATAGGTCTGGAAGCTGTTCGGCGATATTGATGGCGTTTCAGCTGGGTGCACTAGGAGGCTGTAGGTTGATGCTAAAGAAATCGCCTTAGCTGGGGAGGTGGAAAAGAAAGGGTCGTTTTTGTTTCTGTTTTTGTTTGAGCAAAACCCTGCTGTGTGGTAGGAGTTCCAGTCTTTTTTGTTTTTCTTCTTTTTAAAAATCCTCTCAGCGATCTTTTGGCGTAGAATTTTGCAGATGAGGAAGCTGCTGATTGAGAGAACAAATAACAGTCAAAATGCAAATATATGGGAAGGAGAAGATTTGACTCCACACAGTGTATACAGAGACTGCCTCACATCTCTGTGTCCTAGATGCCGTATTCAGCGTGTCACCAACATTACTTTTTTTTTTTTTTTTTTTTTTTTTTTTGCTGAATACCAACGGGCAAGTATTGCTAGCCGTATTTTAGGAATGAGTGAACCGAGGCACACAATTTAAGCAACTTGCCTAAAGTCACAAAGCTAAGTAAGTGATGGAACTGGAATATAATTCCCACATTCATGTTGTTACAGGGTATCATCAGCCCTTGAAACAAAGGACCACATGGGACACTGTGTGCAGGGCACTGGGGCAATATTAGGGCACAGACTTTAGACTTGGGCCTTTTCTGGAGATTTAATGGTCTAGTTGGAAAAAACAACCTGGATATATATGTGCGTATAATCAACATTTGAATAAAAGTTTGCAAATTATATAATTTATGCTTGAAAAAATTGTCTACATAATTTTTAAGTGTGAATACCAAGTCATTGTGTATGGAGAGCTTCTTGAGATGAGTATTACCCAGTCTGAGAGCCCTCATATTTATCTCCCTACTTGAGCCAACTCTCTGAATTATAACCAGTGCTGGGTAAAAGACCGTTTTGCAGGCAAGACTTTCTGGAGCTTTTAACCAAAGCATGGGTTAGGAAAGCATAGAGGTTGGTGACACCAGCCCTCAGAAATGAAATAAAGGACAGAAGTCAAGAGTGTTATTTTATTATTTCAATAGACAGGTGACCAGAAGCCATGTATAAGATGTTTTTAAAAACAGATTTATTGGCCGGGCACAGTGGCTCACTCCTGTAATCCCTGCACTTTGGGAGGCTGAGGTCGGTGGATCACCTGAGGTCAGGAGTTCGAGACCATCCTGTCCAACGTGATGAAATCCCCGACTCTACTAAAAATACAAAAAATTAGGCGGACGTGGTGGCGGGCGCCTGTAATCCCAGCTACTCAGGAGGCTGAGTTAGGAGAATTGCTTGAATCCAGGAGGTGGAGGTTGCAATGAGCCTAGATCATGCCACTGCACTTCAGCCTGGGCAACAAGAGCGAAACTCTGTCTAAAAACAAACAAAAAGCAGGCTTATTGGGATAATGCATGTATAATAATATTCACCATTTTAAAATGTACGATTCAGTGTTTTTTAGCATATTTACAAGATTGTACAGCCAACACCACAAGTGATTTTAGAACCTTTTCATCATCCCCAAAGACACTTGTATCGTTAGCAGTCACTCCCCATTCCTCCCTACCCCCAGTCCCTGGCAACCACTGATCTACTCTTTGTCTATGGATTTGTCTATTCTGGACATTTTATATAAAATATTACAATGTGTGGCCTTTTGTATTTGGCTTTAGCATGTTTTCAGGATTCATTCACGTTGTAGTGCTTCCATTCAGTACTTGATAACTGTTTATGGCTGAATAATATTCTACTGTATGGATATGCCAAATTTTGTTTATCCATTCATCATTGGATGAACACTTGGGTTTGTTTCTATGTCTTGGCTATTTTGCATAATGCTGCTATGAACATTAATATACAGTTTGTTGTATGAATATATTTTCAGTTCTCTTGGGTGTGGGCCCAGGAGTAGAATTGCTTGGTTTTATGTTAATTCTAGGTTTAACTTTTGAGGTACAACCAAACAGTTTCCCATAGCAGCTGCACCATTTTACATTCCCGTTATTAAATATATGAGGGTACCAGTTTCTCCAATATTATTATTCTTTTTTTTTTTTTTTAATTTTTTGAGATGGAGTTTCACTCTTGTTGCCCAGGCTGGAGTGCAATGGCGCGATCTGGGCTCACTGCAACCTCCGCCTCCGAGGTTCAAGCGATTCTCCTGCCTCAGCCTCCCAAGTAGCTGGGATTACAGGCATGTGCCACCATGCCCGGCTAACTTTGTATTGTATTTTTAGTAGAGATGGGATTTCTCCATGTTGGTCAGGCTGGTCTCGAACTCCTGACCTCAGGTGATCTGCCCACCTCAGCCTCCCAAAGTGCTGGGATTACAGGCGTGAGTCACTGCGCATGGCCTTTTTTTTTTTTTTTTTTTTTCCTGAGACAGTCTCTGTCACCCAGGCTGGAGTGCAGTGGTATGATCTCGGCTTACTACAGCCTCCTCCTGGGTCAAGTGATTCTCCTGCCTTAGCCAGCCAAGTAACTGGGATTACAGGCGCCTGCCACCACCCCTGGCCAATGTTTGTATATTTAGTAGAGAAGGGATTTCACCATGTTGGCCAGGATGGTCTTGAACTCCTGACCTCAAGCAGTGCACCCACATCGGCCTCCCAAAGTGCTGGGATTACAGGCGGAGCCACCTCGCCCACCCTCCATATCGTTCTTGACATTTAATATTGTTTGTCTTTTGCTATAACCATCCTAGTGGGGGTAAAGTGATATCTCATTGTGGTTTTGATATGCATTTCCCTAATGACTAATGATGTTGGGCATCTTTTCATGTGTTTATTGGCCATTTTAATATTTATGTTGAAATGACTATTCAAATCCTTGGCTCGTTTTTAAAAATTGAGTTGTCTTCATCATTTTCTTCTAAGAGTTCTTTACATATTCTGGTTAGAGAAATTTTTGATTTTGATGAGACCCAATTTATTTTTTCTTTTGTTCCCTTTACTTCTGGTGTTACATCTAATAAACCATTGCCTTATCCAATGTCGTGAGGATTTACTCCTGTGTTTTCTTCTAAGAGTTTTATAGTTTTAGCTCTTGCATTTATGTTGATGAAAATCTTTTTTTTTTTTTTTTTTTTTTTTTTTGAGACGGAGTCTCGCTCTGTCGCCCGGGCTGGAGTGCAGTGGCCAGATCTCAGCTCAGTGCAAGCTCCGCCTCCCGGGTCCACGCCATTCTCCTGCCTTAGCCTCCCGAATAGCTGGGACTATAGGCGCCCACCACCTCGCCCAGCTAGTTTTTTGTATTTTTTTTTTTTAGTGGAGACGGGGTTTTACCATGTTAGCCAGGATGGTCTCGATCTCCTGACCTCGTGATCTGCCCGTCTCGGCCTCCCAAAGTGCTGGGATTACAGGCTTGAGCCACCGCGCCCGGCCAGATGAAAATCTGTTCTCAGTTAATTTTTGTATATGGTGTGAGGTAGAGGTTCAGCTTCATTATTTTGCAGCTTGTCCCAGCACAGTTTTTTGAAGACTGTTCTTTCCCTCAACATATAGTTAGCACCCTCGCTGATTGATTATAAATGTAAGAGTTTATCTCTGGACTCTCAACTCTATTCCATTGATCTATTACATATTTCCATCCATTCCAGTACCACACTATCCTGATTATTTTAGTTTCATAATAAATTTTGAAATTAGGAAGTGTTCCTCAACTTTGTTCTTCTTTTGCAAGATTATTTTGGCCGTTCTGGATCCTTTGCATTTCCATATGAATTTTAGGATGAGCTTGTCAGTTTCTGCAAAAAGGGCTGCTGGGATTCTGGTTGTGACTGTGTTGAATCTGCAGATTGATAAGTTTGGGGCACACTGTAAGATTTTACTGTTATATTTTAAGCTCTCTCCTACAAGAAATATTTTTTTTCTTAGCTAACTGATTAATTTTTTGGAGACAGGGTCTCCTTCTGTCACCCATGCTGGAGTAGTACAGTCACGCAATCATAGCTCACTGCAGCCTCAACCTCCCAGGCTCAAGTGATCCTCTTACCTCAGCCTCCTGAGTAGCTGGGACTACAGTTGTGCACAACCACGCCTGGCTAATTTTTTACTTTTTGTAGAAATGGCTTCTTTCTATGTTGCCCCAGCTGGTCTCGAACTTCTGGGCTCAATCATTCCTCCTGCCTCAGGCTCCCAAAGGGCTGAGATTACAGACATGAGCCACCTCACCCAACCAAGATTTTTTTCTTTGTAATTCTCCTGTGTTTATTTTAACTCATCTTGCTTATCCTGTTTTGTATCCCCTATTGTAATTAGCTCTTAAACTTTCAGAAAAAAAATTAGTTATGTGTTTGTTTGGAACAGCAACTAGGAAGCTTAGCAACTAGCCGCTCTTGGGATCCAGAGGAAACAGACTTTAGAGGATAGTATATCCATTTAAGGAATGAAAAGCAAGCTGAGGCCAGTATAGACAGGCCGTGCTTCAGTAATTCTTCAGTGTATGCAGGGAAAAAAGTGTATATATTTCATGACTTGGGAGCTTATCCAGTTTTGGGAACTGTGCTTTAACAGAATTATATCATTACATAATTAAAATTATGTTTAGGGTATTGGAAGGAGTTCATGTAATTGAGTGTCCCTGAAGCTCCAGTTTCATTAGTTTCAGAATAAATTCACTTTTGAGTATGTGTATGCTAAAATTATGGCAGAATATTTAAGGTTTGAAATTGGTAAATTGGGCTGGAACTTCAGGAACACCATACTCCTTTAGAAATGGTGGCCTTGAGCTAGGCCATGAAATGGCAGAATTTAGAAAAGTGTTCTGGAAAAGGGTGGACTTTTTGGAGTTTAAGTATTTCATCTTCCTCTGATTCATTTTCCTCATGTAAATAAGCCCTACCTTGTGAAGTTTAGATATAATATAAACAAAATGCTTATTGCGGTGTTTGGCATATAATTAGTAGGTGACCAGTAATTAAGGTGCTACCAGTGGAGAAAAGGAAGTGGTTTGAGAAGCATCAGGGAATCCAGAGTGGACAACTGAATGTTGAGAACAGTGATCATATGAATTTAATTAGAAACAGGAATTGTCTAGGAACAAAATAGATTGAAGGGACCAGTAGTGTTGGGGTTGTAGAGTTGTGTCCATGTTGTAGTGAGCATTAGATTCATGCTATCCAGTATGGTAGCCCTTAGCCACATGTGGCTATTAAGTTTAAATTGAAATTAAAAATAGTTTCTTCGGTCACACTAGCTACATTATAAGTGCTCAGTGTAGCACATGTTGAAGCCACAGAATTGGAAGCACAGATAGAGGAGTTTCCATTATGACAAAAAAGTTCATCAGACAGCCCTGAACTAGATTATGAAGTGCAGACCATAAGTACTGTGAGACTTCAGAGAAGATAAAAGATTTTTTTTTTTTTTTTTTTTTTGAGATGAAGTCTCACTCTTTTCCCCCAGGCTGGAGTGCAATGGTGTGATCTCGGCTCACTGCAACCTCCGCCTCCCAGTTCAAGCGATTCTCCTGCCTCGGCCCCCAGAGTAGCTGGAATTACAGGTGCCTGCCACCACGCCTGGCTAATTTTTGTATTTTCAGCAGAAACGGGGGTTTCACCATGTTGGCCAGGCTGGTCTAGAACTCCTGACTTCAGGTGATCCACCTGCCTTGGCCTCCCAAAGTGCTGGGATTACAGGCATGAGCCACTGTGCCTGACAGATATAGTTTTAAAATTTACAATAATTAAGAAATAATCTTCAGAGGAGGTGGACCTTGAGTATATGGTGTTGGATTAACAGAAAAAGATGGAAGTAGCTTTAGGGAGCTTAGAGGTTGGTAGAACAGCATTGAGGACTTTTTTACTAGTGTGTTAGTGATTAGAATTAAGTTTGAATTCTGGCCAGTCATGGTGTTTCATGCCTGTAATCCCAGCACTTTAGGAGGGCAAGGTGGGCAGATCGATTGAGCCCAAGAGTTTGATACCAGCCTTGGCAACATGGCGAAACTCTGTTTATACAAAGTTACAAAAATTAACCAGGTGTGGTGGCATGCGCCTGTATTCCTAGCTACTCAGGAGGCTGAGGCAGGAGAATCACTTGAGCCTGGGAGGCAGAGGTTGCAGTGAGCTGAGATCATGCCACTGCTTTCCAGCCTTGGTGACAGTGAGACCCTGTCTTATAAAAATAAAAATAAAAAAGGCAGTGTGAATAGTCAAGGCCAGAGAGTTTATATGCTGGTTTGAAAATTTTGATGTTCATCTGTTAAGCTATTAGAAAATATCACATAATGGGAAAATTAACCTGGCAGTTGTGCCCTAGATAAAAGTGAGAAAGGTTTTTTTAAAATTTTTAATTATTGTGGTACGTAGTAGGTATATATATTTATGGGATACATGAGATGTTTTGATATAGGAATGCAGTGTGAAAGGAGAAAATTTTGTGGTCTTTGTGGGTTTGTTTTTTTTTTTTAAGACAGTGTCTCACTTTGTCACCCAGGCTGGAGTGCAGTGGCCCAATCATGGCTCACTGCAGCCTTGACCTTCCAGGTTCAAGTGGTCCTCCTGCCTCAGCCCCCACAAGTGGCTGGAACTACAGATGTGCACCACCACCCACAGCTAATTTTTGTAGAGATAGAGTCTCGCTATGTTGCCCAGGCTCGTCTCGAATTCCTGAGATCAAGTGATCTGCTCACCTCGACCTCCCAAAGTGCTAGGATTACAGGTGTGAGCCACCATGCCCAGCCCAAGAAAGATTTCTTTATAAAGACTGATGCTTTAAGGAGATTGAGGAGTGAATGAATCATTGTAATAAGGGTAGGGAGGAGAAGGAAGAGACTAAAGATTTAAATTCGAGAGTCATCAGTGTGAAAGTAAGAATAATTACCCTACTCACTCATAGTCTCCCTGTTGGGACATCTTTATGTCCGTGGTTGTAAGTAGTTGTAGAGTCTCTGAAGTCTTTGGGGTTTTTACTTAGGGATGAGAGATGCCTAATCCTTTAGGTTCAAAGTACCCATTCCTTTTCTCAGGGGAATAGTTTTTATTAAAGTTTGTATGATTCTTTCCGATGGTTTTAAAACTTTGCTTAAATGGTCACTTCTTGGCTCCGGGCAATTTAAAAATTATCTAAAAAAAAAAAAAGCTTTATTAAATGAGGAAAGCCTTTTTTACAAAATAAAATTTTAAGCAAAAAATCCCAAAATAAAACACACACTACTATTAAGTAGTATTGAGAAATTAAAATTTATAACATTTATTTTAGTTGTCAGTCTATGAGAAAATGAGGCTACTGGTGAAGCCAAATTTGAGATTGGAAATTAAGCATGATAGTCTTGTTTTAGCCTTAGAATCCATTCTTTTCTTTTCTTTTTTTTTTTTTTTTGAGACAGAGTCTCGCTCTGTCACCCCAGCTGGAGTGCAGTGGCCAGATCTTAGCTCATTGCAAGCTCCGCCTCCCGGGTTCACGCCATTCTCCTGCCTCAGCCTCCCAAGTAGCTGGGACTACAGGCGCCCGCCACCACACCCGGCTAATTTTTTTTGTATTTTAGTAGAGACGGGGTTTCACCGTGTTAGCCAGGATGGTCTCGATCTCCTGACCTCGTGATCCACCCGTCTTGGCCTCCCAAAGTGCTGGGATTACAGGCTTGAGCCACCGCGCCCGGCCAGAATCCATTCTTTTCACCCAGCAACTAGACAACCAGGGAAGAATCCAATTTTGTTTCTGTATTTTGCTTTGTTTATGAAGTATTGTGGCAGTCTAGTACTGATTTGACAAGTTGTGCAAAAGGGAGGAGGTTGGTTTTGTTTGCTTTCTTTTTTTTTTTTTTTTTTGTTTTGTTTTTTGAGACAGGGTCTCGACTCTGTCACACAGACTGGAGTGCCGTGTTTAGATCATAGCTCACTGTAGCCTTGACCCCCTGGGTTCAAGTGATCCACCTCAGCCTCCTTAGTAGCTGGAACTGCAGGTGCACGCCACCACACCAGGCTAAGTTTTTTTAGTTTTTTATAAACACAGGGTTTCCCTGTGTTGTCTAGGCTGGTGTAGAAGTGGGCTCAAATGATCCTCCTCCTTCTTCCTTCCAAAGTACTGGGGTTACAGGCTTGAGCCACTGCTCCCAGCTTTTTTTTTTTTTTTTTTTTTAAGCTTGCTTTGTCATCTCAGGATGCTCTCAGTTGAACAGAGATGGCAGAAGAAACTTCATTCTTAAGTCTACCCCAAGTTAAGTTACCCGAGCAGCACAAGTTAATGTGTTGGTGGTCTCTAAAGAATTAAGATTTGTTTTAACACATGAGTGTGTATTTAATACATTTAAAAATTAAAATTCTAAATCTTGAAGAATCCTAGGGTTCTGTGAAACAGTTTTGTTTTTAATAATACCATCGGATATTATTGCTTCTACCTGTACGTATTTTTCTAATCTCTTTTGTTCCTAAAGACTAAGAACCCTTTCTAGACCAGCCTTTTCCAAGTGTTTTCCTTGTTAATTATTTCTTTGTCAAGACACTGGATTAAACAATATTGAAAAGATTGTTTTTGATGCAAAACTTAGCAGTACCTTTATTTTTTATTTTTTTGAGACAGGGTCTGTGTCTGTCACTCAGGCTGGAGCACAGTGGTGCGATCACAGATTGCACCCCTTGGCCTCCTGGGCTTAAGCAGTCCTCCTGCCTTGGCATCTGCTGCCCCCGCCTCCCAAAGTGCTGGGATTACAGGTGTGAGCCACCACACCCAGCCTTCTCCTTTAATGTGAATTGTGACTCTCCTAGAGGGGACCTGTAAAGATTGCAGTTTCCCAGACTTGATATTGGATCCTTTACTCCTTCAAAGGATATAGTATCTAGTGGAACATCCTTTGGGAAAAACTGAACTACAATAGAAAGGATTTTGTATTAGTCTTTGTTTTTGTCTCAAAATTTGCACATTGTCCAGTTCCATATTAGGTACTTGTTAAGTCATTATTGAGTAAATAAGATTGATGGGCAGAGGATCAAAGGACTGAATCTTTGGGGAAGGGAAGAGTCAAGCACTATTGAGGGGTAAAAGGACAAGAAAACTGCATACTATAAAAGTTTATGGCCTATTCTGACTTCTCTCCCTCTTTGAAACTTTTTTTTTCTCCTTGCTGCTTTTTCATCCATTGTCCTGAGACCTATTTCCACAGTTTATCTCAGTCAGTTAGGATAAAGTTTAGTATAATATCATCTACATTTCTGGAGTCTTATTGCAGAGACCCTGTATGAGATGGTCATCTGATCAGGATCATTTACTTGGAACCAGATTTTCAGCTTTTTAGGGGCAGGGACACACTCAGTCATAATTGTTTTCTCCATTGTACCATGTGCTCAGTGTTCAGTATTTGAGTAGGTGAATACAATTATTCATATATTAAATAAGATTCTTAGAGCATGGGTCAGAACTAGTCAGTTCATTATTCTTAATTTTTGTTTCTGTTTTCTAACCCAATCCCTATTTTCAGTAAAACTCTTGTACTTCCAGCAGCCATTCCCCCTCCCCCAAATCTTGTGGTCCTATCATTTAAAAAAAAGAGCAAAAAGATAGTATAAAAACAGCTGACCATCCAAAGCTATATCAAAGATGTTTAGCAAGTTAAAATGTATTACATTCACTGTAATCCACAGGACTATTAATCTTGGAAATGTAAAACATTAGATACGTGTGGAAACCACATTGTCTTTGCTTTTTTTCCATGTCTAATAAATTATCTTTTCATGGAATTAATAATAATTAGAATCTTTTAATTGATTCCATAATAATTATCTTTTAATTGATTCCATAATAATTAGCTGTAGTTTCTTTTATTAGGAAGTCACAATGATGATTTGAGAATGTTCCAATGTTGAAAACTATTTGTAATACCATATTACACATTTTGGCTAACCAATCCATAATAATCTTTCCTGTCTTACGCTCTGTTACCCTCAGTGACACATTCACTAAAACTGCTTCCTCTTTTTGCTAATGACATACCTCCCTTTCCTTTATAGCCGGTGTGAATTAGTAGTAAGACCTGTATCCTCCATTTCCACGTCACTTACTCCTTAATTTATTTTATTTTATTTTATTTTATTTTTTGAGATAGAGTCTCACGCCCAGGCTGCAGTGCAGTGGTTTGATCTCGGCTCACTGTAACCTCCACCTCCTGGGTTCAAGCGATTCTCCTGCCTCAGCCTCCCAAGTAGCTGGGATTACAGGTGCCTGCCACCACACCCAGCTAATTTTTGTATTTTTAGTAGAGAAGGGTTTCACCATGTTGGCTAGGTTGGTCTCGAACTCCTGACCTTAGGTGATCTGCCTGCCGCAGCCCCCCAAAGTGCTGGGATTACAGGCGTGAGCCACTGCACCTGGCCTCTCCTAAGTGAATTTTTTAAGCAAATGCACCTTTTCATAGTTTCAGTTTGACTGTTGTTATTTTCTACTCCATGCCCTCCATTTGGTTTTTGGAATTGTTTTGCTATTTTCCGTTGGAATAGTAGTTAGAAGCACAGGCTTGGCATTAGACAGACTTGATATTCTAGTTAACTATATTTTTGTCTGGAAATTCCGGTATGTGAGCATGATATTTTTTGGAAATTTTGTTGGAAATTCCAGTATGTGAGCATGATACATACAATTAAAAATTTTTTTTGAGAAGTTGTTGAGAGCCTTAGAGTCAATGGTTTGAATGTCAGTGCTATGATGTAAAAGTTGCAGATTAGTTTGAACCTGAACTGACACAAGATTGTTTCATGAAGGTTTTGTTTTTAATAACTACCTATTATAAGCTGGCTTGTTCCTTGTTGTACACTTACTTCCCTTAAAATGTGAAGTTAACAATTCACATTGATTGATGGTTCCAAATAGAGTCCCTGATTTTAAATGTTCACTGCATTTAGCTTTCCCTGGTATGATCTCCATATAGGTAGAGTACAGAGAGATGGATGAAAGCTTGGCCAACCTCTCAGAAGATGAGTATTATTCAGAAGAAGAGAGAAATGCCAAAGCAGAGAAGGAAAAGAAACTTCCCCCACCACCCCCTCAAGCCCCGCCTGAGGAAGAAAATGAAAGTGAGCCTGAAGAACCATCGGGTGAGTTGTAGTGTCCAACGACAGTTCTGTTTTATCTTAGAAATAAGAATTAATGGATTTATTTCTATTCTACAATATTATTTATGTCAATAAACTCTGATATTGGGGTTCCTGCCATGTGTGTCTTTGTGTGTGTGTATACATATACAGGTATATGTGTGTATGTATACACATAGATACATACGTAGTGGTACTGATACTCTTTTTGTGTGTCTGTACATATACAGGAGGAAGGTAAAGGGTGGGAATGGAAGGACAGTGGCAATATAAGGTGGTTGGAAAATAGGAGAAAATAAATGATTAGAGAAGACATACAGAAAGCTACATCCAAAGCACCAGACCCGTCAATGACAGCTCTGATTCAGAAATTGTTCTAGCTAAATGATGTGTTTACCACGTAGTTAGATACTTGATGATAAAACTTTCATGGTGTGGATTGGTTTTGAGAAGTGCCTTTTCCTGGTGAACAAATATAAAAATATATTCTAGGCCAGAAAAATCTAGAAAGATTATGGGAGTCTATAGTTTTGGTTTCAGAGCTTCAAACAGCTCTAAAGAATTCTCACTAACACACCCTCAATGCTGAGTACTAGCTTTCTGAGGATGGCTGGACCAGTCAGCGATACATGCCTTTCTGTTTTGGAGAGCCCAAGCAAAAGCAGTATTTTAATGAATTTTTGTATCTCGTGCCCTTAATGACATTTTATTTACTCTGTTTGACTTTGAATTTTTACTAAGTTCCTCCTCTTGAAATAAGTTTTATATTTCGAATAGCTTCAGACCCACACATCTCTCTGGTTCTTTTAGTCCTGTACCTTTTAAAAACAGAATGGTGGTTTCAGACCCCATCTGCTGTGTCTTGCGTGACTTTCATGGGTACCCAGATTAAGACATACTTCATTTAAGATGTTTTATCTTTTGTTTTAGCCTCTTTTTTTTAAGGGTTTTCTCCCCTATGGTGTTACTGTGAATTACCAGAAGTACTGATGCTTCACTTGAGGGCATTACCAGTCAAGTGTTACTTAGGTTTGGAGCTTATCAAAGTCTGGCTAAAACTTAAAAATCAAATTTATAATTTATAGGACTGTAATAAAGTGTACTAAAGGAATACAGTTTGAGAACATTCAGAAAAAAGATAGATTAGATTCTGGTTTTAGTTCATTCAAAAGTCAGGGGTTTTCTAAGAAGAGTGGTTTTCCTAAAACTTTCTTAAAATGATTTATTGGGCAACTCCTTGTTTGAAGGTTTCTAGTTTCAGTAGTATATTACCTTTGGGGCTAATGTCCCCCGGGCAAGTGTAGCTGCCTTTTTACTTTACACCTTCTCTCATTTTTCATTTTTCTTCTTCCTCTTTCTAGTCTTACACATTTATCTCTCTTCTTTCTGTTCTTACCTCCAACCTTTCCCTTCACCCTGTGCTTTTTTCTTCTGTGTTCTTTTTGGTTCTTACATTTCTTCTACCTTTGCTGTAGACCTGCTAATGAGATACTTGGGGATAACCCTTTTAATGTCTGTGGTAGCTCAAGAGTGGACTGACTTTTTAGTTCAAGGGCTCTAAGTATTACGCATTGATGATCTGATATCTCAGATGCTGCCTCACCTTTTTTGTGTGGTTGTGTCTCCAGTAAATAATTGATTTACCATAGGTTCCAAGTTGATAAGCGTTTCTTTGAAAATTTTAAACCATGTCTTGGTGTTGCTGTTTGCTTTTTTCTGAAAGCGTTTTTTGTTTGTTTGTTTGTTTTTAATTTCATAAATGTCAGGTATTGTTCCCACAAAAAGTAAATGTCTTAACAAAAGGATTTAGGATTTAGGAGCTGTCTTTATTGTGTTGTAGTTAATTATAATGCAGTGGTTTAGTTTAAGTTATCTTTGTTTTTGGGGGGAAGTTGAAATTTTAAGTTGAGGATGTCTTCAGTGCTTAGAGATGTGATAACAGCCAAAACTTGCTAATATATTGTTTGTGGTTATGAAAATAGTGATTTTTCCTTTAAAACAACTTAATGATTTTGAAAATTTCTGGAGTGAATTAGGGATGTACTTTCCCTAGAAAAAGTGTCAACTTATTAGCCTAAACTGCTTATGTAGTTTAGCAATAGATTGGGTCCTGATGGTGAATCATAAAATGTTATCAGGTAAGTTAAATATTTGGACACTGTCCAGGGTTTCTAAGTCTTTTGTCTTATCATCTTTTGCAAAAGTTTTTAGTCAAAAATTGAATGGAAGCATTGCTATATGACTATATTAAAAGCTTGAGAGAAGATATAGGTTTGTTTCATTTTTATTTTTTTGGAGACAGAGTCTCGCTCTGTCACCCAGACTGGAGTGCATTGGCATGATCTCGGCTCACTGCAACCTCCGCCTCCCGGGTTTAAGTGATTCTCCTGCCTCAGCCCCCTGAGTAGCTGGAATTATGGACGTGCGCTACCACGCCCGGCTAAGTTTTGCATTTTTAGTAGAGACAGGGTTTCACCATGTTGGCCCGCCTCGGTCTCCCAAAGTGCTGGGATTACTGACATGAGCCACCATGCCAGGCCTGTGGGTTTGCTTCTTTACCAAACCGTTTCTTGTTCTCAGTTTTTTTTATAAGGCAATCACTAGGAATTGACTTATTCTGTCAAAAATTATAGGTAAGGGCCAGGCGCGGTGGCTCCCAGCACTTGGAGAGGCTGAGGCGCGTGGATCACCTGAGGTCAGGGGTTCGAGACCAGCCTGGCCAACATAGTGAAACTCTGTCTCCACTAAAAATATAAAAATTAGCCAGGTGTGGTGGTGCGTGCCTGTAATCCCAGCTACTTGGGAGGCTGAGGCAGGAGTTGCTTGAACCCAGGAGGCAGAGGTGGCAGTGATCTGAGATAGTGCCACTGCACTCCAGTCTTTGTGAGAGCAAGACTCCGCCTCAAAAAAAAATGCAAAAAAACAAAACAAAAAAGTAATATTTGCATACATTTCATTCTTACCAACTTTTAAATTTGTTTAGAAATTTTTGCTTTGCTTTCTGCAGTGTGTTAATCTTAACAGGAAGAAAATACTTTGTTAATTATGAAAGCACAAGATGTCCTGAAGTCAGTGGGTCAAATTGACTGAATAAGGTTCCTCTGGGAGAGTACTGAGAGGAAGCCAGAAAGATGGGAGCCATATTGTGAATAGCCTTGGTTGACTAAGCCAGGCTAAGGAATTTGAGCATTAGGAGTGTCAGTGGTAGCCCTGAGGTTTTTTGAGCAAGGGAGGTTACTCTGAAATATGTTTTTGGAAAGACCAGTCTCATGCTAAGGGTGAACTAAGGGAGTAAAGAAGCTGAGATTGGAGAGATAATTTAGACTATTGGTCAGTGGAAAAATGTTCTTAATATCAAAGTTGAATTTTTATGGAAAGAAAAGTTTGGGTGTTTTTGTTGGTCTGATTGAACTTATTTAATTGGAAGGAAGTTGTCTCTGTTGACCTAAATATTGTTTTTAGATTTGTCAATTTTTGACCATAACTTAATGTGGCATTGTAGTCCTATGGTAGTCAAAATGGGTAAATAATGGATTTTTCATACCAAATATTACTGTTTATATTTAAAAACTACCTCATTTTGTTTTCCTAAACATTTCCATGCATTTTTATATTTACTGTACTTTTGCATATATTTGTTTTAACACATGATGGTTTTACTTGGTTTCCTAGTACCTTTTCTGTGAAGATGGAAGTTTTTCTAGGTCATGCCAACTAAACTTGAACAGGTTGTCTTTGGAATTGAGTGTGTTTGGTTACTAGCAGTGTCACGTAATAGTGGAGAGTTTATAAAATAGAATCAAATCTCCTTCAGTGGGACTTCATTGATTTAGAATAATAGTCCCCTGGTAAAGTACCTTTTATTTTTTGGAGAAATGCCTTTTTCCTGTCTTTGCTCAGATTGTTACCCTGTGTACATTACATTATTTTCCTCAGTGAGTTTTATATTCCTGTATTAACTGATTCTCCAACACTTGGCTTTTTTATTTTCATATGGAAACATGATTCAATTTTTTTTTCCCTCCGCTGCCTTTCAGCAGTTAGAATTTACCAGAAAAATCTTACTAGTTAGTTCCTGGATTTAAATTTTGTATCGGGTAACTTTTTACTAGAGAACTCAAGATACATTCTGAGTTAGAAGTAACTTAGTTATACATAGCCTGAGACTTTCATGGAAACTTATTCTAAAATAAATAAAAGGAAATTTGAAATGGGTTATTAAGATGCCTTTCTCAAGCCTTCTTCAAGTTAATGGATTTCTCAGTAGAGACATCAGAAGTGTGCTTGTGTCTGTGTGTATATGCATGTGAGTGTGTATATCATTTTTCTAGGCTCTGTGATGTCCTAATACTTAAGACTCTAATGAAGCTCAGAGGCTTCCATTAAGTTATTGGTTAAGTCTTCAAATAGATTTTGTTAGATGTGATTGGTCAACAAGTCTATATTATAATTTATTTTATGAATGACCATGCGAAGAATCACTTTATCTTCTTGTTTATATTCTTATTTGTACCAGAGGAAGCCCTCTTCTCTATTATATGTGGTAATTTTAAAAGTTTGTAGGTATGTGTTTTTAAAGACATGTAGGCTGGCCGGGCGCGGTGGCTCAAGCCTGTAATCCCAGCACTTTGGGAGGCCGAGACGGGCAGATCACAAGGTCAGGAGATCGAGACTATCCTGGCTAACACGGCGAAACCCCGTCTCTACTAAAAAAAACACAAAAAATTAGCCGGGCGAGGTGGCGGCGCCTGTGGTCCCAGCTACTTGGGAGGCTGAGGCAGGAGAATGGCGGGAACCCGGGAGGCGGAGCTTGCAGTGAGCTGAGATTTGGCCACTGCACTCCAGCCTGGGCGACAGAGCGAGACTCCGTCTCAAAAAAAAAAATAAAAAATAAAAAATAAAATAAAGACATGTAGGCTGTTTTTGTTTGTTTGTTTGTTTGTTTGTTTTGAGACGGAGTTTCCCTCTTGTTGCCTAGGCTGGAGTGCAATGGCGCTATCTCAGCTCACCACAACCTCCACTTCCCTGGTTCAAGCAATTCTGGCTTAGCCTCCCGAGTAGCTGGGGTTACAGGCATGCACCACCATGCCCAGCTAATTTTGTATTTTTAGTGGAGATGAGGTTTCTCCATGTTGGCCAGGCTGGTCTCGAACTCCTGACCTCAGGTGATCCACCTGCCTCAGCCTCCAAAGTGCTGGGGTTACAGGTGTGAGCCACCACACCCAGTTTGGCTGTTAAATTAACAAAAATCATTTATGTGAGATAAAGGTATGGTAAACAATTTTGTGTGGTTTTAATAAATTTGGGGGCTTGTTCACATAATAATCATACTGTAGGTTGAAAGTATTTTTAAAATTTACCTAAAAGGTGATGTTAACCTGAATTAGTAAAAATACTAAATTACAGAAAATACACAATTTATGGGTAGAAGAATTTAAAGATTCAATGAAATTTGATCACAAATGCTGTTATAATGAAAATTTCATATAACAAAAGATTGAGGACCAAAAATTTGATGAATTATTTAGTAGAGCAAGTATTAAAAGGTGGTATCTTTTAGACTATTCTATAGAACTTGGCATAATAGAATTTGACCAGAGAAGAGTTGAAGATTAATTTTCTTACTTTAAAAGAAAAAAAAAAACGATACTAATATTTTCACCTTATATTAGTATAGTTCTTTGTTTGTAAGGTACTCTGATCTCTTCCTGTGAGACAGTCATACTGAGTGCAGTCAGTACAGCCGTGGGTGGTGGTTGCCAAGCACTGGGTTTGGCAGCATGAATAGTAATGACCAGAGTTCAGGTGAACCACTTTGTTTTTTTTAAAATCATGCTGTAACTATTCTCAAGTGGCTAATCTCAGGCTTTTCTCTCTGATTTCTCTCTCCATGCCTACAAATGGAACCAGAGAGAAGGACTAGCTTTCAGGTTTAGTGAGAATTAACTCAGATTACCACCACAGGGAAGATGATAGGATTCTATTACATCCCCAAGCCCAGCAGGAGACCCTGTTTTATAGGTTTACCAGAAGTGACTAGGGAGTTCATTCCTGACAGAGTTGTCTGTGTTGTCATTTTGACATGCTAGTATAAAATAAATGCCCGAAATCATTTGAGTTCTCATTATATGAAGTATGATGCATACATTCAGAAAATAGGCATAGGGTTAGTTCTCTTGCCACCCTCTCCCTGCCTCCCTGCCTTTTTTGAATAACAACATCATTTCAGTGATCTATGCTCCAAAATTTACTGGAGGGCTAAGGAAAAAAAGTGACAGACTGAAAAAGTAATTCAACAGAATTCTTACATTCTTATATTTTGAGGCACTATGAATAGATCAAGATAAATATGCTATACAACACATGGTCCCCACTCTCAGATAATTTATAGCCTAGTATGAGACACAAATGTAGACATAAATGCATAATGGAAAGCAAAATACTCAAGTGTGATATCAATATAAAAATTCTAGAGGCATATAGAGGTAGGAAGGGTGAAGAGTAGAGAATTGGTAGTATGGAGGGCAAATTTTTAAAAAAATAAATGAGGCATTTTCTACAAAAATTAAGATTTCCCCCAAATGTGGTAGTTCCTCATTGACTTTATTCTACATATATTATTGTACAATGATAATTATTTTGTCTCAGTCACAGTGCTGGATTATAAGGGTTCAAAGAGAAAGACTACATCCTCCTGCAAATAATTTGTTGTCCAGTGGCTGGGTGTTGTGGTGCATTCCTGTAATCCCAGCACTTAGGAAGGCCAAAGCATGTGGATCAACTGAGGCCAGGAGCTCGAGACCAGCCCAGCCAACATGGTGAAACCCCGTCTCTACTTAAAAAAAAATTTTTTTAAATACAAAAATTGGCTGGGAGTGGTGACACATGTCTGTAATCTCAGCTACTCAGGAGGCTGAGGCACTAGAATCGCTTAATCCTGAGAGGCAGAGGTTGCAGTGAGCCGGGATTGTACCACTGCACTCCAGCCTGGGTGATAGAGTGAGACCCTGTCTCAAAAAAAAAAAAAAAGAATTTGCAGTTCAGTTTAGGGTTACAGATGTTAATAAGTAGCTACAATGAAGAAACTACAATAGAAATATATAGAAAGTATGGTGAGAACTCAGAAGTTATTTTTTAATTGATAAATAAGATTGTATTTATTATGTACAGCATGATGTTTTGAAGTATAAATACATTGCAGAATGACCAAATTTAGCTGATAAACATGCGTTACCCCACATGGTTATCATTTTTGTGGTGAGAGCACTTACCCACTTTCTTGACGTTTTTCAAGAATACAATGTATTGTGATTAATTATAGTCACCATGTTGTACAATAGATCTCTCAGAAGCTGTTTTTAAATAATGTTTCTCCCTAAAATTGGGTTTTGAAATTTTGTGTTAAACATGAAAGGAGTTTTAGATCCTTGATTTTTAACTGTTTACTACTTTTGGCTGATAAAGAACCCTTGAATCAGATGCTACAAGTTTATGTTTGGTCTTTGAGAGATTGACCTGCTTTTCTTAATGATGTCATTTCATTGGTTATTTTGTTGTACTTTTTATTAAGGCAAAATAGTAATTTGTTTAGCTGATCACCTTTATTTTTATAATTTATTTGAATTCTTTTTGTTGCCATCATTTATTGGGTCTGATCATGTTGTAATAGGAGAACAAGATACTTTTTGAGGATTTTCTCATCTACAAAATGAGACTTGTTATGAGAATCAAATGAGAAAATGTGAAATCCACCTTTATGTATAAACATCTTGTGTTTATTAAACAGAGTTAATTGAACCAAGAATAGGGTGGATTGGTCTTTCATTTAGAAAAAAATTCAGGGCAGCTTTAGACCAGACAGACACACATACTATCTTACTTTGGGAAAGTGTTGGTGGTAGGCCATTTACAGTAATGAGTCACTTATGAAATAGATAACTTTTTAAGCATCTGGAACTGTACGCGTGCACGCGTGCGCGTGTGTGTGTGTGTAACTTAAATCGTGATATTTTATGTTAAATCATGAGAATGACAGATGACTTTGGGACTTTCTAACAGTTTTTTTTCTTTCCTCAAGAGAATAATATAATTGAAATTCTTGCATCGGCTGTCGAGTTATAAGAAACGTTTTGTAAGCTTTGTTATTAACCAGACACACCTTAAGCTTGGTAGTTGGACAACGTAACATCTGAAATGTAAGCTTTCTCTGGAACATTTTGAAAAGTGAACACAAACCAAGACTGCAGCAAAATAAGGATCAGGAAAATTTCTACTATGGAATGTGGAGGGAAATAATATGTGAAAAAGTAAATTCTTTCCTTTGGCTTCTAAAGCTTTGCATTTCTCCCTAGCTTGTAGGGCCTTTTACTTTCTTTTGATGGGATCCTTGCTACTACTACCCAGCGGAAGTCTTCAAGCACAAATCTGTGGTGGTATTGTTCTTTCAGCAGTTCAGTGGAAGTTCCAGGCAAGCTCCTACTTCAAGCAAAACAATTTTTCTTTTTTTCTAAACCTTAAGAAGGCTGTTTTAGTTCAATATTTTAAATGATACTGTAACCCAGGGATTGCTATTCTAGTTGAAACTCATAATTTCATTTTGAATGCTGCTCAGGCTGATCTTGAACTCCTTGTCTCAAGTGATCCTCCTGACTTGGTCTCTCCCGAAGCACTGGGATTACAGGTGTGAGCCACTGTTAATTCCTCTTTGGAACTGTGACTTTCCTTATCTTCATGAGATTAATCATGCATTTATGACTGCTTCAAATTCTCTGAGCCTATTATTACCTCCATGCTATCTTAAAGTCTTTTAGCTACGTTCTTACTTCTGAGTTCTATTTTTTAGTTTCCAGCCATCTTTAGAACATTTCCACTTAATTGTATTAGCCGGTTTCCCAAATTTCCCATTTTGTTAGTAGCATTACTAGTCTTCTGAACTTAAAACCCTAGAGTCATCCTGAAAGTTCTTTATCCCTTTTACCAAGTCTGTTGTAAAGTCATACATCTTACTGTGCACAGTCTTTCTCATTTGTTAGGCCTTACCCGTTTTTACTGTCACCTTTTTCTAGTGAATTTCAACTTGTATGTAAATTATTTCAATAGCTTTTCAATTGGATCTCCTTTATCTGGGTTTTCCCTCTAATCCATCTCGTACAAGGTGGCCAGATTAGTTTAACTAAAATAAAATAGCATTTGTTGTGCTGTCTTTGTGCCAAAGATCACACAGTTTTCCTCCATTACTACTAAAATCACATTCAGATTTGGGTACTGGAAAGGGCTTGTTTTACCAATCCACTTGATCTCCCACTGCTTTTTCAGACCATCTCCTTCTGTAAGTAGGTACTGTGCAGTCCTCTGCACATACCATGTCTGTGCTTTTCTCTTTATCTTTGTAAATGATCTGGACCATAGTGGTGGTTTCACTGCCTCGTAGTCTATCCAGATCTCTTGGGAATTGTTCTGAAAGCTTCCCTGGTTTTCCAAGACTGTGACAGCTTCTTGTTTCTTAACAATAACAAAAGTTTCCTTGTAGATATTTTTCATCTTTTCTCAACTAGGTTGTAAACTCTTTGAAAACAGAGAGTCTACCTATTCTACTTCTGTATTTGTGCTTTGAAGTTTTGGGGTAGATATAGTAAACATTGTTTATTAAATAAGAAACTCAATTAGTGTCTTAATACGGTAGAGACGTATATTCCAAGTTGGCTTTAACTTTTGAAATGTTTCTTTCACCTGCTAATTTATTAAATTCAATTGAAATCAGTAGGTTGGCATTCACTTTTATTCCATAAATTTGGTCATTTTGATAAATTTATCTTGTATCGGAAAATCGTTGCTTCCTAGATTTAGAAGTTTCTTAAAATGTTTACAATTTGAATGTGATTCCAAGAAACTAGTCAAAATGTGAATCTGTTTCTGGAAACAACCAACCAGTAATTTTCACTTTCTTGTTTGTTTGCCAGATAAAAGCATTTGAAAGTCAACATAGACTTCCTTTTAAGATGTTGGAAGAGTGATCTCTTATTTTAATTCAGATGAGAAAAAATTCAGTAATGTGATTATAACTACAATACTTCACGGTTCAAGAAGGACTCTTAGATCTGAAGGTCTGAAGTCAACTGAAAGGCTGTTATGTAAGATAAACCAAAAAGATCTTCATTTTCAATTTGGAGTAGCTGTGTACAAATAAGCTGTATGAAGAGTCTCTACTTTAGGCCGATTGTGGTGGCTCATGCTCATAATCTGAGTGCTTTGAGAGGCTGAAGTGAGAGGCTAGTAGTTCAAAAACAGCCTGGGCAACATATCGAGAACCTGTCTCTACAAAAAAAAAAAAAAATTAGCCAGATATGGTGGCACATGCCTGTAGTCCTAGCTCCTCAGGAGGCTGAGGCAAGAGGATCGATCCCTTGAGCCCAGGAGTTCAAGGTTACAGCGAACTATGATGAACCACTGTACTCCACCCTGGGCGACAGAGCAAGACCTTGTCTCTCTAAAAATAATTTAAAAATGAAAAAGAGTCTCTACGTCAAGCTTGAGGACTCTTTTGTAGGTTTGATGGTTTGGGATAAAAACAAAAGGGAGTTTCTTGTGTAGAGGTGCCAAAATCGAGGTGATATTACAAAGTTGCTTTTGCATATTTTCATTTTCTGTTTTGGATTTGTACTCATGGAAAGCTAACAGCGCTACTTGCCTGCTGTTAATGTGTCCTGAGCCACTATCAGAAACAGAGTCCTAGGCTGGAAAGACTCAAAGAGCAGATGAATAAGGGATTTTATATACATCATAATCAGAGACTACCTGGATGAAAAGTTAGCTGCAAGCAGTATTGTATATTTGCTGTTTTTAAGAAAATGTTCAAGAATTGGTCCATAATAGACTGCTAGTAAAGATGATCTTTAAGTTGTCTTTGGAGAAGTAGGCACCTTCAAAGTACTCTCGAGTATGATTGGAGTGAAAATAATAACTTCATTCTTTATTTCCAGACAAGTTAAACCATCATCAAGAGATAAATATCATGTTTCTTAATTTAATTTTAAGCATTTTTAACTTTTGTTTTCCATCATTTCTTATGTTATATGGAACCTTCTGCTTGGTTTTCTTCTACTCCTCTGCTTAAATAATACTTTGGAGTTTCCCTTTTTATTTTTTTTTGAGACGGAGTCTTGCTGTGTTGCCTAGGCTGGAGTGCAGTGGTACAGTCTCGGCTCACTGCAGCCTCCACCTCCCGGGCTCAAGCCATTCTCCTGCCTCAGCTCCCTGAGTAGCTGGGATTACAGGCGCATGCCATAACCCCTGGCTAATTTTTGTATTTTTAGTAGAGACAGGGTTTCACCATGTTGGTCAGGCTAGTCTCAAACTCCTGACCTCATGATCCACCCGCCTCGGCCTCCCAAAGTGCCGGGATTACAGGTGTGAGCCACCGTTCCCGGCCTGGAGTTTCATTTCTTTTTTGACATTTTGTTATGGGATCCCCTTTAAAAATCTTTGCAGGGTATTGAGTATTTTCTATATTTCCCCTGTATTTTTTTAAATTAAAAAAAAAGTATCTTTTTAAGAAGTTTTTAAATTCCTTTCTTCAAAATCAGAAGACAAAAAAGACTACCTTGTTGCCCTTTTGTTCTCGTTGACCTATTGAGTACGCAAGTCAGGGGTAAGAAATCCGTCTGTTTTTGTGAATCAGAGCACCATTGATTCACACACACAAAAAATCAGCCAAGAGCTACCTGTAGGTTAAATTAATGAGTTTATTGTATGACATGTGTTATAGTTGGAAAAGAAGGAAAACGATAGGATTAGGAAAGATAAAGTAATTCAGGCTTAGGCTCACTTCAAAGTGTGTGTTTTTTGTTTTTTTGGTTTTTTGCTGTTTTTATCTAAGTTTTTAGTGGTGAAATACCTTCATGACAAGAGACTGTTACTTTTATTTTTGCCAAGTCAGAAACATAATTTGAAAGATAACAGCTATATTATTCCTAATCTTAAGTGTGATTCTTGGAAACTATTTGTTTCATTGTTCTGAGTCCCTCGCTGCTCCCTTTCTTCCCCAAATACAATTCAGTTTTCTGATCCAGCTTGGTTTTATTTGGAACCAAACAAAACAATGGCAACATTTTTTAAAACCCTATGAAATTTATTATTATTATTATTATTATTATTATTATTTTGAGATGGAGTCTCGCTCTGTCGCCCAGGCTGGAGTGCAATGGCGCGACCTTGACTTACTGCAGCCTCTGCCTCCCAGGTTCAAGCGATTCTCCTGCCTCAGCCTCCCGAGTAGCTGGGATTACAGGCGAGTGCCACCACACCTGGCTAACTTTTGTGTTTTTAGTAGAAACGAGGTTTCACCATGTTGACTAGGCTGGTCTTGAACTCCTGACCTCAAGTGATCCACCCACCTCAGCCTCCCAAAGTGCTCGGATTACAGGCCTGAGCCACTGTGCCCAGCTCTACAAAATATATTTTATGAATAAAGTCAGAATTTACTAAGAATGAATATATCTGATTTTAAGTTTATAGTAGAGTTTAAAATACAGGACCTGTATTTTCAAGATAAGTTTTCAGATTGGATTTAGTAACCTGATCATCTCTTCATGATTGTATGCCTTTTTCCAAGGGCTATAAACAGGTATACCTTGGGCCTTGTCTGAGAAGCATAACGTTTTTGAACCTAAAGGACCCTTCAGACGAGAGCATAGTAAAATGAGTTTAGAATGAGATTCTATTCTATCTTCATAACAGGGCATGTATCTTCTAGCAACACATTCTAATATCATTATCAGAAATAATGTCTTATATCTAAGTATCTTTTTATTCTCTTTGTTGTTCCCTTCTAACTCAAATGGTGGAATAATCAATCTGCTTTCTTATTGGGGTATATATTTTAAAATAAACTGTTTAATGAAGCTTGTCTGAGTTATTTAGATCATTGGGAGGTGGTGTTTTATATCTTCCAAAGATCACACTCATTTTCCTATATTGTACCAGGTGACTAGAAGCTTAAGAGCATCATGGCATCTGTCTTGATGATAGATTTTGGAAGAGTTCAGAAGACAGTCTATTCTTTTTCAGATTGAATTTTCAAGCTTTGATTCTTTTCTTGAAGTTACTTCTACATATTAATCAGTGAGGAAAATTTCTTAACAAAGCTTATTATGTAGCATGAAGTAGAAGATTCAACATCTTGCCTGCCTTTCTGTGTGTTCCCACAAGTGTGTGTTTATCTACAGTACTTGGCACAAGCACACAGAGTGTCTTATTATGTATTCTTTAGTTTTATTTAGGAAGTACTGGCATATTTAACTGTAGTAGTGTCTACTGTGTATAGTAAATGAAACTTCTTTGGAGACTGAGTCTTTTAATTATACTCCCTACTTTGAAGAGAAGGAGAGAATTTTTCATTAAAATTAGAAAGTTAAATGGATATTAAGTTGATGCTGAATTGCAACACCAGATTCTAGAGTCTATGTCACCTCCATTTCCAGTCTAGCAGCTGTTAGTAAAAGACACTTGGAATCCATTTTCCCCCATCCAGACTATTAATATTAAATAAGACCGACAGCAAGGATTTAGTGATTAAAAATACTATGTACTTTGTTCCACTGCCTTTCAACAAGAATCAGCATGTAAAGTTGAAACTTCCTGACCAGAATTTGGAAGACTATGATGTAATTCCCTGGGCCTTGATTCCAGAAGAAGGAGCTCTCTGAATATGGGTTTACTAGTTGGTGGCCAATTCATGAGTCACCAACTATTAGGCCTTTATGTCCAGATATTATCCTAATTTATGGAGTAAGGTCCCTGAGTTCTCCTCTTTCCTTCCACAGGGCAAGCAGGAGGACTTCAAGACGACAGTTCTGGAGGGTATGGAGACGGCCAAGCATCAGGTGAGGGTGGCATTAGATGCTTGCCACTTAGTAGCAAGAGCCGCCAAGTAGGAATTGATGCTTGCAAGTGTTTTTGGCTGTGGTATCCACATTTTAGCCAGAAGCGCAGGTGAAATGTAACCCACAGGACATAGTAGTGTAGTAGTAGAGAGTGTAGCGAGAACAAAGGCAAGCAAAACCTTTTGAAGTCCTCAGGCCGATCTCAGCCCTCCACTCTTTATGTTTTCGAGGAGATGGCGGGTACTTTTCTCCCCAGCAGCCTTTATATTAATAGTAAACATGATATAAAACATAGACTTAGGAATCATGGGGCCCTTAAGAGAAATACAGCAGTACACACAGAGAGGAAAAGCCACAGGCTCAAAAGTCTAAAAACACAAAGGACTGAGAGGCATTCTAGGACTAGTCAGAGGAACTACATGGGCAAGTGACATCTTTTTAAAAATGGTTGTTACATGGTATTGGGTACCTTTTTTTAGTTAACATTACATAGTTAATCATTCTTCAGTTTAAACATTTTGTTTCTCCTGTGAAAAATGTCTTTTGAAAAGTCTGTTTGAAATACTTTTTCTGTTCAGACCAAACAGTATGAGATTTTTACTTCTAGGAAAAAGTAAAGAATTTATAGGGGCCACCATCTGGAACAGTTAAAATTTATCCCAGCAATCCAAAATAACGTATCTGGATTTCATCCTTTGTCTCTTGAAGGATGTTTTTGTTCCAGTTGCTCAAAACTGGTTCATAGATACATTTTGATAGAATTGGAATAGGCGCTACTTCACTTTTGGAGGTTGTTACTTTTCAACTGTCTTAAGTCTGCTTTATTTGCATATAACAGGTCCTGGAATTATTTGTATTTTACTCTCTCGAATTAAAGATAGTTCATTGTTAATACAGCAATTAGTAGTTAGGGGATCCAGAATGTTAGGAGAAGACTTTTAAAAATGTTGTCCCAAGGATTTCTGGTTGATAATCAGTACATGGTTATCTCAGCAGAATTAAACCCTGTTCAGAGTCTATATCTGTGGCATATAAACCTTCAAGAATGCTTTTCATCAAATGACACACAATTAGATCTTCCATGGAACTGTTGAAGATCAGGGATGGCCTTTAGAGTCTTAATCTTGAAGAAAGAGATTGAGTTTTCTTGTTTTTTGTTTCTGTTTTGTGTGTGTGTATGTGTATGTGTGACTGTTTGCTCTTTTGCATAAGTAAACAATATCATATATTGCTGAAAGTGAAAGCAGACTTTCTCATAAAACAGTGGTGCTGCTGATTACTGTTAGTAGAACATGAATTTTGAGTGTTTCCAGGAATGATGGTGACTGTTCTAAACCCTTCAGTACCTCTCTTTGGGTATGTCATGTTCAGAAGTATGCATTTGTGAAATGATCAATCAGGGTTAGAAATGTACTTGTAAGAGATCAACATTCTTCTCTTAATGAAGCCAGATGACCCTCATGGGTATCTTGGTGCCAGGATCATATCTTGACTTCTTAAAATCCACCTCAAGTTGGTATACACATCCTAAATCTTAGAGCTAGAAGAGAACTTGAGGTCATCTTGTCTAACTTCCTGCCTTCAAACAGTATTGTATCTCCCTTATTTATGGATTAGGATCTGAAACCCAAAGAAGTTAAATAGATTGACCAGCAATACACAAGCAGTTCTGGAGAAGGAGAACCCAGGGATCTTGCTTCTTAGTGCAAAGACTATTCCTTACACCCTTAAAATCCTTTAAAATAGTGTTTGCCCTAGAAATTAAAAAATCTGAATTATAGGAGGTTGTATAATTCTCTTTTCATTTTCTCTCACCTCCCGCTATTCCTTATTCTTTTTATTTTAAAACTATTCTAGGACTTGATATGATACATCTCTAGTTTTCTCATTTTAAGTAAAGTCTTTAATATGTAGATCCCATCAGGCTTTTGTTTTCATGCTAGAAATCTGATTATAGTTATCTACTTGATATAAAAAATCAAAGGCAAGTAACTGTCATGGAGGCCTTCTTTTCTTTGTTAATTTTTAATATCTCTATTACCTTATTGCAGTCAAGATGTTACCTATATCTTACCAGAATCAGGAGGAAATGATTTAATGGAATAGAGGACCTGTCATCTCACCTGCCTCTCCCGCTTTTTCTCCTTCTAATTAACCTACTTCGAAAGGTCTAAATTATTCCTTCAAATATTTAACTACATTTACTATGTATTCAGAGAAAGTATAAGCCAGTCAGACCGTTAGAAAGGGCAATTCTTCTTGAGAGTGACTGCATTCTGGATGGTGATGCTGGAATTTCCTGTATAAACGTGGTGAGCAGTAAGGAACTGAACAGAAGGTAAGACTGGTATTTAGGCAACCTTGGAGCTTTATATTAATTTTTGAATGTTTCAAAGACAACGTTTTGGAAACATTCTAAATTTTCAGAATACCAGATTCCATTACTTAATGGAAAACACAAACACTGAAGTACAAAACTATCAGAGCCAAGTGTAAATTACTTGTGAATTATGTGTACTGTTGGTACTTTTAGGATGTTATTAAAATCATTTGTATTCTAAAAGATTTTTCCTCTAGAAGAGATAGGTACTCATGAGTTAGATTATCCAAAGTGGTGTCTATTACTTCATTTTGGTACTGTCCTATAAGAAGGATGTTTTAGCTTCTCAACAGTTTAGGTTACAAATTAACATACTTTTTTTTTTTTTCTTAAAGAAAAGGTTAGCTTTTTATCTTGCAGGCTTTTCACCCTGGTTTTGATAATGGTCTTCATTCCTTAAAATAAGTATCCCTAAACACTAAAGGGAAGGAAATAATTATTGAGAGTTTTTAGAGACCATTTTTCATTTTAAAAATGATATCAGAGTATTGAGAATAGCTAGTTTTCTTAGATGCTGTTTAGAAGATAGAGATGGAGAAGAATATTATTCCAAGCATACATTAATGTCACCATGTTTAGTTTCTTTAAATTCCTTTGTTTAAACTTCTGATGTTTGATTTAAAAATACTTTGAAAATATAAATAACATTTCTTAATCATTACATGTTCTCAAAAATTCCCCAAATTAGCCAACTACATTAGAGTGATTTTTGATGAGAACATCTGAGGCCAGGCGCATTGGCTCATTCCTGTAATCCTGGCACTTTGGGAGGCCGAGATGGTGTATTGCTTGAGCTCAAGAGTTTGAGACCAGCCTGGGCAACATGGTGAAACACCATCTTCACAAAATATAAAAAAAATTAGACATAATGGCTTGCACCTGTAGTCGCAGCTACTTGGGAGGCTGGGGCAGCCCAGCTACTTGAGCTCAGGAGGCAAAGGTTGCAGTGTGAGATTGCGCCCCTGCACTCCAGGAGCCTGGACAACAGAGGGAGACGCTGTCCTTCCCCTCGCCAAAAAAAAAGAACATCTGTAGTGAGGAGCCCAATGTATTATAAAATTTGGTATTGTATCCTACATGATTTTTCTGTCATTGAAAAATAATATTTTGCAGTAGGAGTTCAATGACTACTTATTAAATGTATAGAAGATAATATAGCTAAGAAAGAAAACTACCATTTTTGGCAGGGAGACGTGGAATTTAATAGAGATCATTTTCATGTTAATAGTATATACTTATGAATTATACCAAGAAGTAGCCTGTTTAGAGATACTTGGTTCAGATACTCAGAATTAATGTAGATAAGTTCCTTATAATGTGAGATATTTTTAGTCTTGGTTTTTTGTTTTGTTTTCAGTTTTTATTTATTTTGATTTGGGAATGGGGGCTGGGGACATCAAAGCCATGTAGTATAGAAAATTTCACATTACTGAAATAAACTGTATCCACAATAGTAAGCATTTCTTCTTTTCTTGCCTTAATTTCATGCTCCACCTATAATATGGCTTTTTACTATTTTTCCTTTTTTTTTTTTTTTTTTTGGCCCAAGAATAAATTGTCCTGACAGTCTTAAATTTAGCTATGGATTAATTAAATGTAAGGATTGTTTATTTGATTTAGTAACGTGAGACACAGTGTTTATGCCCTCATTATCTACAGTAAATGGATAGCTTTTCCTCCTTGTCTCTAAGAACAGTATTTCTTAATATGTGGCCCATAATTAGCATTAGGTATTTTTGCTTGACCACTTGTTAAACATCATTTTTTTCTAGGTAGTGTTTGCCACATGAATGTCTTGTGGAAACAGACTCCTTGATAGCTTAGCTATAATTTTCTAAGTTACATCTTTACCTGCCTTGTTTTTTTAATTCTCCTAATCTTACTAATACTTTAGCATTAGTTTTGCTTCCATTATCAGTGCTTCCAACTTCTGTTTTATGTGCTTTAAAATAATTATATATAGCTGAGCAGGGTGGCTCACTCCTGTAATCCCAGCACTTTGGGAGGCTGAGGTGGGTGGATCACTTGAGGCCAGGAGTTCCAGACTAGACTAGCCAACATGGGGAAACCCTATCTCTACAAAGAATACAAAAAAAATTAGCCAGGCATGGTTGTGCATTCCTATAGTCCCAGCTACTTGGGAGGCTGAGGCAAGAGAATTGCTTGACCCCAGGAGGCAGAGGTTGCAGTGAGCCGAGATCACGCCATTGCGCTCCAGCCTGGGCGACAGAGTGAGACTCCCTCTCAAAAAAAAAAAAAAGATTATACATGGATATCTGGTGCCTATTTTGTTACTTATATATAATTACTTAAATGGTATGGAATTTTGAAACTCTTTAAATTTAGTCTTGATAGTTTTATAAGCTGGTGTGATAAGTGCATCTATAAGGTGATCTTATAAATACATTTGCATTTGTTGTGCTTGTGTTTTTAAGATCACCTTATAAAGGTGTACTTATCCACAAATTTATAAAATTATCAAGACAATACCCAGTTAATTAAGAGTTTGAAAATAACATATTTTTTGGGAGGTTGAGGCGGGTAGATCACCTGAGGTCAGGAGTTCGAGTCAAGCCTGGCCAACAATGGTGAAACCCTGTCTCTACTAAAAATACAAAAAATTAGCCAGGCATGGTGGCATGTGCCTGTAATCCCAGCTACTCGGGAGGCTGAGGCAGGAGAATCACTTGAACTCAGGAGGCAGAGGTTGCAGTGAGCCGAGATCTCACCACTACACTCCAGCCTGGGCAATAAGAGCAAAACTTCATTTAAAAAAAAAAAAAAAGAAAAAAAATAACATTTTATTTGCCGTATATAGTGTATGTATACGCTATATGTATATGTGTTATAGAGTATACATAGTAATATTTGTAGTATATAGTAAAGCATTTCTAATGTTTCTGCCAGAAAAGGTAAATTGCTTGCATTCTTCTGTCTTATTGTTGTCTGCTTAATTTCTCTCACTGCTTGCCAGCGTTGAATTATGATTACTAATGGATGATACTGTTGATGAGATTGTGATTTTCTGCTGTTGATTATTAAAGTCGTCTTTCTGTTTCATGCTGTAATCCTAAAAGAAGGCATGTGATTGTGTTTTTCACTCCACAGCTTCTTTTGCTTTCCTGTTAGTGCATTTTCCTTTATTCTGGTTCTTCAGTTTTAAAATTTACTGTACACCTGTCAGTAGTGTTAATTTTAATTAGATCATCTAATATAATGAAGTTATTTTATGGACGAAGAAACTATTTTAAATGCTTTGTCTCATAAGGTAGTTGTTTCACTCAGTAAAGTATAAACTTTGGAATGTTAAGCTCAACCAAGTGGCTAATATCTAAGGAAGTTTCAGCTTTTGAGACAATTGAAAATTTTTTAATAAGGTCAGTCTTTGAGTGAGGCAAAGGAATTTGAGCATCATCACTACCCATTTTGTATTCACTTGAACTTTTCCTAGATGTCCTTTGCTTTCTTCGTTAGGTGTGGAGGGCGCAGCTTTCCAGAGCCGACTTCCTCATGACCGGATGACTTCTCAAGAAGCAGCCTGTTTTCCAGATATTATCAGTGGACCACAACAGACCCAGAAGGTTTTTCTGTTCATTAGAAACCGCACAGTAAGTTTCCATGTCAACTTTTTCACCTGGATTATAAAAAGTACGTATGACTTTGATAGAGCGTATGGGAAAAATAAAAAGGGAAGGAAGAATTCTAAAATTATCTATAATACTATTACCCAGAGATAACCTTTGTTAATAGTTATTTTTCATTTGGGTATTTTAAAAATGTGTATATAATTTTTGTTTTCATAAAATTGAGATCCTTCTTGGATACATTCTTGTGGATCCCTTTTATACTTCACAACCTCATAAATACACATTAAGAATATTTATTTAGGCCGGGCGTGGAGGCTCACGCCTGTAATCCCAGCACTTAGGGAGGCCGAGGCATGCAGATCACCTGAGGTCAAGGGTTGGAGACCACCCTGACCAACATGGCGAAACCCTGTCTCTACTAAATACAAAAATTGTCTGGGCATGGTGGCGGGCACATGTAGTCCCAGCTACTTGGGAGGCCGAGGCAGGAGAATCGCTTGAATCCAGGAGGCGGAGGTTGCAGTGAGTTGAGATCATGCCACTGCACTCCAGCCTGGGCGACAGAGTGAGACTTTGTCTCAAAACAAATAAACCCTTTAAGCATTAAAAAATATTTTAAAAATAATAATAATCACTTTGACCTTCCCTCTCAAGATAAGAGAAATCTTTACCCTTTTCTGCTCATCTTGTTCAACCTCTTCCTCTGGTTGAATGATTTAACTTCAGTGTCTGCATAATATTTTGTCTGACAGTTGGGTTATAATATAACTGCTGGACATTTGTTGCCAATTTTGCTTTATTATAATTAACTCTGGACAGTCTTATGCATTCTTGACTCTACCTATTATTTCCTTATTATAGAATTCTGGAAGGAAAACTACCTTGTCAGAGAGTTATGAACACTTTTTAAAAGTTTTGTACATATTGCCAGATTTTTTCCCAGAAAGGCCGAACCAGTCAACCCCCCTTTGCCCTGCCCATTTTTATTAAAACAGTGATAATCTGTGCTCCTATAACTGGCCGAAACCATCTTTGTTCTTTTTCATTTCTTGGATTACTGAGACTGACTGCTTTTCACATTGGTCATTTGTATTTCTTCTGTAAATTTTTCTTTCATATATTTTATTCATCAGGAATTCTTATTTAGCCATAGAGTAAGTAGATGAGGGAAAGATGCTATTCAGAACATATTCGGCCGGGTGCGGTGGCTCAAGCCTGTAATCCCAGCACTTTGGGAGGCCGAGACGGGCGGATCACGAGGTCAGCAGATCGAGACCATCCTGGCGAACACGGTGAAACCCCGTCTCTACTAAAAAATACAAAAAACTAGCTGGGCGAGGTGGCGGGCGTCTGTGGTCCCAGCTACTTGGGAGGCTGAGGCAGGAGAATGGCGTGAACCCGGGAGGCGGAGCTTGCAGTGAGCTGAGATCCGGCCACTGCACTCCAGCCTGGGCGACAGAGCGAGACTCTGTCTCAAAAAAAAAAAAAAAAAAAAAAAAAAGAACATATTCATGTTACTCTAGGGTGATACAACACAGAAGAAATTTACCTTGTGATTCAGCTAATTTGAATATGAATATAGCTTAGAGATGTCATTGATATGTCTGCTTTTTAGCCACCACCAGTTTCTTTATTTTGGCTATTAGATTGCAAAACCACTGCTTAATTTCGATTGTTAAATATCATTTAGCTAGAGCAATTGATAGGTTATCCTGGGTTTTTGTAAAACAGAAAAGAACAGTGAAGACAGTGAGTTTTTAAAACAGTGAACAGAAAATTCTTAGTGTGTAGTCTGAGGCTGATTTGTCTTATAATTGAATCAGTTTCTGTGTGTAGCATATCAGTATTTGCTCTAAGTGGATTTTTTTTAAGACAAAATTGTCATTTTTTTTGTTTGTTTGTTTGTTTTATCTGAAGAGAGTTTTCACTTTTTACTTAGATTTGAGCGATAGATTTACAGGGATCTCTGTCTTCTCTGATTCACCAAAAGTCCAGATTTGGGGAAGGGTTTCCAAACCATGTTAGATTTGTGGTCTCTGGCTGTGAAACAGAATGTAAATCAACGTCTACTGCAAGAATTTTGTCAGTTCTCTAGTCTTAAACTATAATACTTTAAAATTGAAACTTTAGGATTATTGAACTAGACTGTGACCTAAGCGTTATTTTGTAGGAGGAGGAGGAAGAAGACTTGTGTTGGGCGTGAGGAACTTGGGCACAGTGTGCACCTGAGGAAGTCCATTTACCTTACAGTGGCCACAGAGTAGAGTATCTGTGTAGATTTGGTTGTAATCCCTTAGTATTTGGTTTATTTACATATAGCCAAATTAATTTCTTCTTGGTTGAAAGTTGTCTTATGGAGCAGTCTTTTTAATTTTTAGCTAAGACTTAAATATAGTAGTATTTAGTTTGTCTTGCATTTTGCAAGTATATACTCACTTTGAAGAGAATTCATTTTAGAGCCCATTGATTGTATCATAATGTTTTTTATGTCTCATCTGTTTTTTCAGCAGTATTTGAAATAATTTGACTGCTCCTTTCTTCTTAAACACAGTACTTCCTTGGATTCAATAACTTAGTATCTGGTTTTTCTCCTGCCTCCCTGGGTGTCTTCTCTGATTGCTTTATAGGATGATCCTTAACAATTAGCCATTATGTGGACTGTTTGGGAGTTCTTTCTCCTCTCGCCCTATTTTTTCCTCTGAGAATCCTTTTCAATGCATTTGACTTCAGTTATTACCCATAAGCAGATGACTCCAGACCTCCTCTCTCTTCTGAGCTCCAGACTCTATATCCATCTATTTTGTATCTCGTCTTGTTGGCTTGGAGCTGAACTCATTATCTTATTTTTTCTTTAAAGTGATTCCATTCATTGTCTGGCATACCAGCTAGCTTAGTTGTACCAAAATGGAGGTGTTGTCCTTGACACCTTTCTCCCCAGCCTCAGCATAACCAGCTGATCATTAGATTTTGTGGATTTTATCCACTTAGTATCTCTGAAGTCGTATAACTCGGGTTTAAATGCCAGTTGCTCCCTGCTAGCTGTATGGACTTGGCAAGTTACTCGGTGGTTTTCTCTTTTAGGCTAAATAACCCCGGCTTCTTCAGTAATTTACTTATTTGATACGGTTTTGTGTTCATCAGTTTCTTTGTCAGGAGTATAATCTCACTGTTTTAATTCAAGGAAAACCCATGTTTGGGGCCTTAAAGTTAAAAGGATGATTTTATTTATTTTTATTTTTTGAGACAAGCTCTTGCTCTGTTGCCCAGGCTATAGTATAGTGGTATGATCATGGCTCACTGCACCCTCGACGTCCCGGGCTCAAGTGATCCTTCTGCCTTAGCCACCTAAATAGCTGGGACTACAGGCATGTGCTACCATACCCAGCCAGTTTTTATATTTTTGGTTGAGATGTGGTCTCACTATATTGCCCAAGCTGGTCTCAAACTCCTGGGCTCAAGTGATCCTTCTGCCTCAGCCTCCCAAACTGGTGGGATTATAGGTGTGAGCTACTGCAGCCAGCTAAAAGATGATTTTAAAGATGGTTAAATGACATATGTCTATTTGTATGTAATACAATTTATATCATTTAAATGCAGCTGCAGTTGTGGTTGGATAATCCAAAGATTCAGCTGACATTTGAGGCTACTCTCCAACAATTAGAAGCACCTTATAACAGTAAGTAGTGTGTTCAATAGGACTAATTTTGTACTGGATTGTGAAAATTGCTGTATTCTTCTAGGAGCCTCATGGTTCCTTGATAATTAATTTTTTCATTCATATTTCCATGTTATTTCACCTTGTGCTGTGCAAAAATAAGTCTTTTAGAAAACCTGTTTTCTATGTTTTTTTTCATCTTCTGGTCTTTAAATTGTGTTAACACATGAGTTCAAGAGATTGCTAAGTACTCTTCCTAGACCTGTTGTCCAGCTTTGATCCATGAAATACTTTGGCGCTTCATGGCTCACTATCTGGTTTTTTATTTTTATTTTTTTGAGATGGAGTCTGGCTCTGTGGCCTAGGCTGGAGTGCAATGGCGTGATCTCGGCTCACTGCAAGCTCTGCCTCCTGGGTTCATGCCTATCTCCTGCCTCAGCCTCCTGAGTAGCTGGGACTACAGGCGCCCGCCACCATGCCCGGCTAATTTTTTGTATTTTTTAGTAGAGGCGGGGTTTCACCGTGTTAGCCAGGATGGTCTCGATCTCCTGACCTCATGATCCGCCCACCTCGGCCTCCCAAAGTGCTGGGATTACAGGCGTGAGCCACTGTGCCCAGCCTGTCTGGTTTTCTTATTTCCGGCTTGCCACCAACAATGTCATGTGATGTTTTTGCCAAAGTAAATGAGTGTTATAACTACTTTGTGAAGGTTTGGTTTTATTCTCATTCCATTTGTGGTGGAATGAAATTCTTAAAAATTCTAAATTAGACAGACACAGTGATGTGCACCTATAATCTCAGCTACTCAGGAGACTGAGGTGGGAGGATTCCTTGAGCCCAGGAGTTTGAGTTCAGCCTGGGCAACATAGTGAGATCACTCTCTCTCAAAAAAATTAAAAATTAAATCAATACAATTCCAAAGTATGTGTTATACATTTTGGTCTACTTCACAGACTAATAGTTCTAAGAATCACATTGATTGATTGATTGATTGATTGATTGATTGATTGACAGGGTCTCCCTCTGTTGCCCAGGCTGGAGTGCAGTGGCACATTCACAGCTCACCGCAGCCTTGATCTGCCAGGCACCATCATGCATGGCTAATTTTTTGTTTTTTGTAGAGATAGGGTCTCTACAGTGGTTTTTGAGATCTGATCTAGCCCGGGCTAGAGTGTATTGGTACAATCATAGCTCCCTGTAGCCAGGAACTCCTGGGCTCAGGTGATCCTCCTTCCTCAGCCCCCCGAGTAAGTAGGACTATGGGCATGCACCATCATGCATGGCTTATTTTTTATAAGGGGTCTTGCTGTGGGGTCTTGCTGTGTTGCCCAGGCTGGTCTTGAACTCCTGGCCTCAAGTGATCCTATCACTTCGGTCTCCCAAAGCCACTAGGATTATATGCATGAGCCACCGTGCCCAGCCTTAGAATTACTTTTTTAAAGGAGTCACATGACCTGAAGCTTAATGGAAAAGATGTTTGTAAGGACTTCATGATGGAGAAATAGAAGAGTTAGAATATTGTTTAAACTGCTGAAAATAAAACCATGTTTTTAATCCGCTTATTCTGTAGGTGATACTGTGCTTGTCCACCGAGTTCACAGTTATTTAGAGCGTCATGGTCTTATCAACTTCGGCATCTATAAGAGGATAAAACCCCTACCAAGTAAGGACCTCCTACCTGGCTGATAAATTTTACATTTTTAAGTTACAGTTTCAGGACTGTGTATTATGTCTATGATGTTAGGATTTTATTTTGATTCATAAGACTATATTTAAAAATATTTCCAAGTTTATCTTACAAGTCAAGTTTAATAAATAATAAAAAATAAAGTCTCTGAATAAATGTGCATTTCCCTTAATTTCTAGTTTGATAGCTACTTAGTAAAAGATACTAGATTTCCAATTTAAAAAAAAGAATAAAACAGTAAATTTGTTAAAAATGAGAGGAGTTCATTTTGAGGTTTTTCTCTCATTGACCCATTCTTTATGTTTTCAACAGTTGCTTTTTTTAATGCTTTAATCATTTTTTCAAAAAGAAATACTAACTTAAGACTACAAGGGTAGAGGTTAAGGGAAATAGCTTATATGCAGAATGTGTCCTAATATAATAATGAAGCAGATTATTAACCAAATTAACTAAGAATCACAGATACTGAAACATATGCCTGAGGTAATGAGAAAATAAATCTTAGGATAGTGGATTTGATTTATAAATGTTCGACACTGAATTTGAATTCATAAGTTTCAGCTGTTCGTTCGTTTGTTTTCAGGTAGTTTTCATATTTTGAAAATAACTCTGAATGTTTTACTTTGTAAGATATTATAATATGTTAAGAACCTAGAGGTTTTCATGAATAAGACTGTAAGTACAAACTTTTATACCTACAACAAAATACTCTTTTTTTTCATTTTTTGCTTTTAGCTAAAAAGACAGGAAAGGTAATTATTATAGGCTCTGGGGTCTCAGGCTTGGCAGCAGCTCGACAGTTACAAAGTTTCGGAATGGATGTCACACTTTTGGAAGCCAGGGTAAGAATTGCCTTTTGAGTTTAGAGGCTTGACCTATTGGAAACATGGTAAGCAAATTGTCTGTTGCAAATTAAGGAATTATACAACTTGAACTAAGTGAAATTGATTTGTAAAATAGAGTGTTTTGGATAGTGTTATTTATATTTTAAAGACGCATTTTTTCATATGAATGCTTTGAAAAGTGCTCTGTGAGGAGGGTTTTAGAGTATTTCTTTTCCTGACTGATATTTTCAGATCATTGTTTCTTGTAGTTAGCTCTTAAATTTGGGGCCTTCATGGACATATCTTTTGTTAGGAGGCAGTTATTTTTGGTGGTGGAACAGAGTGAATTCCCTATTTTTGATAAAGAAAAAAAGCTGCCTCTCAGGCAGGAACCATCTTTTAGAAGCCAAGATACTGTTTTTTTTCCTGTTAGTCCTAGAGAGAGAAATTGAAACAGGAGGAGCAATAAGGGATAATGACATACAGTAGGAAAAAGAGCATATATTAGGATGCTACTGTTCAAGCTATTTTCATGAATAATTTTTGAAATCTAATTATCTTCTAATGGCTTTAAACTGCTGATTTTTTAAGAGAGTATGGGGAAATTGAAATTAAATATTTTCCTGATACACTGTTATTAAAAATTTTATATATTCAGAAAACATTTTTGTGCACTTTGTACATTTTGTATTGAAAAATACAATAAGGAATAATAGGACCATTATGATTCCTACCCATGAGGAATTTATAATCTAGTGCGTAGGTTTTTGTTTTGTTTTGCATTTTTGTTTGTTTGTTTGGAGTTCCAGAGTATTCTTACATTATCTATAATCATTAAATTATCGCTAGAACTCAGCCATACTTGAAAATCCCTGGTCAGCAGTGATAAACCTGGGCCTATTTAGGGATGAAAGGTAATGTGAACAGGCTATGTTCAGTATGGACCCTGGGCATAGGGCTGCACTGGAGAACCATTTGTCAGAAAAATTATCCTTCAGATTTTTCCCAGCTAATTTTGGGGATCAGGGTGTAAGAGTCAGATTACAGTGGTAGAAAGTTGGTATTTAAATAGTGTTGGGATTTGTGAACAAATATTTTCTATGTGGGTAGCCTCGTTCATCCTGTACATTAAAAGGTATTATAGACAGCCGGGTAGAGAGGTACCTGTGACTAAATATATCTTCCAACTGTCAAGTTGTTTTATATCACATCATTTAATTCTGTGTCATTTAGTTATATGACATTTAATTATATGTCATTTGTTGCCTGCTTCTCCTTCAAATAGTCTTCAAGTTAAACTTCATTTGTTCTTTGTGCCCATAGCACTGTTGATTGCATTCCATGTAAACTCTATATCTTTATTTTTAAATTATAGAAGACAGAGCCATGGTATATTACTATGGCAGGTTTGTGGTTAAAACACAATTGATGATTTTGGCTATTTAATTTCTGAAACAGGATCGTGTGGGTGGACGAGTTGCCACATTTCGCAAAGGAAACTATGTAGCTGATCTTGGAGCCATGGTGGTAACAGGTCTTGGTAAGTAGCTATTGGTTTGTCCTATAGTACGTGGTCTGAGACTCATAAAATAAAAAAAAAATTTAAAGCCAGAGATGCAATTTTAAGGTGTATTGGTTTAGAATAGTTATCTTCTGTTACTGAGAGATATAGCAGTATGTGGAAAATGTAAATTGTACATATCTTTTGACCTAGAGTACCTCTTTCTAGTTCTGAGAAATTATCCTATGAAGATAAGTAGATAATGTGTTTGAAGCTTTTTTTTTTTTTTTTTTTGTGAGACAAAGTCTCGCTCTGTCACCCAGTCTGGAGTGCAGTGGCGTGATCTCCACTCACTGCAGTCCCCTCCTGGGTTCAAGCAATTCCCCTGCCTCAGCCTCCCGAGTAGCTAAGACTACAGGCACATACCACCATGTCCACCATGCCCAGCTAATGTTTTGTATTTTAGTAGAGGCGAGGTTTCACCATGTTGGCCAGGATGGTCTTGATCTCCTGATCTCATGATTAACGTGGCATTGTTTTTGTTTGTTTTGAGACGTGGTCTCGCTCTTTTGCCCAGGCTGGATTGCAGTGGCATGATCTCAGCTCACTGCAACCTTTGCCTTCCATGCTCAAGGGATCCTCTCACCTCAGCCTCCCTAATAGCTTGGAATACAGGCATATGCCACCATGCTTGGTTAATTTTTAATTCTTTGTAGAGATGAGGTCTCACTATATTGCTAGGCTGATCTGAATTCCTGGGCTCAAGTGATCCTCTCTAAGTGCTGGGATTACAGCACTGGTCTCGAAGTCCTGACCTCAGGTGATCCACCCACCCCACGGCCTCCCAAAGTGCTAGGATTACCACCATAATCCTATGTGGGCATTAGCCAGCTTGCCCATCCCTGGCATTGTTTTTCATAGCAGAATATTAGAAACCACAGATTAGAATATTATACCATGAGCAATATACAGCCACTGAAAATCATGTAGCTCCGTATTAGTGTAAAACAATGTCCACAATATATTGCTAAGTTGAAAAGAGATTATAAAACAGTACTTATTATGATCCTTTTGTGTGTGTCTGTAATTTTATACACTTAAAATCTGGAAGGATCTGTAATAAAATGTTACTTAGTGGGATTATAGGTAATTTTTTTGCACTCTTCATGTTTATCTTACATATTTTTACTTGGAGTGCTTTTTTGAGAAATAATTTACATACTGTAAGCTTTTGAGCATTTTTTGAGTAAAAATATTTTTTACTGTGAGGTTTTTGTTCTCTCTTCATAGGTCTATTGAATTTAATTGCTTGAGTTTTTTCTAGGAGGGAATCCTATGGCTGTGGTCAGCAAACAAGTAAATATGGAACTGGCCAAGATCAAGCAAAAATGCCCACTTTATGAAGCCAACGGACAAGCTGTAAGTCAAGGACAAACAACTTTCAACATTTCTTTGGTTTAGTTGAAAACAATTTTAGGAGGATGGTATGGATGAGCATATACATATATACACATACAGAGGTGTATATATATAAACTGAGGGTAGAGATGATGTGACGTTATTCTGATTGTTTCTTAACTCTGAGCTATGTAAGAAGGGATTATTGTATGTATACACATTTACCTGTCTGTTTAACATTTATCTTTAGATATTTAATGAAGGCTAGCTAGACAGTTAATCTTTTTATTTGGCTGTGGCCCCTTACTCCAAGGGACTTATGGAATTGAAACCTGATTCTTCGTTTTTTTTGTATTGTGCCTTCCATCATGTGCTTTAGCTCCATGTGTTCTTTATGACTTCAGTTTTGTGTTTATAGGCTAATATTTTTGATGGGCTAATAGCCAAATGGTGGTACTTACCCACATGCTTAGATAGGTTAAAGTATATTTGTTGACCAGAGGCATAGGAGCTTCCTATACTTAGTATGACTGTAGCATGGAACTGATGAATGGTATGGGGAATTGCACAGTTTAACAACTTTAAGATAGGCTTAAATTACGTAAGTCAGTCCTAATTTTTAGAAGTGAGTGAAATTCAAAAGTTTGTATTTAGCAGAAATTTTAGTGATTCCCTTTATCAAGATGAGAGCCAACACTTCTCAGGATATAAGCACATATTATCTTTATATCTGGGGAAAAGGGCGATTTCCTGTGTATACAGTGGGTTTAGCTACTGTTACTAAAAGTGGTAGGATCCCAACTCTTGAATTTTGTGTGATGTGTTTCAAGGAACATTCTCACTTATTCCTATCTACCTTAAGGCTTTATGGAGTTCCTATCAAGAGAAGGGCAGACTCTCAGGGAATGCTTTGGTTTCCATCCCCACCATCATGGTCCAGATTTCCTACCAGTACTTGGGTGGGGTGGGTAACAGGAGGCTTCTTGCAGAATAAACTGAGCAGAATGAGAGAGAAAGGATGAAGCAGAGATTAACTCAACAGTTGAGTAAACTTCTCTTATTCTACCAAGATCTGTAAAGGATATAGAGATGAATAAAATAGTCCCTGCTATAGTGGTACTTGTACAGAAATAATTCTTTTTTCCCAACTTTTTATTACGGAAATTTTAAAACATGGACAGAAGTAGAAAGAGTACTGTAGTGAACCTGTTTTCCCAATCTTGTTTTATCTGTCCCATTCCTACACTTTTGAGTCCAGGGGAAGTCTGGAGTATTTTAAAGCAAATCACAAACATCCATAAATATATTAATACCAGTAACATAAAGTGAAAGCCAAGGATTAGATAGAAGAGCAAATTGCTGTGGAAGAACCAAGGTGGCAAGAGAATGTATGAAGGTGTGAGGGAAAGGGCACTAAGAGATCTGGAGGGAAGGAGAACATTTGTGAATGGCAAATCAGGATTGCAGGCAGAGGAGGCTTAAGTCTAAGCAGATAAGTCTGTAAAGGAGGATGGGATTATACCAGTGAGGGTAGGAAGATAGAAAATTTAGGGTGGGGCCATGTTGTAGTGGATGTTACTTGCTAGGCTTGATTATAGGTTGGAACTGGAGAGGTTTGAGAACAGGGGAAATGACATGATTAAGTCAGCATTGAAAGTATAATATTAGTAGTAGGTAATAAGTACAGAATTGAGGTGAGGAGAAGCGAGGCTCCAGAGTGGCTATTACAGTCATCAAGAAGTGGTAAGAGTCCACAGTAAAGATTAATCACTGATCATTGAGACACCATCTTTTTCTTTAGACTTTTCTGAATGTAGAGCAGGTTCATTAATTCTTTCTAACAGTAAAGAGAGAAGTTTTTTCTTTTCTTTTTTTTTTTTTTTGAGACGGAGTCTCGCTCTGTCGCCCAGGCTGGAGTGCAGTGGCGCAATCTCAGCTCACTGCAAGCTCCGCCTCCCGGGTTTACGCCATTCTCCTGCCTCAGCTTCCTGAGTAGCTGGGACTACAGGCGCCTGCCACCTCGCCCGGCTAGTTTTTTGTATTTTTTTAGTAGAGACGGGGTTTCACCGTGTTCACCAGGATGGTCTCGATCTCCTGACCTCGTGATCCGCCCCTCTCGGCCTCCCAAAGTGCTGGGATTACAGGCTTGAGCCACCGCGCCCGGCCGAGAAGTTTTTTCTATTAGAGATACCCAGAGAAATGGACTGCTTTCTTAGTATTAGATGAGCTTTAGCGCATTTTTTAAAACACTTGTTTCTGTACCACTGCTGTCCTCAGGTGGGGCCTGCACTGGCTGCCATTCTGTGAACTGTTGATTACCAGTGTGGGATGAAATAAAGAAATTACACTGCTAACCACACTGTTAATTCAGTTGGTGACTTTTTTTTTCCTGGTAGCAAAACTCTCAGTGAAGAAAGTGGTACATTGATTTATCCACATCTTACCAGGACCAGCCCTTTGAGTAGCGCTGTAAACAGTTGTTAACCTTGTGTGTGGTTTTCAGCATTTTGAATGCAAGGATATTTTTCCCAATGAAATTGGTAGTTGTCATTCAACTCTGATATGTATAGGATTTTTCTAAGTTGATACATTTATATTTGGTGCAGTAGCCAAGTGATAAGGAATATTTTAAACCATTCTCAAATTTGGGAATGGATTCTTTGCAGCTTTGATTTATGCTTGCCTTAGTTAATCAAATATAAGGCATGCTAATGTTTCTGTACTGCTGTCTCCAGTTGTCTGTCTCAGAGTAAGAATGGAAAACTGTTGACTAGTAAATTAGCTTTTTTTTTTTTTTTTTTTTTTTTTTTTTTTGAGGCAGTCTTGCTCTATCACCCAGGCTGGAGTGCAGTGGCACAGTCTTGGCTCACCGCAACCTCCACCTTCCGGGCTCAAGTAATTCTCCTGCCTCCGCATCCTGAGTAGCTGGAATTACAGACGTGCCCCACCACGCCCGGCTAATTTTTTTTGTATTTTTAGTAGAGATGGGGTTTCTCCATGTTGGCCAGACTGGTCTTGAACTCTCGACCTCAGGTGATCCACCCACCTTAGTTTCCCAAAGTGCTAGGATTACCAGCGTGAGCCACTGTGCCTGGCCTAAACTAGCTTTTGAACAAGCTTATAGGACAAGTACAAAGAGCCCCACTAATTTATGCTTGTAATTACAAATACGTTTCATGGCTTTAGCGATCTAAAGAGAGGTCAGTAGCTTTATTCTGTTATTGTGGGAGAAGAAACTAAAGCTTATAGGTCAGTAGCTTTATTCTCTTATTGCAGGAGAAGAAACTAAAGCTCATAGGTCAGTAGCTTTATTCTCTTATTGCAGGAGAAGAAACTAAAGCTCACACGTGTGTTTGCCTAAGGTTATCATAATCAGTAAATTGAAGAGCCAGAATCCATTGCCTGGTGTTCTGGTTCAGATTCCCATACTTGTTTGACTACAGCCCGCTGACATTTCAGGGAAGATGGGGTGAGGTGAGTGTATGCACCTCTTTCTAACTGCCTGTGTGACGACATCAGCTAAGTCTCCTTCTCTGAGAGCTTTGTTTCAGTAGTTACTCCAGGAGCCAGCAAGGCCTACCTAAAGTAAAAATTCATTCAGTCATTGATTTTTCTTCCAACTGTTGGATGAAATGGGGTTGGTTCTGTTTCTCCATGCTTTGTGGACAGCTTCAGTCAAAAAAAGACTGACTTGTTGGTTCTGTTGTTAGTACATAGAAATTAATGATATCATCCTGTAGAAGGCCAGAAAGTTACTCTGAGTTATATCACTAGTAATAATGTCTGAAGGACGTATCTGCATACCCAGACATTTTGCTGCTGTAGGAAAGGAATCATATAGCAAGTGATTTTTATTTTATGTCATTGTTTTAATCACAATCACAAGAATCCCTAAAAAAGTTTACCTCTCTGTTCTCTCTCCTACATTTGTAGCTAGTATATTGAGTTTCTGTGTTTGTTTTTGACAAGGGACATTTATTTTATGGCTTTGGATGACTAGAACAAGGACTTCCCTAGTAAACATATTAATTAATATGAGGGATATAATATAGAGATATAAAATAATGTAGGGATACTAAGCATATCCCTCTAAATAGAAGGGATCTCCACTACCTTAAGCCTATAAAACAATCAAAGCTAGTATAGCAGCTGCCTTCAGTTGATTGGTGATGGAGTTATACTCTGACCTATGCTGTCATCAGTAACAGCTGTAACTGGACATGGAGAAGGTTGGGAAATAGGGTAATTCATATTTCAGGGAACATTTTGCTGGTCTCTGCTGAGGGGACTGAAAACACGATTGGTCGGGGAGACAGTGGAAATGGCTCTGAATGTTTTCTGCATCTCCTGTACACCAGCTAGTAACTCATGGGCTTTACTTTTTTTTTTTTTTTTTTAGGGTATCTTAAATCAAATTCCCACAGTACTGTAGCATTCTGTTTCACAAGGTCTCTGGTCATTTGTGTGTGTGTGTGTGTGTGTGTGTGTGTGTGTGATTGTGTGTGTGTGTGTTGTTACAGATCCTTGTGTATGTGTGTGTGATTGTGTGTGTGTGTGTTGTTACAGATCCAGAGGACTCCTTTGAAAAACTGAGCTTTGATTTTCTTCTTGGGAATGACTCAGCTGTTAAGAGAATGACAGACAACATATGAAAAGTAATGGGTGTCAGGTCTCTTACAAAGACCATTAACTAAAGGTGTATTAGGTATCTGTCATAACTTAGCCAGTTTTCATTTGTGTTCTTATACAGTGGTGCTTAGGTTAGTACACCTTTGACACAGACCTGTTGGCCTTTTTGGTTTTCTTCCTTTGAGGAAACATTTTCAATATCTTTATGACAGTCTTTCTCTGCCCTTTAAAATCATTACTGCCAATCCATGCTTGTTTATAAATGTAAAAATCTCATGCCTTCCTTTAATGGTCCTGAAGTTGCAAATAGTTTTTGCCCCCTTAATTATAGTTATAATACTGACTTTGCTTTTCCAAACTGTATTTATTTGTTTAACAAGAATTTACTGGACTAAAAACTTCTAGAGAGAACTATTTAGATATGTTGTGTGTGCCTTTTCCATACACTCTAATCACTGCTTTAAGGAAGTCAAAAAGATTCCTTATGGGGTGGGAGTTGGGGGAGACAACAGTCTCTGTAGAATCACATTGATTGTTTTGTTTTGGAGACAGGAAGATCTTGCAGTGTTGCCCAGGCTGGAGTGCAGTGGCATAAACATGGCTCACTGTGGCCTTGCCCTCCTGGGCTAAAGTGATCTCCCACCTCAGCCTCCTGAGTAGCTGGGACCACAGGCACACACCCCTACACCTGGCTACTTTAAAAGAATTTTTGTAGAAATGGAGTCTCACTATATTGCTCAGGCTGGTCTCAAACTCCTGGACTCAAGTGATCCTCCTGCTTCAGCCTCCCAAGGTGCTGGGATTTATAGATAAGAGCCACTGCGCCCAGCCTAGAATCACGTTGAATTTTATTTGCATTAAGGATATATTCCCCCTGTAGGGATAATAGCTATATCTCATTTCCCTTGGCTGTTGAGGAGAATCTGAAATTAGAGACTCTTCAGAAGTAAATTTCTTCTTCCAGGTTTTACCAAATGAACTAATCTTAATCTTCTGCTTCACCATCATTCTAGAAGTGCTCGATGGCATGGGATGGGGAGGTGGAGATTGGCTGTCTAGTCAGATTTGGCAATTACTCCTTTTTTCTGATTCATTCTGGGGATTTCTCTGGCTAAATCTCAGACCTTTCATTACCTAGTGTACGTTGCTGCATTTAACTCCATTCTGCTCTGCTGCTGGTGAGTTTGTGAAGACTGGAAGTAAGATAGGTGTACAATGTTTTTGAAGACCTAAAGAGCTTGTCAGAATGAAACCAGAGGTAGAACTAAAGAGAGCTGTCCTTCTTCCTTTGAGATTACTTCTTGCAGGACCAGGGACCTTGTCCAGAAAGGTGTTTGGCTTTCCCACATTCTGCATGGGGTAGACACACAGGCTTCCCTTCCCCTGGACACATTTAGAGATAGTCCATATAATCTACTGGACCAAGACAATCAGGATTGAACCTATTTGGAACAATGAGACTCTTCAAATTCTCTTAGTCTTGTAGGAACTATTTACCTGGAGCCTTTCATAGAGAAATAAATGGTTTCAAAAAGTCAGTCAAAATCTGTTTAAAGTGATGTCCATTTTGTTTGCTTCTTAGATAGAAGGCTCTTACATTATTGGTCCTTTCCCCAAAAATGCTTTTTAGTTTGCTGTTACAAGTTCTCACTGTGTTGCAGTGTAGAAATCCACCTGCCTTCTAATGTGGTACTTAAAACCCTTTGGAATCATTCGTTGAGTTTCTTTCTCGGGATACAAGTTAAGGATCTAGATTAGAATAGTCAGGTAAGATTTAGATTATTGTTACCTATGTTTAGTGATTGCCAATATTTCAATTCCATTTTGTTGTTATTGTTCCATAATAATTTGTAGAACTAATAGAATCCAAGGATTCTCATCAAGGGGAAATAAATGACTTAAAGTATGGGTAGTTTGGGGTTGTCAGGGTAGTCATTTGTTAGTTCCTTTTATTGTCTGGGTATGTTAAATAGAATATTTCTAACTAGCTTGTTTTTAGAAATGATTCTGATTTAAAGGTATTAAAAACACATTTTGGTTTTCTCCCAGTCAGTATTGATTTCCTAAGGGACAAGTATTTTATGTATTATTTTCCAAATATTCCTTTAATTTTCAAGTGAAATTTTAATGTTAGTGGGGAAAAAAAAGCCAGGTTTCAGAGCTATCCCTGGCTGCACTTGCAACATTCCTGTAATTGCTTAGGTGGAAAATGGATGGGGCCTGGTGGCTGACAATCTCACATAATCTCATACAACTGAGCCTCGGGTTAGAATGGTGTACCGGAGATGCAGTCCTGTCATCTGGTGTCAGTCAAATGTGGCAGCAATCTTTTGGTTTGGTTTTTGTTTGTTTGATTTTGTTGTTGTTGTTGTTGTTACTGTTCTGTGTTTTTCCTTTCCTCTTTTGAGTTTTGCTTTATTCCTCACTGCTTTCTGACACTTCCCCCTCACTCCCCCGCCTTTTTTTAACTGCCTTTCTTTTGGCCATTTCTATGCCTTGACTTTCCCATTTAGTCTCCGTACTATCTGTTCCTTATTTCTCTGGTGGTTGCAGCTTCTGAGCTAACAGAATGCTTCTGTCATGCTATGTGTTTAAAGCCTTGATTTTATTGCTGTCATACAAAACTAAACTTGACGTGGCTGTTGGGCTGTTATTTACAGTTTATTTCTCTCTCTGCTGCACTGGTTAAAAGGACACTGTCAAGGTATTTTTTTCATAATTTTTCAAATCATTTTCCTCACTGTTTACAATAACCCATTAAAAGCTTGAAACCTAAATCTTTTCCTTTCAAAGATCCTCTCCATCATACATTCACACTGGTTTGTTGTTGTAGAGTTGCGCCTATATGTTGGGCTGGTGCCATTTGAGTTTTTGTCATTGAAAGCGCGTGTAAAACATTAGGTTTTTTGTGGGTGGTGTGGGTGGACTAAGGGGGAAAGTGTAATGAATCCAGTGGGCTGCTCAGCAAACAGAGGGAGGAAACAGAGGTCAAATTTGGTCCCTCTAACCTTGACAGTGTCCCTTTAAATATTTCTCTACCACACACCCTGGACCCCAGTTACTGAGCCTGAGTGCTGTGTACTTTTTCAGTATGAACTTCCCTATGTGATTGTCATCCTAGTTGCAAAGATTAAAGCTTGTCTGAAGCAAACCATCCAGTTGACGCTGGAAGAGCTTTAATCTGTACCATTTGCACACTTGCGTATTGACACATTCTGCCCTATTGTAGAGGCATATGTGATCTAGTAGTCCCTCTTGCTGCTGTAGCATCCTCTTGCTAGGCATTTTAGAAGCAACACATAGAAATACCACTTTTATACTCCAAGAAAATCAGTCATACGCATTGCATCTGTGATGAATTAAGGTCTCATAACTACCTGGATTTCACATGGAAATGTAATTGTTTCCTTTTTGAAAGAAGAACCAAATTTAGATTTCCAGAACCGTCTTTTGTAGCATCATTGCAGGATTTGCACTGGAAGTAGCACGTTTCTGAGCAAAATTTCGGCATTGTTTGAGTCGCTCTATATATGACCATCACATATCACATCAGTGAGGAAAAGTAGCTGAAAAAGTAAATGAAATTCCTGACCAAAGGATCTGTCTCTTCCATCAGCTCTCATAGCTGTGTAATAAGAGCAAGCTCTTTTTTGACCATTGAGTTGAATGAGTAATAGGTCAGAGGTTTTTGATCCACCAGTCCTAGGTACCTTCCTGATATAAATGGCACCAAGCATCCAAAGCCTGATTCTCTGCCTCATTTAACACAAACCAGAATATTTTTAGAGATTTAGATTTTCTTTAGGCTAAGGGTAATTCTTTAATTATAAAGACACCCTCATCTCTCCCATGTATAGTCTTTTGGAACTTACTGCTTTGAATGTGATTTTGATTAAATCAGCTACGGCGTCTCATATTTACAGTTCAAAGGAGAGTTGCAGTCCTCTTTCTTTTTGGGAGCAGATTGCCCTTCTTGCCAGATTCTTTCTGCCACACATTGGCTTATCTCATAGAGTTACTTGTGTGATCAATGAAGGAGCAGAGGCCAGGGTTCAAAATCATCTGTTAAGTTGGGAAGTAGAAAAACTGTGGAGTTTCAAATGAGAGGTAGAATATTATTGGGATGGTCTTGTCAACAGTCAGTTATCTCTGATTGTTAGAGGTCGCTCCTCCTGGGTCTTAGTGTTTACTAGAATTTACTTCCATGTTTTATTTTTGTGTTACCAATTTTAGGTTGACTGTGTAGTGAAATTCCGTGTTTTGAATCACATTTCCCAGCTGATACCAGCCCAGCTTATAACAAGCAATGCTTGCCTTAAGCATATTTTTTCTTTCTCTCACTTCTGCCATGAATTCAACAATAGGATTGCATATACAGTTTACTTTGGGGCTGAATTAAGCAGTAGCAGAGGGGTGCTTGTGAACTAACTGATGTTATCGGTAGGCAGGCACACAGCATGGCTTAGGATCATGGTCTTCCAGCTTGATGAGCTGCTTTGCATTCTGTTTGCTTCATCCACATCAATGAGGAGCCAGACCTTCTGGTCCTTCATTTACTCATAGACTCTCTTAAGAGCTTTGTACATTCAATTCTGAACTTATTGGTGCCATAAAATGTTATTACTGTGCAAAAGAACAAAAGTGCTAGTATGTTCTTATTAGTAGCCATGAATTTCATTTCTCTTTTCCCTCCTCCCACCTGAGATTCATCTTTGAGGGGAAGCAGATACCTTGGGCTTCTTATTTTCCCATCCTGCCCTTATTCTTGGAAGGTCCTCAGATTTGTTGACATAGTTTTTGTTCTCTGGGACTTTTCTAGTGTGTTGTTTGCATGTTAGCCAGCTCAACTTAATGCATGTCAGCTCAGTGCCACTTGTGCTCCATGTGACTTCAGTTAGCACCAGTGTGAATCTTGTGGCTGTTAATAGAGGTGGAGTCCCAGCTCTGAGGGCAGAAGTGGGAGAAGAGGAAATCGTCAGGGCCCAAACATTTCATATCTCATTTAAATGGATTTGACCACTTCATAGAAAAGAAAATTTGAATCATTGTGCTCAAAGGTTTCCCCTTTGAGATACATATTTTGACCTTTATAAACTATAGAGCATTTGTGTTTTCATGGATGGATATGTTTAGTTTTATAAGGACCAACTCTGCTATACTTCGGATTTTCAGGTTCCTAAAGAGAAAGATGAAATGGTAGAGCAAGAGTTTAACCGGTTGCTAGAAGCTACATCTTACCTTAGTCATCAACTAGACTTCAATGTCCTCAATAATAAGCCTGTGTCCCTTGGCCAGGCATTGGAAGTTGTCATTCAGTAAGTACTTTGATAGTGCTTATTGTATAGTGAGTTCCATATGTAAAGATTTGCCATTTATGTTTTAAGTTTTTCTGCAAGTCTTATTTGAGCTAGTTTTTACTTAATTTCATGTGAAACCATTGAATCCAAAATTAAAAATTATTTAAAATTATTATATGATCTCTTAAGGTCCCTTTCACTTCTAAAATTCATTGCTTTTATGGTATTATACTGTATTTAACATAGCCTAGGAAATAATTTCCCACTAGCCAACTTTCTTGTTCCTAAGTATTAGAAGTGTCAGTGGGCCTTGATGCCCTTAAATGTTTTTGATGGGCACCTGTCTTATTTTGCAAAGTTGGCTTTGAGACCAGATTATACATATTGTCTCTCTTAGGTTACAAGAGAAGCATGTCAAAGATGAGCAGATTGAACATTGGAAGAAGATAGTGAAAACTCAGGAAGAATTGAAAGAACTTCTTAACAAGGTGAAATTCTGTATTTTCTTTATAGCTGAAGAAGCTTTATTAGGATAAAATGTCTTTAGAAATTTTAAAAGCATTTCTGAGACTTTTTTTCTCCATGGAAGAGAAAGTCTGCACAGCTGGGACTCATTCTTAAGAAAATAATGACTAACCAAAGAGACTGTTTTATCTGTCAGTGTTTCGGGGTGGCATTATTGATAAATGTTGCCAGAGGAAATAGATCTTTCCTCTTTTTCTGGTTCCCTTTAGCTCAGGGTTGTCCAATCTTTTGGCCTCCCTCAGTCACAGTGGAAGAAGAAGAATTGTCTTGGGCCACACATAAAATGCACTAACACTAATGACAGCTGATGAGCTTTAAAAAAAAGAAAAGAAAAGAAAATTCAGTGTTTTGAGAAAGTTTATGAATTTGTGTTGGGCAGCATTCAAAGCTGTCCTGGGCCACGAGTTGGACAAGCTTGGTTTAGCCATTCTAAAGCTATCCCAGTGCCCTCGGCTGAATTCTAGGACTAGCAGGAGATTAGCTGTACTGGAGCCAAGTTTCCATTGGTGAAGACCAACAAATCAGCAGCCAGTTCATTGGCATAATTACTTCTCTTGAGTTGCCAGCACCCCCACCTCTGTTCCCCAGGGCTGAACTCTTAGGGCTCTTCTCTGCCACCACCTTCCAGCGCCCCAGGCTCCGGAGCATTAAAGTCCAACCATTTATTTCTCCTCACCCTGCCAGCTGCAAAGGTCACATGAGCTTAGGGAGAAAATAGCCCCTGGAGGGGGCCTTTATAGTGCATACTCTGGGTGTGGGTGTGCCTGTGACTGGACTCTTGCCTCTCACTCTCACTGTGCCTCATTTCTTCATCCGGTCTGATGAAGAGGTCTCCAGCTCACAGTCTTCATGGATTGTGGTAAGGATGAAAAGAGAAGAGTGACTTAAGAACTGCCAAGTGGCAGGATACCTATAGGGTGCCCAGTCTCAGGCTTTGTCACTCTTGGCCTGTGTAGTATCATCAGAAACCTGAAAAAAGCTAACATTAAGAATGGTTCCTTAAGATTCTTTGGCCAGGCACAGTGGCTCACGCCTATAATCCCAACACTTTGAGAGGCTGAGGCAGGTGGATCACTTGAGGTCAGGAGCTTGAGACCAGCCTGGTCAAATGGTGAAACCCCTTCTCTACCAAAATACAAAAAATTAGCTGGGCATGGTAGCACACACCTGTAATCCCAGTTACTCGGGAGGCTGAGGCATGAGAATCATTTGATCCTGGGAGGCAGAGGTTGCAGTGAGCTGAGATTGTGCCATTACACTCTAGCCTGGGTGATAGAACAAGACTCCGTCTCTTAGGAAAAAAAAAAAAGTTATTTGACCTTTTACATATTTAAAAAACACATTATAGGACCAGGCGCAGTGGCTCACGCCTGTAATCCCAGCACTTTGGGAGGCCGAGGTGAGCAGATCACAAGGTCAGGAGATTGAGACCATTCTGGCTAACATGGTGAAACCCCGTCTCCACTAAAAATACAAAAAATTAGACGGGCGTGGTGGCGGGCGCCTGTAGTCCCAGCTCTTCGGGAGGCTGAGGCAGGAGAATGGCATGAACCCGGGAGGCGGAGCTTGCAATGAGCCGAGATCACGCCACTGCACTCCAGCCTGGGCAACAGAGCGAGACTCCGTCTTAAAAAAAAAAAACACATTATGACAATTTGTTTCAGAAAATCAGTTCAAGTTACAATAGCGGTATTTTCTTTTTTGTGGGTATTAAATTTATTTCAATACTGGGTTTTTTGTTTGTTTATTTAAATTAATGGGACACTCCTCATCCTTCTCATTCATTTTAGAAGGCAGCACTGATCTTAGCAGATAGAGTTGTGGTACCTTTATGTCAAGCCCTATAAGATTTCTTTCCTGTTTCCCAGATGGAATGATGTAGGTTAGAACAAGTATTTAAGAATTCTAAGGACCTTGCACTGTAGCCCTGTTTTGTTGTGATAGCAGTTTTGAGGATCCAGAAAAGGGTACATGTGATACAGACATAAACTACATTACTATCTGGAGTGGTAAATTTGTGCTTTTCCTTCTTAGATGGTAAATTTGAAAGAGAAAATTAAAGAACTCCATCAGCAATACAAAGAAGCATCTGAAGTAAAGCCACCCAGAGATATTACTGCTGAGTTCTTAGTGAAAAGCAAACACAGGGATCTGACCGCCCTATGCAAGGTGTGGTATACATACAGGCTTAACTGGTTTTACTTGGAATCCTAAGAAATAGCACAGATCTGGGGAATTTTGGAAAAGAGAGCTACTAGCCAATCACAAGTGCCTTCAGTGCAATGAAGACGATTTGGTACATAGTGAGCCATGGGGATTTAATGGGTTAGTTTGTTTTAAGACCTCCTTGTCCTGCAGAATTCTTATCCTGTCTTAATGATCTCATCATTTTATCTTAAATCTCAGTTTAGCCGTAACAGTTTAGAGTAAGAGTATTAAACATGGACTTCAGAGTCATTTGGGGTCAAACTGTCAAATCCCTAACTTGGAGTCTCGAGCCATGTGACCTTGGACTCCTTAATTGCCTCATCTGTAACATGGTCTTAACACCTACCTTGTAGAGTAATTGTGAAGCTTAAATACAATTATGTATAAAATGCTTACCCAGTGCCAGGGACATGGCATGCTTATGAAATGGTACTTGCTATGATTTTTCATCCCCACTTTGTAGCACACTAATGTATTTCTTCTATTATTTTCTCCTGTGTGTGCCCTGCCTCCCCCTAATATTTCAGGCCCCCAATTGTAACTTGTCTCCAAAAACAAAAATCTCTGAGCTCTATCTAACCCCAGCCTAAAATTGAGCCACACTTCCTATACGTGATCCGAAGAGGAAATATGATCCAGACCTTATACTTTGTGGTATAAAGAAACTAGGTAGATATCTGACCCTTCAGGATAACTCAGATTCACTTAATTTTTATCAGGAGTATGATGAATTAGCTGAAACACAAGGAAAGCTAGAAGAAAAACTTCAAGAATTGGAAGCGAATCCCCCAAGGTAAGGAAAACAAACACAAAAGTTCAGAGGGATAGCTTTTACTGTTCTTTCAGTTTGATTTAGAAGGAAAATTGTAAATCATAGTGAGCTTTTATTTATGTTCAGTGAGTGGTTTAAATTGTTAAATAAATTAATATGTGACTACTTGTGAGGTTTCTAAATCCCCTGCTTCTATATTTTAATGTGTCCTAGATACCTAAACAGATTGTTTCTAAAGAGAGAGCCTTTCTCCATAAGATCTGATATTTGGATAAAGATGCAATAGATGGAAATTATCTTTTTTGAGGGGGTAGAAGGTGTTGTTGCTTTATACTTCCATAATTTTGGGAACTAGGTGGGTATTATACTTTATTTCCACTGGGTTTTTGACAGTGAATGCTGGTGAAATGTTTTCACTTGCATCCAGCCTCCACGTAAATCTGTTTTGTTCTGTATTCAAGGATGCTGCCCATCCTTTCTTTTTTTGAGATGGAGTCTTGCTCTTGTCGCCCAGGCTAGAGTGCAGTGATGTGATCTCGGCTCACTGCAACCTCCACCTCCTGGGTTCAAGTGATTCTCTTGCCTCAGCCTCCTGAGTAGCTGGGATTACAGGTGCCGCCATCATGCCCGGCTAATTTTTGTATTTTTAGATGGCGTTTCACCTGTTGGCCAGGCTGGTCTCAAACTCCTGACCTTAGGTGATCCACCTGCCTCGACCTCCCAAAGTGCTGGGATTACAGGCATGTGCCACCGCGTCCAGCCTGCCCATCCTTTCTATAGAGTCTATGCTGTGTGTAAAATATAAGACTTTTTTTCTTTTTTTTTTTTTTTTTTTTTTTACAACTAATAAGCTTTTATGATATAAGGTAATTTCATATGAAGAATTCTTTTTTTTTTTTTCCCCAGACAAATGAGGCCTACAGGTAATTTGCTTTACGTAGTGAGCTTGGCACTGCTCTAGACATCAGAGATAAGGAGGTTAATAAGACGGATAAGATGCTACTTTTTGATTTGTAATTTCTTCATATAAGGCACAGCCCTGGCTTAGATTCCGCCACAGTTATTGAGATCACCTACATCACACTGAGAGAACTAGTGATATCTTTTAATAATCCTGTACTCCTTTGTTCTTTTGCAGTGATGTATATCTCTCATCAAGAGACAGACAAATACTTGATTGGCATTTTGCAAATCTCGAATTTGCTAATGCCACACCTCTCTCAACTCTCTCCCTTAAGCACTGGGATCAGGTAAGTTTCCCTTATTTTTTTTGTTGCACATGTCTTTGAGAGAGATTGTAAGAGAAACAGTTAATTTTGTATGTGTGTTTTTAAACAGCTTTAGTAAGAGACATCATTTAAATACAGTGAAATTCACCTATTTTAAGTGAACAGTTTATTGATTTGCCAGATTTCAATCATAAGCCCCCACACAATCAGGATATAGAACATTCCCATCATCCTGAAATGTTTTCTCCTGCTCCTTTGTAGTTAATCCCCTGTGCTCTGGCTCCTGGCCCTGGACAACCACTGATTTGCTTTATCACTGTAATTTTGTTTATTCTACAGTTTCATATAAAGTAAATCATAAAGTACATAGCTTTTTGTGTGTGATGTATTTCACTTAGTATAGTTTTTGAGATGTGCATGAAGTTTTTGAGATTCATCTTTTTTGCCTATATCAGTTGTTTGCCTTTTTATTATTTAGTAGAATTCCATTGTGTGGATGCACCCCAGGTCGCTTATCCTTTCACTGGCGCCTGAATGGGCTTTTGGGTTGTTTCCCTTTTTTGACTTCTAATGAACGAAGCTGCTTAAGAATGTTCATGTCTTTCTCTTGAGTAAATATGAATGGAATTGCTGGGTACTATGGAAAGTGGATTTTTAACTTTATAAATCAACTTCCAAAATATTTTCGAAATTGCCTTCCTACCAGCAGTGTATGAAAATTCCATTTTCTCCAAATCCTCACCAATCTTGGTAATGCCAGTTTTAAAAATGTCAGCCATTCTAATAGGTATAGTAGTATTTACATTTCTCTGATGACTAGTGATGGAGAGCATCTCTTCCTGAGCTTATGAGCCATTCATGTGTCATCTTTGAGTAAATGTCTGCTCAGATCTTTTGCCTATTAAAAAAGTCTGATCGTCTGCTTGTTGATGAGTTTGAAGTTTATTATGTTCTTTAAATTCTAGGCAGAAGTCCTTTGTCAGATTTATGTTTTGCAAGTATTTCCTTCTCATCTGTGGCTTGTCTTTAATTTTGTAAATCTGTCTCAGAGTAAAAGTTGTTTTTTGTTTTTGTTTTTGTTTTTGTTTTTTTGAGACAGGTCTTGCTTTGTTGCCCAGGCTGGAGTGGTGTGATCATGGCTCCCTTGCAGCCTTGACCTCCTGGGCTAAAGTAATCTTCCAGTCTTGGACTCCTATTCCTATTTATAAACTTTTTCTTTTAAACTATGTTCTTTTTGTATCCTGAAAAAATCTTTGTCTTACCTGAGGTACAAAGATTTTATCCTGTGTTCTCTTGCAGAAATTGTATGGGTTTAGCTCTTATGTTTAGGTCTATACTCCATTTTGAGTTAATTTTTGTGTATAAGGAAAAGTAAGTGAAGGGTTCATGTTTTTCCATATAGTTATGTAATTATTATTCCAGCACCATCCTTTTCTTCATTTCTCTTGGCGCCTTTGTTGAAAATTAATTGGCATGTAAGCATGAGTATTTAAGGTTGTCTTTTCTGTTAATTTATATGTCTATCCATATGCCACTATCATACTGTCTTATAAGTTCTCCAACTTTGTTCATTTTTGATTGTTTTGGCTATTTTAAGGTACGTATTTTCATAACAGTTCAACTTGTCAGTTTCTACAAAAATCACTTTCTGGGATTTTGATGAGGAGTGCATTAAATTTCTAAATCAATTTAGGGTGAATTGCCATCTTAACAATATTGAGTATTCTTATCCTTAAATACAGTCTACTTCTCCAAAAATGGTTTTCTTTCATTTACGTCAGTGATGTTTTATAGTTCTCAGTGGGCAGGGCTATACCATCTTTTCTTAAATTTCAGTGTGATTTACTCTTCAAGTGAGAAATCACAGGGCTTCTTGAACCAATCTCTAAATCTGAGACTTTGACCAGACTAAAGCAGTATAGGCTGGGTATGGTGGCTCACACCTTTTTAAACCCAACACTTTGGGAGGCCAAGGCGGGTGGATCAATTGAGGTCAGGAGTTCAAGACCAGCCTGGCCCTGTCTCTACTAAAAATACAAAAATTAGCCAGGCGTGGTGGCAGTCACCTGTAATCCCAGCTACTTGGGAGGCTGAGGCATGAGAATTGCTTGAACCCAGGAGGTAGAGGCTGCAGTAAGTGGAGATCACGCCATTGCACTCCAGCCTGGGCGACAGAGCAAGACTCCATCTCAAAAAAAAAAAAAAAAAGGAAAAAACCAGTATGGAAGTAAATTATTAAATTTTTACTTATATATTTTAATTTACATTGTACATTTTCCTAGTAAAAATTATTTTGACAGGCCGGGCGTGGTGGCTCATGCCTGTAATCCCAGCACTTTGGGAGGCCAAGGCGGGCGGATCACCTGAGTTCGAGACCAGCCTGGCCAACATGGTGAAACCCCATCTCTACTAAAAATACAAAATTAGCCCGGCGTGGTGGCACATGCCTGTAGTCCCAGCTACTTGGGAGACTGAGGCAGGAGAATTGCTTGAACCCGGAAGGCGGAGGTTGCAGTGAGCCAAGATCGTGCCATTGCACTCCAGCCTGAGCAACAAGAGAAAAACTCCGTCTCGGGAAAAAAAAAAAAATTATTTTGACTTCTTAATCTTTATAAATAATCTGATATTTTTAGTGTTTGAAGAGTTGAACTTGTTAAAGTCTTGCAGAACTACCGTTCCTTTATGATTCTTCTTGTAAATACTAAATTAGGCCCTTCTATTCATTGATTTATCATTTGATGTTTCAATATTGTGTCTATTTGTAATAGTATAAAATTTTAAATGAGTGATTTCAACTAGAGTGTTGCTGCCAGCCCAGCATTTTGATCTAATTTCCCCGAGAATTTCATGAAATTAGAAATCCTTACTAGCTTACAAAAAAAAATGTTATACAGAAAAATTTTCAGTAAATTCAGAGAAGTAAGATCATTTTGGGGATCTTTAAACCAGGTCAAATCCTGACTTTTTTTTACTGTGTGGACTGTCTTGGGCCACTCTTTATGATCCTGGATTACCTACATCTAGTTTGACTGACTTGGTTTTGGAAATCTTCCTCAACTTAAAACCTGTAAATTTAAAGCATAAAAACGGATTTTGCTCTCAGGTAAAAGAAAATGTAATCAGGACTGTGACCCTGATATCCTTCAAGTCTGTAATGTATTCAAAAGCCAGATAAATACACGTGATGTTTAATCATCTGGATTTCCTAGATTATCATTCCCCCTACCACCTCCCTACCCTAACCACCATAGAAGATCCGGACTTAGTGGTATTGGACTGGGATGATAAAAACTATCCAGGGAAGGCCAAGCGTGGTGGCTCATGCCTGTAATCCCAGCACTTTAGGAGGCTGAGGTGGGTGGGTCAGGAGTCTGAGACCAGCCTAGCCAACATGGTGAAATCCTGTCTTTACTAAAAATACAAAAACTAGCTGGGTGTGGTGGCGCATGCCTGTAATCCCAGCAACTACTTGGGAAGCTGCGGCAAAAGAATCACTTGAACCCAGGAGTCTGAGGTTGCAGTGAGCCGAGATCATGCCACTGCACTCCAGCCTGGATGGCAAAGCAAGACTCTGTATCGGGGGGGAAAAAAAATCCAGGGAAGAAAGAAACTTCCCTAATCTCACTGCCCAAAGATTTAGGGACATTTTGGTGTTTTCTCTTCTTTCTTCAGTTTCCTTTGATAACTGTAACTAAATACTGAGTGATTTGCTCTTTAGTTTGCCTTAAAATATTGACTGTTTCCAGAAGTTTGTGTTTTCATTGTTGTACAGAACTAGGTGCAAATGACACAGATTAAGAAAAGGTTGGAAATATGTTCTTTTCTCTCCTCTTTAGGATGATGACTTTGAGTTCACTGGCAGCCACCTGACAGTAAGGAATGGCTACTCATGTGTGCCTGTGGCTTTAGCAGAAGGCCTAGACATTAAACTGAATACAGCAGTGCGACAGGTTCGCTACACGGCTTCAGGTATGTCACTGCTTTACAAAAGGTAAGAGAGAACTCTCCTGAAACAGGACTGATCTTTTGTTAGGTATGAACTATCAGGTACATTTCCTGATAGAGTGTTTAAACTATGACACCATAGGTAAAAACTGGCATTTACAGACAATCGAGCCTATAGAGTCTTTGGTTCTAACCTTATCATTTTATAAACTGGGAAACTGAAGCAAGTTTTAGAGTTTCCAATTTGAGCTAGTTGGATATTACTGGTTGGGCATCCCTAATCTGAAAATCTGAAATCTGCAATGCCCCAGTGAGCATTTCCTTTGAGCACTATGTCAGTGCTCAAGAAGTTTTCCATTTTGGTGAGCCAGTGAGTTTGGATCTAATTTTGTTACGTATATTCATAAATACCAGAATTTTGGCACCTGGGCTCCAGTAGGACCCACCCCTTTTATTTCACCATCCGCATTTTGGTCTTTGGATTCATTTTGGCCTTTTCTATTCAGCTGGGCTAATTCGCTTACGTTTGGTTCCTAGTTCTGGAGCAGTCCTGCTAATAAGTTGACTTCTTTAGAGATAGTTTCCCTGTGCTTGCTATGGGGATAGGCTCAATACTCATTATTATTGCTGGTTTCAGACTACATTTAATGTAAAGTGCAGGCAACTGTTGCATTTTGAACTCCTCAAGATAGCTAGTCATCTCCCACTCCGAGAACCCATGTGTGACTGTGTAGGCATGAGAAATGGAGACATAGCCATCAATCTTACCCCGCGCTGCCCGTTTCCTTAGAGTTACTGAGATCACCACAGATGTTTTGGTTGTTTCTAACAATCAGTGAAACAGTTTTCCATTTAATTTTCCCATCAGAGGCAGCTTCTAGTTGACAGTGCTGAGAAGATCTGCAGCCTTGAGCCTTTTGCAGACAGACGGAGAACAGTGAGAATAGATGTTGTGCCATTTTCTGTAGTTCTGCAGCCACAGAAAATGAGCATGTACTGAGCTTTCATATTTGAGATACATATATATATCTCAAAGTATATATAGTATATAAACAGACATTCATTAAAAAATAAATGAGGAAAATGATGTTAACATAATTTCAGTACCCTCTCTGAGGTCAGCTTTGAGCTCATTCATACTCTGACAAGCTGAGGATGACTCTACATTCTCAAGCATAGCATGCTCCGCAGTGTTAGGCTGCATCCCCCAGATCTGCATCACAGCCTTCTTGTAGCATTCTTCTGTTGGTTGATAGTGAGCAACTAACCACAGTCAGAAGACATTGGTTCTGTTGGGATGAGCATTTTACTCTTTATTTTTGGTCTAAATGTACTTAACTTGAGTAAATGGTAAGGTCCTTTCATTAGTCTAGATCACCAGTGTATCGGGAGGGTAGTGTGGGGATGACAATCAAGGATTCTGAAGTTGACTACGAGGGTTTGAATCCTGGCACTTATTACCTGTGTGGCCTTAGATGTGTTATTTCACCTCTACCTCAGTTTTCTTATGTGAAACATGAAGGTAATGAAAATAGAAAAATGAGAATTGAGAGATGGATGTCCATCTGTTGTACACTAAACGTTCAGTGTCCTTATCAGTGCCATATTCATCACCACTAGCCTTCTCCCACCCAACCTCTGCAGGATGTGAAGTGATAGCTGTGAATACCCGCTCCACGAGTCAAACCTTTATTTATAAATGCGATGCAGTTCTCTGTACCCTTCCCCTGGGTGTGCTGAAGCAGCAGCCACCAGCCGTTCAGTTTGTGCCACCTCTCCCTGAGTGGAAAACATCTGCAGTCCAAAGGATGGGATTTGGCAACCTTAACAAGGTAGCTTGCCTTAGACACTTCCGTCTACAGATCTAATGTACAAATAGCAGTCTTAGTCATTTACTTGGTGAGGAGGGGCCTTGCGTTTTTGGGCATTTGGCTATGCTCTCAATTGTGACATCAGGGCTGAGGCATGTCAGTTGATTCTCTTCAGTGTCTAAGTCTATCATCAAGTGTCTGTTCATACGGACTTACTCTTATGGGGTCATTTCACAAACTCAAGCCTATAAAAAGAGGATCGTAAATGTCATCCTAAATAATAAGAATTTCTGGGCTTATTTTGAAAGCAGATTAGAAGAGACTTCAAGGAAGTCTGTTGAAGCCAGTATCATCCGGCCCGTCACTAGCTCATGTGCTTCTTTCTTACGGTAGGTGGTGTTGTGTTTTGACCGGGTGTTCTGGGATCCAAGTGTCAATTTGTTCGGGCATGTTGGCAGTACGACTGCCAGCAGGGGTGAGCTCTTCCTCTTCTGGAACCTCTATAAAGGTAAATGCCTTCTAATTTTAATCTTTTCCATATCCTTACAGGAATATAGAATTTGAAATATTTGGGATTTTCTCAATATAGATGCCTTAATTTCTCTCTTTATTAACTCAACAAACAATTCCTGAAATATCTTCTAGGTACTGGGGTGTAAAAATACCTGCCTTCGAGGAGCTCCCAACTTAGGATACAGTAAGCGGGGAAGCAGCCTTAGAACAGGGCAGTAGGTGGCATGACGGGCTGAACGCCCAGGTTACTGGAGGTCCACTCAGACTGGAGGGACAGGCCCAGGGAGGCTTCCTACCAGGGGAAGCTTGTGTTCCTCATTCTCAGACTGACTTGCCCCCATTCTTTGCTTGCTTCCCTTACAATGTATTTAAGAAATTCCTACCTCCTGTTCAGTTATTTTCTTCTGTAATTGGACTTAACTCTATGTAGACTTAAAGTATATTTGTACACCACCTCATTCCCAGAAAAGGCTGTAAAAAGAAGACATTGGCCTTGTCACTGCAGACACATCAGCTAACTGGCTTGCCCCCCATCCCCAGTTCTTTCCATTACTCCTCATTGCCCAGTGGTGAATGGTCTTTCACACCCCAGCGCCTCTAACTTCACAGAGGGGGAACTTGGCTCCCTGAGCACATTGCTTTCTGACAGCAGCAGCGTCTTTTCCCCATCCAGACTGTCAAGTCCTGTCAGTGCCAGCCTTATAATGTCTTGCAAACCTATTTACTTTTTTCTATTGCCTACCTCCCAGTCCAAGCCATTCTTACCTATTGCCTGGACGGTTACCAATAGCTACTACTGCTATTCCTGCTTCTTTTAGCAACTTTCTACTGCTGAAAGAAAATGTTCAAACTCCTTATCTTGGCCCATGCTAAGGTTCTTCATTATCTAACTCATCTCTACTTCCTTGTCCATCCCCAGGTTCCAGGCACATTTGGCTGCTCTCACATCCTGGAAGACACCATGCTGTTTTCTGCTTCAGAGCCTCTACATGTGCTGTGGTCTAGGCCTGGGGGGCTGCTTCTCCCCCCACCCCCTCGACCCCACTTCCTTCACAGCCTGTCTTATTCAGCATTCAGGTTTTGACATAAACGTCAGTATTTCAAAGACTTCCAGGACACACACATCTCCACTGCACCAAATGTAAATTAAATTTACCCCCGTATGCTTTTCCCTATAGCCTACTTTTTCTTCATAGCTTTTATCACAGTTAATAATTATCTGTGTAATTTTGCATCTGTTGCTCTATTGGAGTATATAGTTTATAGCTTTTTTATCCCCCTCTTCTAGTAGTGTGCCTACCACCTATGTCTGTTGCATAACTATTCACCAGATGGGTGACTGAAGACAGTCCTGGGCTTGGAGGGGCCTGGGATGGCTGAAAGGGATGTAGCCATTGTCATGGAGCTATCTAAGGTACTCAAGCTTAAGAATTCTGTGCCAAAGTAAAGGGATGCTTAATAATTCCCTTTTATTAGCAAGATCTGAAATTGTATCTTTGGAACTCTGCTGTATTTTGTCAAGTTAGAAGCAGTGAGGTGCCTGTGAATCTTACTTCACTCTCTAGTCTGCCAGCTCCTAGTGGCTGGTTTCTGGCGACAATAGTTCCATAGGCTGTTTCAGAAACATAATTTGTCTCTTTGCATTTCAGTGGTGCTGCTGTATGTGTCTTGTCATCAGATTTCAGAGCACCAGGAATAAGGTGGGGCCTGATAAGGACGTTTTTGAGGAAAGTCTGTAGGAAAACCCTAGAATTATCCTTTCTGTTTCCCCAGCTCCAATACTGTTGGCACTAGTGGCAGGAGAAGCTGCTGGTATCATGGAAAACATAAGTGACGATGTGATTGTTGGCCGATGCCTGGCCATTCTCAAAGGGATTTTTGGTAGCAGTGCAGTACCCCAGGTAAGTAGATAGGTGAGGTAAGCAGGGATCTAGGCTTCAAACTCAACCAAGGTTTAATGTATTTGCAGCACGTTCTTGGTCAGGACAGTTTAAGCTAGAATTGAGGTGTGTGCCTTTACATGAATATTAATGTTTGGAGTTCATGGCCTAAGCATGGGGTTCAGAAAAGCCCCCCAGAACAAGAGCTGGGGAATCTGAAGGCTGTTAGCTACATTTCTCCTCTGGCTTTAGAGTCACACCATACCCGACATTTTAGACAAAATGGCCAAACTCCAGTGAGTATCTCTGGGAAGTTTTCAGAGAACCTCTTGGTACTTTTTCCTGTTCTTTGAAATACTTTAACCCCTTAGGATTCCTTTGAAGGGAAGCATATTGTGAATTTATAAAAGAGAATAAAGGCCGAACCCTGTGTAGATCTCTAGATTCATAGACAGGAAGGCAACATGGAGGCATCCTTCCTGTCTGAAGTCCTTTTGTCCACGTCTATTTTAAAGCAGAGCATTCATCACTTGATCACTGGCTCTCACATCTGTTGCCCTTCTTTCTCTCACTTACATCTCCACCCACCACTGCTTTTCTACCTTTCAAGGATTGATTTGTCCTTGGTATATCATAATGACTTTTGCTCCTGGTTTTTCTTTTAGCCCAAGGAAACTGTGGTGTCTCGTTGGCGAGCTGATCCCTGGGCCCGGGGCTCTTATTCCTATGTTGCTGCAGGATCATCTGGAAATGACTATGATTTAATGGCTCAGCCCATCACTCCAGGCCCCTCGATTCCAGGTGCCCCACAGGTGAGAACTGGCAAACTATCTGGGCTTATTTGGGAAGAGGCCCTGATTTTTTTTTTCAGATTTTAGTCATTCTATCTTCGGACCTTTCAGATAACCAAGCACAGAGTTAAAAGGATGGCACCATTTCTGATTTCTCATCATTTGGTTTTGTAAATCTAGGCAGCCTGCATTCAGAATGAAGGAGTCCAGAGTCTTAAGTCAAATAACATTTTTCCTTATTCAGGTTTTCCCCCTAAAAAACAAAACCATTTTTAATTGCACTTCCATTTTGTAATGGCTCACAGGATTGCTGCAAGGTCACAATTACTAGGGGCTTCCAGGGCATTCCTGAGAAATAACCCTGGGTCCTTATCTAGACCCTTATGCCAGACCCCACTCCAAGAGCAGTAAGAATTCCTCAGTGTCATAGCCCAGACCTGCTCTCAGCTGCAAGGCTGAAGTGTCCCTGATCACCAAATGTCCTGTGCTTCAGGGTAGTGAGGCTCCCTCCCAGAAGGTACTGAGGGAAGGACGCTCTAGAATTGGGTATCTAAACTGATGAGAACACGTTAAGCATCACTTTAGGACCCCGAGGCTAGGTGGAGTTTTACTGTCTCATTTCTCCTTGTCAATTCTTGGAAAATGCCTACTGATAAGGGAGACTCAGAATGATGAATAGTAATTGGGGGGTCAGCCTTCACAAGGTCAACAGGAATTTAGTAATTTAAGTACAAGAGTAAAGGTGTATGTGCAGCCTGCCAATTTTCTTTTTCCCCTAAAACAGCCGATTCCACGACTCTTCTTTGCGGGAGAACATACAATCCGTAACTACCCAGCCACAGTGCATGGTGCTCTGCTGAGTGGGCTGCGAGAAGCAGGAAGAATTGCAGACCAGTTTTTGGGGGCCATGTATACGCTGCCTCGCCAGGCCACACCAGGTGTTCCTGCACAGCAGTCCCCAAGCATGTGAGACAGATAACATTCTAAGAGAAGAGGCCCATGTGCCTGTTTCTGCCGTATTAGCAAGGCTCTTCTAGCAATACTAGATCCCACTGAGAAAGTCCACCCTGGCACCTGATCGGCTGCTGGAGCTCCTGATTTGACAAGGGAGCCTCCCTCCTTTGAATGACCTAGAGCACAGGGAGGAACTTGTCTATTAGTTTGGAATTGTGTTCTTCATAAAGACTGTGAGGCAAGTGCTGTGAAGTAACATCTTAGTCTCGTTTTTTGTTTTTTTTAATATATTTTGAGAATAAAAGTTCATATAAAATTGGCCCTTCTGTTCCTTTGGGTTGGAGTTACATACAAGATGGGGGCATTACTCCTTTGGAAATGCCAAGTTTATCCTATGACAATGGTAATGTATGTTTTCTCCATGTTTAAATAAGGAAGATGTTTATATAAAAGAGAAAAATGGTTTGATCAGGTCAGAAGATAAGGTGGGGGGCGGTCCTGTAGAAGCAGTGGATTTCCTAGTCAGTGGGACTAGACTTCCCCACTGGGGAGGGGTGTGGTGGTGTGCCAAGAACATAGGTATTAGGAAACTTTGGATGAACTTTCAAGATAAAACAAGAGTGAAACAAAGTTTGAGCCTTTGGGAGATGAGTCTGCCTTTATTCCTGATTCCCTCCATGGGTACGTGCTAAAACTTCCCAATTCTACGAAAGCTGTTGGTGTACATTTTGGGAAGCACACTACGTAAGAGCAAGGGCTTAGGTAACAGCTGGTTTAACAAATTGCCACAAACTTAGTGGCTCTTAAAAAAAAAAAAAATCTACAGTTCTGGATGCTTAAAGTCTAAAATGGGTCTGCAGGGCTGCATTCATTATGGAGGCTCTCAGAGTGGGGAGGATCAGTTCATTTCCTTGCTCTTTTCAGCTTCTAGGGGTGGGAAGGCTTGTGGCTCCTACCTCCATCCGCAGAGCACCTAACTCCAATCTCTGCCTCCATCATCACATTGCCTTCTCCTGTAGTCAAATCTTTGTCTCCCTCTTAAAAGGATATACCTGTGACTACATTTAAGGCCCACCTGGATCATCTAGGATGATCTCCCTCATCCCAGAATCCTTACCGGCAAAGTCCCTTTTGCCCATATAAGATAAAAACATGTTACATGCTGGTTCCTTACCAGGGGCTCCTGACAGATAAACTCAGTTACTACAAATCCAAGTAATGCCCCTTAAATGTGGTTTTATTCTTAGTATGAGTTAAGGGACATAATGTATATTGTTGGTCTGACGGGAAGATGAAAACAGAGAAGGCTTTTCCCCCCCCCAGTCTTAAGAATTCGTGACAGTATGGAAAGAATCTGCACACCAGGATCAGGGCAAGTGGCGGAACTGATGAAAAGGTGAGGGCTGTGCACAGTGCACAGTGCATGGACCTCGGCATACACCTGCGTCTGAATCTGAGTTCTGCGAATCAACATTGTTACTTCACGGGGATTAGCTAGGGTATCTAATCCGGGGTAGGTCTCTTAAGAGTTTTTGTTTTTTAAACAGATGGCATAGGCAGCTTGAGAGAGAGATGACTATCTGGCAACAATGGGCAAGCCTGAAAATTAAATGTTGCAAAGAAATAGCTGCTGATTATAATTCTAGTTATGTGGGTCCTACGCATGTCCTTTTCTAAGCCTCAGTTAATGTTTCCAGTCCTCGCAGTATCAGTAATTGGTTAGGTAAAATACCCAGTTTTAAGCATCATACAATGAAATACACTAGAGCTGCATCAATGCATAGAAGACAGATACACAGGGATGACATTAACACTCGCATCACAGACTTGCACAGAGTATATATGGAAACGAGGGAGCTTTATTGGTTACATATTGTACTGCAGAGCCAACAGAGAGCATTCGCGCCAGAGGATACATGCAGACAGGCAGCTCCAACGATACACATGCACCCAAGGAGCCCTGAGCCACTGCTTTGCCCTGGTTTCCAGCGACAGGTTCCGGCCTCCTTGGTCCCATGCTTGGAGCAGGAATGTAGAAGCTGCTGCACCTAGACTCCAAGGGGCAGGGGTGAGACCAGAGCACCTGCCTGAGCAAGTAGGTGTGGACCAACAGACTGCCCCCAACAAAGGGGCCTATAATGCAATAACAGTTTATTTGAGGGCTACCTTCTTAGCCCTCTCAATCTTTAAAATACAAAAAAATAGACTTTATTCTCTTAAAAATACATTCCATTCAGTATGTTCTGAGCTGGGAAGCAGCAGGAAAATAGGGCCCCTTTCTCCTATGATCTTGGTTGTGAGGTTTTGAGGAGAACCCTGTTCCCCACTCGGGGTATTCAAAACATAATCCCTAAAAGCAGCTCTTTCCAAAGCAGTCTTGTCAGAGAAATAACAAAACCTCCTAACAAGGTAGCCAGGGACCCAGCCTCTGGATCCCCGTTCCTTTATTGGGAAGTGGTAGCACTTGGCACTGACCCACTAAATATAAAGAACTAAAAGTGCCCCAGGACGACAAGTCCAAGAACACTATAGCGCCCCCCACATCCCGAACACTCCAACGAGAGGGGGTTATTTTTGTGCAAGCTTGCCTGCAGCTGAGGGTGAGGTGGCATCCTTGGCCCCACTGCAGATCCCTTTAACCCACACTGTGACTCTTTCATTGCCACCCAAAAGCAAAAAAACCGCCACCGCTTATTTATCCACCTCCAGCTTTCTCTGGTTTCGTGTCAGAGTGGCAAAAAAACAGCAGCAGGTGGAAGAGATCAGCTGCTGGTACTAAGCCAGCTCCACTCCCTCCAACCAAGCAGCTCTATTGCCAGGTCCCCCAACTCACTAGGAACCCTCCAACAACCATACACCTGCCAGTAAAATTTAAGAGCCAAGCTATGGAAGAAACTTGTCATAAAAGTGGGTTTGCTGACTGGGGGCAGTGAGACTATTTGGCTTGATTAAACAACTATCCAACTACAGGTCTCCCCTCTACTTGGAGGCTTCCTCCAGGACCCCTGACGATGAGGCCTGGGTCCAAACAGTTACACCTCAGTTGCTTTCCAGAAACATGCCTCCCAACTTTGGGATTTGAGAGCCAGCCTTGCCAGCCATTTGAAGCCCAGAGAAACTGAGCCTCCAGCCTTTACTTGCTATTACTACGTTATTTTCTGCAATGCTGAGGACATTTAAAAATAAAATCTATCTAGAAAGTGTGCAGATTAAAGAAACAAAATATCCTGAAATAACTGTTACAATCAAATCCTATTGCACTCAGATTTCAAGATGACAGCCCCAGCAAAAGGGCTTCACAGCTGTCCCTCTTCCACAGGACATTTTGAGTAGCAGCAGATGTTGGTGCTGCTGAAATGTGGAAAGATCCAGACTTTGGCACCAGGAGCTATATAGCACCAGAATCCAGGGCTCCAACACCCAAACACAAGAATTATTGGCGAGATCTTTTTAAGCATGGCTTGGCGCCCTTCTGTTTCCATCAGCAGAGAAGAGCCACAGACTTAGTTTCCTATACCTTCAGTTGACCACCACGGAGGTTGATTTCCTTTGAACTCTCAAGGTTGCCAACCAGTGAAGGAGAATGGCAGGGAGGCCGCAAGTGAGGGACGGCAGCCTTGAGTGAGCTAGTTTCTGGCCAGTGAGCCAGGAGAAGCAGCAGGAAGAGATCCTGGAAATAGCATCTTGAGCATTAGAGGTGGGGATGTGGAGAGGAAAGGCAGGCCACATGACAATGCCTTTAGATTGACAACTCTAGGAAACAAGTATGAGCAATAGATTCCTGTCCCTGAAAGTAAGGTAGGTGCTCCCCAAGCCTCCTCACTGCCAAATCTGATGCAGACAAGGGCAGGATGAACACTGATTCCCATGCTGAGTGAAGGCAGGGAAGACCAATTCCTCTGGAGGAAATCTTGAGTCTTCCTCTTGCCAGGAGATTCATAGGAGATGCACAGGAATAGGAGATACACAGACTTGGGTACTTTCCATAACATCTAGACTCCTAGAAAGCCAGGAGATACTGTGTGGCACTGGACAAGGCTGATGCCACAAAGAGCCTCAGAGACCATCCGATCTAATCCCTTCACTTTGCAGACTGGGAAACAGGCCCAGGGAGCTTCTCTGAGCTCATCCCCATGAGATTAAAACATGAGGAAACTAAAAAACAAGGCCCAGAAAAACAACTGAGGGCAGGGGGGAAGAACCCACATGGATGATACCTTCCAAAAGCAAAAATCATCCCATACTATTATACTATTTACCTGAGAACAGGTAAATCATCCCATACTATTACAGATGGTGAAAACAGGAGAACCTCAGAATACCAGATTTGGTGCCCTTAGAGATCATCCATTTCAAAGAACTCATTTTACAGACAGGGAAACTGAGGCTCCAAGGCGGCAATGACTCACCCAAGGTCACACAGCAAGGAAGTAAAGCCATGGGGAAACAAATACAGCTTACCAGACTGCTAGTTTAATGTTGTCTCCTTCTGAGGGCAATAGTGTCTGCTTCATAAAGGTAGCCTTTGAAAGAGGATCCCTTCTTTGAATTGAAAGAACGCTAAAGAAAAAGCAGTGCCAAGAATATACAATTCTTTTAAACTTCCCCATATGACTGGTATAAGGAACCTAACCAATTTATTTACGTGGCTTTCTGAAAGGTTTGCTGCATTTTGAACTACATAAACCTGAGGCCCTCAATGGGTATGTACGTATCACCTCTCCTCCAACGAAGTCATCATGATAGTCGACTTGCAGAAATCCGGGGCCCACTTCTGTAGGAATGCATCAGCTTGGTAAAGTGCGATGCCTCCTCCATGGGGGACGGAGGAGGAGGAACAGGAGGGAGTAGTCTCATAGTCCATGCCTCTCATGGAGCTATTGCTTGTGGAGTGACTAAAGGTGAGTCACTTCGGGTCTGCTTTCCCCCGTGCTGGGCACTTCCTAGAAGGCAGAGGATGCTGGGTCAGGCCCAGCTTAGCCTAGGGATTTTCCCAAGGTGGAAACAATGAAGAGAGAGCAGGCGATGCCAGCAGCATTACTGGTGCTCGGGAAAGAAGATGCATGAGGCTTGCCCCAGGTGCCTTTGAAAGGTGAGCAGAGAGAGCTGGGGTTGGGGAGGGATGATGTCATTCCAATGGGTATCCGCATGGGTATCTGCATGCTCTGCTTCCAGGAGACTGGTCAGCCAGGGGCCAGGTCAAACTTCAACCTAAAGGGTAGTCTCAATCCTTCAGAGGCAGCACAGACCCCTTTCTGCTTTAAAAGGCTGCGGAAAAGAACGCCAGGGAGAAAGAAATGAAAGCCCCCTAGATGGAGCTGATGGCTGGTAAATCTTACGGGGTACTTGAGCCCACTGGGCAAATGAGGAATGAAGTGGATATAGTGAGACTGAGAAATCAGAACATTAACCACACAGACAGGGGCTGTCTTAGGATCCAGAAACAACCCACCAAGGAGCCGAGAAGAACTTTTGACTCCTGTGGTGTGGTGGGGACTTTATCTTCCCCCGTTTGGGGGCCAGAATGGTCCAACTACTTGGTTGACAGGGACAAGGAGAGAGAGAGGACTCGTGCATTGGGGAAGGTTGGGCCTGGGTGACTGTCCAGCTTGTAGTCTCTGATTCCCTCTGGCCAAATGGCAAAAATTACCTGAGCCACAGCCCAGCTCTACCACAGTTTCCCAGCCAAGGCTTGTGTCTTGCCTGGTTAACTGGCCTTGGATCCTTCATGGGGCAGGACAGTGGAGAGAGCTAAGAAGCAGGAGCAGAGGGCAGACAGCAGACACCTAGCGGGTTCAGTTCTCCTCAGCACAGGGCCTGGTTGGCCGTAATTGTTCCTCGGCCCGTACTCGCCCAGGCTCTGGCAGCCTCTGTTTCCCAGGCAGTTCAGACGGATCCAGGGAGTTGTGCAGTTGCCTGTAGACACTGAGTGTACAGTCTTCTTCTTCCTCCTGTGCCAACAGATAATAAAAGTGCACTGTGGAGATCAGTAAAGTGAGGAACAAGACACCCTCACCTGCTACCACAATGGGTCCCTTCCAACCTAGCAGAGGCAGATATAGCCCAGACAGGCCATAAGTTAACTGCAAAGATATGCTTTTGCCTGAGTACGGGCCAATATGTAAGTTCCTTGGAAATCGGGTAGACCGGGAACTCCAAGCTGCTAGGAACCATCAGGGTAGGCTAGGAGGAGGCTCACAACAGAACAGGAGCCTTACAGAGGACAGAGCCTGGAATAGGTGCATGGGACTGGTACCCCTGAGGAGGGGCCAGCAGTCTGAGTTCTGCACGTGCATGCAGGCTGCATGATTCTGGGGATGAGACCCATCCACATCCTTGGTGGGGAGCTGAAGAGAGGTCTGGACAGCTCTCTTCCTCCTTCCCACATACAAACTACCAGAAAGCTCACATGCCCGTCTCTCATCCTTTTTCTCTCCTCTTAAATGTCCAAAGCTTCTGGGGCACAAATAGCTGTCTTTCTCCCTATTCCTAGAATTCTACCTTTTTTTTTTGAGATGACGTCTCGCACTGTCTCCCGGGCTGGAGTGCAATGGCACAGTCTCAGTTCACTGTAACCTCTGCCTCCCGGTTCAAGCGATTCTCCTGTCTCAGCCTCCCAAGTAGCTTGGATTACAAGCACGCACCACCACACCTGGTTTCTTTTGTTTGTTTGTTTTTGAGACGTCGTTTCGCTCTTGTTGCCCAGGCTGGAGTGCAATGGCGCGATCTCGGCTCACTGCAACCTCCACCTCCCGGGTTCAAGTAATTCTCCTGCCTCAGCCACTCCCGGGTTCAAGTAATTCTCCTGCCTCAGCCTCCTGAGTAGCTGGGATTACAGGCATGTGCCACCACACCTGGCTAATTTTGTATTTTTGGTAGAGATGGGGTATCACTATATTGGCCAGGCTAGCCTTGAACTCCTGACCTTGTGATCTGCCCACCTCGGCCTCCCAAAGTGCTGAGATTACAGGTGTAAGCCACCATGCCTGGCCAGAATTCTATCTTTTTAATGTTCTCCTTGGTTCTCCCAAGCAAATGCAGATCAAAGAATAACATAGGCATGAGTGAGAAAGGTTAGCAGAGTAGAAAGAACATTGGATTTAGAGACAGGAATCTTGGATTCAAGTCTTAGCTCTTCCAGTAATTAAGCTGGGTAACCTTGGGTAAGATGTTTTGTGTTTCTGACCCTTAGCTTCTATATCTGAAAAATGGGGATAGTATCTGCCCCCAGGCAGATATTCAAGGGACTGAATGACACAGTGGGTAGTGAAGTACTTTTGTCCAGTGTTAAGTACCCTGTAAAGAGTCACAGGCTTTTCAAGTTAATAGTCATCTGCTTTTTGTAAAAGAAGGGAGCACTGTGGCCAGGTCCAAAGAGTTTTTCATCATCACGGGTTTCTTACTGAAAAGACACTCCCAAGGGCTTCTCCAGATGCTGTTCTGACACTCTGACCCTAACACTCACATAAGGCAGGTGGTTCTGGATTTATCAAAGCTGTAATGAGCCATACTGAACCAGCCCTGCCCTCAGACTGATGATATGAGACAGACAGCTGTCTGGGGGGGTCAAAAGAAAGTGTCATTTGGAATTGGGTATAAGCTTATCTGAAATAGGCCCAGTGTAAGCCCCGGCTCTCCTCATCCCTGAGAGGCCAGCAGCCTGTGAAGATCTGCTAACTGAGGCAGCCGAGAACTTGCTGACCTGGCTCCCCATCGCTGTGTTCTACAGAAAGGGCACCAGGCCTCCTACTGTCGCTCAGAGCTCCCCAGCAGCTATAGCTGCTGCTTGTGCTTTTCGTGCTGCTCTGAGGTCCTACAGGGAGCTCCTTTAGCTGCTCTGGCAAACCAAGCGAAGAGAAGACATATTTCCTTTTTGTGTCGCCTTCATATGTGAGAGCAAAATGAAGACAACAAATTGGAAAAAGGATTTTGAAAAGTCATGCTGCTAAAAACCTTCTTTAGGAGAAAGGTCAAACCCACCTGATTTTTCAACAGTTCTTTAAGGAACCCAGTTCTACTCAGTTCTCAGGATCCTGGGTCACACAGGCCAGAGGAGAGGGGAAAAAGGAAAAGCAAAGAAGGAAAAGGGAGAGAGAAAAGAGAGAGGGCAGAGAGGCTGGAACTCACCATGCCTGCTGAGTGGTTCCAGGCTGCGACAGTGATGGTGTCTCCTACCCGATTCCGACGGGTAAGCACCTCTGACACAGTGAGGCTACTTTGGGTCCTTCTGGAGGAGGGCTCAGGGGCATCCCCTGAACTTGGTCCTACCCTTCGAGTGCCCTGCTCAAAAAGGTAGGCCCTGGGCTGTTCAAGTTCTGAGAAGTCTGTGGAAGACCTCTGGGTGTAGGCATTGGTACTGGCAGATTCCATGTTTTTACCTATTCGAGTTGGGGGGTCTTCTAAAGATTTCAAGTCTCGCCTACTCTTCCAGGCATTCCGCACAGTAACATGTCTGGCATCTGAGGAGCCCACTTCTGAAGGGGCACTATGGCTTTTCCACCTGATTGTCTCCGCTGGAGGTGCATGGCTATTCCTCTCCACAGGATCCGATGGCTTGATTATAATGCTGCTCCGAGAGACCACTGTTTCTGGCCTGTTCTTCAGGGGCCCATCTGCCATTCTCTCCGCTTCTGCAAGCTGCAGGGTGATGTCATGTTTGTGAATGGAGAGCTCAAAAGGGGAGCTGACATGGTTGCTAAATGATGTGAGCTCTGCCGGCCCCACCTGGATATTGCTGGTGGATGTGTGCCTCTCCCTCAGGGCCTCACCCAGAGCAGCTCTGGGGCTGCTGCTGTCAGAGGGATAGATAGTAATGCTACTTGTCACTTTGTTTGGCCCTGGTTTGGAGACAGGTTTCTGTTTCTCCAACGTAGTCTCTGTTCCAGATCCTCCCATGATTTTTTTCACATCCTTATCAACAATAACAGGTTTGATGATGGCTCTAGATCGCAACGCCTCTCTGGGGCTAAAGGGCCTTTGGCTTTTTACCCCAGCACCATTGGTATCTGGGAACTCCATGGCATTGGTGGAGGCTCTGACAGATTTCACAGATTCATTCTCTATTCCAGCATCTTTATCATTCTCAAACAGGGAGGTTCTAGGTACCCCTCGGGCTTTGGCCTTTTCTCTAGAGTTAGGCTGTGGTTTGGGCTCGGGCTCTGGAGTGATGGTTGTATTTACCAACTTGGCAGTAACAAGAGATGCTATGTCCAAGTCATCATCTGAGTCTGGCTTCTCTCTGCCACTGGATTTGATGACTCGACACCTCAAGGCTTCATGCTGACTGCTGTCTTCCATCACAACTGCTGCAGGTTGATCAACCCCTTCTCTATGTGAGGTTGAAAATCCCTGAAGGATGTTCTCTTGGCTTCTAGAGCTATAAGGATACTTTGATAAAACAGGAGCCTTGGAATTTGAGGAACTGGTATTGGCCTCAAGGCCATTGGCAGCCTTTTTGCCTTTAGAGAACCCTTCTGAGGAGGATCTTCGAGATGAGGCCAGAGCTCCAATGGCCTTAGAAGAGCCAGAGTTTGCAGCGTGAGTTACTTGACTTCCATTGCCAGGTACATGTCCCCTCTTGCCAAAGACAGACTCAGAGGAGGTGTCAGAAGCCTTGTCAGCTCTACCCAATGTGTCACTGGGAACAGATCCGTGGGTGGTGTCACTAAACGTTCGTGTTGTCTTCTCCACTTTTCCCTTCAGTCCGCTCTCGGTGCCCGGCTTGGGAGTCCCCTTCCACGCTTTACTGTGCTCCTGAGCAGCGGGGGGGTAGCGACTCAGCACTGAGGGCTGCTCCCTAGACTTCTTCCCTTCGCTCTGGGAGGATCCGGGTGCAAATCGGTCTTCAGTTTTCTTTGTCTCCTGAGTTCCACTGTCTGTACTCGCCCCCATGTGAGAAGCTTTTGCTGCCCTCCTGTTGGCGAAACTGGGAGAAGAAACCTGCCTGTTGCTCAGAGAACAGTTTTCATTGTTGACAGCAAACTCCCTGTTCCGGAGTCGTTCCCGCTTATGCTGAGGAGACAGTTCCCGTGCTGTGTGCCTGGACGCAGGAGCCTCACTTCCGTGGCCTCTAAACTTAGTCCTCTCATGTCTGCCTTTGCTGGACAGGAAAGCATCTTCCCCTTCTACCTCCCCATTTTCTAACTCTTTCTGTTTCTTGATTTGTAGCTTTATCTCCTCCAGTTGGCTGGCTAATAATTTGTTTTTATTTTGCTCACTTAGGTAATTATCCTGAAGGTCATTATTTTTGGCTTTCATTTTCTTAAGCTCTTCTTCCAACGATTCAAAGTGTTTGATTTGTGTTTTAAGTTTCTCAATCTCCTGGTTAAGGTCTTTGACTTTGTTGTCTTCCTGATTGCGGTTCTTTTCGTTTTCTGATTTGTTTCTTGTTTCATTCTCCACCTGCTTCAGGTAGTCCAGAGCGCCCTTCCTTCTTGATTCTTTGGACGGCAGTGTAGATGAGATGCCATCCTCAATCCGAAGGTCATTTCTTTCCAGATTAGAAGCATTCCTTGTATAATCTCGGTTCATTTTTTTGTTCTGCTCTAGTTTTTGAGTGAGTTCTTTTATCAATTTCTCATTTTCTTTCTCCTTTTCATTCAAGTATTTTCTCTCACTTACAAAGCTCAGAGTTAATGATTTCAGCTTTTCTAACTCTGACGCTAAACTCTGCTCAGTTTTATCCAAGCGGTCCTCAGAAGATTCTAGTTCTTTCACTTTGACTCTGAGCATTTCTAGCTCAGAGGAGATTTTCTTGGTCAGATTTCTCTCCTCATTCAGGCTCAAACACAGCTGGGTACAGTCATTCTTACTCCTGCTGAAGGCCTCTTCCAGCTTCTCTAATTCAGCCATTCGTTTCTGAAGCCGCTCAATCTCAGATTTCAGCTCCCGGGTGAGGTTTTCTTCCTCTTCAAGTTTCTCCTTCATCAGACGACACAGATCCTCTGCTCTCTTAATCTCCTCGTCTTTGCCTTCAATTCTCAGCACCCGCTGGCGCAGCACTTCAATCTCCGCCAACATGCTGGAGTTGCTACCTTCTGCCTGAATCACCTTGTCCTGGAGATCCAGGAGCTCATCCTCTGCTTTCTGGAGGTTTTTTGTGGCTTCCTCCAACTCATCAAGGCGGCGGCTTAGACTCTGTAGCTTAAATCGCAAGTGGCGGCTGGAGGCCGTCTCCTTGTAGCTTGTAAATTCGGCCATGTCTACTGCCAGCCAATGTGGACTCCTAGAGGCATCCAATTCCACTCAAGGGGATGAGAAATGGTTACCTTTCTCTTGGCAACCACAATCTTCTTTGACAGCTGGAGACCATCATCAATCTATGGAAGCAAAGTAGAAAGCACGTCAGTCAGCAAATGTAAAACCTGCATGTTAGCTCCCAGTTATAGAAAAGAGCTCCTATCTGTTCCTGGTGCCTGGATCATAGGAGGGGCTCAAACTCGTTGAATGAATGACAAATAAACCTGCAAGAAAACACTGGTTCTTTATGGCCGATATTGAGTTGATACCTCGTTTCGCCCTAATAAAGAATGTCACCAGTGGCAGCATGGCAAAAAGACGTATAAGAAGCCTCAATTCTCATGGCAGGGTATAGTAACATCATTACCACCTGCAACCTGCATAATCTCAGGAGAGTCATTAACAATGTAAACTGAGCCTCAGTTTTACTTAGTGGTAAAATAGGCATAATGATGTCTACCATATTTCTCCCCAGTGTTGTTCTGAGACAATATGTAGAAGATCTTGGTAACAAAGCAATAAACAAACCTAAGATTATTTAAAAAAAAAAAAAAAAAAAAGATTATCTCTTATGAGCTATTGTGACTTAAAAGTGATACAAATTAACCCATCTGCCTTGCTATAAATGGTGAGCTTCACAATATACTAAAGCAATCTCTCCACGCCCGTTTTCAACATCTCTTCTCCCAAAAGTGTATTTGTAAGTGGAATTCAGGTGTGAGTTGGCCCGACCCAGGCAACAGGCAGCTTCTACAAAATGTATCCTTTGGCACTGTAAGACAAATGTCCCAGATGTTAAGGTTGATATGAAGACTGGTTTGTTTCTTTGAAAGCCATTTCACTAGGGATATATACCAAACATATAATAATACCCCAAGGAAAGAGAGAAAGGGGAAGGTTTAGTTTTTTAATGTAATTTTCTCATTTTTAAAACAGGAGAATGGATTAATAAAGGTATTTTAAACAGCCTTCATAAACAATAAGTCCTACGAAATTAAAAGGCAGACAACAGACTTCCACTTCCACCACTATGGCAAACCAGATAGACTGGAAAACCTCTAATACTATAAAACAGCTAAAAATACTGAATAAAATGTAACAATCACTTAAAATGTATAGTTGATCACACAGAAAGTAAGTGACATTCCAGCTAAAACCAGAAGAAAAGAAGACTAAATGAAAAAGAATAGTAAGTTTAAACTACCACTGAGCTGTCCTTATTAGTGTCTTGCTGATCTCCAGAACCAAGGAGTCTGGGTCCTAACAATCATGCAGGTATAAGAGACAAGAGTCTGGACCCAATAGAGGTGGTAAGTTGAAAATGAGACTTCAGTCCCCAATCTAAAGCAAGGACTATTGGAGAACTACAGCTTCAGGATAACTAGTGAAAAAAGTCACCTCCCTGATACAGGGAGATAACAGGACCTGGGCTCCATTAGGAGTTAAAGGAGGATTATCCCTAGAGAATTTGTCATCTTAGACCTGCTCTCACTTGAATTCAGAGTTCAAATTTATACCACCTGAGTGGTCCAGAACCTATCTGTTCTGAGAAACTAGCATAAAATGGCCATCAGCCTAGTAATATCCCTGGGAAACCTAGCTGAGCAAACAAAAGTACTCTGAAGGGAGCTCCTCTCTACAGAGGTCACACAGGATTCCCACAGATTAAAGTCCAGCTGAACCCAAGCTTATAACTAAAAATTACAAAACACATAAAGATCCATCTTTTACTATAACTGGGCAGAGCAAGTTTATACCAAAAAGAACCAAAGTTACTAAGATTATTGGCTAGAAACCATACAGTAAGTACATTCCAATGTTTAAAGTCATAAAAGAAGGAATGAAAAAACAGGAGAAAGGAACAAGGTGCTATCAACAAAGATCAGAAGATCTGAAAATTAACCACATACAACAGCTACAAATAGAAAAGAGAAATGGCATATTAGAAGCAAAGGAAGATATTAAAAAATAGTGATCAAGAGAGATATGAAATTACAAAAAGCACAGAGTTAAAAAGATGGAAAAGGTAAAAGAGAGGTTAACAGACAGGGGAAATATAAATTAAAAAGGTCCAAAACAAGGAAGTTTAACAGGCAGCCCAAAAGGATAGAATACAGAATGGGGAACAGGCAATATCTGAAGAGCCAACAGGTAAGAATTTTCAAGAGTTGATTAAAGATATGGAACCTCACATTCAGGAAGCAATGTCCCAACAGGAGAAAACTAAATCTGCACCTAGACACATCATAAGGATACAGAAGAAAATACCACAAACAGAAAATCTTTAAAAAGCAAAAAGAAAAAAAAGACCATTGTCTCAGTCCATTTGTACTGCTGTAACAAAATACCTGAGGTAGTAATTTATAAGAACAGAAATTGGTCAGGTGCAGTGGCTCACGCCTGTAATCCCAGCACTTTAGGAGGCCAAGGCAGGAGGATCACTTGAGGTCAGGAGTTCAAGACCAGCCTGACCAACATGATGAAACCCTGTCTCTACTAAAAATACAAAAATTAGCCGGGTGTGGTGGCGCACACCTATAATCCCAGCTACTCGGGAGGCTGAGGCAGGGTAATTGCTTGAACCCGCTGGATGGAGGTCGCAGTGAGCTGAGATCGTGCCACTGCACTCCAGCCTGGTCAACAGGGCAAGACTCCATCTCCAAAAAGAATAGAAATGTATTTCCTCACAGTTCTGGAGCCTGGGAATGTAAGATCAAGGCACCAGCAGGTTTGGTGTCTGCTGAGGGCTCAGTCTCTGCTTCCAAGATGACATCTAGAATGCTGTTTCCTCACAGGGAAGAAGGAATGGAACGAAAACGGTTGAACTCGCTCCCTCAGACCCTTTTTTAAAGGTGCTGATCCCTAATATTACCTCCTTAAAGGTCCTACCTCTTAAAGTTGTTGCACTGGGGGTTAAGTTTCAACACAAATTTTGGAGGAAGCAAAAACATCCCAAACACAAAAACAATCTATAATAACAACTGAACCACTTCTCAGCAGAAACTTTTAAGTAGGTGGCAAGTAGAATGGACTATAGGGGATATGGGTGGGAGCAGGAAGACCAAATAGGAGGCTATTGTAGTAATCCAACCAAAACACAGTTATGGCCTAGATCAGGATGGTGACAATACATGCGTTCCAAGAGCACATGACCAAGACAGTTGAGAAATGGTCAGAATTCTGGCTGTAGGAAGGTACGACCAAAGGATCTGCTCTTAGACTACATGTTAAGCATGAAGCAAAGAAAGGAATTAAGAAGCCGGGTGCAATGACTCATATCTATAATCCCAGCACTTTGAGAAGCTGAGGTGGAGTTCAAGACCAGCCTGGGCACAACACAGTAAGATCCCGTCTCTATAAAAAGGTAAAATAAGATAAAATTAGAAAGTGCAGTGGCATACACCTGTAGTCCCAGCTATTTGGTAGACTGAGGCAAGAAGACTGCTTGAGCCCAGGAGTTTAAGGTTTCAGCGAGCTATGACTGCGCCACTGTACTCCAGCCAGGGTGACAGAGCAAGACCCTATCTCTAAATAAATAAGCAGACAGATAGGTAGGTAGGTAGATAGATAGGTAGGAATTAAGGTAGACTCTAAGGTGGCTGGGCTGAATTTGTAGATGGACAGCATTATCATCAATTCAAATGGAGATGACTGCAGATGGAGCGGTCTGAGAAGGAAGATGAAGAGTTTCATTTGGGACATGTGTATGAGATGTGTATAAGATGTGTAAGGGCCTACTTAAAATTCCTGGTAACGATTTGAAGTGAAACCAATTAACAAAGTTCCATCTTTTTCTCCAGTCTTGTTCAGCTGGTTGAACAGATGAAAGAATAGAGAAACCAGAGTTGGACTGAACCAGGTCGAAGCACTGCATAACAAAGTAAGAGAAGGACAGGAGAGCAGAGGATGTGTGTGAGGGACTTTAAATTCACTCTGTATAGAAGGAGGTGACGAATAGTGAAAATATAATAGAAACTAATGAATTGAAGGGGACTTGAAGGCTTGTTGGAGTAAGGGTACCAGGTACCAGAGGAAATTAAGCCTGAAATATAGAAGACAGAAATCAGAGAGGGACTTCAAGTAATTGAAATCATGGAGGGACTGTAGTTATTGATAATGTCAAAAACGAAGTATAATTATAGGAATCCTGTGGGGGAGTAGGGAGAAGTAGAAAACAAGATCATTGGAAGAGAGAAATAATTGAGAGGTAAAGGTGTTACAAGGGTCACCAGCATGTGAGCACCACAAATTAACAGGAATAATGCTGGAAAGAGTGACGTTAAGACAGAATCTGAAGTTGTTGAGAAGGTAGGGGCAATGACTCAGGGCATCAATAGATGACAGCAACAATAGGGTATTAGGTGATGTTGTCCAGTAAGATTGCATTTAAAACTCACGGATAAGAGTGAAGAAACACAGTCTGAGACATAAGAGAAAAACAGCCACCACTGTAGAGGGAAGAAATGACTCCAACAATGATCCTATGAGAAAGCTCAGGGCAAAAGAAAAACAACTGAAATTGGGCCTGGCGGAGACGCCAAATGCCAATTCTCTCCAAGCCTGATTCTTCTAATGGCTGCACTATAAGCCTAGAGCCACCAGATGGGGCTCAAGCTCAGCTCCTCAAAAACACCAATGCTTGAAGCTGTTGAAAAGACCAAGCCTCCCCCTTCCATTCAGGTCTTGCCCACCCGATTACAGCTCCCTGTCCATCACTTGGTTTTTCTGGGTACATCTTTCTCTGTCCTCTCATCTTTGCCTCTTTTGGTCCCCCTTCTCCTTTCCCCAGCCTACCTGCTTCCTCATTCTCAAAAACATAGAGGGAAAAAACCTTCTATGTTTATGTTTTTAGAAGGAAACCTTTTCCCTTTTAAAAACTCTTGCCTTTGGCCTTCTGCCCAGTGGTACAATTAAAACCTTGTCAATTTATATACAGTGTTGGTTTGGAGGGACTTAACTAAGTTTAGACCACATACCAATTTTAAATGAGTGTATGATACAAAGGATCTGTGTTCCCATCATAGTCACTGGAAGACAAATGATATATGATGCATCTATAAAGTGCTTTAAAACAGCATATCGTCATAAATACGCTTAAACCATTAAATTGTATATTTTAAAGAGATAAACTTCACGATACATAAAGCATATCTCAATAAAGCTGTTAAAGAAAACCCAGCTTATCCTCAAACTGTAGCATTCTCTCAGCACATCTTATTTATACTAGCTTATACTATAGTTTTCACAATCTCTTTTTCAAAAGAAGGAAACGTTAAACTTTAGTATAGCCCCATCTATAAATTATCATAATTCTGAATTAGGAGAGTCTGGGAATTATACCACTGTTTTATTTATTTGGTGTTTAGTGCCAATTTTGTATGTTCTAGTCAAGACTCTGGATGATATCAACCAACCAGTACAGGCAATGAAAAAGCTAAACCCAGTAAATATGCAGCAAATACTTACTGGACACATACAGAGAAAGCAGGTATTACACATCACTACTTAAAACCCTCTAAAGGTCCTGGCTACTGTTAGGATAGTCCAAATTCCCCATGATGGCACCCAAAGCCCTTCATGATCTGGCCCCGCCAGCCTCTTCATCTACATCCTCGCCCTCCCTCTTCCCTCTGGGCCCTCACTAGTTTGATTCCTTCTCATTTCTTCAGATCCCATCTTAGACAAGGCATCCTTCTGGAAAATTCTGGAGTGCCTTCTTCAAACCCCAGGCCAGAATCAGGGCCTGTCTTTTTCGATTTCACAGTCTGCTGTATGGTTCCCACCACAGAACCTATCACACTCTATTGAAGCTTTATTTACTCAATTCTTCTCTTCAACTTGTGTCACCACTATATTCTCAGTACCCAGCAGAGAGCCTAGAACACAGTGAATGCTGAAAATTCCATGAATTTGACTGATGAGTGAGTCTCCTAATTTTCAAATAGCTTGTCAGTCCCTTGGCAATGACCATTAACAGAAAACAATAAGAATGACCATGATCTAATCACGGATTACAAAGGAGAAAACAGATGGCAAGAGTGAACAGACAGCACAGACTCTCAGGCCCTGTCGTAATGCTCTGAAGGATCTCATCCCTAGCCCTGTGCCACCTGCACAATGTCTCAACCACAATACTCTCCCCTTGACCTGCTGGGAAGTCCTTTCTTGCAGGTCTATGCCACACAAACAGGACACAGATATCAAAAAACCACAGCACTCACAGGATGTCCAGCTCCAGTTATTGGACCAAGTGTTGCAGAAGTAGTAGAAAACATTTCTGGATCTTCCTCCACTCCTCAGAATGAGATTTCAGAGTCAGAAGGTAGCTAAAGATCATTTAGTCAACTGGTTTTCAAACTAGACTCAGCAAATCCCCTTGGGGTCATTTAGGGGAAAGAGGGCCGGGGAGATATTTTGAGCAGGCTGAACTCCAGGCTCCTTTCCACTTACTCAACCAAAGCAACTGATTTTAGCTTCTTACCATATTGGGCTTCCCCTATATGACTTTATTAAATAAAGAGATCTACATAGCTTTTATTTAAAATAAAATCACTTACTTCATCCAATCCCCTTAATTTAGAAACAAGGAAATGGACTCAGAAGTAAATTCTGTGCTTTCTCCAACAGTTTAGCAAGGTCAAGGACTTCAGTCTCCTGACTATATTCAGGATTCTTCCCATTATGCAAAATCACCTCCTTATAAACTCTTAAGCATTTTTACAAAATGAGGAGTTCTGAGCACTACTCTATAAACAAACTAACAATGACAAAAGAGTATAAAGGAATAAATAAGTACAACCACAAATAGGGCACTACTATACTACAGGCAATACTAAGTACCTTATATACATGATTTCTGCAGGAATCCCAGATCTACCGTTTACTTTACATGTTCTTACATTACTCCATGGAGGTTTCCCTCAGTGTCTACACAAACACAATACGGTAATCCCTGGGCGTGTAAAATGCTTAGCACAACACCTTGCACATAAGTCACAACAAACAGTACCTAGTATTCCTCTATTCAGCTTTCACAATAACCTTATGGGGCAGGGACTCTCAAATTTTCCCAAAGTACACGGCTAGCAAGGATAGAGCAAATCTAGGTCCAATTCCAAAGTTTATATTCTTTTAAGAATACTATACTGTTTGGCCAAGTCACTGACTTTCTCTATGCTTTAGTTCCTCTGAAGAAATAAAAGAATATCAACTCAACTACCTTAGAGCAACACTATGCAATAAAGTTAGCAAAAACACTTTGAAAAGTCCTGTGCATACCTAAAGTACGTTTCATCAGGGAGAATCCTCCTAAAAATAGTGATTCACTAAGATCATCCTTTCTCCCCAGAGTAAACAAGGAACTCGACTGAAAATGGGGTTAGGAGGTTACTTATCTCTGACCTTTTGGCCCTAAGCAAGTAAGAAATGCTTTGCTGCCTCCCAGATCATCCAAAAGCAAAGTACGCCTCTCTTCCTACTGTCTCCCTTACTCTCTGTTAAGTATGTTTATCCAGGCAAAATTCATTTATTTAGCAGACACTTAGAGAACACCTATGATGCACCCAACATTTTGCCAAGATAAGTAGAAAACCTTACCTTTGCCTGAAGTCTTCCCTGACCATCTTACATAAGATAGCACCCACCCTTTTGCGTCCCGTCTTCTATCCTGCTTTTCTTTTTTTCCTTAGCATATTGTACTATCATACATATACATCGGAAGCTCAGAAGAAGTAATTAAATGTGCCTAAGGGTGGGGTCTGAGAAGGAAATTGTTTATATTAAATCTTGGAAAATCATAGGAAGGTTTTTACAAAGGGAAGGACAGTCTCACTTTTTCATGCCAACTTCCCCTACATTAGTACCTGGCTCAGTTCTAATTCATGCTAGCAAGATACAGCGCCAACTGTCTCTCATTCAGGGCTCTTTCTATCAAAGTTCCTGAACCCAGCTCCAAGTGGCCCCATCCAGCATTTTGGAGGGTGGCTCTTCTTCCTGTCCTGGCAGATCAGGAAGGTCTGAAATAGAACATAATCAGGCCTGCCCTGCCCCTTCTCCTAACACAGCTGCCATGATTCACTTCCTGTTCCCAATAGTCATTTAAAGAGGGGTCGGCAAACTTTTTTTTTAAAGTTTGACAGTATACATGTAAGTATGCAAACTTAGTTTGAGAGTAAATATTTTAGGCTTTATAGGATCTAAGGTTTCTATTCCAGCTACTGAACCCTGACAATGTAGTGATGAAGCAACCACATACATACTGTACAGAAGTGGATGAACATAACTATGTTTCAATTAAACTTGACTTACAAAAACAGGCAGTGGGCAGGGCATGGCAGCTCACGCCTGTAATCCCAGCACTTTGGGAGGATATGGGGGGAGGACTGCTTGAGGCCAGGAGTTCAAGGCCAGTCTTAGCAATACTGCAAGACTCTGTCTCTATTTAAATAAATTATTAAAAATTTAAAAAGCAAAAAGACAGTGGGCCTGTCTGCCAGAATTTGCCAATCTCTGATCTAAAGGATAATGGGAGCAATTTATTTTTTATTTTTTATTTTTTTGAGACAGGGTCTACCAGGCTGTAATGCAGTGGAGCAACCACGCTCACTGCAGCTTCCACCTCCTAGCCTGAAGCAATCCTCCCACCTCAGCCTCCCAAGCAGCTGGGACTACGGGCACACGCCACCATGCCTGGCTAATTTTTCTTTTTTTTTTTTTTTTTTCTTTTTTTTTGGAGAGAGGGGGTCTCTATGCTGACCACGCTGGTCCCAAAATCCTGGACTCAAGCCATCCTCCCACTTTGCCCTTCAAGCCTTCTAAAGTACTGGGATTACAGATGCGAGCCACTGGCCCTGGCCAAGAGCTATTTTCAAGCAGCTTCCTCCTGACCACTTGTAGTTACCTGTTTTAAAATCTTAGGCTGTCTAAGTCTCACCATCAAATTCTTGCACATTTCTATTTAATTACAGGGCTTACATTATTTTTCCCAGAATCACAAATTCATGTAATTTGGATATGCAAACTCAAGAGTTAGGAACCCAGCTAGCATATAGAGATTCTTCATGTTGGAAAGGATTTAGAGATCATCTAGTCCAACCTCCCACTCAATGCAGACGTTATCTAGCAAGTAGTCACTCAGCTTCCGTTCAAACACTTCTAATGACAGGAATGACAGTCACTTCCTCCCAAGACAACTCACTCCATCTTTGGACATCTCTAAGGTAAGATACCCTACTTATTTTTCTTCTTGGCACATTTAACCACCTGATTACTTGTAAATTTATTTACACTGATTCTTCTTACCATAAAGTAGGAATGTGTGACATCAGAAGCATAGATTTTTGTGTTTGTGATTTTTTACTGCTGTATCCCCCGCCCCTTGAACAGTGCCTAGTACATAAAGAGTATAAAATAGTTGTTTATTGGGAAGGAGGGAGGGAGAAAGAGAGGGAGAGAGGGAAGGAGGGAGGGAGTGAACAAGCTAACAAAACAATGCTGCATTTGGGGAATTTAATTCAGCGTGGCTGACACCAGAGACACAAGGGGAAGAGCAATTAACTGGTAAGGTTTGGGTGGTAGGTTTGAGGCCCCTGAAATGTTACAGCAAGTGCAGAGGCTGAGGGTGTACTGTTTGAGGAACATTCCCTTATCTCCTTTCCTTCCAAGCCCCCCCAACCCACAGCCATTCCAACAGTAAACATCTTTTTTTTTTTTGAGACGGAGTCTCACTCTGTCGCCCAGGCTGGAGTGCAGTGGCGCGATCTCGGCTCACTGCAAGCTCCGCCTCCCGGGTTCACGCCATTCTCCTGCCTCAGCCTCCCGAGTAGCTGGGACTACAGGCGCCCACAACCGCGCCCGGCTAATTTTTTGTATTTTTAGTAGAGACGGGGTTTCACCGTGGTCTCGATCTCCTGACCTTGTGATCCGCCCGCCTCGGCCTCCCAAAGCGCTGGGATTACAGGCGTGAGCCACCGCGCCCGGCCTTTTTTTTTTTTTTTGAGACAGAATCTTGTTCCATCATCCAGGCTGGAGTGAAGTGGCACGATCTCAGCTCACTGCAACCTTCACTTCCTGGGTTCAAGCAATTCTCGAGAACTGCCTCAGCCTTCCGAGTAGCTGGGATTACAGGTGTGCGCCACCACATCCAGCTAATTTTTCTATTTTTACTAGAGATGGGGTTTCACTATGTTGTCAACACTGGTCTTGAACTCCTGACCTCAAGTGATCCGCCTGCCTTGGCCTCCCAAAGTGCTGGGATTACAGGTGTGAGCCACCACGCCTGGCCCAATGGTAAACATCTTTCAATGCATCTGTTCTCTGGGACTTCCTTTTCAAAACATCCTTCCCCACAAGAGAAATGCACCATCCTAAATTCTGTAGATGCTTCTATCACTATACCCACGATATTTAAAATATCTGTCATTCCTCTGCTGGGCTCTGAGAGCAGGGACTGTGTTATCTTCATTTTTCAGTCCTGGGCACTGAATACAGTGACAGGGGCAAGGTAGGAACCTTGTAAATGTTTTGTAAATAAATTAATGTAATAGTTTTATTATATTCCGTACTGGCCAAATTTACATAAAGGGGACTATTTTCAGATCTAGGCACTACATTCTAGGAAAGATGATTAGCCTTTATGCCAAAGGCTGAAATGCAAGTGCCAAAGAGATCAGGCCAATGATTTAAATGAGTTCAAGGGCCTAGAAGGACTACAGCTAAGAGGGGTTATGCCCTCCTTTTATATATAATCTCTTAAATGTAGCCAATGAATTCAGATTTTAAAAAAGAGAAAATAAAAAGAATACCACTGTATAGTCCTCCAAAACACACATGCCTGCAAGTGGAAATGGGAAGCAAATCTGCAACCTGTATTGGACAAAGGGATTAAGTAAGGGAGTAACACAATCAGAAATGCAGTTTTTTAAAAGACCATTCTAGCAGGATAAACTAGGGTGCTATTGTAATAGTCAAGGCAAGAGATGGGATAAGGGCCTGAACCAGGACAGTTCAAATGGAGTAAGAGGGTGGGACAGATGAAAGATGACCTGGTCTGCCCAGTTCTCATAACGAAGTCCAAGATTGCATGAACTAATCTGGCAGCCACAGTACCAGTTTGTAGATTCATACTTGTTTTGTTTCCAAATAAACTGTTAAATCTCATTTTTAATAACCGAAATATGGGGTTTAATTGTTTTGCAGGCAATGCGATACAATGATTAAAGTTTACGAACTCTGAAGCCAGGTAGCCTAAGTTCAAACTCTGACTTTACTAGCTACTAGCTGTGTGACCTTGGATAAGTCATTTGACTTCTCTATGCTTCAATACCTGTAAGGTTATGGTATGTGTAAATGAGTTAACGCAAGAATTGCTTAGACTAGTACCTGGTCCACAGTAAGTGTCATGTAAGTTTCAGCTTAAATTATTATTTATTATTTCTGGATTTCAACTTCTTAGTTTTAATCCCTTGACTAAATATTCTCTACACTGTCCAGCCTGCAAGCATTCACTATGTAAGTCTCATAGGCATGTCTTTTCTATATCTTCATCCAAATTGATGTTCAAAAACAAAATATAACCAAAAACAGCCCTGACAGCCCTGTAGAATGTCACTAAAAACACCTCATATAGACTAACACCGATCTACTACAATTCCTGAGTGCAATTATTCAGCAAGCTCCAAAGCCAGGTCAAATTTTTTTTTTTGTCTTGGGATCACATGAGAAAACATTAAATACCTAATTTTAGCACTTAAGAAACATCACCTTTGTAGCACATTCCAATCCTCCAGCAACCTAGGAATCTTTCCAAAAATGAAATGCGCTGATATATACCAAACTGCTATATGGTAATTATTTCTGGATAATGTGCTTTTTTTCTGTTTTTGCTTATGTCTATTCTCTAATATTTTTATACTTAACTTGGACCAATCATTTAAATAAAATCATGGCAAGGCTTAAAGAAAAAAAAGAATTGTTATCAGCTAGCATGATTTATTCTTAATGAATACAAGCTGGCTTCTAGGGGTCACTGTTGTTCTCATTCTTTGATCAATCAATTTTAGAATTTTACCCGAGATCACTGTCAAGTTTCCAATGACATCCTTAAACTCATGTGACCCAGAGGTTAACTCCAAATAAATCAAACATCTCAGATGGGCACAGTGGCTCATGCCCATAATCATAGAGCACTTTGGGAGGCTGAGGCAGGCAGACAGCTTGAGCCCAGGAGTTCGAGACCAGCCTCGGCAACATGACGAAACTCTTTCTCTACAAAAAATACAAAAATTAGCTGGGCATGGTGGCATGTGCCTGTAGTCCCAACTTCTCAGGAGGCTGAGACGGGAGGATCAACCGAGCCTGGGAGGTCAAAGCTACACTGAGCTGAGATCACACCACTATACTCCAGCCTGTGTGACAGAGTGTGAGACCGTCTCAAAAAACAAAGACAAAAATTAAAAAAAAAAAATCAAACATGTCTACGGGGAGAATTAAAATTTGAGAGCCTTCAAAATATGTCTAGAATCCATTGCTTTCTGGTTAGCCACCACTACCACCCAGGTCCAACCTACCATCATCCCTGCCCTGGACTACTGATTACTGCAAAAGCTTCCTAACTTGTCTCCCTGCTCCCATCACTGTCCATCCTTCCCCACCCTCCACAGTCTGTTCTCCCACAACAACCAGAGGAGGCCTTTTAAAACATCAGTCAGATCAAGTCACTCCTCTGCTCTAAACTCTCTAGTGCACCTCACTTAGAATACAATGCACTCCAAAGGTGTCACATGGCTAAGGCCCTGTAAGATCTAGGTCCCATCACTCATCTGCTGCTCCTTCCCTACAGACTCCACTCCAGCCACACGGCCTCCTTATGGGTCCTTATACATGACCAGTTACACTCATCTCATCCCTCACAGATTTTATACCTGCTGTTCCCTCTGCCTAGGATGCTTTTCCTTCCCCCAGATATCTCCCTGGCTGGACTCCTCACTTCTTTTAGATCTTAGCTTAAAATATCACCTCATCAGAGGCCTTCCTTGATTGCTATACACAAAGAAGCAATCCCTCAGCTCCCTACCACTATCACCTTACGCTGCTTTTTGTCTTCTTAGCATGTACAATCTAGTGGATGTTATCTATTTACCTGTTTATTTATTTATATCTAATTATTCATTTTTATCTGTTTCTACCCATTAGAATACAATCCTTCAGAGCAAGGACTTTTTCTATTTTGTTTAATGCTGTATACTTGGTTCCAATAACTAAGGCATGTAGTAAGTGGTCAATTTTTTTTTGTCATCAGAACATTAGCCCCAGTATATAGCAAAATATTTTATGCATAATAGGTATGTGTAGGCTGGGCGCAGTGGCTCACACTTGTAATCTCAGCACTTTGGGAGGCCGAGGTGGGCAAATCACCTGAGGTCAGGAGTTCAAGACCAGCCTGGCCAACACGGTGAAACCCTGTCTGTACGAAAACTACAAAAATTAGCCGGGCGTGGTGGCATACACCTGTAATCCCAGCTACTCGGGAGGCTGAGACAGGAGAATCGCTTGGGCCCAGGAGGCGAAGGTTTGCAGTGGCAGTGAGCCAAGTTCGCCAGTGCACTCCGGACAGGGCAACAGAGCAAGACTCCGTCTCAAAAAATAAAAAAATTAAAAATAGGTATTTGTAATAAGTTTTATGAATAAAATGGTTGTTCTCCCCAAAATTTCACCAAATATATGAAAACACCATTGGTTCTTCCATTAAAAGAGACCAAATACTGGCTGCCACTCGCCCAACAAGAAATTAATTTCATAACCCAGTTCTCTGAGGTAAGAGAAATGCTCCAGGGAAAGGAACAGAACAAGAATCCTGAACCAATTAACAGGGCAAGAGTTTGCCTTGAATTTTCCCACTCCTTCAAGAAGAGTTCTGTAGTATCCCTAACTACACCTATTTCCTAAGAGGGGTTGACATGAGAGCAAGAGGCTTTGTTAAGATTACTTTCCTATGCCCAGTCACTGCTATGAGGAGAACCCATTTCCCACTCATTCCGAGTTATCCTATTGCTCTACTTTCCTAGGGAAGTTTTCTCTATCATCCAGCTATCAGTAGCAACCAAGACCACTGGGTCTCTTGGCCACTCACCACTCAGGTTCTCACTTCTCTCCCTTCTATTTCATTAGTGCTCTACTCTGCCTTAGCCAACACCAACCAATAAAATATTGGCACATAAAATCCACATATGGCTAGGAAAAGAAGCTAGTTGTTGATCAAAAGGTTTCGTATTTTGCTTTGCTTTTCCAACCTTAAATCAGTCACAGCCTCAACCAAAAAGTAACTTTCTCAAAAGAGAAACATTACAGTATAATGAAAATAACCCACTGTGGTGGTGGCTCATGCCTATAATCCCAGCACTTTGGGAGACCAAGGCAGGAGGACTGCGTTAGCCCAGCAGTTTGAGACCAGCCTGGAAAATATAGAGACCCAGTCTCTACAAAAAAATTAGCTGGGCATAGTGGTGCACACCTGTAGTCCCAATTACTCAGGAGGTTGAGGTGGGAGGCTCACCTGAGCCCAGGAAGTCAAGGCTGCAGTGAGCCATGATCATGCCACCGCCCTCCAGCCTGGGCAATGGGAGTGAGACCCAGCCTCAGAAAAAAAGGAAAGAAAGTAACACAGGTTTGAAACCTAGTTCTACTACTTGTGTGAACTTGGAAGAGTTATTTAACCTCTCTAAGCTTGTTTCCTTGTGGTGATGACAACAGTACTTACTTCATAGGGTTGGTAGGGAGCTAACATGTCCAACAGGACTGCGCCCGACATAGAGTAAATATTCAATAAATGGTAGCTACTTCTTAAGGATGGCCTACTTCTTTTGGTTGCTGACCTCATGCAAGGATTTTTCACCCTCATCAGGTTGATTGGTTGGTTAAAGGAGAAAACAAGTAAAGTACTCAGCATAGTATTTGGTTCATAATAGGCCATCACAAATACTGACTTTCCTCCCCACTTCCAGTAGTGGCAAAATTATAGTGGCTTCAGAAACCACCCAATCCTATTGGTATGCCCAGGTTTCACTGTACAACATACTTACCATTTAGGCAATTCAAGCTTTCCGTCAATACTTCCGGCGGTTCTCCCTTTGCTTGCAGTTTTGGAAACAGTCACTCACTATCTTTCAAAGACAGTTGTCTCTTGACCTGGATAGAATATAAACAGAATGCAAGAGATAGGTAATGCATGAATCATACCAAGACTGAGCTGACCCAGAGGGTTGTCCCAACCCTTTTACATATAATTCACTGTCAGCAAGGGGCCAAAGTAAAACCTGCATCTAGATCCTGACACTAAAGGAAACTGGCTAAGCTGGCTATGTCTCTCTCAGGAAAGTCAAGAAAGAATTTGGCTGTAGGAGACTTCCCCTTCCCTATAAGATGATATGGTCCTAGGGTAGAACCCACTGTCTTTGCTTAAATTAAAACACCTAAACATTCCTCAACAGTCTAAAAATGTATATGACATCTTACAGCTAGGAAGCATCTCAGAAATCAACTACAGGTTGAGCATCCCTAATCTGAAAATCCCAGATTCAAAATGCTCCAAAATCTGAAACGTTTTGAGTGCCCACATGACTCCACAAGTGGAAAATTCCATACCTGATCTCATGTGATAGGTCGCAGTCAAAACACAGGCAGACAATACTCAGGTTTATTCAATGTCCCCTGGAGAAAAATAAAATTACCTTCAGGCTCTATAAGGTGTATAGGAAACATAAATGAATTTCATGTTTAGACTTCGGTCTTATCCCAAGACATGTCACTATATACATGCAAATATTTTTTTAAAAAATCTGAAATCTAAAACACTTCTGGTCCCAGGGATTTCAGATAAGGGATACTCAACCTTCAGTTAAATGTCCTTGTTTTACGGAAGGAAACTAAAACTTGGTAGTGAGTCATGCAATTATTTAGCAGAAAAGAAAGGATTCTAGTAAAAATAAGATGTTCTAGAAGATAGGAAAAAAACATATGTGGGGTATTTACCAACCCTGAGCACTATGCTTTATGTTTTATATAAGACAATAAGAACATAATGTTACCTCTACCTTACAGATAAAGAATCTAAGTTTCAAGAAGTGACTTGTCCAAGGTCTTACAGCTTGCTATTAAAAGACAGAGTTTAAACTCAAGTCTGTCTGACTTTGAAAGTCCTTTCACCATGCTGGTTCTCATTTTGTTGCCTTCTAGACTTGGTCCTCAAAAGAGCCCTGAACCACCCAATATCAATTAGAACTAAAAATAGAGCTTCTTTGTCTGCAAACTTACCCTCTAGTTTTGTAACAAGCAGCCTTCTATAGGAGAGCTGAAAAGCCTACCATCCCATTGAATCTTACCCCTAAAATCAGAGAAGAGCTACTAGAGATGGAAAATCTGGGTCAAACTTCTTGTGTTTCTCACTTACTCTTGAGGAAAATGGAAAGGTAGCTTCTAAGCTAGTGGTAAACCTAAAGCTTTTGTACATGATCTTACATTCAAACTATCCTCCCTTCTTTCATCACAACTGCCTCCCCTGCACATCCCTGCAAGCCACCTTGTGACTGCCTTCCAAGACTATTGGTCCCTTCAATCCAACTTCCACACCTCCAGCAAAACACGCACGCAGGCGCACGCACACACAAACACACATGCACCTGCGCGTGCGCACACACACACGAATCCATCCCTGCCTCTTCCTAGAGAGCAAAAAGGCTAGAATGAAGATGGACAAATAATGAGAGTTTTTAAAAATAGTTTAAAAGATGAGGGGAACAGGAGGAACTCAAGCCTCAAGCCAATAAAATTTGGAAAAAAATTTTTTTTGTAGTAATGAGGTCTCACTATGTCGCCCAGGCTGGTCTGAAACTCATGACGTCAAGTAATCTTCCCACCTCAGCCTCCCAAAGAGAAGAGTTACTGATAGTATTCAGGCACAGTGGTTCATGCTTGTAATCCTAGCACTTTGGGAGGTCCAGGCGGGTGGATCACCTGAGGCTAGGAGTTCAAGACCAGCCTGGCCAATATGGTGAAACCCTGTCTCTACTAAAAACACAAAAATGAGCTGGGCGTGGTGGCATGTGAATGTAATCCCAGCTACTCAGTAGGCTGAGGCAAGAGATTCACTTCAAACCAAGAGGCGGAGTTTGTGGTGAGCCCAGATCGCACCACTGCACTCCAGCCTGGGCGACAGAGTGAGACACTGTCTGAAAAAAAAAAAAAAAAAAAAAAAGTTACTGATAATAAAAACAGCTAGAAAATAAGTATCAAAAAGGATCTAGGCCAGGCACAGTGGCTCATGCCTATAATCCCAGCACTTTGGGAGGCCAAGGCAGGAGGATTGCTTGAGCCCAGTTCAAGAACAGCCTTGACAACAAAGCAAGGCCCCCATCTCTACAAAAAAAATTTTTTTAATTAACTGGGCATGGTGATGCACACCTATAGTCCTAGCTACTTGGGAGACTGAGACAGGAGGATCACCTGGAACCCAGGAGTTTGAGGCTGCAGTGAGCCACAATTGTCCTAGTGCACTCCAGCCTAGACGACAGAGTGACATTCTACCTTTAAAAATAATTTTTAAAAGGATCTATACCAAGGCAGTACCCAAGAGATGGCTTAGGTGGATGTGGGGGAAGCTTTAGCTCTCCACCCTCTGCTTTTAAAAAAGAATCAATGGAAGTTAAAGTAAGTGTGATCGGTATTCAAACAGTTTTAGGGCAGTTCCACAGACGTTCTGTCCTGCCCCATCACCACCTGTCTCTTTCTCCCTCCCCACCCACCATAAACACACAACACCCACACACAAATACACACCCACATACACACATACACACACCTTCTTCTGCATAGCCTAAAACCTCTCCTACATAAAAATTCTGAACCCTAAGAAAAGGTCACATAAATCTAGTCTATCTCCCCTAAGGTCTCTGCAGCCCTAACAGTGATAGCAGCACCCCTGCTAAAATCTACTGTCCCAGCACCTACCACCTACTGCCAAATTTGCTGACATGTTACTAAGGCCCAGGGGCTTTTCTCTTCAAAACAAGACAGAATGCACTGCCAAAAGGAAAGAGGAACTCCAGCTAACCCTGATTTGTTTTCAACTGTCTACATTCTCTCCTGTTTCTAAGGGGTAGAAGCAAGCAGCAACTGATTTCTTTCTTCTGAATGCCATTTACTTCTTGCATCCTCAGTGTACTCGCCCTCTGTCCCCAAAACAAGAGGATGACTGTAAACATCCTCAAATTCCTTAGTGATGCCACTTCAGAGAGCTTTCCACCATGACAGACCCATCCTCATCACTTCCCTCAAGCATCTCTTCTGGCACTTACTGTTTGTTGTTACTGTTGGTGGTGACAGCGGTGGTAGTATGTGTGTACGGGTCTGTCTGCCTAGAAGCAGAGACTAAAGGATCCTTACAGATCACAGAGTCCAACCACCTCATTTCCCAGAGGAGCAAGTGAGTCCCAGAGAGGAAACGAGACTTGCCCAAGGTTACAAAACCAGTTCAAGTGAACAATTTTGTCCCCCAAACACTTCAGTAATAGATTAAAATGTCCGTACGAAATTCTGCTTTCAGTATGACCCTCCCACAGGCAACAACTATAGTCTGGATAAAACACAAAAACTATCTGAAGTGAACAAGGGCTGGCAGATTTTGAAAATAAGCTGAAAGCTGGAAGAAAGGGCTGACATGGAATGAACTCCCCATTTTTGGAACTCTGGCCTGAGGCTGGTCGAGCTGAAGTTCCAATTAAAAAACAAACCCTAGGTTTTCTGTCCTGAAGAAACAGCCCAGAGCAGCCAGAGATCACGGGAAGTAAGAAAAAAGAGAGCCAGAGAAGGAAGGAGAGTCTCGGGTTCTGTGTGTAAATTCTGCCCAGTCTCTGGCTGAACCCTGAGCCATGCAAGGCAGGCTCAGGCAGGGCAGAATCCAAAGACCTCAGTTAAAGAGAAAAGAACTGAACTGAGATTTGAACTGCCACCCACTGCAGGTGTGAGAGAGTTTGCAGTTTTGAGTCTGAGTTATTGTCTACTAAACCAAAAACATCAACAGAAACCGAAGTCTCCACAATACAACATTCACAATGTGAAGAATACAATTCCAAATTACATAAAGAACAAGAAAAATCATCTGGGCACAGTGGCTCATGCCTGTAATCCTGGCATTTTGGGAGGCCAAGGCAGAAGGATCATCTGAGCCCAAAGTGTTTTTGAGACCAGCCTGGGCAACACAGTGAGACACTGTCTCTACAAAAAATGAAAATAAATTTTAAAAAAACTAGCCAGGTATGGTGATGCATGCCTGTGGTCCCAGCTACCTGGGAGGCTGAGGCAGGAGGATCACTTCAGCCCAGTAGTCAAGGCTGCTGTGAGCCATGTTCACACCACTGCACTCCAGCCTGGGCAACAGAGAGAGACCTTGTCTCAAAAAAACAAACAAACAAACAAACAAAAAAAACCTAGAAAAATTAAACCCATTTGCAAAGGAAAAGACAATCAGCAGAGGGCAACTCCAAGACAACCCAGATGCTGAAAATCTCAGACAAAGATATTAACACAGCTATTATAACTAAGCTGAATGAGGTAAAAGAAAATATTCTCAAGGCCGGACATGGTGGCTCAGGTCTATAATCCCAGCACTTTGGGAGGCCGAGGCGGGTGGATCACGAGATCAGGAGATTCAGACCATTCTGGCCAACGTGGTGAAACTCCGTCTCTACTAAAAATACAAAAGTTAGCCGGGTGTTGTGGCGCGCACCTGTAGTCCCAGATACTCGGGAGGCTGAGGCAGGAGAATCGCTTGAATCTGAGAGGCAGAGCTTGCAGTGAGCCGAGATCCAGCTACTGCACTCCAGCCTGGTGACAGAACGAGACTCCATCTCAAAAAAAGAAAAAAAAGAAAGAAAATGTGCTCAAAATGAAGGGGAAAAAACAGTAAGTCTCAGAAGAGAAACTGAGGCCGGGCGCGGTGGCTCAAGCCTGTAATCCCAGCACTTTGGAGGCCGAGGCGGGTGGATCACGAGGTCAGGAGATCGAGACTATCCTGGCTAACATGGTGAAACCCCGTCTCTACTAAAAATACAAAAAAAACTAGCCGGGCGTGGTGGCGGGCGCCTGTAGTCTCAGCTACTTGGGAGGCTGAGGCGGGAGAATGGCGTGAACCCAGGAGGCGGAGCTTGCAGTGAGCCGAGATCACACCACTGCACTCCAGCCTGGGAGACACAGCGAGACTCCGTCTCAAAAAAAAAAAAAAAAAAAAAAAAAGAAGAAGAGAAACTGAAAAAAAAAAATTTAAGTGGAAATTTTTGAACAGAAACACAGTATTTGAATTTTTTTAATTCACTGAATGGGCTTAAGGACAGAATGGAGATGACACAGGAAAGAGTCAGTGAAACATGGAAGTAGAACAATAGAAATGATTCAAACTAAAACAACTCTGGGTCATTCTCAGTCTCTAGAAAAACTACCCTCAGACCCTTTACTAAAGTATACACAGGGATAATTTTCTGTTATCAGAAAAATTGGTATCAGAGATTAACAGAATAACGGGATCACAGAGTTTTCTAGTGGTCCTAAATTATATAGGAAGTAAAGGGAAAGTAATTTTATTTTTCCCCCTATAATTGCTGAAGTAGCACTCAGGATTGTTGAGGAAAAAAGTCAGGAGGGATTTTAATAGTTTTAACAGTTTTTCTGCCCTGTGCAGTCTCTTCACCAAAAAGCCAACATGATAAACAGGCTGATGGCAGGATGGGGTGGGGACCAACCAGGGGGTATGGGGCTAAGGAAGTGCCAGCAGCTTGCTATGTATGAGCCAACCTAGGTGGTTTTAAAGGCAGCTTCCCTGAATGCCATCACTGAGTCGCTTCTCACATTCAAGTCACTTCATGTTGGAGTTCAGAACACTAGATAAAAGTGGAAGAAAAAACATAAGCTGCAGAAAACATGTCAATTTCTTTAAGGCCTGCCTTTTGCTCACTCCCCTCCTTCCTACCCCACTTGCCAACAAGAAGGAAGGAAGAGAATCCAGAGCCAGTAATCTTTTCTGACTAAAGTGGGAAACTGAGAGTAAGACAACATGCCCTCTAAGTGCAGAGAAACTTGGATGGGGAGTGAGAATCACGGGTGCTGGCCTCTAGTTCTACCATAGACATTGCTGGACCTCAGACATGTCTTTTACACTTTCTGGGTCTCAGTTTCATCAGTCAAACAAAAAGGCCAGACTGAATGATATTTAGCAATGATACACTATTGTCCTTTCCAGTAACACTATGAATGACATCCCTAACCCTGCTACCTCCATTTGCCCTTGAAGAAACTATAAACAGGTCTGAAAAGACAGAAGTAGAGGCATATCATTTGATTCACTGGAGTACCTCATGTTATATAAATTATTCAAACTTTTTAAATAATTTTCCTTAAGTATTGCATTAATACTTAAATTACATCAATAATAGATATTTCGGTACCTATCTATGATAGAGGACTGCTGTAAAATAATGTCTTTCATCTGAAAGTGCTGCTAATTCTCCCAGAACAACTTTTTAAATCTACATAACCTTTAGGATGAGAAGGCAAAAATACTCTTATATCTTATGATAAGCAAACAAACTAAGGGACCTGTGAGACCTTTTTAGGAAGCTAGTAACAGACAAAACTAGAATCCAGCAATCCCATCTCTATGTGTCAGGTTCTTTTTCACCTTACCAAAGAAACCTTACCAAAGAGGAGGATAAACAAGACCAGAATTAGAAAGAACTTAAATATTTTTGTGCACTTTGGGAGTGCTTATTAATAAATGATTGATAAAGCTAGCTTGAGGTTAATGTATCTATTTGAAAGCTGGCACTCAAAGAACCAGCTCTGCTACTTAATTTTTTTTTTTTTTTTGAGACCAAGTCTTGCTCTGTTGCCCAGGCTGGAGTGCAGGGGCACGATCTCAGCTCACTGCACTCTCCACCTCCCAAGTTCAAGCAATTCTCCTGTCTCAGCCTCCCGAGTAGCTGGGATTACCGGCGCATGCCACCAAGCCCAGCGAATTTTTATATTTTTAGTAGAGATGGGGTTTCACCATGTTGGCCAGGCTGGTCTCAAACTCCTGACCTCAAGTAATCCACCCACCTCAGCCTCCCAAAGTGCTGGGATTACAGGCGTGAGCCACTGCGCCCAGCCCTGCTGTTTCCTTTTCTAACCAGTGGTCTATAATTGAGACTAGGCTTCCTTGCCCATGTTTGTGAAGTTTAGCAACAGAATCACATCTAAAATTGCTATTCACCTGCTGAGAGAAAGCTAGCCAAGGCTAAGCACAGTGCCTCAAGCCTGTAATTCCAACATTTTGGGAAGCTGAGGCAGGAGGATCACTTGAGCCCAGGAGTTTGAGACCAGTCTGGCCAACATAGCAAGACCCTATCTCTCCAAAAATAAAACCAGGCCAGGTACAGTGGCTCATGCCTACAATCCTAGCACTTTGGGAGGCCAAGATGGGAGGATCACTTGAGCTCAGGAGATCGAGACCAGCCTGGGCAATATAGTGAGACCCTGTCTCTAAAAAAAATTTTAAAATTAGCCAGGTGTGGTGGTGTATGCCTGTAGTCCCAGCTACTCGGGTGGCTAAAGTGGGAGAATGACTTGATCCAGGAGACTGAGGCTGCAGTAAGCCATGACCACACCACTATACTCCAGCGTGGACAGAGTGAGACTCTGTCTCATTGGCCAGGCATGGTATATGCCTGTAGTCCTAGCTACTCAGTAAGCTGAGATGGGAGAATCGCTTGAGCCCAGGTGTACAAGGTTACAGTAAACTATGGTTTCATCACTGCTGGGTGACAGAGCAAGACCCTGCCTCCAAATAAATAAATGAATGAAAGTTGACCAAATCAGAAGGTGTAAAAAAGTAAAAGACCACTGCGCTGTTAAAAAAAAAAAAAGAGAGAGAGATAGGCAAAGAGAAGAAAAAAGAGAAGAGAAGAGAAAGAAAAGAGAAAAGAAGAAGAAGGGAAGAAAAGAAAAAAAGGAAAAGAAAAGAAAGAAAAGTTTGCCTATGTGAAAGTGATAAGGAAAACGCAGAGCTGAGGATGGGTTTTGCTGTTATTTTTGTTTAATGAGGGTACTATCCTAGCACTGTCTATCACATGTACGAGCTGCAAGTCTTAGGAGATGCAAGTCACCCAAAGGTTTCAAATCTTTTTACCTTCACACTCAACTCAGAGAATGTGACTTCCCTTGTACTGACTGTTAAGTGCCCAGAGTATCAATCTAGAAGTTTTTTGTTTTACATGCATCTAATCTCCCTTAGGAGAAATGTATTTCATCTCTCTTAAAATGGAAGATTAAAATGCCCTTCTATATATTTGGTGGTATCAGGAGAAGAATACTAAGCTGTACATATTAGAGAGCCTGAGTGAAAAAGGTTTTCTGCTTTTATTTTAATTTGAAGGCATATTTTACAGGGTCACTATTATTTCTACCCCCATAATAAGTTTCTTTCCATTTTATTACCTCTAGAGAACTTCCCTTTGTTTCTATTCCACACTCTCTCTCCATCCTGCCTGCTGCCCCAGCAACATGCTATAAGGGAAAACCACACATGGTACTGAAAGTCAGATGATCTGGGTTCTACTCTAATTCAGTCACATATTACTTTAAGTGATTAAACTTCACAACCTCAGTTTCCACAACTGTATATAGAGATTACATCTAAACTTCATGGGACTGTTGTAAGGATTATATAAAAATATACATTAAATGCACATAATGCCTGAACTAAAATACACTCTACACTTATTAATTCAATTTTCTTTTCATCACTATTCTGATTATGCCTTACACATTCTTAGTTTCCGCACCCCCCCCTCCCGGCACATCAGGAAGCCCTAGGGGAAAAAAAACACCTTGAGAAAGTAACTTGCCCAGTTACAGCAGAAATAATTTTAAATAAGTACTAAGAGAGGTGGATGGGTGGGGCCAGAGGTATAGTAAGACAGCATCCAAAAGGGCAGGGAAGATGCCCAAGTCAGAATAATCAGGCTCCCTGCCAGTTCTCTGCCTCCCACCCCTAAGCCCCAAGTTCCTTCTTCTAGCTATAACTATGTCTATCTCCTTCTTTTACTAAGTCACACTTGCCAACACTTCTCAAGTCAATGTCTACATTATTAAAAACAAACAGGAGGCTGGGCAAGGTGGCTCATGGCTGTAATCCCAGCACTTTGGGAAGCCAAAGCGGACAGATCATGAGGTCAGGAGTTCGAGACCAACCTGGCCAACATGGTGAAACCCCTTCTCTACTAAAAGTACAAAAATTAGCAAGGCATGGTGGTGCATGCCTGTAGTCCCAGCTAATCGGGAAGCTGAGGCAGGAACTTGCTTGAACTCGGGAGGTGGAGGTTGCAGTGAGCTGAGATTGCGCCACTGCACTCTAGCCTGTATGAAACAGCGAGACTCCATCTCGAATAATAATAATAAATAATAAATAATTTTTTTAAAAAAACAGTCATGGTGGCTTGTGCCTGTAATCCCAGCACTGTGGGAGGTCAAAGTGGGTGGATCACTTGAGGTCAGGAGTTCGAGACTAGCCTGATCAACATGGTGAAATCCCATCTCTACTAAAAATACAAAAATTAGCTAGGCATGGTGGCGCACATCTGTGGTCCCAGCTACTTGGGAGGCTGAGGCAATGAGAATTGCTTGAACCCGGGAGGCGGAGGTTGCGGTGAGCCAAGATCACGCTGCTGCACTCCAGCCTGGGCAAGAGAGCAAGACTCCACCTCAAAAAAAATTAAAATTAAAATTAAAACTCACTCACATTCACATACCAGGTAGTACAATGGACAGTAGAATCCTGAGTTCTACACATTTGTCTCTCCAACTTACTAGAATAGTTTCCTCATTTGTAAAACAGAAATGACAACGTGTCTTGACTACAAGATTATAAGGACCAAACAGAAGAATGTATGTGAAAGTACTTTGTATACTATGAAACATGGTTACTGTTATAGGTACAGTGAGTCTACCTTTGGCCAGTTTAGGTGTTAAGTTTTACTTTAAAAAGGCCTCAGTTCTACAATACTCTATTTCTGTGATCCAAGGCTGCCTATTTCCAGCTCAAGTCCTCTTCTTCCGGGCAGCTGAACATTTTATACTGTCATCCTAATTTCACTTGATTCCCTGATTTTTGCAAGGTTCCTCAAACTTCTCTAACCAAATGGGCTCCATGTCTCCAAAATGGTAAATAAAGACCACTAGAACTGATCACCTCTAACTATCCTTTTGGTTCTAATATTCTAAGATTCTTGGGCCTATGTTCCCAATGCACTTTGTCTGTATCTCTACTTGAGCAATTTTCTTAGTCTACTTTGCAATACAGGTTTATCTGACACCATCTCCTAAAGAAAAAGCCACAGGTAGGTTGTCCTATGTTGTTTTATATTCCCTGTAGCAATTAACATGGAGCTTTATACACAAGGTACTAAAAAAGTATTAGTTGAATTGACTTGATGCTAATTTCTCATTTTTTTATACTCATCCCTACTACACCATAATTATAGACTACCTTATTCTTTTGTACTGCCATTGGCCTGGTACTGTGTGAAATACATAGTCAATATTTTTTAAGAACCTGATGTGACTAGTTCTTTTTTTGAGACAGGGTATCACTCTGTTGCCCTGTTGCCCAGGCTACGGTGAAGTGGCACAATCGTAGCTCACTGTAACCTCGAACTCCTGGGCTCGAGCAATCCTCCTGCCTTGGCCTCCCGATTAGCTAGGACATAACTGAAAGTGAAAGCAAGTATGACAACTTAGATCTTAGTTTTCATTTTAAAAATAACACTACGGGTGTGACCTTAGGCAAACTGCTTCATTTCTCCAGGCCTCATTAAGATACCTCTTACAACTTTTAAACAAAGTCTGGAGAGGACGTCGAGAAGAATTGGGTAAGAACAAGCCCTTCTGAAAAACCCTAAGTTTATCTCTAGTATAGCACTTATCATTCTGTATTATAATTGTCTACTCGTTACTCTCCTATACCAAACTCTGAGCGCTTGAAAGGCCAGAATTATGTATTCATCTCTGAATCCAAGCATGTGCACAGAACGTGGCACACAGTAACGGTTCAATGTTCAATGGCCAAACTGCTGAAAATTACAAGTGCCTATACTTACGAAGACTTTTATGTATAAATGGACTTATATAAACTTATAAGAAAGAATAATCCATCTCCCACATGTACAACCCTTTCAAATAACATTAAATAATAGTATTTTTCTTATTATTACCAACTAAAGTCCACGTTTTGTTTTTTGTTGGTAGTTTTATTTTATTTTATTTTTTTTAAGACAGGGTCTTGCTCTGTCACCAAAGCTGGAGTGCAGTGGTGCAATCATGGCTCACTGCAGTCTCAACCCCTTGGACTCAAGCAAATCCTCCCACCTCAGCTCCCAGAGTAGCTGGGACTACAGGGATGTGTCACCACAACAAGCTAAGTTTTGTATGTTTTGTAGAGATGGGGTTTCATCATGTTGCCCAGGCTGGTCTCGAACTCCAGAGCTCAAGCAATTCACCCACCTCGGCCTCCCAAAATGCTGGAATTATAGGCATGAGACACGGCACGAGGCTTAGGAAGTCCAATTATTGAACGCCCAGAATAATCTGAAATTTAGGATCCCTAGAAGATATCCTGACAGGAGCCTCAAAAGTGCATGCCTCCCGTGCTCTAAATAATATACCTCCATATATATATATATTTGGAGACAGGTCTCACTCTGTCACCCAGGCAGGAGTGCAATAGCGCAACCATGGCTTAATGCAGCCTTAACCTCCTGAGCTCAAGAGACCCTCCCACCTCAGCCTCCCAAGTATCTGGGACTGCAGGTGTGTACCAAAATGCCTAGCTAAATTTTTTTATTTTCATTTTTTTGTAGAGACAGGGTCTTGAACTCCTGGCCTTCAAATGATCCTCTTCTCTCGACCTCCCAAAGTGCTAGAATTACAGGCGTGAGCCACTACGCCTGACAATAATACCTAATGCTTATACATTATTTCATAGTTCAAAGCACTTTCACTTCCATTCTCTCAATCCTTAATAATGACCCCATAAGGAGGTATTATCAAATTTATTTTATATATTGAAGAAACTGAGGCTCATATTTTAAATAATTTGCTAGCCTAAGGCAAGCTGATATCAGCTAAAGGAGGGCTTTCATATTTAGTCTCTCTTGCTTCAGTGCCCAAAAGAGGCAGGAACAAGAACACCACCATCTCCACTCCCCTGGCCTGTACAAACAAGGTGGATCAGACCACTATCTGCTATTGCTTTACTGAGCTGACTACCTCTTACGTTTTTCTTGTCTCCATAAAAATTAGCTGCCCAGAGTATTTTTATTATGTCTTAAGCAAAAAATGAGACCAGCCCAGGGAGAAAAATCCCCAAGACTACAAACAACCACATTCATAAGCTGCTGGCTTATATCTTTATATACAAAGCTAAAGAAATAAGGGCAAAACCTGCTCCAATGGGGAGTTGTAAACCCTACTGACCAAACAGCCCCTCAGCACTTAGGCAGGTAGTTATACACAGCTAATTTAGTTTGTAATAGTTTTTGTACTTTCTTCAATAATTTGTACTGCCTATTGTTTTCTCCCTACCATTCTAAATGCCTCAAGAGCAAAGGTCACATCTTCTAGTTAATTTACAACTGTTCCTATACAATGACCATATAGCACCCAAACCAAAATTGGTTTTTCTGGCCTGGATATTTATATAAAGTATTACCCAAATTTAAAAATTAAAATATACAGGCTGGGTACAGTGGTTCATGCCTGTAATCCCAGCACTTGGGAGGCCAAGACAGAAGGATCATTTGAGACCAGGAGCTCAAGACTAGCCTGGGCAACACAGTAAGACCTTGTCTCTATAAAAAATAAAACAAAATTAGTCAGGCATGGTGGCACACACACACCTGTGGTCCCAGCCACCTGGGAGGCTGAAGTGGGAGGACAGCTTAAGCCTCAGAGGTCAAGCCTACAGGGAGCCAAGATCACGTCACTGCACTCCAGATGACAGAGCAGACCCTGCCTCAAAAATTAAAAAATAGTCTGGGTGTTGTGGCTCATGCCTATAATCTCACACTTTGGGAGGCCGAGGCGGGTGGATCACCTGAGGTCAGGAGTTTGAGACCAGCCTGGCCAACATGGCGAAACCCCTCTCTACTAAAAATATAAAAATTAGTTGGGTGTTGGTGGCGCATGCCTATAATCCCAGTTGCTCAGGAGGCTGAGGCAGAATTGCTTGAACCCGGGAAGCAGAGGTTGCGGTGAGCTGAGATCATACCACTGTACTGCACTCTGGGTGACAAAGCAAGACTCTGTCTTAAAAATAAATAATAAATAAATAAATAACAAAAAAAAATTTTAAAGACTTTAAGTAATTGACATTCTTCAACTAACATTTATAAAATCTACAGTTTCTAATAAAGAAACACCAAAAGACACTTAACACCTACAATGGTGCCAGGCATACATTTGAGTGGGCACTCAATAAAGTTGTGCTGAATGAATGATAACTGAGAGCTTAAAATCCATTAAAAACCACTTAAGGCATAATAAAATATCCACGACAAAAGCCAAAAGAAATGACTAGAGACTGTCAAGTTAATTGGAAAAATAAGATTCTAAGGTAGTTCACTCAAAGTCATACTTAGGGTACCACAAGTGAACACTCTGGATTTAAGCACCACATTGTATCTACAGCCAGAGTGAATGCATTAGGGCAGTGACTTAGCACGAGGGTTCTCTCTGCTCAGACCAGCAGCATGCAACCAGCAGCAGCTTGCCCCTTCCCCCAGTTAGTCCCCATTACCAACGCCCTGAAGCATAGTCACAGAACTGCAGCAGTTAAGCCAGGCAGTACTAAAAGTTAGAAGGAAATGAGCATGCCACCTGACCCTTTTCTGGCACAGGCTAAGCTGATTAGTTTAGGTTATAAACACAACTACAAGATTCCAGTACACTGATGAAATGACTCTTTTCCTACAAACTAAAAATAACCTATTAAAACAGGAGTGCTCCTCAAGTATTTCTGCCCTGCCAGCAACCCAAAGTTCCATTTCCTCAAATCCTTCATTAGTCTAGTCTTATTGGATCCAAGTCTCCACACCTCCCCCATCTTCCCCACTCTTCATCCTAATGCTATGAACACAGTGAAAGACCTAAACTCCTTTCCTAACCTCATGCTTTTAATGTTTCTTTTCCAATAAGCAAACGTGCAGAACTTCCATGGCTCCTGCCTTGTGTAGAGCCACAACTGGAAGACATGCTGAGCTGCAGCAAAGAATAATGAAAAACAAAGGAAAACTGAAGGACAAGATGCAGCATGCTCAGGAAGTCAGCTAAATGCTTTTCATTCAGGCAGGCATAGGAGGAGCCTCACCTACCTAGAATACAGCATAAGGACAAATAGTGTCTAGTACAGAGCTAGACTATACTTTATCACTTTAGAACAAAGCCATCAAGCATGTTCTAGAGACAGACTCATGTCCAAAGAGCTTTAGTATCCTATAAGAATCACTAGGCTGGGCCGGGCGCGGTGGCTCAAGCCTGTAATCCCAGCACTCTGGGAGGCCGAGATGGGTGGATCACGAGGTCAGCAGATCGAGACCACCCTGGCTAACATGGTGAAACCCCATCTCTACTTAAAAAAAAAAAAAAAAAAAAAAAAAAAAAAAAAAAACTAGCCGGGCGAGGTGGTGGGCGCCTGTAGTCCCAGCTACTCGGCTACTCGGGAGGCTGAGGCAGGAGAATGGCGTAAACCCGGGAGGCGGAGCTTGCAGTGAGCTGAGATCCAGCCACTGCACTCCAGCCTGGGCAACAGAGCGAGACTCCGTCTCAAAAAAAAAAAGAAAAGAATCATTAGGCTGGCAGGGCGAGGTGGCTTACCCTGTAATCCCAGCACTTTGGAAGGCTGAGGCGGATGGATCCCGAGGTCAGGAGTTCGAGACCAGTCTGACCAACACAGTGAAACTCCATCTCTACTAAAAACACAAAAATTAGCCAGGCGTGGTGGCACATGCCTGTAATCCCAGCTATTCAGGAGGCTGAGGCAGGAGAATCACTTGAACCCGGGAGGCGGAGGTTGCAGTGAGCCGAAGTCGCACCACTGCACTCCAGCCTGGGCAACAGGGCGAGACTCCAATTGAAAAAAAAGCATCATTAGGCTATCTCAGGGTTGAAGTGACATTTTCAGGGTAAACAAACTCCCATCATTTAAGCCAAATAAATCAAGACTGAATTGCAGACTTTCCAGTCATACAGAGCTGAGAGAAGCTCCTACTCTCTCAGCTTCCTACTACTAGGAAGTGGAAATTCCAAAGAAGCTAGAAAACCCAGTCCTCAGTAGCTCTCCCTGCTCTCAGGCCCTGAGGTAAGCCAGCACTTCCTTTCCAAGGTCAAAAATTAACCATACGCTTTGAACATCCTTGTGCTTTGCAACAGCACCAGGAAAATGCCACAATGCTATGCCACCCTATACAGACCTAAGACATTTGCTATTCTTGATTATTCCCAAGAGTAGTCACTTGGGATACTCATTAATGTACTTCCTAAAGATCCAACTTTCAAAGTAGTCTTCTCATGCTTATTTTTAACCTTTTACCATCTCTCTTAAAAAAAAAAAATTCAGATGTCTTGGAGCACTGAAGAAGAAATAAAAAAGAAAAAGAAAACAAAAATTGGCTTATCTATACAATCTACACTCTCAGAAAAATTCCTCCTGGAAAAAAAAAAAAAAAAAAAAAAAAAAAAAACCTTGCCCTAAGACCACCCAAAGTACACCATGGTAAAGTTCCAATGTAGAATCATGCTATGAGCAAAAGCAAATGGAAAGCTGCAGCCCTTCATCAAACAGCATTAGAACCTTCCAAGATTTGTGAAATCAAAGAGTATCAGAGATGGAAAGATACTTAGGGTGCAATAATCTAGCCTAGCCTTTCATTTTAAAGACGGGGAAAAATAAAGCCCAAAGAGAGGAAGTGGAGTCTTGAAGCAAAGCTAGGACCTAAGTGGCCAGATTCCCAACTCTGGTATCTTCTGCCACATGATACCTCTTCACAAGATTGACTTTAAGGGAGTCAAGTGGCTAAAGAGAGGGTGGGCAAAAGAAAGTAAACATATGGTACCAAGCAAACAAACCAACTCTCCGTGAATTCTCCCCTGCTGCTTTGTGGTGTGACCCAGGAAGATTTATTCCTCCTCCATATGCCTTAATTTCAAGGGTTTTTATCTTAAATATTACATAATTTTACTAAGAAGCAAGATACAATTATCACTCATGGCTTAATGGGGCCTCCACTATACAGGTGAAGTCAAAAACAATCGACTACTAGAATGGAAAGACTACATGAACCCTAAACAGAAAGAGTAACATCCTTTTGGGGCAAGGGGGTACATTTTTTAAAAAGACTACTCAACTAGATGGCTCCACTGAAGGAATCCACATCATCTGACTTCATATTCTGGTATTTAGACTTCAAGAAAATAAGTTCACTTTTCTGACTCTTGGTTTCTTTAACAATAAAATGAAAGGTATAGACTTTCATTCATTCTAATGTCCTTTCAAACTCTAAATGACCTAACCTTGACAGGAGCCCTGACAGCACAAAAAAGGCAAGGTACAAAAGTGTTGAGCTTGCCCAGGTTTGGAGGTTTGCCCCATCATTTAAGCCAAATAAATCAAGCTTGAATTGCAGATTTTCCAGTCATACAGAGCTGAGAGAGGGACTCAAATCCTACTACTAGGAAGTGGAAATTCCAAGGAAGCTGGAAAACCCTGTCCTCAGTAGCCCTCCCTGGGAGCTGGCAGATACGCTTGGGTATCTGCTGGCCTAGTCCTACTCATGAGTCCTAGCAGATATGCTTACAACCTGACAATATCAGTGGTCCTGTTAAAATTAAAATGGAGAAAACAGTGCACACTTTCTTCAAAAGTATGCCCACTAAAACGTTGGCTGTGACCCCCGTAAGGATCTAGCTGGACCATCTGCAGATGGTTTAAATTTGCCATTGCTGATTTTTTTCTATCCCCTACCTTGATACCAAGTATTTACTGTCTTATTACTAAGTAAATCATATACTTTCTCAATATCCTCATTCTCTTTGTTTTTCTCTTTCATTTTAAGTGCATGTTAGACATTTAAAGATCTACGAAAAATAAATAAATTCTTAGTAACAGGTAAACAACTAGAATTTTCAACAAACAGGGAAAAAAGTGTTGAGTGTGAGCAAGCTTTTTACTAAAGCACATCAGTCTATACAGTCAATTCAGCATTCTCCGTTCAGAGGCTGCCTCTTCCCAGGGATGTGGCTAATGGTGAAAACAAAATAATGTGAGGAAAGAGGACAAAAGTTTCATTTTCTGCTGTCTCACTGACACATCTTAATATGGAGGACACAGTATATCAGAGATTAAAGCAAGAAGTTAAATCAATGCAAAAGGAAATGCAAGCTCCAACGTCAATTATGAAAAGTAACGACTCTTAAATAAGCAAGTACTTGCCTGCCTGCCTGCCTGCCTGCCTACTAAGACTGGATTAAAGATTATTTCTATCAACAAGGTTACAAACAGTAATTTTCAACTTTTTGTATGGATATACAATTACCTGGGTACTTGTTAAAATTACAGATGCCTCAGTACCATTTTCAAATCTTCTGATTAAGTGGACCTGTTGCAGAGCCCACAGACTGTGCATTCTGATACAGATAGTCCACAGACTATACTTTTTAAAATACTGTGAAGTGTGTACGGGAGGGGATCATTAGGTGTCCTGGACACATAAATATATGTCTTCTGGAGTGGTATAACTCACAGTAAAATACATGTTCCAAGGATGGCATGCAGGCCAATTTTTAACTGTACCAGACCCACTCCCCTCCCTTCTACCTCCTAAAGCAACTTCTGAAGTCAGTGCTCTCTCTATTCATATAAAGGGCCCTTCTAGTGACTAAAACACACTATGTTGGCTCCTATTTTAGATCCTATTTCAAAACAAGCAAGGCCGGTGTGGAGGCTCATGCTTGTAATCCCAGTACACTGGGAGGATAAGGTAGGAGGATCAGTTGAGCCCAGGAGTTTGGCGCCAGACTGAGCAGCATAGTGAGACCCAATATACTTGCTTCTCCTATTTTACTTCTCTTCATGGTTCTCAGTATTTCCTGAGATTCGTTATATTTTATACTTACTTACACTCTCTATTCCTAGAACCCAGAACGGTACCTGGCATATGACAGATGCTCAACAGAAGTTTAAACAGGAAGAAGGCACCATTTTAGAAAACAAAATAAGTTCTTAGTCTTACACCCTGTTCAGTTTACTGACCATACTGTCAGCTGTACCCTTCATCCTGGATGGCCATTCTTGCTTTTGATGTTTACAGAATTCAGGAAACTGAATATAGGTACCAGCCCAGAGAGGCTCTCTGCTACCTGAGAGCTACTACTATTGTAATGTGCAATTTCTGCCCCAACTGAGCTACAACAGAAGTTTAAATGTCTAGCCTACAGACAGATGTTCCCACATGCCTTAAACTCCACAGGAATGAGTTGTCTTTTACTATGTGAGAAGTAAAATGTAATGTTGGCAAATACCAGTGTGAGAGCTACAAGTTTCAACAAAAGCAGCACACAGTATACTGGCAGCCAAAATCACTTCACTCTATTCTGCATTAGGTCAGCCAAACACTTCCTGTCAAGACTCAGTAACTCTCAGGCCGGGCACGGTGGCTCACGCCTGTAATCCCAACACTTTGGGAGGCCAAGGCGGGCGGATCACAAGGTCAGAAGATCAAGACCCTCCTGGCTAACATGGTGAAAACCCATCTCTACTAAAAATACAAAAAATTAGCCGGGCGTGGTGGCGGGCGCCTGTAGTCCCAGCTACTCGGGAGGCAGAGCTTGCAGTGAGCCAAGATGGCGCCACTGCACTCTAGCCTGGGTGACAGAGCGAGGCTCAGTCTCAAAAAAAAAAAAAAAAAGACTCAGTAACTCTCACCATACATTTTTGTCTATTCATTCGTCTATGGGCAGTCACGTCTTATAAAGCACACATTACTAAGTGCTTTATATATATCACCCTATTCCTCAAAATAATTCTGTAAGTGTTATTATTCTCATTTTAGAGATTACAAAATTGAAGCTCCAAGGCACTTAGCAATTTGCAACTAATAACTAATTAGCAGGGCTGGGATTTGCATTCAGGTCTACCTGACTTTAAATTCTTGGTTTTTTCACTGTAATAGTTTAATTCTTAAGGCTTCTCCCACCACCTCCCACCCTCTGCACTAAGTCTGGCACATAGAGGACATCTGTTATTTACTGAATCCATGAGAGTTAAAAAGGATAATTTAATTCAAACTCAAGGATCTGTCTAGGATCAAATTCTTCAGCTCCAATTTTAGTTTTGCGTTTTTATTTTTTATTATTATTTTTTTTTTTTTTTTTTTGAGACGGAGTCTCGCTCTGTCACCCAGGCTGGAGTGCAGTGGCCGGATCTCAGCTCACTGCAAGCTCCGCCTCCCGGGTTCACGCCATTCTCCTGCCTCAGCCTCCCGAGTAGCTGGGACTACAGGCGCCTGCCACCTCGCCCGGCTAAGTTTTTGTATTTTTAGTAGAGACGGGGTTTCACTGTGTTACCCAGGATGGTCTCGATCTCCTGACCTCGTGATCCGCCCACCTCAGCCTCCCAAAATGTTGGGGTTACAGGCGTGAGCCACCGCACCTGGCCCCGTTTTAGTTTTAAAAAGAAAAAAATTGGCCGCACGCAGTGGCTCATGCCTGTAATCCCAGCACTTTGGGAGGCTGAGGCAGCTGGATCACAAAGTCAGGAGTTCGAGACCAGCCTGACCAACATGGTGAAACCCAGTCTCTACTAAAAATACAAAAATTAGCTGGGCATGGTGGCACATGCCTGTAATTCCAGCTACTTGGGAGGGTGAGGCAGGAGAATCGCTTGAAACCAGGAGGCAGAGGTTGCAGTGAGCCAAGATCGCACTACTGCACTCCAGCCTGATGACAGAGTGAAAAGCCGAGACGGGCGGATCACGAGGCCAGGAGATCGAGACCATCCTGGCTAACACAGTGAAACCCCGTCTCTACTAAAAAAATACAAAAAACTAGCCGGGCGAGGTGGCGGGCGCCTGTAGTCCCAGCTACTCGTGAGGCTGAGGCAGGAGAATGACGTAAACCCGGGAGGCGGAGCTTGCAGTGAGCTGAGATCCGGCCACTGTACTCCAGCCCGGGGGACAGAGTGAGACTCCGTCTCAAAAAAAAAAAAAAAAAAGAAAGAAAGAAAGAAAAAGAAAAAAAAATTAAGTTCATTCAAGTCGCTTTGAATTTTTAAAAAAGTGGAAAATACAGGTTTTTCAGTTAAAAAAAAAAAAAACTGGATTTATTCCAAAATGGAATCCATTATAACATAATTCATTACTATGGGACTCTGGATATAAAGCAAGTGAAATCATAAAAAGCAGCATAACCTAGTATACTAAGACATGGATGTGAAGTAAAATCTGAATTTATGTATTAAGTTTCAGCTAAAATAGAGATAAATGTACTTGCCTCCCCATCTAACAATCAAATGTGCTAATGCTTATAAAAACACTTCATAAATGTAAAGTGTTATACAAAATTAATTATTAGTGTTAATTGAGCCTTGAAGACAGAATAAATGCCTCTAAGGCCAGCATTATTAAAAGTCCCACCATACTTGGAGCATTACAAGGTAAACATCTTAAACTCAAATTAGTTTACCCTTAAGAAAGAAAGGATGTGGCTTGACCATTACTAATCTTTTTATAATATGTCTAAGTGCTATCTCTCCAATTGGCACTATTAAGCCTCCAATAGCAGAGAACTGGGATATATACCTCAATATATTGTTTCACTTTGAGAAGGATTATAACCCTGGCTTCATTGTGGGAGAGGGACACTGGGTTCTATAACTAGATAATAACTCCCTCCTTTCATGCTAAGGCACTTATCTATGCAGAACATTAGATGTCAGATCTGTAATACTGAGTGATAAAAAATATTCCAGATATTTCTTCCAGCTATAAAAGCTGTGCTTCTTAGGCGGAGCCAATAAACAGCATAGGCCTATATACTGATTAGTCTTCCCTAAGCTAAAGAGAAAATAAACAGAAAATATTCAACAATCTTAAAAGGCTATAGCATCAGTCCTAATGAATGTCACAAAGTGCATTTATCAATGACGTTGCTGAGACTGACATGAAATAAAATGTTTTTAAAGCCAGTGGAATTTGGGTAGATGAGAGAGTGTTTAGAAGCTACTGGGATTGTGTGTATATCGTGGGGCATATTTTAAATAATGATCGAGATAGAAAAATCTCATCATTAGACTCACCATTCTCTTATTTTCAGCCCTCAAAAATTAATGATCATTGCCTTATCAAAACCCAGATTATAAAGATGATAATGAGGCCAGGTGCGGTGGCTCACACCTGTAATCCCAGCACTTTGGGAGGCCAAGGTGGGCAAATCGCCTGAGGTCAGGAGTTCAAGACCAGCCTGATCAACATGCAGAAACCCCATCTCTACTAAAAATACAAAAATTAGCCAGGCATGGAAGCGCATGCCTATAATCCCAGCTACTCAGTAGGCTGAGGCAGGAGAATCACTTGAACCCGGGAGGCAGAGGATGCAGTGAGCCAAGATCATGCCATTGTACTCCAGCCTGAGCAACAAGAACAAAAACTCCATCTCAAAAATAAATAAATAAATAAATAATAAATAAATAAGACAATGAGCTTCAGAATCTTGCAACACATTTTAACATCAGTATAGCCTTCTTATAATTCAACATTTCCTCCAACCCATCTCTCAACAAAATCCTCCAACTATTCCACTCCTACTAGAGAAACAAATTCCATCCCATCAAACTTTCCTAAGGAAGTAAGATCACTTAAAAGATTTTCCTCCCCGGTTCATTCATTTTCTGCATCTGTATCTATGTTTATATATGTACCATGTGCCAGAATCACAATTCCACTATATATCTGCAAGTGATCATAGCAGACAATATTATAAATACTATAAATGAATAAGCAGATTTAGAATACAAGTGACTAACACATAAGTAAGATGTATAAAGGGTTATCCACAATAACTACAGATTAGTCTAAATTCCTTAATGCATCACTCAAGGCCCTGGCAAGCTGGAGGTCATCTTTTTCCTTCTAGGGACAGACTGATCTACTCATTTCCGGAAGACAAATTACTTCATGTTTTAACTTTGCCCAGACATTTTTCCTGCCTGGAATGCCCTCTCCAGCTCATCAAATCTATTCAAGAAATTCAATGCTAACCTCTCTTCAGTGGAACCTTTCCACACTCACTATTCTTTAACTCTACCCTTGCTGAAAACCTACTGACATTTGCTATACAAGCATATATTACTATGATCGATGTACTGTTCTTTTATACAGGACATGCATAAACATTTGTGTATGTGTTTATGTCATAATACTCCAAGTAAAACACAAAACTCACTGAAGGTGCAGAACTGTCATTTCTTTGTATTTTTACCTGTACAATATTATGAATATAACGGTTATCCAATAGAGAGATGTTTAAGAAAAAAAATAAAAGAGGGCAAGAGAGGGGGGTATCCTTAGGATCCACCAAGTTAATAGTTTCCTTTTTTTTTTTTTTTTTTTTGTAGAGATGGGGTCTCACTATATAGCCCAGTATGGTCTTGAATTCCTAGGCTCAAGCAATCCTCCTACCTCAGCCTGGCAAAGTGCTGGGATTTCAGGCGTGAGCCACCATGCCCAGTCCCTAAATTAAGAGTTTCTTGAAATTAAGTCCTTATCAATGGCCTGGATCCTTCCGTTGTTTTATGGAGCACCATTCGTATTTATCAATGGTCTCCCATCACTTAAAATAAAACTCTACAGAATCTGGTTATTGCCACCCCTCCTACTTCATCTCCTATCATATTCTACCATTCTCTCTGAGACCTCTCACTCAATGTTTCTTATACATACATTGGCCTCCTGTGTCCTCACTTTGGCCAGCTCACTTCCACCTTAAGATCTTTCTACCTGGGGGCGGGGCATGGTGGCTCACACCTGTAATCCCAGCACTTTGGGAGGCCAAGGTGGGCAGATCACCTGAGGTCAGGAGTTTGAGGCCAGCCTAGGCCAACATGGTGAAACTCCGTCTCTACTAAATATACAAAAATTAGCCAGGCGTGGTGGTAGGCGCTTGTAATCCCAGCTACTAGGGAGGCTGAGGCAGGAGAATCGCTTGAACCCAGGAAGTGGAGGTCACAGTGAGCTGAGATCACCCCCACTGCAACCCAGCCTAGGTGACAGAGTGAGACTCTGTCTCAAAAAAAAAAAAAAGACCTTTCTACTCGGAGCTTCCTCTGCCTTCCCATGGCAGCTACTGCCTCCTAATTCAAGTCACAGTTCAAATATCATTCCTCAGAAATGCCTTAGCTGACAATCCTAGCGAAAGCTGCACTCCTCTCACATTACTTCCTAGTATATGAAACTACTCTTTTTCTCCATCTCTATCTGAAATGATTCTGTTGATGTTTACTACTTGTCTCTCCCAACCAGCATGTAAACTCCATGAAGAGAAGGATTTTGAGTTTTGTTCACCACTGTACCCCAGTGCCTAGCCTGGAATACTAGCTGGTATGCAGAAGGCAGTCAATAAATATTAATTCAAAAAAAAAAAGAGTTTGTTTCCTCTCAGCTAATACTGTAGTTCTCCTCAGGAGCCAGAACACTGTTTCCTGCTCCTATTTATTTATTTATTTTATTTTTTGAGATGGAGTCCCACCCTGTCACCCAGGCTGGAGTACAGTGGTGTGATCTCAGCTCACCTCAACCTCTGCCTCCCGGGTTCAAGTGATCCTCTTGCCTCAGCCTCCCAAGGAGCTGGGTTTACAGGTGCATGCTATCACACCCAGCTAATTTTTGCATTTTTAGTAGAGACAACGTTTTGCCATGTTGGCCAGGCTGGTCTCAAACTCCTGACCTCAGGTGATCTGCCCGCCTCTGCCTTCCCAAGTGCTGGGATTACAGGTGGAAGCCAGCACGTCTGGCCCTCCTGCTCCTTTTTAAAAGACAGGGTCTCGGCCAGGCACAGTGGCTCAGGCCTATAATCCCAGCACTTTGGGAGGCTGAGGCAGGCGGATCACCTGAGGTCAGCAGTTCAAGACCAGCCTGACCAACATGGAGAAACCTCATCTCTACTAAAAATACAAAATTAGCCAGGCATGGTGGCGCATGCCTGTAATCCCAGCAACTCAGGAGGCTGACACAGGAGAATCACTTGAACCCGGGAGGTGGAGGTTGTAGTGAGCCAAGACCGTGCCATTGCATTCCAGCCTGGGCAACAAGAGCAAATCTCCATCTTTCTTTTTTTTTTTTTTTTTTTTTTTAAAAAAAAAGGGTTTCACTCTGTGGCCCAGGCTGGAGTGCAGTGGTGTGATCATAGCTCACTGCAGCTCTTACTTTTGGGTTCAAGCAATCCTCTCCCTTCAGCCTCCTGAGTAGCTAGTACAACAGACATCTGCCACCACGCTTGGCTTTTTCTTTTTTTTTTCCGAGACAGAGTCTCGCTCTTATTGCCCAGGTTGGAGCGCAATGGCATGATCTCGGCTCACTGCAACCTTCACCTCCCACGTTCAAGCAATTCTCCTGCCTCAGCCTTCCAAGTAGCTGGGGTTACAGGTGCCTGCCACCACACCTGGCTTATTTTTTGTATTTTTAGTAGAGACGGGGTTTCACCATGTTGGCCCAGGCTGGTCTCAAACTCCTGACCCTCTCAGGTGATCCACCTGCCTTGGCCTCCCAAAGTGCTGGGATTACAAGCACGAGCCACCGTGTCCAGGCCACACCTGGCTTATTTTTAATTTTATTTTTGTAGAGACAGAGTCTCACTATGTTGCCCAAGGTGCTGTTTCCCACCTTTAATCTCCCACAACCTCTAACAGACTAAATGCACTGAAATCACCAAATAACTGCTCAACAAAGGAGGACAGAAATATGGTTATTTCCTTTTCTGGCACACCCCCTCCAGTTACATCTTTTTAAGTCAACAAATATTCATTAAGTACCTACCATGAGTCAGGCAGTGAGCTAGGCATCATTCTAATTTCTTACTTTTTCAATTTGTCATGCTCATCAATGATACTCTGAAAGGTCAAACACCTGGTCATAAGCTAAAGAAGCCTTGACACCACCACCCCCAGTCGATCTCATTTTATCGAACAAAGAAATGCGACTAATTACAGCTACCTTCAGGGCACCATATAAACGTACTAGTTACTCTTTATGTCAGGAGACCACACAGAAAACTTTACTGTCCAATTCTTAATATGCGTCAGTCTCTCATCTACTATTGTTCTTCAAGAGAACGTGCCTTTAAAAAAAAAAAAACTATAAAAGACATTCCTGAGAAATCTGGCGACATCTGAATATGGGCTGATTAAAAACAAACAATTTTTTAGGTGTGAGAATGGTACGATGGTTGTGTAGCAGATTATCCTTATTATTTAGGGTGACACATCTGCAGCTTGTCAAATTGTTCAGAAAAAAATTTGTTGTGATGTATATAGAGACACAGATACCAACAGCTACTCAAGTATAATAAGGCAAACAGTTGATAATTATTGAATTCCAACGAATATTCTAATAAATATTCTATCAACTCTTCTATGTTTGAAATTTTTCATAAGAAGTTGGTGAGAAGAAAATGTTTAAGAAGATTATTATGTGCACCTTTCTGGCTATAACTACTTGATGGTCTTTAATACAAGCATTTACATATAATTAGACCAAAACTGATGCAGAAAATACTACAGGACTCAGAAACTGAACCACTAAAACACAAGAAATACTGACATAAGAAGTAAGGAACCCAAGGCAAAAACCTGGGCAAAAGCCTAGGCTAAGTCCCTTCTTCTTAACCAGCCTTGGGTTCAGAAAAGACAGACACTCTTATTTTGGAAGCCTGCTTCTAGGAAGCACACTACACATGTAGACCCAATCTTTCAGCCTTATCCTCCAAGGAGATAAGTCTATGATGGGAAACTAAACTACAAAATCACAGTGACAATATATATGAACAGAGCTTTCTAAGTTCACAAGCATTTTAAAAATATAATTTATTATTGCTGCTGTTACTTAAGCAGATATTAAGAACTATAATCACAACCACCAATGTAATAATGGATTCAAGCCAAGATTATCAGTGGATGCTAAAACCATTTGGTTGGAAAACAGGATATTCATACTCTCTCAAAGTCACTGTAAAGATTTCTTACAAAGGGAAGTAGGGATCTTTACAATAGAGAGATAAAACTTACCATCAACAATAATGAGACAGGCTGGGTGCAGTGGCTCATGCCTGTAATCCCAGCACTCTGGAAGGCCGAGGCAAGTGGATGACTTGAAGTCAGGAGTTCAAGAACAGCCTGGCCAAAATGGTGAAACCCTGTTTCTACTAAAAATACAAAAATTAGCCAGGCATGGTGGCGCACACTTGTCATCCCAGCTACTTGGAAGACTGAGGCGGAGGATCACTTGAACCTAGGAGGGGGTGGCTGCAGTGAGCCGAGATCATGCCACTGCACTTCAGCCTAAGCAACAGAGAGAGACCCCATCTCAAAAAAATATAAATAAATAAATGAAGAGACAGACTGACATTATATGACTCCCAATACGACACAAGGGGAAGTACACAGCAGCATCTATGTAATATTTCTTCCCAAAAATGTTTACCCTGAATCTAAGTATAAGAAAACAATAAAGGCCGGGCGCGGTGGCTCACATCTGTAATCCCAGCACTTTGGGAGGCCGAGGTGGGCGGATCACAAGGTCAGGAGATCAAGACCACGGTGAAACCCTGTCTCTACTAAAAATACAAAAAATTAGCCGGGCGCGGTGGCGGGCGCCTGTAGTCCCAGCTACTCGGGAGGCTGAGGCAGGAGAATGGCGTGAACCTGGGAGGTGGAGCTTGCAGTGAGCCGAGATCACGCCACTGCACTCCAGCCTGGGAGACAGAGCGAGACTCCATCTCAAAAAAAAAAAAAAAACAATCAGACAAATCCGATTTATGAGACATTATAACTGGCCTGTACTCTTCCAAAGGAGAATGTTATTAAAGATATACACACAAACAAGTTAGAATGGACTGGCAGGGGTCTGCAAACTAAAGTTTTATAGGAACACAACAATGCCCATTTGTTTATGTATAATTTATGGCTGTTTTTCCCTCACAAGAGACAAGATGGCCCACAGGGCTGAAAGTAGTATCTAGCTCTTTACAGAAAAAGTCTGCTGACTCCTACTCTAGATTAAAACAGACACGAGGCCAGGCACGGTGGCTCACACCTACAATCCCAACACTCTGGTAGCCCAAGTGAGGAGGATCACTTGAGTCCAAGAGTCTGAGACCAGCCTGGGCAACAGAGCCATACCCCATTTCTATAAAAAATTTTAAAAATTAGCTGGATGTGGTGGTGCGCGTCTGCAGTCCCAGCTACTCATGAGGCTAAAACAGGAGGATCACTTCAGCCCAGGAGATGGAGGCTACAGTGAAGTATGAACACACCACTGCACTCCAGCCTTGGTGAAAGAGTGAGACCCAGTCTCTTAAAAAATAAACAAGGTTGGCCGGGCGCGGTGGCTCAAGCCTGTAATCCCAGCACTTTGGGAGGCCGAGACGGGCGGATCATGAGGTCAGGAGATCGAAACCATCCTGGCTAACACGGTGAAACCCCGTCTCTACTAAAAAATACAAAAAAAAAACTAGCCGGGCGAGGTGGCGGGCGCCTGTAGTCCCAGCTACTTGGGAGGCTGAGGCAGGAGAATGGCGTAAACCCGGGAGGCGGAGCTTGCAGTGAGCTGAGATCCGGCCACTGCACTCCAGCCTGGGTGACAGAGCAAGACTCCGTCTCAAAAAAATAAAAAAATAAAAAAATAAACAAGGCCAGGTGTGGTGACTCACCCCCGAAATCCCAGCACTTTGGGAGATCAAGGCAGGAGGACTGCTTGAGCCCAGGAGTTCGAGACCAGCCTGGGCAACATGGTGAGACCCTGTCTCTACAAAAAATTTTTAAAAATTAGCTAGGCATGATGGCACACACCTGTGGTCCCAGCTACTCGGGAGGCTGAGGTAAGAGAATTGCTTGAGCCCAGGAAGTTAAGACTGCAATGAGCCATGATCAGGCCACTATACTCCAGCCTGGGAGACAGCATGAGACCCTGTGTGAAACAAACAAAAATAGCAGTGGAAATTAATTGCCATGCTTTTCTTTTTTTTCCAACTTTTAAGTTCAGAGGTACATATGCAGAACGTGCAGGTTTGTAACAGATAAATTGTGTGTGACGGTGGTTTGCTGCACAGATCATCCCATCACCCAGGTACTAAGCCCAGCATCCAGTAGCTGTTCTTCCTGATGCTCTCCCTCCTCCCAACCCCACCATGCTTTATTAACCAATGAAAGCTCAATACAAAAACTCAATCCCCTGGAGTATGTTTCAAGAAGAATCCGTGTAACAAGGAACTATCACCAACAAAACAAGTACCAATCCACAATTCTTTGTTTGGGGCTAAATGTGTTTTGAAATTCAAAATTTTTCAAACTTTGGAAACTTAAGGACTGGGGCAGCACCCAACAGGCAAACACATTAATATTTCTACAGTTAAATATGTGAACAATTCTAATAAAAGGTGAGATAAAGATTATAAATAGCCTACTTCAATTCAGGTCAGGTTTTGCCAGGAAGCAAATTACTTTTTTCATTTTTAAATGCATTTTGGCTTTTAGAATTACATACAAAGAACTATGGACTCCTTGGGAATATTCTACACTTGTATTCAAATCATTTAATCAGCCTACACTAGTACCTACTTATGGGGTGGAGTTGGGTAGACTTCAGAGATTTTCCAAGAGAATTGTATTTGTGATTCCAACATAGTTGCATATTCCATTAAAGATTTGGAAAAACCACATTAATATGAACAAGTGGTTAGGAACAGGCACAGTACTGGAATAAATCATTTTAATCAGGATTCAAAGCAACCAGAGAGAACATGGGTTGGGATAGCGTAAAAGCACTCATGCTGGACCAGAGTTGCTATACATATATCATAGGTAGCCAATTCAAGAGTTTAGAAATACATGTAACTGTTTAAGGCTATGAATAGGTCCTCAAAGGAAGGGAAGATGATTAAAATTTTAAATTAATGCATCAACTTATACCTAAAATATGTAACAAATATATGTTGGTTTTATTTGATGCTATAAATTATTAGGGATCAGAATCTGGAGACAAATTACTATAATCCTTAGTTGAGAAGCTGGTAAATTCTTGATATAACTCCTTAACCAGACTAACTTAGTAACCCATGACAAAGTAGTATACTGGAAATAGCAGTGAACTGAAAGTCCAGGAGACCTCAATTCTCATCTCAATTCTGCTAGTACCTAATTATACCACCTGACCCAGAAACACAGTAGACACCCAGCAATTGGGTTGCTAAATCAAAGAACTTTTTTGTGCCTCTAATTCATCATTTGTGTCACAGAACACTGGATTAAAGAAATTTAGGCTGGGCATGGTGGTTCACGCCTGTAATCCCAGCACTTTGGGAGGCCGAGGAGGGCGGATCACCTGAGGTCAGGAGTTCGAGACCAGCCTGACCAACATGGAGAAACCCCGTCTCTACTAAAAATACAAAATTAGCCAGGCGTGGTGGTGCGTGCCTGTAATCCCAGCTACTCGGGAGGCTGAGGCAGGAGAATCGCTTAAACCGGGGAGGCGGAGGTTACAGTGAGCTGAGATCACGCCACTGCACTCCAGCATGGGCAATAAGATCGAAACTCGTCTCTCAAAAAAAAAAAAAAGAAATTTAAAGGTCTGGTTTAGCTATAAATTCTTAAATAAAAATGCAGGTTTATTCAAATGATTAGAGTTGGTCAGAATTAATTACGACTAATTTTAAAGAAACAGACAGGGCAAGGCACGGTGGCTCACACCTGTAATCCCAGCACTTTGGAAGCCGAGGCGGGCGGATCACAAGGTCAGGAGATCAAGATCATCCTGGCCAATATGATGAAACCCCATGTCTACTGAAAAAAAAAACAAAAAATTAGCCAAGCATGGTGGTGCACACCTGTAGTCCCAGCTACTCGGGAGGCTAAGGCAAGGGAATTGCTTGACCCTGAGAGGCAGAGGTTGCAATGAGCCAAGATCATGCCACTGCACTCCAGCCTGACGACAGAGCAAGACTCCGTCTTAAAACACACACACACACACACACACACACACACACACACACACACACACACACACAGAGTCCTTCATTAAAGAGAAAAAAACAAAAATGAAATTTTCCAGCAAAGGTAAAACAGCATTACATAGGTTCTATGGTAAGAACAAATGAGAGGGAGTATAATATGATCTATAACACATGCCCCCCAGGACCTTATCAACTCAAACTTTAGTACTGTGTGACCTAAAAGATTAGTCCAAATCATTCACTTTACAGATGAGAAAACTGACTCTGAAAAAATTACATTAATATGACCAAGGTCATACTCTCTGGCAGCGACAATGACAGGACTAAAACCCAAACTTCCCCAGCTCCCCGTTAAATGCTTACTTCCTTTCTTGTAATCAAAGGCTTCTAGAACTGCATAACAATGGTGCTATCTGTCATATGGCAATCACTTCAGTCAACATATGCTCTGTCAGAACCTCTAGTTCCACTATATCATCTTTATACATGGCATGGGCAATGAACTCTAGGCAATTAAATCAAAAAACCCACACAGAAAGTATTTCCAAATCCTATATCCAGTAAGAGACGAGTATCCAGAATACACAGAGAGATACAGAGAGCTTATGACTCAATAATAAAAAATAGCCAACTAAAAATCGGAAAAGGATTTGCACAGGCATTTCTCCAAAGAAGATATATGAATAGCCAATAAGCATATGAAAAGATGCTCAACATCATTAACCGTTAGGAAACTGCAAATCAAAACCAAAGTGAGGCCGGGCGCGGTGCTCACACCTGTAATCCCAGCACTTTGGGAGGCCGAGGCGGGTGGATTACCTGAGGTCAAGAGTTCGAAACCAGCCTGGCGAGCATGTCGAAACCCCACCTCCACTAAAAATACAAAAATTAGCCGGGTGTGGTGGCAGGCACCTATAATCCCTGCTACTCGGGAGGCTAAGGCAGGAGAACTGCTTGAACCCGGGAGGTGGAGGCTGCAGTGGGCCAAGATGGTACCACTGCACTCTAGCGGGAGCCACAAGAGCAAAACTCCATCTCAAAAAAAAAAAAAAAAAAAAAAGAGATGACACTTCATCCCCACTAGTATGGCTATAATAAAAAAAAAAAAAAGACAATAACAACTGTTACAAGAATGTAGAGAAACTGGAACCCTCATACATTGCTATTGCGAATGTAACATGGTACAGACACTGAGAAAAAGGTCTGGCAGTTTGTCAAAAAGTTAAACATAGAGGTACTATATGACCCAGCAATTCTACTCTAGGAATTATACCCCCAAAAATGAAAACTTATGTCCATACCAAAACTTGTAGAACAAGTATTATTTATGACAGCCAAAAAGTGAAAACAACCCAAATGTCCATCAACTAAGAAACAGATACACAAAATGTATTATTATTATTATATTATTATTATTATTATTTTGAGATGGAGTCTCGCTCTGTTGCCCAGGCTGGAGTGCAATGGCGCGATCTCAGCTCACTGCAACCTCTACGTCCCGGGTTCAAGCGATTCTCCTGTCTTAGCCTCCTGAGTAGCTGGGATTACAGGTGCATGCCATCACGACCAGCTAATTTTTTTTCTTTTTTTTTTGTATTTTAGTAGAGACAGGGTTTCACTGTGTTGCCCAAGCTGGTCTCGAGCTCCTGAGCTCAGGCAATCCACCTGGCTCAGCCTCCCAAAGAGCAAGGATTACAGGCGTGAGTCACCACGCCCGGTCAAAAAATGTAGTATTATTATACAATGGGTTATTAGCCCTAAAAAAATAAAACGAAGTACTGATAGATACTACAAAATGTGGATGAACCTGGAAAACACTATAGCAAATGAAAGAAGTCAGACACAAAAGTCTACATATGGTATGATTCCATTTATACAAAATGTCCAGAATAGACAAATCCATGGAGATAGAAAGTAGATTATGATTGCCAGGAGCTAGAATAGCAGAGAATGGAGAGTGACTGCTAATGAGTATGGGTTTCTTTTGGGAGTGATAAAAATGTTCTGAAATTAAATAATGATGGTTGCACAGCCCTGTGAATGTACTTTTTTAAAAACACTGAATTATACACATAAAATTATTTTTATGGCATGTCAGTTATATGTGTGTGTGTGTGTGTGTGTATAAAAATGAGGCCAGGCACAGTGAGTCACGCCTATAATCCCAGCACTTTGGGAGACTGAGCTCAGATTGCCTGAGCTCAGGAGTTCAACACCACCCTGGGCAACACGGTGAAATCTCGTCTCTGCTAAAAATACAAAAATTAGCCGGGGATGGTGGCACGAGCCTATAGTCCCAGCTACTCAGGAGGCTGAGGCAGGAGAATCGCTTGAACCCAGCGGATGAAGGTTGCAGTGAGCCGAGATCACACCACTGTACTTCAGCCTGGGTGACAGAGCAAGACTCCATCTCAAAAAAAATATATATATATATATACACACACACACACACACACACACACGCATCATATGTATATTTTGTATAAATAGTGTGTGTGTGTGTGTGTGTGTGTATATATATATATTTTTTTTTTTTTTTTTTAAACACACACACACATAGACACCAAAGCGTACTTCCCACTCATTTCCCATCCATGTCCTCTCTGGTTGGAAAAAGTAAAATGCCAACACAAGATGAAAGCATCAAGATCTCAATTCAGTATCCATTGAGTAAGGGATGTACTATAAAGTGGGAATACAGAGATAGTCTGATCTTATGATATTCATAGTCTTATTATAAATAAAGTACGCAAACAATTACAACACAATGTGTTAAGTGCAACAACAGATGTACAAAGGGCAGAAGAAGGTATAGTTGACCCTTGAACAATATGGGTTTGAACTGCACAGGTCCATTTACAGATGGATTTTCTTCTGCCTCCACTACCCCAAGACAGCAAGACCAACCCCTTCCTCTTCCTCCTCAGCCTACTCAATGTGAAGATGACAAGGAAGACCTTTATGATGATCCTCTTCCACTTAATGAACATAAATATATTTTCTCCTGCTTGTGATTTCCATAACATTTTCTTTAGTTTAATTTATTATAAGAGTACAAGTATATAATACATACAACACAGAAAATATGTAGGTTTAATGCAGTGGTTCACACCTGGAATTCCAACACTTTGTGAGGCTGAAGCAGGAGGATTGCTTGAGGCCAGGAATTCAAGACCAGCCCTGGCAACATAGCAAGACCTTGTCTCTACAAGGAAATTTTAAAAATTAGCTTTTTAAAAATTTTTTTAAAAAAATTTACGGGCTTGGTGGCACGTACCTATAGACCCAACTACTTAGGAGGCTGAGGTGGGAGGATCACTTGAGCCTGGGAGGCTGAGATTGCTGTTAGCTGTGGTCACACCACTGTATACCACCCTGGAGGGCAGAGCAAAATTCTGTCTCAAAAAAAAAAATGTGTTAACTGGTTATGTTATTGGTCAACAGGAGGCCATTAAGTTTTGGGGAAGTCAAAATTACATTCAGGCCTTGGAGAAAGTAAGGGCTGGGTGTATTTTCAAGCTGAGGGGCCACCCTACTACCACCCCCGCATCATGGTGTTTCCTCCAGGAGTCCAAGAGCCTTGCCATTCCTCTTGGTGAGTCCTTCAGGAGTTGAAGGGCCTGGCCATTCTTCTCACTCCTGTAGTGGCACCTATCCAGGCTCTCTGCTGTTTTCTGACTTAGGGCAACTACAATCATGGCTGACAAATGGTAGCCACTCACATGGGTGGGAGAAAGGGTACTACACATATTACACATATGTACTACACATATTACACTTACACCAAGCTTCTGGCCATCTCTTGTGGCTTCAAGCAGAACCCCAAGCAGTTCATGATCACCTGAATCTTGCAGATGCACAACCGGGGGGCCACGCCCTGTCCTCAAACTCCTGGGAGCTGATGGTACTACTGGGCAACTTGACTCACAATGCCATCTTCAACTACCACTGCAGTGCCTCGTGGGACAGTGGCATGGCACTGCTTGCCTGGCTTCTCAGAGCCTGGTGCCAGCGCTAAAAGTCCTTCCTACCCTTTGAGGCCACCGAGCTGCCTTTCTAGCCCTGGACCACCACGGAGGTGGGCATCCAGCTGGTGTGCAAGACAGGTATGCTCGACTGGATCTACTGTGAGCCCTTCTCAGCCTCCTTGACCCCTTGACCCCTTCTCCCACTCACAAGAGCCGGGGGCACATGTGAGGCCCCCTCAGGGCCTACAGCAGTGTCTGCTGCTGGCAACACCTGCTGATGGCAGCACCCTCAGAGCTGCATCTCTCCCTGGTCACTCTGCTCGTGGCCATGATGGAGCTCCAGACCATCTCTGACGTTGGCCTGCTCAGGCATCAGAGCCAGCCAGGCCACACCAGGCTCATGCTGGAGCCCAATCCAATGCTCAAGCACCTCACAGGCTGGCTCCTTAGCCACAGTGTGACTAGGGAGAAGGTGGATAAAGAGCTCACCAAGGTCCTCCTGGAGCTGTATGGCAAAGAGGCCAAGTACAACCACAGCTACCTGGTCTGTGGACTGGGAGAGGAGCAGTCCCTACCACCCCTCTACTCTGACCAGGCCGGCGGGTTGGAGCCACCCATGCATGACAACTAGCCCTCAGCCTGGCTCTTGGAGAATGGGACACGGCCTGGCCCCACATTCCTGGAAGGTGGGGAAAGGAGGAAGGCTAGATTTCAGGAAAGCTGCTTTCTGCTTTGAGTTCAGAGGAGCCAGGCAAGGGAGCCTGGGACCTTGTAGGGAGACAAAAAGCCTTGGGCAGTGCCCTCCCAGTGTATCCTTTAAGCCTCCTGTGGCAAAGCCACACCCTCATGCCATGTTCAAGGGACCCAAGAAGACAGGTGTGTTCTTGCCCTCAACCACTCACATGGGTATCACTGGTCAGAGCCAAGGAGGGGAGCAAGCCACATCAGTGGCCACTTGGAATGTGTCTCTGGTGTCCCTGGAGGCAACGAGAGCAACCAAGTACATAGTATTCAGTGTGTTACATTTTGGCCTGGGCAGCAAGGTGGGTGGGCACAGCGGTGTAGCCATCCCTCTGCCACATGGGCCACCACAGCACTATAGGCCAAGCAGGGAGACGTCATGGCCCATAACATGAAATCATCTTGAAGTTTTTACTCTAATTTTTGTGTTTTTTTGGAAACAGGGTCTCACTGTCCCCCAGGCTGGGGTGCAGGGGCAAGATCATAGATCACTGGAGTCTTGACCTCCTGGGCTCAAGTGATCCTCTCACCTCAGCCTCCCAGGCAACTGCGACCACAGGCACACACCACCATGCCCAGCTAGATTTTTTTTTTTTTTGAGACGGAGTTTAGCTCTTGTTGCCCAGGCTGGAGTGCAATGGTGCCATCTCCGACTCACTGCAACCTCCGCCTCCCGGGTTCAAGCAATTCTCCTGCCTCTGCCTCCCATGTAGCTGGGATTACAGGCGGGTGCCACCACACCCGGCTAATTTTGTATTTTTTTTTTAGTAGAGACGGGATTTCTCCATGTTGGTCAGAGTGGTCTTGAACTCCCAACCTCGGGTGATCCGCCCGCCTCGGCCTCTCAAAGTGCTGGGATTACAGGCAGGAGTCACCACGCCCGGCACAAGCCCAGCTAATTTTTTAAAAAATTTGTAGAAACAGGATCTTGCTACGTTGCCCAGGCTGGTCTCGAACTCCTGGACTCAAGTAATCCTCCTGCCTTAGCCTCCCAAAGTGCTGGGATTACAGGCATAAACCACCGCACCTAGCCTACTCTAAATTTTTAAAGGTCTTTTTAATGCAATATTTTTACTTACTATTTTATTTTGTGGATACATGACACTTTAATTTTGGTGACAGTCATTTCTCCTTTTGTAATGGTTTTTCTCTTAAGGCAATTTTTTTCTTTTTGGCATTGCCTCCCACTCTGAAAGGGCATTTTTGCTGTTTGATCACTGAGGAAGGAGCTGCCAGTCCCTTCTGACGAATCTGGATTCTCTAGGTGCGTTATGTGGCCTCGGGATAATCCGAGTTCTGAATCTGGCTTTAGGGTATGATGGGGCCAGAATTACACATTACAGCTTGTGAGAACAGAGCCCTGGTGGTTCTGGCTTCACACCTGAGGTGCTGGGCACGCAGGCATCCAACAAATGGTGGCTGCATAAAATACATATATATATGTGTGTGTATGTGTGTGTGTATGTGTATATATGTATGTATATATATGTGTACACACACACAGATTTTTGACAGCACCAGAGGGTTGGTACCCCTAACCCCCACATTGTTCAAGAGTCAACTGCAACTTACTATGGATCAGGGAAGGTCTCACAGAAGAGAAGATATCTTTTTTTTTTTTTTTTTTTTGAGGTGGAGTCTTGCTCTGTCGCCCAGGTTTGAGTGCAGTGGCCGGATCTCACCTCACTGCAAGCTGCGCCTCCCGGGTTTATGCCATTCTCCTGCCTCAGCCTCCCGAGTAGCTGGGACTACAGGCGCCCGCCACCTCGCCCGGCTAGTTTTTTGTATTTTTTAAGTAGAGACGGGGTTTCACCGTGTTAGCCAGGATGGTCTCGATCTCCTGACCTCGTGATCCGCCCGTCTTGGCCTCCCAAAGTGCTGGGATTACAGGCTTGAGCCACCGCGCCCGGCCGAAGATATCTAAAAGTAGATTTTAAAGAACAAATAGGCCAGGCACAGTGGCTCACACCTGTAATCCTAGCACTTTGGGAGGCTGAGGTGGGAGGATCGCTTGAGCTCAGGAGTTTGAAACCAGCCTGGGCTACATGGTAAGACTTCATCTCTACAACAGAGTCTTACTCTGTTGCCCAGGCTGGAGTGCAGTGGCACAATCTCTACTCACTGCAACTTCCGTCTCCTGGGTTCGAGCAATTCCCTTGCCTCAGCCTCCTGGGTAGCTGGGATTTCAGGTAACCGCCAACAAGCCCAGCTAATTTTTGTATTTTTACTAGAAACAGGGGTTTCACCATGTTGGCCAGGCTGGTCTCGAACTCCTGACCTCAGGTGATCCACCTGCCTCAGCCTCCCAAAGTGCTGGGATTATAGGCATGAGCTACCCCACTGGCCTCTATTTTTCCTTTAAAAAAAAAAAAAAAAAAAAAAGACTAGAAGTGCTTTCCAAGCACATAATGGGAGCAAAGATGCTACATATCAGTCCATGGACTGATGCCATGCTAAAACGTCATAATGGCATTTAGAAGCAGGGCAAATCATTTCTCCAGAGTGATCTGACAAAGCTTGATGGAGAAATTTTTTGCTTTTGTTTGTTTTTTGAGATGGAGTCTCACTCCATCACTCAGGCTAGAGTGCAGTGGCACAATCTCAGCTCACTGCAACCTCTGCCGCCCAGGTTCAAGCGATTCTACTGCCTCAGCCTACCGAGTGGCTGGGATTACAGGCACCCGCCACTGTACCCAACTAATTTTTGTATTTTTAGTAGAGACGGGGTTTCACCATCTTAGTCAGGCTGGTCTTGAACTCCTGACCTCGTGATCCACCCGCCTAAGCCTCCCAAAGTGCTGGGATTACAGGCATGAGCCACCGCACCTGGTCTATGGTAAAATTTAAGCTGACTCTTTTAAAATGAGTAGAATCTATGTATAAAAAAGAAAAAGGACTAGTAGGAAATAATAAATAGTGGGCAAAATACAACTGGAAATGCACATACTTAGTTCGGCACAGCCAGAGTAACTCAGATTGCTGAAGCAGCACTGCCTAGTTACTGGTGATGGCATGACTTTAGTAGAAACACTGTCTATAGTGTTTTAGTTGCTTCAGTTGTTTTTTGCACATATTTTTTTTTTTTTTTTTTGAGACGGAGTCTCGCTCTGCCGCCCAGGCTGGAGTGCAGTGGCGGGATCTCAGCTCACTGCAAGCTCTGCCTCCCGGGTTCACTCCATTCTCCTGCCTCAGCCTCCCGAGTAGCTGGGACTACAGGCGTCTGCCACCTCGCCCGGCTAGTTTTTTGTATTTTTTAGTAGAGACGGGGTTTCACCGTGTCAGCCAGGATGGTCTCGATCTCCTGACCTCGTGATCCGCCCGTCTCGGCCTCCCAAAGTGCTGGGATTACAGGCTTGAGCCACTGCGCCTGGCCTTTTTGCACATATTCTTACCATAAACATCCCTCTAGGATTGTTATGCTGGATAAAACCTTTGCGCCAGGCTGTTTACCATCCTTATTTAATTTTTACAAGAAATCTGAGATAAGTATTACTATCCCAATTTAACGAGAAACTCAACTTCAGAAAGGTTTGTAACAGTTCACGATAATACATCCCAGCATTCTGTTAGGTGTTGCAAATTTATTATCTCACTTAACTCTTCAAACAATCTTAAGAACTAGGTATTATTGGTATTTCTATTTTACAGACGAGAAAACTGAGGTTCAGGGAGGTTATGCAATTTACTCAGGGTCACAGTGGTATTAACAGGCAGAACTGGGAATTAAAATTCAGGACTGCCTTATCCTAAAGCTCTCTTCCATTACAGTATAATACTCTATCTATCTTCAATCTTAACTCAGTCCAATCCAATATGTTTTGATTGTTATATTCTCTGCATTTCCAGTAACTAAAACAGTAGCAGCCTCTTGCAAAGACAGGTACAATATACATTTGCCGAAGACAGTGTTTTTATGTATTAAATGTAAGGGAAGGCTACAGCCAGAGAAATGCTAGCCAAGAGAAGCCCCAACACAAAGTGACTTCTCAAAGACTCTTCTTTTCAGGTTTTTCCAAAGGATATGGAAGAGTCTCCAATGCTACAGTATACTAGCCTGAGACAGAAACGCAAATAAATCTTTTCATCAAGATGGAAAGAGTTCATCTGACCAAGATCTGGTTACAGCAATGCAGAGATCTTGCAGTACCTACTGCAGCAAAATCAGGTGCTGACAGCTGAGAGATATCAAGTGGCATAAGGCTGTAAGAAAGGAAAAAAGTCCTAGAAGTACTTAAGATTCCAAAAATGTCTCTAAACGACTGCAGGAAACTGACACACAACAAGAGTGGGATTCTGTTAAATCCGTTTAAGAGTTAAATTGGTGAAACAACTCACATAACACCAAGAGATCATACTGGTAGCTCACGTCTCCCCTCATTTTACCTTTTTTTCACATAAAAAGGTAAGCTGTCTTTTCAATTCCCAGGAAATGTGATATCCTTCAAATATTGTTTCTCAGCTTCCCAGATGGCTAGGCTAGACTAGGACATAAGAAAGATGCAGTGACATCCTTCCTATCTCCCATCTAACAGCAGGAAGAGAATCAAAAACCAAAAGAAGAAAGGAGTAGCCAGCAATGATCTCTTCTCTCATTCCAAACACCACCGGTTAGTCCTGCTTATATAAGAGAGGTTAACTATTAGAACACATCCCAAGTCTTTTCATTTTTCTCTTTCAAGTTGGGGTTAAGGAATGTTTTAAATTGTATTTCATTTTTGTGGGGGTTTGGGGGGGATTTTTTTGGTTTTGTTTTTTTTTTTTTTGAGACAGGGTCTTGCTCTGTCACCCAGGCTGCAATGCAGCGACATGATCACAGCTCACTGCAGCCTCAACTTCCCAGACTCAAGTGATCCTCCCACCTCAGCCTCCCAAGTAGCTGGGACCACAGGCACATGTCACCATGCCCAGCTAATTTTTTGTATTTTGCGTGTATGCAAAGACAGGATTTCACCATGTTGCCCAGGCTGGTCTCAAATTTCTGGGCTCAAGGGATCCTCCTGCCTCAGCCTCCCAAAGTGCTGGGATTACAGGTGTGAGCCACTATGCCCAGCCTATTTCTTTTAATTTTGTTCTGGTGTCCTTAAATAAGTTTCTTCATGGATTTCTTTGTAAAACAAGACTTAATATAATAGACTCTAGACCCTACCTCTCTCACAGGAATGCTATTTGAAGGAAATGTTAAAGTACTTGAAAAACTTAAAAGCATAACACAATAACAGGTAATATTTACTGTGTTTGTTTTGTGTCATTTAAAGCCCTTTGCGTGAAGGAATGTATTGTCTCACAACAACCTATGAGGCAGATACTATTAACCTTTTTTTTTTTAGACGGAGTTTCACTCTTGTCGCCCAGGCTTAGGGTTTTTTTTGCTTTTGTTTTTGTTTTTTTTTTTTGAGATGGAGTCTTGCTCTTGCTGCACAGGCTGGAGTGCAATGGCACGATCTCGGCTCACTGCAACCTCCACCTCCTGGGTTCAAGTGATTCTGTTGCCTCAGCCTCTAGAGTAGCTGGGACTATAGGCATGCGCCACCCCACCCAGTTAATTTTTGTACTTTTTTTTTTTTTTTTTTTTTTTTTTGAGACGGAGTCTCGCTCTGTCGCCCAGGCTGGAGTGCAGTGGCCAGATCTCAGCAAGCTCCGCCTCCCGGGTTCACGCCATTCTCCTGTCTCAGCCTCCTGAGTAGCTGGGACTACAGGCGCCCGCCACCTCGCCCGGCTAGTTTTTTTTTTGTATTTTTTAGTAGAGACGGGGTTTCACCGTGTTAGCCAGGATGGTCTCGATCTCCTGACCTAGTGATCCGCCCGTCTCGGCCTCCCAAAGTGCTGGGATTACAGGCTTGAGCCACCGCGCCCGGCCAATTTTTGTACTTTTAGTAGAGACAGGGTTTCACCATGTTGGCCAGGATGGTCTCATCTCTTGACCTCATGATCTGCCTGTCTCAGCCTCCTGAGTAGCTGGGATTACAGGCGCATGCCACCACGCCTAATTTTTGTATTTTTAGTAGAGACAGGGTTTCATCATTATTGGTCAGGTTGGTCTCAAACTCCTGACCTCAAGTGATCTGCCTGCCTCAGCTTCCCAAAGTGCTGGGTGTGAGCCACCGCACCCAGCCAACCTCATTTTTAAGATGAGTAAACTGAGGCCCAGAAAAACAGAGTTCCTTTCCCTAGTTTACACAAATATGATATGGTAGAGCTAGAATTCAAACTCAATTCATCTGAGCCAATAAATTTGATTATACAGTACTCAAATATACTTACGATATGTAACGAAAATTATGTTAGAATATTACTACACATGGATTAAGGAAGCAAACACAATAACCTAGTAAAATATTCAACAAATACTTGAATTCTTTGTCCCCACCATCATAACACCACTATCTTTTCTTTCTTTTTGAGACAAAGTCTCCCTGTTGCCAGGCTGGAGTGCAGTGGTGTGATCTCCGCTCATTGCAACCTTCCACCTCCTGGGTTCAAGCGATTCTGCTACCTCAGCCTCTAGAGTAGCTGGGACTACAGGCATGCACCACTACGCCCAGCTAATTTTTGTATTTTTAGTAGAGACGGGGTTTCACCATGTTGGCCAGAATAGTCTCAACTCTTGACCTCATGATCCGCCTGCCTCAACCTCCCAAAGTGCTGGGATTACAGGCGTGAGCCACCGTGCCCAGCCCATATACCATTATCTTTATGCATTCTGAGATTAACATGCACAGGAACATAGGCTCTGGAGTCACATAAACCTAGTCACACAATGTCACTTAATAGCTGTATGGGCAAGTTACTTAACTGTGTCTCAGTGTCCTCATGTGTAAAATAGGGATAATACCTATCACATAGAATTTAAGAACTAAATGGGACCCCCATGTGGTGCCTCACACCTGTAATGCCAGCACTTTGGGAGGCCAAGGTGGGAGGATCACTTGAACCCAGGAGTTTGAGACCAGCCTGGGCAACATGGCAAAACCCCATCTCTACCAAAACAATACAAAAATTAGGTGTAGTGGTGTGTGCCTATAGTCCCAGCTACTTGGGCAGTAGAGGTGGCAGGATCACCTGAGCCCAGGGAAGATCAAGACTGCAGTGAGCAGTGATCACACCACTGTACTCTAGCCTAGGTGACAGAATGAGACTCTGTCTCCAAAAAAGTAATAATAACGAAATGGGCTTTAAGAGATGCTTAATGCTGGCCTGGCACAGTGGCTCATGCTTGTAATCCCAGAACTTTGGGAGGCCGAGGCGGGTGGATCACCTTAGGTCAAGGGTTCCAGACCAGCCTAACCAACATAGTGAAACTCCATCTCTACTAAAAATACAAAAATTAGCTAGGCGTGGTGGTGGGAGCCTGTAATCCCAGCTACTCGGGAGGCTGAGGTAAGAGAATCACTTGAACTCAGGAGGCAGAGGTTGCAGTGAGCCGAGATCGCGCCACTGCACTCCAGCCTGGGGCGACAGAGCAAGACTCTGTCTCGGAAAAAAAAAAAAAAATGCTTAATGCTTTAAGAAAGTTGGCCAAAGCCAGGTGCTCACGCCTGTAAACCAAGCAAGCACTTTGGAAGGCTGAGGTGGGAAGATCATTTAAGACCAAGAGTTTGAAACCAGCCTGGGCAACATAGTGAGACCCAGTCTCTACTGAAAAAAAAAACAAAAAACACTAAATGGATTATAAACTCATCTCAGAATAGTTGTTGGCACACAGTAAGTGCTAAGCAAACACCATTAGCTACTATTGTTAGTATTTTTATTTCGTTTTTCTTTGCCATTCTTCATGTAAACAAATATCTAAAAAATATTTGCCTCGGCCGGGCGCGGTGGCTCACGCCTGTAATCCCTGCACTTTGGGAGGCCGAGATGGGCGGATCACGAGGTCAGGAGATCGAGACCATCCTGGCTAACACGGTGAAACCCCGTCTCTACTAAAATACAAAAAAAAAAAATTAGCCGGGCGCGGTGGCGGGCGCCTGTAGTCCCAGCTACTCCGGAGGCTGAGGCAGGAGAATGGCGTGAACCCGGGAGGCGGAGCTTGCAGTGAGCCGAGATGGTGCCACTGCACTCCAGCCTGGGCGACAGAGTGAAGACGCCGCCTCAAAAAAAACAAAAAAAAAAACAAAACAAAAAAACAAAAAAACAAACAAAAAAAAATATTTGCCTCAAAACTATCAAGTAATCTTGAAATGGGCATATGTTTTACATTTCACATTTCAGTGTCTCCATACTTTGGTAATATTTTCCAGTAAATTTATAATTCATGTAACTAACATTGCTGCCTATGCAAGCAACTACTCTACCATTCTGAACTTAGGAAATACAAGAATACAATAGCTACATTGTGTTTCTTATGTGTAGTGATAATATTGCAAACCCTTATCTCTTAATACAAACTGCCACATTTCTGCCACATTACATTTGAGAGCCACTCTGCATGGCTTTTCATCAAACACCTCAAATTAAAATAGGTAGTATCTTCTTAAAATTACTTACTTTTTCATTTGACAAATCTCAAACCCACAAGGTAAAGTGACTTGTGACTTGCTCAAGTTCATACAGGTAGATAATGACAAAGACTGACCCAGAACCTTCAGACTGAGTTTAAAGCTCTTTTTCATCTCTCTGGGCTGAATAATTCCATTTCTTGTCAGGGGAGGGGAATAAACATCTGAAAACAGTGAATGACTCAAATCTCCCAAGGTTAAAAAAAAATTTCAAGAAGCCAATCTTCAAAGGTCATTTAATGTAGCACAACAAAACAACCACCAAAGTGGCATAACTCAGTAGTTTCCTTCTCAAAAAATCAAATCATCTCGAAAATTTGCTTTACTAAATTTGTATTAGCTTAACCCAAATCTCATGCTACTTCGTCCCAGCTATCTCTGCAACTTTCTGAAACTGGGCAACTTCAGCTCAAAATTCTAATGACAAACTCCAGGGAACTGTCACAGTGCAATGTTATAGCAAATATTCCTGAAAATACGTGGTGCTTGGGAATTCTATTCCACTGAGATTCTCAGTGTAATTATTTTTCTGTGATAGAATCTGATTTGTTTCATGAAACCATACTAAAATAAAAGAGAACACAAAAATGTTCTCATTTAGGCCACTAATTGATATTAAAATTTCCCAAAATTTTTGGAGCAGTTCAAATCTAACAAGCATTTACCAAAGGACTTAATCCATATCATTCTTTTCAAAAAGTCTGGCCTATAATCCCAATGTTTTGGGAGGCCATGGTGAGAAAACCACTTGATCCCAGGAGTTCAAGACCAGCCTAGGAAACACAGGGAGACCAATCTCTACCAAAAATGTTTAAAATTAGCCAGGTGTGGTGGCACACGCATATGGTCCCAGCTACTCAGGAGGCAGAGGCTGGAGGACCACTTGAGCCTGGGAGGTCAAGGCTGCAGTGAGCCGTGATGGCAACACTGTATTCCAGGCCACATGACAAAGTTAGAACTTGCCTCAAAAAAAAAAAAAAATTAAATTCAAAAATAAAAATTAAGAAAGTCCACTCTAAAACAACGTAAGCCTTTTTATATGTTATAGATTTAATCAGAGTCAAGACCAGAAGTGATCAATCCATTTTACACACAAGCCACAGCAGGACTGGGGAGAGAGGAAAACAGGAAGACTAGCAAGTCAAATCAATTATTTACTTAAAAGTCCACAGAGTACAGAGCACTGTAAGATGTACAGTGCCAACATGCTCCACCCTTTCTCTGCTAGTCAGTACAGGACACAAGATGAACACCAGAGTCCAACAATCAGTTAAATGCCAGGCAAAATGGCCTTACCAGGCTAGATGGGGTCAAACACATATATTTTTAACTCATAGTCGAAAAGACTCAAGAAAGATGATCAACAACTTAAAATATTGCAGAGATATTAAGGAAAACAAAGGCTAGGAAAATATCTGAATACACAGACATTGGGTCTTTTTTTTTTTTTTTTGAAACGGAGTCTTCCTTTGTTGCCCAGGCTGGAGTGCAATGGCACAATCTCAGCTCACCGCAAGCTCCGCCTCCCGGGTTCACACCATTCTCCTGCCTCAGCCGGGAGTATGCAATGGAGAAGAAAACTGATCCATGTGGATCCTGGAAGTCATCAGACAAAAAGCAATAAAAATGGGGAGAGAACAGATGGTAAGGACTTTTTGAAAAATCAGAAGCTATGCAAAAATGGCAAAACAATGGTCTACAGGGACAGTGAATGACTAGAACTACAATGACTGCTCCCCTCGTCCAAGGAGTTGCAGAGTATTCAACCAATGAAAACAGAAATAATAGCATTCATTACAGAAAAAGCCTTGTTTTCACTTATGGGTTAGGAGACGGAAGAAATATGGGAAGAAAAAAAATTAAGAACTTGGAGGACTTTGCTCACATTTGTGCACAGGTTCTATCAGACCCAGCAGAAATAGGTAGTAAAGGGACATCAAGAATGAGGTAGAAAAGAATGGGACTGAGCTTTTAAAATACTGAGGCAATAAGGCAGATGGAACTTTGAGATAACTTTTTACCAACAGTGAAGATGAAGAAGAGTAATCTAAAGAACTTTATGGCTGCAGAGGATGAGGGGAATGAAGACAAACATACCAAAAAACTGCTGGACACCATAGACAACAAGTCTTCAGCACTAGCCCTAATTTTCAAGTGGAATCATCTCCAAAACCGACTTTCCCAGAAGCAGGACCTGAAACATCCTTTAATTTCATTTGCCAAGACTAGCAATTTGCTGAACTATGTCAATAGTTTGTTTGTGTTTGTTTTTTGAATTGGACAGTTGTTTTTAATAAAGATTTGTTGCGTTCTACAAAGGCATAGGAGGGACATTCCCCAAAAGATAAATGAATGCCACATGACTAGAACTGGGTCTTCTATTTTTATTTATTTATGATTTAGAACTCGGTTTTTTTGTTTGTTTGTTTAGACAGAGTCTCACTCTGTCGCCCAGGCTGGAGTGCAATGGTGCAATCTCTGCTCACTGCAATCCCCTGCCTCCCAGGTTCAAGCGATTCTCCCACCTCAGCCTCCTGAGTAGCTGGGATTACAGGCACCCGCCATCATGCCTGGTATTTTTGTAGAGATGGGGTTCCACCATGTTGGCCAGGCTGGTCTTGAACTCCTGATCTCACGTGATCTGTCCACCTGAGCCTCCCAAAGTGCTGGGATTACAGACATGAGCCACCGCACCCAGCCATAACTGGGTCTTTAAGGTCCCTTTGCACACTCAGACAGGATGGAAAAGGTTAGATAACACCAGTTAATATTTGGGTAGCACTTCACTGACTCAAATTACTATCTAATCAATTAGCTCAACTGACCCACTCTTTATTCCTATTCTTTTGATACGTAATCCAAGGATAGAGGAGTAGAAAGAACATAGACTTTGAAGTCACTAATCTAGAATTCTAACTCTCCCGGTTCCCCCAGGAATATTTCTTAAACCTCTAGGAGCTTCCATTTCCTCATCTGTAAAGTAGGAATAGTAGTACCTATTTCATGAGGCAGATGTAAAGATTAAAGTGTAAGTCAAGTACCTACTATATAGTAGATGCTTAAGAAATGGTAGATAATGGCCAGGTGCACTGGCTCACGCCTGTAATCCCTGCACTTCGGAGGCCGAGGCGGGTGGATCACAAGGTCAGGAGTTCAAGACCAGCCTGGCCAATATGGTGAAACTCTGTCTCTAATAAAAATACAAAAATTAGCTGGGCATGGTGGCACACACCTGTAGTTCCGGCTGCTCAGGAGGCTGAGGCAGGAGAATCGCTTGAACCCGGGAGGCAGAGGTTGCAGTGAGCCGAGATCGCACCACTGCACTCCAACCTGGGCAAAAGAGCAAGACTCAGTCTCCCAAATAGAAAAAAAAAGAAATGGTGGATAATATACTCCACATGTTGCAATGAAAGAAATGGAAGACTATTTTAACTAATGTCATTATAAACTAAACCATCCAAGCTGAACCACAATTTATTGGTTACTGTTGTTAATACACACAGGGCAAATTATGTTAAACAAATCATAAAATAACTAATGTTTTCCAAAAAGGCCTCTCTACCTAACAGTTAACCTAACTAAAGATGACAGTATTTATTAGGGTATGATTTTCATAACTAGGAACTTATACAATGTTTCATGGTTTGAAACATACTGTATTTTTTTCCAAATGAGTACTTCCAAAATAAACTAACCTTTTAACTTCCAGCTTAATCCTGGGGCAATTTTAGAGAATCTCAACATCTCACAAATAAATGGAATTGAAAAAGCATATGGATATAATGCAGTCAGCAGAGAATTTGAGGGCAGAAGAGAGAGGCTATGTCCTGCCCCCTTTTCCAAATTCAGTTAACTAATATCACAAATGTTCCTCAATTCTACCATTTCTTTATTTTTTTGAGATGGAGTTTCGCTCCTGCCCAGGCTGGAGTGGAGTGACGCAATCTCGGATCACAGCAACCTCTGCCCCCTGGGTTCAAGCGAATCGTCTGCTTTAGCCTCCCAAGTAGCTGGGATTACAGGCGCCCACCACCAGGCCTGGCTAATTTTTTGTATTTTTAGTAGAGACAGGGTTTTGCCATGTTGGCCAGCCTGGTCTTGAACTCCTAGCCTCAGGTGATCCACCCGCCTCGACCTCCCAAAGTGCTATCCCAAAGTGCTAGGATTACAAGCGTGGGCCACCGTGCCTGGCCAATTCTACCGATTTCATAAGCTTAAGAGCTATCTTCACTTTCTTTTCTTCTTTCTCTGCGTTATTAAGTACCATCTCTTCCTTCTCCAAAATCTCTCCAATATATTCCTTTTTCTTCCCATTCCACTTGCTAAATTCATGCCTGTATAGTGTTCACAATTTTATTTCTTTAAAAAAAAAAAAAAACCTTAACTGGCTTCCTTTCGGATAATCTATATAACACTTCTTGATTAATGTCATAATTCCAAGTTCATCAAGTCACTGCTCAACTTTTAAACCTTCAATGATTCCCACATGTTAGCAAGATCAGGTCCAAATTCCTCGGTATGACTGTTAAGACTGTTCATAATCTCAATAAGCATTCCTTCACTAATCTTATCTCCTTCCTAGTCCATAATCTAAACTCTATTACTAGATCAGACAAGTATGTGCAGTTCCCATCAATAATATGTTTATTCTAATCTCTATCTTTGCCCTTAATTTGCTCTTGCCTAGAAAACCATCTCCTCATCCTTAATTTTCTCAAATACAAAAGAAAAAAATTTAAAAAGTAAAACAAAACTTTCTCTTTCCTTTCCGCCTCTTCAAGCACTATCCATCCACCATTGAAAAACTCTAGTCTAACTGCCTGCATGAAGCCCTCACAGACCACTTCAGCCTAAACTAATCTCAGTAAACTGTAACCTGTCATTTCAACATACACTATTAGCATAACAACAGACTTCCTAGGGCAGTCATTTCAGTCAACGGTATTTTCACCCAAGAATAGTAAATTTTTCATAAGGCTAAATTATTTAACATGAAAAAACCCTTTAATCTGAGATGATGCCCTTTCTCTTACCTGTTTGTTTTTGTTTTAAGACAGGGTCTCAGTCAGTCACAGGCACTTTGGGAGTTCGAGACCAACCTAAGTGACAGAGTGAGACCTCGACTCTACTAGAAATCAAAAAAATTACCCACGAATGGTGGCACACACCTGTAGTCATCCCAGCTACTCAGGAGGCTGAGGTGGGAGAATCATTTGAGCCTGGGAGGTCGAGGCTGCAGCCCCAGCCTGAGCAACAGAGTGAGACTCTATCACACACAACCCAAATGCTCCTCAATTGGCCAATAAACAAACTCTATACAATGGAATACTACTCAGCAATGTAACGAGCTACTGATACATGCAATAATGCGGATGAACCTCAAAAATATGAGAAGTGAAATAAGCCAGACTAAAAGGCTACAGACTACAGACTATCACTTACAGAACATTCTGGAAAAGGCAAAATGATAGGAATAGAAAACAACTACTCCAATTCTTGCCTGAGGGTAAGAATTGGAGTAGACTACAAAAGAGCAGAAGGGACTTTGAGGAGGTGATGAAACTGCGAAATCTTGATTGTGGTGGTGGTTGGACAATATACATCTGTCAAAACTCACAGAACTTTGGGAGGCCATGGTGGGAGGATCACTTGAGGCCAGGAGTTCAACACCGGCCTGGGCAACATAGCCAGACCCCCATCTCTACAAAAAAAAATTTTTTTTTTAATTACCAGGCATAGCGGCTTGCGCCTGTAATCCCAGCTACTTGGGGAGGCTGAGATGGAAGGACTGCTTGAGGCTGGGAGATAAAGGCTGCAGTGAGTCACGATCACATACTACATTCCAGCCTAGGGGACAGAGCGAGACCCTGTCTTCTTTTTCTTTCTTTATTTTCCTTTTCTCTCTCTCTAAGTTACCTTATTATTTCCTTATTATTTCTCCCTGCTCCATTAACTGTCCTCCCATCTATTTTTCCATCACATTTCTTTAAGATTCTGGTAGTCACTTTAAAACTGCCCTAGGATCTAGTCTCAAACAAAATTCTTAACATAATCATAAGTCCTCAAGTTCCTACAGAAATTATTTTCGCATATGTTGTAAAATGTCTAATTTCATCAAATTACACTAAGAATACACCATATTACACTCCATTACAGCTGTGGCAAGAAGCATAAAAACTGTTATTACTGATTTAAACCTACCAGGGCCCATTACTTTGCTTCCACACCCTAACTACATTTTGTAAATATCTCCATAAGAATCTTCTATATTTAACTAGCTTCTATATACTTCTGTAAAGTCTTCCATTTAATGAATCTTTAAGTCCATCAAGATCTAAAAATGGCATTCTTTCGATCCCAGGAAACATAAGACAATGTTGATATCATTTACTTAGAGGGCAGCGCACACAGTTCATAAAATCATTATGTGTTAAAATAATGTAATGTTCAAGAGTAAACTCAAGGTCAAATCCTAGCTTGGCACTGACCTTGGGGCAAACCGATCTCACATCTTAGGGACTCAGTTTCTTTCTCTGCAAAATGGGGATAATAATAGTACTAATATGTACCCTAAAGACTTGCTGAAAGGAGATTAAATAAACACATATAAAGTACTTAAGAACCATAGCTGTCACACAGAAGTCAGAAACTGGTATCATTAGTCCTCAATAACTAAGAATTCTTCGAAAAATCTCAATTATAAACTTAAATGGGTCAGGAGTGGTGGCGGGTGCCTGTAATCCCAGCTACTTGGAAGGCTGAGATGAGAAAATCACTTGAACCCGAGAGGAAGGGGTTGCAGTGAGCCAAGATCACGCCACTGCACTCCAGCCTGGGCAACAAGAGTGAAACTCCATCTTAAAAAAAAAAAAAAAACTTAAATGAGCTGCTCATCACTAAAATGGCCTAAATCAGATAAATACCCCCAGATAACCAGGAAATCAGCACATTTTTTATATAGCTGTTCCAGGACTTAACCAAAAATTAACTTTATTTATCTCAACATTTAACATTACCAGTTAACATGAAACTAGATAAAAACAGAGATTTATGTTCAGAAACAGAAAAATGCTGTCAGACCAAGGTAAATGATACCATTTTTCTATTTGAGTTCTTCAGCATCTGTAGAAAGCCTATGCAAATAAAGTTGGCCAGGCACGGTAGCGCACATCTGTAATCCCAGCACTCTGGGAGCCAAGGCAGGCGAATCACTTGAGGTCAGAGTTCCAGACCAGCCTGGCCAACGTGGTGAAACCCTGTCTCTACTAAAACTACAAAAATTAGCCTGGCATGGTGGCATGAGCCTGTAATCCCAGCTACAAGGGAGGCTGAGGCAGGAGAATCGCTTGAACCCAGGAGGCAGAGGTTGCTGTGAGCCAAGATCATGCCACTGCACTCCAGCCTGGACAACAGAGCAACACTGTCTCAAAAATAAAAATAAAAAATAAAGTGTTGGAAAGTGGGCCAGGAAAATACATTTCTCCCTTTAATTATACGTAAGTTCAAATCTGTTCCTACACAGATTTGCCTGTCAGCAGACTAAAAATGTTCCTTTCTTACACAAAATTTAACAATATTAATTTATTAAGGTTATAAATAAAATCACAGTGACATTAATACAAGCTAATGTTTTCATTAAGAGAATTCCAATTTAATTGTAATACGGGTTATATTCATACCATGATTTGTTTTATAGAGGTTTCAGCACTGAAAACAAGTGCTGTTATTCAATGGCGCCATCTTGGGAGGTAAGATCTTCCAAGGATTGGGATGACTGGGTGCATCTTCCAATCGTGGCCAAGACTCAAAACTTTTTTGATGTGCCATTGACAGAATTCTCAAAGACAAACCTCACACACACACAAAATCCTAGTCTCCACCTTTTAGAATTACATTTCATTTGTGACCAAAAACAATGCTGACCACTCACTTCATTCACCAGACTTTCCTATCTCCAAAAGTTAAATACAAGCACCTGCAAAATGAAGACTTACCAGAATTAAGAACGCGCAATATGCTCTAAAGACAAATTCAAAAGAAATACACCAAGTATTTCAGAATTTGGAAATGTTACTAAAATAAATACATAACTTTCCAAGGCAGGGAGCAGTGGCTCACACCTGTAATCCCAACACTTTGGAAGGCCGAGGTATGAGGATCACTTGAGCCCAGGAGTTGCAGATCAGCCTGGCAACATGCCAAAATCCTATTTCTAACAAAAGATACAAGAATTAGTAGATGTGGTACAGCATACCTATAGTCCTACCTACTAGGAAGGCTAAAGTGAGAGGACTGCTAGAGCCCGGGAGTTCAAGGCTGCAGTGAGCTGTGATCATGCCACTGGAGTCCAGCCTGGGTAACAGAGTGAGACCCTGTCTCAATAAATAAATAATAATAGTAACTTCCCATTTGGAAAGTTCTAATGTTTGTTTTTAAAAAGCAGTCCTAGGCCAGGTGCAGTGGTGCCCACCTATAATCCCAGCACTTTGGGAGGCCGAGGCAGAAGGATCGTTTGAGGCCAGGAGTTCAAGATCAGCCTGGGTAACACGTCAAGACTTGTCTCGCCAGGCACGGTGGCTCATGCCTATAATCCCAGCACTTTGGGAAGCCAAGGCAGGCAGATCACCTGAGGTCAGGAGTTCAAGAACAGCCTGGACAACACAGTGAAACCTCGTCTCTACTAAAAATACAAAAATTAGCCCAGAGTAGTGGTGGGTGCCTGTAATCCCAGATACTCAGGAGGCTGAGGCAGGACAACTGACTGAACCCAAGAGGCAGAGGTTGCAGTGAGCCGAGATTGCGCCACTGCACTCCAGCATGAGCAACAGAGTGAGACTCCATCTTATTAAAAAAAAAAAAAAAAAAAAAACTTGTCCCTACAAAAAAAAAAAAATTTTAATTAGCCAGGCACGGTAGCATGCACTAGTAGCCCTAGCTACTCAGGAGGCTGAGGCAGGCGGATCGCTTAAGCCCAGGAGTTCAAAGTTGTAGTGAGCTATTATTGAGTCGCCACACTCCAACCTGGGCAATAGAATGAGAACCTGTCTTTTCTTTTAAAAAAAAAGGCAGTCATAATACCTTACAGTTGCCCCAGAAATGACTATGAAACTACACAGTAACAAAATTGGAAATGTGAAATATCATACGAGATCTGTGTAAAAGCAGTAAAATGATGCCGAAAAGTAATGAAACACAACTGAAATTGTCTAATTTAAACATTTAAACTTATACTTGTATTTGCTTACAGAGTGCCCCTGAAGGCACAGTATTTAATATGGTTAATTATATCCATTCATCTTTTTATACTTAGTTCACCTTGGTTTGAATAAACTGGGATTTTCCAAAATAAGAATTTTCCATACTGTTTGCTGTTTGTGAAATTTTTCTTGTAAAAGATGGGCTAGGCCAGGCGCAGTGGCTCACGCCTGTAATCTCAGCACTTTGGGAGGCTGAGGCAGGCAGATCACAAGGTCAGGAGTTCGAGACCAGCCTGGCCAACATGGCAAAACCCTGCCTACTAAAAATACAAAAATTAGCCAGCATGGTACCAGGCACCTGTAATCCCAGTCACTTGAGAGGCTGAGGCAGGAAGATCGCTTGAACCTGGGAGATGGAGGTTGAAGTGAGCCAAGATTGCGCCATTGCACTCCGGTCTGGGTGAGAAGAGCAAGACTCTGTCTCAAAAAAAAAAAAAGATGGGTTAGGGGCCAGGTGTGGTGGCTCATGCCTGTAATCCCAGCACTTTGGGAGGCCGAGGTGGGCAGATTACTTGAGGTCAGGAGTTCAAGACTAGCCTGGCCAACATAGTGAATGAAACACCGTCTCTACTAAAAATACAAAAATTCACCAGGTGTGGTGGCAGGCACCTATAATCCCAGCTATTCAGGGGGCTGAGGCTGGAGAAGCCCTTACACTCGGGAGATAGAGGTTGCAGTCAGCTGAGATGACAGAGAAAGACTCCATCTCAAAAAAAAAAAAAAAAGAGATGGGTTGGGGGTAAGAGAAGGAGTAATCTCAGTTTAGCTTATCACATTCTGTTCTAATCATTTTGACTACAGTTTACCAGAGACTTCAAAATTTGATTACTGTTCCCCTATCAAAGATAAAACTCTAGCATAGAAGTAATTCATGCCAAAGATGTCAGTAACTGGCATTCTTTAAAAAAATCTCAATCTGACCCTCAACAGCTTGTGACACTGGATATCTAGCTTCTGTGTGTACCAGTTTCTCATCTGTAATAAACTATATACTTACTTCACATGTAGTGAAGAATACATGAGATTATGTGCTTGAAACATGATAGGGACTCAATAAATATTTGTTGAGTGAATGAATAAATAAACCAATGTATGAAAAATGCTTAGGATAGTGTCTGTCACATAGCCAATGGCTAACAATATCAATACCATGCCAGGCGTGGTGGCTCATGCCTGTAATCCCAACACTTTGGGAGGCTGAGGAGGGAGGATTACTTGAGGTCAGGAGTTCGAGACCAGTCTGGCTAACATGATGAAACCCCGTCTCTACTAAAAATACAAAAATTAGCCAGGCACGCTGGCATGCACCTGTAGTTCCAGCTACTCGGGAGGCTGAGGCAGAAGAATCGCTTGAACCCAAGAGGTGGAGGTTGCAGTGAGCCAAGATCACGCCACTGCACTCCAGCATGGGCGTTAAGAGTGAAATTCCGTCTCAAAAAACAAAAACAAACCAATTATTACATTACCCTATAATCTTCTGACACAGTTTCATCAGAAAAGCCAAAATAATCACTGATTTAAAATACACAGTAGGTACCTCCTAAAAAATAATTTACATTTACCACTTAATTTGAAATATGTACTGAGTTAAATCAATTCAGTTGCTACTAATTAAATGTGCATTTCTGCTTTTAACACAAGAGGAAGAATAACTACTGAGAGAGCTAACCCACAGATCAGACAAAGCAGCTTTAAGCAGATTTAATTGGCTCAAGATTTTCACTGTTGACATCAAAATAAAATGTTAGTCAACAGAAAATTCAAATAAAGTACTACCTAGTGTCTTGTTTCTGTTAGTAACTCCAATCTGAGAACATTAAACAAGCACTGATGAAGCACTTTTAAGGAATTCTGCATAGTTAATTCTACGCCAGTGGCAAGTTCCAAAGGAGTATCTGCTTTGTGGCATTAGGACTGGACTCCTGTACTTTCACACCCTAATATTCTCTATATCGCCTGAAGCAGTTGGTGCACTCCCGGCCTTTAGATTAGAGAAAACACTAAGCAGGATTCTAATAAAAAGAATCCATGTTAATAAGCTTAAGAAATTAAAATTGCTACCTATACATAAATATCATTGGTCATCAAAAACTCTACTAAGGACCTACTATGTGCCAGTGAAAACAACTGAGGAGGGCATTAGCTAAAACAAATAGCTTCTAACTGAGAAGCTTCCAGTCAAATTAGGTAATTAAGATATTAATAGAAACTGGTCAAGTTAACAAAAAACATGAGGGGTACTGGCATTACAAGCTACAAGACTTTTGAGAAAATAAGAAACCTTTGATACAACTAGGTAAAATAAGATATGTGATAGTGTGATTTTCCATGAACATGAGGTGGTATTGGCAATAAATGCTATAAAATTTTAGAGAAGAGAGATTAACTGTTGCAAAGCCTTGATAGACTTCAAAGAGGGAGAACTGACCTGAGTCTTGAGGGGTGGAAAAGATTTAAATAGTTAAACAGCGTAAGAGAAAAGGACAAAAGATAACGGGAACAAAGGTGCTGAATTGGGAATATGGCCATTAAATATTTATTAAATACCTATTCTACGTCAGTCATTGTGTTACGCACTAGATATACACTGGAGAACAAAACAGATGAGTTCTCTGCTTTCATGGAATCTAGCAGGGAAGACATAACAATCATGCACACAGATATATAATCATAAATTGCAATAGGTGCTATGAAAGGAGGCAACAGAAGCCAGTAATGTGGAATAATGGGAAAGGACTAGCAAGACGCGATGATGAGGAAAAGTACCCCTGATATTTATACATAAGCTCAGGCATGAAGGCAGCCATGCAAAGAGCAGGGGAAAGAAGTGTTCAAGGAAGACAGAGCCATGCATACAAAGGCCCTTTAGAAAACAGCTCATTGAGTTTAAAAATAAGGCCAGTGGCTTACGCCTGTAATCTCAGCTACTCTGGAGGCCAAAGGACAGCTTGAGGCCAGGAGTTTGAGACCAGACTGAGCAATGGTGAGACTCCATCTCTAAAAATTAAATAAATAAGAATAAAAATAAGAAGTTAGCGTAACAGAAGCATAACAGGCAATGAGACTGGCATAAGATGGCAATTGTCTACCCGAAAAGTAGGCAGGAGCCAGGCTATACAGGACATCATAGGTCAAAATAAGCTGAAATGGCCACGTGCGGTGGCTCACGCCTGTAATCCCAGCACTTTGGGAGGCCGAGGTGAGTGGATCAAGAGGTCAGGAGTTCATGGCCAGCCTGGCCAACGTCATATGGTGAAACCCCGTCTCTACTAAAAAGACAAAAATTGTCTTTTTAGTGTGGTGGCAGGAGCCTGTAATCCCAGCTACTTGGGAGGCTGACGCAGAGAACTGCTTGAACCCAGGAGGTAGAGGCTGCAGTGAGCCGAAATCACGCCACTGCACTGCACTCCAACCCGGCCGACAGAGCAAGACCGTCTCAAAAAAAAAAAAAAAAAGCTGAAATTTGAATTTTATTCCAAATCTAAAAGAAAACCACTAAAAACTTTTGCACGCTCACGTTAGTTTTAAATAAAAGGAGCCAGACCACAAAGAATACATACAATATGATTCAATCTTTACAAAAGTACAAAAAAAGGGCAAAATAATCTATGCTCTCAGAAGTCAGGACGGTGATTACCCTGGGAAGTAGAGGGGAGACAGAACTGAAAGGGAACTGGATAGGGGCTTCTAGGTACTGGTAACGCTGTTTCTTGATCTAGATCTAGTTGCTGCTTACATGGGTATATTCAGTTTGCAGGAAAAAAAAAACATCAAATTCCACTTTTACGTGCATTTTTCTGTATATGTTATTATATACTTCAATAACAAAGTTTCTAATAATGTAATATACTTTTTTTTTTTTGAGACGGGAGTCTCGCTCAGTCGCCCAGGCTGGAGTGCAATTATGGAGTACAGTGGCACGATCTCTGCTCACTGCAAGCTCCACCTGCCATGTTCACGCCATTCTCCTGCCTCAGCCTCCCGCTGAGACTACAGGCGCCTGCCACCATGCCTGGCTAATTTTTTGTATTTTTAGTAGAGACGGGGTTTCACCATGTTAGCCAGGATGGTCTCAATCTCCTGACCTCGTGATTCACCCGCCTCAGCCTCCCAAAGTGCTGGGATTACAGGCATGAGCCACTGCGCCCAGCCCATAATATACATTTTTAAAATATTATTTTGTCCAGATAAAAACAGGAATAGAGTGCTCACTTTCACAACACAAATACTAAAATTGGAATGGTACTGGGAAGATTAGTATGTGCGCTACACAAGGATGACATGCTAATTCACAAAGCATTCCATATTTTTAATTTTTTTTGTAAAAATAAAGAAACAGGTACAAAGGGGCACATGCAAATACGGCAGGTCTTGAATGAAAGATTACCCTGGTAGAAGCTTTCAGAGGGGTAATTCAAATAGCCAGTGATACAAAGTACCATGTTTATAAAAAATAAGGCCAGGTGTGGTGGCTCACACCTATAATCCCAGCACTTTTGGAGGCCAAGGCAGGTAGATCACGAGGTCAGGAGTTCGAGATCAGCCTGGCCAACATGGTAAAACCCTGTCTCTACTAAAAATACAATAATCAGCTGGGTGTGGTGGTGGGCACCTGTAATCCCAGCTACTCGGGAGGTTGAGGCAGGAGAATCGTTTGAACCCAGGAGGCAGAAGTTGCAGTGAGCTGAGATCGCACCACTGCACTCCAGCCTGGGTGACAGGGTAAGACTGTCTCAAAAAAAAAAAAAAAAAAAAAAAAAGAATAAATGTTGGGGCCAGGTATCACTCATGCTTGTAATACCAACACTCTGGGAGGCCAAGGTGGGAGGATCGCTTGAGCCCAGGAGTTCAAGACCAGCCTGGAAACAAAGTGAAACCGTGTCCCTACCAAAAAAAAAAAAAAAAGTTTCTTAATTAGCTGGGCATGGTGGTGCACACTTTTAGTCCCAGCTCATCAGGAAGCTGAGGAAGGAGAACTGCCTCAGCCCAGGAGTTCAAGGCTGCAGTGAGCTACGACTGCCGCTATACTCCAGATCGGGAGAAACAGTGAGAGTCTGTCTCTTAAAAAAAAAAAGAAAGAGAAAAAAAAAAAAAGAAATGCTGGGTCTGGGCAGGAAGTTGTGCAATACTAAAGGATTAACTATAAATTCCTTAGAACATAAGGAGGAATCTCCAGAAATTAAGAAAGTCATAGATGACAACAGCAATGCCTAAAAAGGTTAGCAATGCTTGTTATGTTGCGGCTCATATTTTAATATGGTATTTTCAAGCTCTTCCCTTGACCCTCCACTCCCATACAACAAAGAGTGTAATGACACAGATCCCAAACCTGAGCATCAATCACACCTGAGCTTGAATCAATGGTCTGCCCCTCACTTGCTCTGGCAGTTAACTGCTCTGAGCTCAATTCCCTCATTTATAAAATAAGGATAATAACCACCTCATAGAGTTATTATTTTCTCAAAGGTGAACAGAGTAGTACTTCTGCAGTACAAATACTAAAACTGGAACAATACAGAAAAGATTAGCACGTCCCCTGATCAAGGAGTGAACATTATTATAGTCACCCCTTTGAGCAGATCTAAAGGGTTATTTTAATTATCATTTCCTAACGGCATATGGAGGACCAATGGTGGATGTAACAAGAATTCCTTTGCTTCGGGCAGAGCAAAAAAAAGTTTCCATTCTCAGACAAATTCATGGGTGAGAGAGGGGTTTATAAAACAGTCACCATACAGAAACAGAATGAATAAAGATAAAATCAAAAAATAAAGAGAAGGTAGAAGTGGGGCTTCTTCTAGAAGCTCATTAGCAGAGGTTCCAGGCATTTTCTAAGACAGAGACAGAGACTTGAGCTAAAGCATGCTGAGAGAAGTTCAGTGACTTGAGAAATTATGCAAAGGAAGAAACAATCTTCCCCACAAGCCACAATTGCTACCTAATGTATTCTTCCCTTTGTGGAATATTACTTAAAACAAGTTAGACATCAACACTAAGGATATTCTGTCATAGGTGGAAGAGCAAGGCCTTCAACCACTTTACACCATCCCCACCCTTAAGTATTATTTGAACAACCATAATTTGTTAAGCACTTCTTAAGCACAGCCAAAGATGTTAAGTTTTATATTTCAGGAGCTACCATTTCAAAAGAAAAAAAATAAAAAGTTCAACTCCTTAAATCTTTTGGTAACTTTTTCCCAAAATGTATCCTCTGTCTTAAAAGTAACTAAAATCTACTTCCTCCTGAATTTATCTTTCCCCTAATCCAATAAATGTCTCTCCCTCTTATTCTTCCCATTTACCTCACCATTAAATACCTAAGGTTTTCCTATTTCCTCCCAAGTTGGCATATTAACACTCTAATATTCATTCTGACCTCACAGTATTGAATCTGAGCATAGAAACCTCAACATTTCCAGGGATAAATCTGCTACGCAATTCCTAAAAGACAACACACAGTTTAAAAAAATAAACGCAGTGGTGGTAATTATACAACTGTATACATTTGTCAAAGCTCATCAAATTGTACACTTAAAATTGGTGAATTTTATGGTATGTAAATTATACCTCAATAAAGCTTTTTAAAAAAAAAATGCATTCAGGGCAGGGCATATTGGCTCATGCCTGTAATCCCAGCACTTTGGGAGGCTGACACTGGAGGATCCCCAGAACCCAGGAGTTCCAGGAGACCAGCCTGGGAAACACAGGGAAACCTCATCTCTATAAATAAAAAAAAAAAAAGTTAGCTAGGCATGGTGGCACGCACCTGTGGTCCCAGCTTCTCAGAAGGCTAAGGTGGGAAACTCACTGGAGCCCAGGCAGTTGAGGTTGCAGTGAGACATCATCACACCACTGCACTCCAAAAAAAAAGGAATACATTCATTACATTCATTCACTCATTCATCAAATATTTGCTGTGCATCTATTATATGCATCAAAGTTTATACCACATCTTTCAGCCTGGACTATCCGGGTCCTACCTGTAGTGTGCTTTACTCATAAGTTGATACTGTCCCTGAAAGCTGTATTACATGAAAAATGGTTCTGTTTCTGACAATGTTACCTTAATGATGGCCGCTTTACACTGGAAGGGCCATTAGCTATCCATCAACTTCCATTACATAAATGAAATATATGATCACTTAGGTACTCTCCATTTTAACAGAAATGCTTCCATCATAAGAAATAAGCAAGCACCTAGCGGCATATAGTACATACCACTACTACAGCCTTGTATGTCTGTCTTTTTACAAAAAAAAAAAAAGCACACTTCAAGTGCATATTGACAACACTGCTGAAACAAAAGGCAATATTATTGGAGAACAGACCTAACTGACTTATTCTAGGGCCCACAGTCACCCAGTGGCTGAGTCAAAGGCCAAAAAACTAGGTCTCATGATTCCAAAGGCAGTGTGCACAGTGGAGAGACAACCACAGACCTGAGAAACAGACCTGGGTTTGAATTCCAGCGCCATTTCTTACTAGTTGTGTGTGTGAACTTGGGACAGTCACTTTACTTTCTGACCTTTGGCTTGTTCATCTATAAAACAGGGATGCTGACCCGGAGCAGTGGCTCATGCTTGTAATCCCAGCACTTTGGGCGGCCAAGGCGGGCAGATCACTTGAGGTCAGGAGTTCAAAACCAGCCTGGTCAACATGGTGAAACCTCATCTCCACTAAAAACACAAAAGTTAACCGGGCATGGTGGCACGCACCTGTATTCCCAGCTACTCGGGAGGCTGAGGCAGGAGAATAGCTTGAACGTGAGAGGCAGAGGTTGGAGTGAGCCGAGATCGCACCACTGCACTACAGCCTGGGTGACAGAGCACTCCGTCTCAAAAAAAAACCAAAAAACAAAAAAACAAACAAAAAAAAACAGTACTTTGGGAGGCCAAGACGGGTGGATCACGAGGTCAGGAGATCGAGACCATCCTGGCTAACACGGTGAAAGCCTATCTCTACTAAAAAAAATACAAAAAACTAGCCGGGCGGGTTGGGGAGAGCCTATAGTCCCAGCTACTCGGGAGGCTGAGGCAGGAGAATAGTGTAAACTCGGGAAGCGGAGCTTGCAGTGAGCTGAGATCCGGCCACTACACTCCAGCCTGGGCGACAGAGCGAGACTCCATCTCAAAACAAAACAAAAAAAGGGATGCTAACTACCACCTCACAAAATTATTGGGAAGACTGCCTAAGATCTATACCACCTAGCATAATTACCGGGCACAGAATAGGCAACTAAACAACATTAGTTCCTTTTCTTGGTCTTAAATTATTTAAGATTAAGAAAACACCTCATAATCAAGGAAGGCTAATTAACAATCCGTATTATTAATCACTGGCCAACAGAGAACCAGTGTTTGCTGCCTTCTTCATCCTCCAACCCATTCCCTTCCCAGCTCACTACTTCCAGTTTTTCAAACTTTGGTTACTATGTTTAGAAAAGTGATTTAATTTTAGAAACCTGGAAAATTCTTCTAGAAGTAAATTCTTCTAGGAGTAAATTGAGCAAAACCTTAATCTGCCCCCAGGGGAATTCTGAGCAAAACAATTATTTCTGACAAGAGAAGAATTTTCTATGGGGGTAATTCAATTTATCCACATGCATACTACCAAAGTTGCAAAGTGACAGAAGGCAATCTGGAACATACTGTCCAGATTCCCAAAAAAGAAATGTCCTCCTAAAAATCCAAACCCCTCCCTAATTTGAGGTAGTCAGATCTTACTAGGTGATTTGAATTCTCCCGGCTCTGACACCAGTACAGCTCCTTAGGCCAGAACAGCAGCCGTTTGTAAAAGAAATACCCTGACCAAACCCCACCCCTCAAAACATCCCCAAAAGGCAGGGAGGTCCAGAGAGTATCTTCTCCTCCAACGACACATAAGGCACCAGGGGCTCCGCAGCGCAATCCTTCCCCCAAGGTCATTCAAGTCAGTGAAGGTGCGACGGCGGAGCTGCAGGCACTCTCTGGCCTTCTGGAAATCACATTGCAGGGGTTTTGGGGGTGCCTACTCTCTTCCCCTCTCCCACCCGCAAGGGTGAGCACTGGCCTCGGCATTTCCGAAACAAGCCACAACAAGCTCTGCAGTGTTAGGAAAGGGGTTGACGCGATGAAGAAACAGATGCTCCAAAGCAAGATAGTCTTTCTCGGATCGCAGAGGCTCCTCCAAGGTTATGCACAAAAACCGCAGCCACCTCCAAGAGCTCTAAACGGGGCTCCGAAGCTCCAGCGCGGCCGCTCCGGGACGCCGGCTTCCCTGCAGGCAGGCTCCGCAGCCAGAGGCCACCGGCCCCAGAAACCGCACTTCATTCCTGCGCTCCGGGAAGCCATGGCTCCTTCCCCGCCCGGGCAGCTGGGCGGGGGCCGGGGGTGCGCGGGGAGGCGGGCCCCGCGCTGCGGAAAGTTCACCGCGGCGGGCGGGGGGAGGCCCCGGCCCCGCTCGCCGGCGTCCCCCTGCAGATTCCACCATTAATTAGTCCTAAGGACTGTCTACTGGCAACTTAAACAAAGCGAATGCCTCGAATTCCTTCCCGGCCCAGCGGTCTGGCTGCGAGACCAGCAGAGCGCCCGGGACGTGGGCCGGCGCGGCCGACAGCTGCGGCTGCCGCAAGACCCCTCCCTGCCCGCCCCGCGCCCCGCGCCCGCAGCTGGCCCCGCACGCCGGACCGACTGGCTCCCAAACCGCCCTCCTCCTCCTCCTGCTGGAGCTCCCGGGCCCTTCCTGTCTGATCACTTCCTTCCTCCGGTGCCCGCCGGGCCCCGCGCAGCCCCCTCCCGGCCGCCTCGCCGCCCCCCACCCCAATCCGGACCGCGCCCCTCCCCCAACCCCAAACTCGACCCCCGAAACTCTTCGCCGCCCCCTCGAAAATGTCTCCTCCGCGTCTCTGCCCCAAACATTTCTCCTCCGAGTCTCGCTCCCACCAAGAAGTCTCCTCATGAACCTTCCCTCCCCCTCCCGAGGAAAAATCTCGGAGTCTCTTCAACTCCACAAACATGTGCCGGGTCTCGCCCCAAAAGGTCTCCTCCTGAGCCCTTCCTCCAAAATCCACTCCAACTCTCCTCCAACTCCACACCCCCATCCCTCCCCGGCTGCGCCCGCGGTTTCTTCTGCCCCGTGGCCGCGGGTGCCCCGACCTCACCGGGGACCGGCCCCCCACCCCCGCCGCCCTCCGCTCCCCGCGCCCGTCCCGGTCCCCCGCGCCGCGCTCCCGCCGCCGCCTCACGGACCCTCACCTCGGCGGCCCCGGACAGCGATACCGCCCGCGGAGGGCTCCGGCGCTCAGCTCCCAGCGACCGGCGCCGCCTCTGGCTCCGCGGGACTGACAATGATGGGCGGGGCCAAGTGGTGACGTCAGCGGTCTGGAAGGCGGGGTCTTTGTGATGGGCGGGATTGGTCTGCAGGCCCCGCCCCCTCCGTCCTTTTTTTCTCTTCCCAGGACTTAGGCTCCACCAAGTTTTTATTGCCTCCCTAGCTAGGTCCTGTGGTGGGCGCCCTGGGAAATCGAAATGGAAGACAAGACTTCCCGATTTCAGGAGGGGCACTTTCGGCCCGCGTGGTGGCTCACGTCTGTAATCCCAGAATTTTGGGAGGCTGAGGCGGACGGATCGCTTAAACTCAGAAGTTCGAGACCAGCCTGGGCAACATGGCGAAACCCCATCTCTACAAAAAAATACAAAAATTAGCCGGGCGTGGTGGCGCGCGCCTGTAGGCTAAAGTCGGAGGATCGCTTGGGAGGTAGAGGCTACAGTGAGCCGTGATCGTGCCACTGCACTCCAGCGTGGGTGACAGAGTGAGACCCTGTCTCAAAAGAAAAAAAAAAAGCGGGGCACTCTGAAGGGTTGTGAGGATTAAATGAGATAATCAATGGAAAGGTGCTTAGCCTAGAACCTGATATGGAATAATCACTCAACAAATGCTATTTCTATTACTCCGCAAACGCAGAGAAGGAACTCAGCTCAGACTCAGGAGGCATGGGTTCCAGTTCCCCGTTCTGCTCTTCATTCGTTGTGTGACGCTAGACAAGTACTTTCCTATCTATGTTCCCGACTTTCATCTTCTTTAAAATGGGAGGGGGGAATAACCAGATGATCTCAAAATCCCCTCCGATACTTCTGACATACTTCCTTTAAGTCTACTATCTAAAAAGCACCTAGGGCCCTGAGAAGTCAGGAGGAGGGCTTTGAAGACAGCCCAAGACCCACACCCAGCAGAGTACAGGACACAGCCAGAGACTGCTCTCGCTGCCGATGCCCTCCCACACGCTGGCACACAGCAACATTCACAAGCCAGGGCACAGATGGGCTGAGGGCTGCTTCCTCTCTGACTACAGCAGCATGGTTGGTCTCTTGAGACATCGCTTGTGTAAGCTCTTTATTGCCTATGGAATAAAGGCCAAAGCCCTGGCCTGGTATGATCACTTCCTACCTTTACACACGCTCGCGCGCACACACACACACACACACACACACACACAAAGTTTATCCAGACTTCTCTTAGCACACCCACTGCTTTCCCACATTTGACCCTTTGCTCAAGCTCTTCCCCTGCTGCCTCACCTCCCAGCTTCTCCCAGCCAGAAGGCAATCCTCCCTGTTCTGAATACCCAATAACATTGTGTTTAACCCTCACGTGGGCATGAACACTACAACTTATAACGAACTGACCTCCCATTTGTTTCTTAGCACTCCCTGGAGGTCAGAACCCACACATGTTTGTGGAGCTGAAGCTCTGATGCCAGAAAACCCTGGGATCATATGTTCTGGGGTCATACTGGCTGTCTCTGAGCCTATCTTCTCATTTGTAAAATGGGGATAATAATGTAGTCTTGTGGTGTTTGTTTTTAAATTACCTAACATACTTTCTGGAAAGCATCAGGCACAGTGTTCCACAATCAATATGATTGTCATTCTTATTTTCTTTCTTTTTTTTTTTTTTTTGAGATGAATTTTCTGTCTTGTCATCCAGGCTGGAGTGCAGTGGCGCGATCTCAGCTCACTGCAACCTCCGCCTTCCAGGTTCAAGAGATTCTCCTGCCTCAGCCTCCCAATTAGCTGGGATTACTGGCACTTGCCACCACACCTGGCTCATTTTTGTATTTTTAGTAGAGACGGTGTTTCACCATGTTGGCTATGCTGGTCTCAGGCTCCTGACCTCAGGTGATCCACTCACCGCAGCCTCCTGAAGTGCTGGGATTACAGATGTGAGCCACCACGCCCGGCCCCTGTAGTTCTTATTTTCAATAGTATTATATTGACCAGGCGCGGTGGCTCATGCCTGCAATCCCAGCACTTTGGGAGGATCACTTGGGTCCAGGTGGGTGGATCACTTGAGTCCAAGAGTTTGAGACCAGCCTGGACAACATGGCAAAACCCCGTTTTTACAAAAAATACAAAAATTAGCCGGGCCTGGTGGTGCCCATGCAGTCTCAGCTACTCAGGAGGCTGCGGTGGGAGGATCCCTTGAACCTGGGAGGTGGAGGTTGCAATGAGCCATGATAATGCCACCGCACTCCAGCCTGGGCGACAGATCGAGACCCTGTCTCAAAAATATATATAATTATTGTATGTTATATATATTATATATATATAATTACTATCATCGGTATTATTTCTAGTTCGTAACACCACACAGCACCTCATTACAATCCACTAAATCATTTCACGTGGAAGACTTTAGGGTTTTGAGAAAGGAAGAGGCTTGCTGAAAGTGGCCCTGCAAAGCATTCCCATTGGAACAGAGACCAGCACTGAAGTCTGCAGACCCCAGATGGATTCTGCAGTCACATCTGATGCCCCAGGGCATCTCTGTCATTCAGCATGCCTCCAAGCTGGGGTCAGCGTGGGGTTCTCTCTGAGAGTTCTTTGCAGCACAGCTGACCCATTTCTGCTTCGTGCCTTTCTCCTCTCACCTTCTTTACAGAGACGTGGATCTGTGTTAAACTGCCCTTGGCATCTCTGCAGTCCTCTAGGAGAGCTGCAATGAGGCACTGGGCATTTCCAGAGCACTGGCCTGTGGGAGGAGGGGAAGAACTTTGGGGTTCTGATTAATTTCCTATGCTGCAGGCAGGCACATGGGTGTCCTGAAATGCCTGGCCTGGTCCTCAAAGGCCCCTAATAAATTATAGCTTATTTTTAGAAAAAATATTCAAAAACACCACTTCCTGTGAAAAGTAAGCATGGCCGTAAGATTGCTGGAGGCAAAGGAAGGGCCTTTACTGAGTTGCTCCTAAGAGCTAAAGCCGATTCCAAGTACTACAAACCCTTGGAAGGAAGAACCCAGGACATACCAGGGAGGTTCTGAAGAAAGAACTTTCTCCCCAGGACCCATGATCCCAGCAACCACTTATTCATTTATTCATAGCAAAACCTTTGGCACAGGAAAGATCAGGATTCAAAACCCAGCTCTGCCACTTACTAGTTATGTAATCTTGGGTTTTTAGGTCTCTGCACCTCAGTTTCTCATCTGCGAAATGGAAATAATAATACCACCTTTCTCACACAGTGCCTGTGAGGGTTAAACATCTGAAAGAGCTGCGTTCAGAGCTTGGCACCTAGTTCATGCCAGGATGTAGTGGTTGCTGTTACTATTTGAACATGTCCTCGTCCTCCCAGCAAGACTTCCCATATGCTGGACTCTGGACTGGAAGTAGGGCTAAATAATAGCCCTGCCCTCAAGAGGCTCCATATAGTAAAAGGAAAGGAATAGATTTGTATGATTAGGCAATAAAAGGTCTCTATTGGGCATTGTTAAGTGAAAAGAGTGAGAGTAAGTTGCTGAATTACAAGTGTAGTAGGACCCTATAGTTATAATTTGTAATATATGCTTAGTATATGCATAGAAAAATAGGGAGACTATAAAGAACTAAATAGGCCAGGCTCAGTGGCTCACACCTGTAATCCCAGTGCTTTGGGTGGCCAAGGTGAGAAGATTACTTGAGACCAGGAGTTTGAGATCAGTCTGGGTGACAGAGGGAGACCCCTGTCTTTACAAACAAAAAAAAATTTTTTTCTTTTTTTTTTTTTTTTTTTGAGACAGAGGTCTCCCTCTGTCGCTCAGGCTAGAGTGCAGTGGCACGATCTGGGCTCACTGCAACCTTCACCTCCCAGGTTCAAGCGATTCTCCTGCCTCAGCCTCCCGAGTAGCTGCGATTACAGGCATGACCCACCACGCCCGGGTAATTTTTGTATTTTTAGTAGAGACGGGGTTTCACCATGTTGCCCAGGCTGGTCTCAAATGCCTGGGCTCAAGCGATCCTTTAGCTTTGTCTTCCCAAAGTGCTGGGATTGCAAGCGTGAGCCACCACACCCAGCCAAAATTTTATTTTATTTCTATTTTTATTTTTTTGGAGACAGTCTCGCTCTGTTGCTCAGGCTAGAGTGCAGTGGTGAGATCTCAGCTCCGCCTCCCGTGTTCAAGCAATTCTGCCTCAGCCTCCTGAGTAGCTGGGATTACAGGCGTGCAACACCACACCCAGTTAATTTTTGTATTTTTAGTAGAGACAGGGTTTCACCATGTTGGTCAGGCTGGTCTCCAACTCCTGACCTTGTGATCCGCCCACCTCAGCCTCCCAAAGTGCTAGGATTACAGGTGTGAGCCACCGCCAGGCATGGTGGCTCACACCTGTAGTCCTAGTTACTCAGGAGGCTGAGGAGGGAAGATTGCTTGAGCCCAGGAGTTGGAGGCTGCAGTGAGCTATGATCTCTGCACTGCACTCCAGGCTGAGTGACAGAGAAAGACCCTGTCTCTAAAAAAATAAATAAATAAAAAAGAGCTAAATAGAGAAACTTCAGGTTTTTTTTCTTTTGCTTTGCTGAGTTTCGTTTTGTTTCTGTTTTTGCTTTTTTTTTTTTTTTTTTTTTTTTTGAGATAGAATCTCACTTTGTCACCCAGGCTAGAGTGCCATGTCATGATCTCGGCTCACTACAAGTCCACTTCCCAGGCTCGAGTAATCCTCCTACCTCAGCATCCCATGTAGCTGGGATAACAGGTGCCCGCCAACACACACACCCAGCTAATATTTTTTTGTATTTTTGGTAGAGACGGAGTTTCGCCATGTTGCCCAGGGTGGTCTCCATCTCCTGAGCTCAAGTCATCCACCTGCCTTGGCCTCCCAAAGTACTGGGATTACACAGTGAGACACTGTGTCCAGCCTCCTTTGCTGTTCTGTCTGTGCATATAGTGAGAACTTTCAAAAAAGACTTTGCTATAGAGGGGAAAGGGGGTAAAAACACAGCTACAAGGTATACCAGCAGTGGGCATCTGAGCCACCTGTGCATACTGCAATAGAAAGTTCCACAGATCCCATCTCCTTCTTCATGGGGTTCCAGGAAAGCCCATGCTGAGACAATTTTCCCTTCCTCCCCTGACCCAAGACCTTGGTTGCATTTGAACTTTCAATGCTACAAGCCAAAAGTAAGACACCTAATATAAGTCCCAGGAACCATGACAAGGCCAGGACAAAAAGACGTTTAAGCAGGCAGAATTTTTTTTTCTCCCTGTCTGTATTAGTTAGAATTCTCCAGAGAAACAGAACCAATAGGAGTATACATATCTATATATATATATATAATCTACTTATTATGAGAATTGGCTCACAAGATTATGGAAGCAGAGAAGTCCTACAGTCTGCCTTTTGAAAGGTGGAGAACCAGAAAAGATGGTGGTGCTAAGAATGGGGGTTTGTGGGCAGGGAAGTGCTGGTATAAGTCTTACGGTCCAAGGGTCTGAGAACCAGGAGCTCCAATGTCCAAGGGCAGGAGAAGATGGATGTTCCAGCTCAATGAGAGAGAGCAAATTTTCCTTCCTCCTCTTTTTTGTTCTGTTGAACCCTCAGTGAATTGGATCATGCCCACCTACACTGGTGGAGGCAATTTTCTCTACTCAATCTACCAATTCAAATATTAATCTCTCCTAGAAATATTCAGAAATAATGTTTTACCAGCTATCTGGGCATCCCTTAGCCCAGTCAAATTGACACGTAAATTCACCATCACACTGTCCTATGCCCCTTCCACACCTTCCAAAGAATCACAATATGTCAGCACCTTGTGTCTACCATGTCTAAACTTGCGCTTTCATTTTCACTCATTATATCATTCTGCAATTTAATTTTTTACAAGGAGTAGTATTACTGTGTCATCAGAAAAAAGGCAGTAAAGATATACATAAATAGAAAGCTAACCAAGCTGGAGTTGGCTCACTTTTGTTGGTTTGCAAACAATAAATGATTACCCAGTATGATTGAGGCCAGTGCAAAGTCTGCCAAGAATCATAGAAAGTGAGACTAGGAAGGAATAAAATCGCCCTCAATCCTCCTATCATCCCCCTAATGGCTTGATTTTAAGTTCTCTCTATTCCTTTGCTCCCTCATGTTTCAGGGTAACCATTACTACGTGTATTTCATTCACTCACTCACTCATTCATTCATTCATTCATTCATTCCACAAACATTTATAGATCCTGTATTCTGAACCAAGAGTCATGCTGGGTAGTTTACATATACTACCTCTTAAAGGTTATAGGGGTCATTATTCCTAGTATATTGCATATACTATCTCTTAAAGGTTATAGGGGGTCATTATTGCTGCTATCTTGCAGACTGGGAACAAGGCTCAGACAGGTAAAGTCACTTACTGGTCACACATCTAGTAGGATCTAAACCAAGACATGTGCAACATCAAAGCCCAAGTCCAGGAGGAAATGGGCTATATTCCAAAGCAAATAAGCTATGCACTCAGGCAGCCATTATTGGTTGGGTGGCTTTGGGCAAGTCATTGAACTCTTCTCTGCAGTAGTTTTGCCACCTCTGCAGAATAAGTGTATACCCAGCTATTGCATGTAAGCTAAGTGCTTTGTAAATCGTAACACATAATACAAAGGAAAGGCATCTCAGCTCTTCAGGGACTAGGTCTCACTCATCTTTGGATCTTTTGGTGCTTTCCCTGCTAGTGTTTGCCTCGATTAGTGTTCATCCCCCATTAGCGCATTTAGGACGGTTTTCCTCGTTTGCATCTTATTTCCCCCTCCAGCCTGGGACTTCCTCAACAGCAGGAATGATGCTTATTAATTTCTGATCCCTTTCTGCCCCTAGTACAGTGTCCGGCCTGCATCCCTCCATTCCTTTGCACTTTTATTTATTTCATAAGAAATGGCGGAGTGCCTAACAGGTGCCAGGCACTACACAGACTGTAATACAGCAAAAGTCCCAAGTTTCCTGGACTGGAGGAGTGGAGAAACAGGATAACATTAAATACAGTTACTTAATAACAATTCCATTAAGTGCTCCAAAGAATCAGGTGAGATGCCAGAAGGGATTGGGGGATGCGGGTGGGGACCTAACTCAATTGAGGAGCCAGAGAAGGCTTCCTAGAGGAGGTGGCCTGGAGGCTCAGAGAGGGTAAGGAACATGCTCAAGGTCACACAGCTGGTAAGTGGGAAATTGGGATTTTAACCCAGGAATGCCTGAGTCCAAAGCCCACACTCTACTAGAAAACACTGTCTTTTATTTCCTCCACTTTTTACTTCCTTGACTTTTTTTTTTTTTAGATGCAGTCTTGCTCTATCGCCCAGGCTGGAGTGCAGTGGTGTGATCTCGGCTCACTGCAACCTCCACCTCCTGGGTTCCAGTGATTTTCGTACCTCAGCCTCCCGAGCAGCCGGGATTATAGGCGTGTGCCACTCCACCCAGTTAATTTTTATATTTTTAGTGGAGATGGGGTTTCACCATGTTGGCCAGGCTGGTCTCAAACTCCTGACCTCAAACGATCTGCCCATCTCAGCCTCCCCAAAAGTGCTGGAATTACAGGCGTGAGCCACCACGGCCCGGCCCCCTACTTCCTTGACTTTTATTTTTGAGAAAGGAGTAAGGCCTGTTCAAATGAATGCACTAAAGCAGTATTTTTTCCCAGCTTTTGGGGATCACAGATTCTTTTGAGAATCTGGTGAAATCCGTGAAACCTCTCTCCAGAATTCCACCTATACAGACAGACCCACAAAATCTTGCATACAATTTCAGGGAGTTCATAGCTGTCCTGAGGCCCAGGTTTAGAACTCATTCCATGGAGGACCACCAGACCTTATAGTAAAATTGTCAGAACCGCAGAAAGAGACACCAGGACCCCATAAAGAGCTCAAATCCCCAGAGAGATCTCAAGATCCTATAGAAAGAGTCTCAAGATCCAGTAGAAAGATCTGGGATCCTGTAGAGGCCCCCAAGTTGCTACAGAGTAACAGCTGGGGCTTTGCAGAAATATTCTCAAGAGGTTATAGACATAGAGGAACCTCAACCTCTCATGAAGCTGGAGTCCTCATAGCGGGCTTGGAGAGCTATAATTTTGGGGATTTTTCGATTTTTGAGACAATGTCTGACCTCTGTCGCCCAGGCTGCAATGCAATGACACAATCACCCCTCACCACAGCCTCAAACTCCTGGGCTCAAGCAATCCTCCTGTCTCAGCCTCCAAAGTAGCTGGGACCAGAAGCATGTGCCACCATGTCCAGCTAATTTTTAAATTTTCTGTAAGGATGAGGGGTCTCACTATGTTTCCCAGGCTGGTCTCGAACTCCTGGAATCAAGAGATCCTCCCACCTCGAGCTCCCAAAGCGGTGGGATTACAGGCGTGAGTCACCATACCCTGCGGAGAGCTATAATTCTTGACCCTTGTTGGATCACTGACACCTTTGGAACTTCGAAGAAAAATGCAACACACACAACATGTTACACAAGGAGTTCACAGACCTCTGAGAGGCCATCGGTAGCCCCTGGGTACAGAACTCCGGTTCTTGAGGTGCTGCAAGAATGTAACCCCCGCCCTCCAAACACCTCAAAAACCTGGAGCAGAACCACAGACGCGAGGCACAAACTTTAGGGTGAAACAGACCCCGAGTCGCATCCCGGCCCTGCCGTTTACCAGCCATGACCTTGAACACTCACCTAGAAACCCTCAGGCCTCAGCATCTCACCACCCAAAAGAGAGGGCTGGACGCCCTTCCCTCCCCACCCCGGCCCCCACGGCGTGCGCTCCGTACCCGGTGGGGCGCTGACGCTTGACAGGACTCAGCCTCTCCCCTCCTGCGCCAGTGAGCCATGAATCCGGCTGCAGCACTTCGTGAAATACAAATGGGCCGACTGCACCAGGCGTGCGGGAGGCGGGGGAGGGGGCCGGCGCGTTCGCCGTTTGCCGCAGTGACAGCTCCGCGCAGCCGGCCGGCCGCGGGTCTGGGAAGCCGCCGGTGCCGGGCGCGCTCTCGCCTTTCCCACCCACCAGGCAGGGCGTTCCCGCCAGCCGGCTTCCTGCAGCCGAGGGCCGGGGAGGAGGGACGGCGCTGAGGGGCCGCAGGGCCTGGCAGGCCTGGTTCCTGGCTTTCTCTCCGCGTTTCCTGAGCAGGACCGGCCGGGGGATGGGACCCAGAGCAAACCTCCTTCCCCAGGAGCGCAGCCAGGAAATCGCGTCCTTATTAATCAGGTTCCTCCTCTGCGCGCCGAACGGGGCTGGTTTCCGTCCGCGATCGAGTGGGCATGGTGCGACCCACTTATCCCAGAAGGAAGCGGAGAGACGAAATGGCAGCTCCCGACCCCACGACACAGCAAGATTCCAACCCCGTGATGTCAGTGTTAACTCCATCCTACGGATGAGAAAGCTGAGGCTTTGAAAAATGAAGTGACTTATCCAAGGTCGTCATAAAAATATTACTACTAATAAAATAACGTGCTTACTACATACCAGCCACTGTGCTCCAGGTATATTTCGTCACTGGGTTCTTTAATCTATGAAGATAACTGTTGTTCCTAGTTCATAAATGAGGAAACAGAACCAGAGGCCAAGTGGCAGCTCCAGTGACGCACAGCTACGAAATAACAGAGCTAGGAATTAAACTCCAGCCTCCTGTTTCCAGAGCTCAGCCTTTCTCCATCCTGCTTCTGCGTTTCAGTTGAGTAACCATGACCTTGTCTCATGTGTTTCTGGGTCCTCAGAGCCTTACCGAGAACTTGACACAAAGTAAGTGCTCAGAGGTGATTAAGGGAACCTTACATGGAAGTTCACACTTAGAAGGACTGATAGGAGGCATCTGTCCACGTGACCCCTTCTAGCGCCTTCCGCCAAGTGAAAATGTAGCCTCTCCTGAATACTCGCTATCATGATAAACTCTCCCCCTCCCCACACCCCATCCCATTCCCTTGTTGGACAAATACATTTGGTTTAAATGTAAATGCTCCCCCCCTTTTTTTTTTTTGAGACGGAGTTTCGCCTTGTAGCCCAGGCTGGAGTGCAGTGGCACAATCTTGGCTCACTGCAACCTCCACCTCCTGGGTTCAAGCGATTCTCCTGCCTCAGCCTCCCAAGTAACTGGGATTACAGGCGTGTGCCACCACACCCAACTAATTTTGTATTTTTAGTAGAGACAGGATTTCATTGGTTGATAAGGCTGGTCTCGAACTCCTGACCTCAGGTGATCCACCCACCTCGGCCTCCAAAAGTGCTGGGATTACAGGTGCGAGCTACTGTGCCCGGCCTTAAATGCTCCTTTTTTTTTTTTTGTCCATGGTTTCTTGTAAACAAGGCCAGGCCATTTTCCTCCCTGTGGCCACATTACATATTGCATGGTATTCTTAGCCATTCTATAAGGTTAGACCGTTCAATAATTTTAAGTTCCTCATAAACTGGGACAAGGTCAGCTGTTCATCAAAGCTGTTCCCCTTCCAAATGTAGAGTTGTTTCTGAGAAAAGCAGCCAGACTACATTTTCCAGCACTCCTTGCTATTAGGAACATAACTAGTGTTCACCAGTGGGATATGGGCAGAGAACATGAATGCCATGTCCTGGCCAAAGTGGTGAAGAAGGATGTAGGCTTTCTCAAAGCTCTTTTCTCTCATCTGCCAATCAGATGTCAACACCAGGGGCCCCCTTGGAAGCTACACATTGGACAAGACAGAGCCTTAGTCAACCTGGGTCTCACTCATCACTTGACTGAGGGGGCCACACATTGAACTAATTTCTATTGTATTTAGGCATTGCATTTTCAGGATTTATCTATCATAGCAGTTGGCATATCTAGTATGGGACTACCCTGGGCTCACGGTTGTATCCTCCACATGACAGAGGGCAGTACTGGTTACATGAAAGACGCTCAAAAGACATCTTCAACTGTGTCCAGCTGGCTCAACTGGTCAGAAGCCATATCTGTTCATCTGATGTCTTACGTCATATCTTTTCCAAAAAGGGTTTTGAGGTGGTTTCATTGCAGCCTCGAGACCATCTGACTGATAATTAAAGACCAAGAATTCGGGAGTGATAAAAGCCTGGATCAAAGGCCACTGGGGAAAAAGAAAAGAAAGATGAAAAACTGGCTAATTAGGGTAGAAATGGTGGGCTGAGTTTTCTAAGGATAGTAACAGTGAAGAACGAACAAATCATGGCTCTGAGTTTCCTGGCAGTCAAAGTCAAGAGGGAACCAGGATGAGTTACAAATTGTGTAGGAAGTAGTAAACATGTGATTGAATACACAGACCCTGGAGGCAAATTACGTTGTTTTGAAACCCAACTCTGCCACTTACTAGTCACATGACCTTACGCAGTTATTTAATTTCTCTGTGCTTCTGTTGCTTCTTCTGAAAAACAGGACAATATAATAATAAACCCCTTTCTTAGGGTCCCTGGAAGGATTAAATGACTTCAGGCATGTTTAGTTCTTTTTTTTGTTTCGTTTTGTTTTTTGAGATGGAGTCTCGCTCTGTCGCCCAGGCTGGAGAGCAGTGGTGCAATCTCAGCTCACTGCAACCTCTGCCTGCCAGGTTTAAACAATTCTCCTGCCTCAGCCTCCTGAGTAGCTGGGGTTACAGGCCCCTGCTGCCACGCCTGGCTAATTTTTGTATTTTTAGTAGAGACAGGGTTTCACCATATTGGTCAGGCTGCTCTCGAACTCCTGACCTCAAGTGATTCACCTGCCTCAGCCTCCCAAAGTGCTGGGATTATAGGCATGAGCCACCACACCCGGCCGCATATTTAGTTCTTATAACAGGCCTGTCACGTGGTAAATCCTATAGAAGAATTAGCTATTGCTGTGATATGGTTGGAAAAATCAGGCCAGTGAATTGGGAGAGACAAATTTTTCCCCGCATTAAATTCTCAGGGAATGTATTACACATGTGACCCTAATACAACAGATGGTTCCTTAATCAGAATTGCGCCCCGTGTCACATGGTTGTTTCTCTCTCTTTTTTTTTTTTTTTTTTTTTTTTGAGATGGAGTCTTGCTCTGTAGCCCAGGCTGGAGTGCAGTGGCGCGTTCTCGGCTCACTCCAACCTCCACCTCCCAGGTTCAAGCGATTCTCCTGCCTCAGCCTCCCGAGTAGCTGGGACTACAGGCACCTGCCACCACGCCCAGCTAATTTTTGTATTTTTAGTAGAGACAGGGTTTCACCATTTTGGCCAGGGTGATCTTGAACTCCTGACCTCGTGATCCGCCCGCCTCGGCCTCCCAATGGTTGTTTCTCTTATTTTTGGTCCAGACAAACCTTGGCATTCTACTCACTGGGTAATTCTGGGGCAGGATACTAGGGTAACTTAAGGTTCTAGGGACCTTTCTGCTGACAGGCCAGGTAAGTTTAGTCACAAAGGCCGAAGGGGTTAGTGCCAGACAGACCCAGGAACGTTTGTTAACTTGTTCAAGCCTCAGTTTCTTCATCCACACAGTGAGGACAATAACACTATATGAAAGGGTTGCTATAAAGATTACATAAAAGAATGTACATAAGGCCAGGCACGGTGGCTCACGCCTGTGATCCCAGCACTTCGGGAGACTGAGGCAGGTGGATCACCTGAGGTTGCGAGTTCGAGACCAGCCTGACCAACATGGAGAAACCCTGTCTCTACTAAAAATACAGAATTAGCCAGGTGTGGTGGCACATACCTGTAATCCTAGCTACTCAGGAGGCTGAGGAAGGAGAATTGCTTGAACCTGTGAGGTGGAGGTTGTGGTGAGCCAAGATTGCACCATTGCACTCCAGCTTGGGCAACAAAAGCAAAACTCCTTCTAAAAAAAAAAGAAAAAGAAAAACAAGGATGGACATAAAACATTTATCACAATAACTAGTTTTATAGTTTTATAGGAGGACTTCAGTATACAACCACCCACAAAATAAAAAGGAAACCAGCAAAATAAAACAGAGGATATCACCTAGAACCCCTAGAAAAAGGAGAATAATTTTTAATGTTTCAAAAATTGGAACAGAGGCCAGGTGCAGTGGTCAATGCTTGCAATCCAACACTTTGGGAGGCCAAGGTGGGATGATTGCTTGAGCTCAGGAGTTTGAGACCAGCCTGGACAACAAAGTGAGACCTTGTCTCCACAAAAAATTTAAAAATCAGCTGGGCACAGGAGGCTGAGGTGAGAGGATCACTTCGGCCTAGAAGGTCGAGGCCACACTGAGCTACGATTGTACCACTGCACTCCAGCCTGGCGACAGACCTAAATTCTGTCTCAAGAAATAAATAAATAAATAAATAAATAAATAAATAAATAAATAAATAAATAAAGGTGGAACAGAAATGGCACATCTCTCCCAGAGTGTGGTCCTGGGCTGTCCAAAGCATCATTTCTTTGCTTCTGGCTGGAATTCTCTTCGCCTAACTTAGTGTGGTATCAGCTCAGACTGGCCAGTTTTTGAAGCCACCCTGGCCTGGAGATGTGCTGCAAAGCCAGAATGACCACCCTGCCCCAGCAACAGACTGTCTTTGATGGGCTAAGAACCTGGAGCTTCCCTTATCAAGTGTTTCCTAGGCATCCAGTGCTGTGCTGAGTTTTACACACGTTCCCTTGTCTAGTCCCGGCAATAGTCTCAAGGCATGAGCCCTATTCCTAATCACATTTTACAGATGAGGAAACTGAGGCTCAGAAAGACAAAGTGGTCCAGGCACAGTGGCTCATGCCTGTAATCCTAGCATTTTGGGAGGCCAAAGCAGGTGAATCACTAAAGGTCAGGAGTTTGAGACAAACCTGGCCAACATAGCGAAACCTCGTTTCTACTGAAGAAAAAGTACAAAAATTAGCTGGGAGTGGTGGCATGCACCTTTAGTCCCAGCTACTCAGGAGGCTGAGGCACAAGAATTGCTTGAACCCAGGAAGTGGGTGTTGCAGTGATCCAAGATCTCACCACTGCACTCCAGCCTGGGTGAAAGAGTGAGACTCTGTCTGAAAAAAAAAAAAAAAAAAAGAAATAAAGAAAGAAAAAAGTGTAGGCCGGGCGCGGTGGCTCAAGCCTGTAATCCCAGCACTTTGGGAGGCTGAGACGGGCGGATCACAAGGTCAGGAGATCGAGACCATCCTGGCTAACATGGTGAAACCCCGTCTCTACTAAAAATACAAAAAAACTAGCCGGGCGAGGTGGCGGGCGCCTGTAGTCCCAGCTACTCGGGAGGCTGAGGCAGGAGAATGGCGTAAACCCGGGAGGCGGAGCTTGCAGTGAGCTGAGATCCGGCCACTGCACTCCAGCCTCCTGGGCGACAGAGCGAGACTCCGTCTCAAAAAAAAAAAAAAAAAAAAGAAAGAAAAAAGTAAGCAAGCCAAAGTGACCTGGCCACAACTACACAGTCAAGAAGAGGCAGAGCTGGGACCTGAACAAAATGTGTCTGGTGCCATTATGTGTTCTTAACCATTACATCGCACACTGCCTCTGCCCTCCAACCTGACTCAGAATCTTGCTTCTCTCATTAGCCAGCCTTTCTCTTCCTAGGTCGTCTGATTATATCGAAGATTTCCTTGGACACACCCGCTGCTGGGACCAACCACTCTTCCTCTCTGGCTGGGCAGCCCCTTACCCTGGAGGAGCTGACTCCTGGGCAAGCCAGACAAATTTCACTGGAGTGCCCCTTGGCCGATGAAAAGCTCTGAGTGGATGAAAAATCAGCCAGCAGTGTAATCTCTCCATTCTAGCCTGCAGCTCTTCTGGTTGGACTGTCTGCCTCCAGGCTCCCCCACCTCCATTCCTTGTTTTTGTTTTTTTGAGATGAAGTCTCGCTCTATCACCCAGGCTGGAGTGCAGTGGCATGATCTTGGCTCACTGCAACCTCCGCCTCCCTAGTTCAAGCGATTCTCCTGCCTCAGCCTCCTGAGTAGCTGCCATTACAGGTGCATGCCACCACACCCAGCTAATTTTTATATTTTTAGTAGAGATGGGGTTTTGCCATGTTGGCCAGGCTGGTCTCAAACTCCTGACCTCAAGTGATCCGCCCGCCTCGGCTTCCCAAAGTGCTAGTATTACAGGTGTGAGCCACCACACCCAGCCCATTCCTTCTTTTACACCCAGCTTGAGTGATTGCTTTCAACACTGGTCTAACTGTATCATTCCTTTGCTAAATAATCTTCAATAGCTCCCTGTTGCTCCCAGGATAAAGTTCAATGTAGAGAGCTTGGTCAAGTCCCCAAGGCCCAGCTTACTTTTCCAACTCTCTCTTTCTCTCAGACACTCTAGACTCTCAGCATCCCCGAACTCTAGACTCTCAGCCCCCTGAATCATTCATCATTTTCAGCCTCAGACCCTTTGCACATCTGTGTGTCATGAGATATACAGAAGTATGGATGAGCTTCCACACGTATACTGGGCTGTGGAGCTGCTGGATTCCATTAGCCTCACTTTCTCTGTGTGGCAGCAAACACTTCCCACCTTCTTGCAGAAACTTCTCTGCTGGACTGGAGTTGACCATCAACTGTCTGGAAAAGGGACCTGTCAGGAAGAGGGCACCAGCAACTCTAACTCTGTGTAGAGCCCTGGGAAATACGGACCTTATCTTGTACCCAAATCTAAGGGTCAGAGGTTACCTGATGAGCTAGGTGTCAGGGAGTTCCCCGGCAGCAAAAGGAAGGTAGGTTTCCTACCTGGTCTGTGTGATGCCTGCATCCAGGCTCTTAGCCACTACTCCATGCTACCTCCTCGAATGAGGCAGAATTCACCTCTGTATATGTATAATGTACATGTATATGTATATATGTATAATGTATACAGTATAATGCTATCCTAGCCTTGACCTCCCAGGCTTAAGGGATTCTCCCACCTCAGCGTCCTGAGTAGCTGGGACTACAGGCATGCACCACCACACCCAGCTAGTTTTTGTGTTTTTTGTAGAGACAGAGTTTCACCGTGTTGCCCAGGCTGGTCTCAAGCTCCTTGACCTCAAAGGATCCACCCGCCTCGGCCTGCAAAGGCGCTGCAATTACAGGTGCGAGCCACCGGGCCAGGCTGGCTTTACTATTCCCCATTCACCGTTCCCCATTGCTAAGGAAAATTGATCTGAAGAGGAAGGAGCCCACCAACCTTTGATTTCTGCACTTTTTCCTGGTGCTCCTGCGCCACCTGGTGGCCATACCTAAAATAAATTAGGATTTCTGAAGAACGCTCTGAGGAGGTCTGGGGTGGGTCCACTTAGCAAAATTCTCAACAGCAGACTTTTCATCCCAGTTCACATTTCTCTATAAGGCCTGGCCCAGGTCTGACCAGTGCCTGAGGTTATGAGAAAGGCAGAAGTGAATTCTGTCCCACGGAAGAATCTTGGGTCTGTCACTGCCCCTTTCTGGGCTGTTTCTTCATCTGTTAATAAAAAAGGCAGGAGGCCGGGTGCGTTGACTCACGCCTGTAATCCCAGCCACTTTGGGAGGCTGAAGCGGGTGGATCACCTGAAGTCAGGAGTTTGAGACCAGCCTAGCCAACATGGTGAAACCCCATCTCTACTAAAAATACACAAATTAGCCGGGGCTGATGGGGAGCACCTGTAGTCCCAGCTACCTGGCAGGCTGAGGGAGGAGGATCACTTGAGCCCAGGAGGCAGAGGTTGTGGTGAGCTGAGATCACACTACTGCACTTCAACCTGGGTGGCAAAGTGAGACTCCATCTCAAAAAAATAAAAAGGCAGGCGAGGACTGGGCCCTACCAATTCTGACATTCTAGGATTCATGTCTAAAGTGACTCTGCCTCCTCCCTTAGCTCAGTGAGAAAAATGTAAGCTCCAGGAGGTCAGGGAAGTTGCTGGCTGTTCATTCTCTATCCTAAGTGCATGGGGTGGTGCTTTGTACATAGGAGATACTTTATTGGGTTTGGGGCTATATTAATAGAAGCACTGTGTGTACAGTGAGGGAGGTGATAGTCCTTCTGTCCATGTCTAGAGAACTGTGTTCCATTTTGGGATCAGAACTTTGACTGGAACATGTAGAAGTATAACTTATCCATAGGAAAATGAGCAAGATGATGGCTGGGGGTACGTCAAAATCACAATTTATGGAGAACAGTTGAAGGAGGCACTCTCTGACTCCGGTATAAAAAAGACTGAAGGGGTATAATGTGCCCACCTTCAAACATCTGAAAAGAGCATGTGGACTTTGAGAACTAGGAACCAGGGGCTGCCACTTCTGGGAGACAGATTTTTCTTTCCCCAAAACCAAGGGAAGCTTTCAGTCATAGCTGGATAAATAACAAATACACATTTGATCTCAGTCTGGCCGTAATGTGCTTTTAAGCTTGGTAAATTCCCTCACGACTTTGAACTTCAGTTTTCTCACATATAAAATGGGCATACTATGGAACATGCAGGAACATGCGGGCCTCCCAAAGTGCTGGGATTACAGGCATGAGCCACCGCGCCTGGCCTAAGTTCTAAGTTTATCTTCAATTTGACTTTTTTTTTTTTAAATGTTATGAGGGAATCATAGAAAGCATGTTTAAAGTGCCAAGTGGGCCAGGCATGGTGGCTCACACCTGTAATCCCAGCACTTTTGGGGAGGTTGAGATGGGCCGATAATTTGAGGTTAGGAGTTCAAGACCAGCCTGGCCAATATGGTGAAATCGCATCTCTGCTTCCCAGGAGAATCACTTGAACCCGGGAAGTGGAGGTTGCAGAGAGTCAAGATTGTGCCATTGCCTTCCACCCTGGCAACAAGAGTGGAACTCTGTCTCAAAAATACATAAATAAATAATAGTAATAATAAATAAAGTGCCGAGTGCAAGGCCTAGCGCCTGACTAGTCTTGGGTTAGTGTAGCTATGGTTAAAAAAATACAGAAAGGGTCGGGAGCGGTGGCTCACGCCTGTAATCCCAGCACTTTGGGAGGCCGAGGTGGTCAGATCACGAGGTCAAGAGATTGAGACCATCCTGGCCAACATGGTGAAACCCCGTCTATACAAAAAATAAAAAAAAAAATTATCTGGGCGTGGTGACCCGCACCTGTAGTCCCAGCTACTCAGGAGGCTGAGGGAGGAGAATCGCTCGAACCTGGGAGGTGGAGTTTACAGTGAGCCAGGATCTCACCACTGCACTCCGGCCTGGTGACAGAGCGAAACTCTGTCTCAAAAAAAATAAATAAATAAATAAACAGAAAGGTAATCAGCACCCGGTCAAATAACTGGTACAAGTGTTGCCAAGGAGTTGGTAGAGGCTGATGGCTAGCCATGCTGGCCCTCGGGTCATACTGGTAGATGTAAATGCTGGCTTTATTATTTATTTATTTTTGTTTTTATTTTTTGAGATAGGGTATTGCTCTGTCACCCAGGCTGTAGTGCAGTGGCATGAACTTGGCTCATTACAGCCTCAACCTCCCAGGTTCAAGGGATTCTCCCACCTCAACCTCCTGAGTAGCTGGGACTACAGGTTCATGCCACCACACCTGGCTAGTTTTTGTGTTTTTTTGTAGGGATGGGGTTTCACCATGTTGCCCAGCTGGTATAAAACTCCTGAGCTCAAGGAATCCACCCACCTAAGTCTCCGAAAGTGCTGGGATTACCAACTTGAGCTATCATGCCTACTGTCTTTGCTATTTAGTTGCAGCAATACCTTGAGTGAATTACTTAACCATTCTGAGTCTCAGTTTACCCATCTGCAAAATGGGGATAATAGTAGTTCCCACTTCACCAATTATAATGCATGAGCTGCTGCTCTGATATTAGTGATCTGATTGGGGTTGTCCTGGATGACTTTGAAGGCCCTCTCCCATCTGATATCCTCTAGGTCTAGAATTCCTACTCCTCCCCTTGGGAGCAAAATACAGGGGGGCCAGGGAAGCAGGTAAATGCACTATCTTAAGATCCTCGGATGCGGAGGACTACTCACATCTGTCCTTGCCAGTGACCCTGTAAAAAGGGCACTTCTGCCTTCCTCCCCCCAGTCCGCCTCTTCCTGTGACAGGTGGCTGGAATGCACCTGAGAGAGCTGAGGGCGTGGGGTGTGGCACAGACTTGGTGGAGGACAGACTGTCTGCCTTTGTAATCTGTTTCATGTACTTTGGCCCCCAGATGAACTGTGAGCTCCACGAGGGACCCAGCTGCTGTATGGAGAACAGAAATTAGTCAATAGCATGGGGGGGATCAATGGGGAGGATCAGAGGTTGCCAGCTGGTGGCCCAGAGGCCAAACCTTGTTCACAGGCCTGTTTGATGATCTGCATAGTTGCACCATGTTTTCTGTGTGTGTGAGTGTGTGTGTGTGTGTGTCTGTGTGTGTGTGTGTTTAGTTAATTCCTTATAAATTAACTGTGGCCTCGTCTCATTCAATAACCTTCCCCAGTTTTGAATGCTCCAGAGTTGAGCACAGGCCCCAACCACCCTGAGGTTGACATTATTACCCACATTGTACAGAACAAACTGAGGCAGAAAGATGTGAAGCAAGACAGTGGAAAAACTGGGACAGGTTCATTGGTTCCCAGATCAGTGCTTTCTTCGCTAGTTTATGCTGCTCCTCAGAGCCACATGCCATTTTGGCCCTGGCCATATCCCCTGGGGGTTAAGAGTGAGGATTCTGGGCTGCAACTGTGTCTTGAATTCTGGTCCCACCACTTCTCAGCAGTGTGAAAATGGGCAAAGTATTTAATTTCTTGGGGCTTCCAGTTCCTCATCTGGAGGATAGTAATAGGACCAACTTCATGTAGGTTAAATGAGTTAACACTCATAAAATGCTTAGGGCAGTACCTAGGTACACAGTAAGAGCTCAATAGACACTCGCTATTATCGTTAATTGAGCACAGGCTGTGTGCCAGGTACTAAGAGTACAAAGATCAATGAAATACACCGCAGGGCTCCTAGACTGATGAGAGATCATGGGACAGTGACATGCACCCTAAGGAGACTGGCTGAGAAAGCAGAGGGGGGCCACGGTGCCCACGTATTTAGTCAAACGTCAGGACTCACCTCCTACAGGCTGCAGCCTGTTGCCATTTAAGCTGACCTGAGGCCTGGTGTGATGGTGCGTGCCTGTAGTCCCAGCTACTTGGGAGGCAGGGGCAGGAGGATCACCTGAGACTGAGATCGCCTGAGTTCCAGGCTGTAGTATGCCACGATCATATCTGTGAATAGCCACTGTACTCCAGCCTAGGCAACATCGTGAGACCTCACCTCTAAAAAAAACAAAAACAAAAAAACGGACCTAGGGTCCTGTGACCAGGGAATCGGATTGGCTGCAGGAAAAAAAAAAAAGCAGAGTCCTGTGCTAGACGGGAACCTGCATCATCACCATCATGCTGTGTGTGTGTCTGTGACTAAGCGTGAAGGAATTAGGGGCATGACAGGGATGGGTGGGGAGAAGAGGAGAAAGGCTCTAAACACAGGCTTCCCCTATGGTCATGAGAAACAAGTTTATCTTTCTTTCTTTCTTTCTTTTTTTTTTTTTTTGAGACCGAGTTTCGCTCTTGTTGCCCAGGCTGGAGTGCAATGGCGCAATCTCAGTTCACCACAACCTCCGCCTCCCGGTTCAGGTAATTCTGCCTCGGCCTCACGAGTAGCTGGGATTACAGGCGCATCCCGCCATGCCTGGCTAATTTTGTATTTTTAGTAGAGATGGGGTTTCTCCAGGTTGGTCAGACTGGTCTCAAACTCCCAACCTCAGGTGATTCACCCACCTCGGCCTCCCAAAGTGCTGGGATTACAGGCATGAGCCACTGCACCCAGCCTAAGTTCTAAGTTTATCTTCAATTTGACTTTTTTTTTTTTTTTTTTTGAGACAGGGTCTTGCTCTGTCACCCAGGCTGAAGTGCAGTGACACCATTATAGCTTACTGCAGTCTCAACCTCCCCAGCTCAAGCAGTCCTCCCACCTTAGCCTCCTCAGTAGCTGAGACTACAGGTGTGTACCACCACGCCCACCTAATTTTTGTATTTGTAGTAGAGATGGGGTTTCACCATGTTGCCTAGGCTGGTCTCGAACTCCTGGACTAAAGTAATCCTCCAGTTTGCCCTCCCAAAGTGCTGGGATTAGAGGAGTGCACCATTGTGCCCAGCCCTGCATGGGTGATTCTAATGCAGGTGGTCCAGGGCTGCACTGGATGATGTCCAGCATGAGCTTCAAATCAGCACAAGACTCCTCTGGATAACCAATCATCCTCTCAATCTCGGCCTCCCTCCTTTCCCTTTCCTTCCTGACACCCTATATTCCTGCCCCTCATTCTTCTTTCTGTGACCACAGACCCCACCGAATATTACTTGTCTCTGAGGCTCTGTTACTGCTCTTTTCTCCACCTGGTGTGGCCTTCCCTACCTTCCTCTGCTCGGTCCCATCTCCCCCAAGAGGCCTTGTCAGACTTCCCCTCTCTTGGGCTCCTATCTATTCCACATAGGCTCAGCTTTTGGCAGTCTGCTGAAGTGTTCTCTCTTTATGAAACCTGCCCTAACATAACCTTCTTTTTCTTTTTTTTCTTTTTTTTCTTTTTTTTGAGACGGAGTCTCGCTCTGTAGCCCAGGCTGGAGTGCAGTGGCCGGATCTCAGCTCACTGCAAGCTCCGCCTCCCGGGTTCACGCCATTCTCCGGCCTCAGCCTCCCGAGTAGCTGGGACTACAGGCGCCCGCCACCTCGCCCGGCTAGTTTTTTGTATTTCTTAGTAGAGACGGGGTTTCACCGTGTTATCCAGGATGGTCTCGATCTCCTGACCTCGTGATCCACCTGTCTCGGCCTCCCAAAGTGCTGGGATTACAGGCTTGAGCCACCGCGCCCGGCTAACCTTCTTTTTCTTTTTCTTTTTCTTTTTTTGAGACAGGGTCTCATTCTGTCTCTTAGGCTGGAGTGCAGTGGCATGATCAGGGCTCACTGTAGCCACAGCCTCTTGAGTAGCTGGGACTACAGGTGTGCTCCACCATGTCTGGCTAATTTTTGTTGTTGTCATTAGAGATGGGGTCTCCCTATGTTGCCCAGGCTGGTCCCAAACTCCTGCTTCAGCCTCCCAAAGTGCTGGGATCACAGGTAGGAGCCACCATGCCCAGCCCATAAGCGGTTTCTCTTTCTTTCTTTCTTTCTTTTCTTTCTTTCTTTCTTTCTTTCTTTCTTTCTTTCTTTCCTTCCTTCCTTCCTTCCTTCCTTCCTTCCTTCCTTCCTTCCTTCCTTCCTTCCTTCCTTCCTTCCTTCCTTCCTTCCTTCCTTCCTTCCTTCCTTCCTTCCTTCCTTCCTTCTTTCTTTCTTTCTTTCTTTCTTTCTTTCTTTCTTTTTCTTTCTTTCTTTCTTTTTCTGAGATGGAGTCTCGCTCTGTCGCCCAGGCTGGAGTGCAGTGGCCGGATCTCAGCTCACTGCAAGCTTATACTTGAAAATGAGACAAAGAGAGATAAAGAAACTTTTTCTAGGCCATGTGTGGTGGCTCATGCCTGTATTCCCAGCATTTTGGGAGGCCGAGGTGGGAGAAGTGCTTGAGCCCAGAAGTTTGAGACCAGCCTGGGCAACATAGTGGGATCCCCATCTCTAACGAAAATTTAAAAAATTAGCCAGTCATGGTGGTTTAAGCCTGTGGTCACAGCTACTCAGAAGGCTGAGTCTGGGAGGTCAAGGCTGCAGTGAGTCCTGACTGTGCCACTATACTCCAGCCTGGACAACAGAGTGAGACCTTGTCTTGAAAAGAAAAGGGCCGGGCTTGGTGGCTCACGCCTGTAATCCCAGCACTTTGGGAGGCCGAGACGGGTGGATCACCTGAGGTCAGGAGTTCAAGACCAGCCTGGCCAACATGGTGAAAACCTGTCTCTACTAAAAATACAAAAATTAGCTAGGCGTGGTGGCGCATGCCTGTAATCTAAGCTACTCGGGAGGCTGATGCAAGAGAATAGCTTGAACCCAGGAGGTGGAGATTGCAGTGAGCCGAGATCAGGCCACTGCACTCCACCCTGGGCAACAAGAGCGAAACTCTGTCTCAAAAAAAAAAAAGAAAGAAAGAAAGAAAGAAAAGAAAACTTGTCCAGGTTCACCCAGGAGAAATTGGCTGCACTTGGATTTGAGTTGAGGCATCAGGTCCTGAGCCTTTTTTTTTTTTTTCCTTTTTGAGATAGGATCTTGCTCTGTCACCCAGGACAGTGCAGTGACATGATCATGGCACACTGCAGCCTCAACCTCCCACACTCAAGCAATCCTCCCACCTCAGCCTCCCAGGCAGCTGGGACTACTGGCTACAGGCAGCATGAGACATCATGGCCAGTAACGTCTTTGGGTGATTTTTCCTCCTCTCCCTGGATATAGAAACCATTCAGCTCAATTCAGTCTCTAGCATTTGTTGAGCACCTACCACACGCCAGGTCCCACGCTCCAGCCTTGGCACTTGTTCTCTCCTATCAGGATGTGAGAAATTAAGGATAGCGTGATGATTAAGAGCTCAGAGACCACGCTCAGTGGCTCATACCTGTAATCCCAGCATCCACCCTCCTTTAAGCTCCATATAGATCTCAGGTAGACCAGAGAGCCTTCCCTTTGAGCCCGGGGTCTTTTCTATAGTCAGATAGCTTCTCATCTCAACTGTATCAACTGGGGATCTCGTAGGTCACATTTCTTCCAACAAAGAGGAACTGTGAAAACATTATGTTGGCCAGGCACAGTGGCTCATGCCTGTAATCCCAGCACTTTGGGATGCCAAGATGGGCGGATCACAAGGTCAAGAGATCGAGACCATCCTGGCCAACATGATGAAACCCCGTTTCTACTAAAAATACAAAAATTAGCTGGGCCTGGTGGCACGCATTTGTAGTCCCAGCTACTCTGGAGGCTGAGGCAGGAGAATCTCTTGAACCCGGGAGGCAGAGGCTGTGGTGAGCTGAGATTGTGCCACTGCACTCCAGCCTGGCAAGAGGGCAAGACTCCATCTCAAAAAAAGAAAGAAAGAAAGAAAGAAAATATTATGCTAAGTAGTGAAATCTTCAGTCCTGCCCCCCTGCCCACAGCTCTTTCAGAAGTTAAGAAAACAACAGGAAAAAGAACAATTCTGTTAATTGAACCAAGACTCAAGATATCATTAATTAATCCAGGTCTCAGAAAATAATAATTAAAAAAAAATCCTGATTAGGTTACAGGACACAAAAGATAACAAGAGTCATCACTGAATAAGACTAGGAGGCCTTCCGGAAAGGGACAATTTTCTGAAAGGCTTGCCGAAACTCTTCATTAAACACAGTGTAGATTATTGGATTGATGAGGGAGTTTAAATAGCCTAGCCAGGTGAAGAAGTCAAAGAGGGCCCGGTGGATCCAGCAGGAGTCCCGGCAGATGGGGAGGACCAGAGACACCACGAAGAAGGGCAACCAGCAGATGATAAAAGCCCCCAGAATGATGCCCAGGGTTTTAGTGGCTTTCCTTTCCCGAGCCGCGGAAATCCTCTTGCGTTCCAGGGCACTGTCAGCAAGCTTGATTTTCACGTGGCTGAAAAAGAGAGGGGAGCCAGCCGAGTGCGAGTGCCCCTCATGGAGGCTGGGGTTGAGCGAACAGAGGGAGGACCCTGCAGAGCCTGTGATGAGGTGGGCTGTGGTGAAGCGCTTCCCATAGAGTGAGGGTGGATTCAGGATGCGATTCCGGGCCGCCCGGTAGATCCGGCCATATAGGATGATGAGCAACACCGAGGGAATGTAGAAGGCCCCACACGTGGAGTAGATGGTGTAGGAGATCTGAGAGGTGTTCACCAGGCACTCCAACATCTCCTCCTGGGCCTTGGCCTGTCGCCAGAAGAGAGGGGGAATGGAGATGCAGATGGAGATGGCCCAGACGATGGCAATCATGGTGGCCGCATGGCCAGCTGTCCTGCGTTTACTGTACTCCAGGGCATCCGTGATCGCCCAGTACCTGTCCAGAGCAATGACACAGAGATGCAGGATGGAGGCCGTGCAGCACGTGATGTCAGAAGACAGCCAGATGTCACACAAGATTTGGCCAAAGTTCCAGGTGTGGGTGATGGTATAGGCGATGCTAATGGGCATGACCAAGATGGAAACCAAGAGGTCGGTGGTGGCCAGGGAGCCAATCAGGTAGTTGGCAGGGGTGTGGAGCTTCCTGGTGAGTAAGATGGTGGTGAGTACAAAGGCGTTGGAGAAGACTGTGGCCAGTGTGATGATGGAAAGGACCATGGCAAGGGAGATCTTGAGTGCCTGGAGGGTCCTGGGATCCCAAGCCTCTGGGGTTTCTGTGGCATTCAGGGATCTGTTGGAGGCCTCCTGGGGAAGGCCTTCTGTTGACTGGTTCAGTGGGGACATGCTAGGTGGCTCTCTCTTCCCACAGACCTCCACACATTTGGCTCCTTCCTTCAAGGTTGTCCTGACAACAGAGCAAAGTCATCCTTCTGCTTCACACTGGTGGGAGCCATACACTAGAACAGACCACAGTGAAAAGGCCTCAAGACCGGACTATTCTCCAAGTACAGCTGTAATAAAATAAAATTAAATAGTAATGATAATAATAAACAAGACCAGATTATTTGAAGAACGATGAGACAACTACCACTGGTAGTTAAAGGTCTTTCCTAAACCACAGGAATTCCAGGATGTCTCAGGGTCCTGGAGCTTTGCCCAGCAGATGGTCATGCCCGGGGGACACATGCTGAGTTCGTTAGACAGTTATCAGGGGATCACACCCAGGTGGGCAATGCCCTGGGATTCTTGCCTGTGGCATCTGGCTCTTTTCAAAGCTTGAGTCATTCGTGTGTTTAATGAGAACTTCAGAATTCCCCTCATAATAATTGAAACGATTCTGGATTTAGGATTGCTTCCGAGGAGCTTTTAAAACTAGACACAAAAAGAAGTTCCAGCTGATTCAGAGAAGCAGTCCAGTCAGCACAGCGGCTCGCGGTTTTCCCAAGTTCATCTTGATGCATCCTGAGCTACTTAACTTCGGTTCCTGTCCCACTGATCGTTTAGAGCCTGAACAGACAAAACATCCTGGTTACCAAGACTTGAAGAATGCATGAGCTGGGACCAGGCAAAACAAACAGATCACTGTGGGCTCACGGAATGGGGACATGTTCAGAAGATCTGGGGTTTAAAAAAGAAAAAAAAAATAGAGTTAGGTTCTAGAAGGACAATGTGGAAGCCTGAAATGAACTACATGATTAAAAAGATACTACTTAAAGCTGGCCATGGTGCTGTGGAACTGGCATTCTAGAAAGTATCAGAATACAGGGGTGGGTGATGTGCCCCACCCAGGCAATTCCCACAGGGGACAAAGTGTCATAGCTGTTGGAATCATCACAAGCTTGTTAGAAGTACATGAAATCAGCTCTGTAAGTTGTGAATCAGAAAGCGTCATTCTATTTATTTAGCAACAATGGAAACAAAATAAAACTGTACACGGGGAAAGATAAAGACCATCAGGAAAGAAGCCAAATTGTCATCATGTATTTCTCTACAAAGTAAAGGTTGTGACCTTTTTTCTACTTTTTCTACTCATTTGAATTTTTCAGATGTCCTATAGTGAGCATGAATAATGTTATTTTTTATTTATTTATTATTATTTATTTATTTATTTTTGAGACGGAGTCTTACTCTATTGCCAGGCTACAGTGCAGTGGCGCGATTTCGGCTCACTGCAACCTCTGCCTCCTGGGTTCAAGCGATTCTCCTGCCTCAGCCTCCCGAGTAGCTGGGACTACAGGCACACGCCCTCACACTCAGCTAATTTTTGTATTTTTAGTAGAGACGAGGTTTCACCATGTTGGCCAGTCTGGTCTCGAACTCCTGACCTTGTGATCCGCCCGCCTCAGCCTCACAAACTGTTGGGATTACAGGCATGAGCCACAGTACCTGGCCGGAAGTCTATTTTTAAAAATGTTTTTATTATGTTCGTTCTTTCTTTCTCTCTCCCTTCCTTCCTTCCTTCCTTCCTTCCTTCCTTCCTTCCTTCCTTCCTTCCTTCCTTCCTTCCTTCCTTCCTTCCTTCCTTCCTTCCTTCCTTCCTTCCTTCCTTCCTTCCTTCCTTCCTTTTTCTCTCTTTCTTTCTCCCCTCCCTCCCTTCCTTCCTTCCTTCCTTCCCCATTGTGGAAGTTTAATCCAGAAAATACATTCAACTTTCCAAATGGAAACTGGAAACCTAGCTGCAAAAAAATCTTGGGAACTTCTGGGTTGGCGCAAGTATCCAGGTGTCTGTCTAGAAGCTCCTGACCTCAGGTGATCCGTGTGCCTCGGCCTCCCAAAGTGGGAGGGATTACAGGTGTGAACTATCGTGGCTGGCCCCTTGAAGCTTTTTCAGACCTTGTCCTAGATACCTTTTCTTCTGGTTGTTCATTTGAATTCTATATAATAAACCAGTAATTTTTAAATTATTTATTTGTTTATTTATTTATTTTGAGGTAGGATCTAGCTTTGTCCCCCAGGCTAGAGTGCAGTGGCATGACCACAGCTCACTGCAGCCTCGACCTCCTGGATCGAGTGACCCTCTAACCTTAGCCTCCCAAGTAGCTGGAACTACAGGTACATACCACCATGCCCAGCTAATTGTTTTTTGTTTGTTTGTTTGTTTGTTTGTTTTCATAGAGGCAGGGTCTTGCTATGTTGCCAGGGCTGGTCTCAAACTCCTGGACTTAAGCAATCCTCCAGCCTTGACCTCCCAAAGTGCTGGGATTACAGCCACGAGCAGCTTTAGCTCCTTAATGTTTTAAAAATCAATCACCAGCTGGGCGCAGTGGCTCTTGCCTGTAATCCCAGAACTGTGGGAGGCTGAGGCAGGTGGATCACCTTAGGTCGGGAGTTCAAGACCAGCTTGACCAACATGGAGAAACTCTGTCTCTACCAAAAATACAAAATTAGCCAGGCGTGGTGGTGCATGCCTGTCATCCCATCTACTTGGGAGGCTGAGGCAGGGGAATTGCTTGAAACCAGGAGGTGGAGGTTGCAGTGAGCCAAGATGGCGCCATTATACTCTAGCCTGGGCAACGAGAGTGAAACTCTGCCTTAAAAAAAAAAAAAAAAAAAAAAAGGGCTGGGCAGGGTGGCTCACACCTGTAATCCCAACATGTTGGGAGGCCGAGGTGGGCGAGGTCAAGAGATCGAGACCATCCTGGCTAACACGGTGAAACCCCGTCTCTACTAAAAATACAAAAAAATTTAGCTGGGCATGGTTGCAGCCACCTGTAGTCCCAGCTACTCGGAAGGCTGAGTCAGGAGAATGCTCTGAACCCGGGAGGTGGAGCTTGCAGTGAGCCGAGATGGCGCCACTGCACTCCAGCCTGGGAGACAGAGCAAGACTCTGTCTCAAAAAAAATAAGGCCACCTGGCTGGAAGTGGAAAAACCAGGTCCAGAGATCTCAAGAAATTTCTACCCTTGCCTACATTGCCTCAGTTGAGGATGAAAAGCCTTAAGGCATGCATGCATAGCTGGTTTGACGACCCCCTCCTACCCCCACTCTCCCCAGGCTCCACCCCAAAAGCCTCTGGCTGAAGTTTTGCTCCCATTTTGGTTCACGGGGAAAATGTGAACTCTGGTTGGCTCTTCGAAACTTTCTCCCCTGCAGACAGTCTGGGTGACTGAGGTGCGTCATTTCCCATGGAAGCCTGGTGTGCCGGCCCCACAAACTCATGAGGTCACTCCTTGAGTTCCAAGCATTCCAGTGACCTCATTTCAGTGAAAGGCGTGGGTTCAGAAAGGCTCAGGAGGCTGGTGTGTGTGCAAGCCCTCCAGCCCTCGGTGACATCTTGGGAAGAAGGACAGGGACACAGGGACAGGAGCAGACAGACTTGGTGAGGAAAGCTAGGCTGTAGCTTTGAAAGAAGTAGCACAATTCAGAGGCTGTCTTCTCTCCTGCCTGCTATCCCCCCCCATTGTGAACAAAGGTGGGAGAAGTTTTCATAATCTAGCTGCCTTTGGAGACATGGACTGTAGCTCCATAAGCAACTCTCTCTTTCCCGTCACACTTCAAATAATAAAATAACAAATACAGGCCAGGCATGGTGGCTCACACCTGTAATCCCAGCACTTTGGGAGGCTGAGGCCGGTGGATCACCTGAGGTCAGGAGGTCGAGACCAGCCTGGCCAACATGGTGAAACCCCATCTCTACTAAAAATGCAAAAATTAGCCGGGCGTGGTGGTAGGCACCTGTAATCCCAGCTACTCAGGAGGCTGAGGCAGGAGAATCGCTTGAATCTGTGAGGCAGAGGTTGCAGTGAGCCAAGATCGTGCCATTGCACTCCAGCCTGGGCGACAAAGCAAGACTCCATCTCAAAAAAAAAAAAAAAAAAAGTTAAAATGACAATGAAAGCCGGGTGTGGTGGCTTATGCCAGTAATCCCGACACTTTGGGAGGCTCATGTGGGAGGATCGCTTGGGCCTAGGAGTTCAAGACCAGCCTGGGCAACATAGCGAGACTATCTATTTTAAACAAAAGAAAAAAGAAAGAAAGAAAAATTAAAATGACAACAAGGTGCCATTTTCACCTAGTAGAAAAGTACAGCATTTTAAATCTGATCATGTCATGTCAGTTAATAAGAGTCAGCAGCTTGGGAGGCTGAGGCAGGATGATTGCTTGAGCCCAGGGGTTCAAGACCAGCCTGGGCAACACAGTGATTGGAGATACTTCACAAGCAAACAATTTAGTATTATTTCATAAAACTAAAGAAGCAAACAATTTAGTATTATTTCATAAAACTAAAGATGTGATGACTACCTCATGATTCAGCAATTCCACTGCTGGGTATGCATGGCAGAGAAACTCTTCTGTGTTCGCTAGAAGACAGAAACAAGAATGGTCCTAGTAGCATGAAATAGCAAACAGCTAAAAACAACCAAACGTCCATCAACAGCAGAATGGTAGCATATGGCATAGTCCTACGATGGAGTGCTACAGAGAAGCAAAACAGAGTAAACCACAGCTACACACACCAAAATGGTGATTATCACAAACAAGGCAGAGTGCCAAAGTCAAAAACATGCAAGAAGAAACAAACTGTTAGGGAGATAAATATATGTGGCAAAACCATAAGGAAAAGCAAAGAAATTAAAAATATAAAATTCAGGGGCCGGGCGCGGTGGCTCATGCCTGTAATCCCAGCACTTTGGGAGGCCGAGGTGGGCGGATCACGAGGTCAGGAGACCGAGACCATCCTGGCAAACACAGTGAAACCCCGTCTCTACTAAAAATCCAAAAAAAGTAGCCGAGCGTGGTGGCGGGCGCCTGTAGTCCCAGCTGCTCGGGAGGCTGAGGCAGGAGAATGGCGTGAGCCCGGGAGGCAGAGGCTGCAGTGAGCCGAGATCACGCCACTGCACTCCAGCCTGGGCGACAGAGCGAGACTCTGTCTCAAAAAAAATAAAATAAAATAAAATAAATAAATAAATAAATAAATAAATAAATAAAATTCAGGATAGTGGTTACCCCTGGAGGGAAAAGGACAGAGGAATATAATCATAAAGGGTTTTAAAAGTTTCAATTATATTCTTTTCACTATCTCAGCTCATTGCAACCTCCGCCTCCCGGGTTTAAGTGATTCTCCTGCTTCAGCCTCCCAAGTAGCTGGGATTACAGGCATGTACCACCATGCCCGGCTAATTTTTGTATTTTTTTTTAGTAGAGATGGGGTTTCGCCATGTTGGCCAGCCTGCCTTGGCCTCCCAAAGTGCTGGGATTATAGGTGTGAGCCACCACGCCAGGCCTTTTTGAGAAAGGGTCTTGCTCTGTCACCCAGGCTGGAGTGCAGGGGCGTGATCAGAGCTCACTGCAGTCTTGATCTCCTGGGCTCAAGTGATCCTCCCACCTCAGCCTCCTGAGTAGCTGGGACCACAGATACACACTACCACTCCCAACTGATGTTTAAATGTTTTTGCAGAGATGGGGTCTCCCTATGTTGTCCAGGCTTGTCTTCAAACTCCTAGACTCAAGCAATTCTCCCACCTTGGCCTCCTAAAGTGCTGGGATTACAGGTGTGAGCCACCATGCCTGGCCTTTTTTTTTGTTTTTTTTTTTAGAGGGAGGATCTTGCTCTGTCACCCAGGTACAGTGGCACAGTCATAGCTCACTGCAACCTTGAACTTCTGGGCTCAAGTGATCCTCCCAACTTGGCCTCCCAAAGTGTTGGGATTATAGGCATCAGCCACCATGCCCAGCCTGATGTTCTATTTTTTAAGTAGGTGGTGAGTGCATTAATATTGTTATTCGTGTGTGTGTGTGTGTGTGTGTGTGTGTGTGTGTGTGTGTGTGTGTACTGCTTTGTAGGGAATGATGCATGTGTAATTTTTCTTTCTTTCTTTTTCTTAACGGGGGGATGGAGTCTTCCTCTGTCACCCAGCCGGGAATGTAGTGATGCAATCTTCGCTCACTGCAACCTCCGCTTTCCGGGTTCAAGTGATCCTCCCACCTCAGCCTCCTGAGTAGCTGGAACTACAGGTGCGTACTACCCTGCCTGGCTATTCTTTGTATTTTTAGTAAAGACAGGGTTTCACCTTGTTGGCCAGGCTGGTCTTGAGTTCCTGACCTAAGGTGATCTGCCCTCCTCAGCCTCCCAAAGTGCTAGGATTACAGGCGTGAGCCATCGCACTCGGTAGTATATGTAATTTTTCTCAATCTATTTTGTATATCATGAAAAAGAATCCTATTACCAGCAATAATATGTTGATACATTAATACCTATTGATAATTTTTAGTGCAGAAGATCTGCATTCCGGTCCCAGCTCTGCCACTGACCAGCTGGGTAACCATGGGCAAAGCACAACCTCTTTGACCCTTAGTTACTTCCTTGGTGAAATAAGAACAAAAGCCTGGCTGTGCTGTCCCAAAGGAGTATTGAGTAGCTCCAGCAAGATCAAATGTATGTGATGTGTTGTGAACAGAAGAGTCCTGAACAAATGTAATGATGCTAACAAAGGAGGAGTACAGTGGCTAAGAGCAGGCATTCTCAGGTCCCAATTCCTGTTGGTTCGCTTTCTTGCTGTGGCCACTGGGCGAATAACTTCACCTCTCTGAGCCTGCACAGCCTCAGTGATGGAGATGATAATCCAAATCTCACAGGAGTTTGGGGAGAACTGTCAATATCATGGATACAAAATGCTCAACATAGTAAATTATTTCTTTTTGTTTATTTATTTATTTATGGACAAGGTGTCCCTATGTCACCCAGGCTGGTGTCAAATTCCTGGCCTCAAGTGATCCACTCATCTTGGCCTCGCAAAGTGTTGGGATTATAGGCCTGAGCCACCATGCCTGGCCTTGTAGTCAATGGTGACCACAAATGTGATTTATCTGGGTTCTCTATGGTGCATCCAACCAAATTCAGATATCCAGGCAACAAGATCACTTCCCTCACCAGAAACAAAGTATCACTGACCGTTTTGGTGAGAGATGTCTGCCATTGCCAGAAACCCAGATATACCAAGGAGCTTCCTCCCTGCCCACCCATTTTCCCAGGGGCCATCATAGCAGCAGCAGAAGCAAGGACCTTTCTCGGCCCCGCCTCCACCTCCAGGCCACAAGCATCTCCCCTGAAGTCCAGATCACGTGGACTCCAGCCACACCATGCATCTCCCAGGTCTGGCATCTCTGAAGAGGGGTGCAAAGAGAAAAGCAGACAGAGAGACTTATGTACCAATCTCGGCCTGTTTCAGAGACCACCTTTGATTACAGCTGATTGGACCAGGGAGGACATGTGACCCAAAATGAGCCAATCAGATTCTCTCTTGGGAGTTTAGACTGGTGACCATGGGGAGCTGGGCTGGATAGAAGATGGGGGAAGATAAATCTGCAGGCCAAGGGTCCTGCGGCTGGAGTCAGGCTGCAGCCTTTACCAAATCAAGGAAGGTTTGGGGGGAATAGAAAAGCCAAAGGTAAACAAAAAACAGGTCTGTAGAGAGAGGCAGGAGAACGGAGCAGAGAAAGAAGCTGAGGGAGAGGAACCACCTGTCCTGGGAGAGGAGAAGGAAGGAGGCTTCCAGGCCAGGGAATACTCCTTCCCATCCCTGTATGTCCATAAGCGACCTTCTATCCAGGAAACCTCATTTGTACCAACTCGTGTTTTCCCAGCTGAGCCAGTTCACATGGACACAGCAGCCTTTGAGAAATGGTAGTAAGACAGGGAACTTTCTTCTTCTTCTTTTTCATTTTCAGAGACAGGGACTTCCTCTGTCGTCCAGGTTGGAGTGCAGTGGCACGATCATGGCTCTCACTGCAGCCTCGATTGCCCGGGTTCAAGTGATCCTCCCACCTCAGCCCTCCAAGTAGCTGGGACTACAGGCACAAGCCACCATGCCCAGTGAATTTTCAATATTTTTTTGTAGAGACGGGGTCTCGCTGTGTTGCCCAGGTTGGTATGGAACTCCGGGGCTCAAGTGATACTCCTGCCTCAGCTTCCCAAAGTGCTGGGATTAGAGGCTGAGCCGCTGTGCCCAGTCAAGACAGGGGACTTTTGGTTCCTTCCCACTAACCAATCCCTACTGTGGGGTCCAAGTCCTTTCACCTCCTGGGCCCTTCTTCCTCATCTGTAAATTGGGGTAATGACATCTTTCACCCAGAATTGTTATGTGGCTTCAATGAAGTAGGGAGAACATGCCTAGCACAGTGGCTGGCACACAGCAGGTGTTTTTTCTGAGACAGAGTCTCACTCTGTTGCCCAGGCTGGAGTGTAGTGACCCAATCTCAGCTCACTGCAACCTCTGCCTCCCAGGTTCAACTGATTCTCCTGCCTCAGCCTCCCGTGTAGCTGAGATTACAGGCATGCACCATCACGCCTAACTAATTTTTGTATTTTTAGTAGGGGGTTTCACCATGTTGGCCAGGCTGGTTTCGTACTCCTGGCCTCAAGCGATCTACGCATCTGGGCCTCCCAAAGTGCTGGGGGATCTACCCGCTTCGGCCTCCCAAAGTACTGGGATTACATGCATGAGCCACCGCACCCGGCTAGCAAAAGCCGGCGTCTTACAAAAGCAAAAGCCGGCCTCTTACAAAAGCGTCCTACCCAGAGCTCATTCAGCCTGCAGGAAGATCTGTCGCCTCCACTTTCTGAGGGCTCTTTAACTAAGTGAGTCATAAAACCTTGCCAGAAACAAAAAGGATGTATGGGTTTAATGTGTCCTTAGAAGCCAGTCTCATCTCTTTGGAAGAAAAAAGTAAGGCTCTGTGATAAAAAGATTTGTTGCAGTAGAATACATCCCCCACAGAGTAATTTGTGGCTGTTCTTGCTGTAGATGCTGTGTAGTACAGATGAGTGAGCTCTGGGTGGAGAAATCACTCTGCGCAAATCTGGACAGGGCTTTATATTTTACAAAATGCACCCACAGCTGTTATTTCATCTCATTCTCTCTCCTGCATGGGACCTCCTACAGCCTTAGTTTTCTCCTCTGCAAAAATCAGGGTATCGAGTCTACCTCCCAGAGATATAATGAGGGTTGGATAGAACATGTGTGGGGAAGAATCTGGGAAGTTTCTTTTTCTTTCTTTTTCTTTTCGGTTTGTTTTTTTTTTTTTTAGACAGAGTCTCACTCTGTCGCCCAGGCTGGTGTGCAGTGGGGCAATCTCGGCTCAATGCTACCTCCGCCTCCGGGGTCAGGCGATTCTCCTGTCTCAGCCTCCAGAGTAGCTGGGATTACAGGCATGCACCACCACAACCGGCTAATTTTTTTTATTTTTAGTAGAGATGGGGTTTCACGAGGTTGGCCAGGCTGGTCTCGAACTACTGACCTCAGGTGATCCACCCACCTTGGCCTCCCAAAGTGCTGGGATTACAGGCATGAGCCACCGTGCCCAGCCGAATCTGGAAAGTTTTAACATGGGTATGGGTGTGTGTGTATGTGTATGCATCTCCCCCATTTCATGCTCTCTCTTTCTACCTATATCTGAATGCCAGTTTTAAAATCTAATCAGTATCTTGAGGTGTAAACAAATCAGTCTTGCACCTCAGTTTCTCTAATCATAAAATCTGGAAAATGGGCAGGGCATAGTGGCTCATGCCTGTAATCCCAGTGCTTTGGGAGGATGAGGTGAGATCACTTGAGGCCAGGAGTTTGAGATCAGCATGAGCAACATAGCGAGACCTCATCTCTCCAAAATATTTAACAATTAGCCAGGCATGGTGGCATGCATCTGTAGTCTTAACTATTTGGGGGGCTGAGGTGGGAGAACTGCTTGAGCCCAAGAGTTTGAGGTTACAGTGAGCTATGATGGTGCCACTGCACTCTAGCCTGGGCGACAGAGTGAGCCCCTATCTTAAACAAACAAACAAACACCTCTGTGAAACACAGAAAATAAAAGTTCGCCAAATTCCCAGCCCAGTACTTCCATTCCTAGCTGTACACCCAAGAAAAACATGTATGTACATCCACCAAAAGATACATGCAAGAATTGTTCATAGCAGCACTATTCATAACAACCCCAAACTGCAAACTACCTAAACAAGCGTCTACAGTAGAATAGGGCCAGGCACAGTGGCTCACACCTATAATCTCAGCACTTTGGGAGGCCGAGGCAGAAGGGCTGCTTGAGGTTAGGAGTTTGAGACCAGCCTGGGCAACACAGGGAGACCCAGTCTCTAGAAAAAAAAGTTAAAGAATATTAGCGCTTGCCTGCTGCCATGTAAGACATGACTTTGCTCCTCCTTCACCTTTTACCATGATTGTTAGGCCTCCCCAGCCATGTGGAACTGTGAGTCAATTCAGCCTCTTTCTTTATAAATTACCCAGTCTCACTGGGCATGTCTTTATTAACAGCTTGAGAACACACTAATACCATCAGTGTGGATTGGTTTGCATTTTACATAATTTTACATAAGTAAAATCAGAGATCTACTCATTTTTGCCTGGCTTTTTTCATTCGGCGTAACTGTTTTGAGTTTCATCCATGTTATTGCATGTTCTCTTTTATTACTGAATAGTATTCCATTGTATGGATACACCAAAATGTGTTTATCCATTTACTTGATGGGCTATTACAAATAAAGTGGCTGTGAACACTCATGTACAAAAAAAAAAAAAAAGCCAGATATGACAGCACCCCCACCTGTAGTCCCAGCTACTTGGGAGGCTGGGGCAAGAGGATCTTTTGAGCCCAAGAGTTTGAGGTTACAGTGAGCTCTAATAGTGCCACTGCACTCCCAGCCTGGGTGACAGAGCAAGACCCTGTTTCTAAAAAATAACTACTACAACAAACAGTAGAATGAATAAATAATTGTGACATAATCGTATAAGAGAGAGTGATTATAAGAATCACTCTTCATCAATGAGAATGGTTCCCAGCTACACACAAACAGGTGGATGAATCTAATAGACATAATGTTAAACAGAAGAAGCCGGGCGTCATGTGTGATTTAAACTTCATAAAGTTCAAAAACAGGCAAAACTGACTTACACTGAGGGAAGTCAGGCTATTGTGTTTCCCGTGAGAATATAAGGGGGGCGTCTGAGTGCAGGTCATGTTCTGTTTCTTGAGCTGCTGGGTTCACTTTGTGAAAATTCATCAGGCTGCACACTTGTGTTTGGGGTACTTTTGCTTTTCTGGAAGTTTTGCCCTCCCGCCCCCCAAAAAATAGTGGTTAACTGCCTAAGAGCCTCAGGCACCAGCTCCACTGATTACAGGGAGAACTTGGAGTCATCACTGAACCTCTTTGCACCCAGTCCTTTTCCTTTCCTTCCCTTCCCTTCCCTTCCATTCTTCCTTCTTCCTTTTCTTCTTCCTTTCCTTTCCTTTCCTTTTTTGAGACAGAGTCTTGCTCTGTCGCCCAGCCTGGAGTGCAATGGTGCGATCTTGGCTCACTGCAACCTCCACCTCCCGGGTTCAAGCGATTCTCCTGCCTCAGCCTCCCAAGTAGCTGGGACTACAGACACACACCATCACGCCTGGCTAATTTTTGTATTTTTAGTAGAGACAGGGTTTCACCATGTTGGTCAGGCTGGTCTCAAACTCCTGACCTCAAGTGATCCACCCACCTCGACCTCCCAAAGTGCTGGGATTACAGGTGTGAGCCACCACACCTGGCCGCACTCAGTTTTTTCATGTGGAAAATGCAAACAACAGCACCAATGTCACGTGACTGTCACATGAGTGACAGAGAGGTAGGTGACTTGCCCAAGTTCACATGGCAGTTTGGTGTCCCTCTCAGCTCAGCTCGATGCTTCTACTGCCCTGTGCCACCTCTCCCTGCCCCCATCAAAAGGAGTATATTTTTTTGTCCCTTGATTCTGGGTTCAACATGGACTCACTGTGGTCAACAGAATGAGGCAAAAGTGACAGTAAGCTGGTGCCAAATGTAGTCCTCTAGAGGCTGTGCATGTGTCTGCTTGCACTCCGTCATTGCCATAAGAAGAACATCCCTGGGCTAGCACACTGGTCCCTGCAGGGAGAGACAAGGACATGAAGCAGAGCTGTTCCAGCCAAACCCAGCCTAGAACAGAGCCTCTCACACAACCAGCAGACACATGTGCGAGCCCAGCCAAGATCAGCAGACATACCCAGCCAAGTGTATATCCAGAGGAAAAGAACTCATTATACAAAAAAGATACTTGCACATGCTTGTTTATAGCAGCACAATTCGCAATTGCAAAATCATAGGACTAACCCAAATGTCCATCAATCAGTAAGTGGATAAAGAAACTGATTTATACGATTGAATACTACTCAGTCATAAAAAGCATTTAAATAATGGCATTTCAACGACCTGGATGAAACTGGAGACTATTATTCTAAGTGAAGTAACTCAGGAGTGGAAAACCAAATATTGTATGTTCTCACTGATATGTGGGAGCTAAACTATGAGGACGCAAAGGCATAAGAATGATACAATGTGTAATCCCAGCACTTTGGGAGGCCGAGACGGGCGGATCACGAGTTCAGGAGATCGAGACCATCCTGGCTAACACGGTGAAACCCCGTCTCTACTAAAATACAAAAAAAAAAAAAAATTAGCCGGGCGAGGTGGCGGGCGCCTGTACTCCCAGCTACTCGGGAGGCTGAGGCAGGAGAATGGCGTGAACCCGGGAGGCGGGGCTTGCAGTGAGCTGAGATCCAGCCATTGCACTCCAGCCTGGGCAACAGAGCGAGACTCCGTCTCAAAAAAAAAAAAAAAAAAAAAGAATGATACAATGGACTTCGGGGACTTGGGGGAAAGGGTGGGAGGGGGGCAAGGGATAAAAGACTACAAATAGGGTGCCGTGTATGCTTCTTGGGTGATGGGTGCACCAAAATCTCATGAATCACTGCTAAAGAACTTATTCATGTAACCAAATACCATCTGTACCCCAATAACCTATGGGAAAAAAAAAAGAAATACCCAGCCAAGTTCAGATTAAATCAGCCAACTTCCAAATGCATGATTCGTAGTAATAAATGCTGTTGTTTTATTTCACCAAGTTTGAGGGTAGCTTGTTACATAGCAATAGCCAATTGATAAAGTCCCTTCGTTCACTGAGTGTGTGTTTTTGTTTTGTTTTTGAGACAGTTTCACTCTTGTTGCCCAGGCGGGAGTGCAGTGGCGCTATTTCAGCTCATTGCAACCTCCGCCTCCCAGGTTCAAGTGATTCTCCTGCCTCAGCCTCGCGAGTAGCTGGGATTACAGGCATTCGCCACCAGGTTCGGCTAATTTTGTATTTTCAGTAGAGACGGTCTCAAACTCCTGACCTCAGGTGACCCACCCTCCTCCGCCTCCCAAAGTACTGGGATTATAGGCGTGAGCTACCACACCTGGCCCCTTCATTCACTGAATGACTGGATTCTGTCCATTCTACTGCCCACACCTAACTGCCTTGACTCTTCTCTCCCTTCTCCACTCCTACTGCCACTGTTCTGTTTCAGGAGAGTGAAACCATCCTTCCTGGCTTCAATGGTCTCCCAGCCTCCACTCTTGGCCCCTGCCCATTCTCTAACCATATCCCACCCAACTAACAGTCTGACCAGGTCACTCCCTTAAAATCCTCCAGTAGCTCCCGCTGCACCCGGGATTAAGCCCAGGCTTCACAGCTTGGTTTAAGAGACCCTTCATGAACTGGTGTTTCCTTCCATCTCCAACCCCATCTCTCAGCATAGCTGGCTGTGACCTTCACACTGCAGCAGCACAGACCTGCCTGTTCTTCCAGTACCCTCCTGCCATAGCCCCGGCTCCAGTGCTGTTTCCTGCTGATCCTTTTTCCCTGCTGTATCCTCTGCCTGGAAAATGTCCTTTCTTCAGTCCTCTGGCTGCCTAATTCCAAGTCACCCTTCAGAGTTAGGCTCTGGTGTCTCCCCAGGAAGCTTTCCCTAACCTCCCCCCAAGCCCAGCTTGGTTCAGGTACCCCTTTCCTGAGAGCCTGCCACCCTAGCTCTCACCATATTGGACGGCCTCTGACACAGTAACAAGAGCTCCTTGAGTGTAGGGACCATGTCTCATTCACCCCTGTAGCCCTGACACCTGGCCCAGAGCAAGGCATCAACACCTGTCTATGAAAGGGTCCAGGAACTGGTGGGGAATGGGCCCTGAGAACAGAGCACACGCCTGAGAGGCAGAGGCCCCGGGCTTTAGCTTGGCTTTGCTGCTAACTTTCTGTGTAACCTAGGATAAGTCAGTTCCTCCTCCAAGCCTCGGTTTCTCCAACTTGAAAATGAGGTAGTTGGATCAGATCAGAGATTCTCTTGGTGAGCATCAGAATCACCTACCTGCAAGAGCTTTAAAAATACAAGTCAGGCCGGGCACAGTGGCTCACACCTGCAATCTCAGGACACTGGGAGGCTGAGGCAGGCAGATCACTTGAGGTCAGGAGTTCGAGACCAGTCGGCCAACATGGTGAAACCCCGTCTCTACCCCCCCCCCCAAAAAATACAAAAATTAACTGGGTGTGGTGTGTGGTGGCACGCGCCTGTAGTCCCTGCTATCAGGAGTTGAGGCAGGAAAGTCACTTGAACCCAGGAGGCAGAGGTTGCAGTGAGCTGAGATCGTGCTACTGCACTCCAGCCTAGGTAACTGAGTGAGACTCCATCTCAAGAAAAAAAAAGAAAAGTCTGTTAAAAACAACAACAGATATCTAGGCCTCACCCTCCAGGGGACAGAGCCCAGGCACTGATTTTTGAAAACTTCTCAGCTGCTTCTAAGGTGAAACCAAGATGAAAAACCACTGGCCTGGATGACACCTAGTTATCTTCATCACTGACAATTTGACTACCTTAAAAAAGTCAAAGACAGATGAAACCTGTTTTCAAGGCCTTTGCAATGGTTAGGGAAATATGAGGCCCCAGTGCCTTCCTGCTTTTAACCTTGCACTGGATCTCCACAAGCCTTCAACAGGCAAGAGACCACCTCAAACCACCAAACACACTGTTAAAAGGCAAGGGCCTCTTTTTTTTTTTGAGGTGGAGTCTTGCTCTGTCGCCTAGGCTGGAGTGCAGTGGTGCAATCTCGGCTCACAGCAACCTCCGCCCACCAGGGTCAAGCAATTCTCCTGCTTCAGCCTCCTGAGTAGCTGGGATTACACCACCCACCACCACGCCTAGCTAAATTTTGAATGTTTTTAGTAGAGACAGGGTTTCACCATGTTGGTCAGGCTGGTCTCGAACTCTTGACCTCAACTGATCCTCCCACCTTGGCCTCCCAAAGTGCTAGGATTATAGGCGTGAGCCACTGTGCCCAGCCGGCAAGAGCCTTTGAAGTTAACAACTCACTATATTCACTCATGCTGTGGGAAAGTGGGTAAAGAGGTTTTAAATTCTTACCATCTAGCCAGGTGTGGTGGCTCATGCCTATAATCCCAGCACTTTCGGAGATGGAGGTGGGCAGACTGCTTGAGGCCAGGAGTTCGAGACCAGCCTGGGCAACATGGCAAAAACCCATCTCTACAAAAAATACAAAAATTAGCCAGGTGGCCAGGCACGGTGGCTCATGCCTGTAATCCCAGCACTTTGGGAGGTCGAGGCGGGTAGAACACCTGAGATCAGGAGTTCGAGACCAGCCTGACCAACATGGTGAAACCCTGTCTCTACTAAAAATATAAAAGTAACTGGGCATGAAGGCACATGCCTGTAATCCCAGCTACTTGGGAGGCTGGGGCAGGAAAATCGCTTGAACGCAGGAGGCGGAGGTTGCAGTGAGCCGAGATTGTGCCATTGTACTCCAGCCTGGGCAACAAGAGCAAAACTCCATCTCAAAAAAAAAAAAGAGGCCGGGCGCGGTGGCTCAAGCCTGTAATCCCAGCACTTTGGGAGGCCGAGGCGGGTGGATCACGAGGTCAGGAGATCGAGACCATCCCTGGCTAACATGGTGAAACCCCGTCTCTACTAAAAATACAAAAAACTAGCCGGGCGTGGTGGCGGGCGCCTGTAGTCCCATCTACTCGGAGGCTGAGGCGGAAGAATGGCGTGAACCCAGGAGGCGGAGCTTGCAGTGAGCCGAGATCGCGCCACTGCACCCCAGCCTGGGCGACACAGCGAGACTCCGTCTCAAAAAAAAAAAAAAAAAAAAAGAAATAAAAATAAAAAGAAAAAAAAAATTAGCCGGGTATGGTGTCTCAAAAAAAAAAAAAAAAAAAATTTGGTGATATATATATATCACCAACTGCTCCTATTATTACTAATTGGGGGTGCGGGGAATGAATTAGTGCACCCATTTTACAGACGAAGAAACTGAGGTCCAGAGAGGTAAAATGACTGGCTCCCAGCCATACAGGTAATATATGGCATAGCTGGGATTGACAGCCAAAGTTCAGAAATAAAATAGCCACTATTGGCCATGTGTGGCCACTGGGCGCTTCAAATGTAGTCCCTGAGATGTACCTGGTTCAAAAAAAGAATGTTAAAAAAAAAGTGTAAAATAGCTCACTAATAAATGTATCAGTTACATGTTGAAATGGTAATATTTTGGATGTGGTAGGTTAGTAGAATATATAAATAAAATTTTCACTTTTTGTTTTGTTTTGTTTTGTTTTTGAGACAGAGTCTTGCTCTGTCACCCAGGCTGGAGTGCAGTGGCGCAATCTCAGCTGACTGCAACCTCTTCCTCCCTGGTTCGAGCAATTCTCCTGCCTCAGCCTCCTGGATAGCTGAAATTACAGGCGTGCACCACCATCACGCCCAGCTAATTTTTGTATTTTTAGTAGAGATGGGGTTTCACCATGTTGGCTAGGCTGCTTGCCTCAGCCTCCCAAAATGCCTGGGATTACAGGCATGAGCTACCGCACCCAGCCTATTTTCACTTTTTAAAAATGTGGCTACTTTGAAATTTCCTAAATTGAAAAAGCACATGTGTCACTCACGTTGTATTTCTGTTGGTTGGTCCTCCTCTAGCAGTGGCTCTTAGCAGCGGTGATAGTGCTCCCTAGGGCTCAGATCAGGAGTCTGTCCTCAGGGAACTGCATTTCCAGGGAGGGGGTTGGGACAGCAGGGAGGGGGCCCGGGGCTGCTATGTGGGCATGGGGATGAGGAGGGGTCGGAATGGCCCCAGTAGTAAAGTAGTGGCCAACATTTATTGAGAGTTTACTATGTGCCAGGCACTGTTCTAAGCTTCTCATGTATTAACTCATTGAAGTCTGACTGCAACCCTCTGTAGTCGATACTATTATTATTATCAATTATTCCCACTTCCCAGGGGAGGAAAGTGAGGCTCACAGAAATGGCTTGCCTAAGACCCTGGAGATGGGGCACTGTGGATCTAGGATTGGAATCTGGGCTTGCCCAACTCCACGCTCCACCATCCATAAAAGGTGCCAGGTAAAGTCAGTTCCACTTCCTTCTTTCCATAAATACCTACCCCACACATTCAAGAAATCTGTACTGGGTACCTGTGATGTGCCAGGCTCCACTACTATCTCCTGAACAGGACCTCTCTCTGACAGGCCTGGTGATGGGAGCTTGGCACAACCCAAAGGAAGGGGAAGGAAGTGGTGACTGCGGAGCTTCTCACACTTGAATGTGTACATGCATTACCCAGGGATCTTATTACAAATTCGGATGCTGGCCGGGCGCGGTGGCTCAAGCCTGTAATCCCAGCACTTTGGGAGGCCGAGACGGGCTGATCACGAGGTCAGGAGATTGAGACCATCCTGGCTACCACGGTGAAACCCTGTCTCTACTAAAAAAAAAAAACAAAAAACTAGCCGGGCGAGGTGGCGGGCGCCTGTAGTCCCAGCTACTCGGAAGGCTGAGGCAGGAGAATGGCGTAAACCTGGGAGGCGGAGCTGGCAGTGAGCTGAGATCCGGCCACTGCACTCCAGCCTAGGCGACAGAGCGAGACTCCGTCTCCAAAAAAAAAAAAAAAAAAAAAAAAAAAATTTGGATGCTGATTCTGTGGGTCTGCAGGGTTTTGTTTGCTTGTTTGTTTTGGGACCGGGTCTCGCTCTGTCACCCAGGCTGGAGTGCAATGATGTGATCTTTGGCTCACTGCAACTTCCCAGGTTCAAGTGATTCTCCTGCCTCCGTTTCTTGAGTAGCTGGGTCTACAGGCATGTGCCACCATACCCGGCTAATTTTTGTATTTTTAGTAGAGACAGGGTTTCACCATGTTGGCCAGGCTGGTCTCAAACTCTTGGCCTCAAATGATTCACTCGCCTCAGCCTCCCAAAGTGCTGGGTTTATAGGCGTGAGCCACCATGCCCGGCCGGGTCTGCAGTTCTGACAAGCTCTCAGGAGATGCTGCAGCTCTGCCACACGGTGGTGGTGTGAGGGGTAGCAGTAGTGTCAGCCCCTGGATTTCAGAAGGGTATCAGGGTATTAGACAGGAAGGACTCTTAGGAATCATTTAGTCCGACTCCTCATGATGCTGACAGGGAAATGGGCTCAGAGAGGGCAAGACACTTGCTCAAGGTAACACAGTGTGTTACAGGCTAAGACCAAGTCTTCAGACTCCCACCAGGGCTCCTTCTACTGGCTCCTACTTGCAGCAGGAATTTGAGTTGATGGACAGAAGTATCCAGAGGCTCTCAGACCCATTTCACACTATATACTTCTGGCATTTTCAAGTCTCCCCCCAGCTCTCATCTGAGTTTCCACACCAGGTGAATAATCCTGGGAGCCGACTGGCAGGGCTGACCATACTTTGCAAGAAGACTTTAGAACTGCATCCCCCCTATACTGGAGCCCAACCTGTCTCTTCTCTTCTCCCACAGATGCTGCACACCTGGGTCCCCAGAGAACACTTGGAGCTGATGGAGTGAATATTTCCAGGACAGAGGAGAAGCTATCTTCTCTAGACTGGGTAAACAAAGTACTAACAACAGGAATTCATTTTCTTGAAACCAAACACCAAAATTTGTTAGTGTTTACAGGATACGAAGTTGCTATTTACCATCTGCTTTCTCTTCTGGGAGCCACAATACAGCTGTGATTCAGAGCACAAACTTTGGAGCTAGGTACAGCTATGGAGTCAGGTAGACCGAATTCACGTCTCACCTGACCCGTTTTCTAGCTTTGTGACCTTGGGCAAATTACTCAACCTCTCTGTTTCCTCATCTATTCAACTACAATATACTTAAAGTCTACCACATGTTGGCATGAGCAATGCAGATGTGGACTCTGCTCTTAGGAGGACTTACAATGGCCCTGGGGAAACCATCCTGCAATGAAGACCACAGATATGATGAGGATAACGGTGGGGCATGCAGGGAGCTATGGGAAGGAAAGTAGGGGGACAGGTAGCCTGCTGCAACCTTGAGGTCTCACTCTGAAAGTGGCTTTGAAGCTGAGCGTGAGAGGGCAAATAGAATTAACAAGTGAAATCTCATACCATGTCCTGAGTTAAAAACAAACAAGGAATTAGCAAGTGAAGAGAAGCTGGGGCCAATGATACCTATTCCACAGGATTGAACCTTGGATAACTCTTCCCTGCAATACACTCCAAATCCTTTTTATGTGTGAATGTATGTATATATGTATGTATGTATGTATTTTTATTTATTTATTTTTAGGCAGGCTCTCTCTCTCTTTTGCCTAGGCTGGAGTACAGTGGCACGATTGTGGCTCACTGCAGCCTCAACCTCCTGAGCACAAGCCTTCCTCCTGCCTCACCCTCCCAAGTTGCCAGAACTACAGGTACACCATCATGCCTGGCTAATTTTTTAAAATTTTTTTATAGAGATGGGGTCTCCCTATGTTGCCCAGGCTGGTCTTGAACTCCTAGGTTCAAGTGATCTTCCTGCCTCAGCCTCCCAAAGTACCAGATTACAGTTGTGAACCATCATGCCCAGCCCCAAATCCTTTTTCTACATTTCCTATTGTTTACCTATCCAGGGATCACATAGCCCGGTCATTTCCTCTCATCCTCCTATTCACCTGGACTGAACAGAAGACCCCACCTCCAGCCCACCTCTTGGCCGAGACCTTTGGCTGCAAAAACACTGCAGTTCTATTACTTCCTTGAGTCTTTGCACAGGCTATTCCCTCTACCTGGAATGCCTTTCTGCTCATGTCCCCCACCCTCTCGGGAAGTTTCCTGGTAACTAGGGAGGGACCTGATCACTTCCCTTCTCTACACCCCATTGGCCTTCTAATGTATACATCACACTGGACTCCCCTGGACTGGGCTTTCTTGCCCACCCCACACTGTCTCCTTGCTAGACTTGAGTTCCAGAAGGAAGGGGCAACTCATGCCATGAAGCATGAGTTGCCCTGTGTGTGGCATGCCCGTCCCTCTCACCCACCATCCAGCTCCAACTTCACTCTCAAGACCAAGTTTAACTCTCCCCTCTTTACTGAAATTTGTCCTCCTCCTGCCCAAGTGGAGCCAGCCTCTCTCTATGCCAACACAGTGCCTTGTGTTTAGGATTTGTAATACACATCTCATTATCCTGCAGTCCAATGCCTGGGTCTGTCTCCCCACAAGATGGTGCATTCCCGAGGCAGGGATACAGCTTTGTTCATAGCTGTATATTTTAGGCTTAATACTCACAGATGCTGAGATTTACTCAAAGAATGAATTAAAAAAGAATACTGACAGTTTTACCTTTGTTTGACTCCTCTCTCTGTACCTCTGACCCCAAATATCCTTTGGTCATCCCTCCTTGATGTTCCACAGGGGCCCTAAACTCAAGCCACCTCACTCATAGCAGGCCCTCTTGAGTGCCCTTTTTTTTTTCCTTAAGACGGGAGTCTCACTCTGTTGCTCAGGCTGGAGTGCAGCGGCTCAATCTCCACTCACTGCAACCTCCACCTCCCGGGTTCAAGTGATTCTCCTGCCTCAGCGTCCCAAGCAGCTGGGATTACAGGTGCATGCCACCACATTCAGCTAATTTATGTATTTTTGTAGAGACAGGGTTTCACCATGTTGGCCAGGCTGGTCTCGAACTCCTGACTTCAAGTAATCCACCCCACTCGACTTTCCAAAGTGCTGGGATTACAGGAGTGAAACACCACACCTGGCCAGCGCCTCTTTTGTAGCAGACCTTATCCTGTTCTTCCACACCTAGCCCAGGCTTTGAATTCTTCCTCACTATCTTCCCCAGAGCTTAACCAGTTACTTCATAAAAATAATAAGCGTTGGGAGGCCGAGGCGGGCGGATAATAAGGTCAGATCAAGACCGTCCTGGCCAACATGGTAAAACCCTGTCTCTACTAAAAACACAAAAATTAGCTGGGCACGGTGGCACGCGCCTATAGTCCCAGCTACTTGGGAGGCTAGGGCAAGAGAATCGCTTGAGCTCAGGAGGCAGAGGTTGCAGTGAGCTGAGATCGCACCATTGCACTCCTGCCTGGGCGACAGAGCGAGACTCCATCTAAAAACAAAACAAAACAAAAAAACAATAAGGAAACAGAGGCTCACATATCAATGGCAAGGTCTAGGGCCTTTCTCTTAACAGGCCAGACCTTTCATTCCCCTACACATTCTGTGTTCTCTCCCTTGTCTCCACTACATGTTTGGGGCATTCGTGCCTTAGTTCAGGCTGTTCCTTCTGCCTGGAACAGCACTCTTTCCCATTCCCTTTCATACATATCTATTGTACTCCTGTCTGCTTTCTAAATTTTTCTTTTGTTTTTTAGAGATAGGGTCTCATCATGTTGCACAGGCTAATCTCGAACTCCTGGGCTCAAGCACTTTGCCCACCTGGGCTTCCTGAAGTGCTGGGATACAGGTGTAAGCCACTGTACCCAGCCCCTCTCTCTGCTTTCTGAGGTCCTTTTCAAAAGCTACCTCCTCCAGGAAGTCTTCCCTGGTCAACTGAGAGCAAAATCTCTCTCCTTTAAGCCCTCTCTCGACTCCAGGTTTGTTTGTGCCTCTTACTGCCTACTGCTGGAAGCTCCTTGAAGATTTACCTATTTCCTTCCCCCTCCAGTGTTCACAGCACAGTAGACTGGCAAATAACAGGAAATAACTTCTCTTGCAAGGCTCAAGTAGGCTCTGGAGAAGGATCCGTATTTCCTCCTCTCCATTTTTGGTTGGGTGCAATGGCTCACGCCTGTAATTCCAGAGGTAGGAGTTCAAGACCCGCCTGGGCAACATGGAGAAACCCCATCTCTACAAAAACTACAAAAATTAGCTGGGCATGATGGTGCGCGCCTGTAGTCCCAGCTGCTCTGGAGGCTGAGGTAGAAGGATGGCTTAAACCCAAAAGTTGGAAGTTGCAGTGAGCCCAGAGTGCACCGCTGCACTCTAGCCTGGGCGACAAAGCCAGACTCTGTCATTCATTCATTCATTCATTCATTCATTCATAAATAAATAAATACATTTCTCCAACAGCTCCCACTTCACTCTGAATAAAATTCAAAACTCCTATGGCTTACAAGGCCCTACGTGATCTGCTGCCACCCCTGCCATCTCTCTGACCTCATCTCCTACCAGTTGTTCGTCCTAAATATCACCCCTTTGGCAACACTTTGACCAGCCAATATAAAGCAGCTCCCCTCCTCCACCACATCACCCTGGTTTATGCACATTTTAGCACTTAACCCGATCTGGTATTTTCTGCCTGTTTGTTTATTGCATGTCTTTCCCACACGCCCCCCACTTGCCTCATGCCCTGCTAACATACACCTCCTGTCTAGCTCATCCCTGTATCCCCAGGGCCTAGAACAGTGCTTGGCTGAAAATAAATAGGTGGGTCAACAGCCTGAGGAGCAATCTGGGCTGGAGGCATACATGTATGAGTCATGTACATAGAGGTGATAACTAAAGCCAATGGGGTGGCTGAGATCACCCAGGGAGAGTGTCTACTAGGAGAGGAGCAGAGGGCCTGGGGGAGCAGAGCATCTAAGGGCTGTAGAAAGGAGAATGAAGCCGCAAAAACAACAGAGAAGACGAGGGAACAATGTAAGAGTGTCAAGTCACAGGGGCCCAGAGAAGAGTGTTTTGGGGAGAAGAAATGGTCAGCAGCATCAACTGCTGCTGAGAATAGTGAAAGACTGAGCAGGCCAGGCTCTGTGGCTCATACCTGTAGTCCCAGCATTTTGGGAGGCTGAGGAGGGTAGATTCTTTGAGCCCAGGAGTTCGAGGCCAGCCTGGGCAACATGACGACACCCTGTCTCCACAAAAAATGCAAAAGTTAGCCAGGCAAGGTGTCGCATGCCTGTAGTCCCAGCTACTGGGGAGGCTGAGGCAAGAGGATCACTTGAACTCGGGAGGTTGAGGCTGTAGCGAGCCATGATCACACCACTGCACTCTAGCCTGGGTGACAGAGCACCATCCTGTCTCAAAAACAAAAACAAATAAACAAAAAGCCTGAGTGGTGTCTACTGAATTCAGCTTCCTGGAAGACACGGCTGACCCCTGCCCCTCTGTGGGCCTTAGACGGGAACCATCTGTGCGATGAAAGAGACCTCTCAGGCCTGGGAACTCCACACTCTGAGAATCTACATTTCTGCTCACATTCACATCACTCTCACCAAAAAAAACAGTCATCCATCTGTGGCCTAGGAGAGAAGGGATGACCCAGTGGACCCGCCCTCATTATTGAGCCATCGGGTAACTCTGTCAGTTACCCTGAGGAAGCATCTCTGTATTTCTGGCCCTGTACTAGGTTCTGGGTGGTGATGAGCCAGCAGGCAGGCCTGGGACCGGGAAGCCAGCACTAGGGCTCAGGGTTTCTGTGGCTGCAGAGACATGATCTCCATCCCCCACCCCTGGGCTGCACTGGGACTTACTTGTTCATGAGGTCAAAGCCTTGGTCTGAGGGCGGGGCCCTGAAGCGCTTGTGGAGGTTGTTGTAGGGGTAGAGGCCCTAGCCCCTGCCAGTCAAGTCCAGCTGGCCTGGTCCCTCCCTCCTAGCCACCCTCTAGGTCCTGGTTTCCTGGATGTCCCAATGACAAAGCCTGCCTACTTCTCCCCACCAGTGGAGCAGGACTAAAGACTGAAAAAGGCCGGCTACCCCAGTGGCCTCGCTTGCTGCTGATAAAGTGTCCCCAAATGTCCTTGTGAGGAGGACTGAGACCCCAGCCAGTGGCTGTGTGATCCAGAGGACAGCACAGACCCACACCACAGGCTCAACTGGAAAACACTGGAAGCTGGTTGCAAGGAAGAGTGGAGGGGTTGCTGCTGCTGCTGCTACTCAGAGAAATGATGGCCACCAGTGGCTGAGCTCTTGTTTGGAGCTAGGGGCTGTGCTGAGTGACATTCCCATTAGATTTGTACTGTAAGCCTGTGGGGTGAGCATTGTTGTCCCCACTTCATATGGGAGGAAATCACGCCTCAGAGAAGGTAAGGGCTTTCCCGAGATCACACAGCTAGTAGGTGGCCAAGGCCAGTTTGCTAATGCAACCACCCTGACTGAGAGCCCTGCTCTTAATCCCGAACTTTCCCAGACCTGGGGACTTTAGTCTTAGATTCTTCTACTGGTAGTATGACCTTGGGCAAGACGGATTCCCCACTCTCCCCATTTGTAATAAAGCAGATTTCTTAGCGCCCTTCCAGTTCCAGCATTATGTGATTAGCTAGGATTTACATAGAACTTTACAGTTTCTAAAAAAGCATCTAGCGCGGATCTCACGTATTCCCACGGACCCTGCAAGGCAGAGAATCCCCCTCTATTTGATAGACGTGCAAACTGAGGCTCGGAGAGATGCAGTGACCTGCCCAAGGTGACGGAGCCGGTCAGCCCCAGCCCGGAGCCAGCCGGGACTCCACACCGTACGCCCCTTCAACTCCCTCCAGAGAGGGGCGGCCGCTCCACGGCGCCGCGCCCGAACCTGGCCAGCAGGGGGCAGCGCCCGGCTTCCCTCTGCGACCGGGGCCCCTCCGGGGGCGTCGCAGTCCCCGGCCCGGGGGTGACTCCCGCCCCTCCAGATCTCGCCTGGGCGCTGGGCACCCCCAACGCGTGCGTGGGATCCCGCAGCCGCCCCGGGCGCTGCCTCAGCCCTCCCTTTTCTCCCGGGGATCTTGACGGCGACCCCTGGTCGCCTCCCTCCGGCCGGGCAAGTCCTCCGGGACCCTCTCCCTGGCGCGCGCCCGTCCGAGGGCACAGAGAGGCGGGACGCCCTGGGCCCCCGAGGCCCCAGGAGGGGCGCCGCTCCTGGCCTCAGTTCCTCGCGGACCGCCGCTGGGGCCAGGCTGCAGACGCTTCCACTCCCCGGAGAGCACGCGGCCCCGAGCGCTTACCCGCTGCCCGGCGCGCAGGTGCGCACACCCGGCGTACCCGCCCGATCCACTTCCTCGCGCGGCATCTCCCCGCAGCGGCCGCCTTGTCTCCGCCGCGACCCCCGCCGAGCTCCGGGGCAGCCCGCCCCGCCGCGCCGGGGCCCTTCCCGGCTCGCGCCCTCGCGATCCCGCACCTGCCTCCGCCCCTCCCAGCGCCCTGCGGCTCCTTCTCCGCGCTCCCCTTCCCGCGCCCGCCGCTCCCCCTCACTCCCTCCTCCAGCTCCTCCCTCGCCGGGCTCCCTCCCTACTCGGCCCCCCGCCCGCCCGGAGGAAGGCTTGGCCCCTGGCCTCCCGACTGGGGCTGGTCCGGAGCTCCGAGCCCCCGCCTGCAACTCGTAGCAGCCCCCGCCCAGCCCCCGGGGTGGGTACGCGCAGCGGAAGGGAGGTGGGAAAAGCCCCAGGCCAGCGCTCTCCGGCCCCCACCTGTAGGAGGGCAGGTGGGCTGGCTCTGGGGTAGGAGTCTGCAGGGAGGTGGGCCATGCCCAGAGACACTTGGTGGAAGTCCAGCCTCCCCTATCCGTCCAGGTCCCCGGTGTTCATTCCTAGTTAGATTTTTTTTTTTCTTCGTCTAACAAATATTTATTGATCTACTGTGTCAGGCATGTTCTAGGCACTGGGAATACAGCAGTGAACAAAACAGAGGTAGACCTAAGGGAGCTTCGATTTTGTTGTGGGGAGACAATACATTTAATAAGCAAAACGCATAAAATATTTATAGAGGTAAAGAGGGGGAGGAAAAGAAAGCAGAGAAAAAAGGTAGGGAGTGGAAGTGAGGGCTCAGGGGCACCTCCCTGCAAAAGTAGCATTTGAGCAAAGTCAGGAGGTGAAGGAGTAGGTCTTGGGAAAGCCCCTGAGCCGGATGGTGTCCAAGCTGGATGAATGGAAGCGGGGTGGGGGGCGGGAGGGATGGCCAGAGAGGTAGGGGAGGGGCAGCTCCCAGCGTCCTTCAAAGGACAGATTCCGAGTGCCAGCCTCCACAGCAGGTGTTTGGGGTGCTGAGATAAACCAGCCTGGTTGCAGAGAACCAGGGGAGAGAGAAGACTTGAGCACAAAGGCAGGACCGGCCAAGAGGCTTCCACCGAAGACACTGAAGAGGCACGAACACCGGCCATGGCTTGTGTCCAGGTTTCTCGCAGCTCATGCGGAACTGGCCTTGCCTTCTCTATCCTTATCGGTTTTTTGTTTGTTTGTTTGTTTGTTTGTTTTGAGACGGAGTCTTGCTCTATCGTTGACCAGGCTGGAGCGCAGTGGCTCACTGCAACCTCCGCCTCCCAGGTTCAAGCAATTCTTCTGCCTCAGCCTCCTGAGTAGCTGGGACTACAGGCACGTGCCACCCGCCCGGCTAATTTTTTGTATTTTTAGTAGAGACGGGGTTTCACTGTGTTAGCCAGGATGGTCTTGATCTTCTGACCTCGTGATCTGCCCGCCTCGGCCTCCCAAAGTGCTGGGATTACAGACATGAGCCACCACATCCGGCTTCTTACTGCGTTTTTATCTGCTTGTTCTTCATGTGTTTTGAAACCTGTTATTAGTTTGGGGCATTAAGATTGTTGTTTTGTGTGTTTTTGTTTGTTTTTTAGAGACAGAGTCTTGCTATGTTGTTCAGGCTGGTTTCAAACTCCTGGACTCAAGTGATCCTCGCACCTTGGCCTCCCAAAGGGCTGAGATTACAGGCGTAAGCCACCGTGGCCAACCCTGTTATTTCTTCTTGATGAACTGACCCTTTTATCATTACAAAATGACCCTCTGTCCCTGGTAACATTCTTTGTCTTGAAGTCTCCTTCGCTGGGTGTAGGGAGTGGCCAGCAGCACCCACCAGCACTGGTTTATTTGCAGCCCACACAGCTGTTGGACATCTGGCACACCCAAAACTCAGCAGCTCGTCTAGACTTTCTATTCTGCGTCCTTCTGCGTCCTTCTGTCTCCGCATAATTCTCTATAAACCTAGCCCTCCCCTCCTTTCTTCACACCCCACCCTCTTGGTTTACCATTTGATGATTGGCCTGGAGCCTCCATCTCTCTCAATCGCTCTCTGTTTTGGAAGCCTGTGATCAATGATCATTAATAATGCAAACGTTCTTTTCAACTTAGTGCAAATCCCAGGCAAATAAATCACTGGCAAATAGGAGTTATCGGCAACCACACCTCGGCCTCCACTCTACTCAGGCCCTAGGCTCTTTTCCCAAATAGGAAATAGGAAGGTTGAGCAATGACAAAGGTAGGCATTTCCCAAAATAGGCACTGCGGCTCATGCCCTAGGTTGAAGTCAGGAGGGAGGAAAGCGTCCTGTCTACAGAGCCGAAGCACCTGCAGCTGCTGCTGGGGTCCTAGCCTAAGATCCTGCAATTGAAAATCCAAATGGCAGAGTAAATACAGACACATCCTGGGTGTGTGTCCTCAATGAAAAGACCCCAACAGCCCCAGAAGCCGCCCCGTCAGGGCGAACCTTGGGTAAACCTTGTACGGCATCTCAGCGCCTTCTGACAAAACATCTGCTGACAACGTTGAACAATACAAGCAGCTGAAGATGGTAAATGACATTGGAAAGCTGGCTGAAGGAAAAGGCTGGGTCTGCTGGAGAGGGCTCACTTCAGCTTCTGAGCCCTTATCCTGGGCCAGTGGATGTGTTAAGCACAGTCCTTGCCCTCAAGAAGCTCACAGTCCACAAAGGAAAACCCACACACAGTCAAGCACAGCACAGTGGGGAAGACCAGGAGAGAGGTAGCAGGGGGCCCATGGGGCTCAGAGTGGAGCACCTGGGAGGTAGGCAAGCAGTCAGGAAGCAGCTGGGAAGGGTAGCCCTGTGCTGAGTCTTGAAGGATGAGTGGGAGGCATCTAAGCAAAGAAAGAGCAAGGGACGGGGAGAAGTTCCCTGGTAGAAGGAATACTTGTGCAAAGGCACAGAGGCTAAAGAGAATTCAGTTAGGGCCACTGCAAGTCTTTCAGTATTACTAGAATTGTGGAGAGTGGTTGACATGAAGCTGGAGGAGTAGGAAGGGGCCAGAATCTGAAGAACCTTGAATGCCAGAAAAAGGAGCTGGATTTTATCCTTAGAGTGATGGGAGCCAGGGAAGGGCTTTGAGCAAGGGAATGACATGATAAACAGGACAGATTGCTAATCCCTGATGCCCTGAAACTTAATACCCAATTTTTCCTATCAATTGCCCAAGATCCCTCTTAAATTATACCCAATATATTTCTTTTAAAGCTTGGTTTTTCTCAGTTTCTTACCCTATATATGCATCTCAAAAATTTGTACTGCAATACTCCAGCATCAGGGGGAAAGCACGAAACTCTAGGAACTTATATGTGTGAAACAAAGTAGCTCACTAAAAGCTTAGAATTATTTTGAAATCTCATTTTTATTTTTAAAATCTATAAAATTTTTTGTTTTACTCTATCAATGCTTAATAGAAATAAAATATTTCAAGTTGCTCACCGTTGAATAAACTTGACACTGTTGGGGAAAAACAAAAGTATAAGTCCAGTGATCAGACTGGGTCTGAATCTTAGTTGAGCTGTTTAATAGCTGTGCAATCCTGGACAAGTTATCTAAATTCTGCGAGTCTCATTTTGCCCATCTGTAAAATGATCACAATTAAGCATACCTATCTCATGGGGTTAGTTATGATGAGGGCCACACTGAAATCATGCATCTGAAGTACACAACACAGGACCTTGCACACAGGAAGGAGTGTTCCCTATGACTCTACTTATAGTTGGGATGCCACACTTTTCACAATGATTTTGTGTTTACCACCCCCAATATTATGAGTTTCTAGAGGCCAGCTTGTGTCTTACTCACCTAGGTATCCCCAGTGTCTAGCACTGAATCTGGTACGTTGTAAGCATTTAACCAAGGAAGGATGATGGATGGATGGATGGATGGATGGATGGATGGATGGATGGATGGATGGATAAATTAATGAAAGAAGAAGACACCCAGCCAATTCTATGCCCATAGAGTCCCTCTCTGCTTCAGAGGTGGGAGTCAGGCTTGTTCTTTTTTAAAGAGGGTTAAATGAATCATGTGTCAGGGGACTAGTGTCTGGGGCAAGCTTTGTCATTAGACAGTCTGTGGTTTGCAGTTTCTTCAGGGGAGAGCTGTCTAGACAGAAAGGAGGAACAAGGACTGCATGGGAATCAAGATCCTGGGGAGGGCTTCTCGGGGAATAGGAAGCCCAGGCTTCTCACTCTTTTTTTCTTCCTCATCACTCAGGATCTGGCTGAGTAAATTTGCTACCTGCCCCTAGTAGTGGAAATAGGTTCATAGCTTTTACCTGAGGATGACAAAGAGGGGTACAGCAAACCCCTCACTAGCTAGCAACAGGATAAAATTTTTGTTTGTTTGTTTTTGTTTTTGTTTTGAGACAGAGTCTCATTGTGTTGCCCAGGCTGGAGTGCAGTGGTGCGATCTCGGCCCACTGCAACCTCTGCCTCCCAGGTTCAAGTGATTCTCATGCCTCAGCCTTCCGAATAGCTGGGATTACAGACACGTGCCATCAGGTCTGGATAATTTTTTGTATTTTAGTAGAGATGGAGTTTCACCATGTTGCCCAGGCTGGTCTTGAACTCCTGAGTTCATGTAATTCACCCGCCTAGGCCTCCCAAAATCTTGGGATTACAGGTGTGAGCCACCATGCCTGACCTTTGTGTGTGTGTGCATGTGTGTGTGTGTGTGCGCCAAGCACTGCACTAAGGGCCTAACATGCATTCTCCTCTCCATTGCCCTGTGGGGAAAGGACTATTGTGTATTTCCACTCTATAGATGAAGGAACAGACTCAACAGGTAAGTGACTTTCTCTTGCAAGGGTAGTGACAGGACAAGGTCCTCAGTTACATCTGACTCCCCATGAATCAGGTGTCTGTCTAGTCAACAAATAATTTGAGCATCTTCTCTTTACACATTGCTGTGGTAAGTAGGGTGGGGCCAGCAAGGATAAGTAAATGTGATTTCTACTTTGAAGAAGTTTCTAACCTGAGGACAGAGATGAGGGCTTCCTCATCTTTGTATTCCCAGTTCAGGGCCTGGCAAAACAGTGACTGTCGAATAAAGCACAGGTTGTTAGAGCTAGAAGTGTCTTTGGAGTTTGAGTGTACTAATCCTGTTGATTTACAGTTGGGAAAACTGAGATCTAGAAGGAGGAATTACCTGGAAAACACAGTTAGGAGAGGAGCTTGGGCTCTGCAGCCAGCCTACTTAGTTTGAATCTCAGCTCTACCACTTATTAGCTGTGTGACTTTGAGTTGGTCACTTAACCTCTCTGATTCTCAGTTTTCTTATCCAAGAAAGAGGAATAAAGTTGTGAGAATTAAGTGAGATCATCCATGCATGGGGTTTAGTATCATCATCATCATTATTATTATTATTATTATTTGAGATGGGGTCTTATTCTGTCACCCAGGCTGGGGTGCAGTGGCATGATCTCAGCTCATTGCAACCTCCACTTCCTGGGGTCAAGCGATTTTCCTGCCTCAACCTCCTGAGTAACTGGGACTACAGGTGCACGCCACCATGCCCGGCTAATTTTTTATATTTTTGGTAGAGATGGGGTTTTGCCATGTTGCCCAGGCTGGTCTCGAACTCCTGAGCTCAAGCGATCTACCCACCTTGGCCTTCCAAAGTGCTGGGATTACAGGCATGAACCACTATGCCTGGCCCATTATTATTATTATTATTATTTTATTTATTTATTTGAGAAGGGGTATTGGGGGAACCCACCCCCAATATTTCAACATAGGCTCTATTTTCCCTAAGTGTCAGCTGGTCTGAGAAATAAAAAGAAAGAGTACAAAGAGAGGAATTTTACAGCTGGGCCACCGGGGGTGACATTGCTTATTGGTAGGTCCGTGATGCCCACCTGAGCCACAAAACCAACAAGTTTTTATTAGAGATTTGAAAAGAGGAGGTGGTGTATGAACAGGGAGTAGGTCACAAAGATCACATGCTTCAAAGGGCAAAAAGAGAACAAAGGTCACATGCTTCTGAGGAAACAGGGCAAGGACAAAAGCAAAGATCACAAGGCAAAGGGCAAAATTAGAATTACTGATGAGGGTCTATGTTCAGCTGTGCATGTATTGCCTTGATAAACAACTTAAACAACAGAAAATAGGGTTTGAGAGCAGAGAACCGGTCTGACCTCAAATTCATCAGGGTGGTTTTTTCCTCACCCTAATAAGCCTGAGGGTACTGCAGGAGACCAGGGCATATTTCAGTGCTTATCTCAACTACATAAGACAGGCACTCCCAGAGCGGCTGCTTATAGACCTCCCCAAAGGAATGCAATTATTTTCCCAGAGTATTATCAATATTCCTTGCTAGTGAAAAAATTTAGCGATAGCTCTCCTACTTGCAGGTTGGTTTATAGGCTCTCTGCAAGAAGAAAAATATGGCTCTTTTTGCCCAACCCTGCAGGCAGTCAGACCTTATGATTGTCTTCCCTTGTTCCCTTATGATTGTCTTCCCTTGTTCCCTAAAAATCACTGTTATTCTGTTCTTTTTCAAGGTGCACTGATTTCATATTGTTCAAACATACATGTTTTACAATTGATTTGTACAGTTAGATACAATTATCACAGTGGTCCTGAGGTGATGTACATCCTCAACTTATGAAGATAACAGGATTAAGAGATTAAAATAAGACAGGTGTAAGAAATTATAAGAGTATTATTTGGGAAGTGATAAATGTCCATATTAAAATGAAATCTTCACAATTTATGTTCAGAGATTGAAGTAAAGACAGGCCTAAGAAATTATAAAAGTATTATTTTTGAGAACTGATATATGTCCATATTAAAATGAAATCTTCACAATTTATGTTCCTCTGCCACGGCTCCAGCCGGTCCCTCCGTTTGGGGTCCCTGAGTTCCTGCAACAAAGGGGTTTTACTCTGTCATCCGGGCTGGAATGCAGTGGCTCAATCGTAGCTCACGGCAGGCTTAAACTCCCAGGCTCAAGCAATCCTCCTGCCTCAGCCTCCCAAACAGCTGGGACTACAGGCAAATGCCACCACAACGGCTAAATGTTATTTATTTATTTATTTATTTTTGAGACGGAGTCTCGCTCTGTGGCCCAGGCTGAGTGCAGTGACCGGATCTCAGCTCACTGCAAGCTCCGCCTCCCGGGTTCCCGCCATTCTCCTGCCTCAGCCTTCCGAGTAGCTGGGACTACAGGCGCCCGCCACCTCGCCCGGCTAGTTTTTTGTATTTTTTAGTAGAGACAGGGTTTCACCGTGTTAGCCAGGATGGTCTCGATCTCCTGACCTCGTGATCCACCCATTTCGGCCTCCCAAAGTGCTGGGATTACAGGCTTGAGCCACCGTACCTGGCCTAAATTTTAAATTTTACGTAGAAATAGGATCTCCCTATGCCCAAGCTGGTCTCAAACTCCTGGACTCAAGAGATCCTCCCACCTCAGCTTCCCAGTGTGGGATTATAGGAATGAGCCACCACACCCAGCATGTGTGGGGTTTAGCATAATGCTTAGCACACAATCCCACGATACATTTTGCTGTGATTACTATTAAACAATTGCATAGTGAGTTAGTAACTCAGGGTTTCCTGACTCCCAGTCCAGTGCTCTTTCCAGCTCCCCAAGCTTCCTGTATCTACTAGAGTATAATCAGGGGAGGTATGGGGCTGGTATGTGTGTGATCACATGTCCACTGTCCTTGGGGACAAGTGCCTTGTGTCCCTGACCCCATATCTCAATGCCTTTCACCATGCCTCTTCCCTGTCTTTGAAGCCCCCCCCATTCTCCCTTATTGACCAGAGTCCAGAGACTCACCCCTAAGTGAAACACACAATGAAACGCCTGATAACATCCTTGCACCTCCCATTGCAATTTCCTCTGGGCCAGAAGAGGTGAAGCTGAGCCTGGGAAGGAGCCAACAGGAAATTCCTGGGGAGCAGCAAGGGATGGATGTCCAAGGGCAGTCAGCGATACCATCTCCAGTATTGAGTCTCCCAGCCAGGAAGAGACAAGTCTCACAGGAGAGGTTTTGCTATTTGTTTTCCTCAGGCTTGACTTATAATGAGAGAATTTAATTAAGAGCTCAATTGCCTTGCCTGGAGAATAGAAATTTGAGGGGACTGCAGAGCTGAGGCCGGTGGCCGAGGGGAAGGGAGGGAGGGGCCTATTTGGACTCAGATTGAACTGTGATGGGCTTAAGCTGCAGCAGAGAAGTTCGGTTCACAGGGGTCTTTTGGTCTAATCCCAAGACAAGACTCTTCTCCTACAGGAACTTGTAAGTTTTAGAGTCTGTGGTGCAAATTAAAAGATATTTAAACCAGTCAAGGAAACAGGCAAAGTTTGATATTCCCAATTGTTCCAACTCACACTGTTAAATAAAAAATTATTCTTATTAATAATAAGGCAATGGTGGACTGGGCATGGTGGCTCATGCCTGTAATTCCAGCACTTTGGGAGGCCGAGGCAGGTGAATCACTTGAGGTCAGGAGTTCGAGACCAGCCTGGCCAACATGGTTAAACTCTCACCTGGGCCTCCCAAAGTGCTGAGATTGCAGGCATGCACCACACCACACCCGGCTCTCCTGGACCTAGAAGGATGTCTGCACCCATTAGACACACAGTCAGCATTTCCTGAATGAACAAAATAATATAAAGCAGGGTTATTCGTTTCCTCACAGGACTGTGTGAGGTTTCCAGTTTGTTCACATCCCAACTCCTCCCTTCCCTGCTCATCTGCGAAATGGGCATAGTAAAAGTATTTACCTGTGTTGGGAAGCCCATGTGAAACCATGCCAACAAAGTGTTTAGCATGGGGCCAGGTGCATAGTAAGTGCCCCGGAAAAATCAGGGGGTTGAATAGACCGTACAGGTTTACTCCACACTTGTGTGTGATATGGAGAAAACTACAGAACTCGGGTATAGGATGCAGGAAGACAAGGGTCTGCAATGGGGGAGTCCAGGCAGGAGACTGTCGTGAGAGGTGTGGGGCCTGACTCCAGGCAGTGGTGTGGGGAAAAAGATGACGAGGCAAAAATTAGGACTATTTCTGAGAAGTTCACTAGTTTTTTGTTTGTTTTTGTTTTGTTTTGTTTTTTGAGACAGAGTCTTGCTCTTGTTTTTTGAGACAAAGTCTTGCTCTGTCACCCAGGCTGGAGTGGGTGCTCTCGGCTCACTGCAACCTCCACCTCCCGGATTCAAAGCAATTCTCCTGCCTCAGCCTCCCGAGTCGCTGGGACTACAGGTGTGCGCAACCATGCCCAGCTAATTTTTGTATTTTTAGTAGAGATGGGATTTCACCATGTTGGCCAGGCTGGTCTCAAACTCCTGACCTCAAGTGGTCCTCCCACCTCGGCCTCCCAAAGTGCTGGGATTACAGGTATGAGCCACCGCGCCTGGCTGAAGTCCACTAGGTTCTAACTGGACTGATCCTAGACTTAGGGAGAGACACAGAGAGCATCTTCAGTTAACCCCACCACTTTCCACAGTCTTGTAAGTCACCTCCTATGTACTGGGCTAACAGAGTATTCCAGGACAACACTCCTGTGAACATTTCAATCAATAAGAGAAGGCGCTGAGATCACTCAGGGAAACAGAGGGAGCTGGGAAGATGACGAGCACTGCTTCTCTCTCTGCTATGTTCTTCCGCACTAGGCACAGCACTTAAGAAATTCCTTAATTAATTTTCACAACAGCCTTTGGGGAGGGGATTATCATGCCCATTTTATGAATGAACAATCGGAGGCTCAGAGGACTGAAATAACTCTCCCCAAGTTATCTTGGGGAGCTACAAAAAAAAAAAAAAAAAAGAGCCACCTGTTAAAAGGGGATTACTGGATACCAGGCACTGTCTTCAGAAGCACTTTGCAAATGAAGTCTTCTAGTCCATCTGTGAGGTCTGTGTACTTAGTTATCCACATTTTACAGGTGAGGAAACAGCACAAGAAGGGTGGTCACTTGCCCAAGGTCTCACGGCAAATAAATGACACTGCTGGGATTCCAGTGTAGGGAGCTGGCTCTGGGGCCCACATTGCTTGGTCTGAGTCTGTTTCTCCAACTATGAAATATGAATCGTAGGCGGGGTGTAGTGGCTCATGCCTGCAATTTCAGCACTTTGGGAGGCCAAGGCAGGTAGATCACTTGAGCCCAGGAGTTTGAGACCAGCCTGGGCAACATGGTGAAATCCCATCTCTACAAAAAAAAATATATATCAAAATTATCCAGGTGTGGTGGTGCGCACTTGTGGTCCTAGCTATTTGGGATGCTGAGGTGGGAAGATTGAGCCCAGGAGGTCAAGGCTGCAGTGAGCCATGATTACGCCACTGTACTCCAGCTTGGGTGACACAGTGAGACATTGTCTCAAAAAAAAGCAATAGTAACATCTACCTTTACAAGATTGAGGTTAAAGGAGCTTAGGGAGAGTAACCAGCAGTATGCCTGGCGCCACTGACAGCTCTGAAAAGTTACTTCCCTGCCTTTCTCTTCATTGTACCCCTGAAGTACACAAGGTCCTTGTTCTTGAAGAGTTTTTCTGCTGAGTGCTTGCGTGTTACATTCTCATTATAGAGAGGAATCTGGTAAGGAGTGGGTTCTTTCTCTATGTTGAGTTGAGCAGAGAGAAATAGGGCTGATGTAAGCCCACACACATACCAGTCTCATCACCTTATAGTCTCATCATACCACTCCCACAGGACCCAGCTAAGCTGAAAGGCAGGACTGAATTCTAAAAGGTGGCTAGGAAAAAAAAATAATAATACATGAATGCTGCTTCTAAATTTAACCTTCAGATATTGTAGAAAAAGCAGCTCTCATCTCTCCAAAGACAAGACGGTTTGACAGTCTCTGAAATTCAAGGGAACTTTCTGGTATGGATAATTAACAGACACATTTGAGATTCCTGAGCATCCTTTCAAAATCTCAGGTATTCTTTTCAAAACATAAAGAACCTCCAAATTCCATCTAGAAATAAACATTCAGGCCAGGCATGGTGGCTCACGCCTGTAATCCCAACACTTTGGGAGGCAGAGTGGCGAGGATTGCCTGAGGCCAGGAGTTCAAGACCAGCCTGGACAACATAGGGAGACCTTGTCTCTACAAAAAATAAAAAATTAGCTGGTTGTGGTGGCATGCACCTATATAGTTCTAACTACTCAGGAGGCAGAAGCAGGAGGATCGCAATGAACTGCAGTTCAAGACCAGCCTGCGTGACAGAGTGAGACCCTATCTCTTAAAAAAAAATTTCAAAAGATAATTTTGGTCCAGATCCAGCGGCTCACGCCTGTAATCCCAGCACTTTGAGGCCGAGGCGGGTGGATCACCTGAGGTCAGAAGTTTGAGACCAGCCTGGTCAACATGGCGAAACCCCATCTCTACTAAAAATACAAAAATTAGCCGGGTGTGATGGTGCACTCCTGTAGTCCCAGCTACTTGGGAGGCTGAGACAGGAGAATCGCTTGAACCCAAGAGGTGGAGGTTGAAGTGAGGTAAGATCAAGCCACTGCACTCCAGCCTAGGCAACAGAATGAGACTCCATCTCAAAAACAAAAACAAACAAACAAAAAAGATAATTTTGAATTAGAGTTGATTTTCACCCATCAGACTGGAGAAATTAAGAAAGACTGATAACATTGAGTATTGGCTAGGGTGCAAGGAAATGCCTCAGTATTAACTATTGGGAGAAATGCATATTCAGGCAGTCTTTTTTGGAGAACAATTTGGCAGCATCTATCAAAATTGTAAGTAAGCATGCCTTTTGATAATTTTATTGCTGAGTACCATCTTACAAAAATACCCTCCTAAATACACACAGATGAATGTTTATCACAGCGAAAAAAACTGAAAATGCCCTAAATGCCTTTGAATTGCCTTTGGTTAAATAGATCATACTGTATCTATGTTACAAACTACCATAAAGAAATTAAAAATAACTCGGTAGATTTCTATATATTGATATGATAATTTTCTGTGCCAAGTATGATAAATTTCTAGCATTTAGCTAGAAAAGCAACCCTGAAAAGAACCACAGCAAACTACTGCCAGTGGACAGCTGCAGGGAGAAAGGGATGGGGCTGGTGCAAGGAACTTTCCCTTTTATTCTCCTATGTAGAGTATTGTTGGCACTTTTTTACAGGCATGTAATTTGTGTGATTTAAATAAAATAAACATATTTGAGGGACTGAGGCAGGAGGATCATTTGAGCCCAGGAGTTTGAGACCAGTCTGGGCAACTTAAGGAGACTCTGTCTCTACAAAAAATATATACATATATTTTTTGAGTTGGAGTTTCACTCTTGTTGCCCAGGCTGGAGTGCAATGGCACCATATTAGCTAACTGCAACCTCTGCCTCCCAAGTTCAAGCCATTCTCCTGCCTCAGCCTCTCGAGTAGCTGGGATTACATGCACTCGCCACCACGTGCAACTAATTTTTGTATTTTTAGTAGAGACCAGAGCTTCACCATGTTTACCAGGCAGGTCTTGAACTTCTGACCTCAGGTGATCCTCCTGCCTCAGCCTCCAAAAGTGTTGGGATTACAGGTGTGACTTACTGTGCACGGCCCAAAAAGTTTTAAAAAATCAGCCAGGTACAATGGTGTATGCTTTTAGTCCCAGCTATTTGGGAGGCTGAGGTGAGAGGATGGGTTGGGTCCAGGAGTTGGAGGTTACAGTAAGGTATGCTTGTACCACTGCCCTCCAACCTGGGTGACAGAGCAAGACTCTGTCTCTAAAAAAATAAATAAAAAAAAATAAATAAAGGAGAAGAAAGTAATTCTGAAGCTTGTGAGCAAGCTGCTTTATTTCAGCAAGCTTCATGCTCTACCTTATGTAAGAAAAGTTACTAAAGTTATTTCTGGCTCTAAAATTCTACATTACTTCTTCTTTTTTTTAAAGCATTTTCTTTCCTTTGTTTCTTTTTCTTTTTGAGGCAGGGTCTTGCTCTGTCACCCAGGCTAGAGTACAGTGGCACTATCTCAGCTCACTGCAGCCTGGACCTCCCAGGCTCAGGTGATCCTCCTACTTCAGCCTCCCAAGTAGCTGGGACCACAGGCACATGCCACCACACCAGCATTTTCAGTGAAGCACAAAAAAAATTTTTTTTTTAGACAGAATCTCACTCAGTCACCCAGGCTGGAGTGCAGTGTCCCAATCTCCACTCATTGTAACCTCTGCCTCCTGGGTTTGAGCGATTCTGGTGCCCCAGCCTCCTGAGTAGCTGGGACCACAGGCCTGCACCACCATGCCCAGCTAATTTTTATATTTTTAGTAGAGATGAGATTTTACCATGTTGGCCAAGCTGGTCTCGAACTCCTGGCCTTAAGTAATCCACGTGCCTTGGCCTCCCAAAGTGCTGGGATATACAGGCGTGAGCCACCCCATCCAGCCCAAAGAATGCTTTTACACTAAAGGTTTTCCAGCCTGGCTTGAGTCAGGATCACCCGTGAAGCTTGTTCAGCATCTTCGAGGATTCTGAATCTATAGGGCTGGTCTCAAAACTATTGCTGAGTTGTTTTATTTTCATGTATTATTATTTTTGTTTCAACAAATGTGATAACTGAGGCTCAAAATGGGGGAGACCTTCTCAAAATCACAAAGCAAGTCATCCCTTGAATTGGTGGCTCCTCTCCTCCTGCCCCAGGACCTAAGCAAAAAAAAAAAAAAAAAAAAAGGCCGTCGCAGTGGCTCACGCCTGTAATCCCAGCACTTTGGGAGGTCGAGGCAGGTGGATTACGAGGTCAGGAGATCCAGACCATCCTGGCTAACAAGGTGAAACCCCGTCTCTACCAAAAATACAAAATATTAGTGGGGCGTGGTGGCAGGCGCCTATCGTCTCAGCTACTTGGGAGGCTGAGGCAGGAGAATGGTGTGAACCCGGGAGCTGGAGGTTGCAGTGAGCCGAGATCGGGTGCCACTGCACTCCAGCCTGGGGGACAGAGTGTGAGACTCTGTCTCAAAAAAGAAGAAGAAGCTTCCCCCTTTTTACCCCTCAGCCTCTTCCCGATTGGACCAGCTGTGAGCACCACAGAATTAAACTTCAAATATTCTAAAGCAGCTCCAAAAACATTTCCTCCCACGTGGAGGAAGATCATCGTTTGAGAAAGATGCTAAATCGCGTTAATTATATTTCTTTCGAAGGCAAGACGTGCCCATCTGCTTTCGTGGTAGGGGGTGTGGATGCGTGCTGAGCACAAATACAAATCAACCCCAATACAAACACAGTTAGCAGGTCTACGCCTGCCTCGCAATCTTGAAAAAACAGGAGCACAGTGCCCATGGGGTGGGTGGCAGGTCAGCTCCTGGGCTCCTCTTGAACCTGGGTTCTCACTGGAGCATGCTGGGGCCGCAGTGGGTACTGACTGTTAACAATGGGGGCTGGGGAGTGGAGAGCACAGTGCTATACTGGGGAGAGGCTGCGAGAGTGGGGGCCCCAGCTAGGACAGTGCTGGCCCCATGCAACAGCAAGGCTGTAAAAGTCACAGCAGCACTGGAACCCAATGGAAGCCGCTGGAACTTTCCAATGAAAGTTTTGGGTTTTCGTAGAAGAAAAAGTATACGTGCTAAATCGGACAGCTCTAGATTCAGACTCTGGCCCTGGCGAGCTATGTGACTTCGGGCAAGATATGTTACCCTCGCTGGAATTTCCTCTTCTGTAAGATGGGGATAGTCATACCTACTTTGTTCAGGGGTGGAGAGGTGATATGCGTACAGCTCTTGAGGCCAGGCATAATTAAATGCTTAATATTTGGCTCTTGTTATTATTATTTTAAAATTATTATTATTATTATTTGAGACAGAGTCTCACTCTTTTACCTCGGCTGGAGTGCAGTGGCACGATCTCGGCTCCCTGCAACCTCCACCCCCCAGGTTCAAGTGATTCTCCTGCCTCAGACTCCCCAGTAGCTGGGACTACAGGCACCCGCCACCACGCCCTTTTTGTATTTTTAGTAGAGATGGAGTTTCACCATGTTGGCCAGGCTGGTCTCGAACGCCTGACCTCAGGTGATCCACCCTCCTCAGCCTCCCAAAGTGCTGGGATTGCAGGCATGAGCCACTGCGCCCGTCTTGCCTCTTGTTACTGTTTTGTGTTTGTATCCACCCATCCATTCCTGAAAAGCCTAGAGTTGACCCTGCATGGTCTTTCTGTCTCCTTTCTTGCTTCTGAGGCAGGAAGAATGCAGAGAAGAGATGAGGCAATTTGTACAAAGGACAACTGTATCTGTGTCCCAGAAGGAAATCTACACAACCTTGAGTAAGCACCTTCACGCTCTTGGGACTCAGTTTCCCCATTTATAACACAAGGTCTAGAGGACATTTCAGCTCTGACCACCTAGTGGGCGTTTTGGTTTGGTTTGGTTTTAAGAGACAGGTCTCTTTCTGTCACCCAGGCTGGAGTGCAGTGGCGCAATCACGGCTCACTCCTGGACTCAAGAGATCCTCTTACCTCAGCCTCCTAAGTAGCTGGGATTGCAGGCGTGAGCCACTGTGCCTGGCTCACTTGGTGTTTTACGCATAATGACAGCACCAAGTTTGTCCTGCTGGGCTGCCTGCAGAGCTTATGTTGAGGGGGTGATGGGGGGACAGCAGATCAGGGAGGAGAGACCCCTCAACACTTGCTTATCACTTAGAAGAGGGTGATTGGGACCATTTAGGGCTGGGCTGAGGATGAGGGTGATTCCCTGGCAAAGAAAAAGACTTGGTGTGTGCTAGGCAGCGTCCAGAAACCGATGTGACCATCGATGATGATGGCAGCTCCTATTTTTGGAAACCCACTCGATGCCAGGCTATGTAGGGCATTTTACATATTTAAGATCTTCATTCTTGTAACACTGCTAGAAAGAAATGCCCCCTTTTAAAAGATGAGGAAACAGATTTAGAGAGGTTAAGTCCCTCAGCTAAAATGGCAGGAATGGGATTCGAACCCAGGAAGATCTGGCATCAAAGTCCTGTGCTTTCCGAGACACCACTAGTTGGGAATTGCTGAAGATGGAGGAAGATAAGTCAACACGTACATATTTCCTCCCATATGTAAAGCAGGCAGACACTATGCTTATTTCGTCTAAACATTACAGCAATCTCATGAGATAGGTATTGATGTTCCCATTTTATAGATGGGCAGGCTGGGGTTCACTGAGGCTAAGAATTAGAGTCATGGAATAGCAGCAGGGCTAGTTGGGGATTCCGAACCTGCTTTTATGCTGTGGACCCCTTTGGCAATCTGGTAAAATCTGTGGACTCCTCGCCACCACACCTAGCTGGGGTTACAGGCATGCACCAAAACACCTAGCTAGTTCTTGTGTTTTTCTGTAGAGATGGAGTTTCGCCATGTTGGCCAGGCTGGTCTCAAACTCCTGAGGTCAAGGGATCCTCCTGCCTCTGCCTCCAAAAGTGCTGGGATTACAGGCGTGAGCCACCATGCCCAGCCTTTAATTTATTTTTAAAATTTCAACTTTTATTTTAGATTCAAGGGGTAAAATGTGTAGGTTTGTTACATGGGTATATTGGGTGATGCTGAGATTCAGGATATGAGTGATTCCATCACCCAGGTACTGAGCATAGTACCCAGTAGGCAGTTTTTCAACCCTTGCCCCTCCTTTCCTCCCTGCTCTGGGAGTCCCCAGTCTCTATTGTTCCCATCTTTATGTCCATGTGTACTCAGTGCTTAGCTGCGATTTATAAGTGAGAACATTTCATATTTGGTTTTCTGCTTCTGTGTTAATCACTTAGGATAATGGCTTCCAGCTGCATCCATGTTGCTGCAAAAGTAATGATTTTGTCTTTTTTTTTTTTTTTTTTTTTTTGAGAGGGAGTCTCCCTCTGTTGCCCAGGTTGAAATGAAGTGCAGTGGTGCAATCTTGGCTCACTGCAACCTCTGCCTCCTGGGTTTAAGCTATTCTCCTGCCTCAGCCTCCTCAAGTAGCTGGGACTACAGGAGCGCGTCACCACCCCAGCTAATTTTTTTTTGTATTTTTAGTAGAGACAAGGTTTCACCATGTTGGCCAGGCTGGCCTTGAACTCTTGACCTCAGGTGATCTGCCTGCCTCGGCCTCCCAAGGTGTTGGGATTACAGGCATGAGCCACCATGCCCAGCCGTGTTTTCTTTATCCAATCCATTGAAGGGCATCTAGGTTGATTCCATGTCTTTGCTATTACGTTTTTTTTTTTTTTTTTTTTTTTTTTTTTTTTTTTGAGACTGAATCTCACTCTGTCGCCCAGGCTGGAGTACAGTGGCACAATCTCGGCTCACTGCAAGCTCCGCCTCTCAGGTTCACGCCATTCTCCTGCCTCAGCCTCCCGAGTAGCTGGGACTACAGGCACCCGCCACCATGCCCGGCTAATTTTTTGTATTTTTAGTAGAGAAGGGGTTTCACCATGTTAGCCAGGATGGTCTCGATCTCCTGACCTCGTGATCCGCCCGCCTTGGCCTCCCAAAGTACTGGGATTATAGACGTGAGCTCACCGTGCCTGACCACCTTTGCTGTTATGAATAGTACTGTGATGAACACACAGGTGCATGTGTCTCTTTGGTAGAATAATTTATTTTCCTTTGGGTACATACCCAGTAATGGGATTTCTGTGTTGAATGGTAGTTATATATATGTATTTTTTGAGATGGAGTCTCGCTCTGTTGCCCAGGCTGGAGTGCAGTGGTGTGATCGCAGCTCACTACAATCTTCACCTCCTGGGTTCAAGCAATTCTCCTGTCTCAGCCTCCTGAACAGCTGGGACTATAGGTGTGCACTACCATGCCTGGCTAATTTTTATATTTTTTTGTAGAGATGGAGTTTCACCATGTTGGCTAGGCTGGTCTGGAACTCCGGACCTCAAGTGATCCACCCACCTTGGCCTCCCAAAGTGCTGGGATTACAGTCATGAGACACCATGCCCAGCGGCAGTGCTATTTTTAAGAACATGTTTTAAAATGCATAAAATAAAATACGTAGAATTGCTAAGGAAACCAATTATAAGGAAATATAGTTGTCAAAATATGTATATATATTTAAACCCTGACAAATCCATGACATAATAACAAAAGTGCTGCTTTATTAACACATTACATAACAAGATCTAGCGGCTGGTCTAATAACCACTCTAATTTCAAAGTAGTGATGAGAAAACATAAAATATGTTTTCTGTGATAACCATAAAGTGATACAAAAATATCTATGATTTTTCATGGGTATGAAAGCCACAGAAATTACTAATAATAAGTGGTTTATAACCTCCATTCATAATTGAAGTGACGCTAACTTTCAAATACATGATGATGAGAACACAGATGTAATTAATTTTTTCCCTATCTAGGCTCCACCTGAATTCTGTCCATGGAACTATTGTGGGGGTTCATGAGCCCAGCTTAATACTCCTTCCTAGACTGTAACTGTGTTCACTAGATTGAACTATTTTATTTATTTAAATTATTATTATTTTTATTTTATTATTATTTTTTGAGACGAAGTCTCGCTCTTGTCCCCCCAGGCTGGAGTGTGATGGCACGATCTCGGCTCACTGCAACCTCCGCCTCCCAGGTTCAAGTGATTCTCCTGCCTCAGTCCCCCCGAGTAGCTGGGATTACAGGCTCCTGCCACCACGCCCGGCTAATTTTTGTATTTTTAGTAGAGACGGGGTTTCACCATGTTGGCCAGGCTGGTCTAGAACTCCTGACAGGTGATCCACCCGCTTCGGCCTCCCAAAGTGCTGGGATTACAGGCGTAAGCCACCGTGCCTGGCCTATTATTATTATTTTTTTTTAGTTTTTGAGACTGGGTTTGGCTCTGTTGCCCAGGCTGGAGTGCAGTGGCGCAGGCGCAATCTCAGCTCGCTGCAACCTCTGCCTCCTAAGTTCAAGCAAGCAATTCTCCCACCTCAGCCTCTGGAGTAGCTGGGACTACAGACGCGTACCACCACGGTCAGTGAATTTTTGTTTTGTTTTGTTTTGTTTTGTTTTTTTAGACGGAGCCTCACACTGTCACCCAGGCTGGAGTGCAGTGGCGTGATCTCAGCTCACTGCAATGTCTGCCTCCCAGGTTCAAGGGATTCTCGTGCCTCAGCCTCCCAAGTGGCTGGGATTACAGGGGCCTGCCACCCTGCCTGGCTAATTTTTGTATTTTTAGTAGAGACAGGATTTCGCCATGTTGGTCAGGCTGGTCTCAAACACCTGACCTCAGGTGATCCACCCACTTCCGTCTCCCAAAGTGCTGGGATTACAAGCATGAGCCCCTGCGCCCGGCCAATTTTTGTATTTTTAGTAGAGACAGGGTTTCACCATGTTGGCCAAGCTGGTCTAGAACTCCTGGGCTCAGGCAATCCGCCCGCCTCAGCTTCCCAAAGTGCTGGGATTACAGGCGTGAGCCACTGCACCTGGCCTGAACTATATTAGAAATGAGACTTTGTTGTGCTTTGGTAACCTCCCGATGGCTTGTTTCATTGAAGACTGAATGACCAAATGTGTGATGCTCTCCAGCTCCACTGTACACACCTGGGGAAGGAAGCCTTGTGTTTGGATGACCCATACTAGGGGACAGGACCACCAAGAGTCTGTGATACCAATACAGGGAGGGTCCGCTTGGGCAGACCAATTCTTTCTGGTTCTTAGTGGCTTCCTTGGGGATCTTGAGTATGTGACAATGTGCTGCCCAAAGTTTCCTTTCTTTTTTTTTAATAGGCAAGGTCACATTCTGTCACCCAGGCTGCGGTGCAGTAGCGCGAGCATAGCTCACTGCAGCCTTAAACTCCTGGGCTCAACCACACCCTCCTGAGGAGCTAGTACTACAGGTGTGCACCACTACACCTGGCTAATCATTTAATTTTAATTTTAATTTTTTTTTGAAATGGAGTCTTTTTCTGTCACCCAGGCTGGAGTGCAGTGGCACAATCTTGGCTCACTGCAACCTCCGCCTCCCGGGTTCAAGCGATTCTCCTGCCTCAGCCTCCCAAGTAGCTGGAATTACAGGCATGTGCCATCATGCCCAGCTAATTTTTGTATTTTTTATTTTTAGTAGAGATGGGGTTTTGCCATGTTGGCCAGGCTGGTCTCAAACTCTTGACCTTAAGTGATCTGCCCGCCTCTGCCTCCCAAAGTGCTGGGATTACAGGAATTTTTGTTTGTTTGTTTTTAGAGATAGGTCTCTCTGTATTGCCCCAACTGATCTCAAACTGCTGGCCTCAAATGATCCTGCTGCCTCAGCCTCCCAATGTGTTAGAATTACAGGTGTGAGCCACTGTGCCTAGCCCCAAGTTTTTTCACACTCTCTTAGTTAAGCTTTTTTCATACTATCTTAGACTTCTTATCTTAGACCTGGCTCTGTTTCCAACAGATAAGTTTTCTTCTCTCCTAAATGAAGGCCTTCATTAGATTAAGACCTACCATGTGCCAAGAAGCATAGCAGCAACTGGGAATGCATTTATTCATTCAATTTGCGTTTTTTGAGTGTATTGTTAGTCAAGACTCTTTTGCACTAAGATTCCAAAAAAGTGGGAGGGGAAGAGAATACTTATTGGCTCATGTAACTGAAAAAGTCTAGGAATAGCACCAACTCAAGTATAGCTGGATTCATTCTCTATTTTTTCTACCTGAACCACAAGGCCTGAGTGGGAGAAGGGGAGGGAGAGAGGGACTCCCTACGGGAAAATCAAGTTGCTGACCCCATGAGAAAAGGGAACAGATGCTGAGAAAGGGAAGCAGATGCCCTCTGATCTGGTTACCTCCTATGCACGCCATTGGTGACAGAAAGACCTCACCCTAAATAGCACAAGATGGCAGAACACATGACAGCTAACAATAAGCAGAAGAAACCAATGAGCAGGCTGGGCATGGTGGCTCAGTCCTCTAATCCCAGCAGTTTGGTAGGCCAAGGTGGGAGGATTGCTTGAGCCAGGAGTTCAAGGCTTCAGTGAGCTATGATTGTACCACTGCACTCCAGCCTGGGTGACAGAGCAAGACCCTGTCTCAAAAAAAAAAAAAAAAAAAGAAAAAAAGAAAAGAAAAATGGAAAGAGAAAAGAAAAGAAAACAACACCAAAAAAGAAAACAAGTAGAAGTTGACTGCAGGGCCACAGAAGGGTTTCACCCAGGGACAGAACAAACAGGGGTCATGGGAGGCGGGCCTGGCAGTAAACAAGAGGCTGTGGTGTCTCCCAGTTTCCAAGGGAGGATGTGATTGGCTTGTTTGAATGATTCCTTGGGCTGGCAGGAAGGTGAAACTGGGTATGTTGAGAACAGGTGGGTGAAGCTGGTCTGGCTGATAGGGGAAATTGCAGGGTGGGAATTGGCCTTTGGGGCCCCGTGAGGCTCAAAGATGCCAGAGCAGCAAATGAAATGTCAGATCTTACAACACACCACCTAAAGGGCCTACTGTGTGCCCGGTGTGCTCTTAAACAAGGGGGTTGCTGAGCTGGGTGGTGCCACACACATCTGGTGCTCCTGACTTTGAACTGGAGTCCCTGGCTCCAGTAGGTCTGTGCTGCTGAATCCAACTCTTTAAGACTGTCTCTACTGCCTGCCCTTAGCTTGACTACTTCCCATGGAATCCTGACCCACTTTCGGACATTTAGGAACTTAGAAATCACTTCCTCATATGGATTTGTCTTTGTTTTGCCCTAAAGTCGATTAAAAACAAAAACAAGAACAAAAACCTTACCCATTGAATGACCCATAAAGCCTAAAATATTTACTATCTGGCCTTTTACAGAAAAGTATACTGGTTCCTGGTCTAGAACAATGGATCTCACTGAGAAGGGTGCCACCCCAGGCCATGGGGCTTAGGCTCAAACCTAGACCTGGCTGTGGGGTCTTGGCCAGTTTACTTTGCCTCTCTGAGCCTCAGTTTCCTCATCTGTAAAATGGTGATGAAAACAGTACCTATCAAAGGATTTGTTTCTGGGGTGATGAACATGTTCTGGGTTTAAATAATGGTGATGATTGCACAACTTTGTAACTATACTAAAAAAATCACTGAATGGTACACTTTATTTTTTATTTTTTCTTTGTTTTTCTTTTTCTTTTTTCTTTCTTTCTTTCTTTTCTTTTCTTTTTTTTTTTTTTTTTTTTTTTTTTTTTTTTTTTTGACAGAGTCTCACTCTGTTGCCCAGGCTGGAGTGCAATGGCATGATCTCAGCTCACTGCAACCTCCACCTCCCAGGTTCAAGCAATTCTCCTGCCTCAGCCTCCCAAGTAGCTGGGATTATAGGTGCCCGCCACCGCATCTGGCTTTTTTTTTTTTTTTTTTCCTGAGACGAAGTTTCGCTCTTGTTGCCCAGGCTGGAGTGCAATGGCACCATCTCAGCTCACTGCAACCTCCACCTCCCAGGTTCAAACGATTCTCCTGCCTCAGCCTCCCGAGTAGCTGGGGTTGCAGGCATGTGCCACCATGCCTGGCTAATTTTGTACTTTTAGTAGGTTTCTCCATGTTGGTCAGGCTGGTCTTGAACACCTGACCTCAGGTGATCTGCCTGCCTCGGCCTCCCAAAGTGCTGGGATTACAGGCGCGAGCCACTGCACCTGGCCTAATTTTTTGTCTGTTTTTGACACAGAGTCTCGCTCTGTTGCCCAGGCTAGAGTGCAGTGGTGCTATCTTGGCTCACTGCAAGCTCCACCTGCCGTGTTCACGCCATTCTCCTGCCTCAGCGTCCCGAGTAGCTGGGACTACAGGTGCTCACCACCACGCCTGGCTAATTTTTTGTATTTTTGGTAGAGATGGGGTTTCACCGTGTTAGCCAGGACGGTCTTGATCTCCTGACCTTGTGATCCACCCACCTCGGCCTCCCAGAGTGCTGGGATTACAGGCACGAGCCACTGCACCCGGCCTGAATGGTACACTTTAAAAGGATAATCTTATGATCTGTGAATTGTATTTCAATTTTTTTTTTTTTTTTTTTTTTTTTTTTTGAGACGGAGTCTCACGCTGTTGCCCAGGCTGGAGTGCAGTGGCGCGATCTCGGCTCACTGCAAGCTCCGCCTCCCGGGTTCCGGCCATTCTCCTGCCTCAGCCTCCTGAGTAGCTGGGACTACAGGCGCCCGCCACCGCGCCCGGCTAATTTTTTGTATTTTTAGTAGAGACGGGGTTTCACTGTGGTCTCGATCTCCTGACCTTGTGATCCGCCCGCCTCGGCCTCCCAAAGTGCTGGGATTACAGGCTTGAGCCACCGCGCCCGGCGTATTTCAATTTTAAAAATGAGCCTAGGCAGCACAGTGAGACCCCTCTGTCTCTAAAAAACACAAACAAACAAAAAATTAGCTGGGCATGGTGGAGTATGTCTGTAGTCCCAGTTACTCAGGAGGTTGAGGTGGGAGACTCACTTGAGCCCAGGAATTCAAGGTTGCAGTGAGCTATGACTGTACCACTGCACTCCAGCCTGGAAAACAGAGCCAGATCCTGTCTCTAAATAAATAAATAAAAAGGTACAAAAAACAAAACAAAACAAAAGAACCCTACCTCTGACGGCTGCTGTAAGGATGAAGTGAGATGATGTGTGTGAAGAGTTGAGCACAGCACCTGGTACAGAGTAGGTGTTTCCATCATCACCATCATCATCACCGTCTGGAGGCAGAAGAGTCACTTCAAACAAAGGAATGTAAACAAGCTTGATGTTATCAACTGATCGTTATTTTCTATTTTCCACTTTACCTAGAATAGTAAAGCATATGACTAGCAAGCAAAATCAACATTCCTAGAAATCACACTATTAAAAATGTGTATTTTTACAGATAAAAATAAATTTATTTTTCTTAAAATATTATGCTTGACAGATATGACTATGCAAAACATAAATTTTTCTTTATGGCAATGACACTGCAAACAAAGCCAAAATAAGAGATTAGGGACAAATATTTCCACATAAAACAAAGGGTTCATACAAAGAATTATCCTAAGAAGTGCATAGGGGCTGGCGAGGTGGCTCACACCCGTAATCCCAGCACCTTGGGAGGCCGGGACAGGCGGATCATCTGAGGTCAGGAGTTTGATACCAGCCTGGCCAACGTGGTGAAACCCCGTCTCTACTAAAAATTAGCCAGGCGTGACGGTAGGCACCTGTAATCCCAACTACTTGGGAGGCTGAGGCAGGAGAATCACTTGAACCTGGGAGGTGGAGGTTGTGGTGAGCCGAGATTGCGCCACTGCACTCCAGCCTGGGTGACAGAGCGAGACTCCGTCTCAAAAAACAAACAGACAAAAAACCCCACAAAAATTAGCTGGGCATGGTGGCACACGCCTGTAATCTCAGCTTCTTGGGAGGCTGAGGCACAAGAATCGCTTGAACTCCAGGGGGCAGAGGGGGCAGTAAGCTGAGATCATGCCACTGCACTCTAGCCTGGGAGACAGCAGGAGACTCCGTCTCAAAAAAAAAAAAAAAAAAAAATAGACATGCATAAGAAGAAGACAAAAAACCCACTAGAAAAATGGGCAAATGGGCAAAGGACACAGAGAATTCATAGAAGTTGACTGCGAGTGGCCAAAACACTTAGGAGACAGTGCTCACCCTCACAGGGAGGTCAGGGAATACATATTTACAACCAGGAGATACAATTTTTCTCTTACAATATTGACAACAATTTAAACAATTAGTAATCTATGGGGAAGTGTTAATGAGCCACAAATTGCTACCCCTTTTTTTTTTTTTTTTTTTATTTAGAGACAGGGCCTCCCTATGTTGCCCAGCATAAAGTACAGTGGCTACTCACAGGCACCAGCATGGTGCAAGCATGGTGCACTGCAGCCTCAAACTCTGGGCTCTAGCGAGCCTCCCACCTCAGCCTCCTGAGTAACTGGCACTACAGGAATGCACGAATTTTTTTTTTTTTTTTTTTTTTTGAGACGGAGTTTCACTCTTGTTGCCCAGGCTGGAGTGCAATGGCACGACCTCGGGTCACTGCAACCTCCACCTCCCAGGTTCAAGTGATTCTCCTGCCTCAGCCTCCCTAGTAGCTGGGATTATAGGAATGTGCCACCACGCCCAGCCAATTTTGTATTTTTAGTAAAGACAGGGTTTCTCCATGTTGGTCAGGCTGGTCTCAAACTCCCGACCTCAGCTGATCCACCCGCCTCGGCCTCCCAAAGTGCTGGGATTACAGGCATGAGCCACCGTGCCCAGTCCCAGCTAATATTTTTTTAAAATTGCTCCTTTTTAAAAATTGAAATACAATTCACAGATCATAAAATCATGCTTTAAACTTGCTACAATCTTTGAGAAAATCATCTGACATTATTTATTAAAATTTAAAACATGCATACATAATTAATAACTAAATTATTAAAAATTAAAACGCCTACTTTTTGACACAGCAATTCCACTTATAGGAAATACAAGTATGAGTGCTTTTATTAGAGATACATGTGCAAGGAGATTCACTGAAGCACTCATAACCGCAACGAGCAAAGTGAGAGAAAGCTGAATGAATGAGTCTACATATCTCACATAGGATGTTTGTTACTAGCTACTAAAAAGAATGAAATATTGCATAGGGATATGAATGACCACTAGGACATGGTATTATAGTGAAAAAAGCAAGGTGCAGGCCGGGTGCACTGGCTCACGCCTATAATCCCAGCAATCTGGGCGTGTGAGGTGGTCGAATCCTTTGAGCCTAGGGCTTCAAGACCAGCCTGGGCAACATGGTGAAATCCCATCTCTCCAAAAAACTTACAAAAATCAGCTGAGTGTGATGGCACACGCCTGTGGTCCCAACTACTTGGGAGGCTGAGATGGGAGAACTGCTTGAGCCCAGGAAGTCGAGGCTGCAGTGAGCCATGATTGTATCACTGCACTCTAAGTCTGGGCCTAGAGTGCAGTGGCACAATTGTGAGCCTTTAAGACCCTGTCTCAAAAAAAAAAAAAAAAAAAAGGCAAGGTGCAGAACAGTATCTATTATATGTACAAGACATATAGTATGTCCTGTCATGTAAAACAGGAGGGGCAATGCATATACATAATTGCTTATCCATGCTTAACGCAGCCCTGGAAGGATGCACAAGAAAGGTAACACTGGAAGCTTTTGGAGAGATAACCGGGTACCTGGGGTAGTGGTGAGAGGGAGGCTCATTTTGGAATATTCTTGTGTACCTCTGGAATTTTGAATCATGTGAATTACTTAATAAAATTGTAGATTAATTAATAGATCTAAATATATTAGAAAGCAGTCCACTATATATTATTAAATGAAAAAGTATATTCCAGAAAAATATGGAATGATTATTTTTGTAGAAAAAGGAACAAAACATCCTAACACTATACACACACACACACATATCTTTGTTTAGGCATTAAAAAAAAAAGAATGGCCAGGCTCAGTGGCCTACTGTAACCCCAGCACTTTGGGAGGCCAAGGTGGGAGGATGCTTGAGGCCAGGAGTTCAAGACAAGCCTGGGCAACACAGTGAGATCTCATCTCTAGACAAAACTTCAAAAATTAGCCAGGCATGGTGGCTCAAGGCTGTAGTCCCAGCTACCCCAGAGGCTGAGGCAGGGGCATCAGTTGAGCCCAGCAGTTTGGGGCTACAGTGAGTTACAATTTTGCCAGTGCACTCCAGGCTAGGTGATAAATGCAAAACCCTGTCTCAAACTAAACTAACAAACAAACAAAAAAAGAGAAAAATGTTCTTTACACATGACCATGCATAACTTCCGTAATTTAAAAAAGTATTAAAAATAAATTGCCGTTGTTTTTATTTGTTGTCACAATGCTTAATAATTTTGAGCTGATGACTCTGGTCTGGAAGATTTTCATGCAAATTCTCAGTATCTCAGACACAGCAGAAGACCTTCTCCTGTCACCCTGAGATCTACTGTGCAGGCTGGATGTTGCTTTCCTCGTCTTCAGAAGTTTCAGGTTCTGTATTTTTAACCCAACAGCCTTGAGTCTCCAAGCACCCTCCTGCAGAGGTGAGAAAGATGCACACTTCCCAGGATGTTAAAGAGATCAGGAGGGATGTTTTGGGAAACGGAATGAGAGAGACAGGAGCAGGGGGAGGCACAGGAGGCTCCTGGAACCCAGTGCCAGCCTCTGCCCTCAAGGAGGCAGACCAGGCAGACCCCCGGCTGCCTGGGTGTCCGTTCTGTTGGGGCCCCTGAGAGTTGCATTTTTGTTACTTTGGCAGGGGTAGACAGTTGTGGGGTTTCATTCCCTGTGATGCTTCATTCCCACATACCATGCAGGGCTGGGCTGAGTCTTATATGGTTAGTCGCAGTGGGATCTCCAGCCAGCTTGGTTTCCACTAACATGCTGGCTTTCTTGGACTGATTTACTGGTTATGTGCATCAGAGTCCCGGAGACCTGGTCTTCAGCCCTATCTCTGCCACATACTATGTATGGGATTCCGGCCAGGAGATTTAACTTCTCTAAGCCTGAGTCTCCTCATCTGGAAAATGGGGATGAGGGCGAATAAACACCTCTTCATGAAGATTCTGTGAGAGGCATGATGCTGCCAGTGAGCCTGGCACAGGGTGGATGCCACATCTGAAGGCACTGGCCTTAGGCTCAGTGGGATCACAGCAAGTGGGAGGCGGCAGTGTGAGGTCACAGCAATTCCTCCGTCCTGAATGAGCTGTAACCCCGGGAGTAACCTCGTGATGTGAGCTGGAGGGACACTGAATGCATGTGCATTTGTGTGGGAATGTGTGGGCCTGAGTATGAGGGAAAGCATGTCTAGAGTTGTTTCTTCTAGGCAATAACACGACTAGCTGGTTCAGTGAGAACTGTGAGCCAACTGTCTGCCATCTTGAAGCCCAAAAAACAAGAATCAAGGGGCTGTCTCAGCCAAGGCTCTAAGGCCCAGTTTATCAAAATAGCCCTCTAGGGGAGCCACGGCTTAAGGTGCAGACATGGCCAAGTCCAAGAACCACACCACACACAACCAGTCCCGAAAATGGCACAGAAATGGTATCAAGAAACCCCGATGACAAAGATACGAATCTCTTAAGGGGGTAGACCCCAAATTCCTGAGGAACATGCGCTTTGCCAGGAAGCACAACAAGAAGGTCCTAAAGAAGTTGCAGGCCAACAGTGCCAAGCCACAAGTGCACGTGCCGAGGCTATCGAGGTCCTCGTAGAGCCCAAGGAGGTTAAGCCCAAGATCCCAAAGGGTGTCAGCCGCAAGCTCGATCGACTTGCCTACCTTGGCCACCCCAAGCTTGGAAAGCGTGCTCATGCCCACGTTGTCAAGGGGCTCAGGCTGTGCCAGCCAAAGGCCAAGGATCAAACCAAGGCCCAGGCTGCAGCTCCAGCTTCAGTTCCAGTTCAGGCTCCCAAAGGTGCCCAGGCCCCCACAAAGGCTTCAGAGTAGAGATCTGTGTCTGCCGATGTGAGGACAGAAGGACCAGTGCAACCCCTCTGGGCTGCCGTCTACATGGGGCTGGGGTCCTACTGTGCTATTTGTACAAATAAACTTGAGGCAGAAAAAAAAAAAAAAAAAAAGATTGCCCTCTAAATCCTTTGTGGGGCATAGGCAGCAACTCTCCCCCTTGTTTTTCGGCTCCTCGCACCTCAAGTGAGATTAGACAAGCACTGTCGTTAATTATTTCAGAAGTAAGTGAAGCCGTGCTTGCCACCCCGACAGCTGAGGCTGCAAATGCCAGGTTTGTTTTAGTTATTTTTCCGGGAAATAGTTGCATCCACTGATCACAAACCCATTCTGTTGAGTGCCCAGCGGTGGGTTGGGCTGGGTGAGGGGCTGGTACCTAGTTCTGGCCCTGAAGGGGCTCTTGGGGTGGTCTGCAGGGGGTAGGGAGAAAGGTCACCTGAGAACAAGCTAGTCCCCTGCTCTGGGAGTCTGGCTCAGTGCGAGAGCTGCGCCTTTGAGTGTGGGAAGGACTGGGGTAGGTGGGGATGAGAACCTGGGTTTGTGTCCAGGCTCCTCGCTTCTTAGCTGTGTGACCTTGAGCAAGGTCAAACACATTGCCTCCATTTCCTCATCCTAGGCAATTGGTCAGGCATTTGGAAACATCATGCTGGACACGGTGGCTCACACCTGTAATCCATGCACTTTGGGAGGCCGAGGCGGGCAGATCACTTGAGGCCAGGAGTTCGAGACCCTAGCCAATATGGTGAAACCCTGTCTCTATTAAAAATATATAAAAATTAGCCGGGCATGGTGGTGGCGTTCACCTGTAGTCCCAGATACTCAGGAGGCTGAGGCAGGAGAATTGCTTGAACCCGGGAACCAGAGATTACAGTGAGCTGAGATGACACCATTGCACTCCAGCCTGGGCAACAGAGTGAGACTCCATCTCAAAAACAGAAAAACAAACAAAAAAAGATTTGGGTGGGAAGGGGGTGAGGGATAAAAGACTACAAATTGGGTGCAGTGTATACTGCTCAGGTGATGGGTGCGCAAAATCTCACAAATCACCACTAAAGGACTTACTCATGTAACCAACCACCACCTGTTCCCCCAATACTCTATAGAGATAAAAAATTAAAAACCAAAACAACCCATTGTACTGTGGAAGCAGTGGGAAAAGCCAGAAGAGGAAACCGAGGTTCAGGGAAGCACAGTGACTGCCTGAAGCCACACAGTGGGTCACTTCCAAGCAGGACCCACAAGAGTCCCAGCCCAGGGTTGTGGTCTCTGTACCCTCTTTCCCACGGCCTCCTATGGTTCTCTCCTTTTCCCAGGCCCATCCCCATGGGCCGCATGTGCTTGGTGGCTGCTCTCTTCCTGTGATCCTGGAAACAGGCCTGGCATGGCCCAGCTAATCTGGGTACCCCATAACCATCCTTCCCCTCCAGTGCATGAGGTTTGTTAAATGCTTCCTGAGTTCTCAGAGTAGGTCCAAATGGTGGCTTATCTAAAAAATGATGGGGTAAGACACGCCAAACTCCAACACTGGGGAATGGAAGGGATTTTCTTTTTGCCCAGGAACCCCTCTGAACCTTGGGGATTTCTGTCCTGAATTCAAGCTATCCCCACCACTTCCATAGTATGATGCTTCCACATTTCTGACCAAGAGCCTAAGAAGTTTCAAACAGCAGCTCACACAGCCTGATTGGCAGCACAAAGCCTGGCAGCAAGGCCCTGAAACCTCACTGTCTGGCTTTAAATCTCCGATCCACCACTAACTAGTGTGACCTTGAGCAAGTTGCTTCACTAATCTGTGACTCCATTTTCCATGTGAAAAATCAGTTGGGGGCCGGGCACGGTGGCTCACGCCTGCAATCCCAGTACTTTGGGAGGTCGAGGTGGGTGGATCACCTGAGGTCAAGAGTTCAAGACCAGTCTGGCCAACATGGCAAAACCCCGTCTCTACTAAAAATACAAAAATTAGCCGGGTGTGGTGACAAGCACCTGTACTCCCAGCTACTCAGGAGGCTAAGGCAGGAGAATCACTTAAACCTGGAAGATGGAGATTGCAGTGAGCCGAGATTGCACCATTGCACTCCAGCCTGTGTGACAGAGTAAGACTCCGTCAAAAAATTAAAAAATAAAAAAGAAAAATGGGCTGGCTTCTTTGGTTTCCTATATATATATATATATATATATATATATATATATACACACACACACACACACACACACACAAATGGGGGTAATAATAGTACCTATCTGATAAAGTTAGTGTGAAGTTTAAATGAGATAATACATGTAAGTTCTTCACCTGTTACCAGGCCCATAATAAGGGCTCAATATCTGTCTCCCCACTTAGAGTACAAGCTTGTTGAGTACAAGGATCATGTCTGTTTTGTACCTTGCATATAATGGACACTAAAATAAACAAACAAACAATTTAAATTTAAATTTTCTAGACCAGGCAGGGTGGCTCACATCTATAATCCCAGCACTTTGTGAGGCTGAGGCAGGCAGAAAGCTCCTGCCTCTTGAAGGAGTTCAAGACCAGCCTGGGCAACATGGCAAAACCCCATCTCTACAAAAAATGCAAAAATTAGCTGGGCATGGTGGTCTGCACGCCTGTAGTCTCAGCTACTCGGGGGGCTGAGGTGGGAGGATCACCGGAGCCCAAGAGGTCAAGTCTGCAGTGAGCCTTGATTATGCCATTGCACTCCAGCCTGGGTGACAAAATGAAACTGTTTGAAAAAAAAACAAAAAAAAAAAGCAGGGCATGGTGGCTGACACCTGTAATCCCAGCACTTTGGGAGACTGAGGCCAGTGGATCACTTTGAGATCAGGAGTTTGAGACCAGCCTGAGCAACAAAGCAAACCCAGTCTTCACAAAAAATACAAAAATTAGCCGGGCATGCCTGTGGTCCCAGCTACTCGGGAGGCTGAGGCACAAAAAATGCTTGAACCTGGGAGGGGGAGGTTGAAGTAAGTCAAGAGCACGCCACTGCACTCCAACCTGGGCGACAGAGTGAGACCCTGTCTCAAAAATAAATAAATGAAAATAAATACATAAATGTGCAGAATTGGAAGGCATGTGCACAGGATTCTAGTTCTTGGTTCTGAGACTCACATTTTGGTCTGAGACTCATGTTTGGACTGAGTGATGTTTCATACTTGCTTTTAGACTCATACTTCTCACATTCTGTTTGCACAGGATTGTACATCATTGGATTTGTGCTTTTTGGCCTTTACCACAACTATAATACAATTATATATTTTTCATCGACGATTTGCCTTCCTTTCTAGACTATAAAATCCATTCAGGAAAGGCCCCCTGCCTACTTTGATTACCTCCTACTACACCCATGGGCTTAGCACTGGCTCTGGCAAACATTAAACACTCAATAAATATTTTTCAACTGTCTGATGGCTCAAAAGCTTAGCAGAAGATTAGTTAGTGAATGGAGTGGTTAATGAATAGAGAAACCTTGCTTTTTAAAAAGACTAATGAGGCCGGGCGCAGTAGCTCACGCCTGTAATCCCAGCACTTTGGGAGGCCGAGGCAGGAGGATCACGAGGTCAGGAGATAGAGACCATCCTGGCTAACACGGTGAAACCCCATCTCTACTAAAAATACAAAAAATTAGCTGGGCGTGGTGGCGGGCACGTGTAGTCCCAGCTACTTGGTAGGCTGAGGCAGGAGAATGGCGTGAACCTGGGAGGCGGAGCTTGCAGTGAGCCGAGATCGCACCACTGCACTCCAGCCTGGGTGACAGAGCGAGACTCCGTCTCAAAACAAAGAAAGACTAATGAGCTGGGTGTGGGCACATGTGCCTGCAGTCCCAGCTACTTGGGAGGCTAAGGAGGTGGATTCCTTGAGTCCAGGAGTTCAAGGCCAGCCTTGGTAACATAGACAGACCTCATCTCTAAAAAATAAATAAATAAAAAGCAAAAGACTGGCCAGGTACAGTGGCTCACACCTGTAATCCCAACCAACACTTTGGGAGGCCAAGGTGGGAAGATCACTTGAGCTCAGGAGTTCAAGACCAGCCTGGGCAACACAGCAAAACCCTGTCTTTACAAAAAATTTAAAAAATTCGCCAGACATAATGGTGTGCACCTGTAGTTGCAGCTACTCAGGAGGCTGAGGTGAGGGGATCACTTGAGCCCAGGAATCTGAGGCGGCAGTGAGCTTTGATCAATAGTGTCACTGCGCTCCAGCCTGGGTGACAAAATGAGACCCCGTCTCTAAAAAATAAAAATTTAAAAAAAGAATAAAGAATTTTAAAAGACCGGCCGGGCGCGGTGGCTCAAGCCTGTAATCCCAGCACTTTGGGAGGCCGAGGCGGGTGGATCACGAGGTCAGGAGATCGAGACTATCCTGGCTAACACGGTGAAACCCCGTCTCTACTAAAAATACAAAAAATTAGCCGGGCGTGGTAGCGGGCGCCTGTAGTCCCAGCTACTTGGGAGGCTGAGGCGGGAGAATGGCGTGAACCACGGGGGCGGAGCTTGCAGTGAGCCGAGATCAAGCCACTGCACTCCAGCCTGGGAGACACAGCGAGACTCCGTCTCAAAAAAAAAAAAAAAAAAAAAAAAGAATTTTAAAAGACCAATAAAACACTAGTAAAATGTTAATATTCTATATAATAATATATTAAGATATATGTAGTCAGTGCAAGAATTCATTTAATATAGCCAGGTATCACCAATTCTTACCTATTATTTATTACTGTAGCTTAACCTTGACTTAGAGATCTGGCTAGAAGAGAATATATCTTTAAACCAATTTTTCACCTCTTAACAGTCTAAAACTTCCCGGGATGTATATCTAAATTTCTGTGGGGCTTAAAAACCCCTTAGCAATAAAAGCCCTTATACACGGCTTTCCTTAGGAGCCGATGCTGTCCTATTCATAGCCATAAAGACTATATCCTTTCAATTGGGAGTACTATCAGTTTTGCTGTTTCCTCTTCTTTCTCTACTCCTATTTCCCCCCCCGTATTTCAATCCACAGAAAGAAGAAAAAAATAGAAAGGAAAGAAAATGCCAAATCATGCAGTTTCTGCCCTTACCAGAAGCATGAACCTTTTAATTGCCGTTCCCTGAGTGGAAAAAGATTTCTCTTCATCTGCTAGCTTTTCTCTAGTGGTTTTTTTTTCTCTTCTTTTTTTGGAGGAAATTGCTTGTAGCTTCTCCCCTTCCCTCCTGACCAATTACTTATCTGGGCATGCTGTAAAATAAAGTTTACATTAAATAGTCTCCATGGCAACCTCACACACCAGATCTCTGGTTTTAAAGCAATCATATCCCTTTTCCCGTTCAAGCTTGCCAAAAAGTAACTTTTCTTGACAGTACACAGACAGAACCTAATAAGGTTTGTAAAAGGAGATAAACTGGTTGCACAAGGGGTCCCTTGATGGAGAACATGAGATGAATTCCTGAAAAAATATCTCCTGTAAACTACGGTTATTTACATTGTGCTCAAGCCATTTTAAGTCTCCATAAGAAAGCTCGTTGAATTGTAAATATCAGGCAGAGCTCTCATTTTTGGAACACCACCCAGTCCATGCTAGACACTGGTCTGAGCACTTTCTATCCATGAATTACCTCATTTGATTTAATCCTGGGTGCATCCTGCGGAGATTTTTTTTGCCCACAGATTGTCATTAGCGCCACTGGGCATCTGCTCCCGTGGAAAATGTTTCAGTCTCCAAATTAACCACTTAGAATCGAAGTGTTCTTACACATACCTCCGAATAACAAACAGCTGCCATTTACTGTGCTATGTCCACTGCCTGGAGATGTGCCTACCTCATCTCGGTTAATCATGCTTGGGAGATCCTATTATCCCCTGTTACAGATGAAGTAATGGAGGCTCATGGAGGGAAGGGCAACTTGCTCACACCGCTAGGAAGTTGCAAAGTTGGGATTTGAACCCAGGCGGGTTTGGTCCCTGTCTTAGTTTGTTCCGGCTGCTATAATAAAAGACCATAGACTGGGTAGTTTGTAAACAACATAAATTGGCCAGGCACAGTGGCTCACACCTGTAATCCCAGCACTTTGGGAGGCTGAGGCAGGTGGATTACCTGAGGTAAGGAGTTTGAGACCAGCCTGACCAACATGGTGAAACCCTGTCTCTAGTAAAAATACAAAAATTAGTTGGGCATGGTGGCAAGAGCCTGTAATCCCAATTACTTGGGAGGCTGAGGCAGGGGAATCACTTGAACCCTGGAGGCAGAGGTTGCAGTGAGCCAAGATTGTGCCATTGCACTCTAGCCTGGGTGACAAGAGTGAAACTTTGTCTCAAAACAAACAAACAAACAGACAAACAGCCAGAAATTTATTTCTCTCACTTCTGGAGGCCAGGAAGTCCAAGATCAAAGCACTGGCAGATTCAGTGTCTGGTGAGGGCCCAGATGGGAACACAGCAAGGAGACCCAGATCGTGCCTCCATTATATCTTCAGATTAGACTTTATGGCTATGAAGACACCACTGGCTCCTTAGGAAAGCCACGTATAAGGAGTTTCACTGCTAAGATGCTTTGAATCCCCACAGAGATATTTAGAGATATATCCTAGGAAGTTTTAGACTGTTAAGAGGTGAAAAATGGGTTGAAAAATATTTTCTCTCCTAGCCAGAGCCCTAAGTCAAGTTTAAGCCTAGAAGTAATAAGTAATAATAATTATGATACTTGGTTATTAACATTAAACTAGTTCTTGCTCTAACTGCATGTATCTTAATACATTATTAAATAGAGCATTAACATGTTCACACATGGTAGAAGGAGTGAGGGGTCTCTCTTGGGTCTCTTTCAACAGGGCACTAATTCCACCATGAGGGCTCCATCCCCAAACCTAATCATCTCCAAAAGGCCACACCTCCTAATAGCATCATATAGGGAATGGGGATTTAACATAGGAATCGAGGGGGTGGGACATAAACATTCAGACCATGGCAGTCCCAGAACAGGTTCTCTTGTCACTCTGCCTCCCAGAAATTCTCCCAGCTAGGGAAGCAAGGAAGAGAACATCCCTCCGCAGATGACATGGGCTTCCAGGTGCGGGTGTGAATGCCCTGGGCAGGCTCCGGACCAGGAGTGAGCAACTCTGGACCATGGGAGGTGAAGAGAAGAAGAAGGAGTAGTGGCTGTCCCCTACTCCTTAAAGTTGCTGAGTTTTCATTGGTTCTCACCAACTGTCATTGTCATCTGTCTCTCTCTTCTCCCTCAACTTTTTGATCTGGCCACCTCCTACTCATCCTCCAAGTCTCAATTTAAAAGCTGCCTCCTCCATGAAGCCTCCCTGTCTTTTCAGACAGAGTTCAGCCTGACAGATCTCACTTAGTCACTTATGAGCGGTGGGACCTGTGCCAGATTTCTGTAGTTCTCAGAGCCTCAATTTGCTCATGTGTAAAATGGGGGTTTCACAGCGTCATTGTGAGGTTTCAGTGTGTTCGTGGATGATAAAAGTCCATAGCAGAGCTCCCAGCCACAGGAGTTCAGCAAATGTCAGTTCCTGTTATTGGCCTTCTGTGGCGTTTTGTTACCTTTTCTATTATTATAATTATCTTATTGGTAGCTTGCACATCTCCCCAATTAACTGGTGAGGCTTTGAAGGCGGGATCCTCATTTTCTCTTTTGTATCTCCAGCCCTGGCACCAGCAAACATTTGTTGATTGAATGTATGAAAGATTATCTGGTACCATCTCCCAGAGTTTTGGGCTCCTGGGAACTGTGGCCTGGAAGGAGTGGGGTGCTGGGGTTTCCCATGCTTCTCAAATGTAAATAGTTCTGAGAAAGATCACTAGACAAGTCAACCCTCAGCTGGGCTTGGCTGGTGTGCAGCTGAGAGAGGCCACCATCTAGGGACCTGGGTTAGGAAGGTGTATGCCCTGGGGGCAGGAAGATGGAAACACAACTTTGCCCAGTGCCAGCCTAGGCTAGGTCACTCTGAATAGCCTCATGGTGTTTTGAATCAATTTTTTTTTTTTAAGCAGAGCATATACAAATAAATAAAATAACAAAAATCATCTTTTAGGCCTCCCAAATCATGTGTTTCTGGTTCTCCATCCGTCGATGCCAGAGGTTCCTAAGACTGGTCCATGAAGGCAAAAATAAAAATAAAAAAGGTTGCAACCTGTGGGAAAACATGTGTGGGGAGGGACATGGGAGGGAGGGAACTGCTCACTCACAGCAGACTCCAGGTCTCCCTGCAAGGCTGCAGGCATTTTTTTGGCCCAGCCTCTTTCCTCCTGTGTCACTTACCACTGTGGCCACCTGAGGAAACTGAAGAAAGGGCTTCCTCTGGGCTGGTCACCTGCTGACCTGCTCAGGCTCTTGACAGCTTTCAGACAGTGAATCCTCAGCCAACACCTAAAGGGGATGGCTGAGGCTGAAGAAAGAGGAGGCAGGATGGTTTCTGCAAAGAACCAGGATCGCAGATGTGGCGCTTGGCCACGCTCCCCACCGGTCCAAGCTTGCGTGTGCTCAAATCACTGACTACTCCACTGTAGCTGCTGCCTGGCTTTCCCTGTTCCATCTCGCCACTGGCACAACCTTGGGGCGTGTGCAGAACTGGAAAGAACTTAGGCTGGGAGCAGTGGCTCACGCCTGTAATCCCAGCACTGTGGGAGGCCGAGGCGGGTGGATCGCCTGAGGTCGGGAGTTCTAGACCAGCCTGGCCAACATGGTGAAACCCCATTTCTACTAAAAATACAAAAATTAGCTGGGCGTGGTGGAGGACACCTGTAATCCTAGCTACTCAGGAGGCTGAGGCAGGAGAATTGCTTGAACCCGGGAGGTGGAGGTTGCAGTGAGCTGAGATCACACCACTGCACTCCAGCCTGGGCAACAGAGCAAAACTCTGTCTCAGAAAAAAAAAAAAAAAAAAAAAAAAAGCACATGCAGAACTGGAAAGAACTTAGGCCAAGCGCAAGTGCGGTGGCTCATGCCTGTAATCCCAGCACTTTGGGAGGCCGAGGTGGGCAGATCACCTCACATCGGGAGATCAAGGCCAGCCTGACCAACATGGAGAAACCCTGTCTCTACTAAAAACACAAAATTAGCTGGTTGTGGTGGCACACACCTGTAATTCCAGCTACTTGGGAGGCTGAGGCAGGAAAATCACTTGAACCCAGGAGGCAGACGTTGCAGTGAGCTGAGGTCGTGCCATTGCACTCCAGCCTGGTCAACAAGAGCGAAACTCTGTCTCAAGAAAAAAAAAACAAAAAGAAACTGGAAAGAACCTTGAAATCACCTGATTTCTATCCACACTTTCACAAGTCCACCGTGTGTCTGACCCTGAGGATACAAATAATGATGATGATAATTAGCATTAAATATGTGCTTACCTCATGGCAGGCCCAGCCCTAAGCACTTACAGATAACAACTCATTTAGCTATGATTATAACGCTAGATGACAGATGTTATTCTTGTTACTTTCATTTTACAGATGAGGAAACTGAGGCACAAAAAGGGTAAGTAACTTTCCCAAAGCCATATAGATAGTAAGTGGCAGAGGCTTGATTTGAACCCAAGCAGTCAGACTCCAGGCTCTTGGCCACTTGAGGTACTCATGGGTTGGTGGGTTTCTGTGGATGACAGATAAGGAAACAGGCCATTTCAGGGATATTATAGATTTAGTCTCTTTAAGTCACTCAAAACAAAATGCATTTGCCCATCGTCAGGGTGTCAGCTGCTAGCCCCACCCTGGGAGTTAGGTAAGGATCTCTGGAAGACATAGGGAAGCTGAGATTGAAGAAGGGATAGAGGGTGGAAAAGACACCCAAGAGAAGAAAGCAGCACGGGCAGCGGTGTGTGGACAGGAGTAAGGCGCGGGGAAGAGCCGTGTCTGGCTCCGTGGCCGACAGAGAGCTGGTAGCACAGCCAGACCCAGAACCCAGGTCTCCAAACCCCTATACCTATCCCACATTGTCTGTTAGGATTCCTGCCGCAGCAAGCCCAGCCAGTGTTGTAAAGCTGCTGCTAAGCACTGGGGGACTCAGAGGAGCAGAATATGGACCTTCCAGCTGGGAGCATCCTAGAGATTTGTACGGACTGATTGAGGAACAAGACCAGGTAGTAGAGGGCAATTACTCGGCATTTTGGCACAGACGAGCAGCTCCTAAATCAGTGCTCGTGGTGCCCTTCCCCTTCTTTCAACTTCATTTCTCTCTCTTTCTTTCCCCTCTCTAGTAGGTTGAAAAATTGCCCCTCAAAATATGTCCAGTCCAGAGACAGTGGCTTACGCTTGTAATCCCAGCACTTTGGGAAGCTGAGGCAGGAGGATCGCTTGAAGCCAGGAGTTCAAGACCAGCTTGGGCAACATAGCAAGATCTCATTTCTACAAAATTTAAAAATTAGTCAGGCATGTTAGTGCATGCCTGTGGTCCTAGCTATTCAGGAGGCTGAGGCAGGAGATGGCCTGAGCCCAGGAGTTCAAGGATGCAGTGAGCTATGATCACTCCGCTGCACTCCAGCCTGAGATCCTGTCTCAAAAAATCAAAAACAAAACAAAAAAACCCAAAAAACCAAAACTATATCCTAATTCTGAGAACCTGTGAATATTACTTTATTTTGTAAAAGGGTCTTTGCAGATTTAATTAAGTTTAGGGTTTGAGATTGAGAAGATTATCTTCGATTATCCCAGTGGGCCCTAAATCCAATCACAAGTAATCTTATAAGAGAAAAGCAAGGGACGTTGGCCAGATAGAGGAGAAGGCCATGTGAAGACAGAGAAGAGACAAAGTAGCCACAAGCCAAGGAAGGCCACCAGCTACCAGAAGCTGAAGAGGCAAGGAATAGACTCACCCCTTGAGCCTCCTTAGGAAGTACTGCCTTGATTTAGGACTTCTGGCCTCTAGAATTGTGAGAAAATAAATTTCTGTGGCTGTGGCTGTTGCTGAGACAGTCTCACTCTGTTACCCAGGTTGGAGTGCAGTGGCGTGATCATGGCTCACTGCAACCTCAACTTCCCGGGTTCAAGCAATTCTTGTGCCTCAGCTTCCACAGTAACTGAGATTACAGACATGCACCACCATGCCCAGCTAATTTTCATATTTTTAGTAGAGACTGGGTTTTGCCATGTTGGCCAGGCTGGTCTTGAACTGGTCTCATGTGATCCACCCACCTCGGCCTCCCAAAGTGCTGGGATTGCAAGCATGAGCCACCACACCCGGCTACTGTTTTTCGAGACAGAGTCTTGCTCTGTCACCTGGGCTGGAGTGCGGTGGCATGATCATGGCCCACTGCAGCCTCAACCTCCTGGGCTCAAATGATCCTCCTGCCTCAGCCTCGCATGTAGCCGGGACCACAGGCACATGCCACAGCATGGGCTAATTTTTTGAATTTTTTTTTTTTTTTTTTTTTTGTAGAGTAAGTCTCATTATATTGCCCAGGCTGGTCTTGAACTTCTGGGCTCAAACAGTCCTCCTGCTTCGACCTCCCAAATTGCTGGGATTACTGGCGTGAGCCACTGCACCTGGCAACTTCTGTTGTTTTAAGCCACCAAGTTTGTGGAAATGTGTTACAGTAGTCACAGAAAACTAACAGACCTTTCCCCAGCCCTTTTTTCTTACCTCCTTTTCTGATCTTTCTCCTCTGGGAAGAAGTGAGGAAACAGGGATGGAGAAAGAGGGCTTTTCTGATTTAAGCTTTGGGTCATTTCCACCCTGAAGGTCTTCTGTCCTCCTTGGGAGTCTGATCATCTAAAGTCTCTTCTTCTGCTCTTTGCCAAGCCCTATATCCTTATCCTGGGTCATCAGATGTTTCCTGGCCACAGTCTGGGACATCACTCAGCCTCTCGATTACAAATGGGACTTGGGGCCCACAGAGAGGCTCTGACTTGCCTCAGGTCACACAGTGAATTAGTAGCAGCTCCAGGGCAAAGACAGGTGCATCCTTCTCCAACAATTTCTCCTACATTGTCTCCCAGCTGCTGCTAGCACAGAGTGGGGCTCACAGTAACCGTTTGGTAACTGACCAAGAGAGGCAATATGGGACAATGGTGAACAGCATGGGCTTTGAAAACACATGAACCAGAAATTGAGGCCTGGCATTGCCATTTACACACTATGCAGCCTTAGGGGAAGTCACTTCATCGTTCTGAGCCTCAGTTTCCTCCTTCATAAACTGGAAATAATAATAGCACTCCTTCAGAGCTATCCTGGAAGACAGTAGATTATGGATGTTAAGAGCATGGGATCTGGCTGGGTGCAGTGGCTTAAGCCTGTAATCCCAGCACTTTGGGAGGCCAAGGCAGGCGAATCACCAAGGTCAGAAGTTTGAGACCAGCCTGGCCAACATAGCAAAACCCCATCTCTACTAAAAATACAAAAATTAGCTGGGCATGGTGCCATGTACCTGTGGTCCCACCTACTTGGGAAGCTGAGGCAGGAGAATGCTTGAACCTGGGAGGTGGAGGTTCCAGTGAGCCGAGATAATGCCACTGCACTCCAGTCTGGGCAACAGAGCAAGACTCTATCTTAAAAAAAAAAAAAAAAAAGAGCATGGGCTCTGGAGCCAGAATGCTTGGTTCAGGTCTCAGCTCCACCATACCTTAATTATTTGATTTGGGGCCAGGCACTGTGACTCACACTTGCAATCCCAGCACTTTGGGAGGCTGAGGCGGGAGGATCACTTGAGCCCAGGAGTTCCAGACCAGCCCAGGCAACATGGTGAAACCCCACCTGTACAAAAAATACAAAAGTTAGCCAGGCATGGTGGCACATGCCTATAGTCCCAGCTACTGGGAGGGCTGAGGTGGGAGGATCACTTGAGCCAGGGAGGTTGAGACTGTAGTGAGCCGTGATCACACCACTGCATTCCAGCATCGGCTGCAACCTCAAGATTTTTTTTTTTGAGATCCTGTCTCAAAAAAAAAAATTTTTTTTTGGCTTGGTGTGGTGGCTCACACCTGTAATCCCAGCACTTGGGGAGGCTGAGGCAGGCAGATCACAAGGTCAGGAGATTGAGACTATCCTGGCCAACGTGGTGAAACCCCATCTCTACTAAAAAAAATACAAAAATTAGCCAGGCGTAGTAGCGCATGCCTGTAGTCCCAGCTACTCAGGAGGCTGAGGCAAGGGAATTGCTTGAACCCAGGAGGCGGAGGTCAATTTTTTTACTAAGTAAATACAAATAAATAATTTTTTAAAAATTTGGGCAACCATGCCTCAGTTTCTCCACCTGTGATTTGGTGATAATAAGAGTCCCTACCTCTTATAAATGGCACATGTTGTCTTTGCTGTCACTTCTTACTGAAGGACTGGAGAATGGGGCGGCCATTCCCGGGCCCCACAGGTTTTCCGGCCAGGCTGAGGGTCCTCCCATCACCTGTAGGCGCCTTACTTCATTCCCGGAAGCCGGCTTCCTAGAGCAGCTTCTGATGTTCTGATGTACATTATAGATTTAGTTTCTCTAAATCTACCCAAAATGCATTTACCAGTTGTCAACCACTTATCGGCAATTAAGCTTCCATTTTAGATGTCAAGACAGAAATACATTTTGCTGCTGAGTGGGGAGGCGTTCAGACAGGCTGTCAGACTCAAGTTCTTATTGTTCTGTTCGGTTTAGCAAAGACTTCGTAGACTTATACACTTATGTACACTTCCATAGACTTAAAGCCAGAAGAGACCCTAGCGAGGTCCATTTTACAAAAGTGGAGATGGAGGCCCTGGAGATTACAGTGAATCCGGGACAGAGATAAGGGAGGCCCATACTGCATGTTTTCGTTTTTGTTGTTGTTTCAGATGGCATCTCTCTCTGTTGCCTCGACCTCCCTTTTTTTTTTTTTTTTTTTTTTTTAAAGAAATGAGGTCTCACTATGTTGCAGAGGCTGGTCTCAAACTCCTGGGCTCAAGTGATCCTCCTGCCTTGGCCTCCCAAGTGCTGAGATTACAGGTGTGAGCCACCACACTTGGCCTGCATTTATTTTTTTTTAAGCTTAAACAATTTTGCAAAAATACCACACATATAAAGAAAGTTTACATAATGTATCTTACTGTTTAGAAAACAATACTGTAATGCCTGAACCTGTCACCCAGTGCAAGAAGTAGAACTGATACCAACACCTGTAAGGCCTCTAATGCTGCATCTGTTTAAATAAAGGGTCTGCACAGCCTAGGCAACATAGTAAAGCCCTGTCTCTACTAAAAATACAAAAAGTTAGCTGGGTGTGGTGGCACACTCCTGTAAGCCTAACTACTCAAGAGGCAGAGGTTGCAGTGAGCTGAGATCATGCCACGGCACTCCAGCCTGGGTGACAGAGTGAAACCCTGTCTCAAAAATAAAAATAAAAATAAATAAGTAAATAAATAAATAAATGGGTCAGCTGCCCATAGAACACAGAAAGAATCCATTAAAAGAGATTCTTCTAGAAATAAACCCATGAAGGTAGTTCTGGTTTCTCTGTTCTTCGTTTTTCTCTATGGTGGAGCCTAGACTATAAGCTTGAATATTCCATCATCACTTTCTTTTTCTTTTTTTTTTTTCTTGAGACAAGGTCTTGCTCTGTCATCCAGGCTGGAGTGCAGCGGCACGATCACTGCTCACTGCAGCCTTGATCTCCTGGGCTCAAGTGATCTTCCCACCTCAGACTCCCAAGTAGCTGGGACTATAGGCGCATGCCACCTCACCCAGCTAATTTTTGTATTTTTTGTAGAGATGAGGTCTCACTATGTTGCAATGCTAGAGACAGGGTTTTGCCATGTTGCCCAGGCTGGTCTTGAACTCCCGGGCTGAGACAATCTGCTTGCCTTGGCCTCCCAAAGCGCTGGGATTACAGATGTGAGCCACCGTGCCTGGCATCATTTTCAAAACCAGACTTTTTCTTGGTGATGGTTCTAGCCAAATATTTTAGCCCCTCAGTGTCATCGTGGTTTCCCGCCATCAGGAAGCTGGTAGTCCTCCCAACTGAAGTGGTCACCACATTTGATTTCCACTGTCAGGAAAGGAATATATCACTATCTTCATAACGGCTACCATTTATTGAGTGTGTGGTTTTCTAGGCGGTAGGATAAGCAGTTTCCATTTTATCACTTAGTTTTCACAGGAGTCTTAGGAATCACCATTAATAAACCTATTTTTCAAATGAGGAAACTGATGCCTAAAGAGGTTTAAAAATCTTGAGTAAGTGAGGATGAGGTAGAGCCAAGGATTGTCCTACTCTAGGGTCAGATCTGGGTTTTGTGCGGCCTGAAGCTTAGGCTACTGGGGGGACCATCTTTTAAAAAATGATAAAAAATTACAAATACAAATTTTGGCTGTGTGTGGTTACTCATGCCTGTAATGTCAGCACTTTGGCAGGTTCACTTGAAGCTAGGAATTCAAGACCAGTCTGGGCAACATAGTGAGACCCTGACTCTACTTTGGGAGGCCGAGGCTGGTGGATCACAAGGTCAAGAGAGCGAGATTATCCTGGCCAACATGGTCAAACCCCGTCTCTACTAAAAATACAAAAATTAGCTGGGGGTGGTGGCATGCACCTGTAGTCCCAGCTACTTGGGAGGCTGAGGCAGGAGAATCACTTGAACTTGGGAGGTGGAAGTTGCAGTGAGCTGAGATCGCGCCATTGCACTTCAGCCTGGTGACAGAGCGAGACTTTGTCTCAAAAAAAAAAAAAAAAAAAAAATTTATCAGACGTAGTAGTGGCTCTCGTCTGCAGTCCCAGCTACTTGGGAGGCTTAGGTGGAAGGATCCCTTGATCCTAGGAATTGGAGGTTGCAATGAGCCATGATTGAGCCACTGCACTCCAGCCTTGGGGTGACAGAGCAAGATCCCCTCTCTAAAAAACAAAAAGCCACAAAAATACACATTTTTATAACAAACTGCTGGAGTAAAAGGAGATAATGTGTGACTGAGTGATCTTAACTAATTGCAGTTAAAAAAATGTTTTTAACTAATTTTACAAAAAAAAGTTCACTCTGTGAACACATCATTCATTAAGACCTCCCTCAGGTCTCTGGATGGAGCTAATAGTGTAAATGAAGGGTTTTGAGGCCACGGCTTCATTAGCAACTCAATAAATCCACCTGTGCCTCTGCTGGAGCCGTGGTTTTCCACAAAGAATCAGCAGGCCTGACAGGTCAACAGTGCCTTGGCTGAGAAAGCTTGTGCTCCAGCGAGGAAACCTGAAGAAAGAGGCTGCCAGACTCTTCTTGGGTGGTCACTGATTGCACCCAAATTGCATTTTATGAGACTTTCAGATCCATTATCTCTCTTGGTCTTGGGAAGACAGTAGAGGGAGTTGGGATGGATTATTCAGCTCTGCATTACAAATGTATCCTGGGTGACAGAGAGGGTGTCCTGCAGTTGCTCCCTGACTCTCTTCTTTCTTCTCATTGTTGTCTCTCTCTAGGCAAGCCCTGTCCAATGCAAAGGCGAGCCCTGGTTCCACGGGTGAGGAAGGGATAGCTGGGTGCTTCCAGGCTGAATCTCTAGTCTGGTAACAGCTGAAAGCAAACACTCCTCTCCCATGAGAATTGGTCTGCTGGAGAGCATGCCTTTCTGAGTGACAAGCTGGTATTCTTCTGTTACCCTGATTTGTATCCTATTTGCTGTGAGATAGCTCTGGTCATATTATGCCAAAGGTGCGTTTCCCTGCTTCTTACCCTGAATTGTATTACAAAGCTTCCTCAAATTAGGAAACATTAAAAGGTGCCCAGCTCAGCCCAAGCTTCTCCCCTCATTTTGGAGGAGGAAAGGGGAGTTGTTTCAGTTTATGCTGCCATATAAAGGGCTGTTATTTGTTTAGGTTGCTGTATTCCATCCCTGGCACTGTCTCCAAGCATGATACTATGATGAAGCTTGTTTTTTGTTGTTGTTGCTGTTGTTGTTTTTTTGTTTTTTGCTTTTTTTTACAGCTTTTTTTTTCCTTCCTTCCTTTCCTTCCTTCCTTCCTTCCTTCCCTCCCTCCCTCCTTCCTTCCTTCTTTCCTTCCTTCCTTCTTTTTTTTTTTTTTTGATGAGGTCTTGCTTTGTTGCTCAGGCTGGAGTGCAGTGGCATGATTATGGCAGCCTCAGCCTCCAGGATCAAGTGGTCCTCCTACCTCAGCCTCTGAAGTAGCTGGGACCACAGACATATGCCGCCATGCCCAATTAATTGAAAAATATTTTTTCAGCCTGGCCAACAGGGTGAAACCCCATCTCTACCAAAAAATACAAAAATTAGCCGGGTACGGTGGCAAGTGCCTGTAGTCCAAGCTATTCAGGAGGCTGAGGCAGGAGAATTGCTTGAACCTGGGAGGCAGAAGTTGCAGTGAGCTGAGATCATGCCACTGCACTCCAGCCTGGGCGACAGACTGAGACCCTGTCTCAAAAAAATAAATAAAAATTAAAAAAATATTTTTTTTTGGTAGAGATTGGATCTCACTATGTCATTCAGGCTGGTCTCAAATTCCTGGGCTCATGCTATCCTCCTGCTTTGGCTTCCCAGAGCGCTAGGATTATAGGCGTGAGCACCGGGCCTGGCCTGATGAAGCTTTTCATTTAATTTTTGCTGCACTTAGGATGAATGAGGTGTGGAATGCTGAAAGACTGAGTTAGGGAAAATCTATACTGGGGCCAGGGTTCGAGTATGCACCCAGCCCCTAGCAGGTGTCTCTCTGCAGGTGGTGGCTGAGGAATGCCAAAAACATGAAAGCCACGCCCTCCTTCCCCTCAAGGGGAGCTTGCGGATGAATTAGGGAAGGAGAACTTGTGACAGATTTGGTAACACCTCTCTGACTTCTACCAACAGGTACAAATTAACCTGATTCCCAAGCCACTATCAAAGTAACATCAAGGTGAAAATAATATACTTGACCTAGGTGGTTAAGTGGTAGCAGTGACACTTCCTTGATCTGCATGTTTGGAGTTGCCCATGTGGGGAATTATCCAAATTATCCAAAAAAAAAAACCTGAATCTTAACTCATCTTAACCTATTCTTTAAGACAATTTTCTTTTTTTTAATTAATTTTTTTTATGGGGTCTTGCTCTGTTGCCCAAGCTGGAGTGCAGTGGCACAATCTCAGTTCACTGCAACCTCTGCCTCCCAGGTTCAAGCCATTCTCCTGCCTCAGCCCTCTGAGTAGCTGGGATTACAGGCGCACACCACCACGCCTGGTAATTTTTGTATTTTTAGTAGAGATGGGGTTTCACCATGTTGGCCAGGTTGGTCTCGAACTCTTGACCTCAAGTGATCCATCTGCTTTGGCCTCCCAAATGCTGGGATTACAAGCGTGAGCCACCACACCCAGCCCAATTTTTATTTTAGATGGAAATCTTTCTTAAAAAGTTCATGTGCTGAGGCTCTACTGGAAAAGGAAGAAGCTGAGTATGCAGTGAAAATCGCTAGACTTTCATCCTGTAAGCTAAGAATCAAAAGTCCCAAATGAAAATCCTAGTTTTGTTCTCAAGACAATGCAGTCGTTGAGTCCAGGAGTTCTGAGCTATAGCGTGCTATGCCAGAATCCTCACATGGGTTTCGCTATGTTGGCCACGTTGGTCTCAAACTGCTGGCCTCAAGCAATCCACCTGCCTCGGTCTCCCAAAGTGTTGGGATTACAGGCGTGAGACACCGCACCCAGCCTGTTGTTTTTGAGACAGGGTCTTGTTCTGTTGCCCAGGCTGGCATGCAGTGGCACTATCATGGCTCACTGTAGCCTCAACCCCCTGGGCTCAAGTGATTCTCCTGTCTCAGCCTCTTGAGTAGAATTTTTTTCTTTTGGTCTAAAAAGCAATGGGAAACCATGAGCCCATGAGGATGGCAGAGGTACAGGGTCTTAGACTATGAGATTCAGAAAGCATCGTCGGGACCATCTAAAACATTCTCCTCTCCCCACTTTGGACTGCCCTCTTTAAAGAATGCAAAGTTACCAATACAGAATTAGGTACAGGGCCTTGAGCAGCCCATGCAAATGAGGGTTTGGGTTACAACCTCACCCTTCTGATGGGGGAATGAATGGGATCTATTTTGAAAAAGAGTGAGCATGGGGCCTGGGGAACGTGTGAAAGGGGATGCCCTCCTCCAGTTTGTACCTACTATAAGAGAGAACAAACAGAGGAACATAAAGTCAGGGTGCTTTTTAGAAGCCACAGACATTAGAAGGGCAAATGAGTGGCAAAGAATGATTCGGGTTATAGGACAGTGTAAGAATTTAGGGGATCAATGACAAAGCTCCCACTTTTGATCCCCTTTCCGGCAAGAGCGATCCAGAATCTGAATGGAAAGGAATCTGGAGATCATCTCGTCCAAACTCCTATATAGCAGAGCTCGTCTTCAGTATTACCCAAAATGTGTATAGTCTGCGCTTGAACGCTGTGCGTCACAGGGAATTCACTGCCTCACATCACTCATCGCCATTGTGCATCAGCTTCTGATATTAAAACGCCTTCCCTTCAACCAAACTCTGGTCTCCTGGCAACTTCCACCAGCTTGGGTAAGTTGGGACTTTTGAGGCCAGGGTTAGGTCAATTCCCTTTTCTCCATGGCAGTACTTCATCAATAAACTATGGGTTTTTTGGTTTTTTTTTTGTTTTTGAGACAGGGTCTCACTCTGTTGCCCAGGCTGGAGTGCAGTGGCCCACTCTCGGCTCCCTGCAGCCTCCACCTCCCAGGCTCAGGTGATCCTTCCACCTCAGCCCCTCGAGTAGCTGGGACTAAAGGCATGCACCACCACACCTGTTAATTTTTGCATTTTTAGTGAAGATGGGGTTTCTCCATGTTGCCCATGGCTGGTCTTGAACTCCTGGACTCAAGCAATCTGCTTGCCTCGGCCTTCTAAAGTGCTGGGATTACAGGTGTGAGCCACTGCACCTGGCCTAATAAACAATGTTCTATTAGTGCCTGCTTCCCAGGGATACTGTGAGGACTAAATGAGGACCTGCCCATAGTGAGGACTCAGGAAATGTTAACAATGATTACATAATTTGAATAGCATTCATGAGCTCCATCAACCCTGGCTACTTGCTACCTCCGGTAATAATAACAGCGAATATTTATTGAAGGCTTACCAAGTAAGAGGGCTTGTACCAAGTTTACTCTATGTAGTCCTCAAAACCTCTCTGTAATTTGGATTATGCCCACAGAGAAGATACATCACTTGTCCAAGATGACATTATGGAAGAAGTAAGGCAGGAACTGGGCTGTTTGATTCCAAAGCCCATGTACTTTGCCTCTTTTTTTTTTTTTTTTTAAGCGATAGGGGTCTCACTCTGTGGTCCAGGCTGGGGTATAGTGTTGCAATCACAGTTCTTTGTATCCTCAAACTCCTGGGTTCAAGGGATCCTCCCTCCTCAGCCTCACAAGTAGCTGGGAATACAGGCACACACCACCATGCCAGGCTAATTCTTTTTTTTTTTTTTTCTGTAGAGATGGGGTCTCTTTATGTTGCCCAGACTGGTCTTGAACTCCTGGCCTCAAGCAATCCACCTACCTTGGCCTCCCAAAGTGCTGGGATTACAGGTGTGAGCCACTGTGCCTGACTTGCCTCATCTTTTAAAAAAAACTTTAAAAAATTAATTTTAATTTTAAAAAAGTTTGCCTCATATTTTGTGCACTCAAGTCTTCAGACTGTTGTCACTCACCTCTGGGCAGGTTCCAACGGGAAGCGCTCTTCTGTGTGACTCCCGGTGCAAGTCCCTGGGTCCTGGTGTTGGCTACCATGACAGGCCATAGCAGAATGATTTCTGTGGTATCCCTGGGAGCTTTGGCAATTTCAGAGCCAAAAGAGATGCCAGATTGCCTGGCTCCGAAGGGGCCGAGACAGGGTCTCAACCATCTTTCCTCACTGGATAGCCTACATTAAAGGATCATTTTCAAAAAAGAGTAAAATCACGATTCTCATTGAGGTATAAAACAAACACATGTTAAAGAACTTATTTATTCATTTTTAAAAAATTATTTATTTCTTTTTTTTGAGATGGAGTTTCGCTCTTGTTGCCCAGGCTGGAGTGCAGTGGCCCTATCTCAGGTCACTGCAACCTCTGCCACCTGGGTTCAAGTGATTCTCGTGCCTCAGCCTCCCGAGTAGCTGGGATTACAGGTGCCCACCACCATGCCTGGGTAATTTTTTGTATTTTTAGTAGAGACAGGGTTTCACCATGTTGGCCAGGCTGGTCTGGAACTCCTGACCTCAAGTGATCCACCCACCTCGGCCTCCCAAAGTGATGGAATTACAGGCGTGAGCCACCGCGCCCAGCCCCTAATTCATTGTTAATGAGAGAGCCACTACGATATTACAACCAATTCACAGGAGAATTCAAAGAACAGAAACATTTATTGATAAAAAATATTGACATAAGTGTGCAAATAGAAGCAAAATTGGCTTCTTCCGCAGTCAGGGAGAGAAGTTAATGTAACCTCCGCCAGACAATTTGCATGTCAATAGACAGGAACTATTTTACCTTGCTATCAGTTTTTTTTACAATTTATAGAGTTGTAAAATAGATCAAAAGCAATGATAGGCTAGAATCAGATAACCTGGAAGGGTGTGTGCTACGCCAGGGATCAGCAAACTTTTACTGTAAAGGGTCAGATAGTAGATATTTCGTGGGCCATACAGTTTTTGTTTGAACTATTTAATTCTGTCCTTGTACTCAAAAACAATCACAGATAATACATAAACACATGAGCATGGCTGTATTCCAATAAAACTTTATCGACACTGAAATTTGCATTTTATACAATTTTCACATCACACAATATTGTTCTTCTAATTTTCTTTCTTTTCTTTTCTTTTTTTTTTTTTTTGAGACGGAGTCTCGCTCTGTTGCCCAGGCTGGAGTGCAGTGGCACGATCTTGGCTCACTGCAAGCTCCACCTCCCGGGTTCACGCCATTCTCCTGCCTCAGCCTCCCCAGTAGCTGGGACTACAGGAGCCCGCCACCACGCCCGGCTAATTTTTTGTATTTTTAGTAGAGATGGGATTTCACCATGTTAGCCAGGAGGGTCTCAATCTCCTGGCCTCATGATATGCCCGCCTCAGTCTCCCAAAGTGCTGTGATGACAGGCATGAGCCACTGTGCCCAGCCTCCTAATTATCTTAAGCATTTAAAAATGTAAAATCCATTCATAGGATGAATACAAAAACAGGTGGCTGCTGGATTTGCCCCATAGGAAGCAGCTGACTAACTCCTGCTGTAGACAATGCAGTTTTCCCTTAAAACACGAATTTTCCCTAGACTCTCTCTCTGGTAGGCAGAATTTTTTTTGAGACAAAGTCTCACTTTGTCACCCAGGCTGTAGTGCAGTGGCTCAATCTTGGCTCACGGCAACCTCCGCCTCCTGGGTTCAAGCGATTCTCCTGCTTTAGCCTCTGGAGTAGTTGGATTATAGGCACACGCCACCAACTCCGGCTAATTTTTGTTTCACCATGTTGGCCAGGCTGGTTGCAAACTCCTGACCTGGAAGTGATCCACCTGCCTCAGCCTCCCAAAGTACTGAGATTACAGCCATGAGCCACCGCTCCTGGCCAAAGATGCCTATATCTTAACCCTGGAATCTGTGAATATGTTATTAGGTTGGTACAAAGGTAACTGCGGTTTTTGCAATTAAAAATAAAGGCGGGGGTGGGCAAAAATTGAAATTACTTTTGCACCAACCTAATATGTTACATAGCAGGAGATAATTCAAGTTGTTCACCAGATGACCTTGAGATGAGGTGTTACCCTGAGTCGAATGAGCCAAATGTAATCCAAAGGGTGCTTAAATGGCAGAGGGAGGCTTAGCAGTCAGAACAGAGAGATGGATGGAATCATGAGAAAGACTTGACCGTCTATTGCTGGCTTTGAAGTTGGAAGGGGACTATAAGCCAAGGAATGCAGGACACCTCTAGAAGCTGGAAATGACAAGGAAATGGCCTCTTCCCTGGAACCTCCAGAAGGAAAATCCTTCTGACACCTTGATTTTAGCCCAAGGAGAGCCATTTTGGGCTTTTTAATTATTTATTTAGTTAGTTAGTTTTTGAGACAGAGTCTTGCTCTGTCATCCAGGCTGCAGTGCAGTGGCGCAATCTGGACTCACTGCAACCTCCGTCTCCCAGGTTTAAGCAATTCTCTCCTTAGCCTCCCTAGTGGGCGGGATTACAGGCGCCCACCACCATGCCCGGCTAATTTTTTGTATTTTTAATAGAGACGGGGTTTCACCATCTTGGCCAGGCTGGTCTTGAACTCCTGACCTCGTGATCCACCCACCTCAACCTCCCAAACTGTTGGGATTACAGGCGTGAGTCACCGTGCCGAGCCCCCCTTTTTTTTAAACTTAATTTTTTATGGGGTATCTAGTAGATATATATATTTATGGTGTACATGAGATATTTCAATACAGACATACAGTGCATGATAATAATGACATCAGGGTGGGCCGGGCACGGTGGCTCACGCCTGTAATCCCAGCACTTTGGGAAGCCGTGGTGGGTGAATCACCTGAGGTCAGGAGTTCGAGACCAGCCTGACAAACAAGGTGAAACCCCATCTCTACTAAAAATACAAAAATTAGCCAGGTGTGGTGGTGCATGCCTGTAGTCCCAGCTACTTGGGAGGCTGAGGCAGGAGAATCGCTTGAACCTGGGAGGCAGAGGTTGCAGTGAGCCGAGATCAGGCCATTGCACTCTAGTCTGGGCAAGAAGAGCAAAACTCCACCTCAATAATAATAATAATAATAATAATAATAGTAACACCACCAGGGTAAATGGGGTATCCATCATCTCAAGCATTTATCCTTTCTTTGTATTACAAACAATCCAATTATTATCTTTCAGTTATTTCTTTCTTTCTTGTTATATCCATCTGAGTTTAAATCTTTCAGTTATTTTTAAAGCTATAATAAATTATTGTTGTGTTGTCAAATACTAGATCTTATTCATTCTAACTATATTTTTACACGCATTTACCATCCCCATTTATCATCCTCCCCATCACCCTTCCCAGCCTCTGGTAACCATCATTCTACTCTCTACCCCCATGAGTTCAATTAATTTTTTTAGCTCCCAGAAATAAATGATAATATGTGAAGTTTGTTTTTCTATGCCTGGCTTGTGTCACTCAACATAATGACCTCCAGTTCCATCCCTGTTGTTGTAAATAACAGGATCTCATTCTTTTCATGGACAAATAGTACTTCATTGTGTGTGTGTATCATACTTTCTTTATCCATTCATCTGTCGATGGACACTAAGGTTGCTTCTAAATCTTGGGTACTGTGGATAGTGCCAACATGGAAGTATAGCTATCTCTTTGATATATTGATTTCCTTTCTTTTCTTTTCTTTTCTTTTTTTTTCTTTGAGACAGGGTCTCGCTGTGTCACCAGGCTGGAGTGCAGTGGTGCAATCTCAGCTCACTGCAACCTCCACCTCCTGGGCTCAACTGATTATTCTGCCTCAGCCTCCCCAGCAGCTGGGACTACAGGCGTGTGCCACCACGCCCGGCTAATTTTTTGTATTTTTAGTAGAGATGGGGTTTCACTGTGTTAGCCAGGATGGCCTCCCTCTCCGGACCTTGTGATCTGCCCCGCTCAGCCTCCCAAAGTGCTGGGATTACAGGCATGAGCCACCGTGCCCAGCCTTGATTTCCTTTCTTTTGGGCATATATCTAGCAGTGAGACTGCTGGATCATATGATAGCTGTATTTTTAGTTTTTTGAAGAACCTCCAAACTGTTCTTCATAGTGGTCGTACTAATTTACATTTCCATCAACAGTGCGTGAGGCTTCCCTTTCTCTACATCCTCACCAGCACAAGCTATTCCCTGTCTTTTGGATAAAAGCCATTTTAACTGGGGTGAGATAATATCTCCTTAGTAGTTTTGATTTGCATTTATCTGATGATCAGTAATGTTGAACACCTTTTCGTGTATCTGTTTGCCATTTGTACATCTTCTTTTGAGAAATGTCTATTCAGATCTTTTGTCATTTTAAATTGGATTATTAGATTTTTTTCCTATTGAGTTGTCTGAGCTTCTTATATATTCTGGTTATTAATTCCTTGCCATTTTGGATTTCTGATCTCCAGAACTATAGGACAATAAATTTGCATTGTTTTAAGTCACTGAGTTTGTGGCAATTTATTACAGCAGCAATAGGAAATTAATACACCCCTTGTGATAAAAAAAAATCATGAAAAATGATTATTTCGGATCACAAAATAAGGCTGGGCTTATTAGATCTGGCCTAATTATGTACATAGGTGCAACAAGAACATTAATTTATCACGGAGACCTTAAAAATTTGCTGGAAATGGGCCAAGTGCGGTGGCTCACGCCTGTAATCCCAGCATTTTCGGAGGCTGAGGCAGGTGAATCACCTGACATCAGGAGACCAGCCTGGCCAACACGGCAAAACCCTGTCTCTATAGAAATATGAAAATTAGCCAGGCGTGGTGGCACACGCCTGTAATCCCAGCTACTTGGGAAGCTGAGGCAGGAGAATTTCTTGGACCCGGGAGGCGGAGGTTATAGTGAGCCGAGATCGCACCACCACACTCCAGCCTGGGCGACACAGTGAGACCCCGTCTCAAAAAAAATAAAATAAAAATTGTGACCAGGCATGGTGGCTCACACCTATAATTCCAACACTTTGGGAGGCCAAGGCGGGCGGATCATGAGGTCAGGAGTTTACGACCAGCCTGATGAAATCCCGTCTCTACTAAAAATACAAAAATTAGCCGGGTATGGTAGTGCATGCCTGTAGTCTCAGCTACTTGGGAGGCTGAGGCAGGAGAATCCCTTGAACCCAAGAGGCGGAGGTTGCAGTGAGCTGAGATCGCACCACTGCACTCCGGCCTGGGCGACAGAGCAAGACTCGGTCTAAAAAAAAAAATTGCTGGAAATTTTCAGAAGGAATCTCAGACTGGACTTCATGTTTTGCTGAATTCCTCTTTACTTGAGCAAATATCTAAGATTTGGGGGCCTGCCAAGAAGTGGCCTGCCTTACTCATCTGTAAGCTGTGCCCCAGGACTGTTTTTCTGGGAGGACTTTGAAAGTGCTGGCTCCACAAAAGCCAAATGTGTTTCCTCAGAAAGACTGGTCATACTTGATTAAATAAGCGTCATTTTCAAATATGACAAGGCAAGGCCTTGATTGCAAAACCAATTTTTCCAATTATAGTCTGGTAAAAAAGACATTTATAACAAACCTATGCAAATAACTATACTGCCATTCAGCAAAGACTCAGTAAGAGTTTCTGGAAGAGGAGGAGGAGATGGGCCTATGAGAATAAGATATTTTAATTTGTACTTACATATTCATTTTTTAGACACAGGGTGTTGATTCTGTCCAGGCTAGAGTGCACTGGCGTAATCATAGCTCACTATAACCTCAAACTGGGCTCAGGCAATCCTCCTGCCTCAGCCTCCTGAGTAGCTAGGACTACAGGCTCACACCACTACATCCATCTAATTTTTAAAAAATTTTTGTGGAGATGAAGTTTTGCTATGTTGCCAGGCTGGTCTCGAACTCCTGGACTCAAGCAATCCTCCTGCTTCAGCCTCCCAAAGTGCTGGGATTACAGGCTTAAGCCACCGTGCCCAGCCTGGAATGAAATATTTTAAAATGGTATCTTAGGCTGACATTTTTATTTTATGATTAGCGATCATTTCTCCCACTACCTTCATGCACTGTCCCTGCCCTTGGTTCCAGGGCTGAAGCAACTCAGTAGCTCAAGCAGCACTTTTCCTTCTTTTTTTCTAATAAGGATACACCTATCCTCATTCCTTACATTGAAATTCTTCTAATCACTGCTGAGTGGCTGTGCTATTTTTCTTGTTATTTTAACATATTTCAGTGTATAGGGTGTTTTTGTTATTGAAAATTGCCCAAAGTGATTTTCCTACTAGTTATTTCTACCTTCCAGTAACCTAAATTCTACCTTTTCAATCTGGTCCCATTGCCTCTTTGAAAACCCAACTTGGAGACTATATGGTTCATGTAAACTTGTTTTTGAGGCGAAGGGATGACCAGAAATCTAGAACAATTGAGCATCAAAATAATTAACAATAGCAATGGATTACAAACCATAGAATAAAATACAAGTCCATGAGTCCATATTGACATAAGTGAATGGGGAGAAGGGAAAGCTCTTCCTTACAGTAGAATGACAACTAATAAATAGAAAAGGAATGATGTGAAAACTAGCAGGTGCAAGTTTAATGAGGAACATAGTCTCAAAGAACATCCTCACTAATTGTCCGGGCACGGTGGCTCACGCCCGTAATCCCAGCACTTTGGGAGGCCGAGTCAGACAGATCACTTGAGTCCAGGAGTTCGAGACCAGCCTGGGCAGCATGGCACAACCCTGTCTCTACTGAGGCGGCAGGATCACTTGAACCCTCGAGGCAGAGGTTGTAGTGAGCTGAGATGGGGCCACTACACTCCAGTCTGGAAGACAGAGCCAGACTCCATCTCAAAACAAAGCAAACAAAAACACAAAAGAAGCAAACAAAAAGAAAGGCTGAAGGATGATTTCAGATTAAAGGAGACTAACTAAGAGCAGTGTGTGATCCTGACTTCGATGCAAGATTGGGAAAAAATTGCTATAAATTACATTACTGGGACAGTGGATGAAATTTGAAAATGGGTAATGAGCTGGACATGGTGGCTCACACCTGTAATCCCAACACTTTCGGAGGCTGAGGTGGGCAGATAGCTTGAGGCCAGGAGATCGAGACCAGCCTGGGCAACAAAGTGAGACGGCATCTCTACACAAAATTAAAAATTTGCTGGGCGTGGGCCGGGTGCCGTGGCTCACGCCTGTAATCCCAGCACGTCGGGAGGCTGAGGCAGGCGGATGACGAGGTCAGGAGATCAAGACCATCCTGGCTAACACAGTGAAACCCCGTCGCTACTAAAAATACAAAAAAAATTAGCCGGGCGTGGTGGCGGGCGCCTGTAGTCCCAGCTACTTGGGAGGCTGAGGCAGGAGAATGGCGTGAACCCGGGAGGCAGAGCTTGCAGTGAGCCGAGATCGTGCCACTGCACTCCAGCCTGAGCCACAGAGTGAGACTCCACTTAAAAAAAAAAAAAGAAGAAGGCTATGGATTAGATAATTCTATTGTATCAATGTTCAATTTTCTGATATTGACAACTGTAAGATAAGGTCCTTGCTTTTAAAAGATATACTTGAAATATTTATGGGCACAGGGACACAATGTTTCTAATTTACTCAGAAGTTTTAGGAACACACAAGCACATGCACACACACACACACACACACACACACACACACACACACGAAATGATAAATAATGTAGACAATTGGTGAACCTGGGAAGAGAGTATAGGAAGTTCCTTGTATCATTCTTGCAACTTTTCTGTAAGTTTGAAATTATATAAAAATAAACTATAACAAAAATGGTTGACCAGAAACCTTTGTTTGTTTTTTTGTTTTGAGACAGAGTCTCGCTCTGTCACCCAGGCTGGAGTGCAGTGGCACAATCTCTGCTCACTGCAAGCTCCGCCTCCTGGGTTCATGCCATTCTCGTGCCTCAGCCTCCCAAGTAGCTGGGACTACAGGCACCAGTTACCACACCTGGCTAATTTTTTGTATTTTTAGTAGAGACGGGGTTTTACCGTGTTAGCCAGGATGGTCTCGATCTCCTGACCTCGTGATCCACCCGCCTCAGCCTCCCAAAGTGCTGGGATTACAGGCTTGAACCACTGTGCCCAGCCAACCAGAAACTTTTAATTTCACCCCACAGTGCTAAAAATATTCCTAAACTATGAGTCTCCTTTCTTGGTTTGGTAAACACTCTCTAAGAAACATAGCTGAAGCTCTCAGAAATAATTAAGAAATTCTTCAAGATCTTAAATCTTCAATAACCATTTATGCATGTTGATGAGAAAAAATTAGTAAATTTAGTTAATTTTCCATATAACCAAAACTTATTCCTTTAAGTCACTCTTTTAGCAAGTGTGTGGGAACCTTCTATGTACCAGATACACTCTAGGTGGTGGTCCCTGCACTTGTGGAGTTTATATCTAGCAGAGAGAGACAGACAACAATAAATGTAATTAATAAGTAATTATATACTGTAGGATAAAAAATGGTAAGTGCTGGAGAAGCAGCAGAGCAGAGTATGAGAAGTGCAAGGGCAAGGGAGGTCGGGCTGGGCTGCAATCGCAAATAGAGCCTTCTTGTGGAGAAGGCCTTTGAGTACAGGCTCGAAGGAGGTGAGGGAGTGAGCTGTGCAGATACTCTGCCTAAAGGCTCTCCAGGCAGAGGGAACAGCCAATGCAGAGACCCTGAGGTAGAAGCTGCCCAGAGTTTCAAGGAGCAGTAAGGAAGCCACTATGGCTACAGTGAAGTGAAAAAGTAATATTTTAGCTCAAAATCCTCCACTGCCTTTCCATTTGTCTCAAAAATCCTCGCAGCATGTTTTAAGGTCCTACAGACCTGATCTCGTTACCTTTGTGATTTCATCTCTTACTCCTTTTTTAAGTTCATGAACAGTGTTATTTATTAATATTGGAACAAAAATATCTTTTTAAAAATACATTATTGGTCGGGTGCGGTGACTCATGCCTGTAATCCCAGCACTTTGGGAGGCAGAGGTGGGCAGATCACTTGAGGTCAGGAGTTTGAGACCAGCCTGGCCAACATGGTGAAACCCTGTCTCTATTAAAAACACAAAAATTAGCCGGGTTTGGTGGCACATGCCTGTAATCCCAGCTGCTCAGGAGGCTGAGGCACGAGAATTGCTTGAACCCGGGAAGTGGAGGTTGCAGTGCAGTGAGCCAGGAGCACACCACTGCACTCCAGCCTGGGTGATAGAGCAAGACTCAGTTTCAAAAAAAAAGCATTATTATCTTCTCAAACATAAAAGTCACACTTTCTGCAGACTATACCATAATGGCACTCATCGTAGGCCCTCCTGAGGACTGCATTTGGATAAAGACGTTAATAACTGTGAATGTGTGAGTTCTACGAAAGACAGACACAGGAAAGTCCAGGGCTGTGAGTACAGACTTTCCCCTCACTGCTGGTTTCTTATTCATAGGATTTTCCCCCAACAAAATATGCAGGTATCATCTGTTTCAGAGAATCATACAACTTCAGATAATCCCCAAGGTCCCTTTCAGCTCTAGACTGACACCCCATTTTCAGGAAGAAGAAAGCAACTCAGAAAGAATAAATGAATTGTGTAAGGGACACACCAGGAGAGCTAGGAAACAGGAAAACTAGAAGTCTATGTTAACCACCAAAAACCACCCGCCCCAGCCTCCAGCTTTCTCACTCAGCAGTTCATCGCTGTATTCCAGAAGTTCCCCAGAGGACAAAAGCACAGAAGTTCTCTCATCTGAGAATAAAACATTTTACCCTATTATTCTCCAGGGACAATTATGGAGCATTTCGTGTTGTGTCACTGATTACTCGCTATCATTCTGCAACTCCAAATAAGTTTAGGTTCCCATAGCAACACTCTGCACTGGAAACTGACATTGTTCCCCAATCCATGTGGGAAGAAACAAGAGCTTCTCCTAGAACACTCACAGCAGGTGGGAGAGGCCATGTCATGGAGTGTGGAGACAGTTACTGAGGACTTTGTCCAGCCAAAGATAATGAACCTACTTTAGTCACCCCTGAGTGACTAACTAATGCTTGATCATCCTGGATGGACCCCATGGAGGGAAGTCTGCCAAGAAAGTCTCTGCATTGCAGAAAGCATTGTGCCCAGGCAAGAAATTAAGACCCTAAGCGCCAATGAGTCAAAGAAATGTAGACTAAACTTTGCTAAAGTACAGTGTTTTCATAGCAAAAGTGTTGCAAACACAAAGGTTTAGTTGGTAGACACATTTAAAGGCCAATCACATGCTGAATGATTTGGGGCTTGTGTACTGATGTCTATAACTTACTTTAGAAGAAAACTGTTCCTCTATTCACAACACTTCTGACACCAAATGTAAGGGATTTTTTTCCACAATAATAATCAGTTCCCCAAATCTCTGGATACTAACTGGGTGTCCAGTGATTCAGTTCAGTTCTGACACTGACTGCCCAGAGTGGGCGCAGACCCCACAGGTTAAGGGCTCAGTCCTGCAACACTACCCCCAGTTGCAAGGCCTGGCCTCCTCCTACACTTCTGAGGGAGCAGCTATAAATTGGGGGTTTCCATGACCCCCTTCATAGGTTCAATAATTTGCTAGAACAGCTCACAGAACTCAGGGAAACACTCCAGTAGTTTAATTAACTTTTTTTTTAAAGATGGAGTCTCACTTTGTCACCCAGGCTGGAGTGCAGTGGTGCTATCTCAACTAATTGCAACCTCCACCTTTCGGGTTCAAGCAATTCTCCTGCCTCAGCCTCCCGAGTAGCTGAGACTACAGGTGTGTGCCACCAAGCCCGGCTAATTTTTGTATTTTTAGTAGAGACAGGATTTCCCCATGTTGGTCAGGCTGGTCTTGAACTCCTGACCTCAGGTGATCTGCCTGTCTCGGCCTCCCAAAGTGCTGGGATTACAGGCGTGAGCCACCGCGCCCAGCACTTTAGTTTTTATAAAGGATGCAATTCAAGAACAGCCTAATAGAAGAGATGCACAGGGCAGGGTAGGGTATGAGGGGCATCCCTGTCATCTCCAGCAATGCCACCTCCCAGCACCTGGTTGTGGTCATCAACCCAGAAGCTCATCAAATCTCACTGATAAGTTTTTATAGAGCTTAATCTCCAACTCCCTCTTCCCTTCCTGGAGGTTGGTGGTTGGGGCTAAAAGTTCCAACCCTCTAATCACTTGGTCTTTTTTTTTTTTCGGTAGAGCCGGGGTCTCACTATGTTGCCCAGGCTGGTCTTGAGCTCCTCACCTCAATCAATCCTCCTGCTTTGGCGTCCCAAAGTGCTGGGATTACAGGCATGAACAATCCCGCTTGTCCCATCCTGAGACTATTTAGAGTCCCTACAGCAAGTCACCTTATTAGCATAAACTCAGGTGTATAAGGAGGGTCCTTATAAATAACAAAATACCCTCCTACCAGGAAATTCTCAGGGTTTTAGGAGTTCTCTGCCAAGAACCTGAGCAAAACCAAATATATCTCATCATACCACACTTACTTTGAGATGGATCACAGGAACATTGTCAGAGGGGTATAAACCAGAGCAACTCATCTTGAATAGGAGCTGGGTAAAATAAGGCTGAGATCTACTGGACTGCATTTCCAGTGGACAGTGAAGGCATTCTAAGTCGAGGGATAAGACACAAGGTCAGCACAAAATACAGGTCATAAAGACCTTGCTCATAAAACAGGCTGCAGTAAAGAAGCCAGCCAAAACCCACCAAAACCAAGATGGCTATGAGAGTGACCTCTAGTCATCCTCACTGCTACATTCCCACCAGTGCCATGACAGTTTACAAATGCCATGGCAACGTCAGGACTCTATACGGTTTAAAAAGAGGAGACATAAATATTCCACGCCTTGTTTAGCATATCATCAAAAATAACAATAAAAATAAGCAACCAGCAGCCCTTGGGGCTGCTCTGTCTGTGGAGTAGCCATTCTTTTATTCTTTTACTTTCTTAATTAATTTGCTTTCATTTTACTCTACAGACTCACCCTGAATTCTTTCTTGCACGAGATCCAAGAACCCTCTCTTGGGGTCTGGATCAGGACCCCTTTCCTGTAACAATATGATAAATTGATGGGGGGGATGGATAGACACATACTCTAATAAAATACTAATTGTAGCACCTAGGTGGTTGATGTAAGTAGTCACTGTAAATATTTTTTAAGAGACAAGATCTCAGTCTGTCACCAGGCTGGAGTGCAGTGGCCCGAAGATTTTGATTGAATTAGGTTGAAATTATTGAAATATATCTTGGTGTTAAAAGGAACCCAAAGGAATTTTTAAAAATACCAAATTAAATGTCAGTTATTGTTTTGGAATTGGTTACTGTTACCCTATTGTACATTTATGTAAAATAAGCACTTATAAAGGGCAGGGTAAACAAGTGTCTTTTAGCCAGGAAGTTGAATATCCCAAAAATGGAAGCTCCAGGCTGGCAGTTTTTGAATACTAGGGCCTATCACTCAAGTCCTTATAGTTAGAAAATTTAAGCTTGATGCTCCTTCTCTTACAGTGTTCACAACAGTGAGTGTCAAGGTAAAAACAAAAAAAAATTTAAGGCCAGGCATGGTGGCTCCCACCTATAATTGCAGGACTTTGGGAGGCTGAGGAAGGAGGATCACTTGAACCCAGGAGTTGGAGACCAGCCTGAGCAACATAGGGAAACCCCATCTCTGCAAAAAATTAGAAGAGTTAAAACCACTTGTGTGTACAGTGTATTTGTGAAACTCAGAGTAGCTCACAAAAAAATTTATATTCAAATTTCAAACATTAAATAAAATGTTGTGTACAGTAAGTGTATTTGTGAAACTCAGGGTAGCTCACAAATTTATCTTTGAATTTCAAAGATTAAATAAAATGTTATTCTTTTTTAATTTTAATTTAATCTCTAAAATTTGAAGATAAATTTTTTTGTGAGCTACTCTGAGTTTCACAAATACACTGTACACATCAGTGGTTTTAACTCTTCTAGAAAGCAACCAAGACCTATAACCCGTGAAAGTGGGGCCACCTGGTGGTCAGGGTTAGGAACAGTCTAATAACGTCTTCCTGACTGGGCGCGATGGCTCATGCCTGTAATCCCAGCACTTTGGGAGGTTGTGGTGGGGAGATCATGAGGTCAGAAGATCGAGACCATTCTGGCCAACATGGTGAAACCCCATCTCTACTAAAATGCAAAAAATTAGCCGGGCGTGGTGGCCCGTGCCTGTAGTCCCAGCTACTCGAGAGGCTGAGGTAGGGGAATCGCTTAAACCTGGGAGGAGGAGGTTGCAGTGAGCCGAGATCATGCCACAGAACTCCAGCCTGGACAGAGCGAAACTCTGCCTCAAAAAAATAAAAATAAAGTCTTCCCTACTAACTCTTCCCCCCATCCCACCCTACTCCTTTTCTGAACACTACTAGTCCCTTTTCCCATTTCTAGTTGTTCAACATTTATAAGGAACCTGATACACGAGAAAGAGCATAAGAGTTGGAGCCAGAACTGATCACCATACTTCTGCTTCTTTATATCCCCCATGTACTTAGTGTTAGTTTTGAACATAAGTTCTCACAAAGACCTGCTCATTATACAAAAGGCTCAGAGACCAAACTGTTTTCCATTCAGTGCCTTCATATATTTAAGATGATTGTTGCCATCTTGTCTAATATGGGAAATCCCAATATTAAACAATTTCTTTCTTAGGGTCTGGAAGATTTTCTCACAATCTTCTAATTGAAACAGGAATACCCACAGGAGTAACTTAAATGCAAACGCTTGGGTTCCGATATTTCCTGTCAGTTTCCTAATTATGTGATTTAGGGAAATCACTCCCTTTGAGTCTGCTTTTCTTAGATGTCATCTGGTGCCCTCCTTCACAAGTTGCTTTTTTTCTTTTTTGAGACAGAGCTCTGTTGTCCAGACTGGAGTGCAGTGGCGCAGTCTCAGCTCACTGCAACCTCCATCTTCTGGGTTCAAGTGATTCTTGTGCCTCAGTCTCCCAATTCGCTGGGATTATGACGTACACCACCATGCCCGGCTAATTTTTGTATTTTTAGTAGAGATGGGGTTTTGCCATGTTGCCCAGACTGTTCCTGAACTCCTGGTCTCAAGTGATCTGCCCACCTCAGACTCTCAAAGTGCTGGGATTACAGGTGTCAGCCACTGCATCTGGCCTGGGTTCTTATATCTCATGTCCTTCAGTAGCACCCATCTGTGGGATCAGCAGGTCAGGCCTGGCTTGACTCTCCTCCCTTCTTGCCTCAGCAGGGAGGGCTCTGCCTCAACTCCCTCCAGGGTACAGCAGCAGCTGTAACAGCAGGGAGTTAAGGCAGAATATGCCTTAAAAAGCTGATTAAAGACAAAATGAAAGCTGGTTAAAAAAAAAAAAAACCGGCCGACGCTATTAAAATTGAATTCATTACGAGTTATTATAAACTCTATAAAGAAGTAAATCTAGTGAGTTAGCCATTAAATAAATAGGCTTGACACAACCTCCCTGGGCCTTGATCTATAAAATGAAAACATAATAGCATCAATCTCATAGGGAAGTTCTAAGAATTAGATCTTTGCACAATGCCTGGTACTTGGAAAAGATGCTACTATTGCTATTACTAGGACCACCAGGCACTGATAGTTTGCTTCAATAACCTTAACAATACCTCAAGGATGTTAATTATTTTGCTCAAGATCACAAAGTTCTGACCTAGATCAGACTCCAAAGCCCATAAAACACACACACACACACACCCTTTTTTATTGTGAAACGTAACACCAATAAAGTGCATAATGCTGCTCAGAGGCCTGCAGGAAAAAAGTGCATGAAACATACAGATTCATGAATAATTAGAATGCAAACATTCATGGAATCACCATTTGACTAAAAATAAAAATTCTGGCTGTCCTGTGTCCCTTCCACCTTCCATACTACACACCCATCTCTCTCCTCTTTGAAGTCACCACTAGCCTGACTGCGTGGAAATCAGTGTCTAGCTTTTCTTTTATGTCCCATGTGGAATCAAACTGTTATTTTTGTCTGGCTTCTTTGGTCAACATTATGTTTTTAAGATTCATCTATGTAGCATAGGTTAACTTTGTATGGAAATACACAATTCCTCCATTCTACTTTTGGAGTTTGGATTGTTTCTAGTTTATGACACTGACAAGTGGTGCTGTCAACATTCTTATATATGTATTCTGACACACATGTGCATGAGTTTTCTAGGGTATAAATTTAAGGAATGTCAGTATGTCATGGGGTGTATGTATCTTCAGATTTACTTGGTAAAGATAAACTGTATGGAGTGGTTGTTCTAACTTACTCTGCAGTGTGAAAGTGTTCCCATCGCTCCATGTCCTCACTAGCACTCGTCAGTATCACATTTATTTCCACCACTCACCAAAGTGGCATTTCATTGAGGTTTTAATATACATTTCTCTGATTACTAAAGAGGTTGAATACTTTTCCATATGTTTAGCAATCACTGGAATATCCCCTTTTACAATGTGCTAATTCATGTTTCAAGTCTTTTCCCATGTTCTTTTTTTTTTTTTTTTTTTTGAGACGGAGTCTCGCTCTGTCACCCAGGCTGGAGTGCAGTGGCCGGATCTCAGCTCACTGCAAGCTCTGCCTCCCGGGTTTACGCCATTCTCCTGCCTCAGTCTCCCGAGTAGCTGGGACTACAGGCGCCCACTACCTCGCCCGGCTAGTTTTTTGTATTTTTTAGTAGAGACGGGGTTTCACCGTATTAGCCAGGATGGTCTCGATCTCCTGACCTTATGATCCGCCCGTCTCGGCCTCCCAAAGTGCTGGGATTACAGGCTTGAGCCACCGCGCCCGGCTCCCATGTTCTCTTGAGTTACCCATGTTCTTCCTTCCATTCGATGCCTCAGGAGTTTTTGAGAAATTGTCCAAACAGCACAAGGAGGGAGGAAAAAAGCCAAGGCTTATTCTGTTTGCAATGCCCATAGTGCTAAACAGCTCTCCACCACAGAGTAGGCCTTCTAAATGCATGGTGATTGATTAGTGCAGATCCATAATCCTCATCTGCAATTCCAAAACCCAAAGAGTCCTAAAAACCAAAAGAATTTTTTCATGTTTGGGACAAAATTCATTTGGAGGCAAAACCTGAACACGAGGCTACTTGTAGTTTTTTTGACCATGCTTCCTGAAGAAACATCAGTGTGTTTGACTATGGATACTGCTCCAGGCCCTGCTGAGGAATAACAACATACAATGGAAGGACCTAGGCCCCAGGGTCTTTTTTTTTCTTTAAGTTTTTTGAGAGGGAGTCTCCCTCGGTCTCCCAGGCTGGAGTGCAGTGGCCCAATCTCAGCTCACTGCAACCTCCGCCTCTTGGGTTCAAGCAATTCTCCTTTCTCAGCCTCCCGAGTAGCTGAGATTCCAGGCACCACCACCATGCCCAGTTAATTTTTGTATTTTATTAGAGACGGGGTTTCACCATGTTGCCCAAGTTGGTCTTGAACTCCCAAGCTCAAGCAATCCACCCACCTTGGCCTCCCGAAGTGCTGGGAGCCACCATGCCTGGTCAAATTTAGCTTACTTTTCAAAGTGCATAGTAGCATGTTTGAACATATCCAATACTAAACAATACTTTAAAGGTATCATCAATACATACTTAAAAGTAGTAAATTAGCCAAACTGAATGCAATGCCTGTAGCGCATTACTGAGAAATGTGATTTAGATGGATTAGTCACAGGAACACAGAACTAGAAGGAACCTCCAAGGGCAACGGTGCACTGTTTTTAGAGATGAGAACACTGACGTCCAGAGAAATTAAAGAGTGAATCCAAGGCCTCACACCTAGTCAGTGTGATGAATGTGGATATTCATTGTCATCCGCATTATTTCTTGCAGGGTCTGGAGCAGCATCTATAGTCAAACATACTGATATTTCTACAGGAAGCATGGTCAATAAAAACTACGTGTAGCCTCATGTTCAGGTTTTGCCTCCAAATGAACTTTGTCTCAAACATGAATCTATGTTTGGGACTTCCTGACACCTGAGATATCAACAATCAATAGTATATTCCTCTTCTTGTGGACTTTTAAGAAACCTAATTTCTGGGAAAAAAAAAATCAATATTTAAAGGAAACAAGTTTCAAAAATGTTCAAACCACCCTTTCTCACCTTGCAAACTTACATATTCTTATCTCCCGTCTCAGAGTATGCTTTCTTGTCCAAGGTCAACTGGTTCTTCAGGGCCTTCCATCTCATTCACTGCTATCTTCTCTGGAGCCTTGGTACAAGTCATCATCCCCTCTCCCATATCTTCAACATTTCCATTGGCCCTCCCGTTTTTTTGTTTTGTTTTAAGCCCCCCGCCTAGTCCCTCATAGTTATCCCTATTTCCTCTCCTTCCTAAGCAAGGTTTTTTAAAAAAATTTTGAGACAGGGTCTCGCTCTGTTGCCCAGGCTAGAGTGCACTGGCACAATCACTGTTCACTGTAGCCTCAAATTCCTGAGCTCAAGCAGTCCTTCCACCTCAGCCTCTCAAAGGGCTGGGATTACAGGCACGAGCCACAGTGCCCAGCCACAAACTTCTTAGAAGTAGCCCTCACTACTCCACTTTCTCACCTCCCACTTACTCCTCAATTCATTAGCAGTCTGCTTTCCCCTACCATGGTTCCTCTGAAATTGCCAGGCAAAGGACCATCATATTGCAAAATACCGTGGACACATCTCAATCACCTTTCTCACCCTCTGCTGTATTTGATATTGCTGACATTCCTCTCCTTTAATCTTCTCTCCTGTGGATTTATTGTTGTTCCTGTTTCCCAACTTTCCTGGAGTTTTATCTATTGCCTTGACCTCTCACTGGAGCTTCGGAATACATGTACATAGACAGATTTCCAAATCCAACTTTCCAGTAACTTGAGACACATCTGATTATGCTCAAATTTCTTAGTCACCTCTCTTGGGCCTAGGCCTGCTCCTGCATTCCTTATCAGTAAATAGTTACTATCTACCAGATAATCTAACTAGAAACCCAGTAGTGATGCCATACTCTTACCTGCCTCCAAATTAATTCCCAGTTCCTGCCTTTATCAAGTAAGTCCAAAATAGGAGGAAGATAATTCTCTCTTATCAGTCGAGCACTTTTTTTTTGTTTAAGAGACAGTCTCAGCCGGATGCAGTGGCTCACACCTGTAATCCCAGCACTTTGGGAGGCCAAGGAGGGTGGATCACCTGAGGTCATGAGTTCAAGACCAGCCTGGCCAACATGGTGTCTCTACTAAAAACACAAAAATTAGCTGGGTGTGGTGGCACACGCCTGTAATTCCAGCTACTCGGGAGGCTGAAGCAGGAGAATCACTTGAACCTGGGAGGCGGAGGTTGCAGGGTTGCAGCAAGCTGAGATCATGCCATTGCACTCCAGCCTGGGCGACAAGGGCAAAATTCCATCTCAAAAACAAACAAACAAAAAAACAGTCTATGTTGCTCAGGCTGAAGGGCAGTGGCTATTCGGAGGCATGAACACTGCACACCATAGCCTCAAACTCCCAGGCTCAAGCAATCCTTCTGCCTCAGCTTCCAAGTGCCATGGATGTGCATGACCACACCTGACTTTAGCTGAGCAAGTATTTATCGAGCACCTTAAATACGTTAAAACATACTAGAATTCATCCTGGTGTAGATATTAAACGCCCTTTTAGAAAAATGTATGCATAGTGAGCGATATATTTACATTTAGGTCAAAATGCTTTTGAAAAAATCACTATAGAGTATTAAAGTGCATCAGGGCCGGGCGCGGTGGCTCAAGCCTGTAATCCCAGCACTTTGGGAGGCCGAGACGGGCGTTTCACGAGGTCAGGAGATCGAGACCATCCTGGCGAACACCGTGAAACCCCGTCTCTACTAAAAAATACAAAAAACTAGCCGGGCGAGGTGGCGGGCGCCTGTAGTCCCAGCTACTCGGGAGGCTGAGGCAGGAGAATGGCGTAAACCTGGGAGGCGGAGCTTGCAGTGAGCTGCTGAGATCCGGCCACTGCACTCCAGCCCGGGCTACAGAGCGAGACTCCGTCTCAAAAAATAAATAAATAAATAAATAAAGTGCTTCAGGATCACAAATAGGTATTATCAAGTTTGCATGTCAAAGGTCAGCTTTATACACTTAATAGGAAAGTAGCCTCAAATTCATCCTGAGTTTTGGCAGCCAGCCTCCAAGGTTGCCTCAGTGATTCTCACTTCATGGTATTCTAGCCCTGGGCAGTCTCCTCCCATACTAAAGAGGGTTGACCTGTGTGGTCAGTGAGATACTGTGGAAATTGAGGCTTCCTACTCACTTTGTGGGGGAAGCCAGCTACATGAGAATAGTCAGCATATACAAAAGTCCACTTGCCTAGGAACTGAGGTGCAGTCAGGCACGTGAGTGAGTCACCTTGAAAGCAAATCCTGCAACCCTAGTCAAGCCTTCAGATTATTATTTTTTTAAAAGACATGGTCTTCCTCTGTCACCCAGGCTGCAGTGCAGTGGCACAACCACAGCTCACTGAAGCCTCAACCTGTCGATCTGCTGGGCTCAAGCACTCCTCCTGCCTCAGCCTCCCAAGTAGCTGGGACTACAAGCATGTGCCACCATGCCTGGCTAATTTTAAAATTTTTTGGTAGAGACAAGGTCTCACTGTTGTTGCCCAGGCTGGTCTTGAACTCCTGAGCTCAAGCAATTCTCCTATCTTGGCCTCCCAAAGTGCTGGGATTACAGGTGTTAGCCACTGCACCCACGTGCAACCTCTTAAGAAGAGTCAGAATCACTCAGCTAAGCCGCTCTTGGATTCTTCACCCAGAGTAATTGCAGAGGATAATAAATGTTTGTTTTAAGCTACTAAGTTTTAGGGGGGGTAATTTGTTATGCAACAATAGATAATGCACAAAAACCTGTCCAATATAACTCAAGGAAATTTTGTCTTGCCATTTTATCTACCGGGATGGGAAAAGAATGAAGCACTCTTGATTGTGAACAGTCAAAAGGTTGAAAATATGTTATAAGAAGTTGCTTTGGAATGCAGCTCATAAATCAATCTTTGTAGGACAGCTGACAATTTCCAACTACGGGGTACACAAATTGGGCCTTAGAGTATACTAGGTAATTCATTTTCTTAAAACTGAGGACCAGACCAGGTACTCTGTACCTCCAGTAAAGATCAATGATCACAAGGGAGAGTCACACAGGAACTAATGGAAGAAAAGGACCCCAAACTCAGACTCCTGCTGCTCCCCTCTCATTACTCATCATATGCTTAGTTTTTTAGACCATTTCTGCCAGAGTAAACAACAGTAAATAACAGCTCAACTTATCTTTACATCTGTATTTCCTACTCCTTTCACTTCAGGCACCCAAGAGTTAAACCAAATAGAACCAACCACCAGTCAAGAGAATTATGCCTTCCTAAAAAATAATCTATACCTCCTACCATACACCTATTTTTTATACAAATCACATTGTATTACGCTTCAAATATCGCACTTCACTTCTAATTATGAAGGCAGGGTCGTGTTTTATGTTTCTGTACACCTGAGGCTTAACACAGCACCTAGGCACATGGTATTCAGTAAATATAGCTAGTATACGTCCTGCCATTTGACTTCTATATTTTAGTTCCTTCTGCTTTATTCATCTTAGAACACGCCCTTCTCATATACCTCTATATCTAGAATCCTGGCTTACTTCAACTATCATCCCAAAGAAACATTCTAATTTCTACTACCACCTACCCCCATTGTCATCCTACCTCAAATAAAACAGAAGTAATCCCTACCTCATCTGAACTCCCACAGAATCTAGATCTCCTACATTAAATCTTAGTTGAATGAATAAAGAGATTGAGTTCAGAACTCCCAGTCTCCTGGAAGTCTTCCTTGAATCTGCCCTCCTTTGCTCTGTCCCAACATTCACTACAATGTATTAAATCATTCGTGTGCATGCTCCACCAGCATTCCCTTCCTTCTCTGATGGCACCTAGAAAGGATCAACATGCTTGCAGAACACCATCAAAAACAGTGTTACCACACTGAGAGTATGGCCATTCTCAACTTAGAAATGCCTCTTTCAACTAAAAATGAATATTCTCTTTTTTAGATAGTAGATATATCAATTTACATGAAGAGTTCAAAGGCCAGAACAATAAACCCAGGTACATTAAGACTAATGGTAGAAAACTGGAGGTACCAAGGCCCTATGGAAACCAAAACCACCCCACCTTCTTTGCTGCTGGCCAGATTCTGGCAGCTGAATTCAGTTCAAGTTCATGTTCCTGTTTGCTTGATAGATGTCAAAATGTTATCCAGAGCCTGCTATCCAGTATCACCTGGAAGCTTGTCAGAAATGCAGACTCTCAAATGGTCCAGCCACCTTAGAAAATAGTTTCCTGGTTCTTCAAAACGTTACCATATGACCCAACAATTCCACTCCTAGGTATATTCCCAACAGAAATGAAAACATACTTTCACACAAAATCTTGTACATAAATGTTCATAGCTATATTATAATAGCCAAAAAATGGAAACTGATGCAGGGACACAGAAAATGTGTTATATCCATACAATGGAGTATTATTCAGCCACAAAAATGAATGAAGTACTGATACATGCTACGACATGGATGAACCTTGAACACTAAGTGAAAGCAGCCGGGTATAGAAGTCTATATAATGTATGAAATGTCCAGAAGATGTAAATTAAGGCAGAAAGTGGATTAACGGTTGCCAGATGCTGGCAGAGGAAAGGGTAGAAGGGAGAGGGGGATGGGGAGTGATAGGTACAAGGTTTTTTTTCATGGTGAAAATGTCCTGAAATTAGAATGGTGATAGTGGAACAATTCTACATGCTAAAAAGCAGTTAATTGGACAGTTTTAAAGAGTGAATTTTATGGTATGTGAAACATATTTCAAACTGCTACTTTTTTTTTTTTTTTGAGACGGAGTCTCACGCTGTTGCCCAGGCTGGAGTGCAGTGGTGCGATCTCAAACTGCTACTTTTAAAAAAAGAGAAAATAAATTCAAATTCTCCAGGTTGACCCCAGACCTACTAAATCAAAACCTGCATTTTAACAAGATCCCTGGTGATTCCCATACACATTAAACTTTGAGAAACAGTGATTTAAAAGATACATGGTAGAAATTGTTCCTCTGGCTAATCTCATTCACAGAATAGTTAACTTGATTTCACTAGGGTGAATTTTTTCTGCCACAATTGCTTGCTATATAATCAAATGTTCATATTGATTCTACAACTTCTGTTTTTTCCCTCAAAAATTTGCAAAGTTTTAGTACTGGGTGGAAACTGCACTGAACTAGGAGCAAAGCCTTGGCACTTTTTCCTTTTTCTTTGGAGACAGGGTCTCGCTCTGTTGCCCAGGCTGGAGTGCAGTGGCTTGTTCTCAGCGCACTGCAGCCTTGACTTCCCAGGCTCAAGTGACCCTCCCACTTCTCAGCCTCCTGAGTAGCTGGGGTGAGAGGTGCACAACACCATGCCCAGTTACTTTTTTGTCTTTTTAGTAGAGATGGGGTTTTGCCACGTTGACCAGGCTGATCTTGAACTCATTAGCTCAAGCAATCCTCCCTGCCTGAGGCCTCCCAAAGTGCTGGGATTATAGGTGTGTGCCACCACATCCAGCACACATATATTTTTTAATCCTCAACAGTACTAGGTATATAGGAGATGCTCTCACTTTAATTAAACCACCAGTTTTGAAGAGAGTGGCAATAACATAAAGAGAACAAAGAAGGTAGAGAATCTAATGAGAAATAAGACAAAAAAACTCACTCACTTCAGAAAAGTTTATTAAAGGTAAAATCAGATTTACAGAGTATAAAACAATAAGGGATAGAGGTGAAGAGGTTTCAAACAAACTATTGTACAATAGGAAGTAAATTACCTACCTGGGGTTCTCAGAGCACTTTTTCTTTACTTCTGCACAAAGCCTAATCTGTTTTTTTAAAAATCCTTGGAAAAGTCTCAGCAGTCATATATTCTCATGATTTAGCATTTAAAACAAAATGTCCACAATCAATAAAGAAAGAGGGGTGGACCTAAGGGACAGGGTACTAAATATATATACTACTATAAGCTCTGCTTCCTCTGTTCCAGTTCTTTAAATTTTGTGTCTGTGTTTTTGGGGAAAGGGTTATCATGCAAAATGACTGTCTTGGAAGCAGGAGCTGAAGAAAGGGAATTTTGGGCTCTCAAAGCCTTGTTGCCTCCTTGGTGCAGTAAGCGGCATGTCTCGTAAAAAGCCTAACTACTACCAGACTTATAACCATACTATGCAATTGGTACTTTTTTTTAACTAAGCAAATTTTATAAAGAATTTGAAATGTTTTGTGGGTACTTATAGCCAGGTACTGCACATAAACATCACACTCAAATTAAGAGTGCAGGCTCTGCAATCAGCCTGTATGGGTTCAAATATTGATCCCAGATCATAATTATGCAAACTTAGGCCAAGTTACTTAATTTCTGCCTTCCTTAAACAATAAGCTTTAGTATTAGTACCTATTTCAGAGAACAGTTCTGAGGATTAGAGTTTAAAACAGTACTTGGCACACACAAAGTAGTGCAGATGCACACACAGAGTTTTCATATAGAATGTGTCCTATTCAGATTTACACATTAGTTATTAGTATTAAAGGAAAAATGGAATTAGTCTCATTTTATTAGATTTTGACTCCCTAAACTGCAATTCTGTCTGTATCACGTCAATAAAAACGAACTCCTTAAGCACATGAACTACATGCTAGTCTACCTTTGTATGCTCCAGGATGGCGGAATGTGTCTTTTTATCACATGAGATGATGCCAATAGTATATTCCAGGGCCTGGCACTATACCTATTACGTGGGTGTATAATAAATGTAGAATAATTCATTTCTGGTAATTTATGGATTATCTACAAAACCAATATAGGTGGATGTTATTAGAGACCTTTAAAAACCTATAATTTTACTCATATTTGCTGCAAATAAGAGTAATGCAAATGTAATGCTGACTAGAACTTTGAGGCATTAAATATTTTTTTCCTATATAGTGAGGAATAAAACTAAGACTCAACTGAAATAATTTTTTTAAAAAAAGGATTTGAGTACAACAGAACAAAAATTGGCATTTTGTACACTTCAGTGCAATTTCTGTCTTAGCTGCTGAGAAGCAGAGGAAAAGCACCACCCTGCTCAGAAACTACCTTCTCCACAATACTGAGAAACACACAGAACAGGGGAAAGCCTTTGTGAAGCTAGGAATAAAGAAGCTGCCCATCTTTACTAATAGGAAACAACTGGTTTTAAGGTACCTAGTAAGAGCCTTTCTTTAAAACAGACATCTCACTTACCTTTTCAGTATATTTCCTAAAAACATTAAAGACAGATGTAAGGCTTAGCTGGTAATTTCCATGAACTCAGTCTTTTCCTCTGACTGTGGTGGAGCAGACACGATAAAGCAGGTTTGGAAATGCTAGAAATGAATTCCTACTTCCCCTTGCATTCTTCAGATCTCATTTTCCCCCAAATTTCTGCAGTGGTTGGCTTCCATTTCAGCATCAGTCACGAAATCTTGAAGGTCAGACACAGTAAACAGGGAAGGACATAAAATTAAGTGATTTGGGCATAGTTTTGAGTCTCACAACTTTAACAGGGATGAGTCATACATTAAAGTATGTTGAAATACATTACAAGTTCTGTTCCTTAATGAAAATCAACTCTTAGTCAAGCTAAAGGTATTAGTTTGCTATAGTCTGAAATTCTGTATGTTCCTTTAATAAATGTTGAGGGGAAAAAAGTTCTAATTCCCATGAAGGCCAAACACAAGTTGATCAACTCAGTGCGAGTCTTTGTCCTTGATTTATTTTGCACTATAAATGTGTAAAGGAAAAAACAAAGGGCATAAAAAATACTAGCAGATTGTTCTAAGTGATTTTCCAATTTGCCAATCAAATTTGAAATATTTTATTTACCTACCAATTAAGTCAGAAAAAAGGAAGTGAATGTTATATGATTATTAGTAGTATAAGCTTTAAGTTGAAAAGATAAGGGTTATTTAACTCAACTGTTTTCTTGGTTATAGGAAATTAGCATTAAAATTAACTTCATTAAGATAGGAGATAAAATATTGAATAATTCATCTAGAGTTAGCCAGGAAATATCTTCATACTTTGCAAAATTATAAATTAAACCAAAATTTGATATACTTCTAAGGTTAGCAAACAAAATTCTTTTTATTTGCTTCCTATAAATCATTAAACAGGTTTGCTGTACTCACTCAGTGACACTTCAACTCCCTTTGAAACCCAAGTGACAGAACTAGGTCACTACTTTGGGAATGGAATTGTGAGTAGCTAGATCAGAGAAACACTGAGACTGACAAAACTTGCTTTTTTGGAAAATGGAAAAAAGTCATCAGTATGCCATAAGAGTTAGAGCATTCTGACCATAAAATCAGGCAGTTATCCTTGCTGACTGGTCCTGGATTCCAAATGACACATTCCTTCTCAATGTATTCAATCCATCAGCAGCTCAGAAGCAATCCACACTGGAGACCATTTAAAAACGTGCATTTTGCAATAACCATTATCTATCTTAGCAGCTAGAAAGGCAAAACAAAAGTTAGCGTATCAAACTATCTTTAGGGGCTAGAGCAGAATATGAATTCATTAATGATAAATATAATGACTAGAAACAATGAAAACTGATTCAGAAGAATTTTAAGGAAAAACAAAAAGCCCTCAAAATGTCTATTATGCCAAGTATGGTCAAAGTATTCAAGTATCCGCCTCCCTCTCCATAAATCCTATTTTTTTCTCTCTTCTCTTTTTTTCTTAAGGGGTGGGAGTCTTGCTATGTTGCCCAGGCTGGAGTGTAGTGGCTATTCACAAGTACAGTCACTGTGCACTACAGCCATGAAGGCCTGGGCTCAAACCTCAGCCTCCCAACTAGCTGAGAATAGAGGCGCATACTACTGTCCCTGACTTACAACTTATCTTTTCAGGCTAGCATTCTAGAAGTGTAAGAAATACAAAATGTCATGGATGATATTCAGTAATCACTAAACTGGAAGGAGAGCCAGTGAATTTACTTATACTGCCCAATTAAATAATCAACATTGAACTCAACACATCTTCAATCCCAGAAAAATCCATGGATGAAAACTGGACACAGCAACAACTGCTACTGATGCCAGACTGAAATAGCAAAGGGCAAGAGGAATTCATGCTACCTACTCTTCACTTTATAAAGAAAAACAAAGAGAAATTAAATTTAAAAAAGAAAAGAAATTGCATTTTTTCTGAGAAAACAAACTGAGAAATTAAGACAGAGTTTGCAATTATATGAATGCTGAGCTCAGTGTTTCTTAGTTTGCAACTAAAAAGAAACATTCAAAAGGAAAACAAATGTACATGTAAGTTACTTAAAGCAAAAAGATACTGCTTGGCCGGGCACAGTGCCTCACGCCTGTAGTCCCAGCTACTTGGGAGGCTGAGGCAGGAGACTCACTTGACCCGGGAGGCAGAGGTTGCAGTGAGCTAAGGTCGCACCACTGCACTCCAGCCTGGGCGACAGAGTGAGACTCAGTCTCAAAACAAACCAAACAAATCAAAAAACCAAAGCAAAAAGACACTGCTCAAAGCTAATCTGTGGGCAGTACCTGCATTAAAACTGTTATCTGCAAATAAGGCAAAAATACTGTTTGTTGCAGAGTGGAAATGCATCCTAGATTGGATTAAGCTAAGAGGCTTGAGAGTTGGCAACCACAGACTTCTGCTCTTAGACATCCTGGTTTGTAGTATTTTGTTGTTGTGACAGCCAACTTAAGTTGCAAAGTGTATATTTTGAAAATGATCATTCTTCCTTGCATTATAAATTTTCATAGTAAATCTTACCTTCAGGGTCAGTGGTAACACCTGTAATACTTGTTTGTATTTAAAATCCTCCAATATCCAATACATTTAATCACAGCCTCACTGACATCTCAATTGCCCTTGAGACTCTAAACAGAAGGGGAACTTCTGAGAAATGTAATTATTATACCTCTGTGCTTAGGATGAAGACAACCTCATGATCTGGAGAATTATTTTTTGTTTCTCTTCATGCCTGGTTTATAAGAAACTGAACACTGGACATGAGAAAAAGTAGAAAACTACAAAGTTAAACTACTCTGAGCTATTCATATTTGCATTCTTCTCTAATGGTGTAAATAATCAAGAACCAGACAAGTTATGCCTTCATCGTAACAGCCATATTTCTCTGGCCTATACAGCAAATCGAGTTACATTTTAAAGTGTGTGTGTGGGTCTTTAAAATATTAATTTCAAACACATGAATAACATTATTGTTTTATTTAACCCAATCTTCAGTGACCCCTGACTGGGTCGGTCTCAGTAACATGTCTTTCAAAAACAAAAAAATACTAGACTCATATATATTTTTTGAGTAAAGCTGCTGGCTTTGTCTCCATACTTCCACTCAGTTCTCAATTCAGGGCCAAAGTCAAGAGCAAAACTGAACCTGTAGGCTAGTCCTTGGTAAAAGGCAGGCAAAATGGCAACTGACTTGGCAATCTCTCCCAATTTGGGGATGCCCTGGACATAGTAAGCAGTCAAATGTAAACTACACCTTAAGAAAATGCCAATTTCTGTAGTCTCATGTCATGAAAATGCATTTTTAAAAACTAATCAAGTGTCTGTTAAGATTATTTTAGTTGTGAGATGTTAGCAATGCCAGGATAAAGAGTTAGAAAAAAAATCTTGGACATGATTTCCAGTTTTTTCCTATATATACTTTCTTAACTATCTAAAGCCACCAAAATTCTCTTCATGAAGCCTTATCCTATCCATTGCCTAATGATGATGAGGTGATCAGATTCAGGATTTACAGATGTCCCCCTCTGGAGATGCTTCTGCTCTGGGACTGATGGATACCAGTGCTGTTAGTCATTTCTGCTATCTGGATACAGAGCATCTGGTGCAAAACTGTGCCTCCAGCCTGGCTCCCAAATGCATGTTTAAGGAATGAAATGCTTATTTCATGTTAATTGTAAGCAATCTACATAGAAAGCATATCAGGCTACAAATTATTTAATATGTATTTTTATCATCTCCTATCTCCCTAATGCCGAACCCCACTGCATTCCCTGCAAACTTTCGTTTTAAATTTTAATTTGAGAAAATATTTTCCCTGCATAATTGTCTTCTGCTAACATCTGTGGACATTCTTCCCACTTTCTTTGAAAAAGATATTATATCATGCTTCTGGAAATTAAGGGAAAAAAATCAGTGTTAAAACTAGAGGTTGAAACTAGAGGTAGATCTATAGTAGAAGTATATATTACTTTTCATAAAAATTCTCACCCAAAAGGTCATATCAAAGGGGTTGCAAAGTTTATCTGGTTACCACCCTCCTCCCTTTCTTCTGGCCTTTGGTCCCATGAGTGAGCCTTAGAAATCATGGTCACCAGCAGACTGTCAGGGACAAAGCGAATGGAAGTTACTTTTGAGAAGGTGGATTCAGGTCAGGCATGGCGGCTCACACCTGTAGTCCCAGAAATTTGGGAGGCTGAGGCGGGTGGATCACCTGAGGTCAAGGGTTCGAGACCAGCCTGACCAACACGGTGAAACCCCATCTCTACTAAAAAGACAAAAATCAGCCAGGCGTGGTGGCAGGAGAACTGCTTGAACCTGAGACGTGGAAGTTGCAGTGAGCCAAGATTGTGCCACTGCACTCCAGTCTGGGCGACAGAGTGAGACTCCGTCTCAGAAAAAAAAAAAAGAAGGCGGATTCCACCCTCCCTTTAGGTAGAGATGTGGCATGGAAGCAGTGACTGAAGCTACTATAGTTTCATGGGCCAAAGGTTATAAATTTCTAGCCCAAACTTTCAAAGGAGAATGTCGCCACTATCTTTTAATCATTGGCAAATCAGTTATTGCTCTCTTCCTCTTTCATGAAAATACTAACATATGTACTCTAATACCATCATACACAGCGCTATTCATCAGGCCCTTATTTTTCAATCTAAACTGAACTTTCAGGTAACTTTTGAAAAAATGCTAAAGCAAGGAAGAAAAGTGAAAAAATCTGTATTTGATTCTACAGTTATATAATCTGTGGGGGGGGTCACTTCAAAAATAAACGGACATTTTCAAATGTCAACAGCCACACTTGTATTATTTACACCATTTCTCCTTGTTTTATGAAACAAAATTTATATATATCAGATGAAATTTCCTACTGACAACAAATTAATTTCAAAGATGCCTTACCATCTTTGTATTTTTTCTTAAATTGACAAAACTTGTATATATTTACCATGTATAATATGATGCTTACCATCTTTATTTCTGATTACTTTTAAGCAGCAGCATCGCCTTTCCTCCACTAACTTTTTTTAAAAAGTAAATTCTTCAGTGGACTAATGGTTCCATCTGATTGATACCTTGGGTGAAATTCCTAATTTTATCTTGCTAACTTAGTTTACTATAATATAAACAGAATGTACAAAGTGGAATATCTACTAAAAAATACAAAAAACTAGCCGGGCGTGGTTGCGGGTGCCTGTAGTCCCAGCTACTCAGGAGGCTGAGACAGAAGAATGGCGTAAACCCGGGCGGCGGAGCTTGCAGTGAGCTGAGATCCGGCCACTGCACTCCAGCCTGGGCGACAGAGCGAGACTCCGTCTCAAAAAATATATATATATATATTTTTAATATATTCTTAATCTCAACCTTTCCTAGAATTCCATCAAAGGCTTGTTCTGAAAGATATGATAAAGACAAATCAAAGCAGGAAGAGATCTAGGTTTGTAAAAATAAAGTTTTTTTTAAAAAAAAGGAGAGAGAATTTATATTATGCATTTGCAGAAGCTCATGTTCTCACAGATTTGCAGAACTAGTCCTTTTCAATCATTTAACTAGGAAGTTCTACTCCAAGTGAATAAAGTTTAAGCAAACTTCAAGTAACTCCAAGTAAAAGACACTGAAGATACCTAGTTTCCAAAGAACATTTGTTTGACAAAATTAATGACTAATTAACCTTAAAATTTAAAAATGCGTGACATACCTTGTTAATATATTAAAATAAAGGCTGTTTTAAAGCAACTTTATGAAGCAAAAGAGTAAGTCACTTCCAAGGTTCCTTGGTCTTCTACAACCTCTAGGCACGGAAAAGAACTAACAAAGACATGCAGGGTTCACTGTGGTATGTCTGTCTCAGGTATGTGAGATATGATATGGGGCTTAAATCCAATAAGGGCTCTGGGGAAATAAGAAAGCATTTAGGGACAAAGCAGGCCTGATTCTGAAAAACTGAAACCATGTTTTAGATTCACGTTTGCTAGTCACTTTACAATTAAGTAATTCAAGTCTTCTGGATAAAATTTCACACGGAAGGGAAATACTTTGAAGTCCTAAGTATGTCCTAATGTAACATGAGATAACCTTTCTTGACCTTTGTGATTAAAGAAATTGGTGTTTTATTTATAAAAATAAAAGAGAATTGAAATATAAATAACTGTTTTGGCTTAAACATTATCTTTTAAATTGTTTTATAAATAATTTTTTTCAGATTGAATATGCCAAGTATGCAACTAAACAATAAGAGAATTTTCACAACCCTAATGTTAGAAAATGTTCCATATTATACTTTTTACCTATGTCCTTCTTCAAGCCTGAGTGTTCCAATACATGCTAGTGGAAAAAAAAATCAAAATTAGCATTAACATAAAGATTTTCAATTAATACTGCAAACAGAATCCCCACAGGGAAAAAAGGCCAGAATAAAATAAACTCAAATATGTGACTGAATGAGTAACCCTTGAGACATACAAAATCAAACTGTATTACTTACCAAACCTCTACACCATCTCCTGACAGATATCCAGAAAAAAAGTGGGAAATCTAAAATGTATCATAAATTGGTAGAGAACACTTTAATAGCCCTCCCCATAAACAACATAATTCAAAATGGAAATTTCTAAAACAATGAAGTATTATTATTCTGAAGTATCTTATATAATTTCTAAACTTATGAATACATTTCCAGAGTTTTCTGCTCCCACAAACACTAAAACCATTCAAAAAGAAATAAAGGGGGGAAAAAAAGGAAGAAAAGTTAAAGCTTATATATAACGAGAAAAATCCAAAACAGATCATAGGGTAGAGAGAAGATGAGGGGAGAAAGAAAGGGAAAGAGACAACACCAAAGTTAAAAAGCAAAGCAAAACAAAAACTTTTTATCTGTAGCACTCTGGGGCTCTATTTTGTAAAGACTAGTTATTATGATTTGAATGATGGCTCAATGACTAAATACCTGCTGTAAACTTGAGAAAAAAAAAAAAAGGTGAATTAAACTTCCCTGCACATCAGTGTCTTCATCTGTAAAGTAGAATCATTTAAAAGAACACCTAAAAAGTACTTAAAAAAAAAATTTCAAGATGGCAATCCTCTTGCCTTGGCCTCCCAAAGTGCTGGGATTATATAGGTGTGAGCCTAAAAAGCAATTTGAACAGCACTTGGCACTTACTCAGCACTTAACAAATACTAGCTATTAGAATTAGACATAGAGTATATATTTAAATAGCGTTTTATAGGCTACTATTTTTATTTTTGCAAGGGAAAAGCAGTGATCTCCCTGAGGGGCTCCCTGAATGGCTGGAATTTCAACTTCAGGGTTTGACAACGTATTTAATGATACTTAACTTTCAGAACAGCTTCAGGTGCATTCTGCAAAATACTCTCTTGACAAAGTAGCTGACTCAAATATGGCAGCACTCCTCTTGCCTGGCATCAATTAATACTATTGATATTAGAAAAGAGATGGAAGGCAGAACGCCCTTATATGTAGTATCAGCACCCTTAATCATGGGTAAACTGAATGCTCAAGTTTGCTGTGGGAATAACCAAATCCAGCAAGCCATACTTAATTCAACCAACTTAATTTCTTTTATTCCTTTCCTCTAAAAACCTCAAGCTCAAGCTTTTGTACATACAAAGAATCACACATATATCAATCACAAAATATGGATAAGAAAGTATCCTGCAACGCTAAGGTCAGGAGTAACAGAAGCACATAACAGCAGATTAAAATTTAAAAAATTTAAACCTTTAGAATAAACCTTTTTTTTTTTTTTTTTTTAGTTTTTAAATTCAAAACTTCCCACAATAAGTCTAACCTAAAAAATATACTGTTACTAGCTCTAAAGAGCTAAATATGTATTTCTAGAGAAAGAATGAAAAAAAAACAGAAAGGTAAATTTTTAGTTGCAGTATCTGTAGTTGTCACAAACTAGCCATACAATTATAATTTAACCTTTCTGGGCCTCAGTTTTCTCACTAGTAAAACAGGGACACTACTACCTAAATCAAGGTTATTGTGGATCTAAAAATAAAACAAAGTACCTAGCTTTTTGTGTCTGGCATATAGTAGTACTCAATAAATGAGTAATATTCCTATAAATGGGGGAGGGAGGGTGTTGGACTAGATATCAAGTCTAAGGTCTAAATATCAAGAAGCCTTTCTTTCGTACATTAATTTCCCCTAGAAGAGACAGTTAAGGCACAAACACCATAAGGAGGCACGTCTAACAGAGTCCATCTAAGGGAGTTTATCACCACAATTAATTCTTTTCAACAGTTTTATCTATAGCATGGATAACTACAGCGATATGCACATAGACCACAAGAACATGACAGTACCTTTGCTTTCAGAAAATACAATAGAATACGATATGTACCCACCTATGCAATTTTTAGGAATAGAAACAACTGGGAAAACAACTGGGTTGTTTTCTGCCATTTGGTCTGTGAGCGTTCATGAAGTGGGATTTTGACAACTGTGAAGCAAGAGACTGCTCTATGTAATAGTCAAGAGCAAGAAATCTTCAGAAGTTCCCTTTGAGTCACTAGGTTTGCCCTCCAAACCTCTGAACGTAAACTCTCATATGGACTAATTCTAACCATTTTATATTTTCTATTTACAGATTTTGTTACACACAGCATCTAGATATTAAGATTCAGTCCAAATTTGTTGTCAAACTGTCACTCAGATGATTCCAAATACTCCCTGAAGAGGGCCACTGGTTGGAGTCTGTAAGTTATTTTGTATATGGCTCAACCATATATTTCTATTATTTCACCAGTAACAATACATTCTAATCTTTGTCTTAGGAAAATGAAGTAACTGCCAAAATAATTGCTAGAAAGCAATGGGTTAAAGCAAGGTGGACCAAAGTACTGGGAAAACAATCAGCATAACCCTCCTAAGGATGACAGAAAAGTCTTAGGCAGAACTGCAGACAGACTGGGAAATTGATAAAAGGTTTAAAGGAAACATAAGATGCCAAGTATATGAAAGGTCTCAAACTTCAAGAATTTAAACTTGACACCATGACATAGTAGGCATGTGGGTGTCTGTGTGATGATTATGACAACTGCGTAGGACAAATAGGATAGTAGGAGGGATTGGGCAGGATGACGAGGAAGAGGGCTATAATAATCCAGGAAGTGACTTTTAAGGCCCACAGCAGTGCTTCCCACCCTGTAAGTCTTGGATTTTGGAATATATCAAACAGACTAAATGTGAATTAATTTTGTCTCCTTTAACAGAACATTAGCTCCATAGGAGACAGCCTGTTTTATTCACTGATGTATTTTCAGTACCTAGAATATCTAGCATAAAAATGACCTTCTAACATTCAATATAGTCTGAATCTGATATAAAAGCTGTTGTAATTAATAAAATAAAATTCACTTACAAAATATTGCTGAATTCCTAGAAGGTTTTTAATGTAAGTTTCCTAATCAACCGATTAGAACTCCAAGTACTAAACTATAGCTGTTATTGCTTATGGCTGGTCTGGTATTTTTTTCTACATTTGTTCCAAGTCATTAAAAACCATCACCTTAGGATATTAGATTAATGACTAGAGATATTAAGAAAAAGACATCACAGAGAAGAATCACCACGACTTAACAGAAAATTCAACAAAAGAACTATTAAGATTTCAATTGGTGGGATCAAAAGGTGCTTTCCAAACTCACAATTTTCATGGCTAAGCCTATAAGGTTTTGTTTCCTTTCACAGCTGTTCCCCCTGTATACCCGTGACTGCACAGTGCCAGTGCCTGGAATACTGATATTCACTACATGTTTCTAAGTGAACACATGCTTGTAACTGTTTTTCAACATTATCAAGTTTCATGTGATCTGGAGGCACATACGAGATTGTAAAGTGAAAGACTGTGGTTAGAGATATGACTTGGGAGTATACTAAAATCCAGTAGAGCCCCAACCAGTGGATGAAGCCCCTAACGCGGGACAAAAAGACATGGGAAGAAGTGTTATAGGGCCAACAAAAAACACAGAATTATGGATCAAATAGAACCAGCAAAAGCTAGAACAGTTTGGAAGTTTATCCAACTGTGTCAAAAATAAAGGATCGAGAATAACAACTGGGAGGAAAAAAGGCAGCCGAAATGACCTGAAGATTACTGCTGCTATTACCCACGGGCTTTGACTGAACAGCAACTAAATTCTGTAACTAATCCCAGGCAGAACACAGCTAGATGGAACCCCAAAACAACTGAGGGCACCTTGTAAGTCAGATAGATATCCGTTTGAAATTCTGAAGTTGGTCTTGGTGCTAAATATAACTACAGCCAGTCTGGCTTTCATTAATACTTTCCAGGTCATTAAGTAAGTCCCAGTTCTGATATTGCTGGCTATTTATTCAATCAACAAGATATACATATGACCTGTTACTATCAGAGAACAAATTTTCTTGGCTGAGGTGGCGCATGCCTGTAATCCCAGCACTTTGGGAGGCCAAGGTGGGCGGACCACTTGACGTCAGGAGTTTGAGACCAGCCTGGTCAAAATGGTGAAACTCCATCTCTATTAAAAATGCAAAAATTTGCCAGGTGTGGTAGTACACACCTGTAGTCCCAGCTTCTCGGGAGGCTGAGGCAGGAGAACTTCTTGAACCCAGGAGGCGGAGGCTGCAGTGAGCCAAGATCATGCCACTGCACTCCAACCTTGGTGACAGAGCGAGACTGTCTCAAAAAGACAATAGATTTTCTCAAAGTTAACAGGAAATCAGGATGCCATTTAACTTTGCTTATGAATTCCACTACAGCCTTTCTCCAGGAATCAAAGTTAGTGAAAATCTACCAGGAAATAAATTCTGGTTCTATCTTTTTCTTTTGAGACAGAGTCTTGATCTATCGCCCAGGTTGGAGTGCAGTGGCATGATCTCAGCTCACTGCAACCTCTGCCTCCCAGGTTCAAGTGATTCTCTTGCCTCAGCTTCCTGAGTAGCTGGGATTACAGGCATGCACCACCACGCCCGGCTAATTTTTCATATTTTTAGTAGAGATGGAGTTTCACTATGTTGTCCAGGCTGGTCTTGAATGCCTGACCTTGTAATCCACCCACCTCGGCCTCCCAAAATGCTGGGATTATAGGCATGAGCCACCACATCCAGCCCTGTTTTATCTTTCTTCTATGATGCATGCCTAGGCAAATCATGAAATGAAATGGGAATAATGCACAACTTCTTGGAGTCTCGCTCTGTAGCCCAGGTTGGAGCGCAATGGTGAGATCTCAGCTCACCGCAACCTACACCTCCCGGGCTCAAGTGATTCTCCTGCCTCAGCCTCCCGAGTAGCTGGGATTACAGGCGTCCGCCACCATGCCCGGCTACTTCTCTTTTGTATTTTTAGTAGAGACGGGGTTTCACCATGTTGGCCAAGCTGGTCTTGAACTCCTGACCTCAGGTAATCCACCCACTTCGGCCTCCAAAAGTTCTGGGATTACAGGCATGAGCCACCACGCCTGGCCTAACGCCTCCCTTCTAAAACACACACACACAAACAGAAAGATAACAACTGGGGGTAATTTGGAAGGATTTTTTTTTTTAAAAGGATGATTAACACGACACAAAACCATGGTTAATATATATGCATCCAGCATACTTCATTACCTTCCAGTAGCCACTTCAAAGACGTAATAGAAAGCCAGGGAAGGTACAAAACGGTGCAAAGGAAGTATTCACAGAAATAAAGTGGCTTTTGACTTCAAAGAATAAGAACTCCAATCTGGAGAGAAGTAGTTAAGGATAAAATTGAATTACACGTAAAATTGTAGTAAGTTGCAGATAAAATACCACAGCCTGGCTCAATTTTATTAAAAACAATTTGAAACAAATTCTGAAACACTCTAACTAGGAGATCATTGGAAACTGGCAAAAGGGTTGAATCACAAAATGTTTAGTAAATGTGTGACAAAGTCACAAGCACAAAAAAAGCAGTTTGAGAAACTGGGAAAGTCTCAAAATGGGCATTGTTCAATTAGTGAAGGCTATACTTACTGACAGCACACAATTTACAAAACAGAAGTTTCTGAGCTATTGAGAGGCTATCATTAATCTTAACATCACGACAGAAAATCATTTTTGTTCTTATTTCTGGAATACCAGTTGTTGGCCCTACCTATAGTCCTGGGCTGGAGAAACCATTAGCATAACCAGCTAGCGAGTAGTAAACCAATTTTTCAAAGAAGCCTAATGACATTTACCTAATATGATTGCACAGAACAAGTAAAATCCAAAGGCAGTACAGAGTGGTGTTTAAAATATGAGTTCTGGGCCAGGCGTGGTGGCTCAAATCTGTAATTCCAGCACTTTGGGAGGCTGAGGCAGGAGGATCGCTTTGAGCCTAGGAATTCGTGCCACTGCACTCCAGCCTGGGCAACAAAGACAGACCCTATCTCGTAAAACAAACAAAAAATGAGTTCTGGTATCAGATCTATCTAGGTTCAACACTAGATGGGCAACTTCTAGTTGGCAGGCCTTGGACTAAAATACGTGTGTCTAGTATCCACATTTATACTTACTTTACAGGGTTAGTATGAAGTTTAGTAAGTTAACATAAGGTATTTAAGACAATGGCAGCACACCGGAAATACTCAGTATTAGTTTGCTTTTGAATGAAATTATAACCATTTCAATGTGTTAACCTCGGTTCTCTCATGCTAAAAGTGCCAGATGGCAGTTTATGGGTCTTAGAACTCTTTTTTGTTAAAGACGGGGTCTCGTTCTGTCATCCACGCTGGAGTACAGTGGCAAGTGGCACCATTATGGCACACTGGAGCCTCAACCTCCTCGGCTCAAGTGATCCTCCCGCCTCAGCTGGGACTATAGGCATGATCTACCACATCCAGCCAATTTTTGTATTTTTTGTAGAGATGGGGTTTCGCCATGTCGCCTAGGCTAGTCTTGAACTCCTGGGCCCAAGCAATCTGCCTGTATTGGCCTCACAAAGTGTTGGGATTACAGGTATGAGCCATTGTGCCTGGCTGGTCTTGAAAATGTTTACGGGTGAAAAATAATAAATAGAGAATGAAGAGCTGAAAAGGCTAGAATACTAGGCTAAACCATGCATTCTTAGGAGACATGTAGTCCTGAGTTTTGTTTTTGTTTTGTTTAAATAGGAGCTATCATCTATGTTTTCTTTCTAAAGAAGTCACTTCAGCAGTCACTCCTGTCAAACGTATTAACGTTCTATAATACAAAAAATGTGTATCAGACACTAGATTAACCAGTTTCATAAGCCATAGTGAGGAATGGAACAACCTGATTTCATAGGGAACCTTATGAGTTACGGGAAACGGATTAAAATGTTATTTTTGGTAAATCTATTCAATTTTAACCAAGCAACATCTGTATGTCTGTTTCTCTTCAGGGAGGAAAGAAATGGTTCAGAAAAGTGATCATTAATTCAGTTTTGACCAAGGATTTCTCACATGAAGCCTTAAGTTTTCAGCAACGGAAAAATAAAAATATTAGGAAACCTACCTTCACCTTCGTTCCTTCAGATTAACACACTCAATCACTCCACCTTTACATTTTAATATTTTCTTTAAATAAAATTTGAACTAGATAGGTGAAAATTCTTAAAAATCAAGTTACTTGATCATATCCAGTGAACATTAAGCTTAATTTTTTTTTTTTTTTTTTTTTTTTTTGAGACGGAGTCTCGCTCTGTGGCGCAGGCTGGAGTGCAGTGGCCGGATCTCAGCTCACTGCAAGCTCCGCCTCCCGGGTTTACGCCATTCTCCTGCTCAGCCTCCCGAGTAGCTGGGACTACAGGCGCCTGCCACCTCGCCCGGCTAGTTTTTTTGTACTTTTTAGTAGAGACGGGGTTTCACTGTGTTAGCCAGGATGGTCTCGATCTCCTGACCTCGTGATCCGCCCGTCTCGGCCTCCCAAAGTGCTGGGATTACAGGCTTGAGCCACCGCGCCCGGCCAAGCTTAATTTTTTTAGTTGGCTAAAAAAAATCAGAATATACACATTTTACAAACTCTTCTGCTGTCCTAATCTAATTATTCATTATTCATGTATTACAATTATAATCTGAATATTTTCTTAGGAGCACAGGACACCTTTCAAACTTCCAATGGTGTTTCTGGAACATTTGGTTTGATGATTATCACTACTATTTAAATCTTTTATTGCTTCCTACAATCTTCTCTAAATTATTTGAAGGCAATGACCATGACTTACTAATTTTATATTCTTAACTTCTGAAACAAACACACAATGGCCATGAAATTTAGAATGAATATCATATCAATTATCAATGTTAGGTATAAACTAGACTTAACATTTTCAATAAATGGCTGACTTTGAACTAGTTATCTATATTTGATTATGTTTAAGATCAATCCATTTAATGATATCCCTTCCAAAGCATTAACAGGTTGATCGAGATGTTACTGTACTTTCTGAAAAGAAAAGAAAGTTAATTACTTTTATAATACTTCTTAAGGACAAAACTCAAGAGGGGAATTTCTGGAAATTCCTATTATCATATCACACTATGAAGAAATAAACTAGCAACTGTCATATAGGTCTTGCAATCCTCATTTTTAAGACCAAAAAAAACCCATGTTACATCAATAAAAACAAGATCCGAATTAAGAATTTCCAACAACATTGCAAGCCATGATGAAGGTTTCTCAACAGAACTCAATTTGGTTCTGTTATCTTATTAGAATTAAACATTTCTCTCAAATGTTTATTGGTAGGTAAGATCACATAAGTTATATACTGAGAATAATTCATGTTAACTGTTCAGCTGGTGGAGTACTCACACTTCAAGGCCACATATATCTATATACATTTAAGTAATCTGCCACAGCCAGAATTTTTTTTTTTTTTTGAGACAGGGTCTCATTCTGTCATCCAGGCTGGAGGGCAATGGCACAGTCTCAGCTCACTGCAGCCTCTACCTCCCAGGTTCAAGTGATTCTCCCACCTCAGCCTCCTGAGTAGCTGGGACTACAGGTGCACTCCACCACACCTGGCTAACTTTTGTGTTTTTTGGTAGAGATGGGGTTTCACCATGTTGGCCAGGCTGGTCTTAAACTCCTGACCTTAAGTGATCTGCCTGCCTCAGTCTCCCAAAGTGTTGGGATTACAGGCATGAGCCACCACACCTGGCCCAACTACAATCTTTTGAATAAATTTTATGAAACATTTATCCTTGTTTTGACTTACTTTCCAGATTAAAAGATAAGCGGGCACAGTGGCTCATGCCTATATAATCTCAGCACTTTGGGAGGCTAAGGCAGGCAGATCACTTGAGACCAGGAGTTTGTGACCAGCCTGGCCAACATGGTGAAAACCTGTCTCTACTGAAAATACAAAACATTAGCCGGGCGTGGTGGTGTGCACCTGTAGGCGCAGCTACTCGGGAGGCCAGGCAGGAGTATTGCTTGAACCTGGGAAGCAGAGGTTGCAGTGAGCTGAGATCGTGCCACTGCACTCCAGCCTGGTGACAGAGCAAGACTCCGTTTCAAAAAAAAAAAAAAGAACAGTTTTAAAAACCATCTTTCTTTCTGTACCAGGGAAGATAACATTTCTTCTAAGAATACATATGGAAAGCAGGTTCTCTACACCCACCAATTTTAGGGGCCAGCATAGTGGCTTCGTTATGTGTAATTCTGTATCTTGCATACAAAAGCAAACACACACTCAGGTCTGATAAGTAAGCCCTTTAACAAACTCTTCTCTATGGCCTTGAAAAATACAGGACTAAGTCCCAGTGCGCTGGCTCACGCCTGTAATCCCAGCACTTTGGGAGGTTGAGGCAGGCGGATCACCTGAGGTAAGGAGTTCAAGATCAGCCTGGCCAACATGGGGAAACCCATCTCTACTAAAAATACAAAAATTAGCTGGGGGTGGTGGTGCACGCCTGGAATTCCAGCTACTTGGGAGGCTGAGGCAGGAGAATCGATTGAACCTGGGAGGCGGAGGTTGCAGTGAGCCAACATCATGCCACTGCACTCCAGTCAGGGCAACAGAGACCCCATTTCAAAAAAAAAAAAAAATGTATAGGACTGAAACTAAAAATTAGGCGATGGAATAGCTTAAAATATTTGCTTTTTTCTTTTTTTTTTTGAGATGATGTCTCACTATATTGCTGACGCTGGGTCTCCAACTCCTGGGCTCAAGGGATCCTCCTGCAACCTTTTCCAAACAAGTATAAGTTTACCTAGGTTAAAAACTTTCTTTTTTTCTGAGACAGGGTCTCACTCTGTTGCCCAGGCTGGAGTACAGGGGCCTGATCACAGCTCACTACAACCTCAACTTCCCGGCCTCAGATGATCCTCCTACCTCAGCCTCCCAGGTAGCTGGGTCTACAGAGGTGTGTCACCATGCCCAGCTAGTTTTTTTAATTTTTTGTAGAGATGGGGTTTCGCCATGTTGCCCGGGACAGTCTTCAACTTCTGGGCTCAAGCAATCCTCCCACCTTGGCCTCCCAAAGTGCTGGGATTACAGGCGTGAGCTACTGCGCCCAGCCCAAAAGTGGCTTCCTAAAGACCAAAATCCAATACATTTTGGCTTAAGTTTTTAATAAATGAATGATGAAAAAAGAGCAAAACAAATGACAACTATCAACATAAAACAAACAAAAAAGCCTAAGTAATCCTTAATTTCAGACAAAACTATATTACTTTAAACTCTAGATTAGCTTTATTTTAGACATAATTTAAAGAGCTTTTAAGTACACATAAACTTTCCCACTTAGTTCTAACCTCACATTAGGTCTTTCCACTCTAGCAGTAAAGAATGTACACTTTAAGTCAGGTAGCACAGGGTTTGAATCCTGGCCTTGCCACTTCATAGACAGGTGGCCAATAGCCACAAATATGAAGTTACTTAACCTCAATCTTTGAGTTCCTTATAGGTAAAGTAGGTAGGAACAATACTACCTACCTTGCAGGGTTGTAAACTACATGATATACACAGAATATAAAATGCCTCCTTAGTACAGAGCATGGTGCATAGTACTTACACTATATTAGTAGGTGTTACTAATCTATCATTTTAAAAAAAGCATGCCATGAAAAAAGAAACAGCAGAATGTTTTCCACCCATACTTCATCTACACTATTTTTATTTTTCAAAATAAAATTCTAGAGCTGAAAATCAGACTTTAAAAAAAATCAGTTTTCAGGGATCACCTTCTAGCTCCTCTTTACATAAAGGACACATTTGTCGTCTCTGTTCTTCATGAGAATTTCCCAGCTGTTGATCTAAATTGTCTTTATTTTTTAAGACAAGGTCTCACTCTGTAGCCCAAGTTGTAGTACAGTGGCGTGATCTCAGCTCACTGCAACTTCCGCCTCCAAGGCTCAAGCGATTCTCATGCCTCAGCCTCCTGAGTAGCCGCGACTACAGGCATGCGCCACCATGCCTGGCTAAATTTTTGTATTTTAGTAAAGATGGAGTTTCACCATGTTGCCTAGGGTGGTCTCGAACTCCTGAGCTCAGACGATCCGCCAGCCTCAGCTTCCCAAAGTGCTGGGATTACAGGTATGAGCGATAGTGCCTGGCTGAAAGTTGTTTTAAAAAAGTCATCTTTAGGGCTGGGCACTGTGGCTCACGCCTGTAATCTCAGCACTTTGGAAGGCCGCGGTGGGTGGATTACTTGAGGTCAGGAGTTCCAGACCAGCCTGGCCAACACGACAAAACCCTCTCTCTACTAAAAATACAAAAACTGTTGGGGCGTGGTGGTAGCTGCCTGTAATCCCAACTACTTGGGAGGCTGAGGCAGGGAGAATCACTTGAACCCAGAAGGCGGAGGTTGCAGTTTGCTGTGATCGCGCCACCGCACTCCAGCCTGGGCGAGAGAGCTAGACTCTGTCTCAAAAAAAAAAAAAAAAGTCAGGCCTGGCACAGTGGCTCACGCCTGTAATCCCAGCACTTTGGAAGGTGAAGCAGGGGGGATCACGAGGTCAGGAGCTCAAGACCAGTCTGACCAACACGGTGAAACCTCATCTCTTACTAAAAATACAAAACTTAGCCAGGCGTGGTAGCATGTGCCTATAATCCCAGCTACTCAGGAGGCTGAGGCAGGAGAATCACTTGAACCCCGGAAGCAGATGTTGTAGTGAGCCAAGATCGCACCATTGCACTCCAGCCTGGGTGACAGAGCAAGACTCCATCTCAAAAAAAAAAAAAAAAAAAAAAAAAGGCACCTTTTTATCATTAGTCTGCTTTTACTACCCAAGATTTACTTTGATTTTGGGGGGGGGGGGCGGGGAGTTGGTTGGTTGGTTTTTTTCTGAGACAGAGACTCACTCTCTCGCCCAGGCTGGAGTGCAGTGGTGCAATCTCGCCTCAATGCAACCTCTGCCTCCTGGTTTCAAGTGATTCTCCGGTCTCAGCCTCCCAAGTAGCTGTGTACAGGTGCATGCCTGCCTGACCTCAAGTGATCCACCTGCCCTGGCCTCCAAAAGTGCTGGGATTACAGGCATGAGCCGCTACACCTGGCCCAAGATTTACTTTGAACTAGTTAAGGAAAACCTTTCTGGGGAGACAAAGTTACAGATTCCAAAAATAAAACCACATAGGCATTTTTAGTAACCTATTAACCTTTCCTTTCTGAGCTTTAAGTTATTTTTGTTTTTTCTGTAACTCATGTAACTGTTTTCAGATCTAATTCCTAAATAAACATGCCATGACATTTTCTCAGCATCCTGATTTTTTCTACGTATTCCTTCCCATTATTTTCTAGCAATTCCTTGAAACTATTAAAACCTGTTTTCCTAAATTCATTTCATTTTCTTGCAGACAATGTTCCTAACCTTTCCTTGGGATCCCAAACACTATTAAACATTTGTGGCAACCTTTATTGTAGTTTTAAATCTCAGACCAACTACATCCAGGCAAATCACTGCAAACATCTGTTGTTATCCTTTCTACTAAGATCATTCTCCAAAATCCCCCAAAATGTGAGATAATCTGTAACTCTGCTACTGAAAGTGTAGTCAGGAACACTGGCATCACCTATGAGCTTGTTAGAAATGCAGACTCTTGCCCATCTCAGATTTAATGAGTCAGAAACTGCATTTTAATCAAAATCCCCAAAATTCCTACTCACTTCAAGTTTGAGCAGCATTTTTGAATGAATTGTGACCTAGACAGCTTAACTAGAAAATTTAAATAATCACCAGAAATTCCTTCAAAATCATTTGATATGTGCAAGAAATGGTCTCATTCATCTTTGCTTTCACATTTAGGATAGTAAAACAGAAATGACATTACAACTAATGAAGATATCCACATTACTGCTCATTAATTAAAAGGAAGTTTCAATAAAAATATTTATTGTTGGTTGTATTTAGATCGTTTCCCATACCAACACTATACAGATTATATTTCAATATGAGTAATTTGGTAAGGTTCTATTTCTTAACAGGAATCATGGAAAAGTTTCAAAATGACAAAACAATGCTAAACACGTACCATTTAACTAAAAAATATTTAGTTATACGACAGCTGGCTAGAACACCCAAGTCCTTCTAATCAAGCCAATTCAGGTACTTGAACAATAGCCAAACACATAAGCACCATTATAATCAACAGGTTCAAATGAAAACAGAATGTTTTGATGATATTTTGAGTATAAGACAAAATTTTCAAAAGTGATTTAGCTGATAAAAATAGTGGCCTTTTAAAACATATTAATGGCCGGGTGTGCTGGCTCACGCCTGTAATCCCAGCACTTTGGGAGGCTGAGGAGGGTGGATCACGAGGTCAGGAGACCAAGACCATCCTGGCTAACACGGTGAAACCCTGTCTTTATTAAAAATACAAAAACAGAATTAGCCGGGCATGGTGGTGGGCGCCTGTAGTCCCAGCTACTCGGGAGGCTGAGGCAGGAGAATGGTGCGAACTCGGGAGGCGGAGTTTGCAGTGAGCCGAGATCATGGAGGCGGCGCTTGCAGTGAGCTAACATCGCGCCACTGCACTCCAGGCTGGGGAGAGAGTGAGACTGTCTCAAAAAAAAAAAAAAAAAAAGTATTAACTTCTGCTTAATCTACTTAAAAACCTAGGCTGAAACTGAAGTTTACAGACTTAAAGGATTCCTGACTGAAGTACAGAATAATCTCCCAAGAACAACAATACAGGAATGTTTTTAAATTCTATTAAATAGTATTGAGATCTGCAATAATGTAATATTTTCATATCTAAGGAAATATTACCCCTTTACTTGAGACTGAGCTCCTTTTCTTGCCAATGTTACCATAATTGACAATACTGATCCTCACCTTTATCCCAATCTTAAAATGATCAAACTCCTTGTTATTTTAAAAGGCACGACTAAACTGTGTCTAATTTAATCTCTTGCTTTTTTTCTTTTTGGAGACAGGGTCTCGCTCTGTCACCCAGGCTGGAGTGCAGTGGCAGGATCACAGCTCACTACAGCATCTACCTCCCAGGCCCAAGTGATACTCCCACCTCAGCCTCCCTGGTAGCTGGGACCACAGCTGTGTGCCACCATGCTCAGCTAATTTGATTTTTTGTAGAGATGGGGTCTCCCTATGTTGCCCAGGCTGGTCTTGAAATCCAGAGCTCAAGCAATCCTCCCACCTAGGCCTCCCCAAGTGCTGGGATTACCGACATGAACCCCACTGCACAGAGCCCCTCCTGCCTCTTAATAAATGGACATCTAGGCCTAAAAGTCACCATTTGGAATTTTAAGCAAACAGCTGAATAAAACACTACTCTTGCTTATGATTTGGAGGAAATGTCTACACATGGTCTTGATTTTGGTCACAACTTTCGATACTAAGGAAATAGAAATGTAATTTCTTTTCATAGCTACAGACAGAAGATATCTCCCTAGGTGAATATAATATACTCCACAGGAAAATACCTAACGAAATCTTGCTATTTCTAAAACTAATAAATTCAGGGCTTCTGACAGAGCTAAAGCTTAAGCAATCCTTTAATAAAGCTTAAGCAATCCTTTATTTTTGGAAGAAATACATCGCATATCAGTGAGCTGCCCCACCTTTCATCCCATTCTGCAAACACCTAAAGATGCTCAAGTTTAGATATTTTTGCTGTTAGAACATTCCTTCCTGTTTCAGTGAGTGATCTTTTGATCTTGAAACAAAAAGAATACAAAACAAGAACAGTAAATTCTCGAAAACACTAACCAAAAGGAAGTATACTATCTACTCTTCATTACCTTGAAACAATAGGGTATTCACTTTTTCTTCCCCGTAACTCAGTTTAATGGTCTTCATTTGAAAGAAACAAGGCAGAATACATTACTAGTCCTTCTTAATACTTTCTTACTCAATTTGTTTATAGACTATTAGGTCCCAATCATCTTCCTTTTAAATATTTTTTGCTATTAACAGCACTAATTACAGAGGAATCACACATTACTTCAAGTGAATTTCCATTCTGAGTTGCAGAACTTCTACGTTTTTGACTGGTGAGAAACGAAGGACACCCTCAAAGAAAAATAAGTCATAAGAAAAACCGGCTGGGCGCAGTGGCTCATGCCTGTAATCCCAGCACTTTGGGAGGCCAAGGTGGGCAGATCACGAGGTCAGGAGATTGAGACAATCCTGGCTAACACAGTGAAACCCCGTCTCTACTAAAAATACAAAAAATTAGCCAGACGTGGTGGCGGGCACCTGTAGTCCCAGCTACTCGGGAGGCTGAGGCAGGAGAATGGCGTGAACCTGGGAGGCAGAGCTTGCAGTGAGCCGAGATCGTGCCACTGCACTCCAGCCTGGGCAACAGAGCGAGACTCCGTCTCAAAAAAAAAAGAAAAACCACCATATTAGGGCTACCTGCAAGAGAATAGGAAACCTCATAAAGTTAACTTTAAGACATAAAGAGAGAACTCTTTATACAGTACTTCCTGTAAATTGGCAGTATTTCCCGATGATGCATCCAAACTGTCCAACACAGCTTTCCTCAAATAACCCCCTCACCACTTCTCCTTCACTTGTGGCATGTCACATCAAGGGCACAAGGGCACTGGGGCAATAAAAAGCCTACTGAAAGCACTGTACAAATGTTTCTGTTTGCCCACCTCTGTAGATTCTCTAGGAACATTTCCAAAATGCCATGATTTCCTGAGAAAAACGCTACTGGCAGCCTGTTATGCCACAGCCAATATTCCCATCTGCCACCTGTAGATCTAGTTCTAACCTCAGCCAAGCTTCCTGACAATTTAATAAATCTCTGTTGAGTTCAGCCTTTTCATTTTTACTATCCCACTCCTTCACTACCTTCCTTAGAACAGGTATCCAATATCTAGTACTAAATTTGAAGACAGAAACTCCACTTGACTACAAAAGCCTTAATCACATAACTACTAAATCTGTTTTGCACAATCAAACCCATCACACCCCACCCAAAATCACCAACACAACATTTTGAACATGTTAAATTTTATTAAAAATATTTAACATTGTACAAATATTCCAATACAGTTATGGTACATGAACACTGTACCAAAAGGATTTTTATTAAACTGATGATTAAATGGAAAAGGTCTTGCAAATGTCCCTATTTTGATATTTCTTATGTTACTATATCCATATCAGCGATTTATGTTTGCAGGAGCCTTCAGCCCAATTATAGAAATAGTCTTAGAACATAGTACCTAATATTACAATAGGATTCACTAAGTACAAGTCTACCTATGTTATTGAACAGGCTAGAGAAGTCCCTTTTGCCCAACCCTCATATGTGAGGAATCAAGAAAAGCAATGTTCATGGGATCCTGACAAATCTACTAAATAAAGTGAGAGCCCTTATTTAAATTTGAGCAATTTAAGTTTTTCCCCAGAATGTCTCCTTTGTTGGTTCCATGAAATGTATTTTGTTCTAAGTGTTTAAAGCTAACAAACTGGCATTGCATTTTCCTTAACTTACATAAACTCATCAGAATTACATGAATATTCCTACTGTTTACCTTGAAACTTCCTAAGGAGCAGGCTATTTAGTGCAAGTTTTATACCCTGATCCTTTCTGTCACTGATACATGCATAAAATGTTACCTTAACACAACCCTGCAATCACTGCCAATTCTTAAAAGTATTATATAATTTCATTCCAGTGTTGCACAACTAGTCTATAGCAAACTTACAGGTAAGGGTTTATATTCATGACACTGACTAGCACGTTTAACATCTAGGAAATTCTTTCTAGACTGATATTCTCAACCAATAAAGATACAGTGCTATAAGAATACTGAGGTTCTTCAGGCATGAAAATTCATAATTACTTTTAATCAGTGCTTATACCATATTACAATTATTTTTTTATATGATATGGTCAGAAATGCCTAGTTACTAAATTTAATTTCAATCTCTACCTTACCACCATGGAATCCCCTACAGACTATAAGATGAGGGATTTTAATCTTCAGCAATAATTTAAATATTGACTCAATTCTACCAATATCTACTAATCCTATCAGCTATCCTAGCTTTCACACAAAACACAAGTTGTTCATAGGTTTGTTTCTGCTATGTTCAAAGTCTTAATATTTCAGCTATATAATTTCCTCTTGACCCAAAGTCATTGTCTCAATATATCTCTAAATTGAGGCCATTATTGTCAGCCTGCTGAAACTTTTTAAAGTTCCATTTTACAATGTTAAGATTAGTTTGGAAGATTTTTAAAAATAGTATCTTTGGTGTTTAAACCCTCCATTCTATCAATGTCTTCTTTTTACTACAATTAATGTGCAATAAATATCTCTTTAAGATACATTTTATGTTAATCTATCCAACAAAATATAGAAAATATAATACTAGAATGAAATGACAGTTAAAGCAAATTTATTATCTCTCCAACACTTTTTAAGATTATAAGGTGTCTATTTTGCTCACTTAAAATATACCCTGAGTATTTCTTACTTCATATTTGCAGGCCTTTCTTGCTGATCTGCTACCAATTTAAGAGTAAGTAAAGTGTTATTATATGTTCCTATTAAGAACAGAAATAATTTAATATTAAAGTCCTAGTTTTCTACAAGGCTGACATAATTGCCCACTTATAGGATATGGGCATTCTCCCACACTTAATGCCCCACTACTGATAAAAAAAAAAATAGGAAAAAAAAAGTTCTTACCAACAATTCCACTGGTTATCGTCCCCAGCGAACCCCACCTAGCAAGTCGACATCATGACATGTCAGGTCAGGGCAGCCTCAACCTCGCTTCCCTGATAGTCAGGTGATAAAAGGAAGGAGTTAAAACAGGAAAAGTACACTTGCAGATTTCTGGATAACATCTGAAAATGATTAAAAAACAAAAAAACAAAACAAAACAAAACCAGAGCTTCTGGTAACCTCTAAATAAAAAAGTATATACACGTATTTTTATTTAAAGAAAAAAAACTTTTCTGGAAGAATTAACAATCATTAACTTCAAATTAAATATTATTAAATTGCTGACCAATACATTATACATGCAGTATTTTTAAAGCTTGGTGTTTGCATTTGAAAATTAAGACCTAATCAACAAACTTCTAATATAAAAGTAAACATGTCTGGCTAACGGATTTGTTATTCTGGATTCTCCAGTCAGTCATCAAATCTACTGGTTTCCTCAGAACAACTCCACCCCTAAGTTAACAGAAGCTCCCATTCTTAGAGAAACATAAACACACTTATAAATCCAGTGCAGTCTTTCTATAAGGCTTTTTCTTAGCTGTTCACTTAAGAGATTCCACGTAATAATTGTTCACAAAATAATGGACAACACTAAAATTAACTTTGGTTAGTTTTCTTTAAGAATACTGGTAGCTCAGTATAATAAAATTCTCTTTGAAAAATCAAAATGACAAGTTTTAACATATTTAGAAGCCTTGATAACTAATAAGCAATAGCCTTATAGCAAGTATTTACTGGAAGGGTTTGGTTTTACAAATACACAATTAATAAAACGCAGGTATGATTATATTCAAATGGGCAGGAGGCAAATGATGTAATGAGTTTCAAGAATAATATTATATGGCTTTATGCTAGAAGTGAAATTTTATGTCCCTTCTCTTTTAAAATTTAAAATATATAATTTATTTTGTTGCATGCTGACCTGTTTAAAAAGAATTCATCTCCTAAGTCAGATTTCAAAGTCAAAAGAGAGAAAAATTACCTCCTACTATCAGAAAGCATTGGGCTTTCTTATGCAGAATAACCCCAGTAACTAAAAAAACCTGAAAAACAATTATGCTGAATTCATTTTAAAAAAAACTATAGAATCGTAACTCATTTTCCTTATCTTTTCAACAAATAAACCTGGATTTATTAGAAATCTGGAAACTTATTAGAACTTTTTTGCTCTTAAAAATTAAAATACCTTCATATAAATACATACATTTAAGCAACTGCTATAAATGAGTGATCAAATAAAAATTAGTATTCCATTATGGGGAGGAGCATATCTGTATCAGTCTCACAAGGGTACCTACAAAGAATAGTTCTACACCTCAATATATTTCCCAACACACACTTTACTGTAACAGGCTCATAAATAAAGCCAAATCAATTAGCTTGGGGAACAAAAAAGATGGAAAGACAGGAGAGCAGGAAACCAAGTTCCTTAGAACTCATAATTTGTACCTATTTTTTTTAAAATGCCAATCTAGAATAAAGACCTCCCTCAATTGACATTTTTCAGGTTTATATATTACACTGTTAGATTTAATTATGTGAAAAGTTGACCTCTGAATCTATTTTCTCTGAATGCTGCTACAGTGTTAATTTATAAGACATGAAAGAAGAAAAGCTCTTGAGTTTTAATGTTTATAGGATTATGTTTTACAATTTTAAATAGCCACAAAACCTCTAAACCAAAAATTAAAGGGTACCTCTGCAAATATATTTTTAATTAGTGAAAAGGACAGAGGAGGAGGTGGCCACTTTAAAATTCAAAATATAATTTGCAATTAAAGGAAAGGATTTTGACATGGAACCCAAGTTTTAATCTTACAGTTTTTGCGAGGGTTTATGCTTTCTCAGAATCATTTCTATCCCCATTCTTAAGATTCTTTATGACAACTTTGTAGCTTGTAACACCTAATTAAGAAATACAAACAACTCAAATTTTATTTGTAGATTTTGTTCTTTCCAAGAAAAAAATCAGGATTTTACTTAAGTCTAATTAGATGTATAGTTACAACTTCAAATTGTATTTTCAAAGTTTAAAAGCAGCATTTAAAGAATGTTTGGTGTCTTTACTTACATGGGCATTAAGAAAAACAACTGGATCTGTCTTACCAAAGAAATACCCATGTTAACTCAAAACTATCATACAACAACAGACCATAATTCCTTTATCAGTTTCCAAAAAACTAAAATATCAATAAGGTCTGTTAAATGACTATACTGTGTAATAAGTGTACTTTGAAAAAGAAATGAAATATATTGACTTTCATCAGTAAATATTAATCTTATTTGAAACGAAAAGAAGCCATGAAACCCAGTATGATCTAACCAAGATTACACGGAATTAAGTGGCTTATGATTTTGAAATCTAATATTCCTATCACAAAGACACCAAACAGGAACAAAACACAGAATAATGGTGTATCCATTTTAATTATTCCCCAATGGCTTCTGATATTTTTATCATTATAAAAACATTTGAGAACCACGTAAGAATAAGATGGAGGGGAAAACTTAATAGTAATTTGAAAGTGATTCAGACTTTTCTGTACCATAAAGCTTAGATTATTTTGTTCCTCTCATTCTCAAGCAAAAAAGCCATTAGAATAAATCAGAATTTCAAAAGGAAATAGGGAAATAGATGTTATGTCTTGGCCAACAAAAAATATAGGCATTAGGGATAGCAGATAAATAAAAATAAACGAGATGTTAACAGAAAGTCAGAGGTATTACTACTGGATATTTTTAAGCCTCTCTTACAAGGCATGAATGTTTCTCAAAGCAAATTTACATAGTAATAGGAAATTATATTCCTAAACCAGTAACTGAAATGGTAGTCACAATCACGTTTACTAAAACTAAAGTCCGCAGTGCAATTGACGCCACAGTACTAACAGTTTTCCCTGTATGTACATTCACTTATCCAGCAAATAAGGTCTTCAGTCACAAATTATCCCTTATAAAGAATGTGGGTCAAAATAGATTGCAGTCTGCTTTCCCAGCCACATTTTATTTGTTTTAACACAAATTATCCAATGCCTGCAAGAATGCTCAAAAGTCTATGAACCTGTTTTTTTTTAAAAATAAAAGATAAAATTTCAAAATTAGAAGAGACTATGAGAGAACACCAATCAATGAAGTGCTAATTGGAATAAATACTTGAATTTAGACTAATCCTCAGTCTAATATCCACAATACATGTTGGAATAGACAAGAAATTTTGCATGAATTTGATCACTCACATAGGCAGTTATACTTTGAAAACAATATTCCTTGCAAGGATTACGAATAAAATAATGTTTTAGGACACAATTGAATTTGAAATAGGTAATGTTTTGAATAGATTTTTTAGTTTTATTGAAATCTTACATGAACAAGAAATTGGAAATACAATCACATCAAAGAACAAATTGTCACGGCTTTTGACGTTTAAGCCAAACAAATTTTGTAGGGCAGATTTCAAAAAGGTGTGAAGTTATAACAATTTAAAAACACAGTTAACCTACTTCTAGGAATGCAAAACATACAATCATAGGTTATTTTCAATACAAGAAAACTTAAATTTGTTTGCTTTAATTTCTTAAAACTACTAAGACAAAGCACTAGCTTGTATTTTTATTTACAGCATACTCCATACTCCTATGTAATCTATCCCAAATCCAAAAAAATGAAACTGTCCAAAACCAAAGGTTCTGCAAAATCATGATTTAACAGTGTGCCCAGCTTGTTTTGAAGCTAAAATGAAGCCTGAAACCATAAAAGCATTGTAATCCCCAGAATAAGGGAACTCTGCAAGCCCAATAATGTCCAAGAGCATTTATGAAAAGAGGAAAAATAAAAAGACTTGAGTATATACACAATAGTGATTTCTTCAGCCCAATACAAATGGCAGCAAAATGCTACTTAAAGATGAAACAGTTAAGCCAATTTTTTTTTTTGAAGAATGTAGATCTAGAGCCAATCGTATCTTGCCAGTATCATTTTCAAGCCCTTACTTGTCTACTTCCACTGTTGCCCATAAGTATCCTGATAAAATTCCTGGTTGTCATTATTGTAACCATAGTTACCAGAATAGTCACCACCTTGCTGAAGCGGCTGCTGAGCGATGGGTTGGGAACCCCAGTTCTGTTGGTTGTTGGTCTGACGACGCTTGGAATCAGGTTGGTTGTACCCATCTGCCTTTCTCTTGCCTCCTACATTGCCCCCACGATTGCCCCGAGATCCACGGGAACCACGGCCTCTCTGCTGTTGAGCAGGACCCCCTCTGCCACCCCTAGAGCCTCTTGGTGGTCCCAAAGGTGCCCCCCTCTGTGAATAGCCAGCTCTACCTCTTGGAGGTGGTGCTCCCCTCCCCCTTGGTGGTGGTGGAGCACCTCGCCCTCCCCTTCCTCCTCCTCTTCCTCTTACTGCATAGCCATCATCATAGCCGTAGTAGGGATCTTCATAGCCTCCACGATAGTCGTGATAATCATAACCATAGTAATCATCATAGTAATCTTCATAGCCATAGTAATCTGGAGGGTAGCCATATCCACCTCTCCCCCCACCACGACCCCGACCTCTAATTGGAGGTGGCATTCGAGGAGGAGGGTGGTAGTAATAATCTTCATACCTAGCAAAGGAGGGAAGGGAGAAAAGAAAAAACAAATCAGTTTGCTTCAAGACTCTGATTGTGTTTTATTAATCCAATCTCCATTATCAAATGGAGATTCCTTGTCCAAAGACATATCTACTAAAAGGTAGACTCACGCAGTGCTTCTGGAGGCCTGTCTAGCAGCTTGGCGCTCTTTCCTTTTCTTGTCTGGTGGCTTGGCTAAGACTATTTCAATTTCTTCCCCTTCTATTTCTTTGCCATTCATTTCATCCATAGCCTATAAAAAATTGAAAAATTAATTTATTTTATGATATAAAACTATATGTTTTATATAGTGTGCATGCTATCATACTTGACTCATTTAATATACTTAATAATTTACTGCACAATTATTTTAAATGGCCAAAAGGTGAATCTAGCCAGAAAGTTAAACACAAACACAAAGAAAATACGTTTCCCTAGACCTTATCTTTTTATATGTAAATGACATTTAGAACAAAACCTACCTCCTGATACTGTATTTTAAAAGGTAAAAGGGCTGCCACCTATTGCTGCTCCTTAATTCCAAATAACTAACTCCTTAAAAGATAAGCCATACCTAAGAAGCAAATCCACACCAAAGAAGCAAATCCATACCAGGGAAAAATGCCAATATTAATACGAACCAAAGATTAACTTTTCAGGATTAGAATTTTTAAATAAACATGTAGCATACAACATACAGGTCTTACACTGTTCTTATACAAAAATTTCAAGGATCTGAAGCACAAATGAGGTTACAGAGTGAGATTATCTGTAAAATTCAAGATACCAACACAAAAAAACCTAGGTTTCCCTCACAATGCTTAACTCGAAATGTATTTTGCTTGAACAGTTTAAAGTACAGAGCCAGAAAAGGCCTGGACTAATGAAGACTCAAGCAATTACGTAGAAAGCAGTAATCAAACATTCCATGTTCTAGCCCTTTGTTCATGTTGTTCCACCCAACAACCTCTGCCATACATCAAAAGGTTCAGGTACTCAGTAACAAAATGTCACCTCCTCATATTTTATTTTTTGTTTCCCTATACCTTTCTCCCCACTCTGGGCACACATAAAAAAATGTTCTATTTATAACGAGCTATTAGTGATTTATAAGTATCTAGACAAAAATGAAACTAGTCCTCAAGATTGCAATTTTCCCTGTACTGCTTCAGTAAAAGCAACTAAACAAGTTTACAAAAGCTTCCTGGCATAAATTAAAAAATGAAACATCTACTCTCTGCCCCGACCATCCTGGTGACTCCCAGTTCCTGGACTAGATATTTTATAATTTAATAGGCTTCCTTGGCAAACCATCCTATAAATATTTTCCATCAGGACAACCAGTTATTTAAAACCAGTTGAGTCAGGAGGAATATTTGGAAAGCATAAAATTATTAGTTATCTGCATTCTATACCAGTAAAAATTTCAGACGCCACACATTAACAGATAAGAGTGTAACAGTATAACAGATAAGATTCCATACTTCAAAGCCAGATTATTACTGAGTTTGTGATCTTGGACAAGTTATGAATTTTATGAACAATACTGCCTCATTAATTAGCTATCATCAATGAGCAAGCCGATTAACTATAAACGAGTCAGAGATTCTAGAAAGCCTGTTTTAAAAGCAGCACCCTGGGCAAAAAACAAAACCAAAAAATGCTCAAATTAGAGGTGGTAGTATCCCACCAACCAAACATGCCAAAAAAGAACCATGCCTGTGTCACTAAGCATTCTGGATCTATCTTCCCAGTAACATAAAAAAGATTTTAGTAGTGTTTTGTCTTGCTTCCCATCACCTCAAGGAAGGAGAGATGAACAAGAAAAAGAAACTGAAAATTTCACCCATTAAAGATAGTCCGAACCCATTGTCAATAGAAAGCAGGTTTTGTGTTCCAAATACCATATGAAAATACTTTCTTCATACTTATTATCATCAAAGACTAAATCAACTATTATACACAAGAGATATCTCTAACAATTACTGAAATCAGTAAAACATAGTGAATGCTATTTTAACTCTAAAATGATTAAATAAAGGTAAAACTAATCATACCCTCATCACAATACATCTACTCAAATACTGTATGAGTCATGTACACCACTCAGTTTCCTTCATAGGTACACAAACTGAGGTAAACTAAGTAGTTATAATATATTCATTACCTATTTAGTGTTTACAGCAGCTAATTTTTATACCTTGTAATACTTCCAAGGCATCATGCTATCAAATCTTACAAAACAATAGAGATTAAAAATAACTTGCCTAAGATCACAAATTCAGTAATAATCTGGCTTTGAAATATGGAGTCTTATCTGTTATACTATTACCACTTAACAGAGATTAAATAGAAAGAGTTCAGCAAAAGCTAACAGTCAATTTTACTTCAGTTTTTAACATTACTTTACGTGTTTGGCAGGTTTCAGAAACAAAATTCAAATATCAAGAACCAAAATTTCAAAATTTCTACCTTAACAGCTGCTCCTCTGTCTTCAAAATGAACAAATGCATAATCTTTCAACTTCTTTACTCTTTCGAGTTTTCCAAATTCAGAAAATGACTTTTCCAATATTTCTTCTGTCACTGTAGTAGCCAAGTTTCTCACAAACAAAACTTTTACCTAGTAAGCAACAAATAAACAAAACTGTCATTGGCTACTTAATTTTACCTGAAAAGTGTTTCTTCCTGTCTTCATAGCATAGGCTTTTCTCCTCTAAAACATTAAGCGCTGAAAGTGTTGTTACAGGTAGTACGAGAAATTGCTAGGAAAATGACACTGATATCAGTCACCAATTTATAAAAATTATTGGTTCTTGCCTTCTCCTATGTTGTCATTAAAGCACCTAACACTGAATAGAACCTTCAAAGAACCAACACATAATTATTATTGCTAATCAACAAATTTAACATGGTCTCCAAGTCCCTTTCAAAACAAGTTTTTCTGTTTCTTTCCTCTAAAACTGAATAACTTTCAAAAGTTCATATGAAAAAATAAACAAACAAGAATAACCAGGAAAAAAAAGAGTGAAATTTAGAGACTGGCCCTACCGAATATAAACAAACTATAATGCTTAAATCATTAAATCAGGTAGTGTTAATTAGAAAAAAAGGAGAAAAGCTGGTCCATGCCTCACACTATACACCAGGATAAACTCCAAATAGATTGAAAATTTAAATAATAAAAGGGTGGAGGGAGAACTGTGAAAGTATCAGAACAAGAATGATTCCTTCATGTAACACTGGAGTGGGGATGACCTTATGACTTAAAATCTAGGAGCCATAAGAATGATATATAAAAATAAATGACTTCTATATTGCAACAAATACTGTAAGCAAAGACAATAAATATGGATGAGGTATTTGCAACATGTATCACAAACAGCTAATCTCTCTTTTATATCAGAGAACCAGAAAATAAGAAAAAGCTCAACAACTGAATAGAAAAATAGGCAAAATTCACGAATATGTGGTTCATACAAAGAAACACACATGGCTCTTAAAATATATTTAAAGTTCAAACCATTCATAGTAAGAGACGCAAATCATTAATCATTAATGGCACTGAGACCATTTGTTATCAGGTTGGCAAAGTTCAAAAGTTTGATCATACACTATTTTGTCAAGAATGAGGAAAATAATTATCTTGTATTTTGCTAGTAGGAATGTAAAATAGTGTATCTCCTACAGACAGGAATATGGCAGTATCTTAACAATTACAGATGTATTTACCCTTTGGCCCACAATTCTACCCCTAAGAACTATCCTACAGATATATCTCCACTTGTATCAACTAACATAAACTTATTCATTCCAGCATTGTAAGAGCAAAAGATCAGAAACAATTCAATATCCAGCTGGTTAAATACACTATAGTACAGAATAGACTACTATGTAGTCATAAAAAATGAAGAAGAGGGCTGGGCACAGTGGCTCACGCCTGTAATCCCAGCACTCTGGAAGGCCGAGGTGGGCGGATTGCCTGAGGTTGGGAGTTCGAGACCAGCCTGGCCAGCATGGTGAAACACCGTCTCTACTGAAAATACAAAAATAAGCCAGGTGTGGTAGAAGGCACCTATAACCCCAGCTACTCGGGAAGCTGAGGCAGGAGAATCGCTTGAACCCGGGAGGCAGAGGTTGCAGTGAGCCAAGATTGTACCACTGCACTCCAGCCTGGGTGACACAGCAAGGCTCCGTCTCAAAAAAAAAAACCCAAAAAATGAAGAAGAGCTCTATGAGCTAACAGAGATTGACAGGGTACACTGTTTTTCCTGTTTTTACATCTCTGAAATAAAGAAACAACTTACAGTCAATGTGATAAGCAAGTACTGTGCCATAGTTTAGTTGGCAGTGTTTTATAACTACTTAGTGGTTCATATAATAATAGTGTATTTTCTCAGAGCTGATGAAACAGGATGGTGAATAAACAAAAAGTAGATCAGTGAATATAGTAGGCTGCCAACATTACTACCACTCATGTAAGAATTAAGGAAGTATATTCATATTTGCCTAAGGAAATACTAAAAAGATAAACCAGAAACTACTAAAACTGGATGCCTTATAGGGGACAAAGGGGATTTGGTAGACATAGGCATAGGGGTAGAAAGGAAATTTCTTTGTCTATACTTTTCCATATAACTTTTAAACTAAGAAAATATAGTACCTATCCAAATAAAAAACTAACATATTGAACAACTTGTTGCTTCAGATACAGGACTATCTAATAAGAAGTTACTAATTTAAAGAGGAAAAAAAACTAACATTTTTCACAAATGCTCCATCCCCTTTATTATTCTCAATTTATCATACTAAGGTCCAGCCTCTATGTTACACAGACTCCCACTGGCTCAGTTGCTTTTAAAAAAAATTCAACATGGAATTTTCTATGATGAAACTGTTAACATACTATATCAAAATCACTTACTGAAACTGTGTTTAAAATGTTCAACAGGAAAAAGGGTCCCTTTAAGAGACATATATTTAGGCTTTTAGGTTTTGGTACATTGTAAAACTGACCCAACTTGGCAAAAAAATCTTCAGTGAATTGTAAATTGATAGTGTGAATAACAGAAGCTTTACTCAAATGGATAAACTTTTCTTTTCAATTACGAAACAGTAAAGGAGCTGGGTGCAGTTGTAAGCACCAGTAGTCCCAAGCTACCTAGGAGGCTGAAGCAGGAGGAACGCTTAAGCCCAGGAGTTCAAGGCTGCAGTGGGCTATGATTACACACGTAAGCAGCTACTGCACTCCAGCCTAGGCAACATAATGAGGCCCAATCTCTTTAAAAAAAAAAAAGAAAACAATAAAGGGCTCTACAATATTTAATCCTAGGTTTATGGAGGCCTCATTTTCATTCCAAAACCTGTTTTAGATTTACGAAAACGGAGTTACCAGAATAAAATCTTGAAGTTTTCTAACCCTAAAAAAAGATTAGGATGAACTTCCGTCTGAGCAGCTACTAAAGGTTATGTGAGAAGTGGCTGGTAAGCAAATTACAAGCTATACTTTTGGTTTTCATGGGATTTTATTCCTCTTTTATAATATGTAATACATCTATAATGCTATTTTAAAATATTTTCACAGAAAAAGCAACACAGGCTATTTAGTTACTACAGGTGGATTCAAAGTTGTGGTGATCTTTAGAGACTGATCCAGGCTCAATAAAATAGATGACATCCGTGTTTAGTAGTTTACCCAAAGTCATAGTTGTATTAGGAGAAGAAACAATGGGAATCAAAATCAAGCTAGTAAAAAATTAAAATAAAAACTAAGAGCTATTTGAATTCTCTATCCCTTACCCATCTACTCAAGGAATATGAGATAAAAGATACTGAGTAGCACTTCTGAGAGCCTCTCTGGTTCATTCTCAATAGATCTGCTTAACCCAAAGATGTCATTGCCTACATAGACTTTACCATACAAGTATAAACCAGGGTTCTCCTCCAAACTATTTAGAGCAAGGGTTTGCCTCCTCAAATTCTGGAATAAAAACCTTGACTTCTGACTTATCAAGAAGAATCCAACCATTAACTCATGGCCATTCAGAGTTGCTGCCTCCCTGTGAAGGGAAGATACAATTAAAATGCTCAAGAGCTCATTTTAAGCAGCAGAAATGCAACTCTGAGGCCAGTCGCGGTGACTCACGCCTGTAATCCTAGCACTCTGGGAGGCCAAGAAGGGCAGATCACGAGGTCAGGAAATTAAGACCACCCTGGTTAACATGGTGAAACACTGTCTCTACTAAAAATACAAAAAATTAGCCAGGTGTGGTGGCAGGCGCCTGTAGTCCCAGCTACTCGGGAGGCTGAGGCAGGAGAATGGCATGAACCCGGGAGGCGGAGCTTGCAGTGAGCTGAGATCGCGCCACTGCACTCCAGCCTGGAAGACACAGCGAGACTCCACCTCAAAAAACAAAAGAAATGCAACTGTGATGTGTCCCAGGAGTCGCCCAAAGGAAAAATTAAGAACCAGTACTCATGGCACCACTATTAAGATCCTGGCAATGCAAGCACAGGAATTAGGAGGGAATAGAGTGCCCTTTTCAGGACTTGCCGTGCATATTTTGCCACTAACGAATAAGAGCAAACACGACAATCTTTTGCCTTTCTTCATGGGGACAATACACTAATGGAACTTGATCATTTAAAACAGGCGGGGTGCGGTGGCTCATGCCTGTGGTCCCAGCACTTTAGGAGGCCAAGGCAGGCAGATCACGAGGTCAGGAGTTTGAGACCAGCCTGGCCAATATGGCGAAATGCTGTCTCTACTAAAAATACAAAATTTAGCCAGGCATGGTGGCAGACGCCTATAGTCCCAGCTACTCGGGAGGCTGACGCAGGAGAATTGCTTGAACCCGGGAGGTGGAGGTTGCAGTGAGCCGAGATCGCACCACTGCACTCCAGCCTGGGCGACACAGTAAGACTTTGTCTCAAAAAGTAATAATAACAAATAAAATAAAAATTTAAAAAAAGCTTAAAAAAAGAAAAATCAGCTATAAATCTAAATAAAACATAATTCACAGCCAAGTAATAAGGCATAATATAGTCAATGAAGATTATAATTTATAATCTCCAAAACATTACTTCTCACTTTACTCAAGACCTTTAAAAAAAAAAAAAGCCTCTATCCCTCACAGTGCCGAGCACTAAACAAATACCCAGTGTGTATGAAAATACTTAATTGAAGGAATTTCATTTCAGTTCCTTTTGCACATTTAATCTGCAGGAAAAGGGATGGTTAATGGAAATTCCTGGATACCAAGACAGGCTGTTAACTTTAGTGTTAAAGCTGCTCCTTGCCAAACAGTTAAAGTCTAAAGCTACAATTTCTATTTATCATAAAACTCAAAATATTTGAGCTTCATTCTGAGTACAAAATTTAAATGATGACCCTATGCCCACTCCAAGCAACTGTATTTACCTTAGCCATGACTTCTGGATCTGGTTCTTCCACAGGGTCAGCCCATTCAACTGTAACTACATTTCCCCACACTTTTACTTTTCCACTCATCAGCCGGCGTCTGGCTTGTGCTGCTGACTTGTGATCCTCATATTCAAGGAAGCAGAACCCCCGATTCTTCTTTTTGTCATCGGGTTGATGATAGAGAATAACGTCCACCAAACCCTCTGTTAAACCAACAGCCAGATATATAAGCCAAAAGCATCCACCACACATCTAGCGATTAGGCAGACCTAAATCCGCTTGACGATGAGCAAAAAATAAGTGACGCAGCCTCAAAATGAGTCACTAACTTTGTAGACAATTAGTAGACAATTAAATCAACATAATCAGATATGGGGTTTGGGACAGTATTTGATGTTCCTTTTTAATTTTAGGGGTTCTTAAGGTATAGCCATATACAACAAATCTAACTACTGTATTCTGACATTTAACATGCTACAATATTTTAGAGCGTTTGATATAACATGACTATAAAAGCACTAACAAGGATCTTAAAACTATTAACATAAACCCAAGAAAACTAACTTTTGACAACTAATCATGGCCAAGCTAACTTAAAAGTTACTATTTTTAACCAAGAATGGAAGTGATCACTAAATATTAGTGTTCCTCTGGTCTTAGTCCTTTGCCCTTATCTTTCCATATGTGTTCTTTCTGAATAATGTCAGCTAGCCCTATTTTTAAATGTTATCTATACCCTTACAAATGCTTAGATTTTTTTCCTAGCCCAGATTTCTCTAAGCTCTAGATGTGCCTATGTTCTTACCTGATGTATCCTCTTTGATGTCTTAGAATCGCAAATTTAACATGTCCAAAACTGAACCACCATGGCCAAAATCTGCCTTCCCTAGACTTCCTATCTAATAAACAGTGCCATCCACCTGGTTCTGAAGCCAGAAATTGGTTAGACATTCTTGATTTCTTCCTTTACTTCATCTCTCCTAACCAATTCCAAACTCATTTACTTCTTTCTATCTCCACTGCTATTACGCTAGTCTAATCCTCTATCTGTACTAGTATGACAGCTTCAACTAATTGATCAGCTTCCACTCATGCCCCTTCTCTCCAAGTCCCTATCCACACAGCAGTAGGAATAATATCCCATAAACATGAAACAGGTGTTATTTCCTGCTTAAAACTTTTAAATGCCTTCTCATTATATATACAATAAAAACCCAACTCCTTACATGGCCTACAGAAGCCCTGCCTACTTCATTTCATACAATTATATTCCTAATTCTACCTTTTAATAACACTAGTCTCCTCAGTTACTGTAATATACTGTCTTCTTTCTTGCCTTGGAACCTTGGCATGTGTTGCTGCCTTGGAATGCACTTCCTTTTGCTCTTTGTATGCTACATCTTCTTCATCCTTCAGGTGCTGGCTGACATGTCATCTTATCAGAAAAGTCTTCCAGAACCATCCAAACAGGGATAGTAGCTATTCTTTAGCTAAATATCCTATATTTCCTGCTTCAGTGTCTTATCACAATGTCTAAATATTCCTTTAATTTTTATTATTTATATTCTTGGTCTTATCTCCTTTCCCAGGATATAGGATCTATGAAAGCAGAGAATATGTCTCTTAGCCACCAATGTATCCCAGGCACATAGCACAATGCCAGCACTTAACAGAAACTTTAATAAACACCTGCTGAAAGAATGAATAAATGATCATGAAGCCAGAAGGAGATATAGATAATAAAGTGATGAGGTCAAAGAATTGTGCCAACAGGGGTATTTGACAACACAATATAGTGGATGGTGGCAGTGGTTACAAAGTGAGACGCTAGAAATTAAGAGTTTAAAGTGCACAGAATTTCTGGTGCCTAGATCCAGAATGTAATCTGGATATGGTGGAGCTGAAGTAAAGGACTAAAGATGAGGTAATCATAGAAATAGGTAGGAGTCTAAAGCCCTGGATGGTTCACCAATGTAGATGTTAAAGGTACTAGAAATAAGTTAATTTAGGGCAGAAGAGGAAGATAGTGAGCCAGAAGCAATCTTTAGATTAATGAAAGGCTGAAACCAGAAGAGCAATGATTGACAGCTTCAACAAAAGGGAAAGCATTTGTCTGAATGATAAAAATGTAAAGGAATAGTAGTTTTTACAAGGGGAGGCAGTGGTCTAACGCAGTGTTTTTAAATTATAGGTAGTATTAGATCACAACTGGTATTTTAAAAAATGAAATAGAATAAGAAGTATCAAAATAAATCATGTATAATAAATAAAAGTACAGTTTTGTTAAATTGTTTCAGTTATATATAAATGTATACAGAACTACGATATAAAATCTACTTCTCAATCAATTCCATGGATTTAGAATTGGATATTTTAAAAAATCTGATCGGCCAGGCACAGTGGCTCACGCCTGTAATCCTGGCACTTTGGGAGGCCAAGGCAGGCGGATCACCAAAGGTTGGGAGTTCGAGACCAGCGTGACCAACATGGAGAAACCCTATCTCTACTAAAAAATACAAAATTAGCCGGGCGTGGTGGTGCATGCCTGTAGTCCCAGCTACCTGGAAGCCTGAGGCAGGAGAATTGCTTGAACCAAGGAGGCTTGCAGTGAGCCAAGATAGCACCATTGCACTCCAGCCTAGGCAATAAGAGCAAAACTCTGTCTCAAAAAACAAACAAATAAACAAAATATCTGATCTAGACAAGGCAACAGGGAGGGAGTAAAAACTTTCATTCTCTTGGTCCTAAAATACACTAACTGTCAAGGGGGGAAAAAAGCATTCACTTGAAGGCTATAGAGCAAAAGCTCCAGCAAAAGCCAAGGTTCAATTAAGACAAAGAAGTGAAGGGGACATTCCAAGAAATGAAGGATATAAGGGAATTTGTTTAAATCCAAACCACTATAAAGCAGAAAGGAAGCAATTTAGACACCGAAGACCTGAATTCTTAATTTAATACATACAACCCCTCAGTTTTTGTGAGCACTTATAAGTAGTATAACACATTTCGCAAAAGTAATTTCTAAATACATTTTTGTTTTACCTGTGACTTTACTGAATTCTTCCAAAATGTTTTCTTTAGTCTTATTCTTCGGAATGGATCCAACAAAAAGTCTGTTGTTTGCCACAGAAATGCACACTCCAAGGTGTTTACCAGGGCGAATTTCATAGCTGTCACACTGCAATTAAGAAAAGAACCAGAGACCCCAAAACCACCCCAAACTCAGGACAACTGATCTTAATCTAAAAAAATTCAACAATTTAAGGCCAAATGCTCCCTGCTTCATCAACTCACCAAGCTCCCTCATGCTTTCCATAATATGAATGTATACTTTAAACTTGTCACAGTCTCTTGTTTTAGTTTGGTTTTGTTAACCTTCACTACTCTTCCACATAAAAATGACTCACTTTATTGTTTAAAGTATCTTATTTCATATTTTAATTTTATCTATCTGAAAATGTTTTCCCACAGATTTTTCAGAAAAAAATACCTGAGACTGATCATTCAGGGTCCTTGGAAATGTAAATTGGATTAGAAAAATTTCAAATTCTACAGAAGTCACAGAATTCTAAATATATAGTTTTAAATTGTCTACCAAACACAGTATTTTCAAAAAGTGTTTTATTTAAATCACTACAGTAGATTTTCTTGACAAATTTTAGCCTTTTTTTTAAATTTTAAGACTGAGTCTCGCTCTGTCGTCCAGGCTGGAGGGCAGTAGCACAATCTTTGCTCACTGCAACCTCCACCTCCCGGGTTAAAGTGATTCTCCTGCTTCAGCCTCCCAAGTAGCTGGGACTACAGGCGTGCGCCACCAAGCCCAGCTAATTTTTGTATTTTTAGTAGAGACGGGGTTTCACCATGTTGGCCAGGCTGATCTTGACTCCTGACCTCAGGTGATCCCACCTGTCTCGGCATCCCAAAGTGCTGGGATTACAGGCGTGAGCCACCACATCTGGCCAATTTTAGCTTCTTATACTTTAATATTATTTAACTATTAGTTTACTAAGAGATATGAGTATTAAAAAGAAAATCATATGTTGCCAAAAATGAAAACTTAATATTAAATAAACAAGTTTGAAGGAAAAATCCATAATAAAAACTAAAATCTGGGTCAAGCTACGAGTGGAACTGATTCAGACACCAGTAATGAAACCAAAAGCCTTGATGATGAAACAGGCTGATCATCTAGAAAGGCTAGAACCAGACTTAGTGAGCCCCTCAGATGTCAGGCAAGAGTATGCCAAAAAAAAAAATGACATTGTTATTTTAAGATACTGAGATAGCTGTGTCTTAAATACAGCAGGAGTGAAGATACATTTGATTTGCAAAACTTTGTTACTACTACTACTGGTCTGAAATGAGCACCAAGTGGTTAAAGGCTCTAAAGAAAGGAAATTAATCTGAGACTGGCTATAAATAGTAGGAGGAGAGAGAAAGATTAAAGACAGAGAAGACTCAAGGGCCAAGAAACATAAAGAACGAACAAAAATACACTTAGAAAATATGAAATAAATCATATGAATAGGCTGTAATAAAAATAAAACAGATTCACAACTATTTTCTGAATGGAATCCTAAAAGTCACTGTCATCTACTATTACATTCCCCACAGCCCATTCCAGCCTTCATTATACTATAAGAATCCTAAAGTTTAACATCAAGAATTGATATCCTTTTGCCTAAAACCAAAAAACAGAAATCCATAAGCCAAATACTCATATGAAACTTCTGATGTTAATCAATCTAATAGATAACTTCTTAAATCAATGGGAAACTTTCTATAAAACATTACTTCTTGGGTATTTTCAGTTCTTTTTTAGTTTTATAGTCAGAAAAAAAGCAAAAGTCACATACCAACTTGGTCGGTACAGAAATATTCAAAGCAACAACTGAAGGAATCAAAATAATGTTAACTACAAACATTTTTGAATTAAAGTTTATTTCCTCAAATAGTGACTTGCTAGACAGTGGATAATTATCACATACCAGTTTCACGGCTTCCTGTGCAGCTTCCTTTCCACAGAAGGTGATAAATGCATACCCTCTATTCTGACCAGACAGTGGATCCATCATAAGACGCAGATCCCAAATGGGTCCAGCCTTCTCGAAAAGGGGCACCAACTCATCCTCATATAAATCTCTTGGTATTTTGCCTACAAACACCTGAAATAAAACCCCCTTATTAGAATCCAACATAAGCATTTGATTTTAGAGTCATAAAGCCTACTGTCTTTATTTTTTTTTTTAAAGACGCGGGCAGAAGAAGATGGTTAAGAAAGAACGGAAACAGGCCGGGCGCGGTGGCTCAAGCCTGTAATCCCAGCACTTTGGGAGGCCGAGGCGGGTGGATCACAAGGTCAGGAGATCGAGACCACAGTGAAACCCCGTCTCTACTAAAAATACAAAAAATTAGCCGGGCGCGGTGGCGGGCGCCTGTAGTCCCAGCTACTCAGGAGGCTGAGGCAGGAGAATGGCGGGAACCCGGGAGGCGGAGCTTGCAGTGAGCCGAGATCGCGCCACTGCACTCCAGCCTGGGCAACAGCGTGAGACTCCGTCTCAAAAAAAAAAAAAAAAAAAAAAAAGAAAGAAAGAACGGAAACAATCTGAAACTTACAGTTGACTTGCAGAGCTAATCCTAACTTTTATTATAATGACCTTAGGGTTATCAAAGAACAACAGTCTCTTGAAAAATGGAAACTAGTAAGAGTGTAAAATCTGTATTAACTCTAATTTTTAAATTTTTATAACTTGACTTGTTCTCATAAAAACAGAATAAAGGAGGTTGGATGCAGCGGCTCACGCCTGTAATCCAAGCACTTTAAGAGGCCGAGGAAGGTGGATCACTTGAGTCCAGGAGTTCAAAACCAGCCTGGGCAACATGGTGAAACCCCATTTCTACAATTTAAAATTAAAAAATTAATTTATAAATTAAAAATAAATAAAAATAAAAATAATTGAATAAAAGATTGACATAGCCCTCAAGTTATCTCAACTCTAAAATCTTTACTACTTAAAAAGCAACCTCAGTATTTTTCAGAAACTCCCGTGCTTCAATCTATTCCTTTCTCTATCCAGATATTAAATATTAAATTTTAAGGTATGAAAAACATCTCTTCAACATTTGAAGAATTTCTGATCTTCAATTACAAATTCTATAGGATTAAATTATAATATACAACAACAAATTAAAAAGTATATAGTCAAAAATCTTCATTTGATACCAGATTATAATTTTCTTCAAGTTCCTCCAATGTAAGCAACATTAAAAATGTTTTATGTTGGCGGGGTGTGGTGGCTCACGCCTGTAATCCCAGCACTCTGGAGGCTGAGGTGGGCGGATCATGAGGTCAGGAGATCGAGACCATCCTGGCTAACACGGTGAAACCCTGTCTCTACTAAAAATACAAAACATTAGCTGGGCATGGTGGCAGGCGCCTGTAGTCCCAGCTACTCGGGAGGCTGAGGCAGGAGAATGGCGTGAACCCGAGAGGCAGAGCTTGCAGTGAGCCGAGATCGTGTCACTGCACTCCAGCCTGGGCAACAGAGGGAGACTCCATCTCAAAAAAATAAAATAAATAAAAATTTTAAAAAAGTTTTATGTTAAAACATTTGTAATCCACAAAGTCTGAATGAGTAAAATTAGTATTTGCATGACAAGTTTTCTAGTGAAACTCATCTACATCACCATTTCACAGTCTGAAAAATAGCTGGAATAATAGGTAAATAATAAAGTAGTAACAGCAATCCAATCCAAAATATGCCGACATTATTATGGACATTAAGTTTCTGAAGTTAAGCTCTACAACAGATGTACTATCTAGAGATAATCCTTTCCAAAATAATCAAGACTCACTTTCACTGCTATCTGGTAAAACTTGAGGAATTCTTTTGACTCCTTAGCATGATTCTCACACAATAGTTATTGCAATTCTTCTACCTCCTTAAGGTCCCCAATCCTCATTCACTAAACCTCATCCTAAGGATATCACCTGAGAGTCACTGGTTTCTTCATATTCTTACCTCTCACTATGTCTACTTTCACTTCTATCACACCTCAGAGAAAGAGATCTACCTCCTTTCTAAGGTTAACTCCTTAACCCCAATAAATAAGCCCATTTCTTCTTACCACTTTCTGGAAACAACTGCGAACCGTTATTCCTTCAACTCTCATATTTTGCTCAGTACCATCCTTCCCTTCCCACTGGTTCCCTCCTGTCTCCAAACAATCCAAAAACAAAATACAACAACACACCCCTCACTTTAGCTTGTATTGTATTTATTTCCTTTCACTGATAAAGGTTTGGCTTGTTTTTGAGACTGGGTCTCACCTTGTTGCCCAGGCTGCAGCATAGTGGCATGATCATAGCTCACTACAGCCTCATACTCCCAGACTCAAGTAATCGTCCCACCTCAGCCTCTCAAGTAGCGGGGACAACGGGCTCTTGCCATTATGCCCAGCTAATATCTGGAGGTGGGGGTTGGGGGTAAGAGAGGCTCTCGCTATGATGCCCAGGGTGGTCTCGAACTCCTGGGCTCAAGTGATCTTCCTGTTTTGGCCCTCCAAAGTGCTGGGATTACAGGCATGAGCCACTGCACCTGGCCTGTTTTGAACACACCATTTGTACTTTTTTTTTTCACTCACACAGTTATTATTTTCAACACATCTACTACATGCTTAATACCGTGAAGCCAAAGAGAAGTATAAATAAGACATCTATGGCATCGTGACAATTAGGGATACAAGATACTGTTATATGTGATTTAAGTGATGTCCCTGCAGAACCATCTTTCTAACAAAAACATACTCTGAAGAGCACACGGCATCTATGTTCTCTTTAACACTCTATAATTGGCTTCTTCCTCTAACTCGAACTGTGTACCCAATAAACTTCTAATAAACTTCTAATAACCAAATTCAAAAGTCTTTTTCCGGGCCAGGCACAGTGGCTTATGCCTGTAATCCCAGCACTTTGGGCGGAATACCTGAGGTCAGGAGTTCAAGACCAGCCTGGCCAACATGGTAAAACCCCATCTCTACTAAAAATACAAAAATTGGGCAGGCATGGTGGCAGGCGCCTGTAATCCCAGCTACTTGGGAGGCTGAGGCAGGAGAATTGCTTGAACCTGGGAGGCGGAGATTGCAGCGAGCTGAGATCATGCCACTGCGCTTCAGCCGGGGCGACAAGAGTGAAACTGTCTCAGGGGAAAAAAAAAAAGGTCTTTTCCCCCTCAGTTCTCATCATCCTTGCCTTCTCTACAAGTATTAACACTGGTGATGCAACCGCCACCATCAAAACTTTTCTTCTCTTAAGTATTCAGAATACTTTACCAACCTCATTTTTGTACCTTGAAATCTATGATGAAGACATGTTTGTAACAAATGATTTTTTCTAAAAATCAAAACGATTAAAACCCAGCCTTGTCAACTGGCTCCTCTGATTGCCCCCATCTACCTTTAGAAGACTATAATTTCTGTTTCTCTCCCCTCATAGCCCCCACCTCCAGGTGACTGAGGAACTACTTCTATAAACAGACATCTCAGATGTTTTCAATTCCTCCCATTATCACCCATATCCAATTAATCTTTTATTATTATTATACTTTATTATTATTATTATACTTTAAGTTCTAGGGTACATGTACACAACGTGCAGGTTCATTACATATGCATACATGTGCCATGTTGGTGTGCTGCACCCATTAATTCATCATTTACCTTAGGTATATCTCCTAATGCTATCCCTCCCCCCTCCCCCCACCCCACAACACGCCCCGGTGTGTGATGTTCCCCTTCCTGTGTCCAAGTGTTCTCATTGTTCAATTCCCACCTATGAGTGAGAACATACGGTGTTTGGTTTTTTGTCCTTGTGATAGTTTGCTGAGAATGATGGTTTCCAGCTTCATCCATGTCCCTACAAAGGACATGAACTCATCCTTTTTTATGGCTGCATAGTATTCCATGGTATATACGTGCCACAATTTTCTTAATCCAGTCTATCATTGACGGGCATTTGGGTTGGTTCTAAGTCTTTGCTATTGTGAATAGTGCCGCAATAAACATACGTGTGCATGTGTCTTTATAGCAGCATGATTTATAATCTTTTGGGCATATACCCAGTAATGGGATAGCTGGGTCAAATGGTATTTCTAGTAAAAATATGGAATGCTTCATGAATTTGCATGTCATCCTTGCGCAGGGGCCTGCTATCTTCTCTATATTGTTCCAATTTTAGCATATGTGCTGCCGAAGCGAGCACCCAATTAATCTTTAAAGTACCTGCTTGAAGCTGCTCCATGTAAATGCCTAGCCTATACAAACACACGGCTCCCACCCTACTCAGAACTTGTATAATACAAATCTTTCATGAGACAAGGAATTAGACATACCTTGGACTCATGTGCCATATATTTTTCTAGATTTTAGAAATATAGTGACTACCACAGACAAGGTCTAGGCATTAATGAAGTTTATATTCTACTGAGAGAGACAGACAAAAATTAAAAAAGTAAACAATATGGGTCATGCATGGTGCTCGTGTGTGCAATCCTAGCACTTTGGGAGGTCGAGGTGGGCAGATCACTTGAAGTCAGGAGTTTGAGACCAGCCTGGCAAATACGGTGAAAACCTGTCTGTAACTAAAAATTCAAAAATTAGCCAGGTATGGTGGCACAAGCCTGTAATCCCAGCTACTCGGGAGGCTAAGGCAGAAGAATCACTTGAACCAGGGAGGTGGAGGTTGCAGTGAGTGGAGATCACGCCATGGCACTCCAGCCTAGGCAACAGAGTGAAACTCTGTCTTAAATAAATAAATACATAATGATTATATGATTTTAAGAGGTAGTAAATGTTAAGAAGAATGAAAAAACAGGAAGAGGGGATAAATGATGGGGTTGTGTTTTCACTAGGAGGGCTTCCCTATAGGGGTAAATTTGAGCTGAGATCTAAGAGAAAATTAAGTAAAAATCTGAGGAAGGTGAGGGGGCACTGTCTCATGCACTTTGGGAGGCCAAGGCAGAAGTATCACTTGAGGCCCGCCAGGAGTTCTAGACTAGCCTGAGAAACAGAGCAAGACTCTTGTTTCAAAAAAAAAAAAAAAAAGAAAAGAAAAAAGAAATCTGAAGAAAGAGCATTCCAAGTTGAGGGAACAAGTACAAAAGGCTGTGAGATGTGAGACGGGAGTACACTCAACATATCTGAAGAACAGCACACAGGCCAGTGGCCAGAATAAAAGTGACAGTGGGTGGAAAACAGAGAACGGGGCCAGAGTAAGTTAAACCATGGTTAGGCATTTCTGCTCCCAGATGTGTTGGGAAGCCATCAGAGAGTTTAATGCAGAAAAATGACTGGGTATGACTTATGTTCTAAAAGATACACTTCAGCAACTGGGTAGAAAATGGATTGTGTGGAGAAACAGGCTGACCAGTCAGGTGAACAGGGCAATCTGGGAAAGAGATGAAAGTGGCTTGGTATAGTAGGGTGATAGCTATGCAGGTGATAAGAATGTGAGCAACAGTGAGTTTTCAGTTATATGCGATTCAAATCTACATTTTAGTTACCTGGAGCAAGTTTTGTTCTTCTTGTTGTTGTTGTTTTTGAGATGCCATCTCGCTTTGTCGCCCAGGCTGTAGTGCAGTGGCGCCATCTCAGCTCACTGCAACCTCTGCCTCCCGAATTCAAGCAATTCTCCTGTGTCGGCTTCCTGAGTAGCCGGGATTACAGGCATGTGCCACCAAGCCTGGCTAATTTTTGTATTTTTAGTAGAGATGGGGTTTCACCATGTTGGCCAGGCTGGTCTCGAACTCCTGACCTCAAGTGATCTGCCAGCCTCAGCCTCCCAAAGTTTTGGGATTACAGGCATGAGTCACGGCACCTGGCCAAGTTTCTTAAGCAATGAGTCTCAACTTCCTCATGTGGGCTGGGCATGGTGACTCACACTTGTAAACTCAAAGCTCAAGGAGGCCAAGGCAGGAGGATTCCTTGAGCCCAGGAGTTTGAGACCAGCCTGAGCAACAAAGCAAGACCCTGCCTCTATAAAAAATTTTAAAAATTGGCTCAGTGTGGTGCCACGTAACTGTAGTCCCAGTTACTTGGGAAGCTTAGGCACGAGGTTCCCCTAAGCCCAGGAGTTTGAGGTTGCAGTGAGCTACGATTGTGCCACTGTACTCCAGCCTGGGCAAGAGTGAGACCTTCTTTTTATAAATAAATAAATATAGAAGAAACATCAACAAATCTGTGGCCAATAAAGTCCCCAATACTATAGTCATGTGAGTCTGTGAAGAAACAGACCACGAATTGAAAACACTAGTTTATCTAAGAAACAGGAATATCTTCATTTCAAGATCAATTTAACTTAGGACCTAAAAAGAATTTAAAAGGCTAAAGTTTTCAAAAACTAATTCAGCACTGTTCCTTTTAAAGTTTTTTTTTTTTTTTTTTTTTGAGACAGAGTCTCGCTCTGTCGCCCAGGCTGGAGTGCAGTGGCCGGATCTCAGCTCACTGCAAGCTCCGCCTCCTGGGTTTACACCATTCTCCTGCCTCAGCCTCCCGAGTAGCTGGGACTACAGGCGCCCGCCACCTCACCCGGCTAGTTTTTTATATTTTTTTAGTAGAGACGGGGTTTCACCGGGTTAGCCAGGATGGTCTCGATCTCCTGACCTCGTGATCCGCCCATCTCGGCCTCCCAAAGTGCTGGGATTACAGGCTTGAGCCACCGCGCCCGGCCTTCTTTTAAAGTTTTTAAGCTCAATTTTTAATTAACTAAAATGAAATAGGAATACTTTCCTTTTATTAACTTTTTAGTCCTGAGTCATTCTGGATCCATGTGAGCCCTTTCAGAGCAAGCACTCAGTCATCTGCAGGTAACCCTCCTCCCTTTTCGGAACCAGCAGAATCTAGTGAATACCATAATAACACTTCTTTCTTCACTCATCAGCCATGAAGACCCAGAAAAAGTTTTAGCTGTCTACAATTTATCCATCAAGTTCTTCAACAGTAATAAAGGAAGTAACCAAGTCATCCAACAGTCTTTTCTTTTTTTGAGACAAGGTACTTGCTCTGTCACCCAGGCTGGAGTACAGCGGCGCAATAACAGCTCACCGTAGTCTTGACCTCCAGACTCAACTGATCTTTTCAACTCAGCCTCCCAAGTAGCTGAGGCCACAGTTGTGCGCATGCCGCCAGGCCCGGCTAATTTTTTATTTTTTATAGAGACAGGGTCTCCCTATGTTAGCCAGGTTGGTCTCAAACACCTGAGTTCAAATGATTCTCCTGCCTCAAGCCTCCTGAAATGCTAGGATTACAAGCATGAGCCACCACACCCAGTCAACAGAGTCTTTTGGTTATCAATTAGGATTCTTACATTATCTAGCTCCTACTTACATTTGCTATCTTGCAAATGTATCAGTTTCTCACACATAATAAAATTCAGCTGCCACAAAGTCATATACTTTAGGTCTCTGTTAAATACACTGGGGTTCTTCACCACCATGAATAAGCCAAAGAATAAGATCTCAATCTACCATTTCTTTTCATTACTCTGCAAAACATCAGTGGTATACTCTGCAAACAGATAAGAATTTATTATATACAGTCATGACCTCCATGAATCCTCCTTATATTAATGGAAACAAATAAAAACAGAACTTGGCCAGGCGAGGTGGCTCACCTCTGTAATCTCAGCACTTTGGGAGGCTGAGGCGGGTGGATCGTGAGATCAAGAGTCTGAGACCAGACTGGCCAACATGGTGAAACCCCATCTCTACTAAAAATACAAAAATTAGCTGGGCATGGTGGTGTGCACTTGTAGTCCCAGCTACTTGGGAGGCTGAGGCAAGAGGATCTCTTGAACCTGGGAGGCGGAGGTGGCAGTCAATGATCGTGCCACTGCACCCCAGACTAGGCGACAGAGTGAGACTCCATCTCAAAAAAACAAAAACAAAAACAGAACTTGCTTCCCAAAGCAGCTTAACAATACTAGCTGAAGAATACAAAAATACTACAACTAAAAAATATATTTCAAAATTACTACCTATCATCCTTGTATATTTCTCATCTCAGAACAATACTTAGCAACAATGTCTGTTAATGAATGCTCATCTAATGGGTTAACTTACAGATTTTATCCAAAAATGAGATATCATAATCCTCTCATAATTTTAATACTGCACAGTCTCAGGCACTGACCTTAACTTCAACCTCCTCAATCAAGACCTAAAAAGGTTTAATGATGACTGGAAGAAAATATAAAAGAACAAAAACCAAACCTCACATCAAAAATCATAACAATTAAAACCAATTTATTACATCTACTAGCAACACATTAAAAACCTATTTTTCTTGAATTTTCAAAACTGTCAACAAATACTTGCACAATCTCATGAAATCTAACTTTATGAGAGAAATCTGAAACTTTACACTACGATTTTGCTGAAAGTAATTGCTTGACAAGAGTGGTTTTAGGCTAGTGATCTCATATAGGGATTTTGCTGGAATCATATCTGCTGTATATAACATTTAACATACAGAAGAATGCATCTTTCTCCTAAAGGAACAATGCAATCTGAGAGAATATATATGTGTTTTACAATTAACATATCAACTATTTGTTTCAAATTGGTTATCTCCAAGTTTATTAGGCCAGGCATGGTACTCACGCCTGTAATGCCAGCACTTCGAGAGACCAAGGTGGGAAGATCACTTGAGCCCATGAGTTGGAGACCAGCTGGGCAACATAGGGAGACTCCGTCTCTACAAAAAATTAAAAAATAAAATAGCTGGGCTTCACTTTGGGAGGCCGAGGCAAGAGGATCACCTGATGTCAGGAGTTCGAGACCAGCCTGACCAACATGGAGAAACCTCTCCTCTACTAAAAATACTAAAAATACAAAATTAGCCAAGTGTGGTGGCGGATGCCTGTAATCCCAGCTACTGAGGCTGAGGTAGGAGAATCGCTTGAACCCGGAAGGCAGAGGTTGCAGTAAGCTGAGATTGCACCATTACACTCCAGCCTGGGCAACAAGAGCAAAACACAAAATAGCTGGGCTTGGTGGCATGAGTCTGTAGTCACAGCCACTGGGAAGGCTGAGGCAAGAAGGCTGCTTGAGTCAGGAGGAGTTTGAGGCTGCAGTGTGCTATGATCATACTACTGCACTCCAGCCTGGGTGACAGACTGTTTCTAAAAAAAAAAGGTCACTCGTATAACAGGTTACTTTTCAGCACATAGTTTTCTCCATTTGAAGGATTAGCAGGAGTTCGTGACCAGCCCGGCCAACTTGGCGCAACCCCGTCTCTACTAAAAATAGAAAAATTAGCCGGGCATGGTGGCGGGCGCCTGTAGTCCCAGCTACTCGGGAGGTTAAGACAGGAGAATAGCTTGAACCTGAGAGGCAGAGGTTGCAGTGAGCTGAGATCGCACCATTGTACTCCAGCCTGGGCAACAAGAGTGAAACTCCGACTTGAAAGAAAAAAAAAGAAAGAAAAAGAGTAAAAGGAAAAGGAAGGAAGGGAGGGAGGGAGGAAGGGAGGGAAGAAGGAAGGGAGGGAGGGAAGGAAGGAAGGAGGGAGGGAGGGAGGGAGGAAGGGATTAGAATAGGCTAGCAATAAAGCAAATGGAAAAACCTTTATGAAGACACAGATGGAGGAAGAGTTGCTTCTTTGTTCAAGTATGGACTAACATACTCAATCTTTTATCTGATTCCACATTCTTCCCTTGTGCAATCCACGCCCATCAATAATATCTTTATGTAAATACTATGTCCCTTCTGAGCGATAGGTGAGGCAAGGGAGAGAACAAGCACAGTTCTAAATTATTGATATTAAAAAAAAAAAAACTTGGCCGGGCGCGGTGGCTCATGCCTCTAATCCCAGCACTTTGGGAGGTAGAGGCAGGTGGATCACCTGAGGTCATGAGTTCAAGACCAACCTGACCAACATCGTGAAATCCTGTCTTTAGTAAATACAAAAAATTAGCCAGGTATGGTGGTGCGTGCCCGTAATCCCAGCTACTTGGGAAGCTGACACAGGAGAATCGCTTGAACCTGGGAGGCGGAGGTTGCAGTCAGCCGAGATTGCAACACTGCACTCCAGCCTGGGCAACAAGAGCAAAAATTCCGTCTCAAAAAAACAAAAAACAAACAAACAAAAAGAAAACAGAAACAAAAAAACCTGGTTGGGCACTGTGGCTCATGCCTGTAATCCCAGCACTTCAGGAAGTCAAGGCGGGAGGACTGCCTGTGTCCAGCAGTTCAAGACCGGCCTGGGCAACATAGTGAGACCTAGTCTCTACAGAAACAAAAACAATCCCCAAAAAGCAAAAACCAAAATAAAGCAGCCGAGTGTGGAGGCTCACGCCTGTAATCCCAGCACTTTGGAAGGCCAAGGTGGGTAGATAACTTGAGGTCAGGAGTTCAAGACCAGCCTGACCAAAATGGTGAAACTCCGTTTCTACTAAAAATACAAAATTAGCCAGGTGTGGTGGCAGGCACCTGTAATCCCAGCTACTTGGGAGGCTGAGGCAGGAGAATCACTTGAACGCAGGAGGCGGAGGTTGCAGTGAGCCGAGACTGCATCACTGCACTCCAGCCTGGGCAACAGGAGCGAAACTCCATCTCAGGGGCGGGAAAAAAAAAACAGAATAAAGCAATTGTGTCTTCCAAATAACTTTACTCCAAGTATCTAAAATGGTGTGTTGCTAGTAGCATGGTTTTAGCAACCTGTTCCAAGAACTCTGTATTATATTCCTATATAAAGTATTTGGGTATCTACCAGTCACAAGATTATCTATCCTCATGATGGCAGCAAAATACACATGGATATCTAAAAAATAACAACAGCTAAACTTTGAAACGGATCAAGAATTTTCCCCCATCTGTATAGTATCTGCATAGTAGATAAAACACTTTCCAAACTGGAAAGATCTTGGTAAATAGCTAAAGAACACTTACCTCCGTTCCAATTCCAGGTTGCACGCCAGAGTACACACTGTCTGGTGGAGGACCACCATACTTCCTCTGTCCTGTGGTTACATCCAGAGTATAACCAGTTCTCTCAAGCAAGGCCTAAAGATAATTATACATCTCTTTATACTTGAATACTAAATCTAACACACAAGCATCAGTATATTAATCTTTTCCAAAAAGTACTCCAACTTCCTAGGAGATATATTTTTATGGTTAGGTAAAACAAAGTCAGAATTCACACTGGTTCCCCACACGTTTCTACTGGTGAGTCTTTTCAAATAAAATGTTCTCTATCCTTAAAAAAATAATTCAGCATTAAGTCTTACCTCCATGCAGCTTCTCTCATTTACTATTACTCTCACATCCATTTCTTCCTACTGTCTTTCTTTTCTTTTTCTTTTTTTTTTTGGGGGGGGGATGGAGTCTTGCTCTGTTGCCCAGGCTGGAGTGCAGTGGCATCGTCTCGGCTCACTGCAACCTCTGCCTCCTGGGTCTAAGCAATTCTCCTGTCTCAGCCTCCCAAATAGCTGGGATTACAGGCATGTACCACCATGCCCAGCCAATTTTTGTATTTTTAGTAGAGATGGGGTTTCAACATGTTGGCCAGGCTGGTCAGGTACTCCTGGCCTCAAGTGATCCACCTGTCTTGGCCTCCCAAAGTGCTAGGATTACAGGCATGAGCCACTGTGCCCAGCCCCCACTGTCTTTCTAGTGTACCTTTTTTTTTTTTTTTTTTGAGACAGAGTCTTGTTCTGTCACCCAGGCAGGAGTACAGTGGCGTGATCTCGGTTCACTGCAAGCTCCGCCTCCCGGGTTCGTGCCATTCTCCTGCCTCAGCCTCCCAAGTAGCTAGGATTACAGGCATGGGCCACCACACCTGGTTAATTTTTTGCATTTTCAGTAGAGACGGGGTTTCACCATGTTAATCAGGATGGTCTCGATCTCCTGACTTCGTGATTCGCCCACCTCAGCCTCCCAAAGTGCTGAGATTACAGGCGTGAGCCACTGCGCCCGGCCAGGTTTTTAAAATCACACATTGTCAGAACGGCAAGAGACTTTAGATATCATCAAGTTCGGTGAACACTAGGATTCCACAGGGATGCATACCTTCAGCCTTCCATTCTTCTACCTTTGACTGAAACAGAGCCATAAATGTAATGTAAAACAGGGGTCTCCCCACCCCTGGGCCACAGACCCATACTGGTCCGTGGCCTGTTAGGAACCAGGCTGCATAGCAGGAGGTGAGTAGTGGACAAGTGAGAACAAAGCTTCATCTGTATTTACAGCCGCTCCTCATCCTCCCTATCGCTGGCATTACTGCCTGAGCTGTGAGCTCCGCCTCCTGTCAGATCAGCAACCACATCAGATTCTCATAGGAGCGTGAACCCTATTGTGAACTGCGCATACAAGGGATCTAGGTTGCATGCTCCTTATGAGAATCTAATGCCTGAAGATCTGTCACTACGTCCCAGTATGCCCAGATGGGACCATCTAGTTGCAGGAAAACAAGCTCAGGGATCCCACTAATTCTCCACTATGGTGAGTTGTATGATTATTTCATTACATATTACAATGTAATAATAACAGAAATAACTTCAACACCAAATAACTATTTCTAATCAAAAAGTCTATCACAGGCCAGGCATGGTGGCTCACACCTGTAATCCCAGCACTTTGGGAGGGTGAGGTGGGCAGATCCCCCAAGGTCAGGAGTTCAAGACCAGCCTAGCTAACACAGTGAAACCCTGACTCTACCAAAAAATAAAAAAAAAAATCAGCTGGGTGTGGTGGCGCACACCTGTAGTCCCAGCTACTCAGGAGGCTGAGGCAGGAGAATCGCTTGAACCCAGGAGACGGAGGTTGAAGTGAGCTGAAATGGTGCTACTGCACTCCAGCCTGGGCCACAGAGCGAGACTCTGTCTCAAAAAAAAAAAAGTATATCACTATAGCAAGACACGAACATCCATCCATTTAACTAACGAATTAAGTTCACTGGTCTTTCATTAAAAGCTGTATATATACTTTTCAAAGCTGTTTATCTAAGTAATAAAATGGTAATAATAATAACAGTTCACTGTTACATAGTTCTTGCTACATTCCAGGCATTATTCTAAGTGCTTTATAATATGTTAATTCATTTACTCCTTATAATAACTCTGTGAGGTAGTCACTATTACCATTCCCATTTTACAAATAAAGAAACCGAGGTAACTGAAAATTCAAAAGGAGGAAAGCGGTTGTAACACCTTTTTATCAAGAGAAAAGAAACAGGCCGGGCGCGGTGGCTCAAGCCTGTAATCCCAGCACTTTGGGAGGCCGAGACGGGCGGATCACGAGGTCAGGAGATTGAGACCATCTTGGCTAACACGGTGAAACCCCACCTCTACTAAAAAATACAAAAAACTAGCCGGGCGAGGTGGCGGGCGCCTGTAGTCCCAGCTACTCGGGAGGCTGAGGCAGGAGAATGGCGTGAACCCAGGAGACGGAGCTTGCAGTGAGCTGAGATCCGGCCACTGCACTCCAGCCTGGGCGACAGAGCGAGACTCCGTCTCAAAAAAAAAAAAAAAAAAAAAAAAAGAAAAGAAACAAAGTGGCTGGAAAATAACTGAACTGAACCAAGAGACATTACTGGATCAATCCAAGAAACTACCAGCAGAAGCATCAATAAATACACGTCATTCATCACCACAAAACAGGGAATGAGGAAGAGTATGAAGTAGGGCTTTTCATTAAACATGCAATTGAGTGCTGACCCCCAAAATTATCCTTCTTATGTAATTCCTCTAAATTATTTCACTTCTAAACACCAGTTTTAAAAAGTGAACCTTTCAGCCAGTCGTGGTGGCTCACGTCTGTAATCCCAGCACTTTGAAAGGCCGAGGTGGGCGAATCACAAAGTCAGGAGATAGAGACCAATCTGGCCAACATAGTGAAACCCTGTCTCTCCTAAAAATACAAAAAATTAGCCGGGTGTGGTGGTGCATGCCTGTAATCCCAGCTACTCGGGAGGCTGAGGCAGGAGAATGGTGTGAACCCGGGAGGTAGAGCTTGCAGTGAGCCAAGACTGCGCTACTGCACTCTAGCCTGGGCGACACAGCAAGACTCCGTCTCAAAAAAAAAAAAAAAAAAAAAAAAGTGAAACTTTCTAGGAAATATGGAAAGAAGCATTTGACCTCATCATTAAATGCAATTTCATTACAACTACCCAAGTCAAGTTTTACCTTGATCTTTGCTTCATCAGGTCCCTTTGTGGACTCTTGCACCTTGCTCCCCTGTTTCTCTCTCTGCCTGTAGGTCTTCATAACTCCACATAAAAATGCACTTTTGTTCTAGAACAGACAAGTAATTCAATAAAAAGAATCACCAAAAATCTTTGAAGGATCAGATATATAATTAAATACAAATTTCAGAAAACCAGGATTTTAACAAAATATTCACTGATTCATTCAACAAGTATTTGCTGAGTGGTTACTTAGTGCCAGAGACTGGAGCAGACAGCAGTAAGGCAGTATAGACCTCAGGGAGCTTACCTTCTACCCTGGGAAAACACAGTCTTTCCATTTGTTATGTGACTGCATCTAGACTGTCTTTGCCAGATGTCTGAAACTATTCCTCCCACCTACATTCTCCTCCAAGGTAACAAAACAGGATCAAATAACCCCCAAATGTTAAAAAGCTGAGTAACATGTAAAAACCTATAGTAACAACCATCAAAACTTGGCTTTAATTTTAAGTTTTTAAAATAACTCACTGCACAAGGGGGTGGGAGGAAACTTTTGCTTTATACTTGTGCTTCTGAAACTCTGCTACAAGCAGATCTTTTTTTCCTTTAAACTAATTTTTTAAAAGAAGAGGTAGTCAAAAACAAAAAACACCACTTCTCCACAGGAAAAAAAAGTAATAGTAAAATAATTTCAGATCACTAATTGTTCAAAGACATTTCTGAGTAATGACCTTACCTGAACATGTGATAAGTCACTTTCCTTGAACTGCTGTAGTACAGACAGAGCTCCTTCTTCATTAAATTCCCTGAGAGCATCAATTGCTCTTTCATCAAGATCGACATAAGCTACCAATCCTAAAAATTAAATTGAAAAGGGGTAACGTTATTCCAACAAAAGGGGTAATCTAAGCTCTCCTGATGTTTAATCAAGAATTGGTATATTCAATATGATCACTAACAAACTATATTTTCATTTAACTATATGCATATATGCAGCTATCCAAATACTACATAGAAAGGTCCAGTACAAATATGAAAATAAAGATAAAATGTCAACAACCAAAAACATGAATTTCAATCTCCATATCCACAAACCGTCCCCACCAAATCCTAATATCCATTTCCCACTCCCCCAAAGGTACAAGTCTTGAAGGTTAAACCTGACGTACATACTGTATTACAGATTATGCATTAATATAACAAATTTTGGTTTATATTAGAGTGATAAGAATACACTGTATTTTCCAAGGATAAACCTTCAGATTACAGACCATTACAGTTGATGCTAACCACTTAAGAGGTGGAGGAAAATGTGAAAACAAATTTTACCAAGTAATTCTTTCCACTCTCCAAAAAGTGTCAAAAGACTTTCTCTCCTGAACACCAAAGATAAACTGAAAAGCATTTGTTTATCTGAGCATCCACTTTGCTGCAGTCAGAATGCGGAAAGGCATAATTTTAAACTTCTACAAATGCAAGTGCAGCTTGATTAATCAATTCTGAAAGTCATACTTCAAGGCATTCTTTGTTTTTCTGAAGTGATAAGCTGAGATTTAAAAGATGCTGTGGCATTCACACTGACTGTCAAGAATGACAATCTTTTTCAAATGGCAATAAAGACTTTATGGACTTACAAGTAAACTCGACAGAAAATACATACACTGCATTTCATATATGTAGTATATTCAACTGCACACAGAACATCTACTAAGTTTAAAATATAATTTCTTAAGTCTGTTAAGTTTATGTCATATTTATATATATGGAATATATTTCAGAATTGATCCAATGTAAAAATGGAAGTATTTCGTAGAATAAAACCCCCAAGTTCATATGAACATGAAAAGTGACTCCATTTTGATAAAGCCAAAAAGAACTTTATTCCATATAGTAAATTTTAAATAAATGTAATGCCACTTCCAAAGTTACTTTTTTAAAAAGTTGCCATGATTTGTTTCAAAAGCTCAAAATGAGCATGTGTAAATAACTGGAGTTGCCTTACTTGAATATTCCATACCACCACCCAAAGCCACAACTCAGGACACCCATCAATCCATTTTGTCAAACCAAGCCTACGACCAACCATCAGCCTCTTACCGATAACAAAACACTCTACAGGAGAGCATCTCTAAGCAGATCACTGCCAATTCTCTATGGCAGAATGTCACAGAAAGTTCCTGAGGACTGATTTTCAAATAAGACCATGACCCAGGAGTCATTTTTATAAGTCATTTTAATGTCTAAAATTACACTAAGCTTCCCAGATTTAAAAATTTTTTAAGGACAAAAAAAAAAAATAACCAGCTATTTGTTACTACTGTACTTAAGACACATTTGTGAGTGAGACAATTCAATTCTCTCTCAGAATCTGAATGGGCACACACAACACAGAGGAAGAAAGTTTCCATCTATGTCCCCAGAGGAGGAGGACACATTTATTTATGAACAACGCTCCCTAAGGGTAAATATTTCTCTCCCTCTTTAAAACTTCAAACCACTTACAACCAACCATATAAAGATGTTCAAATTTGCTTAAGCACTTAACCATGGCACTTCTGGATTAAAAAAAAAAAAAAAAAAAAAAAAAAAAAGCAGCTGTTACAAACCAAACACTTCCAAATTATGGAGAGATGTGGATTTCTATTAGAAACTAGACAAGCCACAAACTCTCAAGGAGTCTGACATTTATTATGGTTTCAGACGATACAGTCTAACTATCATCTTATTATGCCACCTAATCAGACCTAAGCTGATTTAACAATCACTTTAAGAAGCTAAAAGTAGAAAAGTAAAAGCAAAATGATGACTGATTTCGATTAAGAAAAAAATGTAAAATTTGGTATGCAGAAACATACATTTTAATGGGTGGTAAATCTAAGACAAACTGATGTGCTGTTCTGAAACAACTAAGACTGCATATTCAACACTAAGAAGGCTTCAAAATAATGAAATAAGGAGTATCAAAGTCAAACCCAATATGCCTTCAATGAAGGGAAAGTAACAAACATTCAGCTCTACAGATCAGAAACAATAAGTATTATTTAACCTTAAAAATCTATAAAATTCAAAGTGGTTTGCCCTCACTTTCATAACCAGTCAGAAACAAGAAATGCATATTATACCTGTCTGAAATATTTCATCAAGTCTTTCTGCCACCTTCTGTGGGAGGCCTGCCTCTATCAGTGTCTTGTAGTGTTCTGTGTGAGTTACACTGGAAGTATCCATTGGTTCTTCCTCTTCTTTTAACTGTACCGCATTACCATTCACCTGATTAGCCATTTTATTATGCTGCTGGAAAAAATTCAGGAGCTATATTACATTAAGCCAGAAATAACTAGTTTGTAGGACAATGCATGATTTATCTAAACTAATTTGTATACATGCTGCTAATAACCTCTATCAAAATAATAATTTATTCCTCCTGTGATGTATCTGACCTAAATTGGCAATAATAATCCTGTGAAACCATAGAAAATGTACATGGAAGCATTAGATCTTTAAGGAACTTCATGTACACCAGGTAAAATAAAGGCTTTAATTTACTGAAGGTAGAACTGCTGATTAACAAAAGCAGCTGTTGTGTCCTGGTAAAAAGATCAAAATCACTACAAAATCCTAAAAGCCCCTCAGCTCTCAGGTCTTACACAGTTTTAAAAAGTTTTGGTTTAAAAACAGAATGAACACCCACAGACCACTTAATCAAGATTTAAGGACTTTCAAATTTTCCTGGCTCTGCTTCAAATACAGTATCAGTGTGAAATAAGTGCCCTGTTTTCTCTAGTTCAACATGGTGGTGGTTTGGGTTTTCTCCACCTAACTTAACACAAAATGAAAACAAAAAAAAAAAAACCAACTTGACATTAATTTTTGTTCTAAGATTAATTCGCTATTCCCATTCACAGATTTAAAAGAAAAAATGACCAAGTTTAAAAGCGAAACAATTGTTTTAAGTCCACATAAAACACTAAGTGAGCTATAGTTCAGGTTGCTTTAAAAAAAAAAAAAAAAAGTACATGTTGAAATTTTCATATCACTAAAATAAAGATGTAAAAACATACTGAAGAATAGACAACTTCTTCCAAATATTTCAAAAAACGTTACCTAATTAGGCTAAACTTCAGCCAGATTTCTCAGATTAACCTACCAAAAATAATTTTGTACATTCAGTAGGTAATGCTGAAATGGACTGATTCCCTGAAGAGAGAGAGTAAATAATAAACCATACAAGGCCAGTCTGTATACTGCCTCAAAAGACAGGGAATTAAAGTGCATTTGTCTGTGGTGAAATTATAATGTGATGAAGATAATAGGCAGCAGAACAAGACATTGCAACACATACTAAATAAAAGACATAAAGGTAGATCTCAAGAAAAAGCCTACTTTTCTTGATGAAACTCAAGATACCTAGTCATCTATAAAGAAAATACAAGTCTCCTACAAAGTACTAAGACACATAAGATAACCACACTTCCAGACAGCTTATCGAACATTGTGCAAATGCACCAGGTGCACTCTTCTGGCCTAAAACAACTTCTTTTCATTTCAAAGTCCACTGATACTTAGTCGAAGTTGATGAAAGAGGGAGGAAGACCAAGAGGGGAAGGAGGTAATAGTACAGAGTAGGAAGAAGAAAGGAAAATGCAAAGGGTTACTCTGGAAATGAGATAACATGACTCCTCACAATTACAAAACACTATTAAGACTCGATAGCCCTTAATAGACGCAGACTGTGGTTAAATTCTGGGTGGATGTTTCTCAAGGCAAGCTTCAAATTCTGATGAACTAGCAAAAACGGAAACATTCGAAACTGTCACACTTTTGATCAAGAAACTGTATTGTGTGAGATGAATACGTTTACTGATTAACACAACCTATTTCTATAAAGATGCATCCTAAACCCAAAATCTCCTTGCGAACATATAGTTCTGTTTTCCCATGCTCCCCCATCCCCACATACTACCTTAAGATCATCAGAACTCAAAAGTTCTCAGTATCACAAGACCCTTACAGCATTGCACCTAGGAATACTATTAGTCACAGAAAAGAGGCAAATTTTTAACAGAAAAGTTCAATGAACATCTGTTAAGGTGGTGTTTTTAAGTATGTGTAAAGCAAAAAGACAAGTTGTGTATTAAGCACAAGACAGAAATATTTATGCCTACCATATCATTGCAAAGGCTCTACAAGTTGATATTGAAATTGGTTAAATTTTTCCAAAAAAGTTTGTAAATTTTAACAAAAAAAAGGTAAAATAATTAGATTCCAGAAAATAAAACTTTCGGATCAAGAAAAGCCCTCTCTCTTCAAGCCAAATACAAAGTGCTCATTTTAAAAAGACTTTTTATGTCATATGAGACCATTTGAAACTCATGTCAATTCAACACAATGCCACACAGCCAAACCATATTTCTGGATGCAGCAAATATACTAACGTGACGGGAGTCATTTGATCTAAACATTTTTGCAAAAAAAGGAGACATTTTTAAAGATTTAAAAGGGCTGCTGGGAAATTCGGGATGTCAGCACTAACGCCTCCCTGACTTTTTCTGAACCTCCCTGTGCAAATTCTTCATATTAAGAGACGGGCTTTAAAAGAACCAACGAAATGAGACTAACGGTTATCTCATGGCTTAGCAGTGTCGAGCTCTCATCCTACGACTGACTCATGAGACATCAATTCAGCCACTTGAGGACTGCAAAAATCTCAAACAGGTAGTGTGAAAGGACTGAACCTTCCAAGAAGCCCTGGGCTTTTAAAAAATTTTGGCAATACGGTTACTACCGTATAAGAAAAAGGATCGCCTTTCCAATTTGGTGCGCCTCTGACGGTCTCAGAATTACCCATTTCAGGCGCCGCTTGGAGCCTAAGTTCCACGGCCTCTAGTAGTCATTTTTTCCTTCAAATCTCAGCCCGCGGCATGCAGAATGTGGGAGGGGAGGGAGGCTTCCCACACAAATCGGCCTTTTGGTTTCTGCTCACACAAAACTTTTCTCCTGGCTCAGATAACCCTGGGATTTGCACCCCGCCTTCCGCCCCCACCCCCACCCCCTCAGGCCGGTCCGGATCATCAGCACATCCCACTCGGGCTAGGCCGGCCGCGGCGGGAGCGAAGCGGCTCCGGCGGGGAGAAGCGGCAGGGCCGCGGGCGCCTCAGGCCCTTCGCGGGATCCGGCCGCATGGAGCAGCGGGCGGAGGCGGGAAAAGCACGGCCGGCCCCGGCAGGCCGCGCGGAGAGCGCCCGGCGGGCCGGACCGCGGGCTGGAGGGGCGGGGGGAGGAAGAGCAAGGGCGAGAGGCGTCTCGGCCGGGCTAGGCCCACAGCCGCGCGGCCGGACTAGACCAAAGCCGCCCCCAGCCCGTCCCCACCCCCACCCCGGGGCTTCGGAGCGCAAACGAAACGGGACCAGGCGCGGAGCCCGGGCTGAGTTGGGTTGGATCGGGGCTCCCGGCCCCTCCCCCCACGGGCCGGCGCGAGACTCACCAGGGCAGAGCGGGGGCCGGCGGCCGGGCCCGTGAGAATCAGCGCGAGGCGCTTTGAAAACGACTAGAAATGGCGCGCGCGCCACCCCCTCCCCCCCCTCATGGACAGAGACGCGATCCCGGCAGCACGCGGGGTTTCCCGGAACTGCTTCCAGGGACTCCGAGCTGCGGGGCAATCGCTTGGCGAGGCGGCTTGACAGGCAGCTCAGGTGACCAATAGTATCGAGGCAAAACGGACCACGCCGGACGACTCGAGAGCCAATCGATGAAGCTGTCGGTTGAACCAATGAGGGTGCTCAGCGCCGCTGGCTGGGGCGCCTCCGAGGCGGGGGCAGGCACACAAAGGGGTCTGTGGTGGAAGCCCTTGGTGGTGGCGAGGCTTGGGGGCACCGGGTCCTGGGTGGACGAGGCTCCTCCTTCTTCGTCTGCCGCCGATGCGAGGCTCAAAATCTAGGCCTTGCGCCGCGTGGCCGCATCCAGAGCCCCGCCCCCTACAGTCAGCGCTGGCCCCGCTCCGCCATGGCGCTCGCGTCCCGCCACCGGCCGCGCTTAGCCCGCGAGTCCTCCCTCGCACCCCTGCTGCCGGCGTTCGCCCCAGACACGCCCATAGCCACGCGTTCGGGCCTCTTTCGGTCATCTTTTCGCCTCTAGTGAGCACACAATTTAAGGATGATTTGGCTCGTCATTTTGCTGAGGATTTTGTCTAGGTAATCTTTCCTTGGAACGATCGGAGAAATGCCTCTTTCCCTCCCTGGCTGCCGTCCACACATCGTTGGTGGCAGACTGTGAGGGAAATCGTTAAAATGACTCAAGAGCAATGTATAACACAAGTAATAGAGCAGGAACCTTTTCCCCACAGGATTTGGAGCTACTTGATATTCATAAAATAAAGCAGATACATCCATCTCTGAAGCCAAAAGAGCCATGCAGGGGAAAGGGGTAATTCCCAAAGGACACTAATTCTTGCTAGTCCTAAACCTATTTCTCGAGAACCTGCTATTTCTACTGATCTGTTCCCTGTCCTTAGTCCAAACCTGTCCCGTCTCACTGAAACCTTCCGAACTCACTTCTGTGGTGCCAGCCCTTTTTTTTCCCAACCCCAGACTGCAATGCCCACCAAGTTAAATCTCTGGGTAGATCCAAGTTTTGTGTTATGGGGTGTGAGACTTACAGAAATGCCACGAGTCTTAGGCTGGGCGCAGTGGCTCACGCCTGTAATTCCAGCACTTTGGGAGGCCGAGGTGGACGATCATTTGTGCCCAGGGGTTCGAGAGCAGCCTGGCCAACATGGTGAAACCTCGTCTCTACTAAAAATACAAAAATTAGCCGAGCGTGGTGGCGCGTGCGTGTAATTCCAACTACTTGGGAGGCTGAGGCAGGAGAATCGCTTGAACCCGGGAGGTGGAGGTTGCAGGTGGAGTGTGCCATTGCACTCCAGCCTGGGTGACAAGAGCGAAACTCCTTCTAGAAAGAAAGAGAGAGGGAGGGAGGGAGAGAGGGAGGAAAAAGGAAAGGAAAGGAAAAGAAAGAAGGAAAGAAAGAGAAATGTTGGGAGTCTTTAAGAAAAATCATATTAAATGACTAATACAAATTTAGGAACAGAGGCTTGGAAGGGCATTGTAAAAGTGAGGGAGGACCCCGAAGCTTAACTTTTTTTTTTTTTTTTTTTTAATAGAGACACGGGAAGTGCGAAGGGAATCTAGCTATGTTGCCCAGGCCTGTCTTGAACTCCTGGCCTCGATTGATTCTTCTGCTTCGGCCTCCCAAAATGCTGAGATTACAGGCACCCAGCCTGAAGCTTAAATTTTACTAGCTTCACATAAATCTGCCTCTAGCGCCATAATTTTTAACCTATTTTGTGCCATTTGGAAGTCTGGTAAAAGCTATGAATATCTTCTCAGTTTTTAAATGCATAAAATACATAGCAATACAAAAGAAACCATTTATATTGAAATACAATTCGGAAATATACTTTTAAAACATGTTCGTGATATAGTAAGCTTTTACTTTTATTTTTATTTATTTATTTATTTATTTGAGACGGAGTCTCCCTGTGGCCCCCAGCCTGGAGTGCAGTGGCACAATCTCGGCTCACTGCAAGCTCCGCCTCCCGGATTCACGCCATTCTCCTGCCTCAGCCTCCCAAGTAGCTGGGACTACAGGCGCCTGCAACCACGCCTGGCTAATTTTTTGTAATTTTAGTAGAGACGGGGTTTCACCGTATTAGCCAGGATGGTCTCGATCTCCTGACCTCGTGAGCCGTCTGCCTAGGAGAAGTGCTGGGATTACAGGCGTGAGCCACCGCGCAGGGCCCAGCTTTTACTTTTTAATTTTTTTGTTTGTTTGTTTTTTAAAGATGGGCTCACTTTATCACCCAGGCTGGAGTGCAATGGTGCAATCTGGGCTCATGGCAACGTCTGCCTCCAGGGCTCAACCGATCCTCTGACCTCAGCTTCCCTAGTGGCTTGTAGGAACTGCAAGCACTGGCCACTGCTCTGGGCTAATTGTTGCTTTTTTTTTTTTTTTTTTTTTGCAGAGACGGGTTTCACCCTGTTACCCAGGCAGGAACTTTTTCTTTATTAACACAATAACTATTAAGATCTTAGAGCAGGTCTAATAACTACAGAAATTGTAGAGTCAAGAAATCCATGACAGTAATAAAGTGATATGAAAATGATTTCTATTGGTGACAAAGGGAAAGGTATTACTAATGCTACTGTGATATGTTGTCTACATTCACAATGGGGGAAAATGCTAAATTTCAGTTAGATGTTAGATAAAACAAAGACATTATTTTTTTTCCCCCATCCAAGTTAAAGTACTCCTTACTTCCATTCAGGGACTCCTTTAAGTCCATTGATGAGAACCCATGAGCCAGATATGTAATTTTTTTTTTTTTTTTCTTGAGACACAGTCTCACTCTGTGGCCCATACTGGAGTGCAGTGGTGCAATCTCAGCTCAATGCAACTTCCACCTCCCGGGTCAAGTGATTCTCCTGCCTCAGCCTCCCAAGTAGCTGGAATTACAGGTGCCTGCCATGACATCTGGCTAATTTTTGTATTTTTAGTAGAGACGGGGTTTCACCATGTTGTCCAGGCTGATCTCAAACTCTTAACCTCAAGCGATCCGCCCACCTCGGCCTCCCAAAGTGTTGGGATTACAGGTGTGAGCCACCGCGCCTGGCCTAGATGTGTAATTTAAAAAGATTCTATCACCCAGTATTTTCTGGGATAATATTTCAAATGTTCTGCTATGTAGTCATCAAAGGTATAATCCACATTTCAGACCATATATCTTGATTTTTTTACTTGGAACTTTTTTTTTACTTGTGGAGTGTTGAAACTCCACAAGTATGTATTGCATGCCTCTATGTAAAAATCATGGAGTTGGCCAACACGGTGGCTCACGCCTGTGGTCCCAACACTTTGGGAGGCCATGGCAGGCAGATCACCTGAGGTCGGGAGTTCAAGACCAGCCTGACCAACATGGAGAAACCGGGTCTCTACTAAAAATACAAAAATTAGCTGGGCATGGTGGCACATGCCTGTAATCCCAGCTACTCCGGAGGCTGAGGCAGGAGAATCACTTGAACCTGGGAGGCAGAGGTTGCAGTGAGCTGCGATCACACCATTGCACTCCAGCCTGGGCGACAAGAGTGAAAACTCCTTCTCAAAAAAAAAAAGAAAGAAAGAAAGAAAAAATAAAATATTGGAGTTAAGAGTAGGGAAAGCCGGGCGCCGTGGCTCATGCCTGTAATTCCAGCACTTTGAGAGACTGAGGCAGGTGGATCACGTGGTCAAGAGATCTAGACAATCCTGGCCAATATGGTGAAACCCTGTCTCTACTAAAAATACAAAAATTAGCTGAGTGTGGTGGCTCACATCTGTAGTCCCAGCTACTCAGGAGGCTGAGGCAGTAGAATCGCTTGAACCCAGGAGGTGGAGGTTGCAGTGAGCCAAGATCGCGCTACTGCATTCCAGCCTGGCGACAGAGAAAGACTCTGTCTCAAACAAACAAAAAAAAAAGCCAGGCGCGGTGGCTCATGCCTGTAATCCCACCACTTTGGGATTCTGAGGCTGGAGGATCGTTTGTGTTCAGGTGTTCAAGACCAACCCAGGCAACATGCTGAAACCCCGTCTCAACAAAAGTTGCAAAAATTAGCCGGCTGTGGTGGCACATGCCTGTAGTACCAGCTACCCAGGAGGCTGAGGTAGGACGATCATTTGAGCCTGGGAGGTGGAGGTTGCAGTGAGCAAGTGAATGCACCACTGCACTCCAGCCTGGGCAACAGAATGAGATCCTGTATTTAAAAAATAATAAATAGCTGGGCGCGGTGGCTCAAGCCTGTAATCCCAGCACTTTGGGAGGCCGAGACGGGCGGATCACGAGGTCAGGAGATGGAGACCATCCTGGCTAACACGGTGAAACCCCGTCTCTACTAAGAAATACAAAAAACTAGCCGGGCGAGGTGGCGGGCGCCTGTAGTCCCAGCTACTCGGGAGGCTGAGGCAGGAGAATGGCGTAAACCCGGGAGGCGGAGCTTGCAGTGAGCTGAGATCAGGACACTGCACTCCAGCCTGGGCGACAGAGCGAGACTGCATCTCAAAAAATAATAATAATAATAATAATAAATAAATAAATAAATAAATAAATAAATAATCGAGACCATCCTGGCTAACACGGTGAAACCCCATCTCTACAAAAAAAAATACCAAAAAAAAAACTAGCTGGGCAAGGTGGTGGGCGCCTGTAGTCCCAGCTACTCCGAAGGCTGAGGCAGGAGAATGGCGTCAACGCAGGAGGGGGAGCTTGCAGTGAGCTGAGATCCGGGCACTGCACTCCAGCCTGGGCGACAGAGCGAGACTCCGTCTCGAAAAAAAAAATAATAAATAAATAAATAAATAAATAACCAACCTAGGGAATATAAAACGAATAAAACACAATCCCTGTCCTCCATCTTAGGTGAGAGGTAGGACAAGTATAAACATTTAAAAAAGTATGGGCCGGGCGCGGTGGCTCAAGCCTGTAATCCCAGCACTTTGGGAGGCCGAGACGGGCGGATCACGAGGTCAGGAGATCAAGACCATCCTGGCTAACACGGTGAAACCCCATCTCTACTAAAAAATACAAAAAAAAAAACTAGCCGGGCGAGGTGGCGGGCGCCTGTAGTCCCAGCTACTCGGGAGGCTGAGGCAGAAGAATGGCGTAAACCCGGGAGGCGGAGCTTGCAGTGAGCTGAGATCCGGCCACTGCACTCCAGCCTGGGCGACAGAGCCAGACTCCCTCTCAAAAAAAAAAAAAAAAAAAAAAAAAAAGAAGTATGGGGGCCGGGCGCGGTGGCTCATGACGGTAATCCCGGCACTTTGGGAGGCCAAGGCAGGCAGATTGCCTGAGGTCAGGAGTTCGAGGCCAGTCTGGCCAACATGGTGAAACTCCATCTTTACTAAACACACACACACACACACACACACACACACACACACAAACCGAGTTCGGTGGCCTGCGCTTGTAACCCCAGCTACTCCGGAGGCTGAGGCGGGGGAATTGCTTGAGGCAGGGAGGTAGAGGTTGCAGTGAGCCGAGATCGCGTCACTGCACTCCAGCCTGGGCAACAGAGTGAGACTCTGTCTCAAAAAAAAAAAAAAAAAAAGGTTGCTAGGGGAAGCTCCAGCTATACCCATAATTTCTGAAATTAGGTAACATGGTGCAGCCAGGCCCTTCTGCATCTCTTCCCTGTTACAGACCAAACCTGTTGTCTGAGCTGGTATGTCAATGAATATACTTTTGCTTCTTATAACAATTACAGGGGCCAGGCATGGTGGCTTACGCCTGTAATCCCAGCACTTTGGGAGGCCGAGGTGGGCAGATGTCCTGAGCTTAGGAGTTTAAGACCAGTCTGGGCAACATGGTGAAACTCCGTTTCTACAAAAATTACGAAAATTTTGACTCACACCTGTAATCCCAGCACTTTGGGAGGCTGAGTCAGGTGGATCACCTGAGGTCAGGAGTTCGAGACCAGCTTAGCCAGCATGGTAAAACCTCATCTCTACAAAAAATTAGCTGGGCGTGGTGGCTCACACCTGTAGTCCCAGACACTTGGGAGACTGAGGCACGAGAATCACTTGAACCTGGGAGGTGGAGATTGCAGTGAGCCGAGATTGTGTCACTGCACTCCAGCTTGGGTGACAGAGCAAGACTCTACCAAAAAAAAAAAAAAGAAAGAAAAAAAACTAGAATCATTTTTATTATTTTAAAACACTTTGCAAAATGGTGGAGTTCCAACTAAGATTGACCAGCACTTAAGCTGTTTGTCTTTCATTTATATCTCCTAAGATGATGCTTCTTTTACAAAAATAAAATGCCATGTAGATGACTTGCAATGGCTTATAGTTAGCTTACCTCAAGATCTTATTGCAGTGCCTGCTTTATCATCATTTTTTTAAATAAATTTTTTTTTTGAGACGGAGTCTTGCTCTGTTGCCCAGGCTGGAGGGCAGTGGCACAATCTAGGCTCACTACAACCTCCATCTCCCAGGTTCAAGCTATTCTCCTGCCTCAGCCTCCTGAGTAGCTAGGTTTACAGGCATCCGCCATCATGCCCGGTTAATTTTTGTATTTTTGTACAGATGGGGTTTCACCATGTTGGCCAGGCTGGTCTTGAACTCCTGACCTCAGGTGATCTGCCCTCCTTGGCCTCCCAAAGTGCTGGGATTACAGGCTTGAGCCACCATGCCCGGCTTTATCACCATTTTTATAGCATTTTTTCTTTTGAAGATTATCCTCGAGTTGGTCTGTGGAATGCCCTTCTAATTCTCAAACGTTATCAAAGCCGTCTTAAAATGAAAAGAAAGTGTATTTCCATTTTAGTGGCACTATTGCTACCTCTTTTTTTTTTTTTTTTTTTTTTTTTTGAGATGGAGTCTTGCTCTGTGGCCCAGGCTGGAGTGCAGTGGCCGGATCTCAGCTCACTGCAAGCTCCGCCTCCTGGGTTTACGCTATTCTCCTGCCTCAGCCTCCCCAGTAGCTGGGACTACAGGCGCCCGCTACCTCGCCCAGCTAGTTTTTTGTATTTTTTTTTTTTTTTTTAGTAGAGACGGGGTTTCACCGTGTTAGCCAGGCTGGTCTTGATCTCCTGACCTCGTGATCCGCCCGCCTCAGCCTCCCAAAGTGCTGGGATTACAGGCTTGGCCACGGCGCCCGGCCTGCTACCATTTTTGAGCTCTACTGTGTGTCAAGTGTTCCACATATGCTATTGCTGATCCTTATATGGAACCTGCAACCTCAGTAATATTATCCCGTTTTATTGAGTAAATAGGCTTACAGAGGTTAAAACATTCGCTGAAAGGCACACCGCACTCCTGAACCGAGAATCAAACACATGTCGTCTGCGTAACTCCAAAGCTACTTTACCAAGCAACTGTTCAATTATTGTCTCAGTATTGGCAGATTCTTCTCTTGAAGGTACCAGTCAAGTAATCATATAGGTGGCCAGGAGTGGTGGCTCACGTCTATAATCCCAGCACTTTGGGAGGCTGAGGCAGGCGGATCACTTGAGTGCAGGAGTTTGAGACCAGCCTGGGCAACCTAGTAAAACCCCATCTCTACAAAAACTACAAAAAATTAGCTGGGCATGGTGGCACATACCTCTAGCTCCAGCTGCCTAGGAGGCTGAGGTGGGAGGACCACCTAGCCTGGGGAGGTCAAGGCTTCAGTGAGCCATGTTTGCACCACTGCAATTGGCCCTGTCTCAAAAAAAAAAAAAATTGGTCAATCTGATTAATAAGTTAGAAAACACTAGTTAGAGACCAAAGCCAACTGTGATATAAGATAATGAGAATATTTACCTTGTGTGGTTTGCAAATTGGCATTATAGCACAATTTAAACTTGTTCTGAGAAATGAACAATGCAGGAATAAAATTGTAGCCTCACAAGGTCTCAACTTTGGAAAGCAACACCCCTTTGGGTAGATTTGTTAGAAAAGAACATGTCTTGGTCAGGCACAGCAGCTCACTCCTGTAATCCCAACACTTTGGGAGGCCTAGGCAGATGGATCTCATGAGGCCAGGAGTTAGAGACCAGCTGGGCAACATGGTGAGACCCCGTGTCTACTAAAAATGCAAAAATTAACTGGGTGTGGTGGTGCCTGCCTGTAATCCCACCTACTCGGGAGGCTGAGGCAGGAGAATCGCTTGAACCTGGGAGGTGGAGGTTGCAGTGAGCTGAAATTGCACCACTGCCCTCCAGCCTGGGCGACAGAGTGAAACTCTGTCTCAAAAATAAATAAATAAATAAACAAATAAAAATAAGTCCTCTTAGGATTGTTAAATCCAGTTTAAGAGTGCTGAACACTCAGTCACAACATTCTCTCATTCCACAACACTAGCAACTCCTCACCAGGACTTTGGTGCACCCACCCACTGAGAGTAAACTCTGCAGCCTTTTTCTTTTAAGACAGGGTCTCACCCTAGTCTGTTGCCCAGATTGGAGTGCAGTGGTACTATCATGGCTCACTGCAGCCTTTACCTCCTGGGCTCAAGTGATCCTCCTGCCTTGGCCTCTGAAAGTGCTGGGATTACAGGCCTGAGCCTTTAAAAAGGCTGCAGGTGGCTGGGCCTGGTGACTCATGCCTGTAATCCCAGCACTTTGGGAGGCTGAGGTGGGAGGATCACTTGAGCCCAGGAGTTCAAGGCTACAATGAGCCTTGATCGTACCACTGCAGCCTGGGTGACAGAGTGAGTGCCTGTTTCAAAAGAAGGGTCGGGGAAAGGGGAAGGGAGAAAGAGGCAACAGCAACAGCTGCAGCCTAATTCCATCAATTGAATTCTAGGAGACTGTTGTACGTAACTCCATTGAGTTCTCATTATTATCAGGCTTCCCTATAGACAGAAGAGCCACATGCTGCAAATCTTTAGTGGAGGTGTTACTGTGAGGTTTTAACTAAAATCCAGTAGAAATCTAAGATAAGTATTATTACCCATATTCAGATATACAAGTTGAACCTGTATTCAGATATATAAGTTGAATATACAGTTCCACAAATCAGATTCTGCAGGGATTGTGAGTCCTGTTCCCAACATCAGTGTAGTATCATGGAGTAATTATAGCATTCAGTATAACTTGCATATATTTTGAAAATTCAACAAAACAATAAGAATTGGTTATCAGTAGATTGTGGATATAACTAAATTCTCACTACCCTAAAGTTAAAATATCCATTAGAGGCTGGGCATGGTGGCTTACAACTGTAATCCCAGCACTTTGGGAGGCTGAGGCGGGCGGATCACGAGGTCAGGAGATCGAGGCCATCCTGGCTAGCATGGTGAAACCCCGTCTCTACTAAAATTACAAAAAAGTAGCTGGGCATGGTGGTGGGTGCCTGTAGTCCCAGCTACTCAGGAGGCTGAGGCAGGAGAATGGCGAGAACCTGGGAGGTGGAGCTTGCAGTGAGCCGAGATCTCACCACTGCACTCCAGCCTGGGTGACTGAGAGAGACTCCATCTCAAAAAAAAAAAAAAAAAAAAAAAATCCATTAGAGGTGCTCTCTAATTATCATTAATAGTGATAACAACACCTTGTACTTAACAGTTTTCATGAGTTTCAAGTACTGTATCTCATGAGATATCTCTGCTGCATTTGAACATCTTGAAATGTGCCATGACCTTGGCTTGTGACTCTCCTCTCCTGGTTCTTCTCTAGACTCTGTAATATGTCTTTGTAGGTCCTCTCCTCTGCCTGTCATTATCTGTTGGTGTTCCCAGGACTTCATCCCTGACAACTGTTCTCACATTTTGCCACGGCTATCTCATTCACTTGCATGGTTTCACTAGTATTATCATCTCCATGCAGACGCTAGCTATTCCCATTTCTTTTTTTTTCCTTCTATGTATTTATTTTAATACAGGGTCCTGTCACCCAGGCTGGAGTGCAATAGCACAATCTCTGCCCACTGCAACCTCTGCCTCCCAGGCTCAAGCAATCCTCTCACCTCACCCTCCAAGTAGTTGGGACTACAGGCGTGTACCACCATGCCTGGCTAATTTTTCAAAACAATTTTTTTTTTTTGTAGAGATGGGGTTTTACCATGTTGTCCGGGGTGGTTTCAAACTCCTGGGCTCAAGCAACCCACCCTCCTTGGCCTTCCAAAGTGCTGAGATTACAGGTGTGAGCCACCGTGCCTGGCCTATTCCCTATTTCTTTCTTTCTTTTCTTTTTTTTTTTTTTTTAGCGAAGTTTCGCTCTTGCCGCCCAGACTGGAGTGCAGTGTGCAATGACCTGACCTCGGCTCACTGCAAACTTCGCCTCCCAGGTTCAAGCGATTCTCCTGCCTCAGCCTCCTGAGTAAGCTGGGATTACAGGCATGCGCCACCATGCCCAGCTAATTTTGTATTTTTAGTAGAGATGAGGTTTCTTCATGTTGGTCAGGCTGGTCTAGAACTCCCGACCTCAAGTGATCCGCCCGCCTTGGCCTCCCAAAGTGATGGGATTACAGGTGTGAGACACTGCTCCTAGCCTCCCATTTCTTTACAGTACCACGTTTGGTCCTGAGCTCTGAATTCATATTTCCAGCTGCCTGCTGGGCATATGAATATATGTTTGGATGTAACAGTTTCCTCAAACTAAATGACTAAAGATGATTTTTATCTCCTGCCATGTGATCCCTTCCTCACTGAACCCCACTCATAGCGACCTCCTGGTGGTGGTTTCTCCAGCATACCAACTGCTGCTTAAGCATCTTCACATTTGCTCTTCAATAAACTGAGTAGTTAGAACATTTACCCCAGATACCCTGATGTCTTAGAGATGTGCTCAAATGTCACCTCTTTAGAGAGGTTTTCCATGACCACTTCCTCTAAAAGCAGTCTCTTTTGTCTTCATTACACTTGTTACCAGCTAACGTTATATATGTCTTGGTTTATTGTCCCTCTCCCCAAAAAACAGAAATTCAGCAAGGGCAGAATCTTTGTCTCATTCAGTTTTATACCAGGCACATAAGGTGGTGCTCAATGATTTTTTTTTTTTTCCGAGACAGAGTCTCACTCTGTCGCCCAGGCTGGAGGGCAGTGGTGCGATCTCGGCTTACTGCAACCTCCGCCTCCCTGGTTCAAGTGATTCTCCCGCCTCAGCCTCCTGAATAGCTGGGACTACAGGCATGCGCCACCACGCCCAGCTATTTTTTTTTTTTTTAATATTTTTTAGAGACGGAGTCTCGCTCTGTCACCCAGGCTGGACTGCGGTGGCGTGATCTCGGCTGACTGCAAGCTCCGCCTCCCGGGTTCACACCATTCTCCTGCCTCAGCCTCCCAAGTAACTGGGACTACAGGTGCCCGCCACCATGTCCAGCTAATTTTTGTATTTTTAGTAGAGGTGGGGTTTCCTCATGTTAGCCAGGATGGTCTCGATCTCCCAACCCATGATCCGTGATCCCATGACCTGTGATCCGCCCACCTCAGTCTCCCAAAGTGCTGGGATTACAGGCGTGAGCCACCGCGTCCGGCCACACCCAGCTAATTTTTTTTAAGTTTTACTAGAGACGGGGTTTCACCATGTTGGTCAAGCTGGTCTCAAACACCTGACCTCATGATTCGCTGGCCTCGGCCTCCCAAAGTGCTGGGATTATGGGCATGAGCCACTGCGCTTGGCTTTTTTTTTTTTTTTTTTTTTTTTTGATGGAGTCTCGCCCTGTCACCCAGACTGAAATACAGTGGCCCAATCTTGGCTCACTGCAACCTCCGCCCCCCAGGTTCAAGCGATTCTCCTGCCTCAGCCTCCCGAGTAGCTGGGATTATAGGTGCCTGCCATTGCGCCCAGCTAATTTTTGTATTTTTTAGTAGAGATGGGGTTTCACCATGTTGGCCAGGCTGGTCTCGAACTCCTGACTTCAGGTGATCCACCTGCCTTGGCCTCCCAAAGTGATGGGATTATAGGCGTGAGCCAGAATGCCTGGTGGTGCTCAATGAATTTTTATTAAATGACTTCATTTACTTGTAATCTTTATCCCCAATCCCAGACTCCTCCTCTTTATGTTCTGGTTCCTTTAATAGCATACTCTGCCAAGTGCATTGGTTCATTCCTGTAATCCCAGCACTTTGGGAAGCTGACGCGGGAGGATCCCTAGAGCCCAGGAGTTCAAGACCAGCCTGGGCAACATAGGGAGACCCCCCGCTATAAATAATAAAAAACAAAATTAGCTGGGCATGATGGTGGCATGCCTGTGGTCCTAGCTACTGGGAAGGCTGAGGTGAGAGGATCCCTTTAGCCCAGAAGTTAAGGCTGCAGTGAGCTGTGTTTGTGACACTGTACTCCAGCCTGGGTGACAGAGTGAGAGCCTTTACCTGGAGGGTCTTAGATGGCTCACATTACTTCTGGAAGCCGCCTTCTTCTTTCCAGAAAGCCTCACCAGATGCACTAATGACAGAAATTCTACAGTTCTTTAGGCCGGGCGCGGTGGCTCAAGCCTGTAATCCCAGCACTTTGGGAGGCCGAGGCGGGTGGATCACGAGGTCAGGAGATCGAGACCATCCTGGCGAACACGGTGAAACCCCGTCTCTACTAAAAAAATACAAAAAACTAGCCGGGTGAGTTGGCGGGCGCCTGTAATCCCAGTTACTCGGGAGGCTGAGGCAGGAGAATGGCGTAAACCCGGGAGGCGGAGCTTGCAGTGAGCTGAGATCCGGCCACTGCACTCCAGCCTGGGCAACAGCGCGAGACTCCGTCTCAAAAAAAAAAAAAAAAAAAAGAAATTCTACAGTTCTTTTAATGAGTACCGGCCGGGCGCGGTGGCTCACAGCCTATAATCCCAGCATTTTGGGAGGCCAAGGTGGGCTGATCACTTGAGGCCAGGAGTTCGAGACCAGCCTGGCCAACATGGCGAAACCCTGTCTCTACTAAAAATACTGAAACAGCTGTGCGTGACAGCAGGTGCCCTGTAATCCCAGTTATTCAGCAGGCTGAGGCATGAGAATCAGCTTGAACCTGGGAGGCAGGGGTTGCAGTGAGCCGAAATCATACCACTGCACTCCACCCTGGGTGACAAAGTGAGATTCTAGAAAAAAAAAAAAAAAAAGAGTAGCTTGGTGTGGTGACAATCAGAAATATGAAGGGAATAACATTTATATGTATTCTCCTTATTTTATTGTTGCCTGCTTATTCTACCCCAAACATTTGCTGGGGGTTGAAGACACAACGATGCACAAGACAGTGACTTCTTCAAAGATATCAAAGTTTAATGGAGGAGACAAAAAAGTAAGCAGGCAATTACAAAACAAGGATAAAGTGCTTTGATTGGGATAAACCCAGGGAAAACAGAAAAGGAACACCTGATCCAGTCTTATGGGATTGGGAAAAGTTTCCTAGAGCAAGTTAGGTATGAGACCTGAAGGTTGAGTAGGACTTGGCCAGAAGAGATGCAGCTTAGAGTGTTGCAAGTTCAGGAAAAGAGGAGGGAACCAGAGCTGGGGAGAGAGACAGAGGCCAGATCATGAATGACCCCCTCAGATATCACACCAAAGGAGGTTCACTGTTTGCTGCTGGCAATGGGAAGCATGACAGGGCTTTACACAGAAGAGTGGCATAAAGGGATTTTCCTTTCAGAAAGATTGTTCTAGCAGAAAGGGAGAACAGACTGATGGGAATCAAAATAGAAAAGAGGAGACTCATTAGGAGGTCGTTTCAGTAAGCGAGATATGGCCCAGTGATGGTCTGAATAATTGCTGCTAATAGTTTGAGTCCCGTGATCTCATTTAATCTTTGCAACTCTATGAGGTAGACATAATTACTCCCATTTGCGGATGGGGAATCCAAGGAACAGAAAAGCTAAATAATTGCCGGAAGTCACGTGGTAAGTGGTGGCAGTAGAGAGCGAGGCAGAAGGATCTGAGAACTATTTAGGAGGTGGTATGGGCGTGACTGGATAAATAGTTATACAATATTTGTTACTGATTTGGGGAGGGTGGCTAAAGGAACGGGGCAAGTTTCTAGCTTGGATAAGTGGGCAATGACTGAGTTAGAAACAGGAGAAGCAGGCAGGGAGTAGGGGAAAACGTGGCAAGTTGAGTTCAGGGTTTGATTTCAAGATGTCTGGGTAATTTCCTATTATAATTTTTTAACTTAGTTTTGTTATTTTGTTCATGCTTTGATGGGTAATTTCCAAGCGGAGCTGTCCAGAAAGCAGCTGCAGGGGCTGGTGTGAAACTCTGCCAGATTTTGGTGTCATCACTCTCAATCTTACCCAAAAGGAAAAACAAAATAAAAGCATTTTAGAGAAGCTGAAAATGATATAAACTTTGGGAATGAAGCATTTAGAAAAACAGACTATGCAATGGGATTTCCCATGGACCCATTTTAGATCATTACAGGGTAATTTTCTCTCATTAATTCAGCTGTTTTTCACTAACGATCGAAGTCTCCTATTGATAAGCAGAGCCCACATCTGCTACTCTACCGCAGAGGTGGGTATCTAACAACTGCTTCCAAAGAGTCAGTTTCTCCCAGGGCTTGGGAACTCCTCTGGGAGCTACACTAACTTCTACAACACCAGGGAACCACTTAACAAATTATCATTTCAGTGCACTCAGTGATGTCCTAATGGCCCGGAAACACAGTCCTAACCTACCTCTAGGGTCTTAGAGAACAGTTCACACAGAAGGAAATTTGCTCAATAATAACAACAATGGCAAGATATTAACATATCAAATACTCTTAGAGGGAGGCTCTTGAGCTATACTTCTCCAGGTGAACTAGCATTTTCCCTTAACTTTCCTTCCCAGCAATGAAAAATGCTGAACATGTAGTAAGAAGAGGTTTTTTTGTTGTTTGTTTTGGTTTGGTTTGGTTTTTTTGGACACGGAGTCTTGTTCTGTCGCCCAGGCTGGAGTGCAGTGGCACAATCTCGGCTCATTGCAAGCTCCGCCTCCCTGGTTCACACCATTCTCCTGCCTCAGCCTCCTGAGTAGCTAGGACTACCCGCCACCACGCCCGGCTAATTTTTTTGTATTTTTAGTAGAGACGGGGTTTCACTGTGTTAGCCAGGATGGTCTTGATCTCCTGACCTCGTGATCCGCCCGCCTCGGCCTCCCAAAGTGCTGGGATTATAGGCGTGAGCCACCGCACCCGGCCTAGTTTTTTGTTTTTGTTTTTGCTTTTAAGACATGAGGTCTTGCTCTGCAGCCTCAAACTCAGCCTCAGCCTCAGCCTCAGCCTCTGTAGTTGGGAGCACTTGCTACCACACCCGGCTAAGAGTTTATATGTATATATATTTTTGGCTGCTCTATAGACAGAGCAGGGCTCACCCATAAGCAGAGAGGCCCAGAGTAGCCTAAATAATATTCTGAGGCCAGGCATGGTGGCTCACACCTGTAAGCCATCACTTTAGGAGGCTGACTCGGAGCACTTGAGCCGCAGAGTTTGAGACCAGCCTGGGCAAAACATGGAGACCCCATCTCTAAAAAAATAACAAAAAGAATTAGCTGGGTGTAGTGGCACACACCTGTGGTCCCAGCTACTCAGGAGGCTGAGGTGGGGAGGATCACTTGGGCCTGGGGAGGTCGAGGCTGCAATGAGCTGTGATCACGCCACTGCATTCCAGCCTGGGTGACAAAGCAAAACTCTGTCTTAAAAAAAAAAAAAAAAAGGGGGGGGGGGTTTGATGAAGTTTCTCTTCTTTGCAAGTCTTGGCTACAGAATTAAAAACATTTCTTTCGTATTTATATTTTCCCCAATATAAAGCACTTCCATCCCTACCTTTGCCTAGGCTGGCTGTCCATTTTAAAAAAGATTTCATTGAGAGAAAATTACTTGTAAGTAATTTGAAAATTGTGGCCACACCCTGGTAATACCTAATCACAGCCTTAGGCAGACTGTACAACTATGTCATGAATAGACAGCCTTTGTTTCTAAGAGGTATCTGTTCTAGGAACTCAATCCTAGTGTGGTAGAAACTGTTTTAGTTTAGTTTTTTTTTTTTTCTTTTTTGATATAGAGTCTCGCTCTGTCACCCAGCTGGAGTACAGTGGTGTGATCTCGGCTCACTGCAACCTCTGCCTCCCAGGTTCAAGCAACTCTCCTGCCTCAGCCTCCTGAGTAGTGGGGATTACAGGTACAAGCCACCACGCCCGGCTAATTTTTGTGTTTTTACTGGAGATGGGGTTTCACCATATTGGCCAGGCTGGTCTCGAAATCCAGACCTTAGGTGATTCACCCACCTCGGCCTCCCCAAGTGCTGGGATTACAGGCGTGAGCCACCGCACCCAGAAGACTTAGTATTCTTAATGAATACTCCAAAATATCTCCTTAAAGCAACAAGGCCTTCTCTCATTTTTCTTTTTGGATTTTTTTTCCTCCCCCAAAGCTAATGAGTCACCCATACCAAATATTTCCATGTGGCTTTTATCACCAGCATAGTATTTCTTCATAAAAAACTACTCGGGTTTTTTCATCTTCCCAAGATATGGCAATAACCATAGGGCTCAAGATACTACACTCCTAAATGCCTACAAGAACATCTGTGTAAAATATCTGTACATCTGGACAAAATGCATCAGTGTAAAGACAGTCATGCCCGATTTTAATGAATCTGATGAAAAGCCATTATATGAATCAGTGCTGGATTACTAAAATAATTCTCAGGTTTGCTGACTTTAAAAATTATACTTTTAATTATAGAATATAGTTAGAATAATACAAACACTAGTATAACTGTGACCAATACCATGAGGAAAACTGTTCTACATACTGATGTGTTCATTCACTCTCCACAACCATAGAAAACAGGCACAAAGTGTTCACGGGATGTGCAGAGGCAGCCAGGGACTTGGCAGCAGAAGGCATGCAAAAAGCATTAGTGAAGGGAGTCTGATGCATAAGTTCTACACAAAGTTCAACACAGCAAACGGGCAACAATTGGCAGAAAGAGAGGAGACAGCTGGGGTGGCCCTCGTCCTTTCAGTTTCCCAGCTAGATTGTTCATGTACGGAGATAGCTGCGTGCTTAGAAGCCTTGTTTTGAGCCCTTCACCTCTAAGAAGCCAAAAGCAGCAGCAGGAACTGGTTGGGGTGGGGCAAGAACAGTAGGGAAGGAAAAGGGGGTGAAATACAGTTAGGTCATGGAAATGCTGTCATCTATGGCCACTCCCAAGCTGATACCCATAGTGGCTCACAGAAGCAACAGGAGAACTTTGACATTTATTACAATCATCAGCAACATATATGGGAAAAGGCATATTTGAGTTTAGTTACCAAGAACATGTGTCACCTGACAATTAAAATATGAATACCCACAGTCTGCTAGATTTTGTAAAGAACAAAAAAACATGCTCCTTGCCTGAGTTTGTCCTTAAAAAGGAGTGGCAACATGAAGGAACTCCACTGGAAGATGGGTTACTTTAAAGGTTGTGTTATTAACAAGTGATATGGTCCCACACAGCTGTGGGTCACAATAACTCATTATAATACCCTACCCAAGAGAGACCACTGGCTCCTTTAACACCGAGTCCCAAAATACTATGGCAAAAACATTTTTTAAATGTTACAACATTCACAATAAAGAATAGTAGCAATAAAGCACAGTAGAAATAAACTGGGGGTACTCTCAAAAGAAAAGATATTCCTCACTCCAGTCCCATTTTCTGGGCACCAATTCCCTTTCACCCCAACATGCTTGGATAAGCATCAACATTTGAGATATTTCTTAATTCCTACCTGGACTGAGATTAGGAAAACGGACACTACTGGGTTTAAATTGGGTGAACTGTTATTTTAACCACTTATATCTGTAGGGTGGGAGGATGGAAATACATTCCTACCGAGGTTTGTTAATTCCTTCTAAGCCAAAGAGTTCTTCATTGCCATAGAAGATAATTCATTCTGAGAATAGGACAATTGACCTATTTGTCTGGTCATTATCTTCCACAATTGACAAACACATACAAACAAGTGCTTAGCTCTGAACAAAGACAGACCTTACAGGAGAGTGCACACTAAAGCACTAGTGTTTAAATTTTTTTCATAATGAAAAAAAGGACATTTCTCACATTGGAGTTATGTTTATACTTCTGTCACATGACTCACATCACCCAAGAACATGCTAAGTCTCTGTAAATTCAGTTTCTGCTATTAGAAAAACCACAGGAATACACATTACTGTACATACACATGCCCTGATGCAAGCTAAGATAAACACTGGGATGTGGCCCTTATCAAATCTTAGAGTTAGCAGGATAGGAAGAGTTGATCTTAAACATTAGAGAGGGAAAAACACAGAAACGACCTACATTCCTTGGGAAGGGACTCTGTGATTCCTTCCCTGAAGGAGTCAATTCCACTTGCTCCTTAAACTTAACTGTCACTGATGGTCCTATCTTTCCTTGAAGATATTTTCCCTGCAATGTTCCCTATAGTGATCCCCAAAGAAAATTCATAAATCTGATTAATGGCAGTAATAACTGTGGGCATCTTCTGCTAAAGTCACCATCATTGATGGGTCCTTGGTCCCCAAACCTGTGTCTTGTTTTTCCTTTCCAACTGTATCTTCAGTTAGCTTTCACAAAGATGCAAGTTTTAAATGAGCTAATTAGAAACAGTGAGGAGAAAAGTTACAATCATTGCCTTCATCGTGCAAAATCTTGCCCTCAGGAAGATGGAAAAGATACAAATGCATGAGCAACTCAAGGAAAAAGCCCTTTGGAGGGGAAGATGTGTGTGCCCAACTACTATGGTGTGTGAATAGGTGTGGCAATTCAGGCAGAGTCTCTAGTTGCCTTTTTCCAAAGCAGCCATGACCACCCTATTACAGTCCCACATTTCACTTAGCATAGTTCCTTGGGCCAAGGATGGGAGAAAATAACATTGAAAGATTTACTCCATTTCCAAGCCTGGGCATTCACCAGCATTTGTCCCCTGGTCTTCCGTTTTCCAGTTACTTGTGGGGCTGATTTTAATGAAGTAACCCACTGAGTGAATAAAAATCACCATTTTGGAGGAGATAACATTCCCAAAGCTGAGGGTCAGAATTTCAAATGGCTTGTCATCTCTAATGGTTTAAATTGTGGCCCACAACTACTACAAGAGTATGATAAAAGCCGCTCAGTCTTGAGGGTGTTCATTGATATCAAATAAAATTGTATCTTCAAATGAATCATTTCTCAGCCATCATAATTACAGGACTTAGTCTGTATGAACTCTCTTATGTTTAATAAGAGCTGAGCTCCTGCTGAAACTCTTCTCACATTCAGTACATTCATAAGGCTTCTCTCCCGTGTGAACTCTTTGATGTGTGATGAGGTTGGAGCTCTGGGTGAAACCTTTTCCACACTGCACACACTCATAGGGCTTCTCCCCTGTGTGGGTTCTCTGATGCTTAATTAGATCTGACCTTTCACCAAAGCTTCGCCAACACTCATTACACTCATAAGGCTTCTCTCCAGTGTGAATTTTCTGGTGTGTGATGAGATGAGAGCTCCGGCTGAAGCTTTTCCCACAAGCATTGCATTCATATGGCTTCTCTCCAGTGTGAGTTCTCTGGTGCTGAACCAAGTGTGAGATGCGGCTGAAATTCTCCCCACATTCATTACAGTGGTACGGCTTCTCTCCTGTGTGGGCTCTGCGATGGCGCACAAGGTCGGAGTTCTGACTGAAATTCTTCCCACACTCATCACACTTGTAGGGCCTCTCCCCCGTGTGGACTCGATAGTGTTTGATGAGATCGGATCTCTCACTGAAGCCTCGGCCACATTCGTTACACTCATAAGGTTTCTCACCTGTGTGGGTCCTTTGGTGCTGAGCTAGGTGAGAGCTCCTGCTGAAGCTTTTCCCACACTCCTCACACTCATAGGGTTTCTCCCCACTGTGGGTCCTTTGGTGTTGGATTAGGTGAGAGAGACGGCAGAAACTTTTTCCACACTCATTGCATTTGTGAGGCTTCTCTCCAGTGTGGATTGTCTGATGCTGAATCAGGTGAGAACTTCTTCCAAAACTTTTCCCACACTCGTTACAGTCATAAGGCCTCTCCCCAGTATGTGTTCTTTGATGCTGAATAAGGTGTGAGCTGCGACTGAAGCCCTTTCCACATTCATAACATTTATAGGGTCTGTCTCCAGTGTGGGTCTTCTGATGTCGATTAAGGTCTGAGATCTGACTGAAGGCCTTTCCACAATGAGAACATATATGATAGCGGATACCTGTGTGGACTTCTTTGTGGACAAGCAGGTCGGTGACTTGTTGGAGAGGATAGCTTACCCACTCTTCTGCTGTTAAATCTCCCCATTGTCTTTCTGACCTATCTCCGCTTTCAAAGCCCTCTTCACTTTCAGGATTTTCCTCAGCGTTCTCAGCAGGTCTTTCAGATGTCCCAAATTGTACATCTTCACTAATCTCTTGCTTGGGATTTACCTCGTTCTCACTCCTGATCTCAAAATCTGTAATAAAAAGTAAACAATAAGGCTAGTAAGAACAAAAATTACCTATTATGTGCCAGGCACTATATTAAATTTTTTTTTTTTTTTGAGACAGAGTCGCACTCTGTTGCCCTGGTTGGAGTGCAGTGGCATGATCTTGGCTCACTGCAACCTCTGCCTCTCAGGTTCAAGCAATTCTCCTGTCTCAGCCTCTTTAGTAGCTGGGACTACAGGTGCATGCCACCACGCCCAGCTAATTTTTTTATTTTTAGTAGACACAGGGTTACACCGTATTGGTCAGGCTGGTCTTGAACTCCTGAGCCACTGTGCCCAGCCTAAATTATTTATATGAATTACTATATTCTTTATCATAGCTATTCTGAGGGTCAGGAATTGTGATTATTTCTACTTCATTAATGAGAAATCCAAGACCCAGACAAATGAATTAACTTGTTCAACGCCATAGTAAATGGTAAAGCCAGTATTCAAACTCAGGTCTGTCAAAATTCATGTTCTGTATCGCTGTAATTAATGATTCCTTAAGAAAACTACACAGGCCAGGTGCCGTGGCTCACGCGTGTAATCCTAACACTTTAGGAGGCCAAGTCAGGAGGATCACTTCAGGCCAGGAGTTCAAGACCAGGCTGGGCAATATAGGGAGACCCTATCTCTACAAAAAATTTAAAAAATTAGGTGGGTGTGGTGGCATGCAACTGTAGTTCCAGCTACTTAGGAGGCTGAGGTAAGAGGATCACCTGAGCCCAGGAGTTCAAGGCTGCAATAAGCTGTGATTGTGCCACTGCACACCAGTCTGGGTGACAGAACGATACCCTGTCTCTTAAAAAAAGAAAGAAAAGAAAACTATATATATTCCTCGTGTTTTGAAAGAAAACTGGAAGCAGAAAATATGAGACTCTAAATTAGAATATCTAAAAGGCAAGAATCCAGATATTTTGTGAGTGTGTATTTTTTAACTTGCCAAGCCTTCATCATTAGTAGCATCATGAAATATTTACTAAGAACTCACTACGGTTGTTTTGTTTGTTTTGTTTTGTTTTTTGAGACAGAGTTTCACTCTTGTTGCCCAGGCTGGAGTGCAATAGCGCGATCTTCACTCACTGCAACCTCCGCCTCCTGGGTTCAAGCGATTCTCCTGCTTCAGCTTCCCGAGTAGATGGGATTAGAGGTGCCCACAACTACACCCAGCTATTTTTTTGTATTTTTAGTAGAGACGGGGTTTCACCATATTGGCCAGGCTGGTCTTGAACTCCTGACCTCAGGTGATCCGCCCATCTCGGCCTCCCAAACTGCTGGGATTACAGGCATGAGCCACCGTGCCCAGCCAGAACCAACTATGTTAACATGGAGAAAAATGAATCTTTACCTATGTCATAGTTGACAGAAAAGTGACTGACAAATGTCACTTCCTACTTTTCAGTGACCTTTTAATGAACATAGAAGTGGGAAGGTTGAAGAAGGCAAAAAAGATGTCTGGCTGAGAACGTTCTTGGCATTGTCTATTTCACATGCAGTCTTCAAATGAAAATCAAAATACACAACCACTGTCTACAAGAAGTTTTATACCAGACACTGCATTCTCCAAATTGGGTTTCTTAGTACACTCTTCAGAAAGAAAGTATGCATTTCAGGAGAAAAGGGTTCATGAATAAACTAGGTTGGTAAATGGTACATACAATATCGTTTCCTTCAAAATTCACAATGCCTAATAACACACTAAAGGTTCTAAGGAATCCTAAGGTAAAAAGGCCTTATAAGGCCAGATGCAGTAGCTTAGGCCTCTAATCCCAGCACTTTGGGAGGCTGATGCAGGAGGATCACTTGAGCCTAGGAGTTTGAGACCAGCCTGTGCAACACAGGGAGGTCTCTCTTCTATTAAAAATAAAAAGAGGCTGGGTGTGGTGGCTCATGCCTGTAATCCTAGCACTTTCGGAGGCCGAGGTGGGTGGATCACTTGAGGTCAGGAGTTCAAGACCAGCCTGACCAACATAGTGAAACCCTGTCTCTATTAAAAATACAAAAATTAGCTGAGCATGGTGGCATGTGCCTGTAATCCCAGCTACTTGGGAGGCTGAGGCAGGAGAATCGCTTGAACTCCGCACTCCAGTCAGGGCAACAGAGTGAGACTCTGTCTCAGAAAAAAATCTTTTTTAATTAAAAAATTAAAAAAAAATAAAAAGAATTAGCTGGGCAAGGTGGTACACATCTGTGATCCCAGCTACTCAGGAAGTTGAGATGGGAGGATGACCTGGGCCTGGGAGGTCAAGGCTGCAATGAGTTGTGATCATGCCACTGCACTCCAGCATGGGCAACAGAGCAAGATCCTATCTCAAAAAAAAAAAAAAAAAGAAAAGAAAAAGGTCGTCTTGTAATCATTTTTAAACCCATTCCCATTCCCAAACTTATTTGGACAAAAAACCAGGTTTTTGGTGCTTCCATGCTTCTAACAAGTGCTTTTGGGGCTAAACTATAGAAATGTAAATTCACATTTTTAAATGATTGTCATTGTTTGCTTTTGTTGGATTAAGTGGAATATTTGGGTTACAGACTGCAATAGATCTGGGTAGATAACTATTTATAGTTACTTTTATAAGGAAAGGATTCAAGAAACTAGGGATATCAGAGAAAGCTCAAGTTAAAAAGGAAAGCCCTCAGAGTTGCCTTTTGTTCTGAGAAAGGCTATGGGAATAAAGATTTCAAAAAAAGGATTAGTCCTAATGAGTGGCAGATGACCTAGTGACCCACACACGCTTGCTAATGTCTGTCAAGTCTTGACAGGAGGCAGAGTGAGTCAAAAGACCGTTCAGCTCAAGAATATACTGTTTATTCTAGTTACACCCAGACCAAAGTACAGCAAAGAGAGAAGACAGGCTTGCAGATCATGTAAAAAAAATCAGCTGCCCTCTCGAATAGAATTTGTGATCTATTGCAGCATTCTTCTGGAACAGCATTTGACACACTAGAAATCTATCATCATCAACACTGAAACATTTCTAGATGGCAACCTACTCAGCTAAGGAACTTGAGTCAAAGCTAGTGCTCTGAAGCCAAAACAAACACAAAAAGGTGGCTTTCGCCCTCCCATGAACCTGGGTTAGAATCCCCTCATTTTTTAGCACCCTAGAGTAAAAGCACTACTTATAGGGGCATTTATATTCTGGCAAGCACTATTATGCCAGACCTGTTTGGTCAGTGATCTGTACAAACAGGCTGGAGATTGGAAAATGACTCAGGGCACAAGAAATCTGAACGTTTCTAAAATGTGCAGAAGCAGTTTTTTTTCTTTTTAGACAATATGACCTGGATGTTCCCACATTCAAAGATCCGCCTGAGGACTCAAGTCAAGCCAATATGCAATTAAGTGCTTTAAAACATCAAACCACTAGGCTGCGTTGAAATAACCAAGTCATTTTGACATGATCTCAAAAACGTGGAGGCAAAGAAAGGTAGACTCCTTACTTACCTAGTGAGACAACATTTCCGTAATTCTCCTGCATAACATCCCTGTAAAGGTCCCTTTGTGCAGGGTCCAGAGGTCTCCATTCTTCCCGGGTGAGATACATGGCCATATCTTCAAACGTCACAGGTGCCTGAAATCACACAACGCTTCCCTACTATTCTGTATTTAGGACTTCTTGAAATTACAAACATAGTTAGAAATATTCAGGAGGAAAAATATATTAAATGTGATCTATAGAGTCCAAAGAAGAAATATTCAAGCAAAAAAGAGACGTGGTAAAGGCAGCAATTTATGAGCTGATTGTTCTGGTCCCATGGCCAGCTATCCCTGCCCCACTCAGGAACTTTATCCTCTGGCTGTGCTTTTCTCAGGACCTATCTGACACTTGCATTGCTCCATACCTTTACTCATAATGTACCTCTTTCCCTGGAATATCCTTCTCACACTAGTGAAATTCTACTGCTTTTTAAGGTCCCGCTCCAGTACCAACTGTTCTTCAATGCCCCCTACCCCTCTGCACTACTCCACTCCCCTCGGATGCCCCAGATAGACTTAATCACTCCCACTTCTTGGGAGTGATTCCCACACTACAGCACTTTTTTCCTACAGCAAATAGAGCACTTATTACGTTGTGCCACGCTTAAGTGGATCCGCCTTTCTCCCTATAGATTGTGAACTGTGAGCCAAAAGGTAGCGCCCATCTCGTCCATCTTTTATCTCCCCAGTATTTAAAGGCATACAGCAGGTGTTCGATATATGCTTGTTTGTGACAATACTGGCTTGGTACTAGGCCCCTGGAGGCAGAACATCGAAGCCAGCGAATTACTAATCCCAGGGAATTTCCCACAGGGACTTGCAGAGCAGAGAAACGCCGGACGAGGTGGGTAAGAAGAGATAAGGTCCGAGAAGCCACCCCCGGCTTACCTGGGACCCAGCCATGAGCAGGGTGGCTGCCATCTCCAGCACAAGGGTTCGCCTCCAGGGAGAGAGAGCAGGAAAAGCAGCTAGCAGACAGCGCTGAAGGAGGCGAAAAGCAGGGTGTGAGGCACGGAAAACAGGCCCTGCCCACTCCCCAGGGCTGGAGTTCTGGCCCCAAGGCGTGCAGGGAGGGCCCTGGACCAGGGCCGGGTCACTCTCCTCCCTGACCCTCGAGCGCGACCCGCCCTCTGTGTCTCCGCCACAGCGGGGTGGAGGCAATGCCGGAATCTACTAGGACAGCCCCCTGGCTGGGTCCCTCCCGCGCCGGGGGTTAGACCGATGCTGTTTCCAGGAGGAGGCGCTCAGCCCAGCCCAGGGAACGCCTCCGCTGTGCCGTCTCGAGGCCCGGTCCTTTCCGGCAGCTGCCTCAGCCAATCAGCGAGCGAAGTTCGTGAACCACTCTACCAATCAGAGGCGGAACACTAGGCCCGCCTCCCACAGCGTGGCCAAGAGCCTCTAGTGCGCCTGTGCCTGCCCCCATGGCCTGCCGGGAGTTGGAGTTCCACTCCCGCGTACAAAAGCCAGCCAGAGGCCAAAAGCCGAGGAGGGAAAAGAACAAAAGGGTGAAGAAGTAAGCACGTCCTCCCAGTCAGGGCGGAGTATTCTCGCTTTCTTCTCATGGAGACTGCAGCACGATTCAGCCAGGGAGGCTGCCCTGCTTCGCCTCACGTCCCTAGAAGCTTCTCTTGAGTCGGGCCTTATTTTCTGCGAAGTCAGGCCTAATTTAGACGCCGGTCTGTGTTGAGCAAAGCTAGAATTAGCCCCTGCTTGACAGCACAGGCTGGAGAGGGAAGCGGCAGCCGCCCACTCCCCAGGGGAGACTCGGAGGCCGAGCTGGAACTTTGAGCCCCGCCCACGCACTACATCTCCCAGCAGCGCCTGCGGCCGCGCGGCTCCGTGCGGAATACAACTCCCGAGAGGCCCCGCGCCGCCCGGGCGACTCGGGAGTGCGGTCGGCAGCATACCCTGGCGGTATTTCGGCTTCGGCGCTTTAACCCTGTAGGGGCGTGCGACTGCGTCCTTCTCAAGAGGGCGCCCCTCGAGCGGCGGACTGAGTGGCGTCCATCGGCGGGGAGGCGAAAACCCTGGGGGAACTCAGAAGCGGGTGGCGGTGTAGGGCGTGTAAGGAGGAGATAGCCAGGCCCCTGGGCGGGGGCGGGCCCTGCTTATCGTCCCCGAGGGGTAGTCTGCTACAGGGGCTCCCGGCGGCCTCCCGCACCGAAGGGACCCTGGGCGTCTGAGGCCCTGATCCGGGCGGGCCTTCAGTATGTTAGTAGTCCCTGTTCGGTTGAAGGTAGGAAGCCGAAAACCCGAGTGGGGGACGAACAGACTTACCTCCTGTCGCGCAAAAGATCCACTAGATCGTCGTCTCCAAAACCTGAGACCGCGAACGGATCCCAGAGCCGCAGCGTTCTCTCAGACCTGGCGTTCAGAAAGATTTTAGCACTGGCAGGTCCCGGAGGTCTCAGACCCGCAGGCAGATCTCGAATCTGTAGACTTGCAGGCGAAACCCAGATGTCGTAGGCTGATCCTAAAGACTCACATTCCCGAGGCGTCAGACTCGCAGGCAGCTCAAAGAAACCACAGGCTCATAGGCAGATCCCTGAGACCACAGAGGTTGGCCAAGAAACCACCAGCAACTAAACTGCATTCAGCTGGAGTTCCTCGGAACGGGAGGACTCGCAGCTTTCCCTTTCCCCAGCCAGTATGAGGAAATTAGACAATGGAAGTCCAGCACTAAGGAAAGCAGGCATTCTGCGTGGGGAAGAGCTCCGAGCTCGCTGTAGCCTTGGAGAGGGAAGTGATGGAAAAAGAATATAGCAGCTTATTAGGGACTCCCACCCTCTTCAAGTTATAAATATCCCCAGAACTTTGGCTACGTGCCCGGAAGCCTGTTGTCTCTAACTGTACGGGAGACTTCTCTGCCTGGGCTGGTAAAGGGGCCTTTCTTTTGTTTTGCAGATAGATCCACCCACTGAGGAACTTGAAATTTTTTTTCAAACATAACTCCAGGCCATGCTTTTATTAGTGAGTGTCCTGTTCCCAATGCCCGGTCATTTATGATTAAATTACTCAAGTGTTTAAAAAGAACTAGAAGGACCCGACCCAGCCATAATGCAGACTTTCCCATTCCTTCTCTTTCCACCCGCAACTGTGGGGCTAGGAATTCTTCAGATGTCACAGAATTATACCATCCTACCTCATCTAAAATCGATCCGAGGCTGGTCCGATTGTAGTGGGTTACCAGACTTAGTAACATTAATATCACTAAAGTTAGTATACAGCCCCCCACTGCTAAATTAGACTGGCTGTAAAAATAAAATTGATCCGAGCACCATATAAAATGGAATCCTGGAGGATTCCTGAGAGGCGGTATCCCCAGTGGAAAGAGCGTGGGCCTCAAGGTCAGACAGACCTGGTTCGGAATCCAGGCTGTGTATCCTTTGGAAAGTCATTGAATCCAGGCCCATTTCCTTTTCTCTAAAATGAGGGCCATCATACCTAAGGATGTTGTGAGACGTGGGTGAGATGATTAAAGCGCTCCAGAGCGTGCGCTCTTGGATGATAGCCGTTACTTTTTATGAACCCTGGCTTTGGTGGTAAGGGAAACTTCCAGAACTGCTTGTGGGTATATTGGATAGCCCAGAAAATCTGGGAAATCAAAGTGGCTCAATAGCTGTGAGAAACTGTGGGTGACCTTATCCTCATTGTGTTTCTTCCAGAAATTCAGACGCAACAGAGGTTGGGCCAGTTTGGTGGGCTCCATTGAGCGGTGTGCTGAGCCTAGTAGAGCATAGGTACTTGGGGCTGCCAAAACCCCAGCAAGTTGAGGCTTCACGCTCAGGGAAACTTCTGGTTCAGAGGTTAATAATCACACTTCTCGGAGCGAGGAGGAGGGGAGTCTTTCTGACTAGCTGAAGTAATTGCAGGTTTCTAACTGGGCCTAAGGTGAGCTGAGGGCTTGAGCCCCTCAGCCCAGCGGGGCTCCCTTTTCATCCCTTCTCTGACAGATTGCTTTGTAAACTTCCTTAGGCCTTCCCCCCACCCCTTTGCCCCAGTGCTTTAAGCCCTTCTTTGTCTTCTTGCTGTTTCTTTTATTCCTGAGGCCTGCGGGACGGGGGCGGGGTGGCGCCCAGGATGGCTCTCTGGGCTGAGCTTGGCTGCCTGCCTCCTTCTGTAAGTGCTTTTTCCTTTCTTCACCTGGGACCCTCTAGAGGTTGGAAAGAGAAGAGAGGCTGGGAGCGGATGGAAAGCATGACTGCATCTGGAGCCCCTGGGGGCAGTGGGGAAGAGGGAGTGGAAGGACAGTGGCTGAGGGGCTTCCTGTTGCAGCCTTCAGCTGGACTCAGGGTTGGGGTCATTGGAGGAGGAGGTGGCTTCCTGCCCCATTGTTCTAGACTGCAGTGTTTCTTGGGAATACTTACTGTATGTGGGTTTTTGGTAACCAAATTGGAAAGCTGTATTCGTTCCCATGATTCAGCAAACAATGAGTACCTACTATGTGCAGAGGCAGCAGGACAGCCTGTCATCACTGGGAAAGAGGCCAGAAGAGCCATTTGGCCAGGGTCTCCAATTTAGGCTTTCGACTTTATCTCTAAGTAAGGTTATACATTATGTCGGCTCCACTGGCTGATGGGATCAAAGACCCTCCTTGTATATCCTTAAACCTGTACTCTATTACCAGGCCACGGTGCCTGTGGAGCACTCTAAGTTCTTACATTTTAATAAATTTTATAATTATCTTGTGAGCAGCACAATTGTCATAGTATTTAACATTAATTTGTTAAACATTTTAAAACCTGCCTTCATGTGTGTCATCCTGTTTTGTCGTCTCTTCATTTTCAGACAGATGGGCACCTCAGAAAATCAAAGTGACCTGGGCTGCATAAAGGCTCATCACTGCACAAGGAGTTGGGGACATGGGGGACACACTGACTTGCAAACAGCCATTGCAGTCCAAGTGCTATAATAAGGGGTGTGCTGTCTGTACCCAGGAGGGGGTGGATTCCTAGCTGGCGGGGAGCGGGGCGGGGAGGCTTCACAGAGGAGGTGACATCTGAGCTGGTAAGACTGTAGGAGTTTGGAGGTGGAGAAGGTGGGAGGGAAAGCATTCCAGTCTTCAAGAACAGCATGTGCGAAGGCACGGAGGCGTGAAAGGCCAGAGCATGTTCCAGGCTGGTCAGGATTGGTTTTGGCTAGAGGGAATAGTGTGGGGGTGGAGCAGCAGGGGGAGGAAGCAGAGCACGGAGAATCTCCTAGTCCCCTTGCCTGTCTGCCTGTTTGTCTCTGCCTTTGGCTGTGAGTTGCAATGCTAGTGATGAGGTAAAGATGGGGGGATGGCCCGGGGACTGGCCTGGGGTGAGGAGAGCAGATTGACTCTGCAGAGGAGGGGGAAGTAGAGATGATTGGGAAGCTCTTTATGACCTCATACATTTCAACTGGTTTTCTCCAAAAAGAATCAATATTTTCCAAGTATATAGACAATTGCATTAATATATAGACAATTGCATTAAATATAGACAATTGCATTAGAAATGCAATACAAACTTATTTAGTATTGTTTAAAGACGCCTACTTAAAGACGTCAAACAGACCCATACTCACTGAACCCGATTCTATACCAGCTACTGAGCTGGGAAATAGGACATCACCCCTCACAACGACTGCAGGGCTGCTGCATGGACTAAATGTGAGAATGGTACAGGGGAGGGCCTTGGCATACCATGGCCATCACTATTATGGGGGAGGGAAAACACATCACAGATGTTCTGTGAGGTGAACATATTGCAAAGTGGCTCAAAGCATGACCTGGGCTCTGGGTTCAAATCCAGGTTCTTTCTCTAAAAACAAATTATTTGACTCACACCTGTAATCTTAGCACTTTGGGAGGCCGAGGTGGGCGGATCATGAAGTCGGGAGTTCGAGACAAGCCTGACCAACATGGTGAAACCTGTATCTACTAAAAATACAAAAATTAACTGGGCATGGTGGCGTGGGCCTGTCATCCCAGCTACTCAGGAGACTGAGACAGGAGAATTGCTTGAACCCGGGAGGTGGAGGTTGCAGTGAGGCAAGATTGTGCCACTGTACTCCAGCCTGGATGACAGTGAGATTCCGTATTCCGTCTCAAAAAAAAAAATTACTCTCAGAACCTTGGTTTTCTCAGTCTGTAAAGACTAAAATAATACAAATTCATAGAAAGTAGAATAGTGCTTTCCAGGGCTTGAGGGGAGGAGGAAATGAGTTATTTAAGGAGTGTAAAGGTTCAGTTTGCAAGATGAAGAGTTCTAGAGACTGGTTGTACAACAATATGAATGTACTTAACCCTACTGAGCTATATAGTTAAACATTATTAAGATGGACTGGGCGCAGTGGCACATGCCTGTAATCCGAGCACTTTGGGAGGCCGAGGCGGGTGGATCACGTGAAGCTGAGAGTTCCAGACCAGCCTGGCCAACATGTTGAAACCCCATCTCCACTAAAAATACAAAAGTTAGCTAGGCCCGGTGGTGTGCACCTGTAATCTCAGCTACTCAGAAGGCTGAGGCACGAGAATCACTTGAACCCAGGAGGCAGAGGTTGTAGTGAGCCGAGATTGCGCTACTGCTCTCCTGTCTGGGCGACAGAGACTGTCTCAAAATAAATTTTTAAAAACTGCTAAGATGGTTTATGTTATGTGTAGTTTACTACAATTTTTTAAAAAGAGTATAATAATAGTAACCTAGTTCATGAGGTCAGAGGGCTCATTGAGGCAATCAATGTAAAGTGCTACCCTGCACTCATAGTAACAACCGTAGCTAATATTAGTAACAACTAATCAGTCACTATGTGTCAGGCCTGATTCTGCTGCTCTGTTTGTATTAACTAAATGAATCCTCACAACAATCCTCTGAGCTAGGAGCTCTTATTACCACTGTTTTACCGATGAAACTAGAAGCATGCAGAAATTGTATAATGTGCCCAAGATATTCAGCTAGTAAATGCTCAGTGATTAATAGATATTACTCACACTGTCATACAAAAATTTTAAAGGAATCATCATCATCATCATGATGGTTGAATGCAATGTGTGCTACGAGAATTTCTCGATGCTGTGGGAGTTCTAAGGAACCGTCTCGCGTTGCTAGGGGATTAGAGACCTCATAAGAAGATGTGCATCTGAGGTGAGCCTTGAAGAATGGATAAGATTTGGATCCGGCTGGGGAAAAGGAAGCAATACAGGCAGTCACAAATGAGAAGGTCCATTGGGTATTCAAACACAGGGCAAATATCTCCTTTAGCCTGGAGCATAAGGGACAGCAGGGACGATGAACCACCAAAGCCAAGCAGAGGGCAAGGGCCCATTGGCGCAGTCAGACATAAAAGCCTCTAGGTCCCCCTGCCTTCCCCCAAAAAAGGCAGAGGGCAGACAGAGCTTTGAAAATCAAACCAAATAGTTGAGTTTTGATAGCTGGTGGAACCTGCTGAAGACAGGGAATGACGCTCAGAGCCAGGCAGGGTAGATGCAGGGAAGATAGTGCTCTGAGTTGGGGGATCAGTAGAAGACCTTTGCACCAGTCCTAGAAAAAAGAAAACCTCCATCTTGACTAACATGGTGAAACCCCATCTCTACTAAAAAAAAAAAAAAAAAAAATTAGCCAAGCGTGATGGCGGGCACCTGTAGTCCCAGCTACTCGGGAGGCTGAGGCAGGAGAATGGTATGAACCCGGGAGGCAGAGCTTGCAGTGAGTGGAGATCGCACCACTGCACTCCAGCCTGGGCGAGAGTGAGACTCCATCTCAAGAAAAAAAAGAAAACCTGAAAGGCCGTGATGACAGTGATGGGAATGGAGATAAGGGTTGGTGAAGGGAGAGACTCTAGAATTGGGAAATAAGTGAAGAGGACAAGGGGAAAGGGTCACAGATGGTTTTAAGGAATGAATTAGCTGATAAATAGGAAAGACAGAAGAGGGGACCAAAGAAAGAAAAGATGCATGGGGTGCAGTGGCTCGGTGGCTCAGTGGCTCAAACCTGTGATCTCAACACTTTGGGAGGCCCAGGCGGGAGGATCGCTTGAGGTCAGGAGTTGGAGACCAGGCTTGGTAACATAGGGAGACCCCCCCTCCCCCGAGTGCCCATCTCTATAGATTTTTTTTTTTTTTTTTGAGACAGTGTCTCACTCTGTCACCCGGGCTGGAGTGCAGTCGCACTTCACTGCAACCTCCACCTCCCAGGTTCAAGCGATTCTTGTGCCTCAGCCTTCTGAGTAGCTGGGATTACAGGCATGCGCCACTGTGACTGGGTAATTTTTGTATTTTTAGTAGATGTTTAGTACATGTTGGCAGCCTGGTCTCAAACTCCTGACCTCAGGTGATCTGCCCACCTCGGCCTCCCAAAGTGCTGGGATTACAGGCATGAGCCACTGTGCCTGACAAAAGAAAAAAAAAATTAGCCAGATGTGGTAGCATGTGCCTGTAGTCCCAGCTACTCAGGAAGCTGAGGTGGGAGGATCACTTAAGCCTATGAGTTCAAGACTGCAGTGACCTATGATCACACCACTGCACTCTAGCCCAGGCAACAGAGTGAGACCCTGTCTCTCAAAAAACAAACAAACAAAATGGCGGGGTATGGTGGCTCACACCTGTAATCCCAGCACTTTGGGAGGCTGAGGTGGGAGGATCACTCAAGCACAGGAGTTCGAGACCAGCCTGGAAAACACAGCGAGATTTCATCTCTACAAATAAAAAAAAATTAGCCGGGGTGGTGGTGTATACCTGTGGTTCTAGCTACTTGGGAGGCAAAGGTGGGAGGATCACTTGATCCTCAAGGCTTCGGTGAGCTGTGATTGCACCACTGTATTCCAACCTGGGTGACGGGATGAGACCCTATCTCAAAAAAATTATTTTTAAATTAAAAAACAGAGATGTGAGTTCAGTTTCAGATTAACTGGATTATAGTATTGAGAGGGTCAGTGGGGTGCTTGCGAGGAGGTATCCAAATAGGCATTTGGCAATGTAAGTCTCGAACTAAAGAAAAACCGGGGCTAATGAGAGATTTGGTAGTCTGGATGAAAATACTAAGAAAGACTTCTCATCCTGTACGTATTTTAGGTTCCTGGAACCTTTTGAAGACACCCAAATTGGCCATAGGATCTTGAACCATCTTCCATTCTTCCATTTTCAAGTTTTTATTTGTTTGTTTGTTTGTTTGTTTGTTTGTTTGAGGTGGAGTCTCGCTCTTGTCACCCAGGTTGGAGTGCAGTGGCAATCTCGGCTCACTGCAACCTCTGCCTCCTGGGTTCAAGTGATTCTCCTGCCTCAGCCTCCAGAGTAGCTGGGATTACAGGCATGCGCCACCTTGCCCAGCTATTTTTTTGTTTGTTTTTGTATTTTTAATAGGGATGGGGTTTCACCATGTTGCCCAGGCTGGTGTCGAACTCCTGACCTCAAGTGATCTGCCCACCTGGACTCCTAAAGTGCTGGGATTATAGGCATGAGCCACCGCACCCAGCCTATTTTCAAGTTCTTTTGGCCATAACATTCTGGTGAGCTCTTTCATTCCAAGCATGTTGCCTGTTTCGCCTCACTTGACCTTGTCTTTTTCCTCCCATACGGTAAGCACCTCCCCTCCCCTCGGAGGCCCTCCTGGGTGGCAGAAGTGAATGCTAACTCGCTTGTAGTTCGCACCTTCTTCATCTCTGGTTATGAAGGAGATGGGGTTAAACCACGTGTTCCAGCCAACAGCGTGTGGAAAGACTGTGACAAGGAGGAGCACAGCATGTCGTGAAGAACTGAGAGAAGGCCAGTGTGATTGCAGCAAAAAGGGCGGGGGCGGGTGAGGCACAGGCCCGCCCTGCAGGGCCTTGTAGACCTTGCCAAGAGCAGTGGTGGGGGAAGGGGGGGAGGAGGGTTTTAAATGGGAGTGTAGAGTGGGAGACTCTAAGGATCAGTTTTACGATGTGGAAAAGCCAGTTCCGGTCAGTTGTTATGGAGAGCATGAATTGGAGTGGATCCAGAGTGGACACGGGAAGGCCTGCAGGGAGGGTTTTGCCGCCTGCTGATGACAGTCTGTAGCCTGTTCATACTCTTTTGTGTCCTTTTGTGAATGTGAATGTATACTGTATAGATGTGTGGACTTGAGCTTTTGCTGTTTAATCTGACTCATCTCCTTTGTAAACAGTAAGGTTATTGAGGGTGAAGATCAGTTTTCTTCTTTTTTTTTTTTTCTGTGCTCTAAATCCCTATGCTATGACACAGGAAACACAATGGATATTTAGATTGTGACTACTGAAAATCGCCCCAAGGTGCCGCGTTTAAAAAACTCACCCAAGGTTGGCTGGGCGCGGTGGCTCACACCTGTAATCCCAGCACTTTGGGAGGCCGAGGCGGGCGGATCATGAGGTCAGGAGTTCGAGACCAGCCTGACCAACATGGTGAAACCCCATTTCTACTAAAAATAAAAAAAAATAAAAAAAATAAAAATTAGCCAGGCGTGGTGGCAGGCGCCTGTAATCTCAGCTGCCTGGGAGGCTGAGGCAGGAAAATTGCTTGAACCCGGGAGGTGGAGGTTGCAGTGAGCCGATATAGCGCCCCTACACTCCAGCCTGGGCGACAGTGCAAGACTCTGTCTCCAAAAAAAAAAAAAAAAAAAAGCCTCACTCAAGGCCAGGCATGGTGCTTCATGCCTCTAATCCCAGCACTTTGGGAGGCCGAGGCGGGCAGATCCCCTGAGGTCAGGAGTTTGAGACCAGCCTGGCCAACATGGTGAAACCCCATCTCTATTGAAAGTACAAAAATTAGCCGGGTGTGGTGGTTCCAGTACTGGGGTTCCAGTACTTGGGAGGCTGAGGCAGGAGAATCTCTTGAACCCGGAAGATGGAGGTTGCAGTGAGCCGAGATCGCGCCAGCCTGGGTGACAGAGCACTCCAGCCCGGGCAACAGAGCAAGACTCTGTCTCGAAACAAAACAAAACAAAACAAAACTCACCCAAAAGTAACCTTTATTGGACTTATTAAATTGACAGTGGTTGCTTTTTGTTCTGCTTTTGGTTTCTAGACATTTGGATGGAGGATTAGATAATACAGAGAAAAATCTGGACATCTAAGGCCTTCCTACTCAAAGTGTGGTCTGTGGACCAGCTGCATTGGGTTAGAAATGAAAAATCAGCTGGGTGCGCTGGCTCATGCCTGTAATCCCAGCACTTTGAGAGGCTGAGGCAGGAGGATTGCTTGAGCCCAGGAGTTTGAGACCAGCCTCGACTACATAGGGAGACCCCATCTCTATAAAAAATAAAAAATTAGCCAGGTGTGGTGGTGCACGCCTGTAGCCCCAGATACTCCAGAGGCTGAGGTGGAAGGATCGCCTGACCCTAGGAGGTCAAGTCCACAGTGAGCCATGATGGTGTTACTGCACTCCAGTCTGGAGTCTGGGCAACAGAGTGAAACCCTGTCTTAAAAAAAAAAAAAAAAAGAGAGAAAGAAAAGAAAGAAATGAACAATCTCAAGGCCCACCCCAGACCCATTGAATTGGAATCTGCATTTCAGTACAATCCCCAGTGAATTCTCACCTGTATTAAAGTTTAAGAAACATCTGGGTTTCTAAGCAACATCCCCCTGCACGTCTGTGGATAATATAGGTCCCTCAGATGTATGTGGCATTTATCGCATCCCATCTGTTGTGGAAATCTGTGCCTATGGTTTCTTTCCCTGCCAGGTTGTGACTTCCTGGAAGGTAGGGGCTGATCGCTGTGTATAGCTCTGGATCTCTTTTTTTTTTTTTTTTTTGAGACGGAGTCTCGCTCTGTCGCCCAGTGGCGCGATCTCGGCTCACTGCAAGCTCCACCTCCTGGGTTTATGCCATTCTCCTGCCTCAGCCTCCCGAGTAGCTGGGACTACAGGCGCCCGCCACCATGCCCAGCTAGTTTTTTGCTATTTTATTTTAGTAGAGACGGGGTTTCACCGAGTTAGCCAGGATGGTCTCGATCTCCTGACCTCGTGATCCGCCCGTCTCGGCCTCCCAAAGTGCTGGGATTACAGGCTTGAGCCACCGCACCTGGCCAGCTCTGGATGTCTTATAGCACAATGATAGCAAGCAGAAGACCTGGGTCTCTGTCCTGGCTCTGCCATTTATGAGCTCTTTGTCTTGTATCATCAGTGAGAGGATTTTCGATCTTTCCAAGGAAGGGATTCATCCCAAATCTAACTTTAAAACTCAGAGACAGACCAGGTGCAGTGGCTCACGTCTGTAGTCCCAGCACTTTGGGAGGCCAAGGTGGGTGGATCACCTGAGGTCAGGAGTTCGAGACCAGCCTGGCCAACATGGTAAAACCCCGTCTCTACTAAAAATACAAAAAAAAAAAAAAAAAAAAAATTAGCGAGGTGTGGTGGCGGGGGCCTGTAATCCCAGCTACTCAGGAGGCTGAGGCAGGAGAATTGCTTGAACCCAGGAGGCAGAGCGTACAGTGAGCCAAGATCGTGCCATTTCACCCCAACCTGGGCAACAAGAAACTCCGTCTCAAACAGAAACAAAAATGTCAAAGATGAAGCCGGGCACAGTGGCTAAATCCCAGAACTTTGGGAGGCCAAAGTGGGTGGATCATTTGAAGTCAGGAATTCAAGACTAGCCTGGCCAACATGGTGAAACCCTGTCTGTAATAAAAATACAAAAACTAACTGGTGGTAATGGTGCGTGCCTGTAATCCCAGCTACTCAGGAGACTGAGGCAGGAGAATCGCTTGAACCTGGGAGGCGGAGGTTGCGGTGAGCCAAGATTGTGCCACTGCACTCCAGTCTGGGTGACAGAGAGAGACCCTATCTCAAAAATAAATAAATAAATAAATAGAAATAAATAAATAAAAGTCAAAGACGGTGGAAGACTCCTGTACCTAGTTTATTTCCCGGCTTCATCTACAGGAGAAGGCACTTATGGATGGAAGGAAGAAGACAGTAACCAATTCTAAAGTAAATGATGTCCAGGGTATATGAGGAACTTGGGTTGTAGTTGCCCCAACAGCTTCCCCAAGGCTTTTCTAGAAGTTTCTAGCTTTACCGAAAGTTCCTGTCAGCATCAAAAGCAAGCCAAGGCCAGGCATGGTGGCTCACACCTGTAATCCCACCACTTTGGGAGGTCGAGGAGGGTGGATCACTTGAGCCCAGGAATTCGAGACTAGCCTGGCCATCAGGGCAAAAACCTGTCTCTACTAAAAATATAAAAAATTAGCCAGGGTTGATGGCTCATGCCTATAGTCCCAGCTACTCAGGAGGCTAAGACAGGAGAATTGCTTGAACCTAGGAGGTGGAAATTGCAGTGAGCCGAGATCACACCACTGCATTCCAGCCTCTAAAAAAGAAAAACAAAAACAAAAAAAGCAAGCCAATAATTATCATGGGAGAAGCATGGCAAAGTCTCTGTGCTCTGCAGATGTCTTGTGAAGCTCAGGTCACAGATGGAGCTGTGAGGAACACATTGCTAGGGCCTGGGTGGGTTCTGAGGCTCAGGACTTTCAAGGGGCCGTGGAAGTCAGAGTGCTGCTGTAATCTTCACTCAGAAAGCCCAGCTCAAGAGGATTTGTTCCCTGCCTAGAGGGATATGATCTGGAGTCCTCAAAAGCCCCCACAGCCAGCTGTGAACAGGGAATAGCAAAGAGTTTGGGAAGAGATGAGGAAAGAGTAGGGAAGAAATATTTCTATTAGGCTACTGCAAAAGTAATTGCAAAAACCGCAATTACTTTTGCTGCAACCTAGTACATAGTATGGAAGTAATATCTGCTGAAGCCAAACGGTGTATCAGCTGTTCTGCACATGTGACTCTGAAGTCGGGGGGCGGGTGAGCTTTGTGTTGATCTGGCATTTTTCAATTCAGAAAAAGGCTGGGAGATCCCAATGGGAGAGAAGGAACTCAAAGCAAAGGTCTGCCAGCCTACCGTCAAAGATACGACACCTCAGGTCTAACGCACTGCAGTTTTATTTTTTCTTTTTCTTTTATTTTTGTAGAGATGGGGTCTTGCTATGTTGCCCGGGCTGGACTCAAACTTCTGGGGTCAAGTGATTCTCCCACCTCAGTCTCCAGGAGTTTGCATATTACAGCCATGAGCCACTGTGCCTGGTCCTCTGCAGTTTCTACAAGAGGTTCATCAATAAGATTCTCAGCATCATACTCCAATTAGGCTCCCCACTTAACCAATTGTTTCTAATGACCGATTATTAATTTGCAAGAGAATTCTTCCTCCAACTCATACCACCCCACTCAGAGTTCAGTATCTTCCTTCACTTTAATTTTTATTGCTTCTCCAGTTTAGACAGTTCAGCGCTTCCTCTTTGTTCTTCCTCACCTTGTTCATGGCGGTCCTGGCTGTTCCATCAGCAGAACTACAAAACCAGAAAGGCAACAAAATTTGAAAGGTTTCTCAGCATCCTCCAAGGAGGCTGTGGGGGAATATGAAAAAGAAGGTGGTGTCTGGAGCCACACAGACCAGAGTCCAAAGCCCAGCTCTGCCATTATTAGCTGTGTGATCTTGAACATATCACTCACCTGTAAAATGAGCTGATAATGCTGGTGAATGTGAGAATGATATCAGGTAATAAATGAATGGCGATTCGGTGCCAGGAATGTGCTGAGCTCTCAATTTATGATCAAGAACATCACTGGGATGACTACTAACAGGTTAGACTGTTAGTAGCCTAACAGTCTACTACTAACTTGGTTAGACTTTCAGTCTCCCACGTGGTAACAGAGACCATCTGGAAGTGTGTTCAGAAGCCTGTAGTTGTAACCTCTAGTGGATCCTGTCCCTCCAACTAGGAGGAATCAAGGAGGAGGAGCTGGATTTAGAGCATTCAGAATGTCCTTTCTCTAACAGTAACAAAATCACAAGAGCTACATTTATTGAGCATTTACTCTGTGCTAGGCAGTATTAACATGTATTAACTCATTTCCCCCTTACAATCACTCTGTGAGGTAGGCACTAATATCACTCCCAATTTTTTTTTTTTCTGAGACGGAGTTTCACTTGTCACCCAGGTTGGAGTGCAATGACAAGATCTTGGCTCACCATAACCTCTGCCTCCCGAGTTCAAGCGATTCTCCTGCCTCACTCTCCTGAGTAGCTGGGATTACAGGCATGTGTCACCACACTTGGCTAATTTTGTATTTTTAGTAGAGACAGAGTTTCTCCATGTTGGTCGGGCTGTCTCAAACTCCTGACCTCAGGTGATCCACTGGCCTCCCAAAGTGCTGGGATTACAGGTATGAGCCACTATGCCCGGCCTATCACTCCCATTTTACAGGTAAGGAAGCAGATCAGAGAGGTTAAGCGAGTTGCTCAAACTCCCATAATACTAATAGATGGCATACCCAAAATAGTAAGAATAGTGGTTTTATGTACCAGGTATGTCTGTGCTCAGGGCCTTTTTTTTTTTTTTTTTTTTTTTTGTATGGTTGTATAATTTGTTGACTGCACAAAACAGCCTGGCCAAAGGGGCAAGCTGAGGCTGAAACTTAGCCCGTGCTCTATTTGCTCTGTACCCTGGCATGAGGCTGTGTCACCTGGAGGAAGGGACACCTTTTCCTAATTTGACAAAGATGCCATATGAGCTCTCAAGGCCCTGTTAATGCTTTACATGTGTTACCTTCTCTAATCCTCAGAACAGCTCTGTGGGCTAGATATGAATACCCTCATTTTATAGATGAGGAAATCCAGGCTTAGTGAGTTCAAGTCACTGAGCTAAGTCACTTTGTAAGGGGTAAAGCTAGGATTCGAGCCTGATGCCAAATCCCATGCTCTAAACCAGTAGGCCACTATACTGACCCCATCCCTAAGTGCTCAATAAGTGAAAAAAGAAAAAATACATAATCATCTGGTTTTACCTTTAAAAATATGGCAGTTCTAATGAGGCCCCAGTAAGGACTACTGAGGTCCTTAGTAAGAAAAAGAATTGATCAGGAAGTCGGAGCATCAGCTTTCAGTGCTCCAAACTGTGGCTTTATGCTTATTAACTATTTCTGTATTTCAATTTCCCTGTCTGAAAGTAAGAATAACATTATAAAGGAACTATTCTTGTAGTTGTTTGCAAAGTGTTTATGCATATGTAATAATCCTCATGTCAAAATGATCCTCACATCATCAACCCTGGGAGAAAGGCATTATTATTCCTCTTTCGCTCAAGGAGGTGAGTAACACGCTCAGGGTGAGAAGCGCAGAATGGCACCTGAAGCCAGGGATCCTGACTTGTCTTGTACTCCTTGCTAAGTACCTTAGAACTTCTGGAGCACCTGTAGCCTGCCTGGTGGCCCAGACATCACATGGTGCACATACACGTCGGATAGCAGTTGGAAACTGACATTAGTCACGTGACCACACTCTGTTCCTTCAGGAGACTTGGCAGGAAGGAGCACTCTGGGAGGAGTCTTTGCTTGGCTCCCATGCCTGAAAACAACACTTCTGCCTTTGCAGGAGCTGGGGCGGTCTGAGTTACAGACTTGGGTAATGTAAGACTTCCAGAGCTTCCTTAGGAGGGAAGGATGACCTGGTGGCATTTAGGGTCAACTCCTTTCTGACAGGGCTCAGCCTTCCTGTTTCCCATCCCCGGCTGTGGCCAGGTTCAAAGGAAATACCATCTGTGGAAGCACTTTCCAAAGAGGCGTGGTCCAAGTGCAGAATGTTTTTCCTCTCCTCTGTGGATCTCAGGAAGCCAATTCCATCTGTGCTCGAATGACAGACTTGCTCATCCTGTGATAAAATGTGGGCTGCTGCCCCCACCCCAGCTTGGTGCCTTTCTAAAATGAAAACATGCCTGTGTGTTCTCTTCCCACCTCCCCAACAGCAATCCGCCACTATCTCTGGCTCTGCAGGCCTACTCTGTGCAGGCTGGCAAGCGCTGCCATGCACAAGGCCCCTTCTGGGATGTGGGTATGCTACGCCTTATGTGGGCAAGGTATGTGGATGACAGGGAAGGGGGAAATATATAAACAAACAGACCTTCCAGCGATTGCCACATTCATTGCATAAGACAAAGGTAGTCATGGGCTCATCAGCACTGCGTGTCTGCACCTGAGAGAGAGAAGAACCACTCATGAAGTCACTTCGCTGTTCTAGGACCTGCCATGGCTCCCACTGTCTTTGGGAGTAGGTCCAAATCCCAGAGGTTGGCACTGATATTCCCACCCCATGTTGGCAATTTCCTTATCACTGACAGCTCCATAATATTAGTATCATGCTTTCCTCTCCTCTGGCAGTCCATCAGCTCACTCCCAGTATCTTACTGGCTTAACCTGGCCTTTTGTACTTTCACTCTTTGTTTTTGTTGTTGTCGTTGTTTGTTTGTTTTTTGTTTTGTTTTGTTTTTGACACTGCAGTCTCGCTCTGTTGCCCAGGCTGGAGTGCCGTGGTGCCATCTCGGCTCACTGCAACCTCTGCCTCCTGGGTTCAAGTGATTCTCCTGCCTCAGCCTCCTGAATAGCTGGGATTACAGGCGCCCACCACCATGCCCAGCTAATTTGGACTTTCACTCTTGTTGATCACTCTTGTTGATCTTTCATAACAGATCTCTCTTCTCTTGCCTCAAGACTTATCTCCTATAGGAAGTATTCCCTGACTCACCCCTGAACACACCCTACTGGACACACTCACTAGAGTGAGCTGCAAGCAGGCTTAGTGGTCTAGTTCATCTTCCTTATTTTACTGGTGGAAGACCTGAGGCCCAGAGAGGAAAAGGGACCTAAATATCTTTGGGACTATTTAATATTATGTTTTCTCATCCTCTTAGCCTCATCATTCAGGTGCAGGAACCGGGTATCCCACAGTAAAGCCCTGGCATTTCCAGATTTAACAGCTCCTGTTCTGGTTTCCTAAGGCCAACCTTGGCTGGCCATGACATGTAGCAAGTCATTACTTTGCTGACAATCAGATATGAATGATGTCAGCTGGGAATCTGTGGTGTGGGACGAGTTATGCCCACCACCCTCCTTGAGTGAGCCCCAGCAGCCCAGCAGTCTGCAGGCATACACAGCTTAGCGCAGCCTGGTCACGGGATAGCAGTGACAAGCAGAAAGAAAACTTTGCTAGTAGGCAGTTTACTTCTAGAAAGAAGTGAGGCACAGGAAGTGCATCACTCCACATGGAAAGGTGCTTGGGAGAGAGCAGAAGCTTGCACAAACATCTCCGAATTCCAGACCTGGAATTCTCCAAGGGACTCCTCCAGAATGACAAGGCTGACTGCATTTCTGCCCTGGCCACAGAATGCCGCAGGCAAGGTGCCCTTGATAAATGGTGTGTGCCGAACAGACGGAGAACTCTGAATAGAGTTCTAGAATAACTAGACGCCAGTGAGAATCCAAGGATATTTGTGCTGTAAGGGCGTACCATGTGCAACCCAGAAAGAGGAGGCCATTCTCTGGTTTTAAAAGAAGGGGCCTCGGCTGGGCGCGGTGGCTCAAGCCTGTAATCCCAGCACTTTGGGAGGCCGAGACGGGTGGATCACGAGGTCAGGAGATCGAGACCATCCTGGCTAACCCGGTGAAACCCCGTCTCTACTAAAAAAATACAAAAAACTAGCCGGGCGAGGTGGCGGGCGCCTGTAGTCCCAGCTACTCGGGAAGCTGAGGCAGGAGAATGGCATAAACCCGGGAGGCGGAGCTTGCAGTGAGCTGAGATCCGGCCACTGCACTCCAGCCTGGGTGACAGAGCGAGACTCCGTCTCAAAAAAAAAAAAAAAAAAAAAAAAGAAGGGGCCTCCACAGCCTTCCCAAGTTCCCCATGCCAAGGCAATTGTCTTCAACTGTAGGAATCAGAGCTAAAGCCCTTAGGCTTTATTGACCAAGTTAGCTGGATTGCAGGCAGAAAGGTCTGGATGTGGTTTATTACTATCTCTGACACTAGCCTGCTCTGCCACCTTGGGCAAGGCTAAAAAGCCCATCTGTGGCTTGTGTGGGCCTCAGTTTCCCTGGGAGTGTAATGAGGGAGCTGGGTTTCACATTGCCAAGTTCCCTTTCAACTGTCTGGGACTCTTCAGCCGCCATGAGTCTGATTCTTCTTCTTGTCACTTCAGGGCAGATGACAACACACTGACCACGCCTCATAGACACATAGTGGGATGATTCTAAACTCAGAACATTGTCCAGAAGCCACAGATGCATCACGTTAGTGTACCAAGGCTCGCCCTTCTCTCTGCAGCCTGAAGAGTTTTTAAGGTTTTCTTTGTTTAGTTGAGACAGGGTCTCGTTCTGTCACCCAGGCAGGAGTGCAGTGGTGCAATCACGGCTCACTGCAGCCTCAGTTCACTGGAGCCTCAACCTCCTGGGCTCCAGTGATTCTCATGCCTCATCACCACCCATTCCCCCTCGCATCCAGTAGCTGGGACTACAGGCATGCACCACCAAGCCTGGCTAATTTTTGTATTTTTAGTAAAGATGACGTTTCACCACGTTGCCCAGGCTGCACTCAAACTCCCAGGTTCAAGCTATCTGCCTGCCTCGGCCTCTCAAAAGTGCTGAGATTATAGGTGTGAGCCACTGAGCTGGCCCAGCCTAGAGAGGTTTTTTTGTTGTTGTTTGTTTGTTTTGAGACAGAGTCTCACTCTGTCGCCCAGGCTGGAGTACAGTAGTGCAATCTTGGCTCACTGTAGGCTTCGCCTCCCAGGTTCCAGTGATTCTCCTGCCTCAGCCTCCAGGGTAGCTGGGATTACAGGCATGTGCCACTATGCCTGGCTAATTTTTGTATTTTTAGTAGAGATGGGGTTTCACCATGTTGGCCAGGCTGGTCTCGAACTCCTGACCTCAGGTGATCCACTCACCTTGGCCTCCCAAAGTGCTGGGATTACAGACGTGAGCCACTGCACCCGGCCAAGCTTAGAGAGTTTTAACCCTTTCTCCCCTCTGGCTCTTCCCTAAGCTTCTCTCTGATTTTCCATCTGTCTGCCCCTGCGGCCTCCTGCACCTCCAGCCCATCCCCTCACTGTCCATACCTGGTTATAGGTGCAGTTCTTCTTCTTGCATTTGCTGCACTGGAAGAGGTCAGTGGTGGTGCCGCCGGTCTTGGCCATCTGGTGCTCACGGATGGCCTCCTGGGTCATGGCATTCCTCAACTCCCTCAGTTCATCACTGGCCATTTCCTGGAGAAAAAAAGAGCTTGCCCTTCAGGGCTGAGGGGTCACAGGGGCCCTGCCCCACACCCAGTTTCTAGAGAGCCTGAACAGAAGAGGAGCTAACATGCTTTACTGACTGCAAGGAGCTGGAGGGAGGCCTGGATTCCAGGTCCTGCCCCAGCTGGGAGAAAGCTGTCCCCGCAGAGTCCCCTGCCGCCCATGACTGGAAGGTCATAAAGCACATTTAGGAGAGCAGCAGGCAAACAGCCTCTGCCCGAGGACGAGCACTCTTGTGTACATTTCTTCAGATCTGGGGCTCATCCTGCCTGCCAGGACCTTGGCCTTGGCCTGAAGCCTCCTGCTTGAGCTGCTTGATCACTGCCACCTGGTCTATGATGTTCCCCTTAGCCTTCCTCTCTGGACTTGACCCAGTGCTCTTTTACGCTGTGATCACTGCCCTGCTGTTCTGCTTCATGGGAACCCTGGCACAACTACCCATGACTTGCTGCTGCTACCCCCGCCCTGAAGCTCCTGGGCTCACACAACTAACTGCTCATCTGTGAGCATGCATCACCCACGCCTTTGCCTTCTCTGTCCATCTCCCTGGCCACTTGTCTCCCCTTAAGCCTCTGCCAGATGAGAGCAGAGAGGGTGACAGTCAAACTGCAGAGAGCTCCAGTTAAGGGTTGGTGGAAGGGGAAGGAGGGTGGCTGACGCGAATGTCAAATGAGGATTTTAAACATTTTTTTTGAGATGGAGTCTCGCTCTGTCACCAGGCTGGAGTGCAGTGGTGCTATCTCAGCTCACCGCAACCTCCACCTCCCGGGTTCAAGCGATTCTGCCTCAGCCTCCTGAGTAGCTGGGACTACAGGCGCCTGCCACCATGCCCAGCTAATTTTTATATTTTTTGTAGAGATGGAGTTTCATCATGTTGGTCAGGATGGTCTCGATCTCCTGACCTCGTGATCCACCCGCTTCGGCCTCCCAAAGTGCTGGGATTACAGGTGTGAACCACCACCCCTGTCCTAAATGTTTTCATTGTTGCTATCTGTCAGGACTTCTTAAACCATGGAGAAGAAAGCTGGCATAAAGGTCAAAGCATTTTAGTGTGCTCACCTTTCATGATAACCACTTAGGCTTCTTGATAAAATGCAGATTCCTATGAATCTGAATTGCTAAGGGCAGGCCCAGGAATATGCATTTTTAAAAGTTATTTATTTATTTATTTATTTTTGGGACAGGGTCTTGCTGTCACCTAGGCTGGAGTGCAGTGGTGCGATGACTCACAGCAGCCTCAACCTCCCCAGGCTCAAGTGATTCTCCCACCTCAGTCTCCCAAGTAGCTGGGACTATAGGCATGCACCACCAAACCTGGTTTATTTTTTGGTAGAGATGGGGTTTTACCACATTGCCCAGGCTGGTCTCCTGAGCTCAAGCTATCTGCCTACTCTGTACTCCCGAAGTGCTGGGATTACAGGCGTGAGCCATTGTGGCTGGCCAGAATATGCATTTTCACTAGTGTCCTCAAGTTATTCTGGTACATATTAATTTTTAAATTCCTAGTGTGTTAAATTCAAAGGCTAGGCCCTAACCAATGGCAGGAAAATATAGAAAAACAAGTCAATGAAAGTCATTTACCCATATGAGTAAAAAGTAGCTGACTTTAATTTGGGGGGATTTTCCAGAGCACAAAGCATTTGCCCATTCAAAATTTACTGGATGTGGCCGGGTGCAGTGGCTTACGCCTGTAATCCCAGCACTTTGGGAGGCCGAGACGGGTGGATCACCTGAGGTCAGGAGTTCAGGACCAGCCAGGCCAACATGGTGAAACCCCATCTGTACTAAAAATACAAAAAAATTAGCTAGGCGTGGTGGCGGGCACCTGTAATCCCAGCTACTCTGGAGGCTGAGACAGGACAATTGCTTGAACCTGGGAAGTGTAGGTTGCAGTGAGCTGAGACTGCACCATTGCACTCCAGCCTGGGCAACAAGAGCAAGAGTCCATCTTAAAAAAAAAAAAAAAAAAAAAAAAAAGCCAGGCGTGGTGGTGCATGCCTGTAATCTCAGCTATTCAGGAGGCTGAGGCAGGAGAACTGCTTGAACCTGGGAGGTGGAGAGTGCAGTGAGCCGAGATTGCGTCACTGCACTCCAGCCTGGGCGACAGAGAAAGACTCCATCTCAAAAAACAAAACCAAAATCTACTGGATGCCAATTTATTGAATGCCTTTAACTATATCAGTTAAATCAGTAAATCAGCTTTGGTTGTGGGGATGCCTCGATTTGTAGCGTTTGTCAGCTTCCAGGGGACAAAATGCTATGGTCAATGGGACAAAATTCCTGGCCAATTTCAAGCTGCTAATGTGATATAACTGAACGCAGAGTTGGGAAGAGCTACACATCACCAGCTCCCTTTAGCTGGTAGGAGCTAGCTCAAGCATGCTACTGCCTCTGAGTCCAACAGATTCAAAAAGGAAGATCTGGTTCCTCCTCCCAAGTAGTGCTAATCTGGTAGGGTAGCCAAGCATTTACATAGGATTGCAAGAGAGGGAAGGAAGTACTAAAGCCAAGGTATATAAAGTGCAGGGGAAAGCAGCAGGGTATGGTGGTTAACTGTTTGGGGTCTGGTGGGTCATGAAGAAGCTAGTACTTTAACCAGTCTTGAAAGATAGGAGTTCCCGGGGTGGGTGGTGGCACATTCCAGACAAATAAAACAGCAGGGCCAGGCACAGTGGCTCACACATGTAATCCCAGCACTCTGGGAAGCCGAGGCGGGCAGATCACCTGAGGTCAGGAGTTTGAGACCAACCTGACCAACATGGCGAAACTTCGTCTCTAGTAAAAATAGAAAAATTAGCCAGGCATGATTACATGGTTACATGGTTACAGGTGCATGCCTGTAGTCCCAACTACTTGGGAGGCTGAGGCAGGAGAATCTCTTGAACCTGGGAGGTGGAGGTTGCAGTGAGCTGAGATCATGCCATTGCACTCCAACCTGGGTGACAGCCAGACTCCATCTCAAAAGAAAAACAAAACAAAACAAAACAAACAAACAAACAACAAAACCCAAAAAAACAGCAGGCACAAAAGATCAGAGGACAAGAATAGCACGTTTGGGTAAAAGTATTTGGGGTAGGTTCAAGTCGAGTGCGGGAGATGTGGCTGGAGGTCAGATTGTGAAAGGACGGTCTTGTGTGCCAGCTGAGAAATAGAGAACAGAAAAATCTATCCAGCCACACGCCAATCCATTTACTTCTCTGCCCTGCCTCATTAGAATGAGGCAGCATCAGACACACGGAGAATAGGTACAATACTGTAGAAAATAAGGTAGAAAATGAGGGCAATGAGAGTCAGAGACCACAATTCGATCCCTATTTGTTGAGCCCTGTGATGTACCAGACACTGTTGTCAGTGCTGGGTGGACTGTGAATGTTGGTTCTCGGGGCACTGACAGGATGGTATGTCCACTCAGCAGTGCTCATGGGTGTCTCGGAACCTACTCCATTCTTTGCTATGTCTGGGTAGGGAAGAAAAGAGAAGAAGGAAGAATGAGGGAGTCAGATGAACAAGGAAAGAGGCATAAAAAGGGAGTCGGGGAAGGGAATGCTGAGAGAGACACCGTCCGCATGGGTCCTGATGGGAGCTTCCCAGCACAGCAGGCAGCCCAAGCCCAAGCTAAGATTTTTCTTTTTTTTTCTTTTCTTTTCTTTTTTTTTTGAGATGGAGTCTCACTCTGTCGCCCAGGCTGGGAGTGCAGTGGCAGGATCTCAGCTTACTGCAACCTCTGCCTCCTGGGTTCAAACGATTCTCCTGCCTCAGCCTCCCGAGTAGCTGAGACTACAGGTGTGTGCCACCACACCCGGTTAATTTTTGTATTTTTAGTAGAGACAGAGTTTTGCCATCTTGATCTCCTGAACTCAGGAGTTCTGCCCAACTCGGCCTCCCAAAGTGCTGGGATTACAAGCATGAGCCACCTCACCCGGCCTGTTGAAATCCTAACCCCAAGGTAAGGGTTATTAGGGGGTCTTTGGGAGGTGATTAGCTCTCAAGGGCAGAGCCCTGGTGCAGGGGATTAGTGCCCCTCTAATAGGAGCCTGAGAAAGACCCCTCCACCATGTGAGGTTACAGTGAGAAGATGGCTGTCTATGAGGAAGCAGGCCCTCACTAGATACTGAGTCTGCTGGTGCCCTGATCTTGCACTGTCCAATCTCTAGAGATGTGAGAACTAGGCCAGGCACGATGGCTCACACTTATAATCCCAGCACTTTGGGAGGCTGAGGCGGGTGGATCACCTGAGGTCAGGAGTTCAAGACCAGCCTGGCCAACATGGTGAAACCCCGTCTCTACTAAGAATACAAAAATTAGCCGGGCTTGGTGGCACGCACCTGTAATCCCAGCTATCAGGGAGGTTGAGGCAGGAGAATCGCTTGAACCTGGGAGGCGGAGGCTGCAGTGAGCCCAGATTGTGCCACTACACTCCAACCTGGGCAAAAGAGTGAGACTCCATCTCAAAAAAAAAACACACAAAAAAACAAGCAAACAAACAAACAACAGAAATGTGAGGAATAAATGCCTGTTGTTTATAAACCACCCAGGCGATGGTATTTCGTTATAGCAGTCTGAACTGACGAAAGACACACTGTAAAGCCAAGTTGCAATTTATAACTCCAGGCATATGCTGCTATCTACCCAAAAAGATCAGATCTTTAAATCAGGCAGAAAGATAACCCTGGTCTACCTGTGCCAAGTTCCCCATCTTATCCTAACGCCAAGGCTCTTTGCTGTTTGTTTTGGGTATTTGAGGAAAACAGTGAACCCTCTCCTCAGAAGAATGTACGTACACACACTACATAACACAGACACACACTTCCACATGCCACACATACACACACCACACATGCCACACATATGCTAATCACACACCACACACATACTTCACATGACACATCATACACACACACTCCACACATCATACACAATGCGCCACACATCATGCACACACACTCCACACATCATACACAAAACACACACACTCCACACATCATACACACACATTCCACACATCATACACACCACACACACTCCACACATCATACACACCACACACACTCCACACATCATACACACACTTCACACATCATACACACACACTTCACATATCATACACACACACTTCACACATCATACATACACACTCCACACATCATACACAATACATGCATACTCCACACATCATACACACCACACACACTCCACACATCATACACACACACTCCACACATCATACACACACACTTCACATATCATACACACACACTCCACACATCATACACACACTTCACACATCATACACACACACTTCACACATCATACACACATTCCACACATCATACACACACTCCACACATCATAGACAATACACACATACTCCACACATCATACCCACCACACACACTCCACACATCATACACACACACTCCACACATCATACACACACTTCACACATCATACACACACTCCACACATCATACACACACTTCACACATCATACACACACACTTCACACATCATACACACACACTCCACACATCATACACACACTTCACACATCATACACACACACTCCACATCTCATACACACACTCCACACATCATACACACCCTTCACACACCATACACACACACTCCACATATCATACACACACTCCACACATACACACACTTCACACATCATACACACACACTCCACATATCATACACACACTCCACACATCATACACACACTCCACACATCATAGACAATACACACATACTCCACACATCATACCCACCACACACACTCCACACATCATACACAAAACACACACACTCCACACATCATACACACACACTCCACACATCATACACACACTTCACACATCATACACACCACACACACTTCACACATCATACACACACTCCACACATCATACACACACTTCACACATCATACACACACACTCCACACATCATACACACACTCCACACATCATACACACACACTCCACACATCATACACACACTCCACACATCATACACACACTCCACACATCATAGACAATACACACATACTCCACACATCATACCCACCACACACACTCCACACATCATACACACACACTCCACACATCATACACACACTTCACACATCATACACACACTCCACACATCATACACACACTTCACACATCATACACACACTCCACACATCATACACACACTTCACACATCATACACACACTCCACACATCATACACATACTTCACACATCATACACACACACTTCACACATCATACACACACACTCCACACATCATACACACACTTCACACATCATACACACACACTCCACATCTCATACACACACTCCACACATCATACACACCCTTCACACACCATACACACACACTCCACATATCATACACACACTCCACACATACACACACTTCACACATCATACACACACACTCCACATATCATACACACACTCCACACATCATACACACACTCCACACATCATAGACAATACACACATACTCCACACATCATACCCACCACACACACTCCACACATCATACACAAAACACACACACTCCACACATCATACACACACACTCCACACATCATACACACACACTCCACACATCATACACACACTTCACACATCATACACACCACACACACTTCACACATCATACACACACTCCACACATCATACACACACTTCACACATCATACACACACACTCCACACATCATACACACACTCCACACATCATACACACACACTCCACACATCATACACACACTTCACACATCATACACACCACACACACTTCACACATCATACACACACACTCCACACATCATACACACACTTCACACATCATACACACCACACACACTTCACACATCATACACACACTCCACACATCATACACACACTTCACACATCATACACACACACTCCACACATCATACACACACTCCACACATCATACACACACACTCCACACATCATACACACACTTCACACATCATACACACACACTCCACATATCATACACACATTCCACACATCATACACACACTCCACACATCATACACACACACTCCACATATCATACACACATTCCACACATCATACACACACTCCACACATCATACACACACTCCATACATCATACACAATACATACATACTCCACACATCATACACAATGCACACACTCCACACATCATACACACCACTCACACTCCACACATCATACACAATACACTCACACATCATACACACCACACACACTCTACACATCATACACAATACACTCACACATCATACACACCACACACACTCCATACATCATACATACCACACACATATACTAAACACCAAACACACCTCACACATCATACACACCACACACACACACACACACACTCCACACATACACAGCCCCCACACTCCACACATCATATACACCAGTGGTCCCCAACCTTTTTGACACCAGGGACTGGTTTCCTGGAAGACAGTTTTTCCATAGACGGGGTGGGGGATGGTTTCAGGATGATTCAAGTACATTACATTTATTGTGCACTTTATTTCTATTATTATTACATTGTGTTATAGATAATGAAATAACTATCCAACTCACCATAATGTAGAATCAGTGGGAGCCCTGAGATCTCTTGTTTTTCTGCAACTAGATGGTCCCCACTTGGGGTGCTGGGAGACAGTGACAGATCATCAGGCATTAGATTCTCATGAGGAGCGTGCAACCTAGATCCCTCGCATGCACAGTTCACAATAGGGTTTGTGCTCCCATGAGAATCTAATGCCGCCACTGATCTGACAGGAGGCGGAGCTCAGGCAGAAATGCGAGTGATGGGGAGAGGCTGTAAACACAGATGAAGCTTCGCTAGCTTGCCCACTGCTCACCTCCTGTTGTGTGGCCTGGTTCCCAACAGGTACCAGCCGGTGGCCCGAGGGTTGGGGATCCCTAATATATACCATGCACACATGCTCCATACATACATACACATACATACCACACACACTCCACATATACACACCACACACTTACCCCACATATACACACCACACACTTACCCCACATATACACATCACACACTCACCCCACATATACCCCTACACACCTCACACATCATATGTACCACACGGACACGCACTCCACACGTACAGCCCCCACGCACTCTGCACAATCTAGCTCTGGGGCCAGACAGCTTGCCTCCTGGCCTCAGCTGTTTCTAGCTGTGTGCATGGGCAAATCCATTTACTCCTCTGAGCCTCAGGATCCTCATCTGTAGAATGGGGATAATATACCTTTCTATCTCAGTTGGTGTGAACAACTTGGCCAATTCGCTGAACATGCTTAGCACAGCACTTAGAACCTATTAGCTGTGTTCAGGATTCTGCTAGTCCAGAGCCTGGTGGGGAGGCTGAGATGAGGCTGGTTGGAAAAGCTCCCTGGCTCATCGCTGCTGAGTCACGAGCCACTGACCCTCTGCACTAGGCAGGGCTGGGGGGACCTGGCTTCCTGCCCCACCATGCAGACGCCCTGCTCTCACCTCTGCTGTCATCTTGGCTATGAGCCCTGCAGAGATGGCCCCACTGAGCACATTCCGCCGCAGGCCGGGGTTCCTGGGGTCCTTGAGGTTGCTAATGCGGCTGCGCACGCGGTTCCGGTACTTCATGTCTGTGCTCTTGAGCTCTTGGTAGATATGTGACACAGTCAAGGGTGGGCCAGCCACTCGTGGAGGGGCACAGAAGGGTGCAGGCCTGGCCCTGATGCCTGAGGAGCTCCAGGACCCTCTCTTCCTCTCCCTGGATTTCTACAGGGGTTGGGCCCCTCTTTTGTGACCTCTGACTCCCCAGGTGGGGATCTCTCTTGGGCATTTGTGGTCAGCCAAGTATCAGAGACAGAAAACAGTCTCTGGGGTAGGATCAGATCATAGCAAGCACTATAGTGTCAGGGACACCAGGACCCTGGGTTTGTCTGAGCCTCTTGTGTGACCTCAGGTGAGTCACACAACCTCTACATGCCTGAGTTTCCTTATTTATAAAATACAAGGATTCTGTGAACTAAGCCACACGATGCAGTAGTGTGGTGTCTGGGATATATCAAATGCTCAACATACATGGGCTGCTAAGATGATGACAAGGATGCAGAGAACTTCTAGTTGGGAAGGGCCCCTGGAGGTTGTGAGTCCTGCTGTCAGAGGAAAAGATTAAGAGCCACATGTTTAAGGTTCTAAGAAGCCTTATTGCAAAAAAGAAACCACTGAGCTTTGTTTAATCTGGTGTTCCCAATACATTTGATTATAGAGTCCCCTTCCCCTCCATCCTTTCCGCTACAAGACCTGTTACCATCCCATGGAACCCACGCTGGGAATTGCTGGTCAGAGTTACTTCTCCCATTAATAGATGAGGCAGCTGAGGCTTAGAAAGGGTGCAGGCCCTTGCTCAAGGCCATTGGGCAAATTCCCGGCAGAGACAGGGCTGGAAGCCAGACCCCTCCTGATGGTAACACTCTCTCCACTCACCCGGCAGGAAGTCACCCCTGGCCACCAACCACAGTGAGTTTCTGTCCAAACACTGCATCCTAGGCAGGCTTCCGAGCCTCCCACTCCCTCCACCCTCTGGAGGAGCTCAGGGAACACAGCCTCATTTTCTTGGTCTCCTGAGCCAAGGAAGATCAGGAAGACAAAGCTGTTGCTGGGAATAACCATATACAAGAAAGCGACTGCGGGGAATGTGGAAAAATGAAAACAGATGACTTGCTAGAAGTGGTGGGAGGGGAGGTGGTATTCTTTCTTTATTCTGTTATTGTTTTAATGCTGTCTGTACAATAAAAGTGTGAAAAGCAAAGAATATGCCACAATGCATGTGAAAGCCAAAAAATGTGTTTTAAAATGTGCCACTTGGGATTCCTCGGGTGTACTGATATGTGGAGCCAGCAGGGCTGGCGATATTTCACCAGTCTCTGACTCCGTCTCCATGCCCCAAGGTCACAGGTGGGGACGAGGTGGAGAGCAGACCAGGGGGCACTGGCCCCTCAGAGGAACTTTTGGCTGCATTGTTAGCACAGGGCCACTCCAAAGAGCACAGATCTATTTTAGGACACAGAGCGGTCAAGCCCCCAAATGTACCCTCCCCCTGACCTCCAGCTAGCTAAGAACAAAGAGCTAAAGGGTTTGATGCAGCTTTGATTTCCTCTCCTTTAGAACAGGGACATTCAGGCCGGGCGCGGTGGCTCACACCTGTAATCCCAGCACTTTGTGAGGCTGAGGAGGGCGGATCACCTGAGGTCAGGAGTTCGAGACCAGCCTGGGCAACATGGTGAAACCCCATCTCTACTAAAAATACAACAAACTTAGCCAGGTGTGGTGGTGGGCACCTGTAATCCCAGCTACTTGGGAGGCTGAGGCAGGAGAACCACTTGAACCCAGAAGGCAGAGGTTGCAGTGAGCAGAGATCATGCCACTGCACTCCAGCCTGGGCAACAGAGCAAGACTCCATCTCAAAAAAAAAAAAAAAAAAAAGTGGATGGAGGCCGGGCGCGGTGGCTCAAGCCTGTAATCCCAGCACCTTGGGAGGCCGAGACGGGCGGATCACGAGGTCAGGAGATCGAGACCATCCTGGCTAACACGGTGAAACTCCGTCTCTACTAAAAAATATTTTTTTTTGTTTTGTTTTGTTTTGAGACAGAGTCTTGCTCTGTGGCCCAGGCTGGAGTGCAGTGGCCGGATCTCAGCTCACTGCAAGCTCCGCCTCCCGGGTTTACGCCATTCTCCTGCCTCAGCCTCCCAAGTAGCTGGGACTACAGGCGCCCGCCAACTCACCCGGCTAGTTTTTTGTATTTTTTAGTAGAGACGGGGTTTCACCGTGTTAGCCAGGATGGTCTCGAACTCCTGACCTCGTGATCCACCCGTCTCGGCCTCCCAAAGTGCTGGGATTACAGGCTTGAGCCACCGCGCCCGGCCTAAAAAATATTTTTAAAAAAACTAGCTGGGCGAGGTGGCGGGCGCCCGTAGTCCCAGCTACTCGGGAGGCTGAGGCAGGAGAATGGCGTGAACCTGGGAGGCGGAGCTTGCAATGAGCTGAGATCCGGCCACTGCACTCCAGCCTGGGCAACAGAGCGAGACTCCGTCTCAAAAAAAAAAAAAAAAAAAAAAAGTGGATGGACGAAAGGCTGGGAGTGGAACTTTGTACTGGACCATCTGCGGTTGTTTCAAACTGGGCTTAAAGGTGGAAAGGACCTGCTTGGAGGGATGACTGTTCAGGACAAAATGAAGATGAAACTTGTGATAGTTCTGATACCTTGGGTTCTGCCTTCCTGAATTAATGGGAAATGATGAAAATGTACTTTTTGAGGTGCTGAATGGCTCCAGACTTGTTGAGGTATTGCTGATTAATCATTAAATGAGAGTAGAGAGAAACCACCAGAAAATGAGTTGGAGGGAATTAGGGTAGGCCACAGGCAGGAGATGGAAACGCAAATTTGTTGTCTGCAGATCGGCCCCTGACCCTCCCCAACAGACCCTGCTGAACTCCGCAGGTAGAGCCCAGGAGCCCTCAAAAGGGTCGCTTGCATCTTGGTGTGACACTTAGACTTCCTGTCCCCTGATTGCCTCCCCGCTCCAACACCATGCAAACCTTTGTCTCTAGTAAAAGAAGCTCCATGTTTTCATTCAATGGGGGCCAAGTGAGGAGGGAATTTTTTTCTCCCAAGCCAAACATCTTTTGGTGCAAGAGATCTATTAATATATCCCAGTGGTGGTCACCTCTCCTGTCTACACAAGGCCCCTTTCAGGTGATAAGCTGGGGAGCAGGGGGCACATCGAAAGGGTTCAGTAGGTGGAATCCAAAGACAAAGTCTCCAGTCCCGCTTTGACACCGAGCAGTTCTGAGCCTCAGACTCCTCTTCCGTAAAATGGGAACCATCCCTGCCTCACAGAGAATGCTGTGAGAGCTAACAGAGGTAGGAATTGTCAATTGGCCATTGCAGTGCTTGATATATATTTGGGAGTAAAAAAATGGGGCAGAGGGTGCTGGGCGTGGTGGCTCACGTCAGTAATCCCAGCACTTTGGGAGGCAAAGCAGGGGTGCATCACCTGAGGTCAGGAGTCTGAGACCAGCCTGACCAACATCGTGAAACCCATCTCTACTAAAAATACAAAATTAGTCAGGTATGATGGTGCATGCCTGTAATTCCAGCTACTTGAGAGGCTGAGGCAGGAGAATTGCTTGAACCCAGAAGTTGTAGGTTGCAGGGAGGCGAGATTGCGCCATTGCACTCCAGCCTGGGCAACAAGAGCAAAACTCTGTCTCAACAACAACAAAAAGGGGGAGCTGTTAACATCAGAGGATGGGAGAAGGGAAAAGGCTGAGCATGAGAAATGCTGACTTCTCAGTCTAGTCTGTTCTTGGAGGTAACGACTTGACCAACTGAGGCACGCTATGACACAGCCTAGCTGGCACAGCCGCTGAGCCTCCAGGTTCCAGGGTCATACTTTCTGGGTTCAGATCCCATCTCTGCTACTACTGTTAGCTATATGGGCTTTGGGAAATGATTCGACCTCTCTGAGTCTCGGTGACTTCACCCATGAAACTGGATAAATCAGGGAACCTACCCTGTGGGGTTGTTATCAACGCTAAATGAGGTACTGCTCATTTTCAAGTTTTGCTGGCAGGTGTAAAATAATAATTAATGTTAGATAGAATTAAGAGCTCTGGTTCAGGGGCAGAGCAGGGGCTGTTCCTGGAGCCCTTCCTCTCCTTCCTCACTCTCCCAGCTCGCTTGCACCTTGGAGGGGTGCTGCTAGACGGTCCAGACACCCACAGCCCTGGCACAATTCAAGGATATGATCTTCGATTTCTGATGCCATCTTGTCACAGTTGACTCCATAGTCCTTGTAATCATCTAAAAGAGATTCGAGAAATACAGGTATCAGCCAGACACAACATAGGCAGTGAAGCCTGCTTGTGCCAGGAACTACAGTGTTCCTGTACCATCCCCAGGGGTGCTGAGAAAGACTGAATCTCATCTGCCCTTGGCGAGATTGGGAAAAGGAACCCCTTCCCTCCCTCATCCCTAGCCCAGGCTCTCTCACCGTCCGCTTTCAGGGCTGCTGACAGCATCTCCACACACTTGTCCCGGACAGAGTCCCCTGTGAGATAGCAGGGGGCCAGGAGACAGATGGAGGAGGCAAACGTGGGGGTCAAGGGGCTGCTAGGTGTTCTGGGGCTCTCCGCTTTTGATTTGCTGCTGTTTGATCTGAGGATGACAATCAGTAACAGACATTTGACATTAAGAGAGTAAAGCATTTATTGAGCAGCATTCTAGATGTCTTGATGGATGATCTCCTATAATCCTCATAACCCGATGAGGTAGGTACTATTTTAGGCATTTGACATGGATCATCTCATTTAATCCTCATGACAACCCCATGAGGTTGATACTATTCTTATCCCCATTTGAGAGACGCATTTTAAAGTGCATGGTAGAGAAAGATGTATCTAAAGGTGCACTTGGCTCAGGTCACACTTCGACGAACCAGTAGAAACAGAATTCAAACCCAGGCAGTTGGCTCTTAACCAGCCACTGTGCTTTCCTCATTGTAGAACAGTGTAACGCCACCAATAATTATATGCAATTGATTATGCACTGTGCTAGCTGCTATCTATGCTCTCCTAAATGTATGAACTGTTTATTCACTCATTCACTAAATATTTATTAGACACCTGTTCTCCAGGTACTTGCCAAGAACAAGGGATAATGCAGATAAGTCAGCAAAGCTCCTTCCCTCAAGGGGCTTACAGTCTAGTGAATAGCGACTATCTACCACCATTTAAAAGGGCTGGCTTTACTGGATGCCAGAACTGTGCCAGGCACTTTACAAGTATTTTCCAATTTAATCTTCATACCCGTCCCAGGAGGTAGATACTCTCATCATCCCCATTTAAAGATGAGGAAATAAACCCAGAGAGGTACACCACTGAGATTTGCCTAAGGCTATACACCACCACGATTTGAACCTACATCTGTCTAATTCCAACACCTATGCTCTTTTTATTAATTTATTTTTTGAGATAGGATCTCTCTCTGTCACCCAGGCTGGAGTGCAGTGGTGCAATCATGGCTCACTATAACCTTGACCTCCTGGGCTCAGACAATCCTCCCACCTCAACCTCCAAGGAGCTGGGATCACAGAAGCATGCCATCATACCTGGCTAATTTTTACATTTTTTTGTGGAGATGGGATCTCACCATGTTGCTCAGGCTGATCTAAAACTCCTGGGCTCAAGCAATCCACCTGCCTTGGCCTTCCAAAGTGCTGGGATTACAGGTGTGAGCCACCACACCCAGTCAACACCTATGCTATAATCTATGATGTACTATCCAAGAATTATCTCATACTGGTTTTAAGTGTATATGTGTGTGTGTGTGTGTGTGTATGCATACACGCACAGACATTTAGAAGGCTAACTATGTGGCTCAAGCTGTCATAACAAAATATCAGACTGGGTGGCTTCGCTAACAGAATTTATTTCTCATGGTTCTGGAGGCTGGGAAGCCCAAGATCAAGTTGCTGGCCAATTTGCTTTCTGGTGAGGGCTCTCTCTTTGCTTGTGAATGGCAGTCTTCTCATTGTGTTTACATGGTGGCTCTTCTCATAGGGACAGTAATCCTACTGGATCAGGGCTCCACCCTTATGACCTCATTTAACCTTAACGAAGGCCCTATCCCCAAATACAATCACAGTGGGGTTTGGGATTTCAACATATGAATTTTAGGGGTCACAAACATTCAGCCTGTAACACCATGTTAACAGCAATTATCTCTCTGAGGTGGAACAAAGAAATAGATTTTCTTTGTTTGCTTATGCCTATTTGCTAAATGTTCTATAAAGAATATATCTACTTTTGTGATGTGAGAAACACTTTTTTTTTTTTTTTTGAGAGGGAGTCTCGCTCTGTCATCCAGGCTGGAGTGCAGTGACACAATCTTGGCTCACTGTGACCTCCACTTTCTGGATTCGAGCGATTCTCCTGCCTCAGCCTCCCTAGTAGCTGGGATTACAGGCGTGCGCCACCACGCCCAGCTAATTTTTGTATTTTTAGTAGAGATGGGGTTTTGCCATGTTGGCCAGGCTGGTCTTGAACCCCTGACCTCAGGTGATCTACCCGCCTTGGCCTCCCAAAGTGCTGGGATTACAGGCATGAGCTATGGTGCCCAGCCAAAAAATGCATTCGTGCCAGAAATGCATGGAAGTGTGGAAGACCAAGGTTTGCATGGGCAATGTCAAAGGGCTCAGTGTAGCTGGAGCGTGAGGGCGAGGGAGCTTGCGAGAAGGAGAGGGAGTTGGAGAGAAAAGATCTAACCAGACTCTGGGGTTTGTTAAGGATGGTAAAACAAAAGCCACCATTTACCGCAGGTCTGCTCTTTATTCTTCTTGATAACCCTAAAAGTCACAAATTACTGGGCCCATTTTACAGATGATGGAACGGAGCCTTGAAGAAGTGAAGTGTGTCAATCATAGCTCACTGCAATCTCGAACTCCTGGGCTCAAATGATCCTCCCGCCTCAGCCTCCCAAGTAACTAGGACTGACTCCGGGCAGATGCTGCCACATCAGGCCTTTTTTTTTTTTTTTTTCTGTAGAAATGGGGTTCTCAATATGTTGCTCAGGCTGGACTCAAACTCCTGGCCTCAAATGATCCACTCGCCTTGGCCTCCCAATGTGCTGGGATTACAGGCATGAGCCACTGTGCCTGGCATGACTTTGTGATAGTTGCACAACTCCCTCCCTCCAGAGATGTTTTTGCACTATTCTTAGGGTAGGAGCCAGGAAGTTAGGAAGTCTCTGTCTTCATTCCTCTGCTCTTCTCACCTCCTTTTTCAATAACCCATCAGAATCTGCCAGCCAGCCCCTATATCTCTGCTCAGAAAAAAGTGGATTCATCAGAGTTGAAAAAATTAAGGTCCCCTCCTGGAGTGAAATTAAGACCCACTCGAGGGTCTTACCAAACTGAGCCCTTGTGGAAGTGCCCAGAGAGCTGCTGCATTTCCTCACTCCAGGAGGCACCATTCACGTTATTAGCTTGATACCTCCTGTAATTGTACAGTGCACAGCCTGGGCAGCTGCACCAGGCAGCCTTGGGACCTGGATCCACAGCTGCTTCTCATGTTCACTTTCAGGCTGTAGACATGCTACTTCCTTTCAGGAAGAAGAGGATTCTGGACTTCTGCCAAAGTCTTTCAGGCCCAGGGAGTTGTGTCTGAGAGTGAGACTGACTGAGTAGCCCAGACTTCTCAGGATCAACAACCTGGAGTTACCAGAGAATCTCATCCAACATCCAGCTGGGCACAGCTCAGTGTGGACTCTGCTGGTGACCTCCCTGTCCCCCACCTCTTGCTGTTTGGCCTGACCTTGGATCCCCTCTTTCACTTCAGACCCCTGGACCTTTGGGATTTTTGCATTCTCTAGAGACTTGAGGTTCCTCAAAGGTGTCTCCGTGCATACCGGTGAGGTGGGCAGGGGATGCAAAGCTCTGTTCTTATAAGGTTTACATTTTGAATTTCTAAAAATTTTGTCCAAAGGGATTGATTTCCTACCTTTTATTTATTTATTTATTTTTAATGCAGTTTTGAAACTTGCTGTCCTAGATTAATCTAGCCTTGATTCTACCCGACCCTGCCTGACAACTGGGTTGCCTGGCAGCATGGTGGAGGGACAGGGAAGCTGAGATCCAAGCAGATTTTTCCTGGAGTCAGACTGCAGCAGGAGGTTTGGGTGAGGAAAGGCTGGACAGGGTGTGAACTAGTGGGGCTGTCGGCAACCAAAAATGGATGTGCCTGCCCCCAAGCCTGGTCCTGGTCACTGGGTTCCCGCCTGAACAGTCACAACAGCCCCCAAACTGGTTTCCCTGTGTCCTCTTCCCCCACTACAACCCATTTGCCAAAGGGCAGCCAGAGGGACTTTTCAAAAATCCACAACTGATCAAGTCACTCCCCTGCTTGTAACCCTCCAACACAGGGTTCTCACCCCCTGGGGCCACAGACCAGTACGGGTCTGTGGCCTGTTAGGAATCGGGTCACACAGCAAGAAGTGGGACTATTGTGAACTGTGCACGTGAGGGATCTAGGTTACACGCTCCTTATAAGAATCTAATGCCTGATGATCAGAGGTGGAACAGTTTCATCTTGAAACCATCCCCCACAAGCCCTGGTCCGTGGAAAAACTGTCTTCTATGAAACCAGTCCCTGGTGCCAAAAAGGTTGGGGATTGGTAGTGTAACAGCTTCCAATTATTTTTAGCATAAAGTAAAACTCCTGGCCAGGTGCAGCGGCTCATGCCTAAAGTCCCAGCACTTTGGGACATCGAGGTGGGAGAATCACTTGTGGTCAGGAGTTCGAAACCAGCCTGGCCAACATGGCCAAACCCTGTCTGTACTAAACATATAAAAATTAGCTGGGCATGGTGGCGCACGCCTGTAATCCCAGTTACTCAAAAGGCTGAGGCACAAGAATCGCTTGAACCCAGGAGGCGGAGGCTGTAGTGAGCCGAGATCACGCCACTGCGCATCAGTCTGAGCGACACAGCGAGACTGTGTCTCCAAAAAAACAAACAAAAAGAAAACAAAAAAAACTCACCACAGCCTCCCAGCCACTGCACTTCCTGCCCCTACCCGCTTTTTGATGTGATCTCATGCCATGCTCTTCTCATGGTTTATGGAAGGCCCCCACAGCACTGCTTCTTTCTGTTCCTTAAACATACCCATCCTCCCAGTGCCCGGCCTTTGCACAGGCTGGTCTTCCTTCCTGGAATGTTCTTCCTCCTCCAGGTCTCAGCCGGCATGAGGGAGGCCTTCCGTCACCACCTCAGCCAAGGCTGATAGTCCCCGCACTGTAACTCCCTAACACATCACCTGATTTCTATCTTTTACAGCACTTATCCAACTGTATGATTAACTTGTTCATGTGTTTATAAACATCGTCTGCCTCCATCTCCAGATTACAGGCTCCAGAGTATTGGGACCCCGTCACAGGTTCACTACTGCATTCCAGCTCCTGTAACAGTGCCCTAGGTGGACACTTGATACATCGTTGCTAAACGGATGGATGAATGAATAAATGGATGAATATATGACGAATTGAGGAACTGACCATAGAGAGATGAAAGGCACATCCAGAGGATCCCCCATGGCTGAAATGTGGAAAGAAGAAGGTCCTCTTTGGAAGGACAGTGGCTCCACTCTCTGGGCCTAGGAGAGGGATCAGGAGTACAAGAGGGATCTCTCTCGGAGCCAGCCTCCGTCAACTCCCAGGACCCAGGTAACGCCATCTCCTGCAGCTGGGATGGTGCCTCGCCGACCTGTGCGCGCCCTTGCACACTCTCAACAGCTACGACTCACCACAGGAAAACCGTCAGGGGAGCCTGTAGCATGCTGCTTTGAGGGAGCCCAACGAGTGACAGTAATAATGGTGGCCATTTTTGAAATGACTGCACTGAGTTACTTTACTTATTAAGAACCTAGGCTCTGGAGTTTAACTCCCAGGTTCACAGCCTGATACCAACACTTTGTAGCTATGTGACCTTGGTTGGGTTCCTTAACCCCTAGGTGCCTCAGTTTTTTTCACACGTAAAATAGGTTAAACAACAGTACCCATCTTAAGGGGCAGATGAAAGCAACTAAGTGACAAAGTGTTACGCAGTTTACATAGATAACCAGGTTTCATGTGAGTATTATTACAAAGTATTATGTGTTCATTGAGCACTTACATGGTTTGGGAACAGTGCTGGGTATTTCATTACCTTATTTAATCCTCACAATGACCTTGAGAGGGGTTCATAATTGTCTCCATTTTACAGATCAATAGATTGAAGCTCAGAGAGCTGAAATGAATTATCTGTCCAAGTTACTGTCCCAAGTTACCCATCCAACTAGCAAAGGGTATAGTCAGACCACGAACCTGTCTGTCGCCCTTCCAAATTATTTTCAACACATCAACTGTGTCTCTAAAAGAAAGGTTTCCAGAGTCCTCTTACCTGAGCAAGACTAGGCTGTTTGGAGCATTTCTTCCCACCTTCCTGGCAGGGCACACCCAGCCCTGGTCCCGCCTCCCCAGTTAGGAGCTGGCTGGCTGGCTGGAATTCGTGTCTGGGCAGCATTTCAGGCAGCCACACTCATTTTGCTTTCAGTGCACACGCCTGGGAACTGAGCCAAACTGCAGAGAGGGCATCACCGGCCGGGGTGGGATTGGGGATTGGATTTATCAACAGCTTCCTTCTGCTCCCTGGATGTGCCTGCACCGCACTAGCCCTTAAAAAACCCTCCTGCCACAGGTCTGAGTAGAGGCATCCGGAGGCCGGGCTCGCTGCTTCTGTGCGCCACCTCGAGGGCATTTCTGTTACTGCATCAGCGAGCATGCTCTGCAAGTAGCAAATCATTCTGACAGCCAGGTAAAAGGACAACTGAGAACAGTTGTCCCCTGTCACCATGGTATCCTTCGTGGTCTTCTTCCTGGTACTCCAGCTACAGTTCTCAGAGCATCATGCTCACTCCCACTTCCACACCTTTGCGTGTGCCATTTCTTTCTGCTTGAAATGACTCTCCTGACTTGCCTCCAAAACTCCTCCTATTAGACTTTCCATTCTCAGCTCAAATACTTTCTCTTCCATGAAGCCTCCTTTGACTTTTATAGTCATATTGAGACATGCTTCCTATGCTCCCATGGTGTTTTATACCTACCCCTTTCTAAAAACATGCATTTTGGTGTCTGCCTCTGCACTCATGGTTAGCCCTAAGAAGGGAGAAATGATGAGTTTTAACCTTTGCCTGGCCTTAGAGGTCGAAAACAGGTGGGCTACGAATATGTTTTGTCTCCCTACTGTGTCACAGAAAAATGTGAATATGTTGCTGATACTGATAATTGGGAGTTTTGGTCGGGCATGGTGGCTCACACCTGTAATCCCAGCACTTTGGGTGGTTGAGGCAGGAGGACTGCTTGAGCCCAGGAGTTCGAGACCAGCCTGGGCAACAAAGTGAGACTCTGTTTCTACAAAAAAATATATTTTTTAAGTTAGCCAGGTGTGGTGACATGCACCTGTGGTCCTAGCTACACAGGAGGCTAGGGCAGGAGGATCACTTGAACGGGAGGCTGAGGCTGCAGTGAGCCCTGTTTATACCACTTTACTCCAGCCTGGGCAAGATCCTATCTCAAAAAAGGTGGTTGGGGGGAGTCTCATATGAAAATCTAGGTGTCTGGTTTTTTTTTTTTTTAAGTAATTGGAAGGCATGGCACACTGGACCTGCATTTCCCCAAAGCAACAATCAGCTGGGGTGGGGTAGTGGCTGTCCCCTTCAGACAGACACGTACTTTCTAGTTTGCCATGATCTCCACTAGTCACCCAGTATATGCATGTGCCCTTGATCCCTGGAGAATGTTGAATTTGCAAGGAAGTGCTCAATAGATGTGCTTACCAAATCAATGAATGGATGAATGAATGAAAGAGAAAAATGAAATAGAGAAATAAATCGTGCAGGAAACAGTCTGGGTAGGAGAAAAATTAATGAGATTTGCAGCTGGGCATGGTGGCTCATGCCTGTAATCCCAGTACTTTGGGGTGGCCGAAGAAGGTGGATCACGAGGTCAAGAGATTGAGACCATACTGGCCAACATGGTGAAACCCTGTCTCTACTAAAAATACAAAAAGTTAGCTGGGCATGGTGGGCCGCATCTGTAGTCCCAGCTACTTGGGTGGCTGAGGCAAGAGAATGACTTGAACCCGGGAAATGGAGGTTGCATTGCACTCCTTCCAAAGAGGACCTTCTTCTTTCCACATTTCAGCCCTGGGGGACCCTCTGGGTGTGCCTTTCATCTCTCTGTGGTCAGTTCCTCAATTCATCATGTATTCATTTATTCATTCATCCACTCCACTGCACTCCAGCCTGGTGACAGAGTGAGACTCCATCTCAAAAAAATAATGATAATGAGACTTGCTTGTGTCCCTTTTGGTTTCCTACCCTCACTAGTGAACCAGCAGGAAATGGCACAGCTTCTGGAAGGACAAACAGATTCTGTCTGACTGATCTTCAGAGAAAGAATGCATTATGGGAGGGAGCTAGGGGATTTCAAGACCATGAAGGCAAAGTCAGGAGGAGTCTGGAGGCTCAAATCCTTACACGAACGTCGAGTGTTTTTATTTTTATTTTTTTATTTTTTTATTTTTTGAGATGGAGTCTTGCTCTGTTGCCCAGGCTGGAGTGCAGTGGCGTGATCTCAGCTCACTGCAAGCTCTGCCTCCCAGGTTCACGCCACTCTCCTGCCTCAACCTTCCGAGTAGCTGGGACTACAGGAGCTCGCCACTACGCCCGGCTAATTTTTTATGTTTTTAGTAGAGACGAGGTTTCACCGTGTTAGCCAGGAATGGCCTCAATCTCCTGACCTCGTGATCCACCCGCCTTGGCCTCCCAAAGTGCTGGGATTACAGGCATGAGTCACCGCGCCCCACCCGAGTGTTTTTATTACAGTATCAAATCCAGAATGTCACAAGTGGCCAGTGTTTCATCTGGGAATGAGATGACCCTTCATTATCCAGGAAAGTCTTCACACGTGGCATCTCTGGTTCCTGCCAGGAAATGTCAGGAGTATCCCTCTCCTTCTCGCCCTACCCCTACTTTGGCCCAAGTCATAGTGACAACCCAAAATGCCTCCACAGATTTCTAAATGACCCCTGCTGAGATCCACTGGTCTAGAACCATTTCTAGGAGCCACCATTTCTAGGCCTGACCCACGTCAGACATTGCTAATTGACTGCAGAACTTTTTCTACAGCCTCTGATTCCCTCTCCAATCAGCACTCCAGATAGCTTCCACTCATCAGCTGGAGCGGCTGCCATGCTGGATGGAGGTGTGCAATGCAGCCTAGGCCTGTTTAATCTTTTTTTTTTTTTTTTTTGAGACGAAGTGTCACTCTGTCCCCCAGGCTGGAGTGCAGTGGCCGGATCTCAGCTCACTGCAAGCTCCGCCTCCTGGGTTTACGCCATTCTCCTGCCTCAGCCTCCCGAGTACCTGGGACTACAGGCGCCCACCACCTCGCCCGGCTAGTTTTTTGTATTTTTTAGTAGGGACAGGGTTTCACCATGTTAGCCAGGATGGTCTCGATCTCCTGACCTCATGATCCGCCCGTCTCGGCCTCCCAAAGTGCTGGGATTACAGGCTTGAGCCACCACGCCCGGCCCTGTTTAATCTTCATAAAACCTTAAACAACCTAATTTTTGTGTCTCTACTTTTCTTTCCAATGGCAATCTTACTGATACATTAGGCTTAAAATAATTCTGCAACTTCCCACCAGGGTGCCCCAAAACCCAACATGGCCCCATGGACCCTAATCGTTCTCCTTGATCTGCTGCTTGGCTACTTCCTGGCCTGGCCTGCTCTCCTTGGCCCTGTTTCTCCTCCTGTGACCTCTGACCACTCTCTTAGACCACACTTCACACCCATTCCTTTACTCACAATCTCTCCTTGGTGCTCTCATCCAGGTTCTTCAGATGTCAGTTACACACTAATGACTACAATTTTTGTTTTGTTTTGAGATGGAGTCTCGTTCCGTCCCCCAGGCTGAGTGCAGTGGCGTGATCTCAGCTCACTGCAACCTCTGCCTCCCAGGTTCAAGTGATTCTCTTGTCTCAGCCTCCTGAGTAGCTGGGATTACAGGCACCTGCCACCACGCCGACTGACTTGTATTTTTAGCAGAGATGGGGTTTCTCCATGTTGGCCAGGCTGGTCTTGAACTCCCAGCTTCAAGCAATCTGCCCACCTCGGCTTCCTATAGTGCTGGGATTACAGGCATGAGCCACCGCACCTGGCCTTGACTCTGCAATTTATATTTCCAGCTGAGACTTTCTTCCTGAATTGTAGCTTCATATAATCCAACTGCATATTCGACTTCTCCAACTGAATGACTAACACACGCCTCGAATCCAACACATCGAGACCTGAACTCTGAATTTTCCACCCCAAGCCTGATTTGCATAAGCACAGTCTTCCCCATGCCAATTCATGGCAACTCCATCCTTGCAGATGCTCAAGTGAAAAATCTTGGACTCATCCCCGACTCCTCTGTTTCTCTCATTCCCCACATTCAATCTGTCAGGAAGTTCTGTCAGCTTTCCTGTCAAGATATATCCTGAAACCACCCCTTCACCCTACTTCCACCATTACCTCCCTCATCCATGCCACTGTGATATCTTGCCTGAATTACCACAACAGCCTCCTGGCTGGTGTTGCTGCTCCTTCATTCCTGGCACAGCAGCCAGAGCCATCCTGATAAATTTGGTGACATCATTCCCGCCCTCGGTATCCTCCAATAGCTCCAGCTTTACTCATTCCTCCAACTCTCCCCCTTGCTTAAACTGCTCCAGCCCTTGGCCACCTCACTGCTCCTTGACTCTGCCAGGCACACCCCAACCTCAGGGTGCTTGGCTTGGAATGACCCCAATATCTGCTTGGCTAAAACCCTCTTTCAAGCTGTTGCCTAACGGTCACTTCCTCAATGAGGCCTTTTCTGACAACTCCATGAATATCCTTCCCCAATCCTCTTCCCTCTCCACTTCTGTTTTCCACAGGACTTGTCACCTTCTAAACTTTACCTGTCGCCCCCTATTTACACTAAAGGCCCCCATCACTGCAGGGATTTTTGTCCCTTTTGTGAATTTCTGTATCCCTGGCACCTAGAACAGTTCTCGCCACATAGTAGGCCCTCAATAAATATTTGATGACTAAATGACTGGATGATTTTTTGGGTAGACATCCTAGCCAGTTCAGCCCAAATCCAGAGAGCCCACTCCAGGTATAGGCTTTTTTTTTTTTTGACAGAGTCCTACTCTGCAGCCAGGCTGGAGTGCAGTGGCGCGATCTCAGCTCACTGCAAGCTCCACCTCCCAGGTTCACACCATTCTCCTGCCTCAGCCTCCCAAGTAGCTAGGATTACAGGCGCCCACCACCACGCCCGGCTAATTTTTTTGTATTTTTTTAGTAGAGGCGGGGTTTCACCGTGTTAGCCAGGATGGTCTCAATCTCCTGACCTCGTGATCCGCCCGCCTCAGCCTCCCAAAGTCCTGGGATTACAGGTGTGAGCCACTGTGCCTGGCCATTGTTTTGTTTTTGTTTTTGAGATGGAGTCTCACTCTGTTGCCCAGGCTGGAGTGCAGTGGCGTGACCTCGACTCACTGCAACATCTGCCTCCTGGGTTCAAGCGATTCTACTGCCTCAGCCTCCCGAGTAGCTGGGATTGCAGGTGCCCACCACCATGCCTGGCTAATTTTTGTATTTTTAGTAGAGGCAGGGTTTTGCCATGTTGGCCAGGCTGGTCTCGAACTCCTGACCTCAAGTGATCTGCCTGCCTCGTCCTCCCAAAGTGCTGGGATTACAGGCATGAGCCACTGTGCCCAGCCTAGGTATCGGCTTTCAAGACCTCTGTCCTCACTGGGTTCAATCAGACCTTGAGACTGGTCGTCTGACAATGATGGGGCAACAGCAACCAGTCAGCTGTCCCAGGGAAGGAGCCACACGCCTGATTCAGGGGCCCACTTGCTAAATGGATGGATGAATAAATACATGAATGAATACATGATGAATTGAGCAATTGACCACAGAGAGATGAAAGGCACATCCAGAGGGTCCCCCAGGGCTGAAATGTGGAAAGACTGTGTGGGTCTTAGAATATGGGGGCAACATAACGTAGGACGTTTCTTCCTTCCCCTCTTTCCTCTGCCTTAGGCTTCCTCCATAAAAACAGAGAAGGGGACACAGGCTGAATAGGACATTGGGATGGAGAAGGCTGTGGCTTCCTTTACCTTTCCACTGATGGCCTTTTTGGAGAGGAGGTGGCAGAAGACTTGGAGTCCACAGAGTCTCTCCTGAAAGAAGAGAAATTGGCGATGAGACTGCTTTGTAGGCTAGCATCAGTGCTGACAGGAAGGTGGGGAGAAAGCATCCTGGGAAAAGGCCAGCTGGATTGAGGCTAAGGAAGCCCACCCAGACCACAGCTACGTGGGAGAGGGAGCTCCAGGCGGTGCCGGCTGGTCATGACCTTCACCTACCCTCCATCAAATGAACCAATACAAGGGAAGGAAGTCGATATCTGCCAAGGGCCTAACACATATCGCATGTATGTGACATGTGTTGTGTTGCTCATTATTAACAACTATTCTCAGCAGGCCCTTGTCCTCCTGGCTGTCAGGCAGGCCTTAGCTAACTGGAGTCCACAGAGACTGGATTCCTGGAGTTGTCTATACTCATCTGGAACCAGAGAAACAGAGAGATCCGCTTCAGCCTCCCTGGCAGGCACTTTAGGAGGAGGAGAGGAGAAACACATGGGCCTTGGGGATAGAAGAGCTGGGTTAAAATAGCAATCAAAAAAGCAAGAGACAAAATTAGATGCGGACTGTGACTAAAGTCACGCAAGAAAACCAATGCACAGGAGGAAAAGCAGATCTAAAGAAAATATATTCAAATGCTGTTTACAGCTAGGGTGATGGGTTTAAAGGCGAATTTTTCGGCCAGGTGCAGTGGCTCAAGCCTGTAATCTCAGCACTTTGGGAGGCCGAGACGGGTGGATCACGAGGTCAGGAGATGGAGAACATCCTGGCTAACACGGTGAAACCCCGTCTCTACTAAAAAATACAAAAAACTAGCTGGACGAGGTGGCCGGCACCTGTAGTCCCAGCTACTCGGGAGGCTGAGGCAGGAGAATGGCGTAAACCCAGGAGGCGGAGCTTGCAGTGAGCCGAGATCCGGCCACTGCACTCCAGCCTGGGCGACAGAGCGTCTCAAAAAAAAAAAAAAAGTGAATTTTTCCCCCAATTTTTCCAAAATGCATGCAGCTACATTCTTTTTATGATGTATAATGTAGTTCTTCTTTTTACTGGTTTTAAAAAATTAATCTGTTTGTTAATTGCAAACCCCACTCTCCATCTCACTTACCCTGCCCTCCTTTTAATTCCATAGTACATGTCACCTTCTAGCATACTTGACTAGCATAATTGACTTTTTTTTCTTTGAGACAGAGTCTCACTCTGTTGCCCAGGCTGGAGTGCAGTGGTGCTATCTTAGCGACTCACTGAGACCTCCGCCTCCTGGGTTCAAGTGATTCTCCTGCCTCAGCCTCCCGGGTAGCTGGGATGACAGGCACGTGCCACCACGCCTAGCTAATTTTTATATTCTTAGTAGAGAGGGGGTTTCACCATGTTGGCCAGGCTGGTCTCAAACTCCTGACATCAGGTGATCTGCCCACCTCGGCCTCCCAAAGTGCTGGGATTACAGGCGTGAGCCACTGAGCCCGGCCAATTTACTTATTTATATTTAATTATATTTATTGTCTGACACCCCATGTAAATTCCACAAGAGCAGCATTTGGCAGGTTTTGGTCACTGTGGTGAACACTATCTGTGCTCAGCCCACTTCCCCTTGGGTGGTCACTCTCTCAGTGGCCTCTGGACCCAAGAGCTGCCTCCTGCAAGCTCCCCAGGGCCTCTGTTTGAGGGAGTTCTCTCCCTCAGCTAGGCTGGCTGGAAGTGCTGGTCACTAACTAATGACCCCAGGAGCAGCCCTCCACCAGACACACGGGAGAGGGGAAGAGAGGTCCTCATTCACATGCCCCTGCACTCCCACAACAGGCCCTGGGAGTTCTTCTGTGGGGTTTCTCCTTAGTGCACCTTGGGGATAGACAATGCAAGCAGGAACCATAAGCTGGAATTCCTACAGTGGGAGAGGGGAGAGAAGACACGAGACTCCACCCTGGAGAACCACTTTCTGACTCTTCCTCGTTGCTTTTCTTTTTAGAACAAATCAGAAATGCTCTGCAGTTATTGCAAATGACTGTTATGAAAACTGTTCAGGAACATGAAAACATGCTTAGAATACGATAGCAAGATAAATAAAAAGGTGACATATTCGTTGATACAGGTCTGCGCTAGAGCATCAGGAAAAGTCTAAAGATTAGACTGTAAGAAAATAGAAACCAGCTGGGCACAGTGGCTCACACCTGTAATCCCAGCACTTTGGGAGGCCAAAGCAGGCAGGTCACTTGAGTCAGGAGTTCGAAACCAGCCTGGTCAATATGGTGAAACCCCCGTCTCTACTAAAAATTCAAAAATTAGCCGGGCATGGTGGCGTGCTCTGTAATCCCAGCTACTCGGAGGCTGAGGCAGAAGAATCACTTGAACCTGGGAGATAGTGGTTCCAGTGAGCTGAGACCATGACAGCCTAGGTGACAAACAGAGACTCCGTTTCAAAAATAAAAAATAAAAAAAGAAAGAAAATAGAAACCATGTTTCGAAGACCTGTATTACAGGTACTTCATCAGTTTGTAAGGCATGAGTCCAAAATAGCTAGCAGTTTGCTTCTCGAAATGTCCCTGAATTGTGTGCAGTCACTCGGGCAAGTGGGTTAGGACCCTATCATGAGACAGATGGAAGGAAATACTCCAGCACAATATTTTCTCTAGCAGCAAATGAGATGTGGTGATCAGGGGACAGGGAAGTGTGCCAAATGGGTGATGTCTGTCAAGATGACATGGCACAGAATATCAGCATTCTAGCCAGGCCTTGGAGATGTCGCACATCAGTGAAAAAGGAGTCTGGAATTTATTTTTATTTTTATTTATTTATTTTGAGATGGAGTCTCAATCTGTCACCCAGGCTGGAATAGAATGGCACCATCTCAGCTCACTGCAACCACCATCCCCTGGGTTCAAGGGATTCCCATGCCTCAGCCTCCCAAGTAGCTGGGATTACAGGTGCATGCCACCATTTCCAGCTAATTTTTGTATTTTTAGTAGAGATGGGGTTTTGTCATGTTGGCCAGGCTGGTCTCAAACTTCTGACCCCAAGTGATCCGCCCATCTTGGCCTCCCAAAGTGCTGGGATTACAGGCATGAGCCACTGCACCCAGCCAGGGGTCTTGAATTTATGCAGAAGAAAAAGTAGACTATGGTGAATACATGGATAAAAATAATGGGAGGTGACAAGCAACAACAAACATAGTGAGGCAGAAATTTAAAAATAAATATGCATTCATTCACTCTAAGAAAAGTAACAGGCAAGGCAAGGGTTAAAAGCAAAGAACAAATTTTCCTCTGCCTAGCAAGCTCACTTCAAGGACAGTTATAAGATAATGCTGTTTGAGAAGCGAAGGCCAAAGGAATGGGCTCTAGACCCCCCTCCTCTCCAGAGCAAGGTTGAAGGAAAAAAAGAAAGAGACAAATTCCTTTACTATTACTCCTTTCCCTGGCTTCTTAAGCATGACTATGTTTTACAAATGTCTGTATTTAGCCAGTTCTTTTTTTTCTTTCAATACAGCTACAAGGTCACCAGCTATGCAAGGCCACAAGTTATGCTATGCTGTAGATTATGTGACCTATCATATAATTAACTGCTTTTGCTTTGCTTCTGTAAGACTGCTTATAAAAACCCTGCTCTGTCTTTGTTAAAATGCTCAGCTTTTTAGGTATGAATCCACTGGGCCGGTGCATACCTTAAATAAACAATCCTCCTGTTCTCCTATTGGTCTCTCTGGTCCTCAGTTTCCCACAACAATAGCTGATAGTAGGATATTTCTGAGTGACCAAAGGAGAAGGCACAGAATGGGTGACTCTTCTTTGGCCATTGTTTGCTACAGTCTCATTTCCAAATCATGTATAATCTTTCCTAAGGACAAAAATTCAAATACTGTTTTATATTTTAAAAAGCAATTTGCACCCACACTCCCAGCTACTCAGGAGGCTGAGGTTAGAGGATCACTTGAGCCTAGGTGTTGCAGGCTGCAGTGAACTGTGACCATGCCACTGCACTCCAGCCTGGGCAACACAGTGAGACGCTGTCTCAAAAAAAAAAAAAAAAAAAGTCGGGCACAGTGGCTCACGCCTGTAATCCCAGAACTTTGGGAGGCCGAGGCGGGTGGATCACGAGGTCAGGAGATCAAGACCATCCTGGCCAACATGGTGAAACCCCGCCTCTACTAAAAATACAAAAAATTAGCCAGGCGTGGTGGCAAGCACCTGTAGTCCCAGCTACTCGGGAGGCTGAGGCAGGAGAATGGCGTGAATCCGGGAGGCAGAGCTTGCAGTGAGCCAAGATCGCGCCACTGCACTCCAGCCTGGGAGACAGAGCAAGACTCTGTCTGGAAAAAAAAAAAAAATTGGCCGGGCACGGCGGCTCACGTCTGTAATCCCAGCACTTTGGGAGGCTGAGGTGGGTGGATTACCTGAGGTCAGGAGTTCAAGACCAGCCCGGTTAAACATGGTGAAACCCTGTCTCTACTAAAAATACAAAAAGGCTGGGTGCAGTGGCTCATGCCTGTAATTCCAGCATTTTGGGAAGCTGAGGCGGGCAAATCACCTGATGTCGGGAGTTTGAGACCAGCCCGAGCAATATGGAGAAACTCTGTCTCTACTAAAAAAAAATACAAAAAATAGCCAGGCATGGTGGCACATGCCTGTAATCTCAGTTACTCGGGAGGCAGTAAAGAGGCTGGGAGCAGTGGTTCATGCCTGTAGAAGAATCACTTGAACCTGGGAGGCGGAGGTTGCAGTGAGCTGAGATCACGCCATTGCACTCCAGCCTGGGCAACAAGAGCGAAACTCCACCTCAAAAAAAAAAAAAAAATTAGCTGGGCATGGTGGCAGGTATCTGTAATCCCAGCTACTCGAGAGGCTGAGACAGGAGAATCGCTTGAACCCAGGAGGCAGAGGTTGCAGTGAGCCGAGGTTGCACCAGTGCACTCCAGCCTGAGCAAAAAGAGTGAAATTCCGCCTCAAAAAAAAAAACACACTCTGCCTAAAGGAATAGAAAAATTACGTATGTAGTTAGACCAGGCCTGGGAGAGGAGAGGAAGAAAAATAAAAGCTGCTTAATTTGTCTGATGTGCACAAATATTTCCCATGCTTATTCTAAGTTGCACTAATGTGGTTACAGTGTTTGTATAATGAATTATCATTAAGAAAACTAAAAAGAAAGGAAATTAATTAACTGAGCTGAAATAGGACCCCTGACAACTGGCTTCTCCCAGCAGAATGAGAAGAAACCTCTCCATTTTCTGCTCAGCCTCAGCAACAACTTCATTTCAGAGCTCCATGGCTGTGAAAAGTGACCGGGCATAACAATTTAGTGTCCCTGAAAATGTATAGTGCACTTCAAATTTTATTAACAAAATATAAATATCAATGTGCATATGAATTTTTTTTTTTTTTTTTTGAGACGGAGTCTCACTTCTCACCCAGGCCAGAGTGCAGTGGTGTGACCTCTGCTCACTGTAACATCCGCCTCCCAGGCTCAAGTGATCCTCCCACCTTACCCTCCCAAGTAGCTGGGAACACAGGTGCATGCCACCACGCCCAGCTAATTTTTCTTACTTTTAATAGAGATGGGGTTTCGCCGTTGGTCTCTAACTCCTGAGCTCAAGTGATCTACCTGCCTCCACCTCCCTAAGTGCTGGGATTACAAGCGTGAGCCACCTTGCTCGGTCCATATGTATGTTCCTTTTTTTTTTTTTTAAAGACAGAATCTCGCTCTGTTGTCCAGGCTGGAGTGCAGTGGGGTGATCTTGGCTCACTGCAACCTCAGCCTCCCAAATTCAAGCGATCCTCCTGCCTCAGCCTCCCAAGTAGCTGGGATTACAGGCACCCACCACCATGCTCAGCTAATACTTGTATTTTTAGTAGAGACAGGGTTTCACCATGTTGGCCAGGCTGGTCTCGAACTCCTGACCTCAAGTGATCTGCCTGCCGTGGCCTCCCAAAGTACTGGGATTATAGACGTGAGCCACCACGCCCGACCATCTTTGCTATTATGAATAGTACTGTGATGAACACACAAGTGCATGTGTCTCTTTGGTAGAATAATTTTTAGATGCCAGTTAGGGTTTTTCCAAGTAGGATACACTTGCAAAATAAGCAATGGAAAGGAACGGAACATAGAAAATGTGACAAAACCATCTCACAGGCATTACCTTTTAAAAAGCAGGCTATTAAAGTTGGGGATGACTATAGAAAACAAGTCAAAGAGAGAACAGAAAGAAAAGCCATACACCAACACATCAAGAGTGGTGATTGTCTTTAGGTGGTGGGAATGTGGATGATTTTTTTTTTCTACTTTTCTAAATTTTTCTTTTTTTTTTTTGACGGAGTTTCACTCTTGTTGCCCAGGCTGGAGTGCAATGGCGCAATCTCGGCTCACTGCAACCTCCAACTTCCGGGTTCAAGTGATTCTCCTGCCTCAGCCTCCTGAGTAGTTGCGATTACAGGCATGTGCCACCATGTCCAGTTAATTTTGTATTTTTAGTAGAGATGGGGTTTCTTCATGTTGGTCAGGCTGGTCTCGAACTCCCGACCTCAGGTGATCCACCCACCTTGGCCTCCCAAAGTGCTGGGATTACAGGGGTGAGATACCGTGCCCGGCCTTCCATCATGTTCTACAACAGATTTTTATCACTCTTATTTGTTTAGTTTTTAAAAGCACTACTATTATTTTTTTGTTTCAAAAGCAGTACAGGATCATTGCGAAAAATCCCAATAATTCAGATTTAAAATTTTTATTGTATAATACAGAAAGTAGAGATCCTTTTAATTTATAATATATGTCTTGGTTTTTGTTTGTTTTTGAGATAGCGTCTTGCTCTGTTGCTCAGGCTGGAGTGTAGTGGCGCAATCTCAACTCACTGCAATCTCCATCTCCCGGGCACAAGTGATTCTCCCACCTCAGCCTCCAGAGTAGCTAGGATTACAGGTGCGCACCACCACACCTGGCTAATTTTTGTATTTTTTGTAGAGGCGGAGTTTTGCCATGTTGCCCAGGCTTGTCTCAAACTCATGGGCTCAAGTGATCCTCCTGCCTCAGCCTCCCAAAGTGCTGGGATTACAGGTGTGAGCCACCACACCAGGTGCAGTGAATCTTATAAGTGACTATTGCCTTTGCTAGCATCTTGGAAACTTTGTCTTTGGGACTGTTACAAGATTTGGATGTGAGGTATACGCCCACTGTGGTCTTGTTTCCCTGCACCCCGTCTGTTGCCTGGGTGGGCCAGAGAAGAGCTCTAGACTGCTGTGTGGTCTCCTATGGGAACTCTCTGTAGAGGAATGCTGGAGGCCCTCTTGCAGACGCACTCTTTCCTGTCCCTGCATCCTTCTAGGCAAAGCCAGTACTATTTATGGCCTATTTGGGTCTTGTGAGTCTAACGTCTGGTTGAGCCAAAGAAGACCCCCAGAGGGGGCACTGCATGAGATAATACCAATATCTTCCTCCCCAGGATGCGAGGTTTAAATGAGATAATATACACAGAGCTGCTGGCAGAGGACATGACAGGTGTCAGCTCCCTTGTCTCCATCCCAGAAAAGGATACCTGGTTTTGGGGTCTTCTCGTTTTTTCCTTGGTGGAGAAAGGCCTGCTTCTGGCTTCCAGTCTGAACAGTCAAGCCCTTTCTCCTTCTTCTTTGCTTTTTCTCTTTCCTTTCCTTTTTCTCCTTTTGGGGGTCCAGGGGAGTCTGAAAGCAAAAGGGTGGCATTGTCCCTCAGCTAAGCTCTGTCTCAGCAGAACCCAGCATGACTTTAGTGGGCAGGGAGCAAAGGGCAGGGACGAGGACAGCTGCACACACACTCCCAACACACACGCAAACACATTTACACACAAATGCACATACAACAGAACCATGTGTACAAATATGCATTCTCACATGGGGACATAAATACATTGGCAAACACATCTCTGCACATATTCACATAAATGCATGTATGTAGACATGTATTATATAGACAAATGCGTGAGAGCACAAACACATAAGGGTTGCATGTACACAAAACTCACAAGTCTACAAATCTTGTACTTATGTACACAAACATTGGCAGTCCCCCACTAGCTACCTCCCAGATCCAGAGGCCATCTGTCACTGATTAAGTCACTCAACAGACATACACTGAGTGCCGGCTATGAGTCAGGCCCAGTCCTGTCCCAAGTGCTAGAAGAAAAACAGGACTCAAGTCAACCTGGTCCTGTCTCACCTAGCAGCCGCTTCCAGTTTTTGATGAGGACTTTGGCCAAGGACACCACCTCCTTGTCTGAGCAGTGCTTGCGGACTCCATTAACAGCAACTCCAATCCTGGTTGTCTGCAAAGTGACAGGGTTAAGGCATGATCGGGGAATGGATACACAGGAATGGCTGCCCTCATTGGCAGGTCCTGTCCCAGCTCTACCACCACCTCCCCTTCCAACCTGTATCCCCAGAGTCCTAGCCCTGACTCCTGGCTGAGGTCAGAACCCCACTACTATAACTGAGGCCCTGCTCTGCACGAGGTCGAGGGCCCAGGGCTAAGCCTGACATGGAGGATACCTGTGGCTTTGGTGAAAGGCTGCACCTAGGGTTGGGAGCGGCACTTGGCTGACTGTCAGGACCCCTCCCATTCCCAACCCTCTAGTATCTATTTTTTTTGAGATGGAGTCTAGCTGTGTTGCCCAGGCTGGAGTGCAGTGGTGCAATCTCAGTTCACTGCACTCAGTTCACTGCACCTCCCAGGTTCAAGTGATTCTCGTGTCTCAGCCTCCCGAGTAGCTGGGGTTATAGGTGTCCGTCACCGTGCCCAGCTACTTTTTGTATCTTTAGTATAAACGGGGTTTCACCATGCTGGCCAGGCTGGTCTTGAACTCCTGACCTTAGGTGATCTGCCCTCCTCGGCCTCCCAAAGTGCTGGGATTACAGGCGAGAGCCACCGTGGCCAGCTCCCTCTAGTGTCTTTGAGCTCCAGTTTCAACTGAGACAGCAGCTCCAGCTATGTGACCTTGCATCTGTCTGTGCTCATTTTTCACCGCCAGGAGCTTTTGGTAAATTTGGGGACTTTAAGGGCCACACAGGGATTTTAAATGGGGGACTTTTCCCTCTCCCTGGATCATTGGCCTCCTGGATCCCACAGGCCCAGGGCCTTGGGAATTGGACTATTCAGGAAAAGCAAACCAGTCTTGCTCCAAGGCCCAGAAGTCCCTGACACCTAGAAGGTACCCTCTCTGCCCCCAGGATGCCCCTGTGTCCCCCTCAGTCCCCCCCTGGGAGGTCTGCACCTCAAGATTCCCACCCCCCCGGCCTCCCCTCAGAAATTCCTCCCAGACTCCACCTTCCCCCATTGGGGGTCTTTCCCTAACCCACCAGCTCTCCTCCCAGGCACTGCCCCAAGGCTTCCCGCCCCCACCCCACCTGTAGTAGCTGGATGGACATCTGGCAGCTGTGCAGCTTCTTCAGAAGGTCCAGGGCCCCTTCCTGTGGGAGACCACAAGGTGAGGACTGGGGCCCGGGTCCTGCCCGGGCTTCTCTGACTACTGTGTGGTCTTGGTACACGGAGGAGGAGAATACAGACACGTGGCCGAAGGACAGGCAAGGGGCAGAAGGAAGGAGAGAGACGAGAAACATTCTGTCCTAGACGATGCTCTAACTTCATCCCCCGCCACCTGCTGGGTTCAAACCCTCTGAGCCAGGCTCCTGACCTCCAGCCTTTGGTTCTGCTGTGCCTCTTCCCAGGAATGTCCTCCCCTTTCCCCATCTTTCCTCCAAAATGAATTCCTTCCTGGCTTATTGTTGCTCGTGTGCCTGGAGCGTCCTCCCCTTACCTCCCCACTGTGAACTTCACAGGCTGAGGACCGGGGCCTTTTTAAAAAACAAAACAAAAGAGCTTGGCCTGCACAGTGGCTCACACCTATAATTCCAGCACTTTGGCAGGCTGAGGTGGGTGGATCACTTGAGGCCAGGAGTTCAAGACCAGCCTGGCCAACATGGTGAAGCCCCATCTCTACTAAAATACAAAAATTAGCCAGGCGTGGTGGCGCATGCCCGTAACCCCAGTTACTCAGGAGGCTGAGGCAGGAAAATCGCTTGAGCCTGGGAGATGGAGGTTACAGTGAGCCAAGACCGCGCCACTGCACTCCAGCCTGGGTGACAGAGCGAGACTCCAACTCGAACAAAACAAAACAAAACAAAAAAACAGCTTTATTGAGGTATAATTGACATACAATAACTGCATATTTTACAGCGTAAAATTTGATGAGTTTCAACATACCTGTACACCCATGGAATCCTCACCATAATCAAGATAAAAGCACAGCCACCAGCTCCAAAAGCTTCTTCCTGTCCTCTTTCTAATCCATCCCTCCCCATCCCCAATCCTAAACAACCACAATTCTGCCTTCTGTTACTATGGGTGACCTTGTATCTTTAAGGATTTTATATAGAGTATGTAGGGCAAAACCCCTTTTTTATCTGGCTTATTTGGGCATAATTATTTCTGAGACTCATCCATGTTGTCTCGTGGATCAGTAGTTCATTTTTATTGCTGAGTGGTTTTCCACTGTATGTATTGTACCACAGTTTGTTTGTTTGTTTGTTGTTGAGACAAGATCTCACCCTGTTGCCCAGGCTGGAGCGCAGTCGCACAATCACTGCAGCTTTGACTTTCCAGGCTCGGGTGATCCTCCCACCTCAGCCTCCCGAATAACTGGGACCACAGGTATGAACCACCACATCTGGCTAATTTTTTGTATTGTTTTGTAGAGATGGGGTTTTGCCATGTCACCCAAGCTGGTCTCAAACTTCTGGTCTCAAGTGACCCTCCTGCCTTGGCCTCCCCAAGTGCTGGGATTACAGGCGTGAGCCACCACGCTCAGTCTACCACAATGTTTTAAATTCATTCACTGGTTGATGGGACTTATGGATAGGTTCCAGTTTGGGGCTGCTAAAAATAAAGCTTCTAGGTATATTCATTTCAAGTCTTTGTGTGGACAGATACTTTGACTTCTCTCAGGTAAAGAGAACCGTTCTAATCTCTGAGACCTTAGGGCTCAGCAGAGAGCCCAGTGCTTCCTGAATGGATGAACTTGTGCAGGATTAAAGCAGAAAGAAGGCGGGCGGGAGAAAAATAAGGTTTAGGTTTGAAAATCTGTGAGCTGCCAGGCCCTGGACACCCTCTGACCCATTTCAGCCTTCTCCTTTCCCCCTACCCCTTCCTAGAAGCCATACCTGCCTGCTGTCCTGAGATCAGTTCCCTGGGGAGCACCAGCTGACTGTGTCCTGTATGTTCCTATCCTTGGCCCACACTTCATGGTTCCAGCTGCCAATCCCTACCCTGACAGGACCTGGACCATGTCCTAAGAGCTGCCCTCTGTCAGTCCTTAGCCTCCCTGAGAACTTGGGTTCGCAGTATGTTTTCAGAGGCGTGACCTGCAGATGTGTGTGCATGTGAACTTGGGGGTGCACAACTCCAAGTGTAACATTAATTAAAGGCTTGCTATGTACTGGGTACTCTTCTAAGTATTTTACCTGCATTATCTCATTTAAGTTTCACAATGACCCTATCGGGTGGGTCCTGCGTATTAGTCCCATTTTTACAGAATTATTATCCCATGTTCACCAAGGAGCAATCCAAGAAACAGAGAGGTTAAGTAATTTTCTCAAGGTCACATGCTTTATAAGGAGCCAAGCAGGGATTCAAACTCAGGCCTTTTGGGCTCTAACTACTATACAAATTGTGTTAGCGTAGGCATAGATCTGTCTACACATACACAATCATGGAATATCAACATGGGTAAGTGCAGTGGTGTGCTGGCCAACGTTTAACAACCAGTTCTCAAGGGGGAAAAAAAAAACAACAACTGACCTATAGTGTTTGCCAATTTCTGTGGTGTAAACACTCATCCCATGGCCAATTTCAAGCTACCGACATGCTGTCACTGAACTGAAGGAAGTTTTGGGAGGAGATGTACAGTACTATAGATGTACATTCTACAGCATTTCCACTGTACAGATAACAATAGAAGTAAATTACCTCTGACCATACATGACAGTAAAATGTAGTAAAATAATCAGGAAGTGATTATTTTGGAGGATTCATTACCTTTGTTTTTATTTTTTATTTATTTATTTATTTATTTTTTTTTTTTTTTTTTGAGGCGGAGTCTCGCTCTGTCGCCCAGGCTGGAGTGCAGTGGCCGGATCTCGGCTCACTGCAAGCTCCGCCTCCCGGATTTACGCCATTCTCCTGCCTCAGCCTCCTGAGTAGCTGGGACTACAGGCGCCCACCACCTCGCCCGGCTAGTTTTTTGTATTTTTTAGTAGAGACGGGGTTTCACTGTGTTATCCAGGATGGTCTCGATCTCCTGACCTCGTGATCCGCCCGTCTCGGCCTCCCAAAGTGCTGGGATTACAGGCTTGAGCCACCGCGCCCGGCCCATTACCTTTGTTTTTAATATAATTTATTTAATTGTAAGCAGATAATGTAATTTTTTAAAACAATTGCTGTGTTTAACCACCAGGTTGCAAAATTCCTGAAAATGCAACAATCAGCGTTAAGCCAGTTCCAGCTCCCCACTGGGTATATGCCTCGTGTGTCACGGTTGTATAACTGGGTCATATTGGAGGAGAACAGCCATGAGCCTGGATTGTAGCTGGGTTCACAAAGCCTTGTGCAAATGTTGCTGGGTGTATCTCTCTGAATACACATATGGGTTCTGCAGCCAGCAGTATCTCTGGTCTAAGTGTGGAGCTGTGAATATGCAGCTCCAGGCACATCTGTGTCTATTTGTCTTTGTGGGATGATGCCTGTGTTATAACATCTGAATGTATAAATGTGGCTGTTTGCTAAGTCTGTAGCATTGCATGTCTGGGTGTAGCTGTGCTGCGTGCGCACGTGTGTGGCTGTCTTTGTGTATCATTCTGTAACTCTAATGGTCAATGTGGGTCATATGGATCAGGATGCTTGTCATGTTGGTGTCAGTAGCCGTGTCTCATATGCAGTTAGGTTCAGTTGCTTGTTTAACTGCTGTGTTGTAGCCGCACATTATAGCTATGTGTGTGTGTGTGTGTGTAGCTGTGACCGTAGGCACTTTGTTGTATGTTTGAAGTTGCTTCTGTTAGTGCATGCTCAGAGGATGTGACAAAGCCCTAAGTGGCTGAGACTTCAGCAATTGGCAGTAAACCCCAGGCCTGAGCTGCAACGTGGAGGATCCGTCTTATTACAGGAAGTATGTCCTCCTCTGCCTAACCACCGCTGGGCGGGTCCACTTTCACTCCCAGAGCAGGCCCCACCTTTCTCGGCCAGACGCCCAGAGCTCCGTGCCCACCCAGATGCTGCCAAGTGTCCAGGCACAGACATGGCTGTAAACTGGCTCCACGCTGCAGGGACCCTGCGGCCAGACTTGTATATTTTCTGGGGACAGCTCTGGGCACTTCCACAGGAATCCATCTCCAAAAGACACCATTTCCTCTTCCCACTTCACAGAAGGGGAAACTTGAGGCCCAGAGAGGGAAGGTTGAGTGGCTTTTGCCTAGGGTCATAAAAGGAGTGAGGGGGAGCCCATGGCAGGTTCCTTCATCTTCAGCCAGAGCTCTACCCCAAGCAGGCTGCTTGTCCCTGGGTCTCTAGGCGTCCCCACCCTACCCCTCTTACCCAGAGGCCCAGAATTTCTTTCCTGGCCCAAACTTGGGGGTCAGCAAGGAGCTGGGCTGGGATAACCTGTCTATTTGAACTAGAATTTGGCTCAGAATCCCTGGCTGGGCTCCGCCAACCCCAGCTGAGAAAATGCCCCCCATGACTTGAGGTTCAGTTGCACTGAGTGTTGTGGAGGAGTCTGGAATAGGGAGCGCGTAGAGGTTGGGAGTGTTGGGTGAGAAGCTCCCAGCACTCTGCAGGTTTGTGCTGTACCTTTTTGTGTTGTACCTGGCTGCCTAGAAGCAGATCTTGTTCGCCAGCTCTTACCAAGCACCGGTCTGAGTCCTACTAAGGGGTTTACATCTCTGTCTCATCTCTCCAATCCTCATCGCTGCAAGCAGAGACAAGAATCCAGTGACATCCCTTCTCTAGAGGCAGATAATCTCATCTCTTTCTTACAGATGGAGAAACTGAGGCTCTGGCCTTTATATAGACACCACCTCATGACTGCCTAGTGTCCATCCTGCCACTCCATGGTTCCAGCGACCCTTCCCTGGGCCTTGGCTACTCTTCCTGGCTCTAAAACTTCCCTTAGGGTCTCTTCCTTTCCCAGGCTCCTAGGTCCTGGCAGTGCAGGTGGCTGCAGCACATGGCTACCGATGGTGGGAGGAAGAGGACCCAGGGACAGGGCGGGGAGGTGGGATGGTCATGCTCACCAAGCTCCCTTTCTTCCCTCCCAGGGCGAGCCCAGGCCCTCCAGGACCCAAGGCCAAATTTGCTCTGGCCAGACGACCAGTCGGCCGCCAACCCCAGGCAAAGATCACGGGGAAGATCAAACATTAACTTCCAGTTGGATCTGCGCTCTGGCCAGGACCCTCCGGTAGGGCTGTCAGCCCTGCTCCCAACCTCCCGCCGAGCCCGCTCCTCCCTCCGCCCTCGCCCTTGCTGCACAGGCCTCCAGCCCGGCCCCCTTCCCCCGCCCCGCGGGCCCCCGCACCTGTTCGGCCCCCGCCCGTCCGGGCCGCACCCCAAGGCCAAGGAAAGGGAAAGTTGCCAAAAGAACCGCTCCTGACGCCCCAAGCTGTGGGGTCGCACGATCCACGGCCTCTTACTTCTCTCCCGCAGACCCACTCCGGGGTGCAGGGATGCAGCTCAGTACCCCCGTCAGTCCAAGTTTCTCTGTCACTTCTCGGGCCACCAGGATTTGCCCCCAGCCCCGCCCCCGCCATCGCCGCCACTCCCCGGGCTTTGCACACGCCAAGTCCTGGGACTCCCAAAGTCCTTTCCCACGTCCAGCTCTCTTCGCCCGCTTTCCTGGGCCCCGCATTAGCTGCCCAGGGTGAACCCTACACGTCCAAAGGGACGTGCACAAGTCGCGCCTCTGGGACCCGCAAGATCCCCCTGGCGTCCTGGGCCACGCACACACCCACCTCGAGGTGCTCAGCAAGGGTCCCTAAGGGGCCTTGGGCCCTGCACCAGCCGCTCCTCCCTCGGGTCCTGGAGTCCCGTACGCGCCCCGCCAGTACGTCCCCACCCCGGAATCCGGGGCTCGCCCGCGCCTCCCGGGGGCGGGGGCCGTGGCCCAAACTCTGCAGCCTCACCGTGTTCTTCCTGGCCACCATCTTCTCCAGCTTTTTGGCGATCCTCAGCAGCTCCTCTTCCTGGCCCATGTTGGCCCGCGACGCCTGGCGGGGCGAGGGGCGCAGGGGCAGCAGTCGGGCCTCGGGGGCAGGAGGCGCGAAGGCGGAGGGCGCGCAACCCGAGCGGGCCCCAAACACACACGACACACACGCCCGGCGGGGGCGGGGCTCTCCCCACCCCCACCCCCCACCGCCCGCCTTCCAACTGTGCGGGGGAGGGGTGGCGGGCACTAAATATAGACTTCAAGGACTTGCCAGGGCACTGATTGCCCGCGCCGGCCGGTCGGGCTTCAGGGGAGGAACGAGGCTGAGAGGGGGAACCCTCCACCTCCGGCGCTTCCAAGGGCGCCGGGGGACCGAAGGGAGATTTGGGAAGGAGGGTTCTCTGGCAAGTTGGGAGGCTGTGACCTGGCCACAGGCGGCGGTCGCGGGGGCGCCCGAGGGTGTCCCAGGGGCCCCGGGAAGCGTTCTGGGCTCCCGGGTCTCTGCACCGTTGCATCTCAAAACGGGAGGACTCAGTTCCGCGCCTATGCCCAAGTGGAGGCAACTGGGTGCGCTCGAATCCCGTGTGTGTGTGTGTGTGTGTGTGTGTGTGTGTGTGTGTGTGTGTGTAGATCACTAAATCCAGCTCTGCTTTAACCTGCACTCACTCCATCCTGCACACGGCCTGTGCATGCCACGTGTATCCAGGCTCCTGTTTGCCTCTGTCTACCTAAAACTTAGTTTGCTGGCTATTTTGTTAGTAAGGCTTTGCATTTTGAACAAGCTCCTAGGTGCTGGGGTTGCTGCTGGTCCCAGAACTACACTCTTGAGTAGTGAGAGCTTGTGGGGGAGATTATTATTATTTATTTTATTTTATTTTATTTTTTTGAGACGGAGTCTCGCTGTGTCTCCCAGGCTGGAGTGCAGTGGCGTGATCTCGGCTCACTGCAAGCTCCGCCTCCCGGGTTCACGCCATTCTCCCGCCTCAGCCTCCCAAGTAGCTGAGACTACAGGCGCCCGCCACCACGCCCGGCTAGTTTTTTGTATTTTTAGTAGAGACGGGGTTTCACCATGTTAGTCAGGATAGTCTCGATCTCCTGACCTCGTGATCCACCCGCCTCGGCCTCCCAAAGTGCTGGGATTACAGCCTTGAGCCACCGCGCCCGGCCGATTATTTTTATTTTTTTGAGACAAGGTCTCCCTCTGTTGCTGAGGCCAGAGTGCAGTGGAGCAATCACGCTCACTGCCTCGACCTCCCCGGCTCAAGTGATCCTTTCTGCCTCAGCCTCCTGAGTAGCAAGGACTACAGGTGGGAGTCATATATCATGCCCAGCTAATTTTTTAAATTTTTTTGTAAAGAGTGAGTCTTGCTATGTTGCCCAGGCTGGTCTGGAACTCCTGGTCTCAAGGGATCCTCCTGCCTCAGCCTCCCAAAGCTGTGATTACAGACAAGATTCATTCTTACGTGCACCAAATTTTGAGAAATACTGATCCAGGTGCAAGGCTGCCAGGTCAGGCCAGTGCCCCCTCAGTGGGGTTGGGTTTAGAAGGGTCATCTTGGTGGAGTGGTGGAAACACAACTGTGTCTACCTTCCCCAGCCATGCACAGATCTGCCTTCCCATGGAATGATCTCCAGTGATCTCCAAGTATCTCCCACAGATCCAGTTCTCTTGCTAAATGAGTTTAATGGACAGAAAATGATCTTCCTGTGACGGGAGTGGGGCTCAGGAACCTGGAGGTAAGGCATGAAAAGTGGTCCACAGGGTGTGCAGGTTGCGACTGCGGGGTTGGGGTGTCGAGTGAAATCTCCCCATTTTCCTGACCGAATGCCATTTCAGCTTGGGTCGCAGAGGCAGCTTGGTGTGAACACCTATCTTCTAAATGCTTTGTGACTGGGATCAAGGGAGGACAGAGTGGGTTTTTTCATCCATTCAACAAATACATATTGAGTGTCCAAGCAATGAACAAGACAGACCCGGTCCCAGAAAGCTTGAGACTCAGTCTATGGGCAAGAGAAACCTTAAACACAAACAGACATGGTCAATTAATGTATTTATCATAGCTGGGGTGAAGGGCAGGAAGCAGTGAAGGACCTTAAGGACACATTTGAGGGGACCTGCACTATTTAGGGTGTCATCTTCTCTGAAGAAATGAAGTTTAAACTTTGGGCTGAAGCACACAGCGGCCATGGAGGGGAGGAGGAAGAGTGTTCACGGAAGAAAGGAAGAGGCATTCAACATATATTTATGGAGCACCTAATATGTGCCAGGCATTTCTTGTTCTGGATACCCAGAGAGGAACAAAACAGTCCTCTTCTCTTGGAGTGAGTTCCAAATGTGCAAAGCTTAGGGATGGGAGGGTGCCTGGCCTGCCTGACAGTGTTGGAGGAACTGAAAATTTGGCGTGGCTGCAGCACAGAGGTGAGGAGTGTGGGGGAGAGGCAGTGGGTGGGACCTGAGCATGCAGTGCTGCCAGTCACATTTGGGAGGTTAGACTCTAATGGTTTGGGATTTGGGGAGGCCTTTTGGCCAATCCCAGCCAAACCCTTCTGGGTTGAAGCGATTCAACCTCAGCAGCCTGAGGCTACTTAGGATTGCCTTTAAAAAAAAAAAAGACACACACACACACAAAAAACGGCAAGGAGTGATGACTCATGCCTGTAATCCTAGCACTTTGGGAGGCCAAGGCAGGAGGACTGCTTGAAGCCAGGAGTTCAAGACTAGTCTGGGCAACAGAGAGAGACCTCGTCTCTACGAATTATTTTTAAAAGCCAGGCATGGTGGCATGCGCCTATAGTCCCAGCTACTCAGAAGGCTGAGGAAGGAGGACTGCTTGATCCCAGGAGTTCAAGGTTACAGTGAGCTCTGATTGTGCCACTGGACTCCAGTGTGGGAGACAGAGCCATTAAAAAAAAAAAAAAAAAAAAAAAAAAAAAAAAAACACACACACACACACACGAAGAAAAGAAAAAGAAAAAAAAAGAATTTTTCTCAAACTTCTACCCAGTCCCCACCCTAAGCTGTGTGACCTGAGCATGGTGCGCTGCCGGTCACCTAGAACATCCAGATATGAAGGACCCTAAGAAAACATGGAGTCCAACCTCTTTATTGTATAGATGGGAAGACTGAGGCCTAAAGAGGGTGATGATCCTCTCTGGGTTGGACCCTGTTGATATCATCATATCCCCTCTGCCTACTTATCCACCCTGCAGGTCACTGGAAGATAATTCCTGGACACACCTTGGACAGCTCCCCACATTTCTCTGATTAGGAGCTTTGGGGTGATAGGAAATTGATGCCCTCAGAAAGGACACCCACAACCAGCAAGAAACCAGAGTTGGTGGAAAACATCCAGTTTCTTTACTCTCAGTGGGACAATGCAAAGGCATGTTGTAGTCAATACTGTTTCTCACAGGTCCTCAACAAGAGTCAGAGACAGAGACTCGCTCTGTTGCTCAGGCTGGAGTGCAGTAGCGCCATCATGGCTCACTGCAGCCTTGAACTCCTGGGCTCAAGCAATTCTCCCACCCGAATAGCTGGACTATAGGTTCTCACCACCACACCCAGCTCTTTATTGCTCTTTGACTTTCTGTTTCACTTCTCTATTCCCTCATTATGCTTCCTGGGATCATTTCACAGATAAGCTACTTGCTCCCAAATCCTTGTCTCAGGGGCAATCAGCAGAGACAGTGGCAGAGGACCACGGGAGAGCTAGAATTTCAGGTCTCCAGACTCCCAGTCCAGTGTTTTTTCCAGGGTTTCTCAACCTTGGCATTATTAACATTTTGGACTGAATACTGCATTGCTATGGAGGGTTGACCTGTGCACCATAGGATGTTTAGGAGCATCCCTGACCTTTGTCCACTAAATGCCACTAGCACCCTCCAGTTGGGAACAGTCAAAACTGTTTTCTGCTTTATCAGAAGTTCTCTGGCGCAAAACACTGTGGTTGCAAACCACTATTCCACATCAGGCCATCTCCCTTGCCAGGTCCAGAGAAAGAATTTCAAGCCCCAAGATTCCGTTCCCCTCCCTGTTGCTCTTTAGATCACATAAATGAAACCACTGGAAACTGACCCCCCAATCCTTTATTAGAGATGAGTGAAATAACAAATCTGAGATGAATGAAACCAGACACTGGGGGCTCAAAAGACAACCCTGTTCCTGTGGGAACCACAGACTGGTCAGGTCTCCAGGGGAAACAGCACAGCCTCCACAGCCAGGCAGCAGTGTTGGCCATTGGTGCTCTCTGGTCTCCCCTGCTTGGCTTGGCCCGTTCCTGCCAGGGCGCAGCACCCAGCAACTGGCAAGTTGAGATGTTAGCAGCTGATGATGGCTTAGGTGTATCTGCTTTCTCATTGGGGCTGAGCAATGATAGAATTTCTAGTGCTGTGAAGCAGAACCCTTAAGTCTCTGCCCTCCCATTTCTATTACTCTCCCTTATTTCTTTGCCTCTCCATTCCCTCAGACTAAAAGGCTCCTGAGTTGACCAAGAGAAAGAGAAGAGAAGTGGGCATCCATCAACCCAGACCATTTCTTTCCTTCCTGCTAAATCAAGGACACAGGCAAATGTGGGTGCATTCGACTCTACTACTTGGCTGGGGAATGTAGGAGAGTGCCTAGGAAAGGCTGTGCTGTCCCTCAAAAGGGGTGACATTCAGAATATTTTTATTTAACAGCCAGTATAGCATGCATGTTGACAGCCAGAATGGATGTGGTCTATAGACAACTGCAATGGTCACACAGGTATAAACCCGCTGAGTCCAGAGTCATGCCCTGGAATCTGACCCTGCCTATTCCCAAGCCCAACCCTTAAGACCAGCTTTCCACCAAAGGACCACCCCTGCAGGGCCCCTGTCTTACTCATGTGGCATCTGAAGTGACTAACACAGGTCCAGACATAGAGCTGGAATTTAGTAAAGGAATACTAGACTAATAAACGGCTGGCTGAGAAGACAGTCCCTACTTGGCAGGGTCCCTGATCTGGAAGTCAGTGATGGAGGGCTCTCCTGCCCTTGTGAAGCCCCCAGACAGATGGGGGAAATAGAGTCTCGATCTGATGAGGGACTGAGAATTCTGCAACCGAAGCCAGCTCAGGAGCACTCAGATCCAGCCACAGGGCTCCCAGGCCCCTAGCGGGTAATGAGATAGAAAAGAACTGCCATCAGCCCTAACAGGGAAAGGCCATGTGTCCTTGGTAGGGACATGGCCCATGGCAGGAAGAAGGCCAGTCACAGAGGTACAAGTGACAGAGAGAGTGAGATCCAAGAGAACAAACGTCTCAGCTCCCCAGTTTTGTGAGCGCTGAACGTTGGGGCCCAGAATGGGACATGAGGGGGCCAGCAAGGAGCTAGTCTTGCAAAAGTTGCACAGAACTTGCTGGGAGACTCCCAGTCCTTGAGCCATCTCCTTCAGTGACGCCAACCTGCAGAAAGAAGGATGAAACTGACACTTTCAAAGCACCTGTAACACACCAGGTGTTCACCTCACTCAGTTTCACATCTGTCCTATTGTGGATAGATTATTCTCACTTTACAAAGAAACTGAGGCTTGATGAAGTGAAGCCACTTGTCCAAAGTCTCCTTACTCTAAAGCTCAAGCTCTTGCTATCATACACACCACAATCACAGGCATCAATTAAATGCCATCTGATGGATACTTGGTTTTCAGGGCAATAGTGGAACCAGGATGTGGACATAGATTTGTGTCTCGTGCCTAACTCTGGTGGATTAAAGATGATGATTCCCCGGACAGAACCAGCTTCTGCCCCTGCCATTCTGACTCCCAACGTAACCAATGCCATTCTGAGGAATTCCCAGAGGAACAAAGGACAGAAGAGGCTTCCTTCCCAACACAACTGGCTCTGATCTGTGCCCACTCCTAGGTTCAATTAATATATGCCATTGTTGGAGACTTGGTGATTCAGCAGGGAGAAGCTGCATTAAGGATGACAGCTCTTGCCCTGTCCCTGTCACATCCCTCTATGCCTGGGATCTGAAAGTCCCTGTGGATTCCAGGAGACTAATGAACAAGGGGAGAGTTAGGCAAACAAGGGCTGGTACACGGCCACCTAATCCTGCCTCTTCTGCAGGGAAGTGATGCCTTCTCTGAGCAACTGGCCTGGCTAACACAACTTCCCTCATCCTCCCCCGGGGAAAAGCCAGAGCTTGGGCCTCATCACCACTGCCATCCGTCAAGGCCTGGGTTCTCCTCAGCTTCACCCAGCCCTGGGCTAGAGGAGGGAAAGAGGAGCACCAGGACAGGGACTGGCCAAACTGCGGCCACCTAGGCACCAGGACAGGGACTGGTCAAACCGCATCTGACTGGGCACCAGCACAAGAACTGGCCAAACCTTGCCCACCGGACACCAGGACAGGGACTGGTCAAACCGTGGCCGCCTGGGTACCAGGAGAGGGACTGGCCAAACCGTGGCCGCCTGGGCACCAGGAGAGGGACTGGCCAAACAGTGGCCACCTGGGCACTAGGACAGGGACTGTCCAAACTGTGGCTGCCTGGGTCCATTTGTACCCCAATCATGGGGAGGTCTCCCACCCCAATACACTTACTCTTGACTAACTCTGCCTCTCAGGCACCCTGCCACCGCCCCTCGAACCATGGTCCCAGAGTTCCTACCGGCATGTTCCTTCTGGGCAGAGGCTGCCTGGCTGAGGGAACATCTTCCGGGCTCCGCGCCCCCCGCCGATAGGAGCGAGTGCTCTCAGAGCTGGAAGGCAGGGAAAGGCCAATGTGACCCTTGTGTCCAGAGAGCCCCTCAGAGTGGGGAGAAAGGGCTCAGGAACAGAGTCAGTCTGGGGGCTTAGGATGGGTGGGTAGAGTCCACAAGGTCCCCAGACCAGGTCCATCACAGGCCCAAGAAGGCTGGAACTGACCTCCAGAAGACTCTGTGGATATCCCCGGTCTACTTCTCCCCAAACTCCAGACTGAACAGGTTTGCAAGGAAGGGAGAGGTTGGAGGTGGGGACAGAGTGAAGAGCCCACTGAGAGCCTCTAGAATAAGCCACACAGAGGGCTAAGCCTCCTTTACTCCAACATCAGCAGGCAGGATCCCTGGCTCCTCCTCAGCTCTCCATGCAGGATTTGGGAGCAAGTGTGTGAAGGGGGAAGGGGTCCCAGGGTCCAACATTTCTGCATAAGTGATGGACCCAGAGATGGAGTGTGACCCAGGCAGGTACTGTTTAGAGGTGTGGAAATCAATGGATGCTTGGAGAAGTCAGGGGATTTGCCCTGGTCGCAGAGCTGAGCCCTCACCAACCTGAACCTGACGGGGAGGTACATCTCCAAAGGGGTGGTCCCGGATGTCAGGCTCGGTCTGGAGGTGCCTGGGGGTTCTCGGAGGCCCTCTTCAGAGTTGGGTGGGGCTTGGCTGGGACCCCCAGGTTCCACGGGGCTCATGAGGCTGGAGGAGGAGGCTGGACTGCCCAGGTTCTCAGGGGTCTCAGGGGCCTCTGAACTCAGGCTGGAGACTTCAGAATGATCTGGAATCAGAAATGACAAAGCTTTTCTTTATCAGTTGCTCTGTGCCCAACCTCAAAGCAGTCTCTGGCCTCTAGGATCTTTTTTCTTTTTCTTTTTCTTTTTTTTTTTTTTTTTTTTTTTTGAGACAGAGTCTCACTCTGTCACCCAGGCTGGAGTGCAGTGGCACGATCTTGGCTCACTGCAACCTCCGCCTCCTAGGTTCAAGAGATTCTCCTGCCTCAGCCTCCACAGTAGTTGGGATTACAGGTGCATGCCACCATGCCTGGTTAATTTTTGCATTTTTAGTAGAGATGGGGTTTCACCATGTTGGCCAGGCTGGTCTCAAAATCCTTACCTGAGTTGATCCGCCTGTCTCAGCCTCCCAAAGTGCTGGGATTACAGGTGTGAGCCACCGCGTCTGGGCTAGGATCTCTTCTGGTTCTCTGCCAATAGTCCATTCCCCATCTACCTGTCCAGTATTCTTCAACTGATGAAGCCTTTGTTCACGGTGGCCAGGACCATGCTGACTCACTTTTTTGCTTGTGCTCACACCCCATCCCAGTTTGGATTCTCCTGCCCATCCCTCAGGTTCACTCAGATGCTATCCCCACCAGGAAGCCTTCCTAAACCAACCCCCAGTCCCAGCAGGACATGCTCCCTCCCCAACTGCCCTGACCTCCCAGAACAAGTCTGTTCCTTCATTCAACTAATAGTTCTTGAGAACAGCCAGGCTCTGCACTAGGCGCTGGAAAAACAGTATTCAACAAAACACTCGAAGTCCTTGTCCTTTTGGGATTCACATTCTATATCACACTGTGCCTTGTATTATAATGAAGTGCATTCCAGTTTTTATCTCCCCTACTAGACTGTGTCTTGGTAGCCCTCAAAGGACTCAGGATGAAGGAGATGCTCAATAAACTCTTTTCTCTCTTGTTAAGTGGAGCATTGAGGAATTTGGAATAAGATGGGCTGATATTTGAATCCTACATCAGAGACTTATTACCTGTGAGATCTTAAGCATGTGACTTAACACCTCTGTTCTTTTATCTGTAAGGGGAAGATGAGAACCCCTATCTGGGAGGTCATCGTAAGGATGCTATGGACTAACATATGCACTCAGCTCAGTGCCCCGGCATAGGCCCTCTGTGAATGGCATGGTGAGCATTTATCTGGGCATCCAACTGTACCTCCACTGGCACGTCTTGCACACCCTTGGACCACGGTCCGAGAAGAGTTTTTGACTGGCAAGGGTGGGGGACAGTCCTCACTCTCGCCCTGAGGGGTGGCTGCTCCCAGGCTGGTGACAGTCTCATAGGTCTTGTTGCTGATGTCCAGCCTCCCACTGGCCCAGTGGGCCTGGACCGGGAGCTTCAGCAAGCAGCGCTGCCAGGGCAAAAGAGTGAGGATGAGGGCAGCCTGGTTCCTCTGGTGTAGCCCTGTCCCCCCACCTCACCGCCCCCGCCAACACACACCCAGCCCAATCTGGCTCTTTCCTTCTGCCATCCAGAGGTCTGAGGGACAGGGCTGGGACCCACCTTCTCTTCCTCATCCTCCTCACTGTCAAAGCCAGGCTCTGTGGAAATTACCCAGGAGTAGTCCACATGTAGAGGGAAGGCAAGGGTCCCCGCCTGAGCCTGCTCCAGCTGCCAAACACAAAGGCTTGGCAGTTCAGAGGGTTGGGGGCTCAGCAGGGAGAGAGAAAGGGTCAGGGGCCCCTTGCCTCCCCGAGACCTCACCAGCTCCTCACACTCCTTGTGGTGCTTCTTCCTGGCTATGTCCAGAGCTGTCTCGCCTGCTTCGTTTACTGTGAGGGGGGAAAGTCAGGGGTCATGGTCATGGTCATGGTCATGGTCAAAGAAACATTACAGTTTAGAGATGAGGACGGGCCTCTGTAATCAGAATGTCTGGGTTTGAATCCTGGCTCTGCCATGTTCTGGCTATGTGACCACAGGGCAAGTTATATAACCTTTTGGGACAAAATTGTTTATGATGAGTACTTGGAACTACCTGATGAAGTGGTTATGAGGATTCGTTTAATTAACACATGTAAAGCACTTGCCCCATTGCCAGGCATATGTTACACAATAAATATTAGCTATTACAATCATTATCATTCAGATCCAGCTAATATTTATTTGCCTAAGTACTTCCAGAAATATTTTCTTTTCTCTTTAGCAGTCCTGCTAGGTCAGCGGTATTATTCCCATTTTACAGATGAGGAAGCTGAAATTCAAGAGATGAATGACAAACCCCTAAGATCACAGATGTGGTCAGAAGTAAGCCAGGATTAGAGCCCGAGACCATCGGAAGTCCACACAAGGGGCAGTCAGGAATAGGAGTCTGACGGAGGAGGTATTCAAACCCCACCTGTGCCAACCAAAGCTCTCCCCTTCAGCAGCAGCTTGAGGCAGTCGGGCTGGTTGTAGAGTGCTGCGTAGTGCAGAGCCGTGTTCCCGTCAGCAGCCTTGGCATCCAGGTGACCACTGGGGAGAGGAGGGTTCAGGGAGAAAGGAAGGGGAACAGATCAATGAAGGGATCAAAGTCAGGGGAAAAAGTGGGAGGGGAAAGGAGGGAAGACAGTGGGAGAACAGGAAGGAAAGGAGCAGGAGTGTGAGGAGCCAGAGAGAGAGGCAGGGAGGCTCTCACCCATTCTGGATGATGAAATCCACCAGAGGCAGGGAGGCCTGGCTGGCAACTTTGATAGCCAAGTGCAGGGCGAGCTCTTCAGGTGCCTGAAAACACATCCACTCCTGAGTTTCCCCCTAGTGCACCTGCCTCCAACCCAGTATTTCCCTCTTACACTCTTGCTACCCTCTTATCCTCCCATAGGAAGCTGCCAGAACCCTGGAGAGATGAGACTGCAAGGGCAGAGCCTCATGTTTGGCAGGAAGTTCGGGCCATTCTCTCAATGTTGCCTTTCATGGCTCTTACTCCTCTGCCCCCAACAGGTGTTACCCAAACTTCTTTCTCGACTCTGGGCTCCTCTCCCTGATTGTACTTCCCCACCAAGACCTCAGCAACCTCACGTTTTCAATTATCACACACGTATAGGCTGTTCCAAATTCTTACCTCACCTAAATGCTGCACTGCTCATTGGATAGCCCACCAAGATATCAGACAGACAGTTCAAAGATACCCGTTTTTAGTTTTTCTGAGATAGGGTCTCGCTTTGTCACCCAAGCTGGAGGGCAGTGGCGCAGTCACAGCTCTCTGTAGCCTCAACCTCCTGGGCTCAAGTCACCCTCCCACCTCAGCCTTCTGAGTAGCTGGGACCACAGATGTGTGCCACCATACCCAGCTAATGTTAGTTGTTGTTGTTGTAGAGATGGGGGTTTCCTTATTTTGCCCAAGCTGATTCTGAACTCCTGGGCTCAAGTGATCCTTTCACTTCGGCTTCCCAAAGTGTTGGGATTACAGTGCGTGAGCCATTGCACCCAGCCAACATCCAATTTTTGATGTCCAATCAGTCAGCAACTCCTGTTGATTTACTTTTTCAAATGTCTCTGATATCCTTTCCCCATGCTCATGTGTTTGTTCTTGGAATAGCCAAAGCAATGTGGTCTTCCTGGCTCTAAACTGACCTGCCCTTACATTTCAGGGCTACTTAGGTGAAAGAAAAAGATATGAACATTTATTGCATACCCATTGTACACTAAGCCCTTTATATACATGACTTAATTCTCACTTCATCACCATGGGTGCTATTATTAACCCCTTTTATAGATGAGGAAATGAGACTCAGAGAAGTAACCTGCACTAGATCACACAGCTGGGAAAAAACAGCAAGGATTCCCACCCAGGTCTGCTTAACTGAAGCTGTGCTCCTTCCCACTTACCACTCTGATGGGTGAGATTTGAGCAGATGTCAGAGTGTGAGGCAGGTGGGTTATAAGTGGCCCTTGGAGGGGGTTCTCACCTGTGCATCAGGCCCTGGCAGCGGCTGTCCAAAGTCTTGCCCATTGGCAAAGGCCTCCAGTACCGACAGGAGGTCCCTGTTGCAAATGGCTGTCCAGAGTCTCCGAGGCTCAGGTGTGCACCGGCGTGCAAACCTGTGCTCCACATACTTGGCCACGATGTAGTCCCTGCGGGTGCCCCTACCAAAGACAACCACAGGATCTCAGAGCACGGACCGTGTCTGTCCAGCTGATCCCTGGGGCCCTCCCACAGGAGATACAGCTCTCCTTTTTTCCAGAACCATGTCCTGAAGATGTCCAGATCTGAGGCTCCCCTTCCCCAGCTCCTCAGGCTTTTTTTTTTTTTTTTTTTTTTTGAGACAGAGTCTCACTCTATCACCCAGGCTGGAGTGCAGTGGCGCAATCTCAGCTCACTGCAACCTCTGCCTCCAGGGTTCAAGCAATTCTCGTGCCTCAGCCTCCTGACTAGGTGGAACTACAGGCATGTGCCACCACGCCCAGCTAATTTTTGTATTTTGAGTACTGGCGGGGTTTTGCCATGTTAGCCGGGCTGGTCTTGAACGCCTGACCTCAAGTGATCCGCCCGCCTTGGCCTCCCAAAGTGTTAGGATTACAGGCGTGAGTCACTGCGCCCAGCCTCCCCAGACTTCTGATCTAAGACCTTTCTGCGACCCTGGGAGCTGCGGAGGCAGAATCCCGTAGGCAGGACGCCCCTCTCTCTGAGAATCCCCTTACATGTCACTTTCAGGTGAGGGTTTAGGGCCGCCATGTGAGGGTAGCTGGGCCTCCATGACCTCATTGAAGCTCATGTTTCCCATGTTCAAGGCCAGCTGGAGTCGTGGGAAAATAGGGGTGGGGCAGAGTAAGACCGGGTGGTTAGGCCTGCACGGGGTGGAGCTCCGAGTCCCCAGAGTCCCGCCCCTCGGGCGCCCTCCCGGTTCAGGCCCCGCCCCTGACCACCAGCTACCTGGCTTGTCCCCGCCCACCTTGGCCAGGTCCCACCCACAACCTGCAAGTCTCGCTGCCGGATGAAACTACACCCCTATCTCCGTGTCTGGCCCCTTCCGGGCCCCGCCCCGCCCTCACCAACAACTCCGAGGGGCCCAGCAGGTCCAAGGTGAGTGACTGCATGCGCGAGAAGCGCACGCCCAGTTCGCGGTGGACGCCCGAGCACTGGATGCAGGTGAGCACGCCCAGGTTGGTGCTGAGCCACGTGGGGTCTGCAGAGGAAAGCAGCTGGAGCCTGGAGGTGCAGCCCCTCCCCTCTACTTCCCCCTCCCTCCAGCCCAGGCCCCGAGGCTTGACCTGCAGCCCCGCAGTCGCAGCACTGGCTATTCCCAGGCCTGCTCTTCACCTCCGCGATGAGCAGCTTTGTGAGGTCATGGGGCTCCCCGTCATGCCCGGCGGCCCCCCAGGACCCCAGGCCACCGCTGGGCTCCCCAAGGAAGGCGCTGCTCAGGGCTTCGTCCTTGCTGTTCTGCAGCACTGACACCCACCTGCGGAGATTGAGCGGGGTGGGACGGGGATGTCAGGCGGGAAGAGATAGGGCTACCGCCCCAACCCACAAGGCTGGCCGGGCACTCACGCCTCACACTCGTGCTCGTCCTCTGCCTGGAAGTGGTACGTCCGGTTGTCTGTCGGGAGAGAAGGGGGCTTCTGGCCCACAGAAATGCTGCTGGCCTTCCCGAAGCCCAGGGAGCCCCCGCCAAAAGCCGCTGGGCCACATGGAGATGTGTCCCTGCCAAGTTGGACTCTCAAGCTAGGAGTGGGAAGGGAGCGGAATGACAGTGGCCGACAGCAGGGGCAGTTTCTCAGAAGTGGCCTCCGAAGTAGGATCCCAACAAAGCTCTCTCTGCATGAAGCCCTGGTTCCAGGCTCAGATGAGGTCTCCCAGGGCATAGAACCCCAGAGAACCCAGCTCAGAGGCAGGGCATCCTCTGAACCAACTGTCACCATCCCACTGGGCTCCTCCTGGTCTCCTCCAGGGCGACCAGGCTACCTGTCTGGTCTCCCTGCTTCCCATTTCCTCTTTTCTCCAGCCTGTACCAGCTCCCAACTGTTGTGCCCAAGGCTCTGCTCTAACTACACCACTGCCCTACTGCCCTGCTCCAAGATCTCCCATGGCTCCCTATTGCCAGGAAATAAGGTCCAAACTTTTAAGAGGGATTTCCAGGCCTCATCTCTCACTCTGCTACATGAACCCTCCACTCTGGCCAAACTGGGCGGCCCCACTCTCCTGCTTCCATGCCTTTCATCATGCTAATCCTGTCTCCTCAAAAGCCCCCACCCCACAAACTCTTCATTCTACATGTCCTTCAAGGCTAAATTCAAATACTCTCTCCTCCAAGAGCCTTTCCTGGTTCCCCACAGCAGTGCAGGCCTTCCTGCTCCCTAATCTCCTATGGGGCTATATCTGCACCCATCTTCTGGACAGCCCCCTCATCTTACAGTCCTGGGTACCCACCCCACACCCCTGCCAGAGAGCTTCCTGAGGACAAGATCTAGGTCTTTCTCAGCCTGTGTCTGCTCTCACACAAAGCCTGCACCAAAGGCTCCAAAGAACGAAAAGTGGAAAATGTAAAGAAACAATAATTTCATCTCCTTCAGCTCTGGGTATTTGGGGAAAAAAGGTACAATATTTTTTAAAAAAGAAATGATTTAAAAACCCAGATGACCCAAATCCACTCAAATATACTCTATATAAAATAGTCCCATTTATTATGGAAAGTGGGTGCATTTTGACGTTTAATGTGATGTGGGTGTCCTGGACCTAAGGATTCTTATGCCTGCAGTAGCAGCTCTTCAATACCATGTGTGGAACTGGACACAGACCCCTCGCTGAAGTCCCCTGGGAGCTGACAGGTGTCTTAGAGAAGCCCTGGGCAGCTGTAGGGGAGAGGCACAGAGACCACTCACGGGTCACCAGGTCGAAGCACTTTTTCTCCTCGGGGTTTGGCCTCACTTGGCACGTCAGCAGGGTCAGCTTCACTGGGGGCCGGTTTATCTGTGGGAATTTGGGGGTGGAGGATGTATGCATTACCTCTGGCCCTCCATTCTCTTTAGGCCTCCATTTTCCACTCTGTTAAATGGGCATAATCATCCTGTTCCATTTGTGTTTCTCTTCACCCAGCAGCACCTCAAGGATGTGGTGTGTAGACTAAGACTAGATTGGGGCCTTTGGGTCCCATCTGTCCTCCCACAAGGGTCTCCAGCTCCCTGGACCTAGGTTTGCGGGTCAGTCTTGGAGGGAGGGCCTGACATTGTTTGCTCAGAACACCAGAAGAGGGTCCATCGTGCCCTGAGACACCCACCACCTCTAGGCCTCACCGTGCTGTGTGAGATGGTCAGGCAGCCATACTTGACTCCACACTTCCTTTTCTGCCAGACTCTTCGAATTCTAAGGCCCAGAGGGATAGAAGGACAGTGACCCAAGACTCACACCTAATTCCCTGGTGTCAGAGAACAGAGATTTGCCCCCACCTGTATGATCTCTAGCCACATCCCTTTACCTCTTTCTTCTCCTAACCCTACACCTCCCCACAACCCCCGACTCTCTGGGGCTCCCTTCTGATGGAGGAGACACAGTTCCGCTCTTAAGAAGATCCCAGTTTGATAGAGAAACACAGCCTCACTCCCTGGGAATCCTTATTCTAAGGAGATGATGTGACTTTGGCTCTCTGAGAGCTTCTAGTCTGATGGGGGAGACACAGCTTATATCATTAGGGAGCTCCTAGTCTGAGAAACACAGGCTCTTGACAACAACAAACAAATTATGGTTCAACTAAGCAAGATCAATATTAATACCCCAAAAATAAAATTAGCAAGTCCATGATCCAAAACTAAACACTTCTCCTGTAACAGGTAAATATTCATTGGTTTCTTCTTCAAGGTTATTCTTCTCTGATTAAACTGATTGGTAGGTAGAAACATGAATATATCCCACAGGGGCCTTTGCATTTCACAGCAGTTTGTTTTTGTTTTGTTTGTTTGTTTGTTTTTGAGACAGGGTCTTGCTCTGTTGCCCAGGCTGGAGTGCAGTGGCATGATCTCGGCTCATTGCAACCTCCACCTCCTGGGTTCAAGCGATTCTCCTAACTCAGCCTCCCAAGCAGCTGGGACTACAGGCTCATGCCACCACACCCAGCTAATTTTTTGTATTTTTAGTAGAGATGGGGTTTCACTATGTTGGGCAGGCTGGTCTTGAACTCCTGACCTCAAGTGATCCACCTGCCTTGGCCTCCCAAAGTGCTGAGATTACAGGTGTGAGCCACCGTGCCTGGCCCACAGACTGATTTTTTTTTTTTTTTTTTACACTAGGGAGCAAGGCACAGCCAATAGTTTCATTTCTAGGCATATTCAGTATATTGTAGAGGTTAAGAATGAGGTCACAGGCTGGGCACAATGGCTCACGCCAGTAGTCCCAACACTTTGGGAGGCTGAGGCAGGCAGATCAAGAGGTCAGCAGATCGAGACCATCCTGGCTAACATGGTGAAACCCTGTCTCTACTAAAAATATAAAAAAATAGCTGGGTGTGGTGGTGGGCGCCTGTAGTCCCAGCTACTTGGGAGGCTGAGGCAGGAGAATCGCTTGAACCTGGGAGGCAGAGGTTGCAGTGAGCCGAGATCGCGCCACTGCACTCCAGCCTGGGTGACAGAGGGAGACTCCGTCTCAAAAAAAAAAAAAAAAAAGAATGAGGGCATAGTAAGTGTTCAATAAGTGTTAGCTACTGCTATTCTTCTTTAACTTAAAACAACCAATCACCTTTAGCAGAAGTTCACGTGCCCAGGTGTCCTGGACAACCCAGGATTTGAGGAGTTTGCATTGTAACCCTCCGTGTCTACATAAATGATCAGAACAGTTCCTCTGGGCAGCTTCCCCAACCCTGTCATTTACTTGCAGTGTGACACTGGGCAAATTATGTAAGCTCTGAATCACTTACCCGTCGCTTTTCTTGTATAGAAAGCCCACTTTCTCCGTCCCAAACTGTTTGTTGCCTTGGTGCTGGTGGATGCTGTAGCCACATCCTGAATTCTTCCGGCTCAGGTGTTCCTGTCCCTCGGACATGCAAAGGAGACCTCAGGGCATCTCAGTGGAAAGAGCCCCATTCTGCGGGGGCTCACTCAGGGAGACTTTTCCAGGGGACCCTGTGGATCTTCCTTCTCTCCCTCCCTCCATGGTGGGCTTTGGGGGAAGGCATTCCTTTTGGGATGGTTCAGGGGCTGACCTCTCTGCTCTCAAGCTGCAGTGTCCCTCGGAGGGAGTCCCGGAGCTGGGTCAGCTTCTGTAGCTCCTCCTCCTGGGCTTGATGGAGCTGTGGGACAGAGGAAGGGACCCCATCACCAGCCAACAAATGTGTCAGGTACAGAGCCCAGAACCAGAAGAGCAGAGCAGTAGCCTCACTCTGTGGGCAGGAGCCAGCTCTTCCACACCCACAGACTTTCCTGGAAGGACAGGGGGCTTGATCACGTGCCCAAGGGTGAGACCCAACTTACTGCATGTACTGAGGCCGCCAGCTTCTCGATGAAGGGGAACAGGCTCTGGGCAGCCTTCCAGCCATCTTGGAAAAAGCTAAGAGGTGTCAGAGGCCAAACAAGGGTCCAGATAAAGATGGAAATGAGAGATGAAGCCAGAAGTGTGGGAGAAGCTGCTGTAAGGATCACAGGGCACCTCAGGGCATTGTAGTCTGACGGTCAAGAACAGACACTCCATAGACAAGTCTCTCTTGACTAGATTCAAATCCCACTTACTAGCAGTGTAATCTTGGAAAATGAGCCTCAGTTTTCTCATCTATAAAATGGGGATAATATAGTACCTGCTCCCAGAAGTGTTGGGGGATTGAGTGAATTGATGTTTGTAAAGTACTCGTGCCTGACATTCAGTGAGCACTCAATGAGGAGGAGCTATGAAAGTTCTGCCAACAAGATGCAGGCCTCCAAAGAGACTTGCCAGTCTTCCACACCCTGAGAGGGGCCTTGTTCTGTGACACTGGAAGGGTTAGTGGCAGGGACGTGGGGAGATACCTACTTGTGCTGGGCGTGGAAGAACTTGATGAGGCTCTGAAGGAAGTCGGGACCTTGCTTCATCTGGCTCTCCCCAGCTTTGAGCAGATACTAGGAGGAGGGCAGGGCAAGATGTGTCATGTGAGCTGAAGCAGGATCCTGGGAACGAGAGGCTGCAGTCCCCATCCCAAGCTAATCCTCCTGGCTGCGACTGGGCCTTGGTGACATCCCACAGGGCCATGTGGCCAGGACCTGAGCTGAGCCTGTGACTGGTCCCCTGGAGAGGCAGACAGGAAGACACATCCCACGCCCCCCTCCCTCATCCAGAGCACCCCTTACCTCACACATGTGCAGCTGGAAGATGCGCCGCTCTCTCTGCGTGTCCTGGGCCACCTCCCCAGGGATCCCTCCTATCACCCTAGCCCGATCGCGCTCCTTCTCCAGCTTGGCCCTAGATCCCAAGGAAAGAGAAGCCTGAACAACTCTCACCAGCCCCTACATCCTCTTCTGCCAGGGATGCATGAGCAAAGGGGCCACATGGTGCAGGAGGCCCTCCTGTGCCAGCTGTGTGGTGGGGCTGGGTACAATGAACAAGACAGCTTAGGGAATCCACAGAGTGGTGGGGGAGAAAGACATGAATCAAATCACAGCCACACAGAGAACTATGGGAGAGAAAATGGGGATCCAACTTCGTTGGGGCTGCTTCGTTGATGTCTGAGCTGGGATCTGAAGCCTGAGAAGCTTGGAGGAAGCTACTGCTGGGCAAGAGAGCTGGACCATATGACAGTCCCAAGGCAGGAGCAACAGTGCCAAGATGGAGAGGGTTGGTGCCCACTGAGGTGAAGAGGTGCCAGACCATGCAGGGTCTAATTCACACCATGTTAATATATTCTTGGTCTTTATCCCAAGAGTAATGGGAAGGATTTGAAGGTTTTTATGCAGGGGGATGAAGGGCTCAAACAAGGGCCAAGTGAGATTTGGGGCAAACAGTTCTGATTTTCCTGGAAGGGATTTAACAGCACAGGTGCCTTCAATCTTTTTTATTTGTATTAAATTCAGGGGGTACAAGTGCAGGTTTGTTTCGTGGATATATTGTGCAGTGGTGAAGCCTGGGCTTTTAGAGTACCCATCACCCAAATAGTGTACATGGTACCCAATAGGTAATTTTTCATCCCTCACCTACCCTCCCACCTTTTGAAGTCTCCAATGTCTACTATTCTGCTCTGTCTGTCCACATGTACCCATTGCTTACCCCCCACTTATAAGGGAGAACATGCAGTGTTTGACTTTCTGTTTCTGAGTTATTTCAAAGTGCTTTCATTCTTCTGAGCCCAGGCTGGAGTGCAGTGGCGCAATCTCAGCTCACTGCAACCTCCATCTCCCAGGTTCAAGCGATTCTCGTGCCTCAGCCGCCTGAATAGCTGGGATTACAGGTGCCTACCACCACGCCCACCCATTTTTTTTTTTTAGATGGAGTCTCACTCTGTTGCCCAGGCTGGAGTGCAGTGGTGCGATCTTGGCTCACTGCAACCTCCGCTTCCCGGGTTCAAGCGATTCTCCTGTCTCAGCCTCCCGAGTAGCTGGGACTACAGGTGGGTGTCACCATGCCTGGCTAGTTGTTTGTATTTTTAGTAGAGATGGGGTTTCACCGTGTTAGCCAGGATGATCTTGATCTCCTGACCTCAGGTGATCCACCCACCTCAGTCTCCCAAAGTGCTGGGATTACAGGCGTGAGCCATTGTGCCTGGCCAATGCCCAGTTAACTTTTGTATTTTTAGTAGAGACGGGGTTTCACCATGTTGGCTAGGCTAGTCTTTGAACTCGGGCCTCAAGTGATCCATCCACCTCAGCCTCCCAAAGTGCTGAAATTACAGGCATGAGCCACCACGCCCCACCGTGCTCTTTTTTTAAGTGGAGACAGAAAGCGCTTCCCATCCTTGTAGCTGAGAGTAACGGGGGCCTTCCCTCTCAGAGCTTGGCTGTTTTCCGTCTTTGGGGATGGGTGGATCTGTGTGTAAATGGTTTCCTGGAAATCCCATGCCCAGCAGACTACCCACTCGCAGCCAGGAGAGTATTTCCACATCTCAGGCTGGGTGCATGTGACTCCAAATCCCATGTAAAGGAGAGGGCTTGCTTAATAGTTCTGCTGTCAAGCGGGGACAGCCCTGAGCAGAGAAGACAAAGACAGAGTGGGATTAATACAAGTTCTGCTGCTACTAGCTGTCTTCCCCTTTCTGAGCCTCTGAGCCTCCTTATCTGGAAAATGGAGATTTTTATCTGTAACCACTGCACCCCAGCCTGGGCAACAGAGTAGACCGTGTCTCAAGAAAAAAAAAAAAAGAAGGAATATCTGTACATGCAGTCAGCCCTCCATATCTGTGGGTGTAAAGCCTGAGGATATAGGCGGCTGACTAAGGGGCTTTAGCATCCTCAGATTTTGGTATCTGCGAGGGTCCTGGAACCAATCCCCCATAGATACTGAGGGATGACTATACTGACATGGAAAGATATCTGCTACAGAGTAAATGGACAAAAAGCAAACCACAATATAGTACAGTGGTTAGAAATGTAGATTCTGGATTTGAATGGCAGCTCCTTCATTTACTTAACCTTTATAAAACTTTCTGAAATGGTTTCCCCATTTGGAAAATGAGAATAATACTGTAGTCCCCCCTTCTCTGTAGTTTTGCTTTCTGTGGTTTCAGTTATTCATGGTCAATCCCTGTCCAAAAATATTAAATGGAAAATTCCAGAAATAAACAATTCGTACTTTTTTTGTCTTTTGGTTTTTTTTGAGATGGAGTTTTGCTTATCACCCAGGCTGGAGTGCCATGGCACGATCTCAGCTCACTGAAACCTCCACCTCCCAAGTTCAAGCAATTCTCCTGCCTCAGCCTCCCAAGTAGCTGGGATTACAGGCACCCACCACCATACCCAGCTAATTTTTGTATTTTTAGTAGAGCCAGGGTTTCGCCATGTGTTTCAGGCTGGTCTCGAACTCCTGACCTCAGGTGATCTGCCTGCCTTGGCCTCCCAAAGTGCTGGAATTACAGGCATGAGCCACCATGCCTGGCCCAATTCGTAAGTTTTAAATTATGCATCATTATGAGTAGCATGTGAAATCCTGCATCCTTCTGCTCCATCCTGCCTGGAACATGAATCATCCTTTTGTCCAGTGTATTTACAGTCTATCCAGCAGTCCCCAACATTTTGGCACCAGGAGCTGGTTTCATGGAAGACAATATTTCCACGGATGGCAGGGTGGGGGAGGGTGGTTTTGGGATAAAACTGTTCCAGCTCAGATCATCAGGCTTAGATTCTCATAAGGAGCATTCAACCTAGATCCCTGGCATGTGAAGCTCACAATAGGGTTTGTGCTCCTATGAAAATCTAATGCCATGCTGATCTGACAAGAGGCAGAGCTCAGGCGGTAATGCTCGCTCGCCTGCCAATGCTCACCTCCTGCTATTCAGTCCAGGTTCCTAACAGGCCTTGGACCAGTACCAGTCCATGGCCCAGGGGTTGAGGACACCTGGTCTGTACACTGCCGGAATTACTTTTGCACCAACTTAATATAAGGTTCAGTATCATCTTCAGTTTCAAGCATCCACTGGGGGTCTCGGAACATATCCCCCAAGGATAAGGGGGAACCACTGTAATGACACCTAGTCCTTGGATAATATAATGCATAGGAAACAGTACAGTTCCTGGCCTATGGCAAGCCCTCAATGAATGGTAGGATTATGATGTTTCTAATGATGGCAATGATGCTAGAGTGGTAAATACTGGTGATCCCTTTTATATAATTTTTTTCAGCATATGGTACTTTCTTCTTTCTTTTATTTTTTGAATGCTAGTAGAGATGAAAAGATGGTGCTACTTAACTCGGTGTAGATAAGCTGTGAAGTACACAACTTTGTCAATGTACTTCAGCTTTGACAAAATGGTTTTGTCAGTTATCAAAGTTCTGTCCCTCAGCCTCAGCTAAGATAATTCATAGAGATTTTCCCTACAAAGTCTGACATAGTCATTCTGAGATGACCTAATAACTGGGGAGTGCTTTTCTTCCCCTATAAAATAACAAGTCCCATTCCTTCCCTATCCTCAAAGGATAGCCAACATTTTTTAAACATTTCAAATGTTAGAAACATTTTTCTTTCTTATGAGTGGAGTTGCAACAGAAGGAATGAAATGAAATAGTGGGTGAAAGTACTTAAATGCTAGTTACTAAGACTGAGATCATTGCAGAAGGAAACTACAGCAACAGTCCAGTGTTATTCATGGGATGGGTACAGGTACTTGTGGTACAGGCAGGAAAGTATTTAAAACAAATCACACACCCACCAACCTTGAAACCTTGAGCCACGCTTAGGTGCCATGTCACCTGTGATGCCTTTTCTGACTACCCTTCCCTCCATTCAAAAAAAATACTTTTTTTTTTGGCCATCTCTGTGCTAATACTATCATTATGGCATTACCACTTTGTATTTTAATTATTTATTGAGCTGCCTCTCTTCTTGCCTTTCAAACCAGGGGGCATCCACTAAGACAGGGATTGTGGGCTGGGATTCCTCACTACTTACCTATAAATTGGGAATAACAATAGCAGCTTTCCCTGCCAGGGAGAATAAATCTGGTAATAGATGCAAAGACCTTACTCCAGTGCCTGGCACAAAGTAAACTCTAAATAAGTAGAAGCTGCTATTATTACTAATTATTATTATTCTTTTTTAGAGACAAGGTCTAGCTCTGTCTCCCAAGCTGGTCTCAAATTTCCTGGCCTCAAGCAATCCTCCTGCCTCAGCCTCCCAAGTAGCTGAGATTACAGGCATTAGCCACCACATGTGGCTTCTAATTATATATATATATATTATTTACATTTGTTATATAGGTATTATTATTACTAATTTTTTAAATAGAGGCAAGGTCTCACTATGTTGCCCAGGCTGGTTTCAAACTCCTGAGCCCAAGTGATCCTCCTGTCTTGGCCTCCCAAAGTGCTAGGATTACAGGCTCCTAATTATAATTTTTAGGCCCAGGCACTCTGCTAGGCCCTTCACATGCTAAAATGATGGCCCCATAAGGCAGAATCATTATCCCATTTTATAGAAGAGGAACCTGTGGTGAGATAAGTCACTTGTCCAAGTCAAACAGCTGTTAAGTGGTGGGGCCAGGAGTTGAACCCAGGACTGGCTGGTGCCTGAGCCTTAGGGGCAGCCCTGGCAACCAACACTGTGACTCAGGTTTGTTCCATTCCTCCTTCCCTGCCTCATTCCTGCGAGCTGCTGACAGTCACACTGTTTCTTTTCTGAGAGATAACAGTCTCTCTCAGAACAGGGACCATTTTACAGATGATGAAACTGAGATCCAGAGAGGGAAAATGGCTTGCACAAGATTAAAAGCTGGCCAAGGGAAATGCTATCAGCAGATGTGTGGGTTTCTGCCTCTCAGTCTCTTCCTGTGTTATTCTGGTCCTAGTTCTGGCTCAGAGGTGGTCAATAAATACTTGCTGAACTGAAGTGCTGAGTGCTTTATATGCACTATGCTTATTCATCGCCACATTCATCACCCTGCAAAGTATTACTGTCCCTATTTTATAGATGAGGAAACAGACCTGTACATGGAACCACCTAGATAAACTTGGCCTCTGCACAGGGCCCGGAATGCCTTTCTCAGCAGCCCCACGTGGAGATGGAATCCTCTTCCTATATGAACAGCCGGGGTGACGCTCCCAGTGGTATTTGACAGATGCTATCAGGGCCCCGGGCCCTTCCAGCTGCTGCTCAGACTTGTTTGGCAAGAATGTGATGGAATTACATAGCAACTTATGGCTCACGCATATCTGGCTACACCTGGAGCCCGTATGGAAAAGGAATGTACAGTCACCCGTGCCAAGACATTAGCTCAAACTATGTGGCTCCATGGTGGGAGCCAGGAGGTCACGTGGCAGAAATAGCACTAGACTCAGAAGGCCTGGGTTCTAGTCCAGGTCCTGTCTATAATTCACCGAATAACCTCAGCCAAGCCCCCTTTCCCATCAACTAAATGGAGCCTGGCCTGTAAATGAAATCCTACAGGAAGGTTCAATATAGAAACCTAGGGGCCGGGCGCGGTGGCTCACGCCTGTAATCCCAGCTCTCAGGGAGGCAGAGGCGGGAGGATAGTTTGAGCCCAGGAGTTCGAGACCTGCCTGGGTAATATAGCGAGACCCCGTTCTCCACAAAAAGGAAAAAAAAAAAGAAACCTAGGAAAAGCAGACCTGCTTCGGGAAGGTCAGCAGAGTAGAGCTTATTATTTCCATTTGGTAGATGATCCCCGAAAGTCTAAGGGCTTAGTAAAGGTAACTCAGGAAGAAGAGGGCCATGTGGCCCCAGAGCAAATCATAAAGACCCATCCCTGGACCTCCAGTGACAGCAGATGGCCGTGCCCCGTCACAGGCAGGGATGGGGCCCCACAGGGATGGCCACACAGTGCCTACACCCTTCATCACAGGATCTATGCCCACAGCTGGGGATGGAGATGCTTGTGTAGGGACAAGATGTGGCCTTCCTTCAGACCTGGAACAGTGCCATGGCTCTGGGAGCTGAGGGAACAATAAAAAGTTCCAGGATCTACTTCTTGAAATTGATCCTGCAGAAATAATTATGAGTAGGGGCAAACATTTAAATCCAAGGATGCTTCTCCAGTGACAGGAACAGATTAAATACATGATGGCTTATGCATGTTTTGGCACAACTGTTTGATGTTGTGGAAGAATATGTAATGGTGTACGAAGATGGTTACAATATATTTTTGAATGAAAAAAGGAGATTACAAAATAGTACACTGTTATGATCTCATTTTTATAAAAACATTTCTTTGTACATAGAAAAATAAATGGTAAAATGTTGGCCAGGCGCGGTGGCTCAAGCCTGTAATCCCAGCACTTTGGGAGGCCGAGACGGGTGGATCACGAGGTCAGGAGATTGAGACCATCCTGGCTAACACGGTGAAACCCTGTCTCTATTAAAAAATACAAAAAACTAGCCAGGCGAGGTGGCGGGTGTCTGTAGTCCCAGCTACTCGGGAGGCTGAGGCAGGAGAATGGAGGCGGAGCTTGCAGTGAGCTGAGATCCGGCCACTGCACTCCAGCCTGGGCGACAGAGTGAGACTCTGTCTCAAAAAAAAAAAAAAGAAAAGAAAAAGAAAAAGAAATGTTAAAATGTTAATACTTTAGGCTTGAAAATTAAGAATTTTCCTCCTATTTTTGGGTAGTTTCTCCCCATCTGACTTTTTTTTTTTAATCACGAAAATTGCAATGTTACCCAGACCTTGTGAAAAAAAAAAAAATTCAAACAACAGAGAGTATTACCCCCTGCCATGACCCTAATCCTCTGCTAAGGATAATTAAATTTTTTTCTTCTTTTACTTCTCCACATCTTCTGAATTATTCATAATAAGCATAAATTGCTTTGGCAAAATGCAACAGAAAACAAAATTTTACAAAAAAGCACAAACAATGCTCCACAGTATGGGCCTGGCTGGGCAGAGGGTGAGGGCTGGGATCTGGACAGACTCCTCAGAAGACAGAGCCGAAGGAGTCTCTGCCCAGGAGGAACTGGCCACTGGTTGCCTGAGGCTCCTTCTTTCCCTATGATGTCCCAGTAGCTGGTGAGAGATCTGGAGTATCGTGTGGTGTGCATAGGACACAGGAAGCCTGAGTGTGACATCAACTCCATTTGCTCCTCTAGATATACCACCTGGCATTGAAGAACGAGGAACAAGGGGTATAAACCCCAGTTCTGCCTCTGCCAAGCTGTGGTGCCTTGGGCAAGTGACTTAACCTCTCTGAGTCCTGCTGTGGTAACTGTGATACTAATACCTCTCTCTCACATGACTGGGTGACTGTGAGGATTAAATGGCCAGCACGCAGAGGTGTTCAGTCAGTGCTAGCTCCTCTCCATCCCTGCCCATGTCTGGCACCACTGAGCAGATGGGACTCTGCGAGCAGCATCCTGAGGTCCCTTCACAATAGCTCCTTTGGTGGTCTCGTGGCCCAGTCCCCAGAATCCAGTCAGGTCTGGGTATAAACAATCCCCTGTAAAGGCCTCTACAGAGCCAGATGCCACCCACTTCTGGATGACATGGCTCAGCAGCATTTAGGTTCTTCCCTATCCAGCCTCCTGCTGCAGTGTAAGCACTACTCTCCTGGACAAACCACCCTGGCTGTGGCCACTTACATTTTGGTTTCATAGTCCTTCCATGCCTTCTCCAGCTGCTTTTTGGAATCCTGTGGGTTAAAAAAGGACAATTTGCCCAAAGGGAAGCTGGAGCACTGGAATAAACAGTATGCTCTACTGCCTGTAGGGGGACATGCTAGTGTGCTCCCCTGAGCAGCTCAGAGCCATCTCTAACCAGCCCCTGCCCCCACAGTCCTGCTGCAAACCTGCCCCCACCAAACAGGCTCAGCTGACCCCATTTCTCAGGGCTGAGGCCCTCCTCCCAGCAGACCTTCTCCTCCCCAGAGATGCCAAGAATCAGTCAGGTTTGGTGGGCCCTGGCTTGAGGTATGGAGAGATCTTTGGGCTCTACCCTGAGTCCTCTTGCTCAGAAGAGAGATCAGTCATGACCATGAGGATGGGAGGATGAAGGCCAAACCCCCCCCTGCCTAACTTTATCCCAGTATTTTCTCCTGCCTGGTGCTAGATCATCCTCTTAGAGCAAGGGTACAGGTCAAGGAACATGCGCAGAAAGGTTGAGAAGTCTACCCAAGGCCATACAGCAAGCCAGGGAGACCTGGCTACTCCCCACCTAGCTTGCCTAAGCCTCATCTAGCCAGGCTGCTCACACCCTTCTGAATAACCCTGAGACTCCCAAGGTGAAAAAGCTGCCTGTCTGGTTTGTGTGGTTAGCAGACTGGTGCCAGGCTGGCAGCCTAGGGCAGGGAGGGAACCCTCTTGGGGGAGCATGGCTCCTCCCCTGGGCCGTCTGGGGCAGATTGCCCAGGGAGATTATTCTGTCACCTTCTTTGAGCTCCACTCTGCATCCAGCCAAGGGCTGCCAGGCACAGAACAGCTCGAGTATGGGATTCAGGATCCCTAGATTCCCACATGGGCTCTCTGCTTCCTAGCTATGTAAACCATCAGCAGGTTACCTAACTCCCTAGGCCTCGAATTTCAACTGCAAAATGGGGATGAGCGTACCCACAAAGCCTACCTCATAGTATGGCTGTAAGATTTACAAGACACGTTTCACACAAGGGGCCTGGCAGACAGCAGGTCAGCCATCCTAGGCTGACCCGAGCCAGGTCCTCCAGATCTCCCCAGGCTCAGCACTCCCGCTAAGACAGCCCCTTCACTTGGCCTCCACCCTCAGTCCAGCCCTGCCCCCCGACAGTCTCCTGCCCACCCCTCTTTCACTCTGTCCCAACACCACTCCCAGCATGGAGACTCACCTGTCGACCGTCCCTCAGCTGTCCCTTCATCAGACTGTCCAGGGGGAAAGAGACAATGTTGTTCAGGTTCTGAATCTGGAAAAAACAGATGCCCATTCCTACCTCAGGTGACCGGCATCCAGCCCCTAGGGATTCGGGGTATGGTGAAGCATCACTTGGCAAAGAGAGCAGCGGGGAAGGGAAGCAGGGGAGAGGAGGAGATGTCATTAAAGAGATGACAGCCAAGTGAGGAGGGCCGTCATGGCAGGAATGCTGAGCCTGGGGAGGACTAGAGGACCTGGCTCTGGGGTCAGCTTAGGATGGCTGACCTGCTGCCCACCAGGCTTCCTGTGTGAAAGGGGGCAGGAGGGGAGGCCGAGGTATGTCGGAGTGAGCCCCTCCCCTGATGGCTCCAGCCTCATTGCTGCACTGCTCCAGCAGCATCCCATGGTCAGTCTCTCCCCTGTTCCTCTCCAGAAGCAGCCTCTCTCCTCTCTGACTCTCTCGAGTTGACCAGTAGAGCACATCTGTTGTTCTGGGCTGGCTAACGCTTCAGAGCCTCCCTTTCCTGTGGGAACCCCCTTTCCTGTGGGAAACTCCTCCTCTGTGGTCAGATGGGGTAAACGCAGAAGTCAGATCTGAGCAGGGCACCCCAGCCCCAGGATAGAGGGACTGGATAGGGAACAGGCACGCAACCCAAGCCAGCCAATCACAATCCTCTCTGGGATTTTTCTGCCTAACTCATGGGAGAAAGACCGTCTTTATTCTGGTAAGATGGGCATCCGGGCCTGCTGGGTTATCCTGCCCACTGAGCAGAGACAGAGAAACTATCTTAAAAGGAAAGCCAGCTGCACCCCTGGACTCCCCATTACAGGGGCTAATGAATTCCCTTTTTAAAATGTAACCTAGTTTGAGTTGGGTTTCTGTAATTTCACAACCTAAAGAGGCCTAATATTTCAACCAGCTTCCAAGATATAGCTTGGGTCTTGACTTCTCCTCCAGGAAGCCTCTCCTGGCTACTCCTCCTACCTGATCTCCCCTTTTCTGAACCATGGCAACACTAGGCCTCTGACACCAGCTGCTGGGTCCTTGAGTTTGTACCATGCTGCTGGTATTTCTTGATACTAGTCCACACCTTAGTTCTTCTCTCCCCCACTAGACTGTGGCTCTCTGAGGCAGTCTGACACTTTCCTGCATCACCAACCCCTGGTACAATGCCCACCAGACAGCAGACCCCCAGGAAACACTAGTTTGACTGAAACAGGGAGAGAAGAGGTGAAGACAAAGGAGGACACTAATTCAATTGAACTCATATACTATTTTTTTTTTTTTGAGACAGGGTCTCACTCTGTCGCCCAGGCTGGAGCACAGTGGTGTGATCACACTCACTACAGCCTCAACTTCCCCCAGGCTCAACTGATCTTCCTACTTCAGCCTCCCAGGTAGCTGGGACCACAGGCGTACGTCACCACACCTGGCTAATTTTTTTTTTTTTTTTTTTTGAGATGGAGTCTCACTCTGTCACCCAGGCTGGAGTACAGTGGTGTGATCTCAACTCACTGCCACCTCCACCTCCCAGGTTCAAGTGATTCTCCTGCCTCAGCCTCCTGAGTAGCTGGGATTACAGGTACCTGCTACCATGCCCAGCTAATTTTTGTATTTTTTAGTAGAGACAGTGTTTCACCATGTTGGCCCGGCTGGTCTCGAATGTCTGACCTCAAGTGATCCGCCCACCTCGGCCTCCCAAAGTGCTGGGATTACAGGCATGAGCCACCTCACCCAGCAATTTTCATACTTTTTTGTAGAGACAGGGTCTCACTACATTGCCTAGGCTGGTCTAGAGCTCCTGAGCTCAAGCAGTCCGCACATCTCAGGCTCCCAAAGTGCTGGGATTAAGGTGTGAACTGTTGCACCCAGCCTCAAACATTGTTAAAGGCTTTTACATGCAGGACAGTGTACGAGGCACAGCTATGCCAAGAGCTATAACAATGACAGATTTTATTAGGTTGATGCAAAAGTCATTGCTGTTTTGCCATTAATATAATATTAACCAACATTTACTGAGCGCTTACCATAAAGTAGGCACTAACTTGCTTAATCCTCATTACCGCCCTGTGAGGTTGGTAGCATTATTATCCCAGTTTCACAGATGAGAGATCTGAGGCTTGGGCAGACTGAGTGACTTGACTTAGTAAGCAGCAGAGTGGGGATTCCAAGATGGAGTCTAAGTCCAAGGTTGGGTGCTTAACCACTGAGCACACTGCCTCTCAAGGGTGATGTGGCCCCTGCCAACCAGGGAGGATGCTGGGTAGGACTGGAGCCACAAAGCTGGTCCAGTGCCATAGCCTGGAGGGAGACAAGAGGCTTTCCTGGGAGGCAGTGCAGCCAGGCTTATGCTTGGACTCTGGAGTCAGACAACCTGGGTTCAGACCAAACTGTGTGACCTCGGGCAAGCTGCTTAACCTGGAGGTCCTAGTTTCCTAGCCTGTAAGGTGGAGACAACAGTCACACAAGCCCCACAGAGCTGTGCACCCTGGATTAAATGAGTGAACATGTGAAGTAGTGAGAACTGTGCCTGCTCATGGGAAGAGCTGCTATCACAGGGTGGCCTTGAGGCGAGGACTTGAAGGACCAGAAAGGAGGCAGTCACCAAGGAGGCCATCAGGAAGCAACCTGAGGCCACTGGGCCATGTGCAGGGGCTGAGAGGCTTGTGGGGCAGGGACAGGTCCTGGGATTTGAGTACGAAGCAGATGTGACTGGGAAAGCAGAGGATAAAGAGGGACTGAGGAGAGGAGGAGACGGTGGCGGCGGCAGCAGTAGCGGTATAAAGGTAGGACCCCCCGAGCCTTTCTCTCCTTTATCCCAAAGCTCCTCCAGGGAACTCTCCCTTGCATGGGGCTCTTCCCTGCTGTAAGACCCTCCTCTGCTCCTGGGTGAAGAGAAGGAGGAGAACAGAGAGAGAAGAGTTAGTTGGGTAAGAAGCCAGAGAGAAAGGAGGATTATCCAAAAGAAGGGTCAGGGCTGAAAAGGGACCTCAGATCATGGATCAGAGGTCAAGGGCAAATCGGGAGAAGGAAGGAAACAGACTCTTTCCCAGTCAGGTTCTTAAGACCATGAGATTTACCCTGAGTCCGGCTGAGGGCTGGGCAAGGAAGAGACAGGGGCCTCACCAGGTTCTTGAAGAGTGCGGCAACCTCGCGGGTGAACACGGCCAAGTTCAGGAAGCCTGTGGACAGCTCATGGCTGTTCTGGGACAGGTGGCTGTTGCCTAAGGATTCCACGGCCTCTCGGTACTGCTCTTCATTCTCCACATGGCCTGTGGAGGTACGGACGGGAGCTTGGAGTTAGCTCCAGGCTAGGGCTGGGAGAGGAGTTTCCTGAGCAGGCGGGGCACCCAGCAGGCTCACTTACCAAGGCCGGAGCTGTGGATTGCCCGCACAGCCTTCTTTATTCTCTGCAGGATGGCTTGGTCTCCTTCCAAGATCTAGAAGCAAATGTGGATAGACGTTCAGGGATGCCGAGCTGGAAGAAGGTGCTTCCTTCAGGAACCCTGTCTCTGTGATTCCCAGCCCCCACACCCCCAAACAAATACATTGAGTTTTGCTGTCCTCTGGAACTTCTCTCTAGGGTCTTCCTATTTACCCCACCAAACAAAAAAACACACAGAAACCAGAGACCAGTCACACCACTCCAAGAAGACCACGGACTTTTCTCCCTGAATCCAATGCAACGTAAATGTAGCGAGTCAAAGTCATGTGGCATGACAGGGTGTGCCAGGCCTGGGTTTGAATCTTGCCTCTGGCACTAGCCGGTGTGTCCGTTAGACAAATCTGTTAACTTCTCTTAGCCTTAAGTGCCTTGTCTACAAAATGGGGATGATACTAGGGGACTTGTGGAGTTGCTGAGCAGATGAATGATTTGTAAATATGTACAAAATGTTGAACAAAAGGCCACAGGGGAGAACACAGACATCTCTATCTTCCCTTAAGATAAAAGCAGGGGACTTGTTCACCAAACCCCAGGCTCAATAAACAGTTATGTCAGGACAAGGAGGAAGAGGCCAGGATGCTATGGGTGAGCAGAGAGGGGTTGGAGGCATTCAGTCACCTGGATCTGGGGAGATGGCAGAGGGTGGAGGGAGCACACTTCAGCCCCACTGAGGAGAACTGGAGAGAGAACACCAGATAACCCCAAAGCCCAGAGACTGCAGAACAAACATCAGAATGTGGGAAAGGCCAGAGATGTGATGACAAGAACCAAGTCTCACATGTCCCAGGCAGGCTCAGCCTAGATGGGCAACTTCCCAGACACACTCCCTCTTTCAGTGTGGGGTGGAAGTTGACAACCTCATGAAATCCTTGTGAAATGCACAGTTAACTTGGAAAGCACAGAATGTCAGAGCTGGAAAGGGCCCATAGATGAGAAAACTGAAGCCAAGAGAGAGGAGGCCCTTACCCAGAGTCACATGGTGGGGAAGCCGCAGAGCACAGAACAGTGCTCCATCCATGTACCACAGCCCCACCCTGACCCCAGCCCAGCTGTTCTTTCCAATGACAAAAATAAAATGGGATCAGAGTCTGATTTCCAGAGTTACATGACAAGAGTTAGTAAACACATTCGAAATGGTACCGCCAAAGATGCAAAATGATACCCACAGGAGGACATGCATGGGGCAGACCTCAGAGGCAATGTGGAGTGTTCTCAGAGGCCTGTGGTGCATGGGAAGCCTCTGGAGTAAGGGGGGTCTAGTTTTGAAGCTCAGCTCCACTACTCGGGGGCTATGTGACCTTGAACAAGTTGCCTATTCTTTTTTTTTTTTTTTGAGACAAAGTTTTGCTCTTGTCGCTCAGGCTGGAGTGCAGTGGCACAATCTTGGCTCACTGCAACCTCTGCCTCCCAGGTTCAAGCAATTCTCCTGCCTCAGCCTCCTGAGTAGCTGGGATTACAGGCGCCCGCCACCTGGCTAATTTTTTGTATTTTTTAGTAGAGACGGGGTTTCATTGTGTTGGCCAGGCTGGTCTCAAACTCCTGACCTCAAGTGATCCACCTGCTTCGGCCTCCCAAAGTGCTGGAATTACAGACATGGGCCACCGTGCCCAGGTACAAGTTGCCTATTCTTTCTGAGCTTCCTCATTAGCCATGTGTAAAATGGGGAAATCAATGCCTACCTCTCAGGGTTGGTATGAGGGCTATATGTATGAGAGGATGCACATACAGGATTTAGCTTGGTGCTAGACATGGAGTATGTCCTCAATGAACAGCACCGGTGATCATTATCATCAGCTGCTGCTGATGCTAGACAGGTCTGCCAAGTTCTGGGTTCTTTTCCTACAGGGGCTAGAAACCTAACATTTTCCTCCTCAGGTGTGAACTTGAGACACTTCCATATTTGAGACCCATGGAGGCCCATCCCAGGGCTGAAGAAAGAAAACAAAAGAATCAGGTAGATTAAGGAGAGGGCAACATATTTGAGTTGGTTAAAACATGAGGCTGGGCATGGTGGCTCATGCCTATAATCCCAGCACTTTGGGAGGCCGAGGCAAGAGGATCACTTGAGACCAGGAGTTCAAGACCAGCCTAGGCAATATAGTGAGACCTTGTCTCTACTAAAAAGAAAAAATAAACAAATAAATTAGCTGGGTGTGGTGGTGTGCACCTGTAATTCTAGCACCTGGGGAGGCCAAAGCAGGAGGATCACTTGAGCCAAGGACTTCAAGACCAGCCTGGACAACTTGGCAAAACCCCATCTCCGTGTGGTGGCATGTGCCTATAGTCCCAGCTACTTGGGAGGCTGAGGTGGGAGGATCACCTGAGCCTGGGGAGGTCAAAGCTGCAGTGAGCCCTGACTGTGCCACTGCACTCCAGCATGGGTGACAGAGGGAGACCCTGTCTCAAAAAACAAAGCAAACAACAAAAAACAACCAAAATGTTTCTTACTAAAGGGACAAAGACAAGGAGGGGAGAACATTTCTTTCTAAACTGGTCAACAGAAAAAGAAAAAAAAAAAAGAGGAGAAAACATGGCCATGTCTATGGTTCCCCAAAATCCAGATGGGGAAACAGAAGCATGTGTTTACCAAATCCCTTGATCCCCATCTTGAAACCTGGAAAGCTAAAAGATGAGTAATTTAAAGAGCTATGATTTTGCTCTAACAGACAATTCAGGTTAAATATATGAAGAACTGGGCCAGCACAGTGTGGCTCACGCCTGTAATCCTAGCACTTTGGGAGGCTAAGGTGGTGGATCACCTGAGGTCAGGAGTTCAAGACCAGCTTGGCCAACATGGCGAAACACTGTCTCTACTTAACATACAAAAATTAGCCGGGCATAGTGGTGCACACCTGTAATCCCAGCTACTCGGGAGGCTGAGGAAGGAGAATCTCTTGAACCCCGAGAGGTGGAGGTTGCAGTGAGCTGAGATTGCACCACTGCACTCCAGCCTGCACAATGGGAGTGAGACTTCATCTCAAAAAAAAAAAAAAAAAAGATATGAACAATTTCCAAAGAGATTTCCAAAATCCCTAGAGGGCAGATCCATGTGCCTAGCACACAGAAGGTGCTCAATAAATGTTTACCTAAATGAATGACGGTTTGCAAAGTCCTGGGACATGGACCTGAGAGGAATATGTTCTGCTCTAGATATATTTTGAGGAGTCTTCCCATCCCATGACACCCATTTTCTGAAAACTGCCCTCCTTTCCTCTGGAGGTGGACCCCTGCAGCCTTGTTTGTTCTAGCCAGACTCAACAGACACCTGATTCAAGCTAAACCAATCAGATTCTCTCTCCCACCTGATCCAAGCTGGACCAATCAGAGTCTCTCTCCAAGGACTTTGGAATTGGGCTCTGGAAAGCTAGTTAACTGACTGAAATGCTAAAGCTGGGATGTCCTTCCTGCCACATGCAGAGAGAAAAGAATGGAGCAGATGTGTAGAAAGAAGTGAACGAGCCGCATACCGCCTCAGCAAGGCAGAAGAGGAAGAACGGTGCTGGTTTCTGGCAACTTTCCAGATGCTGCCTCTTCAGGGGCAACCTCCACACATCATGTCTTTGGTGAAATTCCATAAAATATCCCTGAACCCACCCAACGAAGTTCCTTTAAGCAAGTTTGAGATTTCCCTTCCCTGTAATGTGCCAGAGATCACTGGGTGGCTCCCAGTGTCCATTCTCTCTTCTTCCTCCACAAGAAACCTGACTTTTCAGATGGCCACTTGGCTACCTAGAATAAAGATTTCCTACCTGGCAGCTAACTGTGGTCATGGGACTAAGTCCTGGCCATGGAATATAATATTTTATTTGTTAACTTCCAAAAGGTATCTTACAAAGAAGGGAGATAATCCCCAAACTCATCAAGTTGTATACACTGACTATGTACAACTTTTTACATGTCAATCCTACCTCAATAAAGTGGCTTTAAAAAAATAAAAAATAAAAAAGGAAGGGAGGAACTACACACCTGTTAGAATGGCCAAAATCCAAAACACTGACAACACCAAATACTGCCAAGGGAGGCCGGGCGCGGTGGCTCACACCTGTAATCCCAGCACTTTGGGAGGCTGAGGCGGATGGATCACTTGAGGTCAGGAGTTCAAGACTAGCCTGGCCAAGATGGTGAAACCCCGTCTCTACTAAAAATACAAAAATTAGCCAGGCATGGTGGTACATCCTTGTGGTCCCAGCTACCCGGGAGGCTAAGGCAGGAGAATCACGTGAACCTGGGAGGCAGAGGTTGCAGTGAGCCGAGATAGTGGCACTGCACTCCAGCCCGGCCGTCTAAACACATACACACACACGTGCAAAAAAAAACAAAACAAACAAACAAAAAACCCCACAAATACTGGGAAAGATGTGGAGCAACAGAAACTCTGTTGGTGAGAATGCAAAATGGTACAGCCACTTTGGAAGACAGTTTGACAGTTTTTTAACTAATCATTGCCAAATGATTCAGCAATCATACTCAATGAGGTGAAAATGTATGCACACCTGCACACGGATGTTTATGTCAGCTTTATTCATAATTACCAAAATCTAGAAACAACCAAGATGTCCTTCGGCAGGTGAATGGATAAAGAAACTGTCATACATCCAGAGAGTGAAACATTATTCAGCACTGAAAAGAAATGAGCTATCAAACCATGAAAAGATGCAGAGGAAAGTTACATGCATATCACTAAGTGAAAGAAGCCAATTTGAAAAGGCTGCTACGGCTGGGTGCGGTGGCTCACGCCTGTAATCCCAGCACTTTGGGAGGCTGAGATGGGTGGATCCACGAGGTCAGGAGTTCAAGACCAGCCTGGCCAAGATGGTGAAACCCCCATCTCTACTAAAAATACAAAAAATTAGCCATGTGTGGTGGTGGGTGCCTGCCATCCCAGCTACTCGGGAGGCTGATGCAGGAGAATTGCTTGAACCCAGGAGGCGAAGGTTGCAGTGAGCCGAGATCGCACCCCTGCACTCCAGCCTGGGTGACAGAGTGAGACTCTGTCTCAAATAAAAAAAGAAAAGGCTACTACATGATTTCAACTATATGATATTCTGAAAAAAGCAAAACTCCAGAGACAGTAAAAAGATCAGTGGTAGCCAGGGATTGGGAGAGGGATGAGGAACAGGTGAAGCACAGAAGCTTTTTAGGGCAGGGAAATATTTCTGTATGATGCTATAATGGTGGATACATGGACTTATATACTTGTCCAATCCTACAGAATGTACAACACTAAGAGTGAACCCTAATGTAAACTATGAACTTTTGGTGATGATGTGTCAATGTATGGTCATTGATTGAAACAAATATACCACTCTGGTAAGAGCTGCTGACAGACTGGGAGGCTGTGTGTATATGGGAACTCTATGTACTTCCTGCCCAATTTTGCTGTGAACCTAAAACTGCTCTAAAAAATAAAGTCAATTTTTTTTTTTAATTAAGAAAAAAAGGGGCTGGGGTGTGGTGGCTCACGGCTGTAATCCCAGCACTTTGGGAGGTTGGGGCTGGAGGATCGCTTGAGCCTAAGAGTTCGAGGCCAGCCTGGGCAACATAGTGAGACTCTGTTTCTGCAAAAAATAAAAAACCGGGCATGGGGGCATGTGCCTGTAGTTCCAGCTACTCAGGAGGCTGAGGTGGGAGGACTGTTTGACCCCAGGAAGTTGAGGCTATAGTGAGTCATGATCGTGCCACTGCACTCCAGCCCGGGCAACAGAGTGAGACCCTGTCTCAAAACACTGCCCCCTAAAAAAAGAAACAAAAGAAAAAAGGTGAATGCAAGGGTACCCTCTGTCACCCCTTTCTTCTGGCTACAATGTGCTTGCAATGTCTAGAGCTCAGGCAGCAATCCTGGACCATGAAGTAGAAACCATTTGTAATGGATGGCAGAGCAACAAGATATCAGCCTTGTCCTGAGTGATTAGAAACTACTCTAGCAGCCTCGGCCTACTTATCTGTAGACTTCTTTAGTATGAAAGAGAAATCTCTTATTTGAGCCACTGTTATACTGGGTATTCTGCCACTTGTAGCTGAAACTAGTTTTAACCAGTACAGGGAGACAAGTCACCCAAATCATTCAGAGACTGTTTTTATTTTTATTTTTATTTTTATTTTTATTTTTTTGAGAAGGAGTCTCACTGTGTCACCCAGGCTGGAGTGCAGTGGTGCCATCTCTGCTCACTGCAAGCTCCGCCTTCCGGGTTCCGCCATTCTCCTGCCTCAGCCTCCTGAGGTAGCTGGGACTACAGGCGCCCGCCACCATGCCTGGCTAATTTTTTGTATTTTTTAGTAGAGACTGGGCTTCACCATGTTAGCCAGGATGGTCTAGATCTCCTGACCTCGTGATCCGCCCACCTCGGCCTCCCAAAGTGCTGGGATTACAGGTGTGAGCCACCGCGCCCAGCCACAGACTTTTTTTTGATGCCCTTGTCAGAGAGACATCTATTAGGAAACAGCTTCCCAGCCAGATACCCTTCCCATCCCTAATCCTCTTGGCTGCCAAGTTCACGTGGCTGTTTAGTCATTCAACTAGTTATTGAGTGCCCACTACACCTTGTGTAAAAAAGACACAATCTTGGCCGGGCACAGTGGCTCATGCCTGTAATCCCAGTACTTTGGGAGGCCAAGGCTGGCGGATCACAAAGTCAAGAGATTGAGACCATCCTGGCTAACATGGTGAAACCCCATCTCTACTAAAAATACAAAAAATTAGCCGGCGTGGTGGCGGGTGCCTGTAGTCCCAGCTACTCGGGAGGCAGAGGCAGGAGAATAGCTTGAACCCGGGAGGTGGAGGCTGCAGTGAGCCGAGATTGCGCCATTGTACCCCAGCCAGGGGGACAGTGCCAGACTCCGTCTCAAAAAAAAAAAAAAAAGACACAATCTCAGCTCTCAAGAACATCATCATTGAAGGGAAGAAAAAGCCATTATAGGCCAGGCGAGTGGCTCACGCCTATAATCCCAGCACTTTGGGAGGCTGAGACGGGTGGATCACGAGGTCAGGAGATCGAGACCATCCTGACTAACACGGTGAAACCCCGTCTCTACTAAAAATACAAAAAATTAGCCAGGTGTGGTGGCGGGCACCTATAGTCCCAGCTACTCAGGAGGCTGAGGCAGGAGAATGGCGTGAACCCAGGAGGCGGAGCTTGCAGTGAGCTGAGATCACACCACTGCACTCCAGCCTGGGCGACACAGCGAGATTCTGCCTCAAAAAAAAAAAAAAAAAAAAAAAAAAAAAAAAGAAAAGAAAAAAAGAAAAAGCCATTATAAGCAGACACTTATCATGCAATGTGATGAGCGCTATGATGGAAGGTTCCTGGGAGTCCAGGGAAAACAGAGCCATGTCTGCTTTGAAGGAATGGGGAAGGCTTCCCTTAAGCTGTGATGCTTAACTCTGGCCCCTGGACAGGCAGAAAAGAGACTAAAGAGACTGCACTGTGAGGTAGAGGGGAGGGCACGCTTGGTATAAATGGTAGGACTACCAGGAAGGCTTGCTCTGGGAAGAATGAGCAAGGAAAGGAACATAGTTCCTCCATTCATTCATTCATTTCAACAAGCATTTCTTGGTGACTGTTTCAGCCAGGCATGGTGCCAGATGGTGGGGACACATAAGACACGGCCCCTTCCTTCAAGAGACCCACAGACTTCAGAACATGTAAGTGCCCAAAGGGAGCATGAAAAGGGAAAAGTTCTAATGACTCCTTTCTCAAGAAAATATCTGAAAATCATTCACACTGGGGTATAAATGACTGATAACATCTATCCCGTGGTGTAATGGGGCTCAAAGATTTAAGCTAAAGAAATGCAGGGGTTTTTTTTAATCCACTCATCTGCACACCAATAAAAAAATTTAGTTTTAAGGAGACAATTCTGATAGTAGCCTGGGGAAAGGAAGATATTGTGGGGAAAGGCAGAGAGGTTTCCAGAGTGCTGTGATGAGTCAGTAGCTAAGATTCTAGCCCCAGCCTCTCCAAAATTATCTCCTTGGGTGATATTAGCCCAGTTAGTTTTCTAAACTTCCTCTCTTTAAAACATTTTTTTTTTTTTTTTTTTTTTTTGAGATGGAATCTCGCCCTATCACCCAGGCTGGAGTGCAATGGTGCAATCTCGGCTCACTGCAACCTCCACCTCCCGCCAACACGCCCGGCTAATTTTTTGTATCTTTAATAGAGATGGGGTTTCACCATGTTGGCCAGGCTGGTCTCAAACTCCTGAACTCGTGATCCGCTGGCCTCGGCCTCCCAAAGTGCTGGGATTACAGGTGGAAAAAATCCATTCTCTGCTTAACTCACAGAATTACTGTGAGGCTTAATGAGATCACAAACATGGCAGCATGTGGCAAGGCTTGAGGCATTTGGAAAACATGAGCATGGTTCTTACTGTGGTTTGTTTTCTGCCTCTGTATGAGATCAGCCCTCATTCCCCATGAAACTGGAGAGATTAAGGAAAAGCCGGGTGTGGTGGCTCCCTCCTATCATCCCAGCACTTTGGGAGGCCAAGGTGAGAGGATTGCTTGAGCCCAGGAGTTCAAGACCAGCCTCGGTAACAAAGTGAGACCCCATCTATACCAAAAAAAAAAAAAATTTTTTTTTTTCGAGACAGAGTCTCTCTCGCCTAGGTTGGAGTGCAGTGGTGTGATCTCGGCTCACTGCAACCTCTGCTTCCCAGGTTCAAGCGATTCTCCTGCCTCAGCCTCCTAAGTAGTTGGGACTATAGGCGCCCACCACCATGCCTGGCTAATTTTTGTATTTTTAGTAGAGATAGGGTTTCACCATGTTGGCCAGGCTAGTCTCGAACTCCTGACCTCAAGTGATCCTCCTGCCTTGGCCTCCCAAAGTGCTGGGATTACAGGCATGAGCCACTGCACCCGACCATCTACAAAAAATTAAAAAAGAAAAAAATTAGCCAAGTGCTGTGACACACACCTGTAGTCCCAGCTATTTGGGAGGCTAAGGTGGGAGGATGCCTTGAGTCCAGGAATTCGAGGTTGCAGAAAGCTATAATCATGCCACTGCACTCCAGCCTGAGTGACAGAATGAGACACTGTCTTAAAAAAAAAAAAAAAGAAATCAGCCTCTAGGTTCAGGTGGGCCCATTTAATCCCTATAGTCAGCGATTCTCAAGGTGGGGGCCCTCAACCAGCAGCAGCATCACCCAGGAACTTGTTAGATAAGCAAATTCTCCAGCTGAATCAGAAAATCTGTGGGTGAGGTCCAGCAATCTGTAGTTTAACAAGCCCTCCAGGTGATTCTAATGCATGCTAAAGTTTGGGCATTTACTGTTCTAATTCTCTTCAGAGATGCAGTACATCATCATTGCTAAAAAGTATGGGGCTGTCCCCAAACTACCTGGATTTGAATTCCAGCTCCACCAGGTACCTGAGGTGACCGCTCAGTCCCTCAATTTCCCCATTCACAAAATGAAGATGATAATATTGCCTACCACATAAGGTTGTTGGGGAGATTAAGTAAATTCTATAGGTAAAGTGCTTAGAATACTGTCTACTGTTTGATAACTAAAAATGTCATCTACTTCAAAATTAAATTGAATTTGGTTTAGGAATTTCTCAAGTTTCATTGAATTAATTAAACATATCTCCCCACACTCCCAACTCCATGTTGATCCTCATCAGCAAGCTGTGAAGAACCACAGGTGGAGAGGGACCACAGCAGACCTCCACTACCAGGCAGGGGGAGTGCAAGCAGTATGTCCCAAGTGCCTGCTCTGTGCAGCCTCATTACTTGTCACTATCCTGGCCACTCTTTGAGGAAGGCATTGCCATTCCCATTTTAAAGATGAAGCTGTCAGGGGGAGGAACATGTCCAAGTCACATAGTGATGAACAGTGGTAGAGCTGTAACTTTTTTTTTTCTTTCTTTTTTTTTTTTTGAGACAGAGTCTTACTCTGTCACCCAGGCTAGAGTGCAGACACATGATCTCAGTCACTGCCATCTCTGCCTCCTGGGTTCAAGCAAGCCTCCTGCCTCAGCCTTCTGAGTAGCTGGGATTACAGGCATGTGCCATCATGCCCAGCTAATTTTTGTATTTTTAGTAGAGACAGGGTTTCACCATCTTGGCCAGGCTGATCTCAAACTCCTGACCTCAGGTGTTCCACCTGCCTTGGCCTCCCAAAATGCTGGGATTATAGGTGTGAGCCACCGCACCTGGCCCAGAGTTATAATTTAAACCCAGGACTAGCCAAATCCAGGGCCAATGTTCTTTCCCCATCTCCAAGCTGCCCCACAAAGGTTAGGGGGCACAGCTTCTTTGATCCTGCGACTGGATCTGCCTTCAAACCTAAATCCCAATTCCACTACTATACCATATTCCCTCACCATTCCCTCAGTCTTAGGAGAGGGAGAAGGCGGGGCACAGAGGGAGATCTGTCCAAGGAAAACAAAGTTGACAGCAATGGTGAGGCCCCGAATACAAACACTCTAAAGGATATCCTACTGAAAAGAAAACGAATTTGTTCAGGCTGGCCTCAGAGAGGATTCCCAGGACTGAGAGGTGGGAGTTAGGGAGACAGAAACAGATTTCAGCTCAAACAGGGGACATTCCTAAGGAAGAAGAGGCCACCCCTGAAGGGAGTGAGCTCCCTGTCACTTGAAGTATTCAAATACTTTAGGTGCTACAGAGTGATTCAGACACTGGATTTTGGATTAGAATGGACAGCTATTTAGATTTCATTCAAAGCTAAGAGTCAATGGATCCATGCAAGAGCCTGGCAGGCACTGGGCAAAGGTGGCTAAAACACGTCTGAGTGTAAGAGACACGTCTGAGCTTGGAAAGCCCACTGGAGTCCTCTGGGAAGCCTACCCTGGCTGGCCCTAGACAAGGCCTAAATTCCAGCTGCTGGCACTGCCCTTTGTGTCCCCTACCCTGATCCCAACACACACACACACACACACACACACACACACACACACACCATGCTCTGGCTCCCTGGTTTGTGTTCTCTGCAGGCAAAAGACCACAGATGGCAGCACTAGGCCATGCCCAGCTGCCCTGCCTAGAAGGGCCTTCTGCATGCCCCCCTCCTGGGTCAGGATTCATCAATAGGACCCATTCTTCATTCCCATGGTTTATCAGAGCCAGCTGTGGTTACCAAGGCAACTCAGCCAAGGGGGCAGAGCTGCTAGAGCTAAGGCCTTGAGAGATACAGATTACATTTCACCATTAGACATTCATTCCTTTGGACAATTATAATACAGTGCATAGGCATCACTTCTGTGTCATCCCATGACCATTACAGCCATTATGATTATGATTATTATTATTACTATTATTTTGAGATGAATTGAGATGAAATCTCACTCTGCAGCCCAGGCTGGAGTGTATTGGCATGATCTCAGTTCACTGCAACCTCCACCTCCCAAGTTCAAGCGATTATCCTGCCTCAGCCTCCAGAGTAGCTGGGATTACAGGCATGCATGCACCACTGCACCTGGCTAAGTTTTTGTAGTAGAAATGGGGGTTTCACCATGTTGGCCAGGCTGGTCTTGAACTCTCAACCTCAGGTAATCCATCTGCCTCAGCCTCCAAAGTGGTAGGTCTACAGGTGTGAGCCACCTCACCCGGCCCATTACAGTCATTATTATTATTGTTATTATTATTATTGAGATGGAGTCTCACTCTGTCTGTCACCCAGGCTAGAGTGCAGTAGCACAATCTCAGCTCACTGCAAGCTCCGCCTCCCATGTTCACACCATTCTCCTCTCCTCCCGAGTAGCTGGGACTACAGGCGCCCGCCACCACGCCTGGCTAATTTTTTCATATTTGTAGTAGAGATGGGTGTTTCACCGTGTCAGCCAGGATGGTCTCGATCTCCTGACCTCATGATCTGCCCGGCTCGGCCTCCCAAAGTACTGGGATTACAGGTGTGAGCCACCACGCCCGGCCCATTACAGCTGTTATTAATCGATCACAGTATTTTCCCCACTGACTGTGGGTTTGGTTCATCATTCTGTTAAGATATGACAGTAGCTCCTACCAATTAAACTAGAGTTGGTACAGGAAGTGAAAAACATTTTCTATCTTTGCTTTGGACTATGGTGTTGTTCCTTAAGAGGAAAGTCACAGAATATTAGAGATTATCTAACATTACCTCCTCATTTTATAGACTGCAAAATAAAGGCTCAGGTGAGTTTCTTGCCCCAGGTTTCACTAGAAATGCAAACAAACTAAGGAACAAATACAAACTAGGCCGGTGTGGGGGCTCACGTCTGTAATCCCAGCACTTTGGGAGGCAGAGGCAGGTGGATCACAAGGTCAGGAGTTCAAGACCACCCTGGCCAAGATGGTGAAACTCCGTCTCTATTGAAAATACAAAAAAAAAAAATTAGCCGGGTGTGGTGGGAGGCGCCTGTAGTCCCGGCTACTCAGGAGGCTGAGGCAGAGAATTGCTTGAACCCAGGAGGCGGAGGTTGCAGTGAGCCGAGATCACACCACTGCACTCCAGCCTGGGTGACAGAGCGAAACTCCGTTTCAAAAAAAAAAAAAAAAAGGAAAAAAAAGGCAAACTAAAACTTGTATCAAGCTTTGCAGTTTGTAAGGGAGTTTGACACCCACCATTTAACACACACAGCATCTTAACAGGGCAGTCATCGTTTTTGTTCCCATCTGGCTGATGAGTCAGTGAGGCACAGAACAGTGAAAATCATTGCCTGAACTCACACAGCCAAAACGTGGACCTGGGAACTAAACTGTTAAGACTCTAATTCCCTTGTTCATTTCCAGGCAATGGACCCAGACCCTGGAGGTCCACGGTGTTACTAGCAGGACCCTCTGAAGCTACACTTATCATGAGCACTACCAACGAGTATAAAAATGTTTCATGGCCGGGCGCGGTGGCTCAAGCCTGTAATCCCAGCACTTTGGGAGGCCGAGACGGGCAGATCACGAGGTCAGGAGATCGAGACCATCCTGGCTAACACGGTGAAACCCCGTCTCTACTAAAAAATACAAAAAACTAGCCGGGCGAGGTGGCAGGCGCCTGTAGTCCCAGCTACTCGGGAGGCTGAGGCAGGAGAATGGCGTAAACCTGGAAGGCGGAGCTTGCAGTGAGCCAAGACTGTGCCAATGCACTCCAGCCTGGGCGACAGAGCGAGACTCCGTCTCAAAAACAAACAAAAAAAAAGTTTCACAAATTAGTCTGACCACATTCCAAATATGTGCAACTCTATGATCAATAAGACACAGAACTCTTTAAAAGCATTCCTGAATTCATGGTAGCTTTATGTTCTTTCCCGTATTTTTCAATCAATCAATACTAACAGTATAAGTGATATGGGAAGATCAATGAAACTCCAACGCTAAAAAGGAGTTTTCCTGTGAGGTGGCTGAATCCTGGCTCTTTGGTCTTTGACTCCAATGTCCACAAAGATGATTAAATTATATGTACTACATATTAAGCATGATCCTAAAAATACAATGTTTGGTCGGGCGTGGTGGCTCACGCCTGTAATCCCAGCACTTTGGGAGGCCGGGGCAGGCAGATCACAAGGTCAGGAGTTTGAGACTATCCTTGCCAACATGGTGAAACCCCGTCTCTACTAAAAATACAAAAATTAGCCGGGTGTGGTGGCTTATGCCTGTAGTCCCAGCTACTCGGGAGGCTGAGGCAGGAGAATCGCTTGAACCCAGGAAGTGGAGCTTGCAGTGAGCCAAGGTCACACCACTGCACTCCAGCCTGGGAGACAGAGTAAGACTCCATTTCAAAAAAAAAAAAATTACAATATCTTAATGAACAAACCAAGTTACACTTAAAGTATTTAATAAAATGATAAATAAAGTACAAAAAAAACCCCCAAAAACCCAGGGCTTCTCACTTTCAGATCCAATTACTAATTTACAGAAAATGCAGGTCAGGTGTGGTGTGGTGGCTCCTGCCTGTAATCCCAGCACTTTGGGGGGCCTAAGTGGGTGGATTGCTTGAGCCCACAAGTTTGAGACAAGCCTGGGCAACACGGCGAAACCCCGTCTCTACAAAAAATACAAAACAATTTGCCAGGCGTGGTGGCGGGAGCCTGTAGTCCCAGCTACTCGGGAGGCTGAGGCAGGAGAATGGTGTGAACCCGGGAAGCGGAGCTTGCAATGAGCTGAGATCAGGCCACTGCACTCCAGCCTGGGCGAGAGAGCGAGACTCCATCTCAAAAAAAAAAAAAAAAAAGCGCAGAGAACTCTGCCTCCAGAGCCCTTTCTTGCTATCACACTAAAGCAAACTACGAGCTAAATCCTCTCTCTCTGAGCCCCAGTTATCTCTGTAAGGATTGCTGTGAAAACAAATTGAGATAATGTTTTCTCTAATGGTGGACGCCAGTCATCTTTAGAGGAGCCGCAGAAACACTCTGTGAAAACAGCCTTCTACTGCATATAGAACAAGGCCATGAGACCAAAAGCCCTGAACTGGAAAGTGCTGAATTTTAGGGTTGTCTCTGCCATTAAGCCCTCTGTGTGCCTCTGAGCAAGTTCCTTCCTCCTTCTATGCCTCAGTTTCCTCATCTGTCCAATTTTGAGCTAACAGACATGAGCTCTAAATCCCCTTCCAGGCCAAAGCGCTGGGACACAGTTGAGGTCAGTCATACCCTACAAGGCTGCTCCAACCTCAGCCGCCAGCAGGAGCGAGCAAAAGACTCCAAATGGTTTTCCTCTGGATCAGCCCCCACTCCCAGCACCTGAGAGTCCAGGCTGGGGCAGAAGGAGGTGCCAGAGGAGGGCAGTGCTCTTCCCAGCTATCCCTCTGCCTCATCCATGCAAAGGTGGCCCTTGGCCCTGCTTGCCACCCCACAGCCGCTGTGGTGGCTACACGGCCAGGCCTGGGAGCCAGGACCCAGAGCCAGCCCCAGCCCTGCCCCTGTCCCACAGTGTGACCTGGCCAGTCTCCTTCCCACCCTGAGCCTCTGACTCCTCTTCTGGAATGAAGGGTTTGGGTGGTGACAAGGAAGGCTCCTGTCTGCTCTGACATTTATTATTTCAGGATCCTTTGGCCTCTTGCTGTTTTCCTTCCTGCACTGCTGGAGCCCGTGACTGGCCGTGCGCCCCTTGGTCAGGCCTCTGCAGACGTCTTCCTAGCCTGGGCACTTGTCCAGCCTCCCCAGCTCAGCCTTACAGGCTGCTCCTTGTGGGGTGGTGGGAAGCAGGGAGGAAGAGGGGTTGCAGGAAGGGAGCCACACCCTCAATATATGCTGAGGCCTCTGCAAACCCCAAGTTTCCTGGCTGGGATTGTCCTCAGGAGATTGCTTGGCGGTGATGAGCTAAGAGAACAAGAACTTTGCTGGACTAACCGCCAAAGGTTTCTACCCGACCCCTGGCCCCAAGCCCTGAATTCCACCCAACCCTGGGGAAGAACCTGGCCTGCCCTCTTGGACAGAGCAACAAACGGTACTTCCCACCTTCTGGGTTCCCTTTTTGGCCAGGATTAATCCCTCCCTGCCCCCCACTTGGACTTGCTATCCATCACTGATCCCTTAAAACCAGCCCTATCGAACTCTTGGCAATTTCCTAAATATGCCAAACTGTTTCCAGTCATCAGACCTTTGCTCATGCTGCTCCCTCTGCCCCATTCTGTCTAGTAAACACTTCATCTTTCCCGACTCAACTTACAGGTCACCCCCCCACCACAACAGAACTGATCCTGCCTGCCTTTATTCCATCCTGTGCCCACTACAGGCTTTCATTAGGGCATCCAGGCCCTTATTTGCCATACATGTCTGATCTCTATGGGGCTGAAAACTCCAGAAAGGCAGGGAATGGCTCATTTACCTTTGTATCTGCAGCACTCAACACAGGCTCAGGATATGGGTGTTAATAAGCACGTGTGGAATGAATGAATGAATGATTAAATGTATGAATACTTATTAGCAAGGCCCAATGGCAATACAGAAAACAGAGCAAGGGTTAAGGACTCCAGCTTTCAAGTCGTACTGTCCTAAAGTCCAAATTCTGGTTCCAGTCCTCTTAGCTGTGTGACATGAGGCAAGTGACACAGCTTCTCTGACAGATGTTCCCCATCTGTCAAATGGCATAATAACAGCATCTATCTAATCAGACTGAACTCAGTCAGGCATTTAAGCACATGGCCCAGCATATGACACACAGAAAGGGCTTCACGGTAGCTATTCCTGCCCAGCAGACACCTTCTATGTAGCCAAATAACTGGAAGGCCCTGTGTTATGATGTGTTAATATCTGAAAAATGCTTACAACACTGCCCGGTGTGTTTATTATTCCTATTTTTATTGCTTTTTAACACAACCCAGACAACATGGATGAACCCTGAAAACATTATGCAACTGAAAGAGATCAGACACAAAAGGCCACATGTAGTAGGATTTCATTCACGTGAACTGTCCAGAATAGGTAAAGCCATAGAGGTGGAAAGTTGCCGGGGGCTGGGTGAAAGGGAGTGGAGAGTAACTACTAATCAATACAGGGTTTCTTTTTGGGGTGATGGAAATGTTCTGGAATTACATAGTGGTGATGACTGCACAATACTGTGACTATACTTAAGGCCACTGAATTGTACATTTTAAAATGGTTGAGTTTTCTGTTATGTGAATTTTATCTGAATGAGAAGAAATCTCCCTAGAAGCAACCTAAGGGATTGTAGGGTGCAGCCAGGACTGAGAACTGCTAGGTGGCCTCTCAGCAAACATTTTGTTTTGTTTTTGTAGAGACAGGGTCTTTCTTTGTTGCCCAGGGTGGTCTCAAACTCCTGGCTTCAAGTGATCCTCCCACCTTGGCCTCCCACAGTGCTGGGATTACAGGTATGAGCCACTGCACTGGCCTCAGCAAATGTTTGACAAAGAAATGAACAGAAGGCAGAGAGCAAAGGGCAGAGCTGAGGGAAGACCCTGCCTTGTCCAAAATCAGGCTCAGCTGTTCATTCCCCAACACCTCCAAGGTATACAAGGTTTCCCTTTTTGCTCTGGTGCCAGGACCGCACAGATAATCTCAACACTCACTCATGGTAATTACCTCATCCCTATTGCAATTACTTTCCTCCTTTCTCTGTATGTTTCCTGATCTCTTTAACTACCCTGTGTGCAGGTGTACTTGTGTTTACAGTAAGAGGGAATTTTTAAAAATTACTAAGTACCTGTTAGGTGCTAGGCATATGCTTGCTAGATTTTTTATGTGTTATTCCATCAAACAAACCCATAAGACAGTTATCATCATCCCTAATTCACAGATCAGAAAACCAAGATTCAGAAAGGTTAAGTCGTTTGGCCAAAGTCACATAGCCAATAGGAATTGAAACCCAAGTCTGTCTGACTTTAGTTACTGGACTCTCGCCACAGACCTCAGCCACATCCCTGTAAGCTACAGGCTGTCAATCAGCTTTTCACTGGCAGAGTCCTCCCACCGAGAAGGGGACCTTGTCTGGATCTCTCCATGCCCTCAGAGCCTGCCTTTGTACACCACAGGCGTTGAGTAAATATGGCTTAATGGATTACCAACCTTCAGTGGGCATGCAATAGCTCACCACAATAGTTTTCACCCCGACTGCCCATCAGTTACCTGGGAACTTCTGAACTGCACACTTGCCCAGGCCTCGCCCTTGGGAGATTCTGATTCAGTGGGTCTGGGTGTAGCCCGCGGCAGCTGGGATTCTTAAAAGCTCTTTCAAGGTCTAAAACCAGTCAAGTGAGAGAACCTTCAGCAGCTGTTCCCAGCTCAGCCTCCCATGCCCTCTAAAGCACCTCCTGTGACGTTGGTGAGGTGGAATCACAGTTTTCCCAGGGCCCTGCCCTAGAGTCACAGAAGCCACTCACTGTGCCCCTGTGGGTCTCACTCCCTCATCTGCCCTGGGCCCAAGTTCTAGGTCCATCAAAGGGACTCTCTAGCAGCATCTTGTCTGCGAATGATATGATCAAGTCGCCTTCAGGGAAAGCATGTTCCTTCTGCTCTGACCTAAAGTTACAGTTTCTGCCTCCAGATCTGCCTGAGTCATCTGTCTCCTTGCACCTCAGTGACCAGAAACAGCTGAACACTAGGCAAGGAAGTGAGTACAAAAAAAGACAAATTTGGGGAGAGAAGGAGACTTTGAGAGACAGGCTCAAGGCTGACAACTCTGGGAAGACCCTTGGCCCCCTGTGCAGAGGCTGTTGGTAGGGAGGAGGCTGGCTCAGTGGAGTTGGGTCCCCAGTCCATCCTAGAAAACCCTGTTGATCCCAGGGCCCTAGCCACACCCTATGTCTCTGCTTCCCTTCTCGGGAGAACTTCTCATCTGCCCCCTCCTCAAATCAGTCCAGGCTGGTGTGGAGGCGAAAATGGCATTAAATCTGCTCTTTTTTCTTTTTCTTTCTTTCTTTTTTTTTTTTGAGATGGAGTCTTGTTGTGTCTGCAGTGGCACGATCTCGGCTCACTGCAACATCCATCTCCCGGGTTCAAGCAATTCTCCTGCCTCAGCCTCCTGAGTAGCTGGGATTACAGGTGCCCGCCACCATGCCTGGCTAATTTTTGTATTTTTAATAGAGATGGGGTTTTGCCATGTTGGCCAGGTTGGTCTCGAACTCCTGACCTCAGGTGATCCACCCACCTCAGCCCTCCAAAGTGTTGGGATTACAGGCGTGAGCCATAAATCTGCTCTTAAGTTTCCCAATGACCTCCATGTCGCCAAAACCAGAGGCTGTGTCTCTGTCATTGTCTTATTTTACCTCTGGGCATCTGGACAGCATCTAACAGAGTCGAGCACCCCTTCTCCTCAGAACACTTCTCTCCTGGCTTCTGAGGCACAGCACTGTCTTATTTCCTTCCTTCCCCACTGGCAGCCTGTTCTTGGTCTCCTTTATTAATTCCTCTTCCTATCCCAATCTCTTGATACTGAGGGTCCCCAGAGCTTGGGCCTGGGCCTTCTTCACTCCTCTCTCTAGGTGATCTTGTCCATTCCACAGCTTTATTTATTTTTTATTTTTTTATTTTTTTGAGACACAGTCTTGCCCTTTCATCCCGGCTGGAGTGCAGTGGCGCAATCTTGGCTCACTGCAACCTCCACCTCCCAGGTTCAAGTGATTCTCCTACCTCAGCCTCTGAGTAGCTGGGATTACAGGTGCGCGCCACCACACCCGGCTAATTTTTTGCATTTTTAGTGGACGGGGTTTCGCCATGTTGGCCAGGCTGGTCTCAAACTCCTGACCTCAAGTGATCCCCCTGCCTCAGCCTCCCAAAGTGCTGGGATTACGGGTGTGGGCCACCACGCCCAGCCCCCACAGTTTTAAGTACTAGTTCAAGCAATGGATGCAAATGTGATTCAGGCAGCACCTGCATGGGAATTTCCAGGGTGCTGGTTTAAATGCAGATTCCCAGACAGTCCCACAAGCTGGCAAACCTGCTGTCAAGTACATCCGTCATTGTGTGCCAGTCTGGCAGCTGACCTCCTTCTTATGTCTGGGGACTTCCTCGCTGCACAAGTCTTGGCAGAGTTCACCTCCTATGAAAGCTGAAAACAACAAATTCTTGCTTTTCCAGCCTCCCTTACACCTAAGCTCAACCAATCAGAAGCCCTCATTACAGTTTGAATCAGGAGCACAGTGGAAGATCCATTCCAATGCTGGTGGCAACAGCAGCAATGGTGCCTAGTGTCCAGGGGACAGTGACACAGCAATGGCATTTAGTGTGTGGCAGCAGTGTCCTGCCAAACTGGCTCGGTGGCATGATTTTGGCTGAGATCCTGCCTGCTGCCCAGCCCCAGTTTTCCAACTTCCCAGAAATTCTGTGAGCTACTGAACATTCCCTTTCAGTGCAGCCCTTTTCTGCTTAAATCAGCTCAGGATGGTTTCTCTTGCTTGCCATAAAAAGCCTAAGATACCTCCACTGAATCATACTCTCTGGGAATGATGCCAGGTGATTCTGACACAGATGCAAGTTTGAAACCCACTGTCTCGATGCTGACAGCTCTCAAATGTGTATCTCCAGCCTGCTCCTTTGAATTCCAAACTCACATATTGCCTTCTTGACATCTCCACTTGGATGTCTCAAGACCTATAAGGATATACAGATAGAATTATTGGCCAGGCGCAAGTGGCTCGTGCTTGTAACCCTAACACTTTGGGAGGCCAAGGCAGGAGGATCACTTAAGCCCAAGAGTTTGAGACCAGCGTAAGCAACACAGTGAGACCTCATCTTTACCAAAAGAAAAAACAAATTAGCATGGATGTGGTGGCATGTGCCTATGGAAGCGGGAGGATTGCTTAAGCCCAGGAATTCAAGGCTGTGGTGAGCTATGATTGCACCACTGCATTCCAGCCTAGGCAAAAGAAGGAGACCCTGTCTCTAAAACACAAAAAATTTTTTAAAAAATAGAATTCTTGTTTTCTCCCAAACCTGTTCCCCTGCCAGATTTCCCCTTCTCGGTATATGGCACCCTTCCATCAGAAATTTAAGGCTGGGCACGGTGGCTCACACTTGTAATCCCAGCACTTTGAGAGGCTGAGGCGGGCGGATCATTTGAGGTCAGGAGTTTGAGATCAGCCTGGCCAACATGGTGAAACCCCGTCTCTATTAAAAATACAAAAATTAGCTGGGTGTGGTGGCGGGCACCTGTAGTCCCAGCTACTTGGGAGGCTGAGGCAGGAAAATCACTTGAACCCCGGAGGTGGAGGTTGCAGTAAGCCAAGATGGTGCCACTGGACTCCAGCCTGGGCAACAGAGTAAGACTCCATCCCAATCAAACAAAAAAAAAAAGAAAAGAAAAAGGAAAAAAAGAAATGTGGGACCCAGTCTTGAGCACTGCCCACATGTACTACATCAACAAATCTTGACTGCTTATAAAACACTTCTACAATCTGTGCTCTTCTCTCCTCCTCCACCAACCACAACCCTATCCACACCACCATCATCTCTTCCCTAAATAACTGCATGGCCTCCTTGGGTCCTCTCCTGGCCCTTCCAATCTAGTCTCCACACAACAACTGATACGATCTTTCTAAAATATAAACTGGATTATGTTGCTTGCCTGTATATGAAATAAAACTTAAACTCGCTACCAGGGCCATCAAACTTGAATATGACCTCGCCACCGCCACCCGAACTCAGCCAGTGCCACCCTTCCCTTTGCCCACCTCAGTGCTTTTGCCCCTTGGGCCCCCTTTCAGGGTCACATATATTTCAGCTTCTTTACTGCCTCAGGACCTTTGCCAGACGTCCCCTCCATCTGGAGCACCCCCATACCATTATTCTCTACGAATGCTCCTTTTTAGTTTTTTTTCCTTTCATTTGTTATTCAACCAATATTTTCTGAAAACACACTATGGTTCTATGGTAAATACTAGGGACACAAGAGTGAGATTAGTTTATATCCTCATAGAAGTCAAAATCTATTGACAAATCAGATCTTAATAAAATAATTTTTTGCGGGGGGGACAGAGTCTTGCTCTGCTACCCAGGCTGGAGTGCAATGGTGCGATCATTTGAACTACCTCCCGGGTTCGAGCAATTCTTGTGTCTCAGCCACCTGAGTAGCTGGGATTACAGGCACATGCCACCACACCCGGCTAATTTTTGTACTTTTAGTAGAGACGGGGTTTCACCATGTTGGCCAGGTTGGTCTCGAACTCCTGACCTCAGGTGATCCACCTGCCTTGGGGAGGCTGAGGCAGCAGAATCACTTGAACCCGGGAGATGGAGGTTGCAGTGAGCCGAGATCGCGCCACCGCACTCCAGCCTGGGTGACAGAGCGAGACTCCGTCTCAAAAAAACAAAAAAAAAGAAGGTAAAACTGATGATCCTTGGTGATGAGGGGCACAAGTGTGGAGGTGAGAGGTCATACCACTCATTGTGAAAAGAATGCTGGAAGGGAGCCTGGAGGAAAGTCAGAAGTGTGGTCAAGTATGCAGTGGCACATGAGGATCTGGGCTACAGGTACAAATGTGTGAGTCACCTGGAGATGAGAGGTAACTAAGGCCACATGTGTGGACGAGATTCCCTGAAGAGATGAGGACCCGGAACAAACCTCAAGGAAGGCCTTGACAAGGAGGATGAGTCTTCGTGCCACTTAGTACAATGAGCAATTTCTGACTTATTTGTTCTTTTTGTTTGTTTTGTTTTGTTTTGGAGACAGGATCTTGCTCTATCGCCCAGGCTAGAGTGCAGTGGCACCATCAGAGTTCACTGCAGCCTCAACCTCCTGTGCTCCAGTGATCCTCTCACCTTGGCCTCCCAAAGTGCTGGCATTACAGCCATAAGCCACTGCACCTGGCTGTGACTTGTTTGCCTGCTTCCTGTCAGGCTTTGCCAGAAGACTGTAAGGTCCACAGGGCAGGGACTGTATCTCTTTAACCGAGCGATGCATCTGCCCAGTGCCTCACACAGGGCCTGGCATGGAGCAGGCAGGGCCAACCTCATCCATTCCTTGAGCAACATGATTGGGTCCACTTGTCCCCACTGCCCAACAAAAAGTCAGAATGCTCAACTGGCATTCAAGACCCTCCAAGTCTTGCTGCACCCCCTTAGCATTCTAATCTCATCTTTTAAATCTTTTAAACCCCTATACCTGGCTGGGCGCAGTGGCTCATGCCTATAATCCCAGCACTTTGGGAAGCAGAGGCAGGTGGATCACCTGAGGTCAGGAGTTCGAGACTAGCCTGGCCAACATGGCAAAACCCCTCTCTACTGAAAGTACAAAAATTAGCCAGGCATGGTGGCAAGTGCCTGTAATCCCAGTTACTCGGGAGGCTGAGGCAGGAAAATCCTTGAATCCCAGCTTGAACCCGGGAGGTGGAGGTTGCAGTGAGCCCAGATTGTGCCATTGCACTCCAGCCTGGATGACAAGAGTGAAATTCTGTCTTTTTTTTTTTTTTTTTTTGAAATTCTGTCTTAAAAAAAAAAAAAAAAAAAAAAAAACTCCAGCCGGGTAGTGGCTCACGCCTGTAATCCCAGCACTTTGGGCGGCCGAGGTGAGCGAATCACAAGGTCAGGAGAACAAGACCATCCTGGCTAACACGGTGAACCCCTGTCTCTACTAAAAATACAAAAAATTATCCGAGCGTGGTGGTGGGCACCTGTAGTCCCAGCTACTCGGGAAGCTGAGGCAGAAGAATGGTGTGAACCCGGGAGACGGAGCTTGCAGTGAGCTGAGATCACACCACCGCACTCCAGCCTGCGTGACAGAGCGAGACTCCGTCTCGAAAAAATAAAAATAAAAATAAAAATAAAAAATAAAAACACTCCTGTACCTGAGTTTTCTAAACGGGTTCTTCTATACCTGAGCGTATGCATAAATGATCTAAACCAGGGAGGCACAGAACAGGATGGGCAAGGCACCTCCCCCTGGAACCTGGACTGTGTGAAACAAAGAGGACTCGCCATAGATACTTCTGAGGGGACTTTCCAGGCTGCGCCCCTCTTCTCTGAGAAGTGCCCCCTCCCACACCGTAGGTCTCAATGGCCATGTTTACCCTGCCTGTCACTTTCCCTCCATGACCTCTGGTGATGAAACCAGGGGTGGAGACCCAGCTACTGGAACCAATCCAGAAGCTGGGCCGGGCTGTCAACCTTTGCCAGGAACTTGGAAGTGGGACATGAGACTGGCTCAATCTTGTGTCCGGTTACCTTTAGACACTGGCCCAGTGAGGTCACGTGAGCATGGGGGCTGTGCTTTGGGGCCTGTGTGATGATGAATGAGCAAAAGCACTGATCAGATGTGCAGAGAGAAGCAGAGGCAGGAAAGAACAAGAATGATGAAGCAGCTGCCTTAGTTCCTGACAACTTCCCAGCCTCCAGTTCCAGGCCCTGGAGAGGTGTACTTTTACCTCTCGCTCTTCAGTCCCATTAGGCACATCTAATTCTTTAAAGCCAATTTCCCTCAATCTTCTTGCCTGATGATCAAAAAACAAACAAACAAATTTCCCTCCAACAGAAACAAGCTTGACAGGGTTTATGTTTCTTGCAAACAATCTCTAAGATTACACAATTTTAACACTAAAATACATATTACAAAGCAAACTGTAAAATTCACAAGAATATTAAAAATTAAGAAGGAAATCCTTTCTAAAACAAGATTCAAAAAAGCAAAAGTCACAAAGGAAAAGAAAAATATGACTCCAAAACAATTTAAACTGTGCATTATAAGACCTGATACCAGTTTAGGTAAACATTCCCCCAGCCACTCCCATTCCCCTACCGATAATATATTTTCCATGAGAACATACATTGGGAAGCATGTACATTTCCATAGCAATTACCTCTGGGGAGAATATAGGGATTGAGATAGTTGTTCATAGGCCTTGTCTGTTACGTTTTAAATTTCTTATTAAAAATTATGCCCTGGCCGAGCATGATGGCTCACGCCTGTAATCCTAACATTTTCAGAGGCCGAGGTGGACAGATCGCTTGAGCCCAGGAGTTCAAGACCAGCCAGGCAACGTGCTGAAACCCCATTCCTACAAAAAATACAAAAATTAACCAGGCACACCAGGTGTGGTGGCTCACGCCTGTAATCCTAGCACTTTGGGAGGCTGAGGCGGGTAGATCATGAGGTCAGGAGATTGAGACCATCCTGGCTAACACAATGAAACCTCGTCTCTACAATAAAAAAAAAAAAAATACACACAAAAAATTAACCGGACATGGTGGCATGTGCCTGTAGTCCCAGCTACTCGGGAGACTGAGGCAGGAGAATCACTTGAACCCAGGAGGCGGAGGTTGCAGTGAGCCAAGATTGCGCCATTGCACTCCAGCCTGGGCTACACAGTGAAACTCCGTCTCAAAAAAAAAAAAAAAAAATTAACCAGGCACCTGTAATCCTAGCTACTCAGGAGGCTGAGGTGGGAAAATCACCTGAGCCCGGGAGGCTAAGGCTGTGATAAGTCATGATTGTGCCACTGCACTCCAGCCTGGGTGACAGAGCAAGACCCTGTCTCAAAAAATAAAATAATAATAAATTGTGCTGCTTGTCAAATTAAAATTTTATTTTAAAATTTCAAAAAATATATACAAAACAAGCCTTTGAAGACCTCCTATTTGTGGCAGACTGCTTCATCTGACACCTACTCAGGGGGCGGGTGTGTGTCCACTAGCAGTTTGAGGCACACAATATAGTATGAATTGTTAGCTCTGGTCAAAATGGCTTACTTGGTTCCCAATATGCACTCTTCCCACCAGTCTCTGAAATCACCCCCTTGTCCTCTCCGCTAAATGGGGTTCATCTATCCTTCCACCTAGAAGTATCACCTCCTCCAGGAACTTCTCCCACATTGCACGAGTCCTTACTGCTCTCCCCCTCTCCTGCTCTACTTGCCTCTTATGGCATTCACTGTACCCTTCTCTGGGGACTCAGGACAAACTCGTGGGGTTCTTACTGATCTCCCTGTAACAGGCTTCTGCTTCTCCCTAGTCAGTCAGCACATCAAAGCAGCATCTTTATGTCCTTAGCGTCCTTTATGTCCGTCGAGATGGCACAGAGAGCTGGCCAGAGCCCAGGCAGAGCACAGCAGAGTCAGAGAGATCCACTATGTGACACAGGGCAGCTGCCTTCACTGCCCTAGGCCCGGTTTCACCTGTTGTTGTGAATATCAATGACATCATGGGCATAAAGGGGCCCAAGACAGGAAGAGGCTGGTTGACGTAATGACTATCTTAACATACTCCCTCACAGTTGCCTGCTGTTTCATAATTTAACACAAAAAACTTTAACAACCCAGTAAGGTAAGCAGGGAGTGATTAAGAGATCCATTTTAAGGATAAAATAACGAGGTTCACAGAAGTTACACAGGGAGGACAGACAGATGGACTTTAAAAGGCAAGAGAACAGGACCAGGGGTAAAACACGTGTGTAGAAATGCTAACTTTCCCACTATCCAGCTGCAGGAGCTTGGACAAGTCTCTTGGCCTCTCTGGACTTCAGTTTCTCCATCTTATCTGAGAGACTTTCTAGCTGGTCTCTATCTTGAAAGGGTCCCTCAACCCTGACATTCTAGTTTCCTGTGATCTGCCCAGGGTCCTTCCCAGGAGGACTGTACAAAAGGGCTGCAAGTCCCAGGACAGGGTCCCTAGTTACTCCCAGGAAACCAGCCAGAACTGGAAGACTTGACTTAAGAATCAGTTGCATTTTGATTCGGTCAAGTAGAGCTTCAAGCCTGGGGGTGGGTTAGTCATGCCCAGAACTGGGGGAAAAAATTGCAGCATCAAACTACATGTAAACACAATGTAATCGCAAAATATAAATGCAAATGCAAAACCAAACAGGAAACCTCAGGGAAGTCTAATCCAAAGGTCAGACTCTAACTTTTGGGGCCCTGAAATGCTGAAGAGAAAAGCTGTGTTTGGGGGCCACAAGGCTTTTTGTTGGAACCTCTGCATGCACCAAACCAAAAATCTGAAGGCAAAGGAGTATGGGTTTTGTCTTGCCTGAACTGGGGCAAAGCTGAGCCCTGAACAGAGCCTGCTGCGGCCTCTAGACCCATTCTAAGGGCCCCTCCCCAACACACAGTGCTTACACTTACACTTACATAAATGGGCATTTCTGTCCATGGATAAGGTTCATATTGGAGCCCCTTCTCCTGCTCTTAAGATTCTAATGAACAACCTGGGCAGAAGGATGAACAATGAAACCCCTAAGAATGCAGACGGCACTGAGCTCTTCTGAGTCGTGAAATGTAAGGCTATGAAGACAAACCTCAGGAAGCTCTCCAAAGGATGGGCTGGACAGCAGTGTTTCCCTGTGAGCCCCACAGTAAAATATAACCCACATCCACAGGCAGTGGACTCCAAGCTACTGGCTCTGCCCAAGGAAGGAAGCCAAAGCTGACCGGCTGCTTATTTTAATAAACATGTACTCCTACTATGTGCAAAGTAGTAGGCTAGGCTCCGTGAGACAAATGAGACAAGGCTAGGCTCTGTGAGACAAATGAAGACAAAAGAGACCCAATCACTGTCTAAAGAGATCTGCCAATTAAACTGATAATAATCATTCCATTTATCAAGAAGCACGGGCCAGCGCAGTGGCTCACGCCTATAATCCTAACACTTTGAACGGCCAAGGCGGATAGATTGCCTGAGCTCAGGAGTTCAAGAACAGCCTGACCAACATGGTGAAACCCTGGCTCTACTAAAAATACAAATATTAGCCGGGTGTGGTGGCGGGCCCCTGTAATTCCAGCCGCTTGGGAGGCTGAGGAATGAAAACTGCTTGAACCCTGGAGGCAGAGATTGCAGTCAGCCGAGATCGCACCACTGCACTCCAGCCTGAGAGATGGAGCGAGACTCTGTCTCTAAAAAGAAAGATGCATGCTTTATATGCATTGTCTCATGTGAGGTACACATTATTACCCCCATTCCACAGATGACAGAACAGGTCACATGCCCACGTTCACCCAAATGGCAAACTGCAGAGCCAGCATCTGAAAAAAGGTCTGCCTTCCCCAAAGTCGATGCTCCTTCCACAATCCTCTATCACCCTTACAAAGTGGTACAACCAGACTCTGAGATGGAGGGCCAGCCTGCCAAGAGAGAAGAGAAGGAGAGATTTCCCGACACTGGTGCAGGGTGTTATGAACTACTGAGCTTTGTATCTGCCCCACAATGGGTGCCTAGTACACTTAGGGTGAAGGGTGGAAGAGTTGCTGAGGTCCAAAATGCCACCCAAATTCAGGACATCCTTTGGACGCGGAGCTGTAAAAATTCAGGGCATCGGTTGGATG